>NW_022631058.1:0-1267726 GCF_010015895.1 Lontra canadensis | reverse complement strand
GAATAAAAAGAGGTTCAGAAAGAAAAAAAAAAATAAAATAAAAAAGAAAAAAGAAACAAATAAAAAAAAGAAAACCAATAATGAAAAAAATATAAAAAGGAAAAAATATATATATATATTGGATAAACTAGTTAAAAAACGTTAAAAAAGAAAAGGGTAAAAGTTTAAAAAAATTTAGCAGAAGAAGAGAAAAAAATTGAAAAAGAAAAAAAAATTAAATTAACTGCAAGGCTAAAGAATCATGGGGAGAAAGCCATGAGTTCCGTGCTTTGCTTTCTCCTCCTCTGGAATTCCGCTGCTCTCCTTGGTATTGAAACCGCACTCCTCGTAAGTGAACTTGGTCCTGGCTGGGTTTCTTGTTGATCTTCTGGGGGAGGGGCCTGTTGTAGTGATTTTCAAGTGTCTTTGCCCCAGGCGGAGTCGCACCGCCCTTACCAGGGGCCGGGCTGAGTAATCCGCTCGGGTTTGCTTTTGGGAGCTTTTGTTCCCTGAGCGGTTTCCGTAGAGTCCGGAGGATGGGAAGGAAGATGGCGGCCTCCCAGTCTCTGGCCCGGAGGAGCCGAGAGCCAGGGGTCCCACTCCTCAGTGCGCCCCCAGGGAACAGCGTCCAATTGCTCCCGTCACCCTGGCCTCCGGCCGCGCTCCGAGCTCACCGAGCCTGCGACCGGCTCAAGGTAAGCCCGAGCTGTGAGCTCACTCCTCGGCTCCGTCTCTGTAGCCGGCTTCCCTGTTCTAATACCTGCGAGCTCTGCGACACTCAGACACCCCGATCCTTCTGTGACCCTGCGGGACCTGAGGCCACACTGGCCCCGCGTGGGCTTCACCCCAGTTAAGCCTCTGGAGCGATGTCCCTCAGCGGAACAGACTTTTAAAAGTCCCGATTTTGTGCTCCGTTGCTCCGCCGCTTGCCGGGAGCCGGCCCCTCCCCCCGGGGTCTGTCTTCCCGTCCCTTTGGATTCACTTCTCCGTCAGTCCTACCTTTCAGCAAGTGGTTGATTTTCTGTTTCTAGAATTGCTGTTCTTCTTCTCTTCGATCTCCCGTTGGATTTGTAGGTGTTTGCAATCTTTAGATAAGCTATCTAGCTGATCTCCCGCAACCTGAAGTAGTCTCAGCTGCTACTTCTCCGCCATCTTGACTCCTCCCGAGACAGGACTTTCTTAAAGGCAAAAACAAAAACTAAAACAAAACAACCCCTTTTTTTTTCTTTTTCTTTTCTCTCTCTCTCTCTCTCTCTATCTATCTCTCTCTTTTTGTAAGATCCAAATTACTCCTGCTCACCAATTAGGAAAGTCCTTATGCAGTCATTCCTTTTGCTTCTCTCTCTCCCTCCCCAACCTTTTGTCCTCATGATAGTTACTACACATATTTACATCTTGTTTCAAGATTTATGTCGGGGCGCCTGGGTGGCTCAGTGGGTTAAGCCTCTGCCTTCGGCTCAGGTCATGATCTCAAGGTCCTGGGATCAAGTCCCACATTGGGCTCTCTGCTCGGCGGGGAGCCTGCTTCCTCCTCTCTCTCTCTGCCTGCCTCTCTACCTACTTGTGCTCTCTCCCTGTCAAATAAATAAATAAAATCTTAAAAAAAAAAGATTTATGTCTTCTGCAATGAATTTGCCTCTATTCCCCCTGGAAGACTTCCTATGCTCTTCTTCCTATGTGTTCCCATAGCGTGTTTTTATTAAAACATTAAAGCACAATACATGTTGTATTGTAATTTTATTTCTACCCTCCCAAACCACAATGTCCTTTAACTCAAAGATCTATCTTATTCTTGTCCATATCACTAAGATTTGATATAGTACATAGCATTTAAGAACAAACAATGCTAACAAGAGATATAGAAACAGAAAAAAAATTTAAAGCAATGATGGTAATACCAAGTAAAAGATAATATTTATTAAGGGTTTATTGGGACCCAAAGTTTGTCTTGGTCAATTTATGTGTTAAAAATGTTAGGAGTAGGTACGGTTGTAAGAAACAGAAAATCTCAAAATGGTAATAAATAAAAAATGAAAGTAATCTACTTTTTGTTCACATTCAGAGGTTCAGAGGTTCTGAACATATTTATGTCACTCTGTGGTAGCAAAAACCTAGGCTCTTTGTATCTCCTGATCCTCCACTGCCAACCTCTATTCTGAAGGTCATCTCATGCTTCAAGATGGATGTTAGAGTTTCTGGAGATCCATCATACCTAATCTGCGATCAGCAAAGAAAGAGAAGGGAGGGGCAAACTCCTCTACTCAATTCTTTTAAGATCTCTTTTCAGAAGTTTGTGGAATTTTGCTTATGCCATGTTGGCTGGAACTAATCACATGATCAATATTGACCGAAAGGTATGGTGGGAAATGGAGTCTTTGTGTGTGTGTGTGTGTAGAAATAATGTGAAACATTTATTTTCTATATCAGACAAGAACACAGCTCAGTAATCCAACTTCACTGCCACATATATAAGAATCATCCCTTCACCACAGTGATTTAGATTTAAATTTAAATTTAAATTTAGAAGATTTAAATGCATCTGTACAAGGGTGCATGCTATATAAAAGTAGTGGTTAGATTGCTGCTGCCCTGCTAAGTACTTCTAGTACCCATCCAGATCCTACTGTAATACTGGTAGTCCCAATGGTTGTATTGCAATAAATCATGTTTTTAAAAAAAAAAGCATTTAAAAAGACAAGCCAAAATGCCTCAGAAACCATAAATTCAACCCAAACTTTATGTATTTAAATGCTATATTTGCTTCCCACTAATAAACCTTCATTTCACTCAAACTAAGCAATAAATCTTCCATACTGAAGTGTCTACCTTGCCCAATTAATCCAAAGGAAAAAAACCTGAAACAATTAGTAAAAATAAATAAATAAATAAATAAATAAAAATTATAGGAATTAACATACCCTTTTAAATTGTTTTTAAATATTTTGAAGGTTAAAAGAGTGTTTAAAGTTTGTAATTCCTAGTAGGAAAACATTATCTGAATGAATACCCTAATGGCAAACCACTATAAAATGTTTCAGTTGCTTGTGGGGCAGAGGAGTAGGGATTATCTTCACAGCACCCTAGTTTTCTCCATGAGAAGGTCAGAGGTACACTTGTTTGTATTATCATGATGTCCATTGGGTGATCAAAGTTGCTCTTCCTTCAGCACGGGCTTTATTTGTCAGAAAGTCATTTGGCTGGCAATTTACTAATGAAATTCATACCTTTGGGTTGCTCTAATATTTTGACATATTTGCTGGCTTCTGGGCCATATGCTGGAAGGCCACCATTAACTTCTGGATCCTGCGTGGCTGTAAGAACCTCTGGATCACTAAGAATTTCATTGAGCCCAGGCATCCCTGCCACTCCAGGCATACCCCCTCCCATTCCAGGCATTCCTCCAAGAAAGTAACCTGGGAAGGAGCCATCCTGTGCTCCTGATTGTCTTCTGGCTTCTTCCTCCCTCTGAGCTGTCTCATGTCCTTCCCAAGCCTTCTTAACTCTTTCTATTCTTTATTTGATCTCCTGCTCTTCATGTTTTTGATCATCCTTTCTCACACATTCAGCAATTTTCAGGGCCTTTGGTTGAACTTCTTCCAGCATGCATGATCATCTTCTTCATAATCCAGTTTACAAGCATGGACAAGATCATGTGCTGCATCTTTCCAATGGCCCAGAAGTCTGTGTGCTTTCCCTCACTACTCAGAAGGCAGAGCTGAACTGGGATTTATTTCAGTAGCTCTGTCACAGTCTCAGATGGCAGCATTTGGCTCTGTAATTTGATGAAGACACTGCCTCTTCTGGCATACAGAATGACCAAGTGAAGATTCAGCTTGAGGGCACCTGTGAGCAAGTCAATGGCTTTCCATAGTTCACCATCACTTATGGCATCAATGTCAGCCACTATTATTCTTTGCTTAATCTATCATTTCCTTGGTTAGCTCTACATTTTCATCTCCCACTTCTTTTTTTTTTAAGACTTTATTTGAGAGACAGAGAAAGAGTGTGTGTGAGAGAGAGAGAGCACAAGAGAGGGGAGGGTCAGAGGAAATAGCTGACTCCTGGCTGAGTGGGGAGCCTGATGTGGGACTCAATCCTGGAACTCCAGGATCAGGCCCTGAGCTGAAGGTGGTCACATAACCAACTGAGCCACTCAGGCACCCATCTCCCATTCCTTGAGAGGCATCAGGATCTGTTTCAATCACACTTTCATTGTCAATTTCTAGACCACTTTCCTCACTTGATGGTTCCTCTGTCTTTATGTTTTCTTCCACCTTCTTACTATCTGTTTTTTCCTCCTTGATATTGTCTTCTGATTTAGTTTTAAGAGCAGCAGGTAGTATTTCACCCACCACACTTGCCACCCACTCCCACAGGAAGCACATAGCTTGGTGTGCAGAATGTTCGGATCCTGCTTACACATTTTCACCAAGGCCCAAAGCTCATTCACTCTGTGGAAATCCATGGCCAGAGGCAAAGAGAGGTGGCAGGAATGACAGAGGTTGCAGCCTGATACCAGTTGTGGGTACTAGCTCAGTGTGACTGTGTGGATGGGGTGGAAATGGAGTCTTTATTCTGGGAAGCCATGTAAGTAAATAAAAAGTGGGGATTCTCTTAGGAAAGAAGGAAGAATTTAAATTAGAAGATAATTGTCAGTCTTTAGTATTTGTGTGTTATCAAATTTAACCCTCTAAACAACCTTATGAGTACTAACACAGGGTACTCTATAAATACCATTCATATATTTGATAAATGATTTTGCATTACTGTACATTAGATATAGTTCTGGGATCTCAGGACTTGGCAAGACACAAGGCAGGCAAACCCCTGTCCTCTTGGAGTTTTTATTCTAGTTAAGAAGGCAGACATTAAACAAATACATGTATGATATACCATATGATGATAGGAGTAATGAAGAAATGTTAATCAGAGTAAGGGAATAGTGTATAATGCAGTTAATTTAAATAGAGTGATCCTGAGAAGACTTTGAAGAGATGACTTCTGAGCAATGGTCTGAATGGAGCCATAAGAGCATCTGGGAGAGGAGGTTTCCAGGCAAAAGAAACAAAAACACCTTCAGTTAGACATTGGGGAATTCATAAAAATGCTGGTGAATATGGAAATAAAATCAAAGAAAGAGAGTCAGGGTGAGACTATATAGAGTTGTTAACAATAATAGGATGTTTGAGTTTTATTTGGAGTTTATTGGGGCCACGGGAGTTTTGGGGCTGGTGAGCGAAATGATTAAATTTGTGTCTCAAGTAAACCATTCTGGTTGCTGCATAAATAATGGACTCAGAGGGTAGGGGGCTAGCGGGGTAGAAGGCAGAGTGAAAGCAAAGAAACCAAAAAGAGAGTATTTCGAGAGTATAGATGAGCAATGATGATAGCCTCAATGAGGGTGGCAATAATATTGAATATGATAAGTGGTAAGAGGCAGAATATACTCTGAAAGTGGAGCTGATGGATCTAATGTAGTAAGAGTGAAAGATACCAAGGATGACTTGTAGGTTTTTATAATGCTTAATTCTACTTTTAATCATAAGTTTTTATAATGCTTAAGTGTCAACTTGGCTAGACTATGGTGCCCAGTGTTTGAAATTGGTTCTCTAATCTTATTAAATTCAAAAGTACCATTGACTACTTCCATTGGTGAAGAGAACATGGATTGTCTGTGGTGTGATGTGACAATAGAGATTCACAAAGTTTCACAATCGGATACTCCTAGTCAAATACTTACGAGACAAGTTACAGAGTGGCTATGTATTTAATATTTTAGAACATTTTTAGCAAAATAATGAGTATGAGATTGTCTGATTGCTCCTAATTGCACTGGACCAAGTAAGGAAAAATAAGGAAGAGTTTAGGAATCAAATTCCCAGCTCATGCGCTGCATAAATGACCTAAAAGTTTCTATTCTGTGCTGAAAGAAACCCTTATCACCTGTATAGCCAAAAGAGCCAAGAGTGCTGAAAACCAACTCAGAGCCTCATCCTGCAAGTGGTTGAATTACAATGCAAATTGAATTTTCAACCTCACAGGGTGTCTGCTATTAAAGTGAAGGTATAAATTGGGAAGGAATGAGATCCTGAAAATTAGAATAGGGACATATGGGAAGATCCTGATAAAGCTGGGGACATTGAACACTTTAACTCCCATGAGTCTTCTTTGCCAGTAGAAGCATCCACTCCATCCTCATCTGAGGAGATTAACCTTGCTCTGCCTAAAGAAACTGTAATGACCTCCCATGAAGTAGTTGCCTTTCCAGACACTGATGATTCTCTTCAGGACCACCACTGTCTTTGCTTCTAGATCTATCACTGGACTCAAGTTCCTGTAGACCCCTAATGGTGAAAGACAAAATGTCACCCATAAAGAGTGTAGTACACTCCACAAGAACTACATGATCTTGCCAATCTATATAAATAGAAATCCAGGAAATATGGGTGAGGGTCAGTATTTACAGGTATGGCATAATGGTGGAAGGACCATAAAATTGGATCAAGCAGAATTTATCGACATGGGCCCACTAAGCAGAGATGTGGATTTAATGTTGCAGTTTAGGAGATTAGAAAGAACTCTATCTGATTGGTTGATTGGTTACTCGAAACACAAACCAACAGATTCATTGACATTAGAAGATACAGCCTACACTAAATGGACTGAAATGCCAGCACTGTCTTGATAAACTATAGAGGAAGAGATTCAAAAGCTTAGGGAGATTGGAATGTTAGAATGGATTTATCACTTAAGATCTCCTCATTCATCCTAGGAGGATGCAGAGGATATACCTTTAAATATGACTATGAGCAGTAAGTTTGTGAAGGAAGGCCCAACACTCTTGAAGAGCTCTGTGATTATTTTCCTCCATAGGTCAGAAATTATAGTGGAAACAACTGTCACTGACTTGGAATACCTAAATGTAATGAAAGTAATTGAATTCCAAGGTATCAAAACAAGTGATGCTATTTAATCACCAAAGGCAAGGTGGGCATGGTTACTCTAATGAACAGCAGAATCAAAGCAGCAATTAGAATATTATGACTTGCAGAGAGCTGTTGGCTAGCTGATCCTGCTATTTCTAGGAGTAAAATACATGGTAAGTCTAAATTCTTTATTTGGATAAGCAGAGGGTTCTAGGTCAAAAGAACAAAAGTCAAATTTGAATCATAAAAGCAAAGAATCACAGACCCATAGTTAATTCCTATATTTGAGCCAGTTTATAGGCTTGGGACCCCTTGAACTTGAGTGAAGGCGAAGCCAGTTTCCCTTGGAGAAGGACCCAGCACACTGCTGAAAATGTATTCTGCTATTCTTTCTCCCAATCTATTCCAAAGTGATATATGGCCTTCGACCAAGATGACTGTGCATTGAGAAAAAGAAAATAATGACTTTTCTTTTTTTACAAGTTGTCAATGACACTTTACTTTTTCTTTTTAATGTCCTGTTCTGTAGTTTCCTTGACCCTTTTTTTTTTAATTAATTTGTCAGAGAGAGAGAGGAGCGAGAGCAAGCACAGGCGGAGTGGCAGGCAGAGGCAGAGGGAGAAGCAGGCTCCCCGCCAAGCAAGGAGCCTGATGTGGGACTCGATCCCAGGACGCTGGGACCATGACCTGAGCCGAAGGCAGCTGCCCAACCAACTGAGCTGCCCAGGCGTCCCTCCTTGGCCCTTTTTACCCAGATATGAAAAGAGCTAGGCATTGGCACTGGCCACATTAAGACTAGTGAAGACCTTGAAGTTCTCCTCCTCTGTAATGACTCTGGCTTTTTCCTTCTTATAGACATTCCCTATGGGTATGACCAGACCTGTTAGCTGGGTAGCCAATTTGAGTTCTTTAGCAGAGTTATCTCCCTTCTTGGGAACCAAGGATGATACCACTTGAGCTGCTGCATGTTGGACTACAAGGATCCCATGGACTTGTTCCACATTTTTGGATCCACTGAAAGCCCAGTGCAATCCCAATGACCCATGCCACCTTCATGTGGATGCCAGCTACCCTTAACTCTCCCAAGCTGAAGCCCCAGCCAGCTTGTACTTTGGCATGCTACCTTACTGTGGGACACGTTACAGTGGGTTAGGTGGGTCTGCATGCCAGGCATGGAGCAATGCAGCATGCCTTGGCTTGCTAGGCCTTATGTCTGTAGATGTCCTGGCACCAGCTGGTTGAACCACGTGGGCATGTGCCCCTGCCAGTCCTTGTGGAAGTGGGGCTTCAGGATCATGCCATTTTAGTTGAGTGCCATGGCTGCCATCTATGGGCCTCCTCTGAAGAAGAACTGAAAATAATGACTTTTTGAGGTTTATTGGATACAAGCTCTGCATTGACACCAAAGGTGATATATGTGTATATATATGTATATAATAATATCTTTGATTTTCCCATTTTCTCTATAAGATGTATTCACTTTATATAATCATATTTAATTATAAGATGGCAAGAAGAAAACTGAGTATCACCTAAGGACTTTGCATTCTCTCTAGGGAAAATATGAGTGTGTTTTGGTTATACACAGGATATCTGTAATATGTTAGAACTATGACCTTATTGTGGCCTTTATTTGGAGATTAAATATGGTTTAAGAAGATGCATATGGATGTCAGGTTGACAAGGGGTGGACCATGATGGTTAATTTTATGTCAGTTTGGCTAGATGTTGCAGGGAAGATACTTTTTAAATTAACATTTAAATTTTAATTGAATTTAGATTAACATTAACATGATTAATGTGATTAACATTTAAATCAGTAGACTCTGAATAGAGCAGATTACCCTTCATAGTGTGAGTAGGTATGCTCCAATCAGATGAAGGCCTTAAGAGCAAAAACTATGGTTCCTCAAGGTAGAAGAAATTCTGCCTCCTGACTGCATTTGGACTTAAGTTGTAACATCAACCCCTCCCTTAGTCTCTAGCCTGTTGGCTTTCCTACACATTTTAGACTTTCCAGCCCTCATAGTTGCTGAGCTAATAATTATTTAAGATATCTCTCTCTTTCTATATGTTTACATATCTTCTTGGTTATGCTTTGTGGAGAACCCTGAATAATAGAGCTTTGATCTGAGCAGGTAGATGAATTGTAACATTGACAAAGATGAAACAGATAGAGAGAGAAGTGAATTGTGGTGGGAAAGGGAGAGCAGAAATGGAGAGGAGCATGAGTTTTATATTAGACATGCTAATTTTGAGAACCTTATTAGACAACCAAGAGGAGATGTTGAGTAAGCAATTGGTAAATGAGTTTAATGCTCAAGGGATATGTCAGAACTAGAAATCTAAAATTGGGAGCCATCAGCATATAGAAGATGTTTAAAACATTGGGACTAATGAGCTCAACTATAAAGAGAATGTTGATAGAGAACAGTAGAGAACTGATGACTAAGTCCTGAGGAAGTCCAATGCTTAAAGGTCAGGAAGAAGGAGAATCAAGCAAAAGAAAGATAAAGATAAAGATAAAGAACAGCCAAAGAGAAGTACAAGAAAACCCAGGAGAGTATAGTGATCTAGAAGATAAATAAAGAAGGTGTCTTAAGAACAGGGGATTCATCAACTGTGTCAGGTGCTATCTAGAATTGGGAATTGTTCATTGGGTTTGGCATAGTGGAGGTCCATGGTGAACTTGAGAAGTGGAATATTAGTAAATGATAGGGGCAAAGCCTGACTGGGATGGGTTGCTTCTACTGCCCCAGATGGCATTTCACATGTTTTTCTGATCCTCAAAACTCTATTCATATTCTACCTCCAGATGATAGCTTCAACTCTCATTCCACTGGGAGGAAGATTCAAAGCAATTGGAAGAAAACTACAATATTTCTCCATTATGAAATCTAGTTGTCTGTTGCATTTTCATGCATATATTCAGCTTCCCTGCTTCTATTTAAGTCTTTGCTTTAATTTACTATTAGCCTCCCAGAATGCACTCAATTCATCCCCTCCTGCCTGTTCTATGACTTTCCAATTGCAATTATACTTTCTTCTCTGCATTTTTTCCTCTCTTTCCTACATTGCTTAATGTCACTGTACAAAAATGCAAATATATCTCCCATTTTAAAAAAGTCCTCCCTGGACTTTGTTGTGTCAAAGATATATGGCTCTCAGATACATTTTGATACGTTATAGCCTTCTTACCCTACACTGTGCAAGAACTTGTCCAGTAATGCATAAAAGCCAAAGGAAGTGTCCCTGCATTCAATGTTCAATAATTTGAAAATATTAACAGTGAAAATCTGAAATTGAAATTTTTTAAGTGGATTCTTTTGGATTTTCATACCAACTAGAAGTCAATACAAATGCCCCCATGTGCTTCCCCACCAAACTTTCTCTGCTCTTAAATCCCATAAAACCCTATAGCATTACCCCATTTCTGTGCTCATCTTTATAGAAAAACTCCTTAGAGAGTTGTTTATTCTTGCTACCTCTACTTCTCCAATAGCTATTTTCTCTTCAACTCATCCCAGTCAGGCTTTGCTCATACCATATACTAATATTCCACTTCTCAAGTTCACCATGGACCTCCGCTACCTCCGCTATGCCAAACCCAATGAACAATTCCCAATTCTAGACAGCACCTGACACAGTTGATGAATCCCCTGTTCTTAAGACACCTTCTTTATTTATCTTCTAGATCACTATACTCTCCTGGGTTTTCTTGTACTTCTCTTTGGCTGTTCTTTATCAGTTTCTTTTGCTTGATTCTCCTTCTTCCTGACCTTTAAGCATTGGACTTCCTCAGGACTTAGTCATCAGCTCTCTACTGTTCTCTATCAACATTCTCTTTATAGTTGAGCTCATTAGTCCCAATGTTTTAAATATCTTCTATATGCTGATGCCTCCTAGGGAAATACAGAATGATTGTTTGGCTGTGCTGAGTCCTACTTGAGGTTTGTCATCACAAATTCAGAATGTCCCTATTAGAACACTGAATGTTTTTCTTCAGCTGTGGAGCAGCTGCAAAGGGGTCCAGGGCCAGTTTTAAGCAGAGTTAGAGTTTATCATGTAAAAATTACATGGATGGTGATAGGCAAAACTTTTTAAATGTCCCTCCGAGATCCCATCCTCTGGTTATTCCATCAGACACTAATATAAGTCCTACTGTGAAGGGACTTTAAAGATATAAGGTTATTAATCAGATGAATTTAAGATAAGGAGGTTGTCCAGGTAGGCCGAAGGTAATCACAAGAACTATTAAAAGCAAAGAGGCAGAATAAGAGATCAGAGAAATTCAAAGTATGAGAAAGATTCAGTAGAACCTGTTGGCTCTGAATTGTAGTGGTCCACATGCAAGGACCAGAAAATGTCCTCTAGGGGCTAGGGGTGGCTCCCAGCCAACAGCCAACAAAGAAGTGGGACCTCAGTCCTACAACTGCATAGAACTGGGTATGGCCAACAACTTGATGAGCTTGGAAGTGGATGATTCCTCAGAGCCTCCAGGTAAGAGCCCACCAAACTTGGACCTACAGAATTATAAGATAAACAAATGTGTATTGTTTCAAACCACTACATTTGTAGTGATTTGTTGTGACACAAATAAAAACTCATCCATAGGTGACAAAATTCAAGTTGTTGAAAAAATATGCAAAGAGTGGTCCTTAGTAATGGGCTGTAGAATGCTACCTAGCAAGGTAAGGAAGGAAAAAGTAGGAAGATTGGAATTTTGAGAAAAGTGGATTAAAATTATTGGTGAACTGAAGAATTATTGGAACTTGTACTAAAGGAAGTAAGCTGACAAGATTTAGGATCCAAAATATGGCTGTAAGAGTGGGTTGTAGAGAAGGGGTGAAAGATTGTTGGAAAGGGAAGGAGAATTTATTGTTAGAAGCCAGGATAGTGGATGGATTATCTGTATATGTGGTAAAACCCAGTAATATAGTGATAGGTATAATACTAGGGGAAAACCTACCGAATGAGGCAAGGGCTAAAGTCTCATGTGAAGGGTAAGGAAAAAGCAGGGTACTGATGGATGATTGTGTTATGAAGGGATGTAGGCAGTACAGTCTTATGGCATTTGCTTCAATGAACATTGGATTTGGGGATGGTGAGAGGAGAAATGATTTAGACACAGTAAGAAAGAACAAGAAAGACAATTATCCTACCACAAAGTCCTTTACTACATAGGGTAGTAGTGGTAAAAACAAAACAAAACAGCTATCACAGGAAAGAGCTTTAGGAAACTATTTCTTTTAGAGAAAGAAGGTGAGGAGATTGCTTAGAAAGCAGGTTTTATTTGTTTTGTTTGTTTGTTTGTTTGTTTGTTTTCAGATGATGACCATGAATTCCAAAGGGAAAAGTAGAAGGGTTTGGTGCTTTGCTGGGGCAGAGGTGGTAGTCATGGTAAGAGATAAGAGCTTGAATTAGATTTAGGGTTATACAGAAACATAGGGGCATAAAAGTTCTTATAAAGGATATCATATATGTCTTGGGCCTCTTGTGGAGATAAAATGTATGGCAGTCTTTCTGGAGAAGGCAGGTTATTATTATTATTATTATTATTATTATTATTTTAAGTAGTTTCCATGCCCAGTGTGGATGGAGCCCAATATGAGGCTTGAACTCAACAACCCTGAGATCAAGACCTGATCTGAAATCAAGAGTCAGACACTTACCAACTGAATCACCCAGATGCCCCAGTAGGTCATTAATTCTAATTTTACCTTCTTGGGATTGATTTTTTTTTTTTAAGACAATGGAACTGAGCTGGTAGCATTGCAGGGCTAGAAATTAGTGATCTTATTAGGTGCATGAGAAGTTCTCTGGACCTTCCTTAAATCCTGATGTTTTACATTTAATAAAACCGAGGCAAAGAGAGATTGGGTAAATCTCCCTAGTTTCATCAGCAAGTAAGTGGGAAAAGCCAGGATACAAACTCAAACAACTGGACTCCAGAGCAGAGTTCTGACTATTGTGCTAGAGGCACTCAGGAATGCTTGTTGACTAAACAAACGGATGCAGAGAAAGGTGTTATTTGGGAAAATAGAATGCCTTCCTGGGGGGTCAGGGTGATGTCAGTTTGTTGAAAACCCAACACTAGTGAGAGGCAGATCTGGGCATATGGACTCCCAAGACTACATCATAATGCCATATTTTTCTATCTTGTGGTCTCTTTTAGGGCATTGTTCTAGAAACCCAGTCACCATGCTCTGAGGGAGCCTAGTGCGCACAGAGAGAAAAGGAGGCCCACAGGCCTTCAGACACAGCTATCTATCATTGGGTAAATAGCACCAACTTGCCATCAGTGGGGATGAGCCATCTTGGATATGGATTCCTAACCCTAAACTGTGCTTCCCAAATGATGCCACATGGGGCAGACACAAGCCTTTCCTTTTGAGTCTTGCTTAAATTGCATCTTCATGAGCAAAATAAAGAACTGTTGTTATTTTAGCCCACAAAATTTAGGAGTTTGTGATGCAACAAGAAAGAACTAGAGCATTCATACGTCAAGCTGTCCCTGAGCCTTTGCTTCCCTAGCTGTAAAAAGGGATCCGATTATTGGGCCAGAGAGTTGTCATACAGGTTCCCAAAATAGAAATATACATATTGTAGCACAGGTAGTTAACCAAAGTTGCCTTTCTCCTCATCCCTTCTGTAGCCTCCCAGATTAGATAAAGCAACCCCAAGTGTTTTATATGTACATAGGTAGGCAAAAATGTGGGAGGAAGAAGAAAGCCTACTCTATCTACTGATTCTCATTGCCAAAATAGCTCACCCTTTTACTTCATTTGGGTCTCTGCTCAAATGCCATTTTTTCCTAAAGAGGCTCATCTGGGTTCCCTTCAAAAAAAAAATACAAAACAAACAAACAAACAAACAAAAAAACCCAACATAGACTTTCCATCTTGTCCCTTTCCACATATTAACATTCATTATTCTTCTTCATAGTGCAGATCTCCAGAATATCATATATTTGTGTGTCTATTATACTGTCTCATTCCACGGACATGGAAACTCCATGAAAGCTGGGATTTTCACTTACGCCCCACTCTCTCTGCAGCACCTGGAGCAGTGCCTGACCTACAGCAGGAATTCCATAAATATTTGTTGAGTCGCTCAATGAATGAATTCTTTCTGGTACAGTCCCTCCTCTTGTTTTAATTTACTTCTTTCACATGGCATGCAGAAGAACATGTTGAATGGAACATTGACTTTAAGATGAGAAAGTCAGACAGACTCTAAGACAGGAAAAGGCAGTCAAATATGCCAATTACTTCAGAAGGGTAATGGCATATTTTGAAATTTGGAGGCTGCTTCATTAAAATTCATTTTGCGCTACATAAAATAAGGAATTGGGAGCCTGACAGAAATGAAACTCAAATAGGCATTCATTTCCTTTATCTTTTTACAAGACAGATCAATTAGTAATTTTATGGTTGAAAAAACTCATTTTTAAATGTTATGTGGGACTTAGTGTAATATCAAATCTGGCCTAATGTCACCTTTATTAAGGAATTGAAAACACTTTTACATCTGTTCATTCCACTAAAAAAAAAAAAAATACCGAGAAGCACATTTTTTGCCATCTAGTTTATAACGGAGGAGAAAAATGGGCACAGAAATGATCTTGTTGCATAATTAACATCCCAAAAAGTAAAGGCCAATGATCAGCCCCAGACCAGAACATTCTGAGCTGCACTTACATTTGTAAACCAAGCTATGGAAACCCTCCCAAACAAGTGTGTTAGAGAGTCCAGATGGCCTCAATGAGAGGCCAGGAAGCCAACACCTTCTGCTGTGTTTCTGGCCACTCTCTCGGGCTCAGCGGGCTTGGCTGCATCGGTGCCTTGTGCTGGGGGGCAGCCAAGGGGACACACAGGTGGTGCCGGATGAGAAACAGGGTTTCCAACAAGAGACTGCTGTGCTGCTGGAGAATTGCCTCCCTTTCCACTACCGAGTTATAAAACTAAGATCCAAGTCATTTATGGCTAGTAGAGATCCTGGACACTTTTAGATAAGAGAGCATAGGTGTTACTTAACCTCAATATCCTAACTCTGGTAATTACATTATACCACCTGAAATTTCCCCTGTGGGTTTAATCAAATCTGGTATTTGCCTTTGCTTTTCAGTCCCGTGTACAGTTGCTATGCCATTAAGCAGCTGCTAAGCACCACTCTACACAACACAAAGTGCATATTCTTTATGAGTTAGATGTTGGGATGAGGATGTGTGATGCTGGCAAGGCTTCATGTGGATCTTGTTTTAGCAGGATGTTTCACTAATTATAAACAAGAAAAACTTTGGTCCTTTTGATTGCAAACAGAGCCTTGGGAAAGTGATGTTGATTGATTCATTTGGTCCCTTCCAGTGAGAGTGAGGCAGCAAGGGAATTTTGCAAATCACAAACCTAATGATGGACTTTTTATCTGGTGGAAGGAAACCCAAGGAATTACTGTTGTGCAAACAGACCTACTGAGAAGCCCTAGGCAAATTACTGTGATGGAGGCCACCTCTTTCTTCTCTCCCTTTAGTTTTCCACCAGCTTTCCTCCATCTAGCATTCATGTTCTAGAAGAGGCTTACCCATGGATGTGGAACCAATTTTGAGGAATGCTGAAAGGCCCCGATTTTCCAAATACTCACCTTCTCATTCTCTTACAGGATTCTGTTGGGTTAAGACAGCATTTTCAGAAAGGATCATTAAAATCAGTGTGCTAATTTAAAAAACTAATCATAGATACATGTGTTATTCCAGCAGTTTTTAAAGGGGTCCCTAGACAAATACAGCAAAGCAGATTCTCACAGAGGACAAATTCCCAGGGTGTGTCCAGGACTGTGTCTGATTTCAGGAGTACTAGAGATCCAACCTTCTATCACTAGTTGGGAGCTTCAGTGCCCAAGTGAGGCAAGGAGGCATTGTAGGAATAATATTCAATGTATTTTAACTTACATGAAGAGAACTAATTTACTAATGCTAGTTCCTTGGCAAAGAAAGTAAATAACCAAAATGTGTGTAACTCCTTTTAATTATCTCTTTTTGTAAATTTATAGCTGCAGAGAGAAATTTAACTTGCTCAACCAATACACTCTCCTGTATAGAAGTCTGAGCTACTCCCCAAAGTGTTTAAAATAAAATCTTTCAAGCATTTTCCCCCCAATAGACCACTTTTTAACAATAAAATTAAAATCTGTTGAAGCAGTTTGGGTCACTTAGAATTGAGATGACTTCATACAACAAAACCTCAAATGTGGCTTAAACAGATTTTTCTCACATGACCAGATCTCCAGAGGTGGGCAGTCTAAAACTGGAGCAGTTGTTTTGGGAAGTCATCTAAAGCTCGGCCCCTTCTACCTCCTGGTCCTTCATTTTTAGCCTGTGTCTTTTACCTTCATGATTGTAAGATGGCTTCTGTACTTCAGACATTGCATCTGTATTCCAGCAAGTGGAAAAGAAAAGAATAAACAGCAAAAGATTCATACAGGCTTAGTTTGTCACTTTTGACAGGAAAACAATATTGTTCTCAATATGTCCACTTGGAGACCTGCCCTCACTAGCCACACCTGGGCCACAGAATCTCCTAATTTTGGGGAGGTGTAAGGTCATAAGTTCTTTTAATTGGACTAAACTGTTCATCACTGCTATCCTGAATTAAATCAGATCTGATAAGGAAGTAAGGGTTATTAATTTAAAAAATCATTATGAATGAGAAATTCAACTTATGAATAAAAAGAGGAAAATAGATATTGTAGGTTAACAAGCAGTGGGTGCCCCATATGTCACTAATAAACTTCATAAACCCCATTGGGTATCTTCATTTTCCTTCTTACCATTGACCTTGAGGATGTGTGGATGCAAAATGTCTTGAGTATGAACCAGCATCCACAGTTCCCAGGAAAATTCTCATCAGCAGGAACTTTAATACATGTAGGATTTATAGTCTCAGAGATACTCCTGTCCTTCTTCTGTATCAATGTAGGCACACAGTGATGAAACTTAACTTCTGCCCACTGTTAGAGAGGAAAATCTCTTCTTCTATCTCTTATATTTAGTCTTGGGGATCTGTGAATTTAACAAAAGGTAGATCAAGAGGAGAAAAAGGTACAGGATTTTTGTTAATAGTTACATACACAGGAGTCCATATAAAAGTGACGGTCAAGGGGCATCTCAGTGGCTCAGTCATTTAAGCATCTGACTCTTGATTTTGGCTCCAGTCATGATCTCAGGGTTGTGAAACAGAGCCCTGCACTGGGCTTCCCACTCAGCGGAATCTCAATGGAGATTCTCTCTCTCTCTCCCTCTGCCCCTCCCTGCCACTCTCACACACACACTCTCCCTCTCTTTAAATTAAAAAAAAAAAAAAAAAAAAAAGAGAGAGAGAGAGAGAGAGAAAGAAAAGAAAAAGAAAGAAAAGTGAGAGTCAGAAAAGTGGTTAGACTCAGGGGCTTATACACCATTTTAACAAAGGAAGGAAAATTAGGGCTTCAAAGGACAATAAATTATAGGGAAGGGACTAGAAATACACCAGGAAGCTGATGGGAGATAAGAGTTATTTTAGTAAGGTTTGTCTGTACAAACTTACCTTGGTGTTTGTTCTCTATCCCAGGTAACAGTCACTCTTCTCTTCCTGGTAAAATGGAGTCAACTTTACAAAGGGAAATTTATGTTCACTTTTAAGCAGATAATGGGGAGGACCAATTGCCTTCAACTCAAAGTAATCCTTACGTCAAAATGGCATATTTTGAGGTGGCATATCCTGATCCCCCTTCAACACCTATCTGCAGGATCCCTCCTATACTACCATTTGTCAAGGAAAGAAAAGTTGATAATTTTATAGGGAAATGTTTTTATGTCTCTAAGAGTCTGGAGTTGAAAGTCTTCAAATAGAGGAGTCTGTGTATAGGTGTTAAATTAATTACAATAAACCTTCCAGTTGATTCTGGTCCAACAATGTATTGACATTGAAAGCTCCAACAGCTGTACTAGACAATAAAGTTAGTCCACTGTTCTTTACCATTGGATTAACATTTAATCCATTTGACAGAATGAGACAGGAAACACAATGTTGATGGCTGAGTACAAGAGGCATGGAGAAGAGAAAATGAAATGCTGACATTGAGGATGTCACCAGGTGGGAGAACAGAGCCAGTTGCAAAGTGGAAGGTAACTTTGAAATCCAACTTAACCTTCTCCCTGAAACCAGGAGGCAAAATTTGCTTCTGCAGGCTAGAGCCAGATGCCCTAATTGTTACCCAATTTGTTTTAAATGGAATCCTTTTAGGTACACACTTTTATGTTTAACTGAGAAGCATTACATTTATGAATTGTGTTTCAGTGGGCTCTTCAGTTGTAAAATATAGTCTCTCTCTTTTTTTTTTTTTTTCTTTTGCCTGAGTTCAGGAGTCAGTAGGTGAAATTATTTACCCAAGATTAGGTCATTGTTATGAAATGCAAACTGCAGTTGTTAAATTGAAAGGAGAGGGGGAATCACACACTTGAGAAAATTCAAATTCATTTTCACTTCCCTCTGGTCTCTAATGGCATTGAGGAAGAACTCTTTAAAAAAACACTATGATTAACATTATGTAAATATGGAGCCTTAATTAGGCTTTCAATAGCCCCTTGGAAGTGTCCTCAGGCCTGACCCATGCCCAGATCTAGGTGGGAAAATGTGTTTTCTCTACTATTAGGTGTCTGTTTAAAAGCCAATTCTTCCTCCCTGGCTGCTGAGGAATAGAAGAGTTACCAAACAGTCCGTTAAAAGGCAATTTAACTAAGACAAAATACAAGATAACTGTTTCCAGTGAAACTGCAGGAAAATTTCAAGAAAGCAGAGTGAATTGTCTAGTATGGAATCTGGCCAAAACAAAGGCTAACTCATTTCCATTAGGTCTTTAATGACCTTAATTTTAGGGCCACTGCTGATTTCATTAAAATGTCTCTACCATGATTTTGAACTGTCCCTCCTCAATGTTGCTTAATCTGAAGGCATTAAATTGGCCATTCTACTTTCCATGTTTCATTGTATGTGGGGTTTTGTTGTTTTGTTTTGTTTTAAGATTTATTTATTTATTTTAGAGTGAGATAGAGAGCACAAATCAGGGAGAGGGGCACAGGAAAAGAATCTCAAGCAGACTCCCTGCTGAGCACAGAGCCCAACACAGGGCTGGATCTCAGGACCCATGAAATCATGAACTGGGTCAAAACCAAGAGTCGGACGCTTAACCGACTGAGCCATCCAGACACCCCTCATACTGTGTGTTTTTTGAAAGTTTATTATTTATTTATTTATTTATTTATTTATTTATTTTTAGTAATCTCTGTACCCAGTGTGGGATTTGAACTTACGACCTAGAGATCAAGAATCGAATGTTCTTCTGAATGAGCCAGCCCCATGCCCCCCCATATTTCATTGTTTTATTATTTACTAACCTCAAAACTTCCCTTTTAAATGTTCATCAGTCCAGCTGACAGACAATAGTCCTATCTCCATTTTGCTATGTCCGTTTGCCGTAATTTCTCTCCTCAGTCTAAAGTACATTTTAATTGAATGAAACCATCATTTTGCCTTTGAGTTAGATAAAAAGCTCATAGCCTTCCCTTAGTGTGGTTTACCTTATTAAATGGCCTGTACAAGATATGCTGACCTTGAGTTTGAAACTCCAAGTTCAGAGATTTTCAAATTTCTGGGGATCCAGAGCAGAAGGGATCACAGGGCAGAAGGGATCAAGAACTTCTCAATTTTAATAGTAATAATAGTTAAGATCCTACCTCAGCTGGGCCACATTTAACCTGGAAATGGAATGAAATGGAAAGCCAGATTGTTTTATAATTGACAGCTTTGTCTGTCAGCAGATGGCTGTAATCTCCTGCATGTGCCAAACACAGACTCTAGGATTTTTGAGTTTGTAGTGAAAACAGAAAGGACAAATATTTATCGTAATTACAACATTTGTGCATTGGATATAGTTTCACAGCCTTTTAATCCTCCTTGATTAGAAAATACAGAGTGATTTTTTTTTTCTTGCCAGTTGAAGAAGTTTGTTTACCATCACTTTGAGAAACATTTCAAGTTTTAATAAATATAAAGCTAGGTCATACAGAAACAGAAAACATCTTTCTTTTTAGTTTACTTCCTAGTGAATCTATACACCCCATTCAGGGAGCTTGAATCAGCACTATCGTCCCCAGTCAGCAACTATAGCACTCAAACTCAAGAAGCATTGTTGTCAACTCTGAATTTATTTGAGGAAATGATCCAATTTTCAATATTTTCTCTTTCCAATTATTACTGTTGGTTAGTTCTTGTCAAGAAGGTCAGTTAGGGATCTCTGGAGTGATTTACATAATTAGGTTCTCTATTTATATAGAGTATATGGAAATTACTTTGGGGGCAACTTGACCCACACCTGATTAATCCCATCAGATTATGTCCACCTCCATTGTTAATAAACCATTAGTCAGCAGCTCCATTATAAGCATCCCAAAAAGTACTGAGCTATTTCCAGAGAACTACAAATTATAATTCAAAAGTAAAGTCCTTGGACTGAACTCAGCCCTTCAGTTTTGGAGTAATGGGTGAAAATACCAGAAACTGCACCAGCAAATGTGAGTTCATGACACACCTCATTCACTTTAAGTTTTGGTGCCTCAGGCAAGGCAGTTAACATTTCATAGACTATTTCTTGACTTGGTAAATGCTAAGTATTTAAGACTTATCTTTAGGGGCAACTGGTGGCTAAGTTGACTAGGCATGTACTCTTGGTTTCTGCTCAGGTCATGATCTCAGGGTTGTGAGATGGAGTTCCGAGTAGGGATCCAGGTTCAGCGTGGAGTCTGCATGGAATTCTCTCTCTCCCTCTCCCTTCCACTCCCTTTCTATAAATAAATAAATAAATAAATTTTTTTTAAGGATTTACTTGACAAATATGTCCAAGTATTATATACATGGACACTCAGATTCTTACTTCTAGCCTTTGATTATCACATTGGTGATGTTTTGCATAGTACTATTGCCAGGTCACACATGGACTATTAGTGTGGACTACTACTTAAAATAGAGTCATTAATGTCTTTAAATCTAATCAGATTAAAAACCTAATTCTAGAAGCCTTAGAACCAACTCACAAAATTCATCCTTAAGATTCTGTTCTTCCAGAACAACTCTCAGTACCAAAATTTGTATAGTCAGGGTTCTCCAGAGAAACAGAACCAATAGAGAGAGAGACAGAGAGACAGAAAGACAAAGAGAGACAGAGAGAGATAGAGACAGTGAGAGAGGACGCAAATAGAGAAGAGGGAGAGGGAATGAAAGCGAGAGGGAGAGATTTATTATAAAGTATTGGTTCACACTCTTATGGAGGCTAGCAAGTCAAAAATCTGCAGGGTGGGCTGGTAGGCTGGAGACCCAGGAGAGCCAGTGTTCCAGTTGAGTCCCAAGGCAGTCTGCTTTAGAACCAGAAAAAACTGATGCTAGAGATGAAGTTTAAAGGCAGTCTGCTGGAGAATTCCTTGCTCAGGGGAGAACAGTCTTTTTATCCTATTTAGGCCTTCAACTCACTGGATGAGGTTCATTTGCTTTACTCAAAGGCTACTAATTTAAACTATTACTAATGTAAATGCTACTCTCACCCAAAATACCCTCACAGTAACACCCAGAACAAGTTTGACCAAATATCTGGCCACCCCATGGCCCAGGCAAGTTGATACATAAAATTAATCACAGTAAAAAGTAACCCCAAAATGGGTATTTCCTGCTTTCCACTTCTGCATTCATGCTACCACTAGAGTGAACCTTAAGTACAAAGTAGATCACATCATTTCCTGCTTAAAACTATTCAATTATTCTACCATTCCCAAAGGACAAAGGCCAGACTCTTTAAAACCAACTGTAAGGCTCCTCCATTTCTCACGACTTCAATCTCTCTTTCCATGCGTACTTCCTACCCATCAGAACTACTCCCATCCCACCACCTGAGCTTCTTGTCTTCTAGCCTACAGAACTATTTATATTTCTAACATACCAAATTTTCATGCCTCCATCTTTATCCATGTTCTTCCTTCTGCCTTCACCCCTCCCCAATTCACCCATCCCCAACTATATTTGCCTATAAAACATATATTCAAAATCCAAGAACCATCTTAAACATCTCTTCCTTGGAGATACCTTTATCGACTCCAATCAGAGTTATCCTGTTCTTGGGGCACCTGGGTGGCTCAGTGGGTTAAAGCCTCTGCCTTCGGCTCAAGTCATGATCTCAGGGTCCTGCGATCAAGGCCCACATTGGGCTCTCTGCTCAGCAGGGAGCCTGCTTCCTCCTCTGTCTCTGCCTGCCTCTCTGCCTACTTGTGATCTCTGTCTGTCAAAAAATAAATAAATACAATCTTAAAAAAAAAAAAAGCTATCCTGTTCTTGATCTTACCACTGAGCTATACCACTATAACATCACTCTGAAATACCCTCATTTTTTCTTTGTGTCTAGCTATAAGCTCTGTCAAGTCCAGGAACTATCTTTTTTGCTCCTCAGTGTCCCATGTGGTATCTGATTCCCATTAAGAAGTCAAAAATTGTGGAATGTATGAAAGAGGAGGGATTAGATGAATAAATTGCGACTTAGTTTGGTAATCGGTGGGAGAATCACCAAAGGTTTTTAATTAAAAATCTCTTCTTGAAAGAAGTAAGAAACTTCTTTTTTATTTTTTTTTAAGATTTTATTTATTTGACAAACAGAGATCACAAGTAGGCAGAGAAGCAGTCAGAGAGATGGGCAAGCAGGCTCCCTGCTGAGCAGAGAGCCCAATGCGGGGCTCGATCCCAGGACACTGGGATCATGACCTGAGCCAAAGGCAGATGCTTTAACCCACTGAGCTACCCAGGTGCCCCTTTTTTATTTTTTAAAGATCAATCTATCATTGATGAAGAGAAGGGCTGAGGGCAAGACGGAAGAAAGAAAAAGAAAGCAGGGAAGCTATGTAGGTGATAGTTATAGTCTAGGGATAAGGTAAGAAGGAGTTAAACCAGACAAATGGAGTAGAAATAGGAGATGCTCAAATTTATGAGTATTTCTCCTTCTTTAGAGCATCTGGAAGAACTGCATTTTCTTTGACCCCCTTCAAAATTAGGTACGGCTACATGATTTTCTTTGGCCACTGATATGTGATTGGAAGTGTTACGTGCTGTATCTAAACAGAAGCTCAAAGAGCCAGTACATGATTTTTGAATCATGTACAGAATAAGCCACATTCTGATTTTAGTCTCAGTGATCATGACCATGGGTCAAGATAGAACCTCTGTCAGTCTTGGTCTCTGAAAGATAATATTGAAAAGAATTCCTCTGCCCACCCGTATTGGACATGTCCTATGAATCACTTGTTGTGTCAAATAAATGAGACTTTGGAACTGTTTGTTACTACAGCAAAACCAACTTATCCTGATTTATCAGGATTTGGAAACTGAAGGAAGAGGGCATGAGCAGCACCGAACACTAACGCTTAGCATGAGGGAGTATGAAACTTGTAGCCCGAATGACTGAGTCTGCCATGTGTTGTCAGGATATGTATTTCACAACTGCAGGGTTCCTGTTCACATCGTAATCTATCTGAAATGTGGCCCCTAGAGTGAAGTCATGCATAACCTGCAGAGATGTACATAGCAGCCCTGGGAGTGATTCATTCAGAAAAAAATATATTATTTATTGTCCACTGACTCCTCAATGCCACTCTGAGTACTGCAAATACAAAGGCAAAATAGAGCTTATCACTCTGTGTGATGTGGTCAGAGGTCAGCACAATGTGGCAGATGCTCTGATAGATTGAGCACAGATAGAGGAAGAGGCGACCAGCTCTGGGTTGTAGTTGAGCTGCAGTTTGAAGGCTGATTTGGAATTGTTCACACAGAGGAGGGAAGTGGGTCATTTAAGTGCAAGAAGCAGACAGGTAAACATCCATGACACATTGGAGAAATCCAACAGGTCTTCTGTAACTATGTTTAGGTATACATTTTGAAGATGAGTAGAAATGGTAGGGAAAAGATTAGAAAGTTAAGTTGGGATCATTTTGAAAGATTTTGTATTTGCTGATGATTTAGTCTTCATTTCTGGAACAAGAGACCCTGTATCTTTTTAGTAAGTTGAGAGTTGTATTTAAGTTTCATGTATAAACACATCAGTGGGAGATTTCTATCATATCATTGTTAGAAACAATGATATTAGATCTAAAAGAAGAAGCTGATATATTATGCTTGGTTTCTTTTTTTTTTTTTAAAGATTTTTTATTTATGTATTTGAGAGAGAGAGAGACAGTGAGAGAGAGCACGAGCGAAGAGAAGGTCAGAGAGAGAAGCAGACTCCCCGTGGAGCTGGGAGCCCGATGCGGGACTCGATCCCAGGACTCCAGGATCATGACCTGAGCTGAAGGCAGTCGTCCAACCAACTGAGCCACCCAGGCGTCCGCTTGGTTTCTTTTGATTAGCATTCTGATTTGAAAGATCATTATTATTTGAAAAAAAATTAATAATATTAAGAGTAAAATTTTGTTAATGCTGATCACAAAAGATGGATACAACCCCATCATCAGTGCTACATTGAAATTTTACTGATCTGAATGTAGCTTGAAATACATGGGCCAATGATTTAGAATCTGGAAATCTTTTTGTCATTCAAAGATTGCCTCTCCTAAGGGGATTTGGTATGTAATCATTCAAGGCCATAAACAGTACTATCTAGAGCTAGAGAACCTTTCAAGAACTTATAAAGAGCACTTATAACTTATACCCAATTATACTATGAATTTAAAAATTCCTCTAAAGAGCAAAGTCCAATTGGATAAGCTTTATATCTGATCTTTTTTGGTTTTTTGGCTTTTAAGGTCTTCCCCATACTGACATTTACCATGACAGATTGCCACTTGTATCATGGGCAGTGATTTCTGGTTAATGTTTGTCAGTTCAGGCATTACTATAAAACGCTAGAGTCTAGATCTGCTGCATCATCAGAATTTGAAATAAGACCTTTAGGCATTCTTCCTACCATGAAATTACTGCTTTCAGTCCTGTGTAGCTAGCCCCTTAGTTAACCTATTTATAGGTTTTTCAGATATAGCATTCAATGTTAATAGTTTTAACTGTCCTCTGCTTTTTCACTGAAAAAATTAAAAATTGGGCAATAAGGAATACCTTAGTGATGTTGCAATCTTGATAACACAAATGGTCCCTGGAACTCTTCATCTGACTATGAAAAAGCACTGAACTTTACGGCTTTTATGCATTGGTGAGGAATTCATGAAAAAGCAGCCTTCAGAATGAAGAGAAAATCAGGGAGTTATAAATGGCCTGGTGAGACATAGATGTCAAAGTGGCTGCCAGATGTTGGCATATACAAAGTCAAAGGAGAACTTGATTTGAATTTTGATTCATTTGAGGAGAAGGCAAGATAATTATTGCCTACCCAAGGATTATTGTCCCAGGGACCCTGCAGAGCATTCCCCTGAATTGAGAAATATTTGTGCTAGGGAATCTAGTGCCTGGCACTGAGTAATCCCTCCACTAATACTAACTATTAATATCACTGTTCCACTGAACTGAGAAATAAATTGAAAATTTCAAGTAGAACTGAAAATCAAGTACTCTTTTGGCTTCTATACTAATTAACACATAGCCTATGATTCAAGCTCTATACATTTTTAATCATTCTGCCAAATTTACAATGTGATGAGATGGTTTCCTTGTCCCTTGATAATGCTGCAGATGGGAAGACAGCACTGCCAATGTCTGGTAATACGTGCTCCCTCCATGTTCAATAGAGATATTTTGAAAAATGTGATTTAGGTAAAGGAATCTGTGGAACTGAAATAACAAACCTTCTCATAATGAGACTGACCATTTTGCAGCCTTTAGGAATAACTATAGTTACAGCTTTAGGAAAATGCAACACATTCCAGACATTTCACTGGGTCTCATATTTACAACCATTATCTCATTTGATTTTCTCCGAAGTCCTATGAGGTCGATATTCTTACTTCTCCTCACATATAAGGAAACCGAGATTCAGGACCTGGCCCTCATCACACAGTCAGTAATTGATGGGCTGTGATTTGAATCCTGACTGAATCCAAAGCCTGTGTTTTTAATCACTACCATTCGTGACTTTCCCACTAGTGCAAGTTCATTGTGAGCTTTATTCCTCTCTTTGCATTATTTTATGCATCAAGAGGCTTTACAAATGTGAAGCCTTAGACTGTCGGAATGATTGAGAGAACCTCAATGCAAGGATTGTTAGGTTTCTCTGAAACACCCTTTCTTTGATAAATCTCTCAAAAGGAATAGTCCAGGGATAGTAAGTCGAGGCATCTTGGGGACTCGTGGGAATTTACCTCTGTGACTGATGGAATGAGCAGGCTGTCACCTGCATAGGTAGTAAATAAAGCCATGGAAATGCATGAGAATACCACCTGAAAATTGACATTGGTTTGTTCATTTTCTTACGGAAGAATACAATTGAAATGAAGGGAGCTGAGGGGAACCATAAGAGTGATTGATAGAAAGATACAGAGTTTAGATTAGGAAACTGGAAAAGAAAATAGAAGGTTTTATTATTATTATATTACTGTCTTTAAAGTATGCCAGCACCCTTTCCTCAGTGCAATCACAAAGTATACAGCACTCTACTAGGCAACATGGAAGATAGAGGAAGAGGGAGGTAGGGAGATGTGCTCTCTGCCTTTAGGAAAGAATGTTTTAATTAATATATTAAAATTAATTTATACTCGGTTGAAGGGCATGTACATGAACAGTATGAGCACACATGTTCATCACCCAAGGCCACGTTTACTGATCATTTCATATAATTTGTCTCTGAACAAATGGACTTTCTAGGAGAGAAAATCCAAGCTCCCTTGCCCAGCAAAGGCTAAGCAGGATGTGAAATGCAATGTGTCAAAGGTAGGCAGGCAAAGCATTTTTTAAATTGACAAAGGAAAGAAAACCAAGACAAAAGCCTGTCTTTTATCACATGGCAAAGGAAGGCAGATAATTAATGATCCAAGTGCCAAAGAAACTTGGTGCTTTCATTCACCTCAAATTTTAGTACAGGAATTATTTTAAAGAACTGATTACAAAAAAGACTGACCCAGGGTTATTTGAATATGGATTTTTTTAGCCTTATATGTTATACTTCCAAAATGTATTTACTTTTAATTTGTATGTGATCTAAAGTGCAGACATTTATGTGGATCTGAGATAATCATCAAGGTAACTTCCAAGAGTACTTGGCCAACTCTTTAGTAATCGTTAGGTATCAACTTCCAAACCACAGTCACATGGAAATGATAAAGGAATAGAGTAAGCATTCTGTTAGGAGGAAATAATAGGAGGTGAAAGAATCAAAAGAGAAAGAAAAATACTCACTTTTAAATGCAAAGAGACAGGAGGATAACAACTTCTAACAGACCGTGAATTTGGGCTTCCATGGAAAATTGTGAACATTTCCCTTTGAGACATTTCAAACTAGGGTGAATCATGTTTCTAGTAAAGTCTTTCTAATTAAGTCTTCTGTATCTGTCTGTAGGATGCAGGGATTAGCTGTGCCTCTGACTCCCATGCCCTTTCCAGCATTTAATTCCAGTTGGAAAACTTTAGTGTGAAACCACACTTCCATCCTTTAAGGTCACAGCTGCTAAGAACTTGCTCATGAGTGTGGGCTATTGTTTCCTCTGAAGGAACAGTTCACAGAGAGTGATGTGCCTCAAGGACAGCAGTGTACATGGTAGGCATTAAATGTGTGTTGAGTGTTTTTGAACTGATAGACCTTGACCACCATTGAAGAACATCTCTCTCCTGTTGACCCTCCCTACTATAAAATCTGTCTCCCTTTCATTGTCCTCATGACAAAGGATAGGTTCAGAATCCAGGTTTACAATTCTGTCAGTGGTCAAGCCCTTTGCCATTTAGACAGTCACCACTCATCTGCTCACTTGGGTTCTGGAGACAAATAATGACTGCCACTCGAGTTTAATGATGGTTTCACTTTGAAGTGTTCAGAAGGAAAAGAGACCTCAACACAAAATAGTGTTCTCCCTGGATTACTATGATCATCTGAGACTAGAAGATGAAAAGGAAGTCTCTTTGGTAGTATAAGCTATTTAGTACCCATCAATACATAGCATGTCCTTTTTGGACAAAGGATATTACAGAGACCTGGCCAAATTAGAAGGTGAGGAAGCTGTTGTGGGCAAACAGAGGTGGTATTTTACTGCACATATCTCTGCCCAGAGGGAGCTTCAAAAATTACTCATATCCTGGGCCAGATGATCACCAAAGAGCATTGTACATCTGGACTGGTATCTTCCAGACTATGCATTAATCCTGGAAGACTGGATATACATATTTTTTTCCCATAGCTGAGATTTGAAAATACCCCATAGTGTCTCTCTTTTTCATTTTCAATTAGTGTCAGTTAAATGTCTTGGTTTAAAGGTGTCAGTGAAAAAGCTACAGAACTTCATTTGAAAAGGAAGGGTTCTAAGAGACATGATAACTTAAAATCAACTTCAATCCAGTTAATACTGAGGCTTTTTTCAATAAGAGAATGATTTAAACTGAAATGAGCAGAACTCTTGATTAACCAGAGATTCAGGCATAATTTCTTGAAAGCTTAAAATGAGGACAAAAATCATATTTTTAGGCAATTTAGAATTTAAATACACATAAAATTCATTCCTTGGCAACTTAAAAGGCTCATCATATCGTTGAGAATGACTGATTCATTAAAATTCAAAGGAAAAAAATCAGAAGTTAAAGTTCACCTGATCAATATAACTGGAGATCATTTTACAACAATTTAGATCCCTGAAGGGGAAAAAACGACTTTAAGGCTTGATTATCTGTTTTTGTTTGCTTGTTTTGATTTTTGCTTGTATTTTTCTTTCATTTGCTTTTTGCTTCATGGTTCCTTCAAACCAAACATTTGTATCTTTTATTACAGTAAGATTCAAAAAACAGCCAATGACTTAAACAATCATAAGGCAGCTCTGAAATGGCAGAGAATGAGTCTAAGTCTGTTTGACACCAATGATTTTGCTATTTCCACTATGCATGGTGACAATTTTTTTTCATTTTTACAATAAGGGTAATGTCTACTTCACAAGATTTAGGAAGATAACATACATTTAATATGTAGAGCAGTGTCTGACATCTGGTAGGTATACACACACACACACACACAAAAGTGTGATGACAGTAGTACTAATAGTGGTTATTACTATTATAGGAAAATGGACCAGAAGGACTTGCCCCCTGAATGGTCTGAGAATAATATCCCAAGTTCTTTAAAATAAAAATAACTATGACTGTGGAGTACAAACTAATTATCTCCAAAATCTGCATGCACTTATTTCTTGCAAGAACAGATATTTTCTCCAGTAGATTTGGTCACACACCGTAGATCACAGTTAAGTGTTGACTGGGTGGATATTTTGCAGTGGTCCATAAAGAGGAAGAAAAAAATTACAGCCACTTCAAAAATTCTATCACAATGCCTAGAAAGCACTAGATTAATTGCCTAATAAATACCACTTGAAAATTGTTTTCATGGGCTAGAATATGAAGGTCAACCCAGAATCAGAGGAACCTAGTTTAAACCAAAATAAACACACAAAAAAATTTTATATAAGCATCCTTATATTTTAGCTTATAATGAATGACGATGTTCTAGCAATGTTTACTATGTTCAGAGATCTCTTATATACCTAGTTGTGTCATAATGGCAGGAAAAATGTTGGAACCTGCTAAAAATGAAGTCCAGTTGAGGTAAGAAGCTTATTATAGCCCACAAAAGGGGCAAAACAAGCAAGTGTAACATCCTGAATAAGTGGGCTCTGTCCCACACTCTCAGCTCCACAATTATTTAAAGGAAAAATCCTGAAGTGGACTAGAAAGAAAGCCACCAATAGCCTCAGGGCCAAAGGATTTCCCTATTTGCATGCAATTTCTCTGAGGATACACTTCTCTGGTCTTTGTTTCATTTTATAAAATACATATGTATATATACATACACACCCAGACTCAAACAAAGTAACTGTAGCAATAAAAATGTTTGGCTTTCCAGACAGAATGGGTAGAGTGTATCAATGTCCCATTGTAAATCACTTTTGACAATTCAAATTTAATGTGTGGCTTAAAAGTAATACTAGACTATTTAATACACTTGTAAATTATTTGATTCTGACACCTTTGTGACATAGTCATCTTCAAATCTGCAGCAGGAAAAAAAAAAAATCTGCAGCAGCATTCCATTACCTACACCTCACCTAAGAAAATAAAGGACTATCATGAGTAGAAAATTTTCCGTCTGAGGAAAAATGGAATGTCTCTTAGCGGCTTTAGATCAAATCCCAGGAAAGGAATAGAATCTAGTTTGCCACGTCTTTCCTCCGCCTTATTCACACAGCCATATTGGATAATTAAAGGAAAAACAGATAGGGAAAATTCCTCTGAGAACATTAAATTAATTCTCTGTGAAATTTCATTATTTTATCCATAAACGGTATGGTGTAGGTTATAAAGTAGTCAGATAGCAATTGTGTTAGAATGGGCTGCAGTGTAAATTTTTTTAAAACACTGAATTTCATCACCAAAACAGAATTGGAGATACCATAAATGAATGTGGGTTTTAATCTTTGAATATAAGACTTATACTCAACTGTGTACTCTTTTGCATATCATCAGAAAGAGATAAAATTTTCCATTAGCTGTTACATCAAGCTTTTAGTTCAGGAAAAGAGTCCTGCTCAGTAAAACTAAAAACAAAACCAGGTCTCAGCCAATTTGATTTCTCTTTGCTGAGCTGACCTAACAGGGTGGCTTGGGTAAAATCTTTACTGGTTGGTTTTATATATTTGGTGTGTTTTGTTTTGTTTTGGTTTGGTTTTTGTTTGTTTTTTATGAGCTAAAGGAGAAGGGAATCATTAATAGATGAGCCTAAGGCATTCCGAAATATACTTGCTAAATAATAAACTTATCAATTTCTTCCAAATGAATAAATTATTAATTCTCATCCAACTCTACCAAACCTAACAGTCAGATAAAGCAGGTGCTAAGGAAGAGAAATGAATCTCAGCAGAGTGTATAATAAGCATTGAGAGGGTCAAGGCTGATGTTAGAGACAATGCCTTAAAACATAGGAAGGGCAATGTTCAATTAAACATTAGGAGAATCCATTGCAATTTTAAACATTTTTCAGACATACAGCAGAGAAAATGCCAAAGGACAGGAAAAGGTACCCACCTGAAACTTTTGAGATCCATCAGTATTGATTCGAATCTCTAGTAAAAGAATTAATTCTACACTAGAACTAACATTGTGATGGAAGGGTGTGAGTGTCCAGCGCTTTTCAAACCTGATGTTTTAAACGTATATCCTCCCATATTTATTTATTTCAATAACTCAAGGCAAGGGTTCTGTTTTTTTAAGGATGAGGGTGGTTTTTCCATGATTACCCCAAATTTAATGGCAAAAACAGCCATTTGTTATAGATTCTCTGTGTCAGGAACTTGAATAGAGCACACAAGAGAAGGCTTGTCACTGATCCATACTGATGAAGCCTCATTGGCAGGATACTATGAAGGAAGTCTGGGAACCGCAATCATCTTAAGGCTGTTCACATGCGTGCCTGGTGATTGATAATGGCTCTCAGCAGGGACTTGATATAGGACTGTCAAAGGATCACCTACAGGTGGCCTCTTCATGGAGCCTGGGATTCCCCAAAATTTGGTGGTTGGGATCCAAAAGTGAGTATCCCAGAGAAAGAGCCAGATGGAAGCTTTAACACCCTTTGTGTCCTAGTCTCAAAAGTCACACAGTGTCTTCCTTTGCATTCTACTTATTGGGCAGTAACAAAGGCTGACCTACATTCAAGGGTGAAAATTAGACTCCACCTTTTGATAGGACAAATGTCAAGGTTCTACAATCATAGAACTGGAAACACAAAAACATGGACAGTTTTTGAAACATGGTCTGCCACAATGATTATTTCTTTTTCTTTTTCCTTCTCTTTTCTTTCCTTTGTATGTTTGTTTGTGTCCTATCTGTGCTTTCTTATAGTTTCTAAAAAAGAAATAACAACTCATGTATGGAGAACACATGCCTAGTAAATCCTAGTGATATTTTGGTCAGCTGTTATTAATCAGCTCATTTCAGATTAATAACTTTTGTACCTGGAGTTCTTCTGGTAGATCTACCATATGTTTGTTCTGACACAGATATTTTGGAGTTTACACTTGAGGATAAAAGAAAAGAACCAAACTTGAAAGCGTTAGTTGTTGAAAAGAAGTCCAGAACAAGTAAGAAGATGTTTAAAACTGCAATGAAGACAGATGTTGGAGTTGAGTCTATTGAGAAAAAGGATTTAGGATGTGAAGGAAAGATCTCTTTGCTGAAAAGGATTAAGAATTTCTTGGTGAGTGTAAAGCTCCTGATAATTTTGAGAAATTAGTTGTTTGACTTCAGGATATGTTATTTTTCTGCATATTATTCAGTAAACATTTTAATTAAAATTATTTTCACTTATTTATCAATAGATATTGTAGTTTTTAACATTCTGGGAATGCATGAGTGATGCTTTCTTTTTGCATCATGTTTCTCTGCGTGTGTGTGTTTTTTTTTTTTTTTAAGATTTTATTTGTTTATTTGACATACATAGGCAGAGAGGCAGGCAGAGAGAGAGGGGGACGCAGGCTCCCTGCTGAGCAGAGAGCCCAATGTGGACCTCGATCCCAGGACCCTGAGATCATGACCGGAGCTGAAGGCAGAGGCTTAACCCACTGAGCCACCCAGGCGCCCCTCTCCATGCCAGCACCTCTGTCCTGGTGTTTTTGCTCTGACTAAATGAGAATACTTACGGATGATGGGCCTGTCGCTCAACTCCAGGACTGAAATAGCCAGATGATAAGAACCTTGAGCTAATGCAGATGGGGCCTAACAAAAACTTAGAGAAGAAAGAGTGATCTCTTCCTTTGAAAACCACATTCCATGAGTATTTCTTATTGACTTTATAAATCTATATTGAAAATTCCATTCTATAGAAATAATTTCAAAAGTATATGACATATTTATTGAAATATTGTTTGTAATATAAAAACTGAAAAGAAACTAAAATGATCATCAACAGGGGAATGTCTAGGTGGTATATTTATATCTAGAACACTAGGCAACCTTAAAATAACATATATCTACTTTCATGGAAATGTGTTTAATTGATTCATCAAAAAATTTTCAAAATATTGTGAGTAGCAGAAGCCCATTTTTATTAAAAATATATATAAAATTTCATTCTAGATGGCAAACTTGGCACTGCTTTAGCTACTCCATATCATAATAGAATCTCTAGAAATGATAGTGCATTTTCTTCTTAAAATTCACATCTGGTATGTAAATCAAGAATTCTTTTTTCTTTTTTTTTAAAGATTTTATTTATTTATTTGACAGAGATCACAAGTAGGCAGAGAGGCAGGCAGAGAGAGGGAAGGGGAAGCAGGCTCCCTGCTGAGCAGAGAGCCCAACACGGGGCTCGATCCCAGGACCCTGAGATCGAGCCAAAAGCAGAAGCTTAACCCACTGAGCCACCCAGGTGCCCCTCAAGGAGAATTCTTAATGGATCATAACATATAAAAAATCCTTGGAAGGTGGGAAATGAAAGAATGAAATTTCCCAAGACACAGGACATATTTTCCTTCTAGAAATTTTGGGAACACTACCAAAGGAGCTTCATACCCAAGTGTAGTGGATCCTAAATTCAAGAGTGGTCCTAAAAGTAACCAATGGGTAATCAGGTAATCAGAGGAAATCAAGCAGGACAGATTCTGAAAAATCCACCTCCTCAGGCCAGAGAGCAACCACAGGGGTTGCAGACTCAGGTAGGTGGGGATGGGAGGATATCAGGCTATGACAACGGGGTTGGGGGGTGAAGGAAATAGGACAACTAAAGGCTACATATTGCACCAGTGGGATATTCTAAGCCTCTCTACTCTGAATGAAGGCTACTCAGTCACAGGCCACAGCAGTTCATCTCACCTCTCTCCATAAGTGGACAATCAGTCAGTCAATCCAGCAAGGTATTTCAGCTGTTAGAGATGAGAGCACACCAATAGTCACCAATTGCATCATGCTTTTTTGTCTGGAACTGGACACTTTAGAAGTGTCCCTTTCCTGTTGTGAGTGGTGTGGAGTCAGCTCATAAGTCTCTGAAACCCAAAAATTGAGAGGTTCTTTGTGCACCTGGTGGCTTGGTGGCCATCACCTTATTATAAAAAAAATGTATTGAGCTACACCTACACCATAAGCACTATGGATATCATTTGGATTACCATGAGAAAAAGAGAAAGAAGGAAGGTCAAGAGGCTAGATGATTGGTCTAAAAGCTAAGTTCTACCACAAACAGTGCCATGCTGAGAAAATACAAATGGAAAATACTATCAAGATACTTGAAAAGACAAACACCAAACAAAAGAATGATAAAAAAGACTCCATAAGGAGCAGTATTTGCATATGTATTGGATAAAGAGGGACAGTCCTGAGCTAAGGTACTTTCCAAAATGATTAAACAGGGGTGCCTTGATACCTCAGTTTGTTAAGCGGCTGTCTTTGGCTCAGGTTATGATCCCAGGGTCCTGGGATTGAGTCCCACATTGGGCTCCTTGCTTAGGAGGGAGTCTCCTTTTCCCTCTGCCCCACCCCTACCCTGCTTGTGTACACACACACTGTCTCTACTACTCTCTCTCAAAATAAATAAATAAAGACTTAAAAAAATGATTAAACAAAAATAAAGAATGAAATCAGGAAATTTCTGCCCAACTTTTTCCCTGTGAAGAAATAGAAGTATTAAAAATTATTCAAACAGGAAAGAGAAAGAAGAAAATATGGAAGAAGATGGTTACTAAAGTCTGCTGTGTTGGAGATGGCTTTACTCAAAAAACCACCTAAATATTAAAGACTCATAAAGCCAATGGGCTTATGTTTCAAGATCAGACGCATTCAGGGTGGTATGGCTATAGACATCTGTGGCTGGGCTTATATTTGCAAAAGGCCATGTAACTCATCCTGAACTGAATGGCATCTTTTGCCCACCAATGCTTAGTATCAAAAAGAGTCTCCTATCCCCACTCTACACAATTTTGAATGTCATTACCAAAGGAACTCTCATTGAAGTGAACATCAGCGAGTTGGGCCTTATGGCACAGTGACACAAGGAAGGAAAGTATTTGGGGAAGATATGCCCACAACTTACCAGAAATCCTGAAAATGATGGATGCATAGGCATGGTTCCATGGTTGACATCAATTCCATACAAGTAACTCCTTATAATTATTGAAGACTACACACCAATCAAGAAAACCAGCATTACTGTGATGTTTCCGAATACTACCCAACAGCCTTACATGTCTGAAATCATCAAGAATACTATTTATTCTAATGTAAAAAAACATTAAAATGGACTACTTTTAGGGAAAAAAAAGTCATCAATCATTCAAGGAAGGCCAATATTTTGTTGTTCCTCAATAAAAGATCAACTTAATCAACTTCATCATAAGGACAGAGACAGAAGAATAAGCAAAATAGGAAGTTTAGAATAAATATAATTTATATCCTAAAAACTATAGGAAGATATTTAACCCATAATAAAATTAACTGAATAAAATGGAAATTAAAACTGTCATCATGGTTAGCAAGAATATGCAAAAAATGGAACCCCTGCACACTGGTGATAAGAATATAAAGTGGTGTAGCTGTTATGGAAAAGAGTATGGAGTTCTTAAAAAAAAAAAAAAAATTAAAATAAGGGAGCCTGGGTAGCTCAGTCAGTTAAAATCTGCCTTTGGCTCAGATCATGACCCCAGAGTCCTGGGATCAAGTCCCATATCGGGCTCCCTGCTCAATGGGGAGTCTGCTTCTCCCTCTGTCCCTCCTCCCACTCATTCTCTCCCTTTCTCTCTCTCTCAAATAAATAGATAAAATCTTTTTAAAAACTAAAAATGCAATTACCAGATGATCCAGCAATCCCAATTCTGGGTATTTATCTAAAAGAATTGGAATCAGGATCTCAAAGAGATGGTAGCACTCCCATGTTCATTACAGCACTAGTCACAAATAGCCAAGATATGGAGACAATTTAAATGCCCATCAATGGACGAATGGGTAAGAAAAAGGTGGTATACAGATAAAATGGAAAATTATTTACTTTTAAAAAAAATCATATGTGATAAATTGGATGAACTTTGAGGACATTATGTTAAGTAGAATAAACCGGCCACAGAAGGACAAATACTTCATGGTTCCACATATATAAGCTATTTAAAGTGATCAAATTTGGAGAAGCAGAATGCAGCATGGTGGTTTCAGGGGCTGGAGGGAAAGGGGAAATGAGGAGTTGCTATGGGTGAGTATAAAGTTTCAACTATGAAAGATGAACAACTTCTATAGATCTACTCTACAACATTATGCCTGTAGTGAACAACACTTAAAAATGTAAGTGCATAAATCTCATGGTAAGTGTTCTTACCACAATAAAATTTTAAAAATTTAAAAATAAACAAAACTCTCATCATTGAAATAACACCTAATAGTTGGGTTGAGCAAAAGAAAGGACATAGTTCAAGAGAAACTAGTAAGCTAGAACCAAGGAATTTTCTGGAATTTAAATAGTTGGAGAGGCAGCTTTGTGTGGTGGTTAAGAGCACAGGCTCTGGAAACAGACTGCCTAGATTTGAATATTAGGTCTATACTTACTGTCTGTGTGACATTAGAAAAATCATTTAAATTTTTTGTGCTTGTTTTTAAGCTTTTTTCTTTAAACTCCAAACATATCCTACAATACTTTTCTTTGTGAAATTGGGGCTAGGAATTTGTGAACTTATTTCTCCTTTGTCACTTTGTCACTTTGTTAACTGTGAAGTTATGCTGACAGAGAGCACAAAAGCACAACGAAGATGCTGGAGGCAAGGGTAGGAACTTCCTGTTTGCTTGTAGTTCTTGTCATGGTGGTCCCAACAGTAGTAGGAGGCAATCGTGGCCATAGCAGTTGGTTCCAGTCTCCACCTTCCTTTGGCAGCCCAAAGCAGGCTTCCTCACCCTCCCTCACCAATATGTATACAGTGGGCACTGCCTCATCTCCAAGAGACCCCTCCTCTGCCTACGCGACCTACAGTAACACCTCCTGCTCAGAGTTCTGTACTACAATTCTGTGGAGTTTCTAGGTTCTGAAAATCTTTCAGGAACTTCCCCACACTTATAGGTGGTAGCCACTTGTACTTCCATATACCTCTAGGTTACCTCAGTGTTCTCATTTTGCTTTTTCAGAGTTCTAGTACTTGCTTAATCAATCCCTTGTGTGAGTTCTCTCTGCTGAAACATCTAGGGTGTCTTGTTTTCCCAAATCAATCCCGACTAATATAGTTTGTCATGTTCTACCAGAACTAGGTGGTTATGAAGATCGAATCAAGTTCATATGTGTACCCAGGACATGAATTGAGTCATATCTGAGTTAATACTGAGGACAGTGCCTGTATATAAAGAGCTATGTAAATATTCACTATCACTTTCAAACTTTCTTATGTTTTCCTCAGAAAGCTGAGGAAAACATAAGAAAAAAATGAGAGTCACTGAAGACAGAACTAAACATTTCAGCAGCTATTTTAGAAGATGAGAATCAAAATTACTCGGAGGAGACAATAGTAGATATATAGATGAATATATGATAGAGAAAGAGAGAAAGATGGTAGATAGAGAGATAGATGAGGAGAGAAGAATTTGAATGAATTTAATATAGATATGTCATTGGCAGAAGAAAACACACATATAAACAGGCACAAAGAAACACAGTACTTTATAACTACAGATAATCATTTACAACAGTCACACCATCAAGCTGGTATTTTAACTGACCCTTGAACAACATGCTGGTTAAACGTGCTGACCTCACAGGCAGCTGAAAATCCATATATAATTTTTGACTCTCCAAAATTTTAACTATGAACAGCCTACTGTTGCCTGAAAGCCTTACCAATACCATAAAGAGTTAATTAACATAGTTTGTAGTCTATATGTATTATGTACTGTATTATATGTATTATTATATATTGTTAGAATGAAGTAAGCTAGGGAAAAGAAAATATAATTAAGAACATAATAAGGAAGGGAAAATAGATTTACAGTACTGTCTCAGAAAAAAAATCCACATATAAATGGACCCTTGTGGTTCAAACCCATGTTGTTAAAGGGTCTGCTGTTACCTGTTACCAAATGTAGATAAGGAGAGAATAAGAAAATAAAAGTATTGAAAAAATTCATCTGTGAACAGAAGCATGATATCTAAAATAAAATACTGCTAATAAAGCATAGCAGTGTTTTAGAAAAATAATACAATGTAATTAGCATTTATTTCAGAAATGCTAGAGTAGGTTAATATTAGAATTTATCATGATAGTTCAGCTCATAAATAAGAAGGAGGACTGTATGATGATCTTAATAGATAATGAAAAAGCATTTGATGATATTCAACACCCATTCTTTATTAAAAAAAAAACACTCTGAGAAAATGAGAACTCAAAAATAACCCTACTTTGATAGGAAATTTCTACCAGTAACCTATAGTAAATATTGTGATCAATGGAGAGTCACTGGAAGCATTCCCATCAAAGTCAGGAAGTAGATAAAGATGAGTGCTAATGTCTTTAATACTCTACATTGCAGTTCCAAATTAATAAAATAAGAAAAAGAATGTGAAGTACATATACTGAAAGGAAGAGGTAAATCATGATTTACAAGTGATAAGATTACCTATATAGTTGGTCGGTTGATTGTCTTAGTTTTCCTAGTAGAATAAAGTTCAGTATTGTGGCCTGGTAAAAATAAATGCTAAAAAAAATCTAGAGCTCTCCTATGTACCAATGGGATAGAATAGATTTAAAGATCCTTCTTCTGATGGAAACACAATATATAAAGCAATGAGGAAGGAATCTAGAAGTAAATGTATAATAATGTACAGAAAATAATACAATTTTGCTGAAGGTGATGGAAAGACCTGAGTAAAAGAGAAATATAACATGTTTGTTCATGGGAAGATGAAATACAATAGAGTTGTTAATTCTTTCAAACTGACTAAATTCAATGTAATCTCCCAGAATTTCCCACAAGATGTTTCATCCTTCGTGACCAGAGGAGTCTAAAATTCAAGTGAAAGAGGGCCACCTGGCTGGCTCAGTCGGTAGAGCACACAACTCTTGATCTCCAGGTTGTGAGTTTGAGCCCAGTTTGGGTGTAAAGATTACTTAAAAAAAAAATAAAATAAAATAAAATTCAAGTGAAAGAATAAATGTGAAAAAAGGTAAAGGCAGTTTTATAAAAGAATAAATTGAGAGCAACTTGATCTAAGAGATTTCAAATTCTAAAGATCTAGGTAGTAAACAGTATGGTGGAGGTGTGCGTGTGTAGGAATAGATGTACGCTCACTGGGATAGGCATAATTCCAAGCCATGCTGTTGACTGGCTAGAGTAAAAAAAAAAATAATAAAAAAAATAAATGGAGAAAATAAAATTTTCTCTTTTCTAATTCACAAAGCAGGAGTAGATCCACATGAGCACATACCCACTGATAACTTGGATGGTGGCTACTAATTATAGGGATTCTCTCACCTTATGAGTTGTCTTGTGATTTGTATGGAACATAATCATATGTGACTCAAGTAAGGATGAATACAAATATTTTAACCCTGTACTATGTATATACAGAAATATAAATCTATTTATATCTAAATAGTTATATCTTTCCATCTTTATGAACAAACTTATAATGTGCAACAAACCATTTCAAAACTCGATTGCCTAAAACACCCTTAGTTGTCATGATTCCATGGGTGGGTTTGGAGTTATTCTGACTTAGCTGAACATGGACTATCTAGAATGACCTCACTCACCTGGCCTGGCCTCGGCTGGAATGGCAGGGGCGGTTAGGGTGGCTGAGGCTCACAACACGTGGTCTCTCCTCCTGGGGACGCTAGGCTAGGCTTGTTCACACGAAGGTGGAAAGGTTGGCAGCAGCAGGAGAGGGCACACCTCAATGCACATTTTTCAAGCTCCTATTTGTATCAGATTTGCTATCAGCTCATTGGCTAAAGCAAGTCACGTGGCCAAACCCAGGCAGTGTGGGAGGGGACCACCCATGGAAGAAAAAAAGCATAAAAGAATACTCACCGTTCAATAACGTGGGCATACCCAGGAGGTGGAAATAATGGAGAAAGAGGCAGGAGGATGTTTACTTCCTTACATACCAACATGCTGTTTTGTTTTGTTGTTTACGATGAACATGTGTTATTTTTGCAAAGTATTTTACTTTGGAAAGTTAACAGAAGAAAACATTCTCCTTCAAGTGTGGCCTCTGAGTTTCCCCACTTTGACTTCATCGCCCATACCCACAGACGTTTACCCTCTGCAGCCACTAGATCTTCATGCCCTCACCTGTGTTAACATGGATTCTCCTACAGTAAGACACTGCAAAATGCCTACCTCCTGGAAACTTCACCTTTGCAGCGACCCCAGCATTTGCCTGCACATAATGCACAGGGAGTATGGAAACATGGGTAACAAAGTAAACAAGGACAAAAAGGCTTTTAGAACTCCCAAATGGCAGCAGCGGCTTCTGTCCCCCGAGGGAGTGGTATAATTTTTCTCTAAAGCCAACAGCTTTTTGTAAAGGAAAATGCCTCCATTGGCTGATTTAGGGTACAAGCACTGAGCCTCCCAGGACACAGTGTAGAAGGATACAATGTAAGAGAGAGTCACTGTTGCTTGTAAGGTTGGAGAAAATAAAGAGGATTCAGGAAAGAATGGGAAGAAAACAAAGGAATAAAAAAGCAAAATAATGGCTTTGGGTAATGTGGGTGGCTTAAAATTCTTTTAAGGACAGAGTGTGTTAATTAAGTGGTTGTCTTTCTCCTTTGTTGCCCTTCTGTGTGCTGCTTCGCTATGCTGGTGCTCAGATGCTGCAATGTACATTTTCCTTTGTCAGTTGCCTTTGTTAGGTTTTGCCACAGTGAGTCTGGGGACTTGCTCCTTCCTCTTGCTATTCCTGTCACTGGAGCCATTTGCTGTTTCTATAACCATCTTCCTGACAAAGAGCTTCATTCGAGGAGTAGCAGTCAGCTTCAGTCTCTGTGTTCTGGCACTTCCAGGACCAGCCTCACTGTCCCCTTACCCATGTACCAGCACCAGAGGGGCAACAGCCTTTTCTCAGAGGGTTCAGCCCCATACGTAAGCCACGCCCTCCCCAAGACCCTGATTTGCTGGCATCAGCCAGATGGTCACTCCTTCCTACAGGGTTTCTCCCAACTGTGTGGGGTCTGAACTTCTGGGTTCTAATAGCTCCCCTTTTTGTCTCCAACACTAGGGGTGGTGATGGCTTGCAGTGATTATTAACCTTGTATTACTTCAGTCTGACCCTCTTTCTTTTTAATCCACTGTGGAAATAAACAAAAAACGAATGAGAACAAACAGAGACTATTTAGCCAAAGCTTGCTATAGCAAGGGAGTCAGCCACCATAGCTTCAGGCGGAGACTCACAGGCAGGCTGGAAAGTGAAAACTCTTTACAGTGAAAAAGGGAAGATTTCAGGGGTGCTCTGAAGCGGGGGTTGTTGGCATGGCGAATCTCAGAGGCAGGCTGTGTTGATTTGGAGAGCGTATTTGGCTTGGGATATGCTCCCCAAAGTTGGCAGGTGGCAGGAGTAGGAGACGGGCGGTGGATAAAAAGATGGGGAAGCCAGTGGTCATTGGTCAAGCCCTGACCATTTTGGGCTGACTTCTACAGAGGTTAAGGGTCAGAGTTCTTTTGTCATATGTGAGCAGACCAGTGTTCATTTGTATGTTCAGTGGCTTACCTCCCCTGCCTGTTCAGTTAATTCCCTAAGTGACATCCTCTCTCTTTAAATGTCTAGAGGGATTTCTGCTTCCCCTGACGAGACCCTGACTGATACAAGAATTGTCTAATATTGCATTTTCAAAAGTTCCCACTGTATGGATGTGTGATCTATTTTGTCAAATCTTTAGTGAGTCTTACACACACATACCAATGGATTGCGTGAATGGGGTTTGGGGAAAATCGAGGAAATGTAAGAGTCCGGGATAGAAAGAGCAGCAGCAGAAGGCAGTGACCCCAGAACTTCAACAAAGACAGGAAGGTGAACCTTGAAGGGATCAAGAGAACCAAGCCCCAAGTGCCTTTCTATATCCATATTCTGTATTAGAAACTGCATGATGGTGCTTCATAAGCATTTTGGTTTGGTTAACCAGTTCCCAAATTGATAAAGCAATTTTATCTAAGTGTATTGGTAATACTTCTGTGGTTCATTCATATTTGTGGGCAATTCTATCCAAATTTTCATAACTTTACTGCGTTCCTGGTCTGGGCTAGGTGTTGCAAGATATTTGTAAACTGGAAATTACCCCACCTCTGTCTTCAGAGGGTTTAAAGGCTTTCTGAGAAGAAATGAACAATAGGAAGTAAGTGAAAATGATAAAAATAATATATGTAAGGTCCAGAATAAGAAATACAACTAAATGGGGGCGCCTGGGTGCCTCAGTGGGTTAGGTCTCTGCCTTCGGCTCAGGTTATGATCTCAGGGTCCTGGGATCGAGCCCCGCATTGGGCTCTCTGCTCAGTGGGGAGCCTGCTTCCTCCTCTCTCTCTCTCTCTCTTCCTGCCTCTCCGCCTACATGTGATCTCTGTCTGTCAAATAAATAAACAAGATCTTTAAAAATATTAAATAAAATTACTCTTTAAAAAAAAAAGAAACACAACTAAATGGCATTGTATTTTTGAAAAAGGGAAGAAAATATGTATGATTTTCTGATCATACATTCGGAGCAGACTTTGATCATCATTTTTCAAGAAAGAAAATCCAAGATGAAAAAAAAAAAAATTCCATCTTTTAAGTGCCTGGGAGGCTCAGTTGGTTAAGCGATTGCCTTCGACTCAGGTTCCAAGGATCCAGTCCTGCGTTGGGCTCCCTGCTCAGTGGGAAGTCTGCTTCTCCCTCTGGCCCTCTCCCTTCTCATGCGTGCTCTCTCTCTCTTTCAAACAAACAAACAAACAAACAAACTCTTTAAAAAAAAAACTATCTTAAAAAAAATTCCAAAAAATTGTCATCACAAAAATTGCTCATTCTACCTCATTAAAAGCTCATGTTTTGCTTTAATGTTCACAAATGCACAGTTTAAATAGTCATAATCTTGATATACAATTTATTAAGCATTTTTATTTACATTGTCATAACTATTTTTCATGTTTTTACATACTTTATATTTGTAATCATCATGTTACATTCCATCATCTGGTTGTGCCATAAATTATGCAGCCTTCCATTTGGCGTGTGTGTTTATTTTAAAATTTTGCTATCTTAGATTTACCCATGAAGATATTAATTGTGTCACTAAATTTTTGCTTCCGGCAGATTGTTCTTTTGGATATACTTTTAGGGAAGACCAGGGGTGCTGGCTAAGAGCACATTTATGGCTCTTACTTTTGAAATATAGCTTTACAAAAAGATTGTAAAATATTGTTAGTAAGGAACTAGTTTATCTTAACCACATCAGCTCATGTTATCTTTTTTTTTTAAATCCTCATTTCCAGGGTGCTATAATTTGCATTTTTAACTACTAATGAGGAAAAGAATCTTTCCATCTGTTTTCTTCTTGTATTTGTTGATGAGGATTTTAAAATGTGCAGAGTAAAGGAAAATACCTTGAAAAAAGACAGAAATGAACACAGCCAGGGGGTAAAAGGAAGATAGCTGGATGGTAGGAGGATAAATAGAAATGTTATTTATAATATGCATGTGTATTTTTTATAGATATGCACATGTACACATATTACATGTCTCCATATTTCTCCCTGATCAAGTATTTGCTATAAGCCCAGGACTACATTAAATGATGCTTTTCTTTAAAAGATTTTATTTCTTTATTTGAGAGAGAGTGAGCATGGGGAGAGCATGGGGAGTGGCTTAGGGACAAGCAGACTCCCCACTGAACAGGGAGCCTGAAATGGGACTCGATGTCAGGCTGGATCCCAGGACCCCGAGATCAGGACCTCAGCTGAAGGCAGATGCTTAACCGACAGAGCCACCCTGTCGCCCCTTAAGTAATACTTTAAACAGATCTCATATTATCCTTGTAACAACTCAATGTGTGTTTCCCCATTTTTCTGGCGAGAAACTGAAAGCTTGTGGAGTTTAAGTCACATGCACAACTACCACATTTAGTAGCAGTGTGGGATTTTTCCAATGTCTATCTTACTCATACACATTTCTAAATACCAGGTGATACCCTAAATATTTTACTGAAATGAAGAATCAGTACTGAGAGGTAAAGGTACATATGAAAGGCTATCATAAATTGGTAATAGTGAAATCTTCCTGGGCCCTGGTAGGATCTACCAAAGCGAGATCCATATTGGCTGTAAGGGCTATATTCATTTTCTGCTTCCAAATGGACTTGGTTTTAGTTTAATTCTCTTTATAGAATTGATGTTTGTTCTTGGCTAACCATCTATGATATTATTATGCTGCACACAATGAATTATTCACCCAAATGTGCCTTACAATTAGCCTCAGCAGAGTATTTGCTCCTTTCGTCCAAACATTTTACTTTATCTATAAAGATTAAATTAATCATCTCTGCCAGCAATGAATAACTGAGAGAATTAGTTTTTAATATCTGGAGTAGAGAAGGGGAAATTGCTGGCAGAGCAATACATTTTGCTTGACCAGTGTTCCATGTTTCCTTTTATAATTTGTATTCTGTATCATATGTGGCATCTTTGACTAGGGAGAGGAAGAGATAGGATACATTATTTGATCAATGACGGCCAACCTTTAGGGAGGAAGACGGCTGAACAAAGATGATTAATTAAAATGCACCTTAACTTTAGTCATCTTATTTCAAAGTGCCATGATTTAATTTTTACAACAATGCTATAGGACAGACACTGTTATTTCCCTATTTTACAGATGAGAAAGTAGGCATGGTGGATTGAAGTGATCAACCCAGAGGATGTGCTGAGGCCACACAGCATCAGTATTCCAATTTTGACCAAGGTTTTGGTGCTTCCTGATGGAATTCTGCTCTGGGTCCACTCCTCTTTCCTGTTCCAATACACCCCGACTTGTGATTTCACAGAGCGATTAAATTCTCCAAAAGGAAAGCATCAGGAGGAAAGCAAGAGAGCTATCTGTCCCAGGGCATGTCCATTATCAATAGTTATACACAGTGAACATGGGATAATCCATTTGGAGACAAAGTTGCCCTGTTGAACCAGTTTTTCTGGTTGTTTCCACTTCCATGTGATTGAAATTAAAAAACAAACAAACAAACAAACAAAAACAAAACAAAACAAAAAACCCGGAGAGCTAAGTTCCTTACCCTGATCCCTGTAGGGGCCAAGGGCGAGTTGCCCATAATGTGCCACTTTGGCATACAGATTACGTTTCAAGCTGAAGGCAATCAAGGTCCAAAAAACTCAGGAAGACATTTTGACCTTCACGTAATTGCCTAAAGGAATTTAGATAAAGGACCTGCTCCAGTAAGGGAACTATTGCCATACATAATTATAGTATAAAATGAATTTAGTACACTCTGTTTGTTAAAATTCCTTTCTTTGTCCCATTGATTTCCTATGGCTCAGCAAACACTTTTCTACCAAACATATACTCTTCTCTCATCTTCCCAGGAATTGCTTCCTTCTCTTTGAAGTCCCAGATCCCTATCCCCTTCTTGGATGGGGATGATATATATACTTTACTTTGCCTGTCTTTGGAACCTCATGTCTGTGGGGATTCCCTGTAACTATAAAATGTAATTTTATTTTCTCCTGTTAATCTGTCTCATGTCAATTTAATTCTTAGATCAGCTAAAGTTTTTTTTTAAGGTTTTATTTATTTATTTATCAGAGAGAGAATGAGAGTGGCAGGCAGAGGGAGAAGCAGGCTCCCCACTGAGCAGAGAGCCCGAGGTGGGACTCAATCCCAGAACCCTGGGATCATGACATAAGCCAAAGGTGGATGCTTAACCAGCTGAGCCACCTAGGCATCCCTAGACCAGGTATAAGTCAGAAGTTCAAAATGTAGTCAGTTGACCACTTATATCAGAATCATCTGAGCCTCAGCCCCACATACTGAATCAGAATCTTTGGATGTGAGGTCTAAGAATCTGCATTTTAAAACCACTTTCCAGTGTTTGAGACTTACTCATGAATTTGAGACCCACTCATTGAACTATGCAGGTTTAATGATGGTGGTGATGATGGTAAATGAACTAGTACCTAATACCTACTTAGTGCTGCATAGAAATGTATACATGTTGTACATGAAGTTATCTTGTTTAAACTCCTAAAAATCCTAGAGGCAGTTACTATTAATATCCTCACATTAGATGAAGGAACTGGAGCTTCATACAGTCATATCTAAAGTCTGGTTCTAGACTTTATTCTGCCTCCTCAAACTCTACATTTTATCAGTGTTTCAGTTACAGAAAATTTCAGGCAAGGGTGTCCAAAACAAAGTACTGCAATTCACACTGAAATTAAAAAATTAAACAACATAAAGCTGTTTAATAAGGATTCTGCCATTTTCCTAGGATTTACCGAATGACTAGGTGAAAAGTAATTGTAGTGTGATTAAATGTTTTAAAATCCTACAGTTTATTAAGAGATTTAACTAAAGGGGCACCTGGGTGACTTGGTTACACATCTGCCTTCAGCTCAGGTCATGATCCCAGGGTCCTGTGATCAAGTTCCCTGGGCGGGCTCACTGTTCAGTGAGGTGTGTGCTTATCCCTCTCCCTCTGCCATTCCCCCTTGCTCATGTTCTCTCTTGCTCTCAAAAAAATAAATAAAATCTTAAAAAAAAAAACGATTTAAATAATGGCCAAAGTCTTGGCTAAAGTCTATAAAGTATTTAAACATTAGCACGGGGAAAACAGACAAACCGAATTGAATATAAGTAAAAACTGTTCTCAAACGTGAGAAAAATCTAGACATAAATTACTTTCTTTACCAACCCCACAGAGATTGGAAGCGGTCTTCAAAGGGGTAATTGAAGAATGGTCTCTCTCAGAGCACTCACGGCTTTTTTTACCTTGACTACTTAAACTAATGGGACTATATTTCCTGGGGATCTCTACAAAGCTTCCCAATCAGAGAAAGTGGGCAATTTTCAAATGCACTTGTTACCACGCTGAAAAGCAGAAGTACATGACAATGATTTCTTCCCAACTTCTTTTCATATTTTCTATAGTAATCATAAAACACAATTGATCTTAGAACCACATTTGGAAAAAAAGAGGCTCAAATATTGATGGTTTGCTTCATTAGTCTTTCTTTGTAAAAATTACAATGGGGCATCTTTATTTACTGCTTGCTGGACTGTATATTTGTGCATTTCTAGACGGCAATTGGCACTAGGTAAGAAGTTTTAGAAATGTTCTTTGATCTAATGCATCTATTTATAGGATTTGTTATACGGCGATGACAAATGATATGAACAGAAATTTTCCCACAAGGATGCTTATTATGATAATCATTGTAATTTTTATTAAAAATGTTGGTGGGACACCTGGGTGGCTCAGTTGGTTGGACGACTGCCTTCGGCTCAGGTCATGATCCTGGAGTCCCGGGATCGAGTCCCACATCGGGCTCCTGGCTCCGTGGGGAGTCTGCTTCTCTCTCTGACCTTATCCTCGCTCATGCTCTCTCTCACTGTCTCTCTCTCAAATAAATAAATAAAATCTTAAAAAAAAATGGTTTAAAAAAAATGTTGGTAATAGAGAAAAATACCACCTGCTTTTACAACATGAAAACATGGCAATAATGACACATGAGGCACTTGCCTTCCAGTTTTCGTTTCACCAATCATGGCTATACCTAATTGTCACCAATTGTTTATTGTTTTATGTATTTTTAAACTTAATATCGTATCATAAGCTTTTGCTCATAAGTTAAATTGTTATACACATGAATTTTAATGTCTCTAAAATGATTTAGACAAGTGCTGCAAAGGCAAATCATTATTTTAATTGCATTACTTTAATGATGTAACATAAGTTAAATAATTCCCTGTTGTTCAATATGTTTTCCATTTTATTTAATATTATAAATAATGATACAAACAATTGGATGTTTAATTTGTTAGCTATAACATTCATAACTAGAGGCAATTTCTTTTCACGTAAAGAACTTACTTCTTAAAATTGTAAACATAGGTGCTTTAAAACAAAAAATAAAAATCCACAAGGCATAAATTGGGCCTTTATTTAAAGCATATTAGGTATAATATGTATTTATTACACAAATAGCCATTCACTTTTCTTTGTTTTAAAGATTTATTTATTTAGAGAGAGAGAGAAAAGGAGGGAGAGACAACACAAGCCCGGGGTGGGAGGAGGAGGAGAGGGAGTAGGAGAAAGAAAATCTCCAGCAGATTCTCCACTGAGTATGGAGCCCAACAATGCAGGTCTGGATCCCATGACCCTGACATCATGGCCTAAGTTGAAATCAAGAGTCGGAGGCTCCACTGACTGAGCAACCTAGGCACCCCATCTATTCATTTTGAAAAACTTATTTAGGGGGTGCCTGTCTGACTCAGTCAGTGGAGCATGCAACTCTTGATTTCTGAGTTGTGAGTTTGCACCCCACATTGGGTGTAGAGATTACTTAAAACTAAAATCTTGGGGCACCTGGGTGGCTCAGTGGGTTAAGCCTTTGCCTTAGGCTCAGGTCATGATCCCAGGGTCCTGGGATGGAGCCCCGCATTGGGCTCTCTGCTCAGGGGGGAGCCTGCTTCCCTCTCTCTCTGCCTGCCTCTCTGCCTACTTGTGATCTCTGTCTGTCAAATAAATAAATAAATCTTTAAAAAAAAAAAAAAAAACTCTTATTTAGAACTTCATATTGCTTCTTTTTGTCTATGTCTTTACTTATGGGTAGATTACCTGTAATCAGTTTTAATAATTTAAATTGCTATAGTCAGGACTTTATCAATGAGGATTTTTTTTTTTAATTTTGTTTTATTTTTTCAGTGTTTCAAGATTCATTGTTTATGCACCACACCCAGTGTTCCATGCAATACGTGCCCTCCTAATACCCACCAGCAGGCCCTCCCAACCCCTACCCTCCTCCCCTCCAAAACCCTCAGTTTGTTTCTCAGAGTCCACAGTCTCTCATGGTTCATCTTCCCCTCTGATTTCCCCCAATTTGCTTTTCCTTTCCTTCTCCTACTGTCCTCTGTATTATTCCTTATGTTTCACAAATAAGTGAAACCATATGATAATTGACTCTCTCTGCATGACTTGTTTCACTCAGCATAATCTCTTCTAGTCCCCTCCATGTTGATACAAAAGTTGGGTATTCATCCTTTCTGATGGAGGCATAATATTCCATTGAATATACGGACCATCTCTTCTTTATCCATTCGTCTGTTGAAGGGCATCTTGGCTCTTTCCACAGTTTGGCAACCGTGGCCATTGCTGCTATGAACATTGGGGTACTGATGGCCCTTCTTTTCAATATATCTGTATGTTTCGGGTAAGTACCCAGTAGTGCAATTGCAGGGTCATAGGGAAACTCTATTTTTAATTTCTTAAAGAATCAAGAATGATTTTTTAATTGTATATCTCAAAACTATGTTCATTATGTTGTCAAAGAGTTATGATGTCAGAATATTTCCTCTAGTTCTACTTCCTCTATCTGTATAATCCCTCTGTTTTCCACTTTGAAGAACTACTAACTTTAAATTGTTTTCATGCTTCAAAAACATGCAAAAAGAAAATATACTTTGTTATAAGTACTAACTTCTATTTTACGGATGTGTTTCATGTTGTTGACGAGAACTGCAAGGAGACCCACCAATGATGTTTCGGAATGGGAAGTTTTTTGTTTTTTAACCCAGTCATTGAGTTATGAAGGGCCTTCATTTTCAGAAAATTGTTTAGGTATCAGGTTTTTCTTTCACTGACACTTTTCCACAATGCACCAGTTTTCTTTGAAAGATGAAAATTCCCTTCTTCTTTGGATGCTCATTAAGAAGTAGAGTAGATGGTGCATATTTGTGCTTTACAAGTGGATGGGAATAATGGCTTTGTCTCACGGTAAATGACTAGAAAATCGCCAATCAAGTTGATCTTTCTATATCAGACTTTCTGAAAAATATGGAATATGTTAATGTATTAATATTCCAAATGGTTCACAAAAACCCTATAATGCTGCTTAAAAGGAAAGCCCTGGATGGTATGAATCTAACCATCTTATCATTAATAATGATATGCTATTTTCATATATTAACCAAATGCTTGTTTTGTTCCCAGTAATGATTTTCTTTTACTCCATGGAATCCGTTAATGCCTCAGGCAAGTAAACCTGATAAGAGTAGTAAATAACACCACCACCAATAATAATAATAATAATAATAATAATAATAATAACAATAAAAAATAAATCTCATCTGTTTCAGAAATCAGAGTTTTCTATTTGCAAAAGGCTAAAGATTATTTTTCTTTCTTTTTATGGACTTTGTATGCTTAGAATTGAATGAATCATGATCCTTGGTTTATGAAACACTATCAATGTTTCATACAAGGCCATCATTTATTTTGTCCTCTTTTTAATAATATAAAGAGCACCTTATAACCTAGTATACTGTCAAAGAACCAAAACCCTACCAATAACTTGCATCTACTGACTCTTGGGTAAGGAGTAGAATTGCTTAGACAACTTTATTAGATACGCAACACTAATAGATAATGCTAAAATGTTTGAAGCATGGCTTTGGTGAGCTCTGTATAAGAAATCCTGTTGATCTGTTCTGGAATTGTCTGGCTTTTTTAATCTTTACCCATTAAGTGGAATCAAATTTTATCTTATGTGGTCTTGATTTGTTTATCTTTATGGCCTTGATTTTCTTCTCCAAAGCACTAATGCGGTTTAGTATATTGATTAGCCATATGTCTTTTTTCCCTCTGTTCATAGCTGTTTCTGCTTTTCTCTCCATTTTTTTATTGATATTTTTGTTTTCTCTATTGATTAGTTAAGTTACATACTGATATACAAATACATACTTAAGATTTTTTCTATTGATTATCAAGATATATGTAATATATTATGTACCAGTAAATACATATATAAGATTTTTCTATTGATTAGCAAGATATATGTAATATATTACATATGAATATGTATATATTTGTATGTAATATATTATATAATAAAATATATATGCATATGTATATATATACACATATGTATATATATATATCTCCTTTGTGGCTCTAGATATTACAGATATGTTCTCTTAGTTTATTGCTTATCTTTTCATCTTCTTTCTTTTAGGTGTCTTTTGACATCATTAAAACTAAGACACAGGATTGATTTAGCTATACGTAGTCTTTTTTGTTTCCATATGAATTGTGGAATTGTTTTTTCTATTTCTATAAAAAATGCCACAGGGGGAGGGTAATACCAGCAAAGGTGATGAAATAAAAGATCCCCAACTCACATCCCTCAACACAAGCAACAATCTGGCAGTCATCCATCAACCAAAGTGCCTTTATGAGAGCTTGGGGATCCAGGTGGGAGATTGTGAAATCCCAGTAAAGTCCAAGATTAAGGAGAACCGCTGTGAGAAAGCAGGCCCTCGCCCTGGCAGTAGGCTTGCTGAACATAATTAGTTATAGACCCAAAACATCCCCAGTCCCTTTATGGACTCAGCTCCAGCCCCTTTTGACCAGTCCCACCTTTCCAGAGACCTGGGAGGACCCATTTCTCAGAAGAAGACACACAACAGGTATAGGAAAAGGTCTTCAACATCACTAATCTCAGACAAATACAAATCAAAACCATGGTGAGATATCAACTCACATCTGTTGGAATGGCTGTTATTAAAAAAGACAGAAAATAAGCAGTGAGGATGGAGATAAAACCCTTCTACACTGTTGATGAGAATATAAATTATGGCATACAGTATGGAGGTTGCTTTAAAAATTAAAAAGAGAAGTACAGGGACACCAGGGTGGCTCAGTCAGTTAAGCATCTGCCTTCAGGTCAGGTCATGATCCCAGGATCCTGGGGTTGAGTCCCACATTGGGGGTAGGAGGGGGCGGGTCCTTGCCCAGCAGGGAGCCTGCTGCTCCTCCTACTTGTGCTTTCTCTACCAAATATATAAAATAAAATCTTAAAAAAAAAAAAAGAAGAAGAAGAAGAAGAGAGAAGTACATATGACACAGCAATTCCACTTCTGGGTATATATCCAAGGCAATGAAATCAATATTTCAAAGAGATATTTGTACCACACCCCCATATTCACAGCAGCACTACTCAGAATAGCCAAGATGTAGAAACAACCTAAATGCCCACCAATGGATGAAAGGGTAATGAAAAGTCAGGATATACATACAATGGAACATCATTCAGCCTTAAAAAGAAGGAAATTTTGCAATATGAGATAACATGGGTGAACCTTGAAGACATTATGTTAAGCGAAATAAGCCAGCTATAGAAAGACAAATACTATATGATTCCAATTATATGAGGTACTGAAAATACTTCAGTCCATGGAATCACAGAGTAGGATGATGGCTGTCAGGGGCTAGAGGGAGGAGGAAATAAGGAGTTACTAATCAAGAGGCATAAAGTCTGAGTTAAGCAAGATGAATAAATTCTAGAACTCTGCAGTACAATGTTGTACTAATAGTCACCAATAATAGATTGTACACTTAAAAATTTGTTGAGCGTAGCATGTTAAATATCCTTACCACAATAAAATAACAAAAAAAAATAGAAAAGTCCCAAGATAAATGTCCATTTATATTTATATTTATATTTATCATACTATATTCATGTGGGAAAAGAATTGATTTTACTTGTGGGAAACTCAGTACAAATCATGGAGAAATTGAAAAGATTCGTGGACCAAGGCATATTCAGAAATATATCTAAGCTTTTTGAACTGCAAAATCTGAAAAATTCATGAGAATAACTTCTTTATTAGGAAGTTGAGAGGATTACAGATTTGTCAGACAAAAACAAGAAAAAACATGAAACTTGAAAAAAAAAACCTAAGACACAAATTTTATAACATAAAGAATAGATTTAACAAAATGCACGAAACAATCAGCATATTTAATACAGCCAGCTTTCTTAGTCCCACAACAGCCCAGAGAAGGGAGATTTTCAGAGATAGTTAAAAGGAAGCCATACACTTAAATTATGCTTTTTGTCCCTAAAACAAAGTCCCGCTCCTGCCCTTCCACTAGACAAGTCTGGTTAGAGAAAGAATAAAATGTAGAATACAGAACACCTGTCTCTAAGACCCCAGGAAAAGGCTGAGGAAGCTGAATATTAAAGAGTTTTCCTATCCTGGCATAGCATGGAAAGGGGAAGAGTAGAGGCAGCTAGGTGGAAATCTGCATTTCCTTAAAGTGAGTAGGAGGGTCTGTTTGCATTTGAAGGATGATGCAAAAGTAGCTGGGGGTCCAACCTGAAGAGGTTGGCATAAGGAAGACAAAGTAGCAATCATCATGGAAAAACAATGAGAACCAGTCAAAAATAAACACATACACACAGAGAGAGAGAGAAATTGTAAAGGATACTGCAGGTGAATAAAGGCTAATAACTAAGGGTCAGATGGATCCCATCTCATAACTTGATAATGTACATGAGTTGAACTGACAAATGCAAGCCTGCATTGATTGACTCCCCTGAATTACCTGAACTTGACTGTCACTGGGTGGAATGGGTTAAAGTAATGTAAAATAAGGAAGCCTGTTCTGCAACTTTAACTCCTATCAGAATCACCTGGAAGGCTTCTAAACCACAGATTGCTGGCCCTAGCTCCAGAGTTTCTGATTCAGCAGGTAGATCTGGGGGAGGGCTCAAAAATTTGCATTTCTTACAAGTTCTTAGGTGATGTTACTGCTGTTCCTCTCAGAATAACATTTTGAGAATTACTGGTGTGATAGATAAGCATCAGAATCTCAAAGGCTTAGTACAATAGGAACATGTTCCTTCTAACATCCACTTAACACAGTGGTATGTATGTGTGTACGTGTGCATGGGGGAGGGAGGAGTGATGTTCTTTGTACATGGCTTACAAACTCCCCTTGGGCATTGATATCCAGCGGCATGACAGTGGAAGGCAGCCAGTGGGGGACTGCACAGGAGGTTTTCATTGGCTAAGCATAGAAGAATCTTCTCTCATTCTGTTAGAACTCAGACACATGGCCACAGCTAATTGCAAGGGAGACAGGAAAACATTGTCTAGCCACATCTCAGAGGAATGGGAAACAGATTTGGTAAATAACTAGTCAATCTTTACTACAGGGCTCAAAATCAAAAGTTAGGTTTGGTTAAAGTAAAATTGAGCTAGAGATATTTCATGTTTGAATTTTATAGCCTGAAGTTTTATACTATCAATACATAGTTTATAAGAATATTCAAGACCTGGTTCCTGTCTACATCTATATTCTTATCACTCCTCATTTTCTTTCTTTGCATTCTGTCCTCCAGTTTGACCAAACTCATTTCTGTTCCTTAAAGGAGTCTCTTTGATGATTCCTCTCTGTATCCATTTTTCTCTACCTGAGAACTCCTATGCTTACCACCACCTCCCTACTGTGCCATTTGTCTGGTCAATGCTTATTTACCCTGCAGGTCACACTCTGGAAGTCACTTCCTTAAGAAAGTCTTCCTTGACTAACACCCAGACCCTAGACTAAATTAGTTACAACTGACTTCTGGATGTACCAACGCTACCTTGGTTTTCTAGTTTTGACTTTTACAATTGTGTGATTTTCCCACTGGAGTGTAAGCTCCAGGTCAAGGCCTAAGCTTATCTTACCTGCTATTTTGTGAGCACTTCTCATGGTATTTGGGGTAGTGTTTAAGAATTACTTTTGGAAGGAAGGAAGGAAAGAAGGAAGGGAGGAAGGAAAGGTATTTGCCAGAATTCATTAACAATGAGATTGTTGTATTTGTTACACATTGATTGCTCTGATTGACTCAGCTGATTATCTCAACAGTTAGGTCTACATCTACTCTCCTACCAACTCCATGCTTGGTCGAAGAGAATGCCTCTGAGAAAAGAACCCCTCCACCCGCAAGTCAATTGTCTATGAGTCACTATGCTCCTTTGGCAGCCCTAAGCATGATTTCATTTACCATTATGGGCTATGTATTTGTAACATCCTGATGAAAATTACTGTCAGGTGCATACATTGATTTTTGACAGAGGGCTGAAAGAGAGAAAGAAAATGATGAAGCCTGCTTAGAGTCTTCTAGATTCTTGCTGATTGGAGAACGTGAAGACAAGAACTGGCAGACATTTATCTAGATTTTGTAAAATGAAGTTTTGAAGATAAAAGTAATGATTAAACAAGAAACTCATTGAATCTGTTAGAAAACTGGTCTGTAATGGATTATGGCTCAGCCCAGGTTGGGACTGATAAGGCAGCAGCTGTGCCAGTAAAACATAACAATGAGAAAAAAGGTAAAGTAAAAGAGTGTTGCATTCTTCCTCACTTGAGTGTAAGAGTCTTATATGCTAGTATTACTGAGGCTAATAATAGAGGAAGGTAGAAAATAAGGAAAAAATACTATCTAGAACATAGTCTTTCCACATGATTACCAAACTAGAAGTTATTCATGTTCTAGGGGTGCCTGGGGGGCTCAGTTGCTTGGATGTCTGCCTTTGAATCAGGTCATGATCTCAGGGACCTGGGACTGAGGCCCACACTGCATTGGGCTCCCTGCTCAGCAGGGATCCTGCTTCTCCCTCTCCGTCTGACCCTCCCCACATGCTCTCTTTTTCTCTCTCTCTGTCAAATAAATAAATAAATTCTTTTTAAAAAATGCATGTTCTAGTTGGGGCATTGCCACCTGGCTCTGCACACACCCTCCCATAGGTTGACTGCTCACTACTGTTTTCAACAGAATTATGTGAATCCTACTTTCAGTTATTCTCCAGGATGCTTAAGCCCACTGAGAGTTGTGTGCTTTTTTATACTGAGTCTGTTGGGGAATCTATGGCTTCTCCTTGAGGCTCTGTCCCTTCCTCTTCTTTCCTGACTCTGAGCTTTTTCACTCAAGAGATGGGCCTTCCCAAGAGATTGCAGTGGGATAATCAAAGGAGAGGAGACATTAGCCAGACAGTTTTGTAATGATTTGTAGCTTTTATAAAACCATTTCTCTAAGGGAGGAGACTTTAATGAATCAGTGTCATAAGGGTTTAGGATTATCTGTGATTTTTAATTATTCCAACTACCCAAATCATTTTTTGCCATAAGAATTAAGACTTCCTTACATGGTTTGGCTAACTGAGATCAGGTTCCTGATGTGCTGAGTAATTAAAAGTACAATTGATCCTTGAATCTCTAACTGCATATGTCCCCATCTCCTTTATTAGATAACTTCTTACATCTAATGTATATTGCTAATTTTTAAGTAGGAATCTTGTTACTTTCACTTTTTTTCTACTTATCAATGAAACTCTCTAAGACTTCTTAGGTCAAATCCTTTTTGCATTAATCAGATTGAAGCCAACTTTTTAAAATGCCAGCAGTAGAATGCATGTATCTTGACTAGTTTTTATTTTCAACTGATTGTGTTTTCAAAAAATGAAAAAGAGAGAGAAGGAAACTTCATTTCCAAATGGCAATTATCTTTGCATTTACATATCACCACTGTCAGAGTCTGCAGTGATAGGTTATTCTTTCATTGTTATTCATGAGATACTATCAGCCAGTCATAAAATTGTAGAATGAGTTGCCCTAAATTGGGATTAGAATGTAGCAAACAAGTGTGAGAATCATTCATTGCTTTTTGGATTCAGTGAGGCCCCAGTGGTGTAAAGCTTTCCTTTCTGACAGCAAGATTTTTTTTTTTTTTTTTTTAAGGAAGTTGCATTGGAGAGGGCAAATGGAAGGAAAATACAGGAAAAGTTCACCAAGGCAAAACACGGGAACTCATCAAGGCAATTTGAGAGGAGGAAGGCTGAAAGCAGTAAGAATCCAAGAAACGCAAATGGATCCTCAGGAGTTTAGAGGTCTGGAGATACCAACTTTCAAACCAAAAAATTGATTGACCTAAAATGAGAAGCACTGGAATTTCTATTAGAGCAGAATTTCTACACATATGACCTTAAACAAAGCACGTTAAGTGATGTAAATAAAAATATACTACCTGTAAAAATATTCCCATAACATGGGATAGTGCATGTAATCCTGTGCTTGCCATCCTGCCTCATGTCAGGTAAGGCATCTTTTGCTCACCTTGAAAGACAGGCAGATCTCTTTAAAAACAAAAAAGAAAAAAAAGGCAGATGTTGTGAATCTCCACTCTCAGTAAATCAAAGTTCCCTGTTCATACATTTTCTGTTTTATTTCCTGCTCCCCTGCCATAATCCACATGGTGTCCAGCTTTGGCTATTGGAGGAGAACATTTAAATTAGGTTTAAAAATGGAAACAGGTAAAAATTCATGGGAAAATAATAGCCCATTTTGATGAAATGATACTGGGTAATAAGAAGATTTTTTATGAAAATAAATGGAAAATAAAATTACAAGCCATAATTTTAAGTAGGCTTTTTTTTTTTTTTTTTTTCCTAAACGCCCTGGAAATTCCTAAGAGTTAAATAGCACCTACTCAGAATACAGACAGGTGTCCTTTCTGTTTTGCACTTACTTTAAAGATAGGTATACTCATTTTTGTTCTATTCTTCTTTTTACCCAGCCCTCTTAAATTTAAAAAATTTTAAATTTTAAAAAGTGACTCAATGTCCCAACTTGGAATTCTTTGGCCATTTTTCTGGAAGACTCTTTCTTAATAATCAGTCATTCTGTCCTTGTTAAGCTGCTGATGGAATAACTAACCCTGTTCTGAAAATCTCTACTGGTGTAGCCATAAGGGGATATTTCACTCAGGCAGGTAACATTTCAGGTAAAGAGAACAGCTGTCCTGCATCTTCTGGGAAAGGAAATCCCTTGTAAACATAAATGCAAGGTGGCACAAGCTGTGGAGTGGTCATCAGTGAGAGGAAGCCCACAGGCTTCGGTAGACCTTACCAGTGCCTGTAGATTGGTGCTGCAGCTGAGCAAAGTTGAGCCAGTACCACGTGATAACAACTAACTCCAACTGAGAATATATTCCCTGATCTTGTGAATACATTTACCTAAAACTGTAACGATCTATGGATATTTGCACGGAAGGGAAATGCCTTTCTATTCCGCAAATGATTTTGATACTTTACAGGGCTAGCTGTTGCCTGTGCTTTGGTCCCAGGGTGGAGCGCTGGTAAATAAATTGTAAGGGAGAGTATGGAACTTTCTATCACTCGCTATAGTTCATAGGACAGGTTTTGTCATTTTTTAAAAATGGGATAAATCAGTTTTTTTTATGCTTACTTCAGTGCCTTCTCTTCCGCAAAGAAAGCAAAATGTGACATGGCCACGGGGACAGGTACTGCCATTTTTCTTTTTAGGAGGAGGAGCTTAGGAAAAAAAAAAAAAAAAAAGCTTAAGGTGAGTGATAACGCCCCATGCTGTCAGCTGGGAAACATCAGACCCAGCATTATGCACTCTTACACACAGCGGAGGGAAAATGATACGATGCAGCTCACAGTGTCAATCACTTTAAGAACCTACAATGCAAATTACACAATGCATGCCCTGCTTTCCTCCCAAGTTAGGTGATCATGGCAATCCGTTCCCGCCTCTGCGCAGCAATTACAGCACTTATTATGTCTGCTAAACGGTGACAAGGGGGTGGCACTACATTCCCCACTTTCTTCTGAATAATAAAAATAATATAGAGATGGTGCTCTTTGGCAATCAGTTACCTTTTTTTTTTTTAAGATTTTTTTTATTATTTTTTTTTAATTTGACAAATCAAGTAAGCAGAGAGGCAGGCGTGGGGGGTGGTGGGGGAAGCAGGCTCCCCACTCAGCAGAGAGCCCCATGCGGGGCTCCATCCCAGGACCCTGAGATCATGACCTGAGCCCATGGCCACTGAACCACCCAGGTGCCCTCCCCGCACCCCTTTATTTTTTTTTTTTCTTAAGAGAGACACGGGGGCACAGGAGGAGGCACGGTTAAGGGCAGAGGAAGAGGGAGAGCAAGCATCTTAGCAGGCTGCAAGCCCAGCGTAGAGTGCGTGAGCCTGGGATCAGGATCTTAATGAAAGATAGGTGGAAGAAAGGCGAGCAGGGACACCCGGCCCTACCCTTAAAGGAAACTACCCTTGGTTTTACACGACAGCGCAAGGAGCCCTCCCCCTTTCCCACCTGAACAACTACCTGATAGGTAGATGAGCACGTGGACAGAAACCTGATTGGATGACAGGCTCGTGGAGGATTACTGCCTGCCCACAAGCCCATTAACTACCTTAGACTCAGAAACTCCCACCGCTACCCTTTCAGATCCCTTCTCTCTTTGGGAGCATGGGCCTTTCCGTCTACAAACTTGGCTTTGCTGCTCACCACTCCTCAACTGGTCCACCTTTTCATTCTTCCAGGCGGTGTGACCAAGAACCTCGGGCGTGGAAGGGAAAGAAATCCTGCAGCTACTCGAGCCCAGTAAGTAGTCCTATGCTTAACTAAGTGAGCTATCCGCGTGCCGCTCTGTTACCTTCTGTAGGTAAGGGGATGAGAGGCAGGAAAAGTAAACTGTTTCTTCTCTTTCTGGGTGCATTTATGTGTTTTTGCTTCAAAGATGGCTTATAGTCCTTTATGCTAAATTCACGCGGAGACGCTTGGCAAATGGTTGTAGGTAATATGCCAGTAAACGCCGGCAAGTAGACAAAGCAAGCATGCCAACAACCAGCAAGGTCCTTTGACCATTAAAATAACCCAATAATTCAGAAGGTTATACATATATTGAATTCTTTTCTGACTAATGTTTCATCCATTTATTTGCTGATTCAATCATTTAACAGTTCATATAGTTTCATAGGTGAAATGTGGCACGTATGAAATGTGGCAAAGTGATATATTTTACCCAACTTCCATCTTTTACTGCTACTGTTTAACTCCTCTCATCTTGGTTATCCTCTAGGATAAGCAGGATTAGCCAGCTTGTTCTTTATACATTAATTTCTTTAACAAATATTAACTGAGCACCTAGTATGTATCAGACCCTGAGCTAAGGAAATGCAGGAAACCTAATGATAGATAAAATCTGGTCCTTGTCCTTGATTAGCTTTCAGGTTACTGAGTACCAGCAGAAGAACTACTTGTCTTTTATGTCCTTTGGGGGTAGAAAATATGGACAATCTTCCCTCATTAAAACCATGGGGCACTCTGATTTTAATTTTCTAGTAAATACCATCAAGAAAGCCAGTTTTGTATTCCTGAAAACCATGATCTTTCCACAATAGTGTAAGTTGTCTTTGTTCATTTTCTCTACTTCCTCACCTTTCATTCAGTCCTTAGTTCCTGCTGTTGGACTTCTGTTTCTGTTACTACAGGGTATTTTTCTTATTTGGGTCATCAGTGACCACCTAGCTGTCAAACCCAATTCAAAGAAACACAAGTGAGGGAGTGTATGACACATGCATTTATTCATTCTACAAATACACTTTGGGTACCCACTATCACCATGCTAGGCATGCTAAAGGAACTTTTTTTCCCCTTTAATTATGTTACATTAGTCACATACAGTACATCATTAGTTTTTGATGTAGCATTCCAAGATTCATTGTTTGCCTATAACACCCAGTGCTCCATGGGATACATGTCCTCCTTAATACCCATCACCAGGCTCACCCATTCCTCCACCCCCATTCCCTCTAAAACCCTCAGTTTTTTTTTTCTTTTTCTCAGAGGCCACAGTCTCATGGTTTGTCTCACCCTCTGATTTCCCCCCTTCACTTAAGTATCTCTGTAGAGACAGTGGTGTCCTTTAAAAGACCACAAGTCTCTTGAGTATAAGACCTTTGTCTTTCCTTTATCCCTAGAATTTTATATACTTTTCAGGTCTTATCTGATCTTCTCTGATACATTTGATAGAAGAAACTTCTCCCTCCTTAACGCTTCTCCCCTTGCTAAGGCTTTGGTGGTAATGTTTTGATGTGGTTTACTTTTTGCTTAGGTAGCCACTCCTTCCCAGTCAAAAGACTCCAATGAAAGGGAATAAGGTGGTCTTGTTTGCAGTACTGGTCCAGTGGCTAACACTATGGTTCTATTCCTTGGAGAAGAAGCCTAGAATTCACTTCTATTTCCTGGGGTACATAGGCCTGGGGTCCAAGGCCTGAGCTGAGTTCTATCTAAATCTGGATAAAACTAAGATTTATACTTTTTTTTTTTTTAAAGATTTTACTTATTTATTTGACAGACAGAGATCACAGGTAGGCAGAGAGGCAGGCAGAGAGAGGAAGAGAAGCAGGCTCCCCACCAAGCAGAGAGCCCGATGCGGGGCTCGATCCCAGGACCCTGGGATCATGACCTGAGCCGAAGGCAGAGGCCTTAACCCACTGAGCCACCCAGGCATCCCATGGATAGAACTAAGATTTAATAACTAAAGAAAGGCAAAGTAGCAATGCCAAATTCCAGGGGCAGTTTTTGTTTTTGATTTTGTTTTTGGGGTTTTTTTTTGCTGATGTTGTCTTGTAGAACCAAATGGTCAAGAGCTATGGGAGAGGAAGCATTGAGGTTTTTAGAAGGAGGCACTTAGCAACATTCTCCAAACACAAGTGGTTTGCTGTTTCCAGTCAGAATATAGATCAAGTACAAATAAATAAAACTTGCCTCTCGCATGGTAGAAACCCACTCTTTTTAATGGTAGTGCTTTCTTTTGTGCAGAAAGGTTGGAAATCCCATTTTTCAGTTCTTTATCTGCTGCTCTCATATACATAGAATGTATATTTTGAGCAATTTTGTCCAAGTGTATAGTTTTGGTTTTTTTTTAAGATTTTATTTATTTATTTGACCGAGAGAGAGCAAGCACAAGCAGGGGGGTGGAGTGGCAGAGGAAGAGGGAGAAGCCGGCTCCCTCCTGAGCAGAGAGGCCGACATGGGGCTCCATCCCAGGACCCTGAGATCATGACCTGAGCTGAAGTCAGATGATTAAATAACTGAGCCATCCAGGCTCCCCGTACTCCTAGTTTCAGTTAACATAATATATTCATAATTCTTGAAACATCTCTCTCATGAATCTCTTTATCATCTTGTAGTTCTCCTCTTCCCTACGGGCATCCATTACCATCCTTCTAAATATATTTATTGTACAAATATTAAGTACTGGGCCCAACAACAAATAAGACAGACATAATTCCTACTCTCATGAAGGTAACAACCTAGGAAGGACACCATAATACTCTGTTAAAAATCAGTAGTTTCCCTAGCATGACTAGTACTATGGCTAGTACATAATAAGTACTTGAAAAAATTTGTAGCATGAATGAATAAACGAATGAACATGCCATGTTCTCTCTCATCTCTGTGCCTTTGAGGCTGAGGATTCCTCTGCCTAGAATGCTGTGCCCACACTTGTGTACCTCATTTGATTCTTCTTGGTGCCCTCATCTCTCTTTGGCCTTCTCTGAAGACCCCGGGTAACCTTTGGTCTCCTAAAGACCCCTATATATCTCATTCATACTTCATTTGTAGACTGTAGGTACAAACACAAATACGACACAGCATGTCTTCATAGATCAAGTACGTAGATCAAGTTAATTGCTTGAGGTCAGCAACCATGTCTCTTTCAAATGCTCCCTAGCATCCAGCACAGAAGCCGGTTCACAGTATTTGATCAGTGAATATGAATTGGTAAATGAGAAAAAAATGATTGAAATAAATTAATCCTAAAAATCAGTTTGTAACCAAAGCTTGCCAGACTTTAGCCCCAAATTTCTCCACGTGACAGCTGGGATCCAGCCAACTTGTTATTCTTGGCTTTGTCTTTCACTTTCTCATCATTATGCCTGACACCTACTCCTGTCTATAATAAATGCTTCTTCTACCTCTGCTACTACTAACCACTCACTTCAGAACCTCTGAAATGTTAACTCCCTTCCCTATCTTTACCACTCTCCTCACATTCCTAACTCACCAAATGCCCCCTCATTCTTAGCATTTCCCAGCTTCTTATCTGAAATTGCTTCATTTTCCCTTGAAGCTCTGTCACACTTTTCTAATAAGATCATTATAAATTTTTCTTTATAATTTTACGTTCTCAAAATATCTGCCACATTAGATTCCAGGCACCCTGAAGGGAGGACCTGTGTCTTGCAAAAGGCCCTCTGAAGAGGAAGAACATTATATTCAAGTTGAATTTGTGCTTTTGCTTCTTGTTAAATTACTTGACCATTTGGACAAGTAGCAGCTCTCTTTCTCACTCACAGGCATGTGCACTGTAGGAATGCAGATCAAAAAGGTGGGGGAAAGAATTCTTTCTATAAACTCTGGAGAATATAATCTCCATTTTCCTCTCTGACAAAATTGTTAGGTTCATTTTGTAGCTGACCCAGCAGCTGCCACAAAAGTGTGTCATTATGGCATTTCAAATACCAGGGATAAAGAGAAGATTCTAAAAAACCAGATCACACACAGAGGACAGAGAACCAAAATGGCATTGGTCTACCCAACAGCGATGTAGGAAGTTGGAAGACCATGGGGGGATATAATTCTTAGGGAAAAGGATTTCCTGCCTAGATTTTCATACTCTAACAAAACCATCAATAATTTGAATATAAACTTTTTCAGGAATGCAGAATCTCCAAGATTACATACCATACATCCTTTTGCAGGAAGCTACTAGGTGATGTGCTTTACTTGACAAGGAAATAAAGTAGGTAGGAGAAAGACAGGGAACCCAGCAAATAGAAAACCCACCACACAACAGAATGAGAAAACTAGCAAGTTGATAACAAAGGCTGATAGGCATTGAAGGTAGCTAAAAGTGCTGCTAGCTCAGGCTGGAGCAAGAAAATAGAGCGCTCTGACAGGAGGGTCCCCAAGATTTACAAACAAGTAAAACCAAACCAAACAAAAACAACAATAAAACCAAAACTAGGAGATTATTGGGCAGAGTTGGTGATACAAAACCTTATCTGGAAAATCACCTTTAAAGGCCATTAATGGAAGGGAGATGATTTAGCTTTAGGTCCAAATGAAACCGAGTACATGAAAAGGATTAAGGGTTACTATTCTAAAAGAAGGTAAACATTATACCAAAAAAAAAAGAGAGAGAAAATGAAAAGTAATCATACACAACTTAGAGAATATTTTTGTAGTCCTAATCATGAAAATGCCAAATAATATTTAATCAAAATGTATAGCTACCTTGAAAGAGTAAAGAAGAGAAAGAATATGTGTAAGAAAGAAAAAGGATCCTACAGTTGCACATTAGGAAGTCAGTGAATAATGTTTTAAATCTGTGAATCAGAAGTTAGTTGTGTGCTGTATTTAGTAATGCAGACGCAAATACCCTGTCAAAGAATGAAGTGTTGAAGTGGGTGCCTCTGGCAACCAGGACGAGAGTGGAGAGGGGAGGAAACGTGGGAGCAGGGCTGCTGTTACTGGTTGTAAAGCAATCATTTGTCCTGTTAAGCTATGTGTATATATTACTTTGATACAAATAAAAGCATTTATAAAAATAAATACACCCTTACCCAGTAAAGCTGTGGACTTGCACATCAAAGTTTGACCTTGTGTATAAGGTGGTTACCACAGCACTCTTCTGCTGTCCGTGGGGAACCGATGAAGTTTTGTGTTGTGGCTTGTTCCTAAAGAGTCTAGGAAGGGGACTGCTTGATATTAGGGTGGTGATACATAAACAACGTGGGCTTAGAATCTATAAACCTTAGTTGATCTCTTGCTAACTATATAGCTTCAGGCAGGCTGCTTACGTTCCCTAGGTTTTCTCAGACCTAAAATGAGGATAGAGATACCTTTATCCTAGGACTTCTTAGAACAACTACTCTAATTGCTGTAATAATGGTTGGCGCTGTTAATATTGCTATTAATCCTGGTTCCTCTACCATGGCCTATCTGGAACTTGACTTACATATTTCAGATTCTTGGGTTATCAGGAAAGGATCAAGCTGTCTTCCCAGTAAGAAGCATGACCATGGGCAAGTCACTTAAACTCTCTACACCTCACTTTGCTCAGTAACAAGAGATCAGCACCCTTATGAAGAGTGAATGAAATAAGGTATATAAAGAGGTTACCAGAGAGCCTGACAGTGAGTACTCAATGCACAGTACTTTTGTGTTGTTTTCTTCCAGTATTTGCTTAGAGTGAATCAGCTTCCTTGGCTTTACCCTATCAACGGGGATTGAAATAATCAATCAGACTCAAAGAATTTTTTAAGTAGGAAGGCACCTAAGCTGTCAGGCAACTAAAGCCTTCTAATCAGGTGCTCTTTCTTTTTTTCTTTTAATTTAATTAGTTTTAACCTTTAAGCTTTAGAAAGTGGAATCAATCAGAAGGCAAGTGGGCAGGGGAAGGATTTTCCAATGCTTCTCATGTAAATTTAAATTTTGGATTCTTCTAAAGATCATAGGTCTCTACGATTTACAGAGTTATCTCTGAGTTGCAAAAATGCTCTGTATGCTTTTTTCCTGGGTCACCGTGTTTTTCTCCCATATTTCCCTATTGAATCTTGGCTGCCACAGTCAGACAGAAAGCATGAGGACCCTTTGGTCTTGCAACTGTGGTAGAAACCTTAGCAGCAGACAGTAACTTCTCTGGATCTGTCGAATAGATAGAAATCATGTTTTCTCTATTAGCAGAGTTGAGAGCTTCTTTGTCCTCAAGTGTATAATTACTCTTACATCACATTATAGGCCATAGTAGTTCTCAAAATGTGTTCATGCACCAGCATTTCAGCATCATTTTTGCATGTCAGAAATGCAGCTTCTCAGACCTCTCCCCAGACCTCTTGAATCAGAAACTTGAGGAGCAGGGCCCAGCAATCTGTGTTGTAAAGAGCCCTCCAGGTCATTCTTGTACATACTAAAGTTGGACAATGGCTGGTCTAGATCTTTCTAAGCAGTAAAAGGGGAAAATGTATCAGGAAAAAAAAAAAAAGAAAAATTGTAGCAATGTATTGGCACAGCCAATGAGTATCAGGTGAGCTGTATTCTACTGTCTCTTCCACAGTTTATTGGGCATCTCATACATGCCAGGCATTGTAATAGATCACGAAGTATTCAAGATGAATTTATTATGGTATATCAAATATTTACCTGGCCCACCATCATTTTCATAAAATCATTCGACACACCTAATGGACTTACTGTTGGTCTTTCTTATACATATGGATGCATTATCAAGCCCTGCAGGATTATTTCCTGGGCTGTAGCTTTTTTATTTAAATGATGATATTTTCTGGGTCTTATGTCTGTTTTCTTGAGAGCTGATATATTGTATGCAAACTCATCTGCTCTGTTGAATGTTTAACATAGAATTTGGCTATAAAATAGATAATGTCCTTTTTTGTCCAAGTAAAGCCTATACCTAGTGGCAAATTATCTTTGCTTTTACATAGCTCTAAATTGTAGATAATTATAGCCAGGGTATTTGTGATTGCTCACAACAAAAAATTCCAAATGTGCACCCTTTTCTGCAGTACGCAGAGACAGTCCTGGGGTCCCTCCACCCCCACCCCAGGTTGCTAACCAGGGACTCAGTGTTCCCAAGACCTTAATGAGATACATAGATGCCATTGCCACTCCCAGGCCCCTATAAAGTCAGAGAGCTTCCAAGGACTCAATTTTAATAAAGAATAAAAGTCTAAGTAGATTCATCTTAAAGTTGGAAAATAAAATAATGGAGGATGGGCTTTGGAGAAGGGAATAAAGGAGGTGGAGGAGAGAGAGGCAAAGAAATAAGCATAATCGGCATTTTAATGGGAACGAGTAAACAGTCTGCACTATAATAAATCTCCCAGGCATTTGATCCCAATAAACCATCTTAATCCTTAGGGCTATTCTGGCAGCAAGAGATAACTGCTCTGAAACCAAAATCTATTTAGCATAAAACTCACATTCCGATGTTTACTGTGTATCTGCTTTTAAAAAATAAATTGAAAATCCAAACTTGGAGGTGATGTAAGGGGAAACAGCCTCTCCAGGCTCTTGTATGTGTCATCCAGCACCTGCCTGCTAAAGCCAACGCTTGAATGCCCACTGGCTGGGGTAACTGCAGGCCTTGTTAACTGAGGCCCTTAAAAACCCTCTTTCATCTGAGCATTGTTTGACTGGCTTGGGCTGTAGGAATTTTCCCTAGCTGGTGTACATGCAGATGGCTTTTTGGTGAGGGTATAGTTTTCTAGAATCTCTCTCTTTTTTTTTTTTTTTTTTTTCCCAGAGCTTCTCAAAGTTGACTTAAATAACTTCATAGTCCCATCTCGACAGATATATGTGATGGAAGTATCGAAGTCACATGTCTGTGTGGGGCTGGCCTATAAAATCCTTAAATTGAAAAATATAAGAATTACCGCTTTCAGTGTTAACTATGATCAAGGAGTGGTCCAACTTCATTTTTTTTTTCACAGACTGTTAACTTATCTATACCTGGTGTTCTTAATAACACATGCTTGCCAGCAATTGCTATATAACGTTATCCTGTCTAGTTATAAAAGCTATTACCTGAAGTGATGTCAGGAACTGGGGAAACAGGTGTTCTTGCCTTCAGTTCCCCCTCACAGAAGGAGCAACTAGCAACTATCCATAGAAAAGACACATTTGTGAAGATCTCAGAACCCACAGGTGAGCCTGAAGTATCCCATTTGGACCATAAAACTGGAAAAAAAATCTACCACAGAAGGCTAAGAAGAGTGGTTTCACTTTGACTGCATCACCCCTACCCCAGTCCAGTGCAGCACCATGCTGAGGGGGTCACACTGGGTCTACAGTGTTTCCAGTGGGAAAAAGAGAACCTAAGGTAGACACACATCTTCTCCACTGTGCTGGGACACTTTCGGGAAGGCTCATTTAGGGACTGCCTCACATAGATCCCTTGCAGGAATCAGCTAGAAAAGGGGAAGGGGGCAATATCTCACAGCAGTAAGCTTGTGGATGTTGGCCACCCATGTTCCTCTTGGCTGTGGTGCATGACTGGAGAGCCCATCCAGTAGTTCTGCTCCACTGCTGGCTCCGGCCAGAGGGCTCAATCACCAGATCTGCTCACTTTGGGTCTCCAGCTGTCAGTTTGTCCCAACTACTCTAGAGACCCACACATGCAGGGAAGCAAGTCATTGGCCCTTCTCAACTGTCAAGTGTGGTTTCCAGCCCCACCAAACCAGGGAGTAAGACCAGAGATGCTAGACAGCTGGGAGGCACATCTACAGCTGAAGCCACAGCAGAAAAACAAGTCAGCAGCCCCCACTCAAATGCTGAGAAAGCCTGGAAGAGGAAACTGCTTCCTCAATTGTGTGGCTACCTATGTAAGAACACAAGGGTCTTGAAGCATCAGGTAAACGTACCACCACTAAAGAAAACTAATAAAGCTCTAATAACTGATGCTAAAGAAATGATTTATGCAGTGTCTGATACAGAGTTCAGAGTAAGACTCAGAGAAATTCAGTGGTGACAACAGAGATAAGCACAGCTAAATAAAATTAGAAAAACCATACGTGAACAAAATGAGAAATTTGACAATTAAAAAAAAAAAGTAATCCTAGAGCTGAAGATACAATGACTAAAGAATTCAGTAGAAAGCTGCAGTAGCAGACTTGACCAAAGAAGAGGAAGAATGTGAACTTGAAAAGAGAGGATGTGAAATTATTCAGTCGGAAGAGTAAAAAGGAAAAAAAAGAATGAAGAAAGCTTCTGTGAATTATAGGATACCATTAAAAGCAACAATGCACATATTGGAATCTTAGAGGAGACGAGCGTGAAAAGGGAGCAGAAAGATTATTTAAGGAAATAATGGCTAAGAACTTCCCAAATCTAGAGTAAGATTTGGGTGTCCAAGATCCTGAAGCTCGTAGGTCCCTGGAAAGTTTCAACTCAAAGATCCTCTTTAAGACATAATAAAGGTCTAAAACCAAAGAAAAATAATTTTAAAAGCCACCAGAGAAAAAAATATTCTTTATACACAAGGGAACCCTCAGAATCAGTGAGGGTTTTTTAGCAGAAACCTTGCAGGCCAGGAGAAATTGGGGTAATAGAGTCAGAGTGCTGAAGGAAAAAAGCCAGTTAAAAAGTCTTCACTTGGCAAAATTGTCCTTTATAAATGGAGAGAAAAAGACCTTCCCAGAAAAAACAAAAAAAAACACACACGGAAAAAAACAAAGTTGAGAGATTTTACTACCACTAGACCTTCCTTTCAAGAAGCACTGAAAGTTCTTCAAGCTTGAGATAGAAAATGCTAATTAGTGACATAAAAACCTTCCAAAACATAAAACACTTACAAAGGTAAGGATGTGGTCAAATTTAAAATACTCTAATACTGTAACATGGTGATGTGTTAATTTCTTCATTCTAATATAAAGGTTAAATGGTAAAATTATTAAAAATAATTTGAAATAATTGTTTATATAAAACTTTGTTTCTATAAAAAGATGTAAATTATGACATCAAAAACGTGAAATGGGATTAAAAGAGTAGTTTTGTGGGGTGCCTGAGTGTCTCAGTGGGTTAAGCCTCTTGCCTTCCGTTCAGGTCATGATCCCAGAGTCCTGGGATCCAGCCCCGCATCGAGCTCTCTGCTCAGCAGGGAACCTGCTTCCCCCTCTCTCTCTGCCTGCCTCTCTGCCTACTTGTGATCTCTGTCAAAGAAATAAATAAAATCTCTTTTTTAAAAAATGTATTTATTTAACAGACAGAGATCACAAGTAGGCAGAGAGTCAGGCAGAGAGAGAAGAAGGAAAGCAGGCTCCCTGCTGAGCAGAGACCCCCCCCCCCCCCCGATGCGGGGCTAGATCCCAGGACCCTGGGATCATGACCCGAGCTGAATGCAGAGGTTTCAACCCACTGAGCCACTCAGGTGCCCCCTCTTTTTTTTTTTTTTTTAAAGATGGTTTCATATGTGATTAAAGCTAAATTGTTATCAGCTTAAAATAGACTTTTAGCTATAAGACGTTCTATGTAAGTCTTGTAACTGTAAAACAAACAAAAAAATTGTAGTAGTTACACAAAAGATAAACAGAAGTGAATCAAAACATACCACTACGGGGAAAAAAAAACAAAAACATCAGTTCACAAAGGAAGACAGCAAGAGAAGAATAAAGAACAGAAGAACAAGAAAACAGCCAAAGATCAACTGAGATTTAACCCTGGTTTTCAAGGATGTTTCAACAGGTACAAATCAATAAATGAGATACACTGCATTAATAAAATGGGGGACAAAAATCCTATAGATACAGAAAAAACATTTGACAAAATTCAACATCCTTTCATAATATCATCATACATTATATCCTCATGTATTAACAAAGTAAGTGTAGAAGGAATATACTGCAACCTGTGAATGGTCATACATGATAAGCCCATAGTTAACATCATATTCAATAATAAAAGGTTAAATTTTTTTTCTGCAAGATCAGAAAAAAAGACAAAAGTACCTACTCTCAGCATTCCGTTTTAACATAGTAATGGAAATCCTAGCCAGAACAATTAGGCAAGAAAGAGAAATAAAAGTCATCCAAATCAGAAAAGGAGAAGTAAAATGGTCCTTGTTTGCAAATGACATGATCTTATACATAGAAAACTCTAAAGATTCCATCAAAAAATTGTTAGAACTAATAAATGAACAGAGTAATGTTTTAAGCTACAAAATCAACATCTGAAAGTCAGTTCTGTTTCTATATATTAATAGTAATCTATCTCTAAAAGAAATGAAGAAAGCAATTCCATTTACAATAGCCAAAAAGAATAAAATACTTAGGAGTAAATGTAACCAAGGAGGTGAAAGATATACACCAAACCATATGATATTGATGAAAGAAACAGAAGACACAGATAAATGGAAAGATACTCCATGTATCAGAAGAGTTTGATATTGCTAAAATGTCTATACTACTCAAAGCCATTTATAGATTCAATACAATCCATATCAAAATTGTCATTTTTCACAGAAATAAGATAAAACAATCCTAAACTTCAAATGAAATGACAAAAGACTATGAAGCCAAGTGATCTTGAAAAAGAACAAAGCTGGAGGTTTCACTCTTCTTGATTTCAAACTAATCTTCCAAGTTATCAAAATCAAAACAGTGTGGCACTGACATAAAAACAGACACACATACCAACAGGACAAGAGAGAGCCTATAAATATACACACGTATTCAGCTAATATTTGACAAAAGAGCCAAAAACACACATTAGGGAAAGGATAGTTTCTTCAGTAAGTGATGTCAGGATAACTGGGTAGTCACATACCAAAGAATGCAATTGGACCCGTGTCTTATACCACTTACAAATATTAATTTGAAATGGATTAAAGATTTAAATGTAAGACCTGAAGCCAAAATACTCCTAGAATAAAACCTAGGAGAAAAACTCCTTGACGTTTGTAATGACGATGCTTTTCTGAATAGGACACCCGAAGTGCAAGCAACAAAAGCAAGAATCAACAGGTGGGATTATACCAAACTAAAAATCTCTACACAGCAATAAATAAATAAATAAATAAATAATCAACCAAATGAAAAGTCAACCTGCAGAGTGGGAGAAAATATTTGCAAACTAATTCCTAAGGGTTCCAAAATTAATAAGGAATTCTTCTAAATCAATAGCAAGAAAATCTGAATGTAAAAAGTTTAATGTAAAAAATGTAATGTGGAAAATACTCAAAGGACCTGCATAGACATTTTTTCAAAGACATGTGGCCAACAAGTGCATGACAAAATGCTCAATATTATAATCATCAGGGAATTGAAAAAAACTCAGGGAAGGGGAGAGGACTTGATTATTTTTTTTAAAGGGACATCATGAAATGCACTGGCTTAATATTTGCAGAATATCCTCCCTAGATACAATCAAAAGTCCAGAAATCTGTGTAGCTGAATGTGCAGTTTACATGGTCTAGTTTCTGGCAAAATAGAGAATCACTTTCTAACCCCTTTGGTCTAGCAAGTAGGAAAGGTGGAGAGCTGGTTTTATTGAGCTAGATGTGGATAAAAACTAGAAGATTATGTTTAGAATACAGTCTTCAATGTGGCCTCTTCTCTCCCTTTAGTTGTGGAGTTTGATGTGTCTTCAGGTCTGATTTTTGGGGTATTAGGATAATTCGATAGTTCTCTAGTTGTGTTTTATGGAATGAGAGGAGTCTAGGGTCCTACTCGGCTGCCATCTTGTGAATCCTCAGGACTTCATTACTTTTAGATTCTCTAACTCTGGATCTATCTTCCGATAACCACCTCACATCACATACCTCCGTAACTTTGAGGGCATTATGCAAAGTGAAGTAAGTCGTACAGAAAAAGACAAATATTGTGTGATCGCATATGTGGAATCTAAAAATTCTGACTCCTAGAAACAGCAGATTGGTGGTAGCCAGGAATGGTGGTGGCAGAAGTGGGAAGATGTTGGTCTAATGGTGTAAACTTAATCTTATGTGAATATGTTCTGGCAATCTAATGTAGAGCATGATGACTTGAGTTAATACTGTATTATATAGTTGAAAATTGGCAAGAAAGTAAATCTTATGTGTTCTCTCTACACACAGAAAATATGCGGGGTAATGAATGTGTTAACATATTCTAGTAATCATTCTGTGATAAATACATACATCAGATCAGCACATTGCACACCTTAAACTTCTACAATGCTATATGTCAGGGTATCTCAGTAAAGCCAGAAAAATTAGACTTCATCAAAACAAAAGAGCTATTGCTCTAGCACATATATATGTTACGAAATTGCAGCTTGTCACCTGACAAGTGAGGAAGTCACGGAAGTTCTGTCCAACTACATAGACATCTGACTTGTGGTTTTACAATATATTTTAAGGAAATTATGTTCATAATATCAGTGTTTAAGGAGGTTTTAAATTTAAATTTAATTTTAATTTAGAAGAAGGAAAAGGTACATCAAGACCAGCACAAAAAGCTAGCATAGTAACGAAAACATTTTACAATTTGTAAAAGTATAAGCACCAATTTTTTTTTTCTTTTTGTACAAAAGAAGGGCAGGATGTATGGGGAGGGTGTGGCTGTGTGTAAAGGCAGAACTTACTAACGTGAGACACTTTCTGGAATGAAGGGGGAGCAGAAAGGGAGAGGAGAGAGAGACCCCTCATTATTTTAGATGCTCTAATTCTGGACCTATCTTCTGAACAATTACAAATAGGAGCTTAAGTGCAACTCTTCTGCCTCTGCTCTCCTCTGCCTGCCCACTTTTCCTTCCTTCTTGTTTGGATTATGAAGAGTAACTATCCTAGTTTCCCACTCCAACTTTGACATCAGAACAGGTCTGGCTACTCATACCCATGCATGCACATAAGCACTTATTCCTGGGTGATGTATGAACATTGAAAACACCATAACACTAAAACTATAGTTTTTTGGTTTTAATAGCACCCTTACTTTAAGTAACCTTCCACCCCACCACTCCTCACCTGCCTGGTTTTCTTTTCACACAAACCTAGATGACCTTCATGTTGCTGCTGTTTTAAGAAGAATATTTATGTGCTCTTCTGGGTTCTCCCTCTTCAAATAAAATAAGTAGATGGGGCAATCTGCTGGCACAGAGTAGATACAGGAAAATTATTTACTTATTGAAACCTAGTGTTCTACTTTTCATTCTTCCCCATGAAACTGAGAAGCAAAACCTGTGGCAGTTCTAACCATTTCCCCTAATGCCTACTATGACTTTGCGATAGAGAAGAATGTACTTTCAAATAGTCTATAAATAACTTTCTCTCAGACTCTCTCTCTTTCATGATACTTATATGATGAAAATTGTAGGTCAGAAATGGCAGGTGAGTGAGAGCCAAGGAGAGAAAATCACCATTATCAATAGACAGTGGGGCAGTAATAGAATCATAACTTGAAGATGTGCTTAATGAACTATCTCTTCTGTGTAGACGCATGCAAATTCAATATAGTTATACTTATTGCAAAGACGTGAATATAACCCTAGGGAAATATGCTAGTAGATTTGCGATGACAGTTCTAGAAGTAAACGTGAGTATTTCTTGGCTTCCACAGGTGCCAAGGGGGTATCCTCCGTCACCCACTCCCTTCAAGGAGAACATAGATTCTATTCCAAGATGTCACATTTCATAAAAGACAGAGCAGCTGTATATAATCTGTAGACATTTTTATTCATCTCAGAAAGTGATTGAGCACAGTTGAATTGAAATACACGTAAGGTGGGAAATGTCCTTTCGGTTTTCAGGCAATCTCATCAAACGATGAAGAGTCTACTTAGCAGTTAATCTGCTCTTTATGTTGTCACTGAGTAAAGAACTGAAATTGTGCCATTAATTGTCCATCAGAAAGAATACTAGTTTCAGGTACTCTGAAGCAATTAAGAACAAGACTGAGGTCAAGAGACCCAATAATAACTACTCTTTCAATGCCCTTTTTTTGTTTAACATTGTATAGTCTTAAAAAATATTCCTTCATGGGAAGATGGGCATAGATAAAACAAGAACAGCAAAATATTAATACTGCTTGAAGTCAGACGATAGATAAATGGGGGTTTATTATGCCATTCCTGATCACGATAAAAAGCCAAATTAAAAACAAAACCAAAATAATGGCTATCAGTAAAGGAAAACAAGGTTTCCTGAAGGCGTCGTGGCTTCCCAGTGTTTGACCAGCTGCCACAGGAAAGCTGAGAGCTAGAAACGCAGGAGAGGAGTGGTGGTCTCAGGGTGTGAGCTGGCGTGGGTGTGATCCAAGCTGGAGCCTGGAAGCAGACAATGCCTGGCAGTGAAGGGAAAGCTTTGCTAACTGGCAGGCAACTGCATTTTGTACTTTCTTGGAAAATGAAAGACTTAGGGAAATACAGGGTGGTTGCCTGATTTCTCTGTTTTTATGCCCTTTTTGGTGCTGGATAGCCATGTAGGTAGTCGCTAATTTTGATCCTGCTTGAGTCAGATAAGAAGGCCGAACTGTAATAATGACTGGCATTTATTAAGGTTTACTATGTGCCAGGCATATGTTAAGCATTTTTTTTAATAATTTCTCCTGAATTCTTTTTTTTTTTTTAATTTTATTTTTTATAAACATATTTTTTTTTCCCCAGGGGTACAGGTCTGTGAATCGCCAGGTTTACACACTTCACAGCACTCACCATAGCACATACCCTCCCCAATGTCCATAACCCCACCCCCCCCTCCCAACCCCCCTCCCCCAGCAACCCTCAGTTTGTTTTGTGAGATTAAGAGTCACTTATGGTTTATCTCCCTCCCAATTATGTTAAGCATTTTATATGAATTTATTCAATCTTTCCTGACAAATTTATAAGATAGGTAATTATAGTTTTCTTTCATAGGTGTGAAGGGTGAGTCTTAGGTAGACCAAATAATTTATCTGAAGTTACAGCACCAGAATACAAGCCATGGGGTTCTGACTAGAGAACCCATGGACCTAATAGCCACTGCAAAAGTTCACAGCCTCTTGAAGCTCACATTATTCACTTAATATACCTCCAAACCTAAGCCTGGGTTCCCTATAGCTAATCCTCTCTCCTGTGACAGCTCTAGCACTGCTTCTCAGTCCTCGCACTTAGTCCTGTGATTCTCTCCTGCTCTGTGGTTTAGTCTCTCCTCGATTTATCTGCATTCGACCTTGCCTATCCAAGTACTCCAAGGCTAGAGTTGCTTCTGGGTTCCTTTACTCCTCTGAGCTCTTGAAATTTTCACCTTGCTAATTTCTGATACCATACACATCTGTGATGGACTGAACTGTGTCGCCCCAAATTTGTATGTTGAAGCCAACCCCTCCTCCCCCGCCATATGACTGTATTTAGAGAAACGCTCTTTAGGAGGTAAAGTTAAATGAGGTCCTTAAGGTAGGATCCTGATCCAACAGGGCTGTGGCTTATAGGAAGAGGAAGATCTCTTTCTCCCCCACCCCCTCGCACGCAGCACATACATAGACTAAAGGACAGATTTAGAATGCTGCTGTCTACAAGCCAAGAAAACCCTCATAAGAAAACAAACCCTACCAGATCTTGATCTGGGACTCCCGGTCTCCAGAACTGTGAGAGAGAAATTTCTGTTGGGTAAGCTGCCCAGTTTATAATACTTTGTTGTGGCAGCCTGAGTAGGGTACATGCAGCAGCCTATCATCCTCTGTCTTAGCTTCCACTCCAAATACTTCTGGGAAAAAAAAAAGTATAAAATGGCTTGCTTCTCTAGAGAAAGCATTACATAATTGAAAGAACTCTAAATTTGGAAACACAAGTTTAGACTTCAAGGCAGGACATAAAAAGGAAATGTAGCAAAAATATAAAGTATGACTTTTAATACCAGAGAATGACAACTGACCTCTGACTGATGCTTTTATTGGCTGTCTTCCTAACGGGATCATCAGCAGACTTCTGCCATGTGCTCAGTCTCCCTGCTCGGTGACTTTGACCTTCTCTTCAACCTTGAGGCTGACTATACCTGTCTCTACTTCTGTCACCTCCACTGCAGTATGTCAGTTTTGTTTATCCCACTCTCTCCTTTGTTGTATCAAAAGGATACTCTTCCCTTCCTTCGTTCAGAGTAATATGTCTATATGTAAACTTGAGCTCTCTAATCATCCTTCAAGTTCTCTGCAAATGCATCGGTTATTACCTTTTTCTTCAAACATGCTTGTGGCCTCTGTACTCAATAGCTGGCCCTTGGCCTTGGGAACTTCTCGACATCCTCTCATTATTCTTGCCTTTCATTAACAAAATTTCAAAAAACTTGCATCAGACCAAACTTAATACACTTTATCCATGATCTGGGATCCATCCAAATTATGACAATGATCCTGCTTGCTTCCACTTCAGTGCTTTGCTTGAAATGGCATGTAGCTCTGATCTCTGCTTATCAAGTTTTCAAGTTTTACCTAACATATCACGTCCTCTCTGAAGCCCTCCCGTAAGTAATTTCTTCTGAACCCCCAAAGAACGTAGTTTATACTTTTCTGACACCTAATTTTGTTGGTGTCAGAAAAGTTGCTGTAGTATCATTTGTATTCTATTAGTATGTTGTATATGCCTTAAGTCTCTCGATGTAAGATATAGAAACCATTTAGTCAATGTCCAATAAGTACATTAATAATAAAACCAATTTCAAGCAGAATTATCAAGATTTTAATTGAACTGGGACAAGTGCAGGGCTTGGATATCTTTGGAGAAAGCTCAAACTTCATCTTGAATAGGGTGAGGAGAACTTTAGCCTATAGGGATCTACACCAGACTAAAGGTTTGTGTCCATTGTCTGCCTTCATTGAAACAAAGTAACAATAGCCAATAGTAGTTTGGATGGTGCAGAAGTGTTCAGTAAGTGTTGGTTGAATTATCAGAAGAGTAAATGCTTAAAGTGATTTTTGGATTATATATACTGAATAGTGGCATTTAGAAATTGTATGGCGGGAAACCCAATACAGAGTTTTGAAAATGTGTCTAAGGCAATGATGACACTGTAATTTGGAAGGGATTGAAGACTGTCCCTTGAGGTATGAACAGGCTACTGTTTGAATCTTTCTTATGCACCTGATACTGAAGGGGAGTTGATTGCAGTAATGGGTTTTATAGGGTTATGCATATATCTGGTGGAATATTCAAGAAGAGCTCAAAGAGTCAATATGATTTCAACTGTAGGGGAATAAAAACAATTATGACTTTAGGTGACAGTGAAGTGATTGCTCTTAGGCTCTCCAATATATACCCTTTCTAAACTTTTAGAAGGAATTTTTTGGCTTATATTTTTCCTAGGACAATACCCAATGATTAGAAAGGCACAATTAGCCATCACTGTTTGAGGGTTATGGGCCAGGCACTGTGTTTATAAGTGGGCACTTAGATTCACATCAGCTCATTTAGTTAATAGAATAGCACTAAGGGGAGGACAGTATCATTCCAATTTCACAGATGAAGCTGGGGTTACTGCACACCTTACTCCAGGTTTCACAGCTAGTAAAGGATAGGCCAAGGATTCAGATCCAAGAATCTGAACTAAACTTTTCAGATTCCAAAGCCTGTGGCCAAACATATTGAAAAGGGATGGTGTAGTCTCAACATTTCCTCATAGAACAACAGTGAAAAAGTATTTCTGTTGATGAACTTTAACCAATGTATCTGAATAAATGCTACTTAGATTTTGATGAATCTACCACATTAACCATTATTTGGAAACTTCTCTGGTAAGTTTTCTCTAATCTAGACTCCCTTTATATATCCCAACTCCTGGCCACTTGATTAAAATGTGCTGTCAGACAGATGGGCACTACCATATTTCAATCCACATACTTACTAGTTGCAGTCATGCTTACAATCAAATATATGACTAGAAAAAGACTGGTTTTGTCTATTACAACTAGTCTTGACTTGCTAACATTGTTTGACAACATGTTACTAAATCTTTTTATTAATGTGGAATTTAGTGCAAGATTTCTAATTCTAGAAGGCAGCTCTTGTATACAGAATAGCAAAGGACTTGAAATAAAGGAGCATAATTTTTTTGAGCCCCCTACTCTGTATCAGTCACAATTAAAACATTTTATTTCACTTTTCCCCCAAACTACCTTGCAAGGCAAGGTCATTGAGGTGTCCTTTTTTTCAGATGAGGAGGATAAATTTTGGAGAGACTGTGGAATTTGCCCATACATGGGGAGAGTCTAGCTGGGGTTCCAGCCCAATCCTGTTGGGTCTCAGTACCTCTCCCCATTCCACGAAACCCCTCTGATGCCTATCTCAGCAAGGCCTGACTTATAACATGATTAGGAGTGTATTTGCCAAATTGTCATTAAGCTCTTTGTGTCTTTGTTTATCTTTAAGATAAGGAAAAAACTATCTACCACTCAGGGACTAAACACACTATGCAGATCCAAATCATTTAGCACAGTACCTGGCACAATATGGAGATTGATGAATGTTGCTTTAGTTTATATAAATTATCTGAGACAGGCAGGAAAAAGGAACTTTCCATAATTTGACATCATTGAGCCTTTTTCCCCCCCATGCCCATGAGAGTCAAGAGCATAAGCATTCCACTAATGAAATCCGAAGGAACAGGGTTAACTAAATTTGCTTTTCTCTTTGAAAACTGGTAACCTATGTGTGGATAGAGTACACTAATTCAGTTAACTGACATGTCAGGATCATGGTGAAAAATGTGGAGTCTCATGATGGATTATCCAGTTGGCAAAGTAAGCATGTGTGTAGGGAACTGGTAAGTCAAGGACACCTGAGATATGAGAAAGGTGCCAGCTATAGTGAATATTTGCAGGATTTTATAATCCAAAAATCTAGAAAGAAGCTGTAAAGATGTAAGCATTCATTTATATTTTGCCTTTGGACTTAATAATTTTTAAAAAAAAATTGTCGATATGCCAGGAAACCTGGAAAGAAGGCATCTAAAGCTTTCCAGGGCTTAAGACATTATATAAGCAAGGTTCTGCCAAACCATTAGAAGTTCGTTGACTTGTAGCATATACTTATAAGTTACCAGACATTTAAAAAGAAAAAGTATAGTATCCAATAATACTTCCCAGAATACAATGTTCTGTCATCTTACCTGTTCAGAAGTGTTCTCCAGCTTAACCTATCATAGCAATCTAAATAATAATGCCTCAGTTGACAGACAACAGTTGTGTAGTCCATAAATATGCCACTTCTCATAAATGTATAGAAGGAATTAGTAACTGGTTAGAACATTTTATTTCACATGGTCCTAGCTTACTTTTAATAAGATATGACATGTTTAGCTCTAGTGTAAGATCTCTTACTAAATGTTTAGAAAATAAAAATGCATCATCATACAAGGTTTGGGGAAGAACATTTTATTGCTAAGCATATCCTTGAACGAAAATGCAAATATAAAATAAAAGAGAAAGGAAAAAGAAAAAGCAGTAACTTCACAACATCATAAAATAAATTCCTTAAGAGTCTGCTCATAAAACAACAGGAATATGATAGAAGCTCACATACAGAATGCACATGTTCCCATAAAATTGTCCAAATAGAAACTTACACTGAAAGGAATATAACAAATGTATTTTTACTCAAAAAAAATTTAAGAAAGAAAGCAGGAAATCAGTTCACAAGACCTCAAGACTCCAAAAACAGCAATCTTTTACAGACATCGAGATATAATCAACTTCATATAGGTTGGGCCATTTAAGTTATCTAAAGTCGTGCTTTGATATCTCTTTATAATCCTGTCTTTTTTAATGACAACAAAAAAATCTGAAACTCATAACACACTGAAATATCAGATAATGAGGAACATCTCTTTCCATATACATCCATCAAGGCTACCATTGTTTCGATTGCGCTTTTTGCCCCGTGACTTTAAGATATTTCTCGAAATCAAGTATTCATGCAACTTACAAAGACCAGCAAGAGTAGATTTCTAAATCTAAACAGCTTATTGGTTTTCATCTGTACAAAAGAAATCGTATATATCCGACCCTCCAGAAGACATACTTCATTTCTGTGTGCATGTTTGTCTTGCTTTATCTCTTGCTTTTGGGATTTTCTTTGGCCACACAACCAGTTTGTTTTTCTGTACATTGTTTCCTCTTTTCAAAAAGAAAGACAGAGAACTGGAATATAAACCAAACGAACTGAAACAAACCCATAGAAAAGAACAGACAGTTCTTAAAGCGGTTATGTACATAGGTGGCTAAGGAATTTATACCAGCAAAAATGTAGTAAAATATGTAAACAAAATCTGAGAAGATTGTTTATTCTCTTTGACACAGTTAACTGTGACAAAACTAAAACTCACACTTTCTTCACATTTTAAGGTTTACTTTTTTGTTGTTTTGTTATTTTCTTTTAAAACAACAGTCTCATTCCACTTCAAGACTTGAACAGTTTTCCTGTTTCAGTCATCCCATCAAACATACCATGATAAATATATCTGTATATATATTTATTTATATATATATTATACTATTAAATTCCTTTTTGTTGTGTGTCACAGCAGCTTTATTCATTTATTATTTATTTATTTGTTTTTAGAAAAGATGGGTGAAGGGAGACGTGAGCGAATGGAAGGACAGAGTTATCTGTAAGTGTCAGGCTACAAAATTAAACTACTATGAAAAACATCATGTTGGGGGCGGGGGGAAGAACTATGTCTTTTGCACTCTGTCACCACGTTTGGCTTGTGTGACCTTTTGTGGATCCATCACACGCTGAACTCCCCTACTGTCTGTTTTGATTCTTTAACAGACTTTTAGTATTGTCTTGTCTTTTATTATGTGCATGCATTTCAGTCAGTCAAATATCCAGCCCACCCCCTCTTCCCCTTCCCTGGGAAAGGCTCTGTTTTGTGGGGCTCTCTCCTTTACCACGATTTGGCTGGGCTAATGAACAGGAACAATATTGTTAAGTAAAGCCAGTAGCTCTGATAAAACCAGCCCTAAACCCGTCTGGTCAGGGTTTGGGTGGCAAAATCTGAAATTAGATCCTGAGGGACCAGCTTTACAAATCAATGCCATCATCCATCATGTGATTTTGCTATGTGTTCAGCAAAGCATCATATAGGAAACAAACAACAGATTCTAGAAATACCACAACCTGATATGTAGAGTGAACACCATGGTAGCTTTTAAGTTCATATGGCAATAGTCTCTCTTACTTTCGTTTTCTGAGTTTTTTTGTTTTGTTTTTTTTTCTTCTTCTTACGTCCAGTCATTCTCAAAAAATAAAAACCCAAAAGCCATTTTTTTTTTTCCCCTCAGATCTTGAAAAGTTACACATACACTGGCCAAAACCAGATAGATAAGGGTGGGTTTTTTTGTTTTCGTTTTTAATTTTTTTCATTTTTTTGTTTTTGTTTTTTACATAATTAAACCAAAAGAAAAGAAAAAACATCGTTACAGTCAAGCTTCACAAACATCATTACAGACTCACTTGGAGTTATGGAACAAGTAAGCCATGAAGTCTTCTACCTTGGGTGAAAAGTCCTCAAGAGAAGGAAGCTTCCAAGTCCGCGAAAGTGGGGGAGCCATCGGCTTGCTCCAGAGCGCAGAGTGTGTGCTTTATGATACAGCAGGGCAGAGAGAATGTTCTGTCTCCGAGCAATGACTGAATCAAAGCAGCCATGGCTGAATTTTATAGGTAGGTACATCTTTGTGTGCGTCCTTTTAAAAATGGTTTTCCCCACCGTAGTCATGGTACACCCCATCTCATAGTAATCACAGTTCTGACATCTGTGAAGTTCATTTTCCAAGTATTTATAGATGTATATAGAAATAATTCTGTGTCATAAATTCACGTGACTGTGAGCGGTGTCATTTTTACACGTAATACTCCTTGTCCTTGTTTTTCTGTTTCTTGTGGCCGCTCTTTGAGCTCTGCTGCTTCTCTTTGATGAGCGTGCCATTGCTCTGGGCCGAGTTGCTGATGTAGTTCCGCGTCTCGTCCACTTGATAGGACCCCTCGTCCCTGTTCCTGTACTTGTACATGGCATACAGGAGGATCAAGATGCAGAGGGCAGCAGCAGCCACAATGCCGACGACCATCCCTGTTGTACTGCTCGACTCCCGGATCACCTCTGAGGCCCCCGGAACCCGTCTGACTCCCGGCTCCGTGGGGTTTGCTGTGGGCACATTACGGAACATGGGGGAAGTAATTAGTGGGCTCTTCAGTTTGGTGCTGTCTAGCTCATAGGCAGTGGGCAACGGAGGCAAGACTATATCAGGCTGGGGTTTGAGATCACGGTTATTCATTTTGCCAGCTGGCAATTTGGGCACCATCCCAGACGAGGAGGAAGCTGTGAAGCGGATCAGCTCAGGGGACAAAGATGTGGTAGTAGTCCTACTAGTTTCGGAGACTTTGTTAGGTCTAAAGTCCTTGGATTCCCACTTGGGCGCATGTGCTTTGTAGCCACCTTCGAAGATTGAAGTGGAAAGACTCTTATCTGTTACCAAGGAGAAGGTGGTGTAAAAATCTTCATCATCAGTAGGGGGCAGGTTAGAGTCAAAGGTTTCCCCTGAGCCATACCCAGATATCACCAAGCCATCATCATCACAACCATCGCTGCCTTGGTCCGACAAGCAAGGTAACCCCGCCTCAGAGGTCATGGACAGGGAATCTTTGGTGGTCTCAATAATGGTGAGGAGGGGGCGGAAGGTAGGGGGGAGTGTAATGGAAGGTGCACGAGTAGCAATAGGAGGGGTAGCTAAAGGGTCTTCTACAAGAAGAGGGACAACTAATTCACCTCCTGGGATTAAAAAGAAAAAGAAAAACACAATTAGTATATTTGTAGATAGACACAATTCCTCGTCATTCTCAGTGGCTGTATTTCATAGGTTAGGCATCAGAAATTACGACAGAATGACCTGGGTCTGCATATGGATCCTTTCTTGTTGTAGCCTGATCATTCTAAACTGGCTTATAGCCCATTATATGCCTCTTGCCACCAAAATCTGAAATCCCTAGGTGTTAAAGATACTCTCAAGTAATTATTTAGCTAGAGTTCAAGTACGCTGTTTCCAGGATCTGCTCATGAGATAATGACATTCCATGTTACTGTTGGCGAGAACTAACTGACTATCAGAATTGGTGTGCTTGCGTTCATGCATGTGGTTAATCCGGGAGCCCTAGCATTTCTTTATTATTTTCTTGGGTTTCTACTTACTTGCTCCTGTGAGGATGAGCGTGATGCATTTCTCCATGTCCCAGAGATCAAGATCAGTGAACAAAAAAGACTGTCTTTAGTACTTTAAGCTACTTTTATTAACATTTATCAATTTCAGTCTTCATTTACTGTACGCTAAGTGAGGGGGAACCTAGGAGAGGTTGAAATTGAAATGTTCATCTAACAAACCCTTTTGGACTACACTTTTCCAAGAATTCCCCATTAAATGACAACTCACCTGGCACTGATCTCATGTTATGTTCAGGCATTGCTTTGATGCTCTATGCGACATACGCTGAGCTGGATACTATTTTTAAAAATACCCAGACTAGATATCATGCCTTGTGGAAAATTTAGATTCAGAAACGTAGAGATAGCCAAGGAAGGTTTTAAAATTGGCAATTCTTGGGCCACCTGGGTGTCTCAGGCGTCTGGCTTCGGCTCGGGTTATGATCTCAGGGTCCTCAGATCAAGCCCCTTTCGGGCTCTGTGCGCGGCTCAGCAGGGAGTCTGCTTCCCTCTCCCACCTCCTCTGCCCCTTCTTGTTCTCTCTCTCAAATAAATAAATAGAATCTTAAAAAAATTAAAATCAGCGATTTTTATCTAGAGTGGGAAAAAATAAATTGGTTTACCCACAGACTCGAGTTATTGCACTTATAAACATGTGGACTAGGCCAGGAAGGAAAGTTCAAAGTGGTTCAGTAAATCATAGTGTGTTGCGAATCATGGGTCCCACAAATATTCTGTGGTAGGTGTTACTCACCTAATTGTTTATTACTCACCTAATTGTTTATTACACGTTTATTACTCATGTACGTAAGCAAGATAATCGAGGTCTCTTTACAGTGTTATTTTTCAAACAGAGAAAGAATCTGCGGAAGTCACAGTTATCTCCTCGTTGAATTTATTCCAAAAATGTATTCCAGCTGTTTTAAAGAAAAATCTTCTAGCAGGGACGGCATGATGTTTCCCAGTCCCAGTCTGTCAGACAGGCGAGTTGCTAACAGGATATGATTTCTGAGCTGGGTCATTAAGCACTCAGCCAGGTGTGATGCTCTTGTGTGTTCTGCCCTCCACAGTAACTGCCCTGATGGGATGGTCAGTGTTCGAACATCTATTGTCAGATAGATGTTCAGCTCTTGCTGAAGTGCCCCTTATAGGTGACAAAGTCAGACTTGTGTCTCACAACTGCTAAGTTCCAGGTGGACCAGCCTTTGAGCTTGCATGGTCTTTCCAGGTTTTTCCTACAAAGACTGACTCACAAATGAGAACTCTCCTGCTCAGCTTTCCATACTTTATCTCTTTTTTTTTTTAAAGATTTATTTATTTAGTTATTTGACAGAAATTACAAGTAGGCAGAGAAGTAGGCAGATAGAGAGAGGGGGAAGCAGGCTACCTGCCGAGCAGAGAGCCTGACGTGGGGCTTGAACCCAGAACCCCGGGAGCATGACCCGAGCTGAAGGCAGAGGCTTAACCCACTGAGCCATCCAGGTGCCCCAATACTTTATATCTTTAAAAACATTTCCTGTGCCTCAGTTGGAACTGCTGAGTCTAACCGGCCCCGATTGCAGCTGTGCTAAGAGAAGGGTGTGCCAGGAGGAAGGCTGTTGCATACCTTCAGAGCACCTGAGAAGAGCCGTTTGTTCCCACGTCAGACGCTTTACTCCAGAATTAGCCAGTAACATTGTGTTATGCAGAGAGAAATGGAGTTGGGGAGGGTGGCAGTAATGGACATAATGTATGTGTATCTTTGGAAGGCAAGCGGTCATCTCTGTCCTACCTGGTAATGTTACCACATGTAGGGAAATAACACATGAACTTGAGAATTTCAAGATGGTATTTTGGGCTATGTGCTAACCCTAAGCTGCTTTCTTCTGGGGCTCAAGAGTTTCAAGCTACTGAGTGAAATGATCTTCGCAGGGTTGTCAAAGCTTCAGACTTGCTTTACTGGACCACTGTGAGGTTTGGTTTTGTTTTGTTTTACATTGTGAACATATATAATTCATATAGCTTGCAGCATATTTAATGGATAATATAAAACTTTCGCTAGTTTTTATAAATGGAATTTGGAGCACAGAGTTCCCTAAAGGTAAGCCAGTCGTAAAACGAACCCTGAGTTTACTTTTCACCTTATTCTTCTGGGGGCGGGGGGAAAGGGTGTGTGGCAAGTGATAATATTTAAGGTGACCCATGGAAAAAGGCAGTGCTTAAGGACAAGAAGGGCGAGGAGAAGAGAAGGCCTATGATATGTGTTTGAAGGTTCCCTAGAGATTACTCAGGGACGATTTCACTTTCCTTAAAAGAACAAGACAGGACTTTTTTTTTTTTTTAACCCATCTCACCTAGAATAAAAGTTTAGCTTGTGTGTTCTTTTCTGGCACAAATACTGAGAGTCCTCTGTTCCTTAGGACAATGATAAAAATCTGCCCCATGTATATTAAGCAGAGAGGGAACTGGGATAAAGGACAAGGAATATCATTCTGCTAAAAGTCAAAAGCCTGGTACAAAACATTTAAATATAAAGGCAAATCGTTAACTAGGGTGCTGGTGTCCCTCAAGTGAGATTAAGATTACCGCCTTCATAATTACACAGTGGCATTCATTTGCAATTTTAGTGTACCATCTGGGACACCCAACTGGTGTCTTAAATTTGCCTCCTTTCCCCCCCTCTTCTTCCAATCCTAGCTAAAGCTTCTGCAGTGTCTTTGTTGTCAAAAGTCTACAAAATCCACAAACTGTTCATTTGCAGTCGAATTGCACCCCCCTTTCCTTGCTATTCACTTCCCAATTCAACACCTTTTAACCTCTCTCGGATTAAAAGAAAATGAGTAGAAACCATCATTTTCATAATGAAGTGGAGAGACGTAAAGCTCACCAGTTCATAAAAGCTTCTAAAAGGTTGGTGAGGCCTTAAGTGACATGATAAGACCTTACTTTAAAACTAAAATGATGGGCACACCGCTATTTCAGAGTTTAAATAAAAGGACCTGTCTAAATTACTAAGATTCCGTTTTCTTTGCCATTTTTGTTAATAATCCTGGCAGCAGTGATAAGAAAAAAAATAATAAATGAACCCCCTTGCCAGGGAAGAGTGAGCCCCAATTCTGGTCGTAGGTTCATCAGTGAAAAGGGAGAAAAGCGTTCATAGTCTACTCCCTTCCCTGGTGTCTTAAGATACTCAAGAAAGTCTTCAGTTTAAAGGGAAGTCAGCTGGGCCATGGGAATTGTTACAAAGGGGAATTACAGTGAAAATGAGACGGAAAATTCTAGAGATGTATAAATGCACAAGGTTCCTGGGACAGGTGTGTGAGTTGGTGTGTATAATCAATTTTAATATCAAATTCCATCTTTAAGATTTAGGATGATTATAGTGTCCTGGGGAGTTCCAAGGGCACACATCCTTTGATATGAGGAGATGAAGGATACATTTCTCCCATGATTAGATCCTTAAGAGAAATAACTTGGGTTATAGAGAGCTATTTAAGATTTCATGTTTATTTGTTTTAATCTAGAATGATTCCCTCAGAAATGCTGGAACAGCGGATGATACTTTTTTTCAGTGCCCAAAGACTATGGAGTCAGGGATCTACCAGACGTCTATGCTTATAAAAGTATTCATTGAAGCAACAAGCCTAAAATCATAGAGGGTTACAGGCAGAAACCCTGCACTGTAGGCCATCTACACCCTAATTTCCTATTCCATTCCCCAAATTCTTCTTTGGCTTGGAATAAGAACTATCTATATTCCTTAACGTTAGCATTTTAAATCAGGAACATATACCCCTTTTTGACAGGGTTGTGCTTTTCTTTAAACTAGAGAGATCACTAGGGATATAAAGGTCTATTTTAGCCCTGAAGGCTGCCCTGCTTTTTTGCTTTATGAGTGTATTTATAGATATATAATTCATGTGTCTAGGGCTGATACCCAGCAAAAGGGGCTCTCTGCCATCGAAAAAGACAGTGTATTAAAAATTTAATAGAACTTTTCTGAACTGTGAGAATGTTGCAGGTGATGGTGAATGCAGTGGGTCATCTGAAAAAAAAAAAAAAAAAAACGGAGCAGCATGAAATTTCAATGTGGCTCCAACCTTTGACTCTCTGGAGATATTTGAGTCTAAGAAGTCACAAAAATACCAAACCAATTACACCAAAGAGCCAGACTGAGAGAGGACACCATGCTCCAGTTCCTTGAATTTCTTTTATGTCTATTTAGGTTCCTTACTTCACCTCTTATTTGCATTTTTCTAGTTCTCTGCTGAGAAATTCACCTAATACGGAAAAATCATGCTTCCCCCTGCTACATTAGTTGGTGAATGATACTCACCTCATTATTTGGTGCCAAAGCAGCGTGTGCATGTAGCACAAAAATCTCCCGAAGCTTGCAGTCCCTGTCCACCTTCAGAAAAAATAGCCGTGGACAAACATGGCAGAGCCATGGGGAGCAGGCTCCAGAGAAACTCAAGGGTCTCAAAGGGGCTTTTTAATAAGATGAGACTCTCTAAGTAGGACTTCTTCCCCCACTAGTTTGTCTGAAATGGATTTGATTCTGAAAGGCTATGGATTCTGTTTTTCAACATATGCCTGGTAAGATGAGAAGCCTCTGGATATCATTCTGTGTTGTAAAATAAGGAACGTCAAGTGGAGTTTTTCACTGACCTATTGAGTGAGAAAATTTTGCCACTGGAGTCCCTCATACTCAGGCTGGCATCCCAGCTCCGTAGCTTACTAGCTATGAATTTGGTGAGAGTTCTTAAACTCTCTGAAGAATGGCAATGACAACTTAGTCTATCTCAAACCGCCAGTGTGAATAATAATAATAATGCACGTTAATGTTAATTTTAATGCATATTAAGTATTTAGTACAGAACCCATTGTTACTCCAAAATGCTATTACCAGTATTATTTCTACTAACATTTTGGACCTATAGATACTAAAACCATTGATTGCATCCTTCTTTTTTTTCTTTTTTTTAAACGTAGTAGCCTCATGCTAAGGTATGAGTATAATAATATAGGTTCTACATTATTGAGGCTATTTTATTTAATTTTTATTTTTTTAAACTTTTCAGTGAGGCTATTTCAAATGCAGACTTGGAAGACTGATTTATAAGAATTCTAAGAGCCTGTTTAAAAAAAAAAAAGATTACCCTTTTATTAAGGTGACCTATGGATAGCTTCTGCAACAAAAATAAATTCTATTAAACAAAATAACATCCCACTTAGGAAGTTCTTGGTTTTAAACCCAAAATATCATCCAGCACATGAAACAATATAAAAATCATATGAACTGAGAGAAAGCCCGTTCACAAAAGCTTCTGGGTTGGAAATGTATCTGTTAACCACTGTGTAGTCTATTTCTATAATAGTTTCTGATAACACAATACCTGAAATTAAAGTGAAACAAGTAATCTCTTTATTTAAAAATTGTATAGCACTTCTTACTGATCCTGTGTTCCCAAAGTGCATAAGGCAACATTAACCCAAATACCTTTAAGGTTGGGATGTTCTCACCGCTAAGGTCACACAAAATGGCAGTACCTACCAACCTGAAAGGTTTCCTAAATAAAACTTTAGATGTGATAATCATGTTTCTTCTTGGTAGAATCCTTTTAAAGTTTACCTGATTAAATCCAGGAGAGAAATAGCAACTATTAATAAAAAGGGGAAAGGGGAGGGGAGGCAGAGAGAGATTGGGACATAGGGAGGAAGGGTGGGAGGAGGAGGAAGAGAAGGGGAAAGGGGAGGGGAGGCAGAGAGATTGGGAGATAGGCAGGGTTGGGGTGGGAGAGGGAGGATGAGGGAAGGAGGCAGGGAGGGAGAAGGAGAGAGAGAGGTAAAAGGAGGCAGAAGGGGGCAGGGAAGGAAGGAGAAGAAGGGAGAGGGAAGATGAAGGAGAGAGGAAATGAGGGAGAGAGATAGGAATGGAGGCAGGGAAAGAGGGAGAGGCAGGGAGAGAGGGCAGGAGGGAAAGAGAGAGGCAGGTAGGGAGTTGAGGGGGGGAGAGATAATTGTGTACCTTCTGTGTATATGTGTGTGCTTTCACCAGTACTTAGTTCTATAAAGTGGAAGGCATCATCAGAGGACAACACTCTAAACAGGGGATTCTCCATGCCTTCATTCTCAATAAAATTGATTCCGTAGTCTGCGGTGCTGGTGATGGCATAATCCTGGATAACCAAACTACCATAGTCACTTGAGAGTATCTTAATTTCCCTTTGCTGAAGGAAAACACAATAAAGGACTGATGTCCCTAAATGTTTTCTGAGGAGTTAAATGAGGATGTATTACCACTGATAATACTTGGAGTTAACTCACTTTCTTGTAGGGGGTCGGGGCCTCCCATAAGCTGATAGCAGTTTACTATCCCACTGTAAAGTCTACCGTTACTTTCAAGGGTTTAAGGTTGGTTCAGGCAAAGAGGCGAGGCTTCCTTTGGATGGTAAGAACAACTCACCCACCCCCTTCTACCAAAAGTAGAGTTCACATTGATCGTTAGAAGCAATTCAGCACAGAACATAACAGTGAAAATTAAGCAGAGGGACACAAATGAAATAAAATATTTAGTACTGTCTTCAAATCATATAATAGAAAATAAAACCAACATCAGGGCCAAAGTAAGCTAGAGGAAAGGAGAGCAAATAACATTGACCAGGCATTCACAGTATAATGACGGGGGGCGGGGAGTAAAAGCAAATAAAAAATAGAGGCTGTTTTTGAAAAACAAAGAAACCATTTCCATAAAATAACTTAAGTGAAAAAAGCATACCGTATTAATTTATAGTCAACTTACATCAACAAATTGCCCGCATGTTTTTTGGCATGAAAGAAAAATTTACAAAAGAAAGTTGTGTAAGAATGCTCTTGGACAAATAGAATTGCCACATTCTTGTAACTTGCTTTTTTGTCGTCACTTCTTAAAAATCTTTTGAGCAAAATGTCTAATTTTTCAAATCTAATAATTTACAACAGAGGATGATACAGGGAGGCAACAACACATACGTCCACACCACATAACATGAAAAGAAAAAAAAAATCTGCACTTCAACAAAGTTTTACTTTGAGGGGCTTGGGAGGGCATCGATTCTGAATTGAAATAATTCCAATTGCGAGGATTTAAAAAATTAATAAAAAAAAAACCTGTTCACTTTTTTATAATTTGCCTTTCAAAAAAAATCTATGAATCTGGAGGGTTTTGAATGAACTTCTGCGCTGATAGAGGTTCTCAGATATATGTTTAATTTTTAAATATTTTTGTCTTTTTGACAAGTTTTAGATTTCCTTAAGGGGATGGATGACAGCACATAAATTTGAACAATGCTGAAGAAAGGGGGGTATGGAAGATGCCAAGAGGGGAGGGTCGTATTTATGAGTGTACTACACAAGAGATGATGATGATGGGGGTGAATGTGTAAGTGAGTCGCCATGTCCATGTAAGGGCGGCACGGAGTGATCTAGCTGCATTAGAGCTTCTGGCTGTAAGGAAGGGATGGGCAATATACAAAAACAAATGAGCCTACACATGCCCATCTACAGAAATAAAGAACAGAACTCTAACACAATCTCACACACCCTAAGCTGCAACTTCTTCAACATGCAATTACTCCAAAAATCATTACAGTGTCATTAAATTAGAGTTTCAAATAATAAAAACAGTTACACTTCTTTCCTACTCAAAGTAGCCAAAATACATAAAATAATACTAATAATAATGATCAAAAGATTAAAAGCAAAAACAAGGAGACTAGATTTATGCATTCAAGTTGAACAACTTCACCAGCAGCCACACAGCCCCATCTAGAGTCAGTTAGGGAAGGGGGTTAGAGACTTGCAGAGGTGATGGAAAGGCAAGCCTGTATGGGGAGCCCACTTGCTGGGTTTCTAATCACTATCCTAGAGAACAAGGGTGTTGTCTGAATGACTTCATCCGTCTTCCCCCTGCCACCCCTGCTGCATGGGATTCCCAGAGAGAAGGCGCTAATTCAAAAGATGTGGATGTGGAGATTCTGCTGCTGAAGTTGTTCCACATTTAAAGAGGGAGTGGGGAAAAATTGCAGAAAACAATTCATCACTTTTTTCTCATAATTTTGGATAAAACCAAATCTAAAGTTAAAGATCTAGCAATTCAATCAAAGAAACATATTGAGATATATATATATATATATAGATAGATAGATATAATACAAAAAGCACTTAATTCCCAAAGAAAAAGGGAGAAAAGAACAAAAATATTTTTTTAAAGAAAAAAGTATTGCACACACTTTCAGAGATGAACAACCAGATGCACACGCTGAGGAGGCACAGACAGAGCAATTAGGGGACACTTTTTTTTTTTTTTTGCTTTTCTGGCTTATTGATTCCCCTTTTGGTGATAGCCAAAATTAAAACCAAATTTTGCATTTTCTTTAAAAAGAAATTTTGCATTTTCTTAATTTTTTTTTTGGTTTTGCTTCTTTAAAAAAATAAAAAGGGCGTGCAGTCTGGATGTACGTCATAAGTAGACATTTGAAAGAAGAAAGTGGCTAAGACTGACAAATGGGTAATCTATTCTTTAACTCTAGGAATGGTAATCAAATTAATACATGCTTAAAGTAAGTTGCATTTAGGGAAAGTAGAAAAACAGAACAGCAAGCTAGGGTTGGGGAGAGGTCAGCAAGACAAAACTGATTTGGGGGTGGGAGGAAGGTACGGGACTTAGTCTCATGCCTTTCCAGTAGGGGCAAAGGGCATCGTGTGGCTTTCTGCCAATTACAACAAGGAAAAGAGGTGCACCCGTGTATGTATGTTGTGGGCTGAAGTAAAGCCTGTAGTGGCAGGAACTGAGGTAAAAATACATATGAGTTTGTGGTTCTGCTCTAAAAAACTTATCCCATATTCATTCATAGACTTGGCATATTTTGTTAGTCAGAGAGCAGTTATAACTGCATTGTTGCCTACGAGTTTTCTGGGGTTTTGCCGAATTGACAGGGTACCATAAGTGACAATAAGGTGTTCATAGAATGAGCCTGATAAATCAAATAGCAGATAGATCAGTAGAGATCTCTATTAGTAACAGGGGCAAACCCCCTCTCCACTCCAAACACAGTGGCACAGTGCCAATATCTGTAAAGTACAGGATAGTCAGGAAATGAGCATGGTTTACTCCATGTCCACTGGGGGGAACTATACCAGTCTTCTAGAGATCATGTGGGAAACAAATGTTCCATCCAATCTATATAGAGAAAAATGGAAAAGAGAGAGGGAGAGGAGGAGAGTGAGTGGCTAGGAGAGAAGGGGGGGAGAGAGAGAGAGAGAGAGAGAGAGAGTGTGTGTGTGTGTGTGTGTGTGTGTGTGTGTGTGTGTTTAGAAATGGCCTCAGCCTCTACTGGAAGAAATCTCAAGAGTTATATTCAATATTATATCCCTGTGGGAACATTAATGTCCAACCAAGGACTCGGAAACCCAGGCAGGCAAACCACAAAGGTAAGACACTTGAGAGCACCTGGTTCTGACACAATCCTAGTCACTCCTAGGAACTTTTCTGGGTGACTTTGACAAAAAGGAATAAATTGTGAGGATGAGTCAGACTTTGGCTCCCTCTGGGACGCCCCTTTTATTATTTTATTTTAAAATAATTATAGTAACGTGTCCCCCATGGGTCCGTCCGTACCAAGATTTTTAGTCTCTGGTTTAATAATGTTAATCATTATTGTAGGAACTTCACAAAGGGCAGCTGGGAGGTTTTAGAAGGAGGGGAAAAAAATCCCATTCATATAGGAAAAGAAAAACCTTTGTTGCCACTGATTTTTTTTTTAAATAATTATACTTTTAACATTGAATTTTATGGTATAAGAAGACTCTAAAAATACTCAAATGGCCTCATAAGGCATCAAATGATTTCTGCAGAACAAAGTTTTGATAATACTCAAATGGGCTGTTTTTTTTTTTCCCATAGGTAAATTTTTAAAGTAGGAAACATAACTGGCCTAAGTATGAGATTTAAAGAATAAGATAGTTCCAATATATACATAGTCCTGGATAATAAGAGGTGTTAAGAGGGTGTTTTGAGGAGACCCATCAATTTGGGTGTCCTAGTTTTTTACTGAGTAATTTACCTATTTCAAAATAGCCTGTTTTAAAATTCACGCAAGTATGACACATCACTTACATTCCAGAAATCACTGGTTGAAACAATCAAACATAGCAAAATTTATGGTTGTCACTTTGCAAATAAAATAAGTATTTTTTAAACCCATGGAAGCCATAGTTTCACTGAAGCCAACACAAACTCTAGTGCATAGACACTTTCATAATATGTCAGCTACACAAGCTTGTTTGATTTCTAATGTAAGGTACAAAGTAGTATTGCTAGCAGTTCAAAATCATGTCCCAGGTTTATTTTCATCTTTCATCAGCTGTGTTAAGTTTTATCCTCAGTAACTACATAGTTCTGTTACCTATCTCTACTTGCTGGGTGTGCAGAACGATTTACAATTATGCCTGCCATTGAGAACAAATAATACAATAATTTGACCTGAAATAGCATATTTTGATGCAACCTTTTTTTTTTTTAATCCCACTGTGTCCAAATAACTCTGTCTAAATGTAAAGTCAGACTTTTAAAACCATCAAATGCAGTAAGATGGAATTCCACTGGTCAGAATTCACCTTGAGGAGTGTGCTTGTTTCAAAGACAAGTTTCTAAACTGCTTGGAGTTGTGTTTGCCGCCCTCCAAAGACACACTGATACAACTCAAGCCGCGGACCTGCCTCTTTGGGAGAGTGGGTCCTACTTGTGAACGGACATTGTTTTCTGTGTGTACAGGTGAGGCCCGAGAAGAAGACCTGAATGAACTACTTTGTATAACCGCAAACATTTTAAATTTCTGAGGGAAAATAGTGGAGAGAGACAGGAAGAGGCAGCAACCCTCATGGGAGTCTGGTTGCAATTCCAGGAAAAGAGTTAAACCATTCCGAGTAGGGTGGGTAACAGAAAAGTCTGGAGAACAAATACCTACTGAGGATTTTCAAGGTTTTTGTGTTAGATCTATGAGGTAGGTCTCCTTTCTGTCCCTCCTATGGCAGATACAAAAACATTTCATTGATTGCTATTCTATGTGTCCATGGGAAGAAGGGAGGGATTCTTTCAGGATAATCAATGGCTCAGTTCTGAATCACAGTTTGGCCGAGAATAAAAATGGAGGCTCTAAAATGGATATAGAATCCAGGAATATGGGAAAGGCTGTCATCTGTGTTACAAAATGATCCCTGCATATACTCTTGATGTCTCACAAGCTCTTCCTCAGACTTAAGGAATGCGGTGAAGGAGTGCAGGGGTGAAGAAACCTGTTTCACTGAAATATGGTATTGGTTTCTAAATAAAAAGTTTAACCTTTTTTTTTAATGGTGAACAAAAACGCCCCAAGTAAAAAGCTCATGTACTGTCCGTTCCCAAACTCAGTTTCTACACATCATTAGAGTAGATAGGGAGAGACGGAAAAATCAAGAGATGGGGAGAGAGATAAATTAAGCTTCCAAGATGGACAAGAGAGTCCAGGACACCATCAAGCCCAATATTCAGAACTGTATTTCTGTATTAATGATCTGCTTGCCCAGTTTAGAGTAACTTTTCATACTTAAGTGGATGAGAACGGATACAACATTACAACATTACAGTGGGTAGCATTACATTTTAAAACTAGTAAGATAGAACATTTATTGTGGAAGGACCTTAATGATTTCTTTCCCTATATTCACTTAATCCTCTACTTGAGCCTTAATTTAGTCCCCACCATCTCCATTCTTGTTTGTGAACCTGCTGTGCCCTGCAGAGATTTCTGGTGACTCCCAACACTCCGTTGCACTCCATTTGCTTTCTTCTTGGCCTCAACTTGACTCTAAGGACTTTAGTGCACACATGGAATCTTTATTTGCCTACCAACTAGAATACTAATAACCAATCAAACATTTCTGGACTGAACTAATGAATGAGTAAATCAGTTAATATGTTTAATTGCAATTTTTACCCTCTCCCCCCCCCACCCCTGCCAACTAGGCTATAGCTTCCATAAAGGCATTAAAATCATGCATCACCACCATGGCTTGCCTTGCACCTGGAATATGGGATAGAGCATATAGGATAGAGATGTTAGGGTCAGGAGACCTAAGGTCCAGGGTTGGATGTGGTGCCCACTATACTGGCCTCTTAAGAAACTAAATAAATCAGTTAACCTCCCTGAGTCAGAGTCCTCACCTATAATAATGGAGATTATGATGTCTGCTCAATTAACAGACCTCACAGGATAGGTTTATAGGACTAATAAGAATTTGAATGTGAAAGTGTTTATAAATTCTAAAGGGCTTTCTAGATGTTATTATTGTTTTCAAAGCCGACGCCATAGCATCCGCTGTAAAATTAGGGTTTCATATTCCAACAGAGGAGGCTGAGTCCCAGACAGCTGAGGTCAGTGCTACTCCAAGTGTGATCCTTGGAGTCTGCTTTAGCATCAAACAAAGAGGCTCAATCCAAAACCCTAACCCAAATACCTATTATTACTGCTTCTTCTGAAGCCCTGTCCCTACCCCTCCAATAAGGCTAGTAAATTCCTAAAGCTTGTTTAGTTCATCTTTTAACAGTGAATTTTTATTATTTCTGTATGTAATTTCATAATTACTTTATTTCACCCTTCATGTGGGTTTGAGCTGTACTCTGAAGAGCTTTTATTTAGAATCATTTCCATAAGGACCTATTTATTTAGTGGCAGGTGGACGGACCTGGAGGCGATTTCTTGTCCTCTAGCAAACCACGTGACTTGAGTCAAGTCACTTGCTCTTCACTCCAACCCCTTGGAAACACACATCTCAATAGACATCAGAACTGTGCGTTAAGACGAGGACAGGAGGGAACCGAGGGTCCAGGTAATATTTTAGCTCCTTCCTCCCAGAAATGTTAATATAGCAAGATACCCAAAAGGAAAACTCTATTAAGAAATTTCCAGGAACTACTATTCTTTTCATTTTGTTTTCATGTTCACCAGGTATTAGTGCAAGTAAGCCTTTCTTCCCTTAGGATATTAAAAGTTCCCTGATTCACAAGCTGAATCTGCATGCTTATTTTGTGTGTTTTAATCTGTCTAGCATAGAGCAAGACACACCATAGGTCTTCACTGCATATGTGCTGAATTAAACTACAAAAAATAGAACAGCTTGCAACACGTAGAGCTCTGCGTTGTGAAGTGGGTGGGATTCAAAAAAGCTCTCCTTGCTGGTGCTAGTTTCTTTAATCAGGAGGGAATATATTCATGAAATGAAACAATGAGAAAGAGCAGTATAAAGAGGGCTCAAAGCCATGAACTTAGCAACTGCTCCCCGGCTCTTCGCCTTGCCTCCAGGTAAACTTTCAGAGGTAACATCAGCAATAGCTCATTATTTGCAAATGATTATGCCCTTGTAATACTATTAAAATCCAAAACGGTAATATAAAATACTTATTTTCTATCAACATAAAAAGTCAACTGTGTGCCAGTCAGAAACATGGAAGCCCTGTCTGAAATATTTTGTTCCAGTGGTTGGAATAGCCTGAGATCCCTCCTTCCTTCCTCCTTTCTCTCTCTGCCTATCACTCCAGGCTGGCCCCTGCCTTAATATTTTGAGTGATCCCATCTAGCCTCTTGGCTACACATCCTACCATCTATAGGACGATGATTTCCAGTTCACCACCCATCAGAATTCCAGTTCCCCATCTCCAACTGCCCACTCAGCATTTCAACTTCGATACCTAAGAGGCTTCTCAAATCCAAAGGTTGGAACAGAACTTCAGATTTCATTTGCCTCCTAAACTTGTATCTCCCCTAGGATTTCCCATCTCTTTGGTCTGACTCAGATATACAAACCCCTAACTAGTCATCTACTTGGGCCCCTACCCCAACTCACCTCCACATATCCAGTGTACCAGGAAGTTTCACTGACTCTACTCTGGCAACAAATTCCTCACATGTCTACTTTTCCCAATGCCATTATCCAGGTCCTAGCATAAACCACCTTGATTCCTTGCTTGAACTCTGTAGTAACCTCCCAACCTATCTTCCCACCTTCACTATTCACTTCCTAAAACCCATTCTCCATAATGAGCCGAAGTGCTCTTTCAAAAGTATACAACATAGGGACGCCTGGGTGGCTCGGTTGGTTAAACGACTGCCTTCAGCTCAGGTCATGATCCTGGAGTCCCGGGATTGAGTCCCATATCGGGCTTCCTGCTCGGCAGGGAGTCTGCTTCTCCCTCTGACCCTCCCACTTCTCATTTAAAAAAAAAAAAAGTATGCAATATAAATCAGATTAATCAGTTTCTTGCTTAAGATCTTTAAAGGTTTCCCCAGGGGAGCCTGGGTGGCTCAGTGGGTTAAAGCCTCTGCCTTCGGCTCAGGTCATGATCCCAGGGTCCTGGGATTGAGCCCCGAATCGGGCTCTCTGCTCAGCAGGAAGCCTGCTTCCTCCTCTCTCTCTCTCTGTCTGCCTCTCTGCCTACTTGTGATCTCTGTCAAATAAATAAAAAAAATAATAAAACATTAAAAAAAAAAAAAAAGGTTTCCCCAAACCCAAACTCTGTACCCTGACCCACAGTTAAAGTGCCCTGTGATCAGCTGGCTGCCTGCCACCACTCCCGTCTCATCTACTGATCTCTCACAGCAACTCTGTCCCAGGATGTCTCCGCCTCTGGTTCTTCTCTAGCTTCTCAATGCTTTTCCTGCAGGAACACTTCTCCTTGCTCTTTGCCTCCACTGATTTGGGTCTCTCCTCTAATTTTATTCTTCAGAGAGGCCTCTAAAAGCAGCCCCTACTAAAGTAGCAACCTGCTCCCTAACTGATCTTGATTCTCTCCATAGCAGACTCTTGCCCATTCATTTATGTTCAGCCCTCCCTCATTGGTAGGTAAGCTCTACGAGAACAGAGACTTTGTCTTGTTCTCCACTATACTTAGAGCAGAGATGGACAGATAGTAAGAGCTCAAGAAATCACTGCTGAATGATTTCACTCAGTGACATCATTCCTGAGTGCAGGCACTGAGTAAATGTTTCATAAACTAACGAGGCATTGCATTCTCTTTTCTGTTTTGTTTTCTTTTACTCTTCTCCAAACCAGATGGGATTTCCTTGAGTTCTAGTCAGCAGTTCCAGTGCAAATTGGACCTTCTCAGCCACGGCTGGCTGAAAAAGCCTTCTGAAAAAATACACCACTATCTAACTCATTCTCCCTTTAATAAACCAGTGCTGCGATGTTTATTATAAACTCGGGCTTTGCTTTGCAGTTGTGAAAGCTAAAGATAAAATAAACGGAATATTCAAACCTAGAGCTGCCAACTTTGATGCTTGTCTTTAGGCAATAGCAAGGAAGGAGTCAAACAAATTATCAGCAGGAGGAATGGTGACCAGCGTAGTAAAAATGTACTTGGTTATCTTTGCCTCCTCTGGCACTGCAGCCACTGATAGCAGAATCTGACAGCACTGGGGCCTTTCTCCTAAACTTGTACCCTGACACTTTACGATTGTGTTTATAAGGTAATAAATTATTCAAGAAGGTTTATTTTGCTTCTGTTGTCCACAAAAGCTCATCTACTCTGTCATTATGATCAGAATTCTTTTTTTTTTTTAAAGAGTTTTGAGAGAGGGAGAGAGAATCTCAGACACACACCAAGCATGAAGCTGATGTGGGACCCGATGCCATGACCACAAGATCATGACCTTAGCTGAAACCAACAGTCAGATGCTTAACTGACTACACTACCCAGGTGCCTGTATGACCAGAATTCTGTTTTTTTGTTGTTGTTGTTCTAGAGTTTCTTTGGGTGGTAGCAGCTGGGCCTCCCAATCTATTACTTCCTCTCCACAGGCCCCTTAAAGCGTATAAGTTGTTCATGAGAAACAGCTGAACTTGAAAACACATGACACTACAACTCACTGTATCTCGAAAACACCCTCTTTTCCCTAAAATCTATTTTCATTGCAGGGAACATACAGTGCTCATAAATCATTACCACTAAGGCATTTTCATAATCAGTGGGAACAAATACTATGCAAACAAGATGAAAAACTGGCCCAAGACTCATGCACTTGATGTCAAGATGCTGTACTATGACTACATGCTTTGACTGTGTCTGACCTGAGCCTTGAGGAGCAGAAGACTGCAGAGATGTCTGCATGGATGGCACATATCATGAGATTATTCTTAGGTTTTTTTGGTAAATGAAACTGTTATAGATTAGAAGGAGCTACAAGAAATTCCCTAGTCATTCCAAAAACTCAATGCATATGAGCCAGTAGATTAGTAAAGATAGATGCTTAGGGACAAACACATATGATCAAATGATGACCATAGTGACCTCCTTGAAAATATGAGGAAAGAGAAAGAAAATATGAATTGTAATCATATAGTTAAACCACTAATTAACCAGAAACCTAGTTCTGGAAGGAGATGTTCTAAAGTATTATTGAGAACTTATTCTTGGCCAGACATCATTTTGAATGCTTGATGTATTTTATTTCAGTGAATCATTACAATTATATCTTACCTATTAGTACTTGGGCTGAAAGAAGTTAATTTGCCCAAAGTTTTATACCTACAAAGTTGAAAAGTCATGAATGGACCCAATCTTACATGTTTTTACATTAAACAATAATGCAATCCTGAAATAGAATGTTAATATTTGGTTCTCAGTGAGCATGGAAAATTACAAACAAGCTACTCTTTAGGCACAAAAACAACTTCTACAGGAGATCCTAGGATCTCTACAGATTTATTTCAAGCTCTTATGACTTTGAAATTATTATTGCACAATGAGGTATTCAAAGGGGCTATGGGGGTTTCTTCTTCTTGTTGATTTTTGGGTTTTGTTTGTTCATTTGTTTGTTTGTTTGTTTTTTTTTTTTTTTCACAATCTCAGGTCACTTAAGCCAGACCTACTAAATCACTTTACTAGAGCCAGTGGGGATGGGATGACAGGCATGTCTGGATATCTGCATTTGTTCCCCAAGGGGTTTTTATGCAAAATCAGGTTGAACTTTAGTGAAAAAACCTGAACTAAGTCCCAGCTGTGATCCACCCCCTGTGACCTTGAGTAAGCCATAAACTCTTGTTTATAAAATGGAGATAAACTTCATTGGATACTGAATCAATTAAAGGAGACATTCCATATAAAAGCATTTTTTAAAATACATACACAGAGGGGCGCCTGGGTGGCTCAGTTGATTAAGCGACTGTGTTCAGCTCAGGTCATGATCTTGGAGTCCCAGGATCAAGTCCCACATTGGGCTCCCTGCTCAGCGGGGAGTCTCCTTCTCCCTCTGACTCTTACCCCTCTCATGCTCTCTCTCTCTCTCCCCCTCTCTCATTCTCTCACTCAAATAAACAAAATCTTAAAAAAAAAAATACAAACATATACATGTATTTCCAGAAATGTTAAAAGAGTAGTAAATGATCTCACTGGCACATCAAAAGCTCCCTAACAGTCTCTAATACATGGACTGTAGGACCACACAATAAATGCTCTGAATGTTCTAAGAGTAGCACAGCAGATATGTCAGTTACCTAATAAGTACCTATCAAAAAGTAGTCTAAATTATTTGATTCCTTTGTTATTTGCCTGATTTGTTAAAGTGTAAGTGCTCTCTGAATATCTCTGTCCCACATCATTTTCTTTCATACAATACCCTAATCCATCATTGACTCTATAGAAATTTTTCTTAAAGCACCATAAATCAATTGTTGGGGAAGATCATCACATTGTTCTTTTTTCATACCCTATTATTTTCTTCTCCATTTTAACCTCAAACCGGAAGGCTCCACTAATCATTCTAGAGTATGAATAAAAGTGGCTTTCTCTGTACTCATTGAACAGGCACAGATGTTACTAGCACAGCCCCAGGCAGACCAGAAGACACCAGAATTGGCTTCCTACTGTGTCCTCTGAGAACCACAGAGCCTACCATGTCTATCAGAGCAACATGGTGTCCCGACAAGGGTAAGATGCCAGCCTGGCTTCACAGGAGGGTTAGAGAGAGAGAAAGCGTGATAAGCAGTTCTGGAAACAGCAGTGCCAGTGACAACCTGATCACTTTTAATAACGCCTCTAGATGAGGTCACCTTTTTTCAATGTGGGCTTCCGTTCTCTTTCTTCATGGTATTAGTAAACATCATGATCTATTTTGCTTGTGCTGTCTTGGATGGATATGTTCCTTGATTTTTAAGTTTTCACACTACATGTGATGACCATATGAGGTATCTTAAAAAATTTGAGAAACACGAAAAGGTTTACTTTTAGCAATTGTACCACATTTAATTAAGAAAGTCAGCATGCCGAAACCCTGAAACCCACTCGCGGTCCCTGTCTTTATGCAGAAGTTTAATGGGCTCACAGGCAGTGACTCCATTAGAACATTTGCTCATTAATTTTACTCTTGTTTTGTAGTATTAATCTATAGTAATGTTTCCCCCAATGCCATTTGCTAAAAGGTCGTATTTGTTTTTTTTCAGATGGATGGATAGTATTATAGGTTGAAACTGAAAACTCAGTAAGTACCAAGTATTGTCTTTACAAAATCACATGGCTTAAGGCTGGGCTCATGTGGGTCCCTCATGCTGAAAACAATAAAGCTGATTTTTTTTTTACTATACATTATTTAGTACAAAATATTATTAGCCCTTATAAACAACTAACTAGGAAAATCTGTGTTATCTTAGGTGATTAAGCAGAGTTTTTGGTAGTGGCAGGTCATCACCCCTCTCTCCTATTCTAAAGGGCAAGTAGGCAAGGCACAAGGCAATGGAAATACATGCTGGCTTAAGGACTAGGACTGAAGCAGTATCATAACAACTTAGAGAAGTCATTTTGTCCTTATACCAGTTCTGTTTTTATCTGTGCTTTGGCTCTTCCTAAATTTTCCTTGCAGATGAGGGTGGTGTCTTGTTTCCTTGAAAATATTTAACAAAAAACAAGAGAACCTGCTGTTTTGATGCACTCATTGGTACAACTCTAGGGGATGGGGTTCCTCTCACAGTCTATGTAAATAGTATCTTCTGGAGTCAAGCAATGCAAGACCTGCAAAGCCACATGCAAGAACCCGATGAGATTACCTTTCTAGTTATGAATAGCATTTGTAAGTACTCTGAATCAGCCCTGGGTTTTCTTCTTTTCAGTCTTATTGCAGACAGCCAAGATTTGGACAGGACAGGAACACACAGCAGACAATTGTCCTTGGTCACTGCTACCTAAGTTTGTGGGCAGTGTTGACCAGATGGGTAAAGACAGTGAACAAGGAGTCACAGTAATGCGGCCATAGCACATGATGAATACCCACTAAATAATTACTGCAAAATAGAAAGGCATTTCCCAATGTACCCGGCAGATCTGGCTAATGGGTATAAATCAAGACACAAAGATACTGCATGCAGAGCTTAAATGCTGAAGAATGTGCATTTTAGCTTCTAAATAGCCTTCATATTTGAAGAGCTTTGATTAACCCACAGTCCCTAGGACATTTCCTTAAAAAAAAAAAAAAGAACATAAAAGCAAGGACTTAACTATGCAAAAGTCTCTAGAGAATAACTCGGGTGTGATACTTTTACAGAAAGTGACATCAAGGAACTATTAGTGGTGAAAAGAATAACTTTGTAAAGCAATGGTATTCACTATTAGTGGCCCAGAGAATAAAGCCACGAGAGGGAAAAAGATGGGAAGAGCTATCTAACATGCTTCCAGAGAAACCAGGAAGATGAGTAAAATCCGATGCTGCTGGGTCTTTCCCCACCCCTGGTTATACATCCTACTAACAAGCAAAACTTCGAGAGAGTAAGCTCTCTTGACCTTCCTAGGGGAGATACAACACTAGGGAGCAAGGTGTGGAGGCACTCTTACTTACTGATTTTCTGACTTCAAGTGACTTACATTTTCTGTGCCCCAGAGAATTATTGCCTGTAAAATGTAAGGACTGGAGAAGATGATCTTTGGAGAGAACCAATGACTTAAGGAAGTGAAGTGTTATTGCTAATAGAGCTCAAAACTGCTCCAAAGTGAGTAAGATAATTTCACAAACATTTTTAATTGACTGTGGTTACCACTCCCTTAACACTATGTCCTTACATAATGGAAACGCACGTCTTACATTGCCTTTTCTCTTAAGAATAAAAGTCAATTACGTAACCACTTCACAACACTCCTTTCTTAGTGGGTCCTAGGATGGGGAAATAATTTGTTTCTTGCAGTGAGAAGACAATATCCTAGGATAGGATGCTAAGAGTATTATCTTGGATGCATGGGACACTGAACAAAGACAGAGAGGAGGCATGTAATTTAAGGATTAAGGTTTGAAAGCTGATGCCCCCTGTGCAGACCAGCCACTGGAAGGGCCCACTGTGGAAATCAAGAACAATAAGCCAAAAGAGACAACGTAGGAGCCAATGGGTCAGGGATTTTTTTTTTTTTTTTAAACTGCTACATAAACCCTGACAAATTTTCAATCAAGCAACTCCAGCTTTTAGAAAAAAGTGTTGAGCACAACGGACCTTTATTGCTTTGGAAAACTCTACATCTCTTTTGTACTGTGTTAATGTTCGGATATATGACATTTTCTGGAGCTCTCAACCTGAGGAGTTTTGAGACTGCATGGCAATAATTCTCTACCTGTATTCTAAAGCTCTAAGCAGCTCTAAGCAGCTCTTCGTCTGTTGGGTAGCTCATATTATAATGCTGCTACATAGATTTTAGGAAGCATAGTTAGGCAGGACCACACATAGCTTTCTGTCTTTTGGGCTAGTTCTCTCTCTTGTCCAGAATAGTGGGTGGAACTTTCTTCCAAGCCAGGCTTAACAATACAAATGTACCATTTCCTAGCTCAAGAAGGGCTCTTGGGTTTAACAACCTAGAATTGTATCCAATGTCAACTGGCAAGAGTTTCAACGTGGAAACTCTCAGGCCTGACTGCCTGGTCTTAAACATGGAACTGGTTGCTCCAAGAGAGCAAACACTGGGAAGGCAAAGTGGGCCATGCATGGGCTATTAAAGCAAGAGCCATGGATTGTGTGTAGCCTCTTTGTTGCTTACCAGAGGGTTTTTTTCAGCGCACAGAACCACTTCAGTCCAAATTCTTTGAACCGTCCATAGCACCCAGTTGAACTCCACTGAGAAGAATAACTGTATTTGTTCACAATATTAGAAAGATCTTACTAGAAAGCATTCTACCCTAATAACGCAGAATTCTGAGAACTTGGAAATCAATTGCAGAGTACTGAGTTCTGATTAAAATTTACTATGTAGTTTTCTTTTTTTTTTTAAAGATTTTATTTATTTATTTGACAGAGATGACAAGCAGGCAGAGAGGCAGACAGAGAGAGAGGGGGGAAGCAGGCTCACTGCTGAGCAGAGAGCCCGATGCGGGGCTCAATCCCAGGACCCTGGGATCATGATCTGAGCTGAAGGCAGAGGCTTTAACCCACTGAGCCACCCAGGCGCCCCTACTATGTAGTTTTAAATAACTGTCCACAAAGAAGCGAGGCTATTCCACGTATGGCAGGATTTGAAATGCATCCTCCTACCAGTGGCCAAGTCTGATAGGGTGATGTTCCCTTGTCATCACTATACAATTTCTTGTGTAACTCTTATGATCATTAACAACAAAATTCACTTGCCCTTTGCAGGGATGTGGTTTAGTGTTGAAATTCTAATTACCTATGCTTACGCTGAATCCCCATCTATGTTGCGTACAAAGAAAAATACGAACCCTAAAGCAATGGCCACGCTCCAGTTTGAATAATTATATTAATTGCCACAAATTTCTTCCATTTAGTCCATCAGTTGTATCATCTGGTGTGTACCTATTCAATTTATCCTACACATTATATTTCTAACCCCTAGAAGCAAAGGCTCTGCCAAAAAGGGGCTCCCCCTGAGCAAAGGTAACCATAAATCCTGGAACAGAAGCCTAAAGAATGTGCAAGGAGAAATCAAAATTCAGGAACACCTGGGTAGCTCAGCCGGTTAAGCATCTGCCTTTGGCTCAGGTCATGATTCCAACATCCTGGAATCGAACCTCCCCCCCGCCCCCACCCCAAGGTTGGGCTCCCTTGAGCAGGGAGCCTGCTTCTCTCTCTGCCTACTACCCCTGCCCCCATTTATACTCTCTGACAAATAAATAAATAAATTCTAAAAAAAAAAAATCAAAATTCAATTCTTCAGATGTTGAATTTTTTCAAAGTTAAAAAAAACTATTCTGAGAAAAATATAAATATTCACTCATATATCATTAAAAGGAAACAAATTATGGTACACAGGAAAATATTTCAAAATGAAACAGTTCTGGAGCCTTGCTTTCAAAGTCCATGGGGTGACAATTGCATATGGCAGGTTTTGAAGAAGGACCTGGCTTCCTCTTTTGTCACTCTGGGTATGGAACCAAAAAGAACATTCTTGCTTTTGAAAGGGACTCTACAAAGTGTTCTCAGTGTTTGGGGAAAGCTAACATGATCTTTGTCCCCTGAAGAAGACAGGGTATGAAAAGAGAAACGTGTCAAAGAAAAAGGTTTCTGAATCTGCCTACTACAAATTGTGGTGAACTATGGCTGAGAATGAATGCAAACTTTTCTGGTCTTGATTTTGAATTTATAATTTTCAGTTATTTAGTATTAATTTGGAACACTCTTATCCAAATATTTAGCTTCTTTTATGTTATGTTGCATGTTATAGTCTTTACTGGAACATAAAGAAGTATAGACATTTGGCTATATTTTGAGCAATACACAGTTTCAACAGTGATATTTCATGGAAAATGTTGTGTCTTTAGCTGAGAAGCTGAGGAGCAAATACTCTTCAGTTAAATTGCTGGTTCAAGAAATGGAAAGGTTAAGAGAACTGGGCTCTCCGGGAGAATCCGATGAGGCATCTTACAGCAGGTAACTCATTTGGCAGTTATAAGAGCGGTACTTGGAAATCTCTTATCAGATGAGAGAAAGCTGTTAGAGATAGAAATGAGAAAATAAGGAGAACGGGCTCTGGGTGGAACGTCAGCATCTGTGGGAGTTTGCATTTCCAGTAGTACGTTAAATTTCAAAAGTAGTAAGAAATGTTGGATTTCTGTGTTTCTTTTGTTGTGTTTCTTAAGAACTAATGGCATTTGTGACTACTATTGGTGGGTGTGGGACAGTTCTGTTTATTTAACTACCAACTCTCTGGAGTTCCAGTCTATCTATATCGTTGTTCTTATACAGTGGGAATTCCATAACAAGCAATGTGGGAATTTGTATGTACTGTAATTACATGCTCTCTCATGTATATTTCCTTGCGAGGGCAGCCAGAGCTGTTTTCTTCTGCATTTTAACATAAAAGATGTTGTGACTTGGCAGATATATGTTAGAATGGTTGTTCCAGATTGCAAAGAGTTTTGCACACCTGGGTTATTTTCATTCTAAAAGGTCCAATTAAATAATATTGTGATGCATTTGCATAATTATTCAATTTAGCTATATGGTGGAGCTTCCGATCTTCATCTTTAAATTAAAAAAAAAAAGTGTGTCTGTGTCAAGTAAGAATTTTAAAATTATTGATCAGTTAGTACCTCTAGAGATGATCTGCTAATATATTGCTATTGAATAAATACAGTATGATTTAAAGAGGACTTCAGTGAAAATGAGCATTTAGGAGAAGATAAGCCTTTATCCTAAGGGGATCTCTCAAAAAAAAATTTTTTTTTTGATAATGAACCTTATTGTAATTTTGATAAAAGATTTCATGGTCCTTCCCAATAAAAATACTCACGTAAATAAAATTCTGTGAAGAAATTCAGATCTTGTCCCTGGATCTCAAGCTAAAATTTTAAGAGGACTGCATTGCAAAAATAAGGAAAGAAACAATTTATCTGTAAAAATCACTTGTAAACTCCAGAGTTATATATACAGATGAGGCCACTGCACAATAAAAGCTACAAAAAGGATTAATTCTCATTACTATTATAGATGATGTTGTAGTCTGGCTTCTTGAAATTTGATTCATTTTTTACTATCTCTAGTTATCTGAGTTAATATAAAAGATCATTATTAAGAGTCTAGTCTAAAATTTGCCTTCCACGTAAAACATATTTTATTCTAATATAATGTGGCTAGATATTGTTAAGTTTGATATTCATCAGTACTGGTAAAATGAACCCAACCTCAGGTGCAAATCTAATAGAGCTCAATGTTAATTAATGTGATCCAAACAACTTATTATTTTAAGCTCGCTTCTATTAGGAAAGATGTGTTATAACTGTATGCTAATAGAAAAGTCTATTAGTTGCATGGATTCCAATTTCCTTTATCTATATTAGTCACTGAATGGTAGGTTTCTTCTAAGATTAATATTTTTTCCTTGTTTCTCCTATGTTTAGAGAGTTGGCTTAAAACCACAATTATGGAACAAGATTTAGTGGAGGTATTGAATATATTTTAATCTGATAGTTTCATTTGTGGATTTTAATCCAGGAGAATAAATCCATTCTCTTCTCTAGATTCCATTATAGTGTCTATATGCCCAGTGTCAAATAGTATTAACATCAGACATGGAAGACCACTTTATGTTTTCTTATATATTTGAGCTCTGTTCTATTCCTGTGATGAATGGGGTAGACACTATTTACATCTTGAAGCTGGATATCTCAACCTCATTATAATTGACATTTTAGGTTGGATAATTCTCTCTTAGGGGTGCTGTCCTGTATACTCAGAAGGTTTAACAGTATCCCTGGCCTCTACCCACTAGAGGCCAATAGCGTCTCCCTAGTTGTGACAATCAAAAATGTCTCCAGACATTACCAAATATCTCCCAGGGGCAAAATTGCCCTCAGTTTAGAAGCACTGGTTTAAAGGTAAAGAAACTACATTGCAGAGAATTTAAGGTATGGGCTCAAGGTCAGGAAGACACTGAGTAACACAGCTCATGTTTGTGATACCTAGCTCTCCACTCCTGCCATGGTCTATAGTGCAATTTAGGAGATAGTCCACACTGTGATTCCTTTAGTGTTTCTTCTGAGCCATGAATACCACCAACATATGTAATATCATATCATTAATATTTGTATAAGGCAAGGGATAACGCTTGTGAAAGTGTTAAATTCTAAGGTACTGTGACATTTTCACATAAGCATGTCTATGTGTGAGAGACACACAGAGAGAGAATCCACTTTGGGATAACATTTGGGGGAAGTGACAGAAGACATGAGAAACACAGAGAAGAGTAGGATAGAAACTGTTGCTGATTTCAAGTTCCCAACTGCAGAACTGATCTTAAAGAGTAGTTTAAGTACTTCACGCAATCTGGCTGCTGTGGGCATCTTTCCAGAACTCTCTATTAGCCCTTGCAGTGGAATTTTGCCAGCAGCGAAATTATCAGTTTTTCGTCTCTCATGAGTAACAGGTACCAACAAGGAAATCCATCCTCAATGTTTCTAAGAGTGGCCGAGCTCTGCCTGACTGAAATAGCTTCGTACTCCAGACATGTTAAGTGAAGCTAGAAAAACCCCATGTTTAATAACATAAAAATAAAGCCAGACACAATGTCTAGGTCCCCAGCGGCCTGGTTATCTAAGGAAGAGATCCTCAGTTCTCAGGATTGTGCAAGCTTCCCAGAGGCACGGAGGGAACACACCGGGCAGTCCACCCAGAGGAGACACTTCCCAGCTCTGCACGCGTGAAACCCCGCAACCTGACCCAGTTCTGCATTAACATCCTGTATGACCAGTTCCCGTGTGAAAATACATGTTCGAGAGCTCTTGTGGGATGGTGAGATTATGTAAAAGAGAAAAAAATGTTGTGGAGATGGGTCTGCAGTTCTCTTACACTTCATTGAAAGTACTAAATTTCTTGTCCCTTTGAACAAAAACACACAGCTGGTCAAAAAGCAAGTGTTTCTCTTAAAATGCTCTCAGCACCTCCAATTTCCTATTGAATCCAGACATTTCCCTCATTTTTCTTTTCCTCCTGATTCCCCGGTGGTCTTCCACTCTCTAATAGGACTGTTGACCCTTAAAGACCTCATATCAACACTTTCCTGAAATGGACTAGAACCTCCTAGGAGTATATCTGTCAATTTAATATTTGTGTCATCTAAAAAATAAAGTGAGCTTATTCAACCTCCTTCCCATTTCATCCATCAGTGTGAAGGAAATGAGGAGAACATTAAAAATAAGGAGCTTACACGGGGGCGCCTAGGTGGCTCAGTGGGTTAAAGCCTCTGCCTTCGGCTCAGGTCATGATCCCAGGGTCCCGGGATCGAGCCCCACATAGGGCTCTCTGCTTGGCAGGGAGCCTGCTTCCTCCTCTCTCTCTGCCTGCCTCTCTGCCTACTTGTGATCTCTGTCTGTCAAATAAATAAATACATCAAAAAAAAAAAAATAGAGAGCTTACAGCGGTCAACAATGCCTTGGGCCAAACAACACAGAAGGTTCACAAAGTTGTCTGAGTAGTTAACTGAGCAAGTCTCCTTTCACAGAGCAAAGGAGTTAGGGGGTAATAAGCAAGGGACCAAGGTGGTTTTAGTCCATTAAGACAAAATGGAGCAGTTACTTTGCCTGTGTCTATAATTACCATAATTCTGGTAAATAAGAGTTTTTATATAAAGGGGACACGAAGACTAGTTCTCCTCCACTATGAGATGATCTTTGCCATTGAACAGTAAACCCAGAATTCCTTTCCCAGGGCTCCCGGGTGGCTCAGTTGGTTAAATGTCTGCCTACGGCTCAGGTCATGATCTCAGCCTCCTGGGATGGAGCCCCATGTCAGGTTTTCTGCTCAGCTAGGAGTCTGCTTCTCCCTGTCTCTCTCCCTCAAATAAATAAATAAAATCTTTAAAAAAAGAAAAAAAGAATTCCTTCCCCTAGTTCTGGCAAGTGGCATAAGGCAAGGGTCTGGGAGGACCTCTAGGCCGATGGGCTGTCTCTAAGTTCCAGGCTTTGAAAAGGCCTCCTTCTGAGTGCCACTAGCCTCCTTTTCTGGTTGAGTACTTGCAGAAGGAAAACATTCACATGTCAAGCTGTTCTTTCTCGCTTTCTATCCTACATTTTGTGGTTTGCTGAGGGTAACTCCAGAAATAAAAGTGCCCCCATTCTCAGATTGACAGAGAAAAGCATTTTGTTCATTTTGTTCATTATCTAGAGCCAAAGAAGCATGACTCCCAAGCCCACTTCTTGAGCCTGAATCCAAACCCCATGGCTAGATAAAGGATCCTAAGTATAAAGTAACACCACTCCCTTCCCCCGCCCTGAAATAGAACAAACTATTTCTGGATTCCAAACTTATCCTTTGCAAGCTTATTAAGGAGTTTCACAAAGTTACGGCTAGAATACTACAGTCATAAAAGTTCCCTAGAACTTAAAAATGATGCACCTTCCCTGGGCAAGTCATAGAAGAGGCAAATCGACAGTCATTTGTGTGGTAACAATGGCCTTCTCAATCCTTCCATGCCAGGCCATTGTGAAGGAAGCAGCCATGATGCTCAACACATTTTTGCAGCATGAATGAACCTCATCACTAGTCTTTCAAACACTCCAAGTGTGTTGCAGACAGATAAACAAGCTTGGCTTGGACAAAGTAGTGGAATTTGAAGCTGCCAGTACATTTTCTTCTCTGAGTGTGTTGAGTGAAGCAATGCATTGTAATGAAATACAGACAGCAGGGCTGTGGCTATGCAGACACCTTCATTTAAAAAAAGAAGTCATTGGGTTCTGTGGCCACGGTAGGCTGGGTGGGTAAATGATGTTGTTACCCTAACTCAGCTCTATTCTACTGAAAAAGATGCTTATTCGCAATCTCTCTCTGTGAAGAAAACTTCAGCGAAGTCTCTTAGCCCATAGAACCAAATATATATATATATATATTTTTTTTTTTTTCTTTCAGGGGCTAGAAGCAAGCTTTTGTGGCAACACAAATATTGATCATTGTGTGGGCAAGAAGACAATTCATTTATAATTGATTTAGGCCACCATGATTGATCTCCGTGGCTACTGGTTCCTGACTCCATAAAATGTGCTATGTCACTTAACGTATCTGAAAAATCTAAACAGTAATCAGCAGTAATCTTATCAAGTGCAACAGGCAGCAGAAGGAATGGATTTTTTATAAGGAGAAGATGAGCCTCACACGGACAATGACAGTCACAAAGAAAACCTGCTATTTCCCAACTGACAGAAAGAAGAGTTGGTTCCCACCCAGTACTGGGGTACTGTTAGCAATCTAAGATGTGACTTTGAAAAGTCCTATTCTGGACATTCTGGAATAGATCCCTTATTACCTCCTTTTTGGAAAAAGAGTATTTCCTTCTGATAGTAATAATTATTATTAAATATAATAATACAAATCTATGTCAAAACAGAAAACATCATTATTATGATAAATCTTAGTATGAGGAATTTTTCTTTTATTCCCCACTGTAGAAGCACAGGCAAATTTTTATGGTGGGGCAAGTATTAAAAAAGTATGTACAAAGTATTTTCTTCAAAATCATTAATCACACTGGGAAATGATCAGTAACTTTAAAATCACATATTCAATGACTTAACCGATAATGGCTGCTGTGGTGAGGATGGTAGTGGGAAATGTGGAACTGTGTAAATTATAAGGAGGTCGATACTTGGCTCTATCTCCTCACCACCATCATCGATAAGCAATTCTCATCTCCAGCACAGTCCTTTGAGGCAATGTCTGCTTTCCTTAAAAAACTGTGGTGTGACAAATTCACTCAGAGACTTTGCAAGATGTAAGAACACCTAGGGGCACCTGGGTGGCTCAGTGGGTTAAGCCTCTGCCTTCGGCTCAGGTCATGATCTCAGGGTCATGGGATCGAGCCCGGCGTTGGGCTCTCTGCTCCGTGAGGAGCCTGCTTCCTCCTCTCTCTCTGCCTGTCTCTCTGCCTACTTGTGATCTCTCTCTCTCTGTCAAATAAATAAAATCTTAAAAAAAAGAAAAAAAGGAACACCTAGAATTTGCCTGCAGTCTTCAGTCTCTCACGTCCAAGTTGCACGTGTTTGAAGAAATAATGCACAATCCTACACTGAAAGGTAGGTATCATCTAAGACTTTAAGACCCGGGAGATGGCTTTGGTGATGCTCCTTATCTCAAACATATATTCCTGTTACCTTCTCCTTTATTGGTAGTTATTCCTGTGCCAAAATGACGGTCTGGCTTTTTTTTTTTTTTTTCATAATCTACATTTCTCTGGTGACCACATAATCTTACTCACTATACGTCCATTCTTCACAAAGCCTGCTTGCTTTCCACCAAGGGGCACTGGATGGTCACTAAAGTCACTAAATTCACTCTCATCTCCGCTTACCAGGAGAAGTAAAAGGACACCAGTGCCTATTTATGTGAAGGTTTTTTCTTTTATACCTTAGACAAAATCCTCTAAGACAGTTGCTGTTTCCAAATGACTCCCTCTCAGAGATGACTGACTTTTTCCTGATGCCTGACGTTTCCTGCAAGCTCAAATGTTTCTTCCTTCTCCTTTCCCCAGTTAACTTTCACTTACCCCACATAATTAAGCTCTAATATCAATTCGTCAGAGGTTTCCCTGCCCTCACCCTACCTCCTAACCCTCCACCCCCTACTCTGTCACAGCTATGAAATTATTTGAAAATCAAAAGCTGAAAAAAAAATCCGAGGAAGTAAGATAAGTCTGTGTATATAATTTTATGTATATACGATATGTGGTCACAATGATATTAAAACACAAACATATGCAGACTTCATGGTCAGATTTCTGGTGTGACAAGTGCTAGAGGGTCTCTAATTCCAATATGAAGTTATTTTCACATCAAAAGAACCATCTGTGAAAGTTATTAATTGATGCTTTATTGCAAGTGTATAAAGATAAGGATACATATATTTTTAAAAATCCAGGTTGTCAGTATTTATGATCACGTTTTCCAAGACCAGTATGATAGAAGGGGGGGAAAAAAATCAGTCCTAAATTACCCTACCTAACATTGAAACCACACATCAAGTAGGTCAGTTTGGGGTAAAATAGCAGAGGCATGTTATGGATGTGTTAGGTTATAGAAAAGATACTTTTCTATATTTATTTAATGAAAAAGATAATATTTTGAATAAATATATTATTTTGAATAATATATTTATTTATTGAAAAAGCACTTTTTCAAATTTCTTAGTTCCATCTATGGCATCAGCGTTGTGCTGACCCATCCATGGGAATAGTTGGTGGTGGGGAGAGGGAGGTGCTAAACATTCTCTGCACATGATTTTAAAAGGGAGCCTTTCTCCATTGGGTGAGAATCCACAAAGAACAACGTGTTGATTAACTAACTACCCCTGCCTGACAATTTTCTAAATGAAAATAAAACCATAGCAAACAAAGTGTAGGAAAAAGTCAACATGAATGGCAATAGATAAGGTGAACACTCATTTATCAAGTTCGATGATAACAAATCAGCCTTCATGCAATGCCTGACCCGGAGATAATCCATAAGCAGTTTGAAAACTGGAACTACCATAAAAAATATAATAAAGAATTATTTCACCAATCGGTGTGATAGAGGAAGCTGTGTAATAGCATTTGGCAGTGGCTCCAGAGCAAACAATTCAGTAAACAAATGAAGTCATGACAAGGGAAGGTCATAAAGCAGGCTCTGAATGTGGCCAATGAAAGTGAAATTAGATTTTTTTTTTTTAATGGCTGTAAATACAAATGTTTGTCCTTTAGTAGCACTGCCTTTTTTTGTAAACCTGTGTTATAAGATCCGTGATAGCTTCAGGACATTATCGACTTCCCAATTGGTTCTTTCGGACTACCCATAGATGCTATCAAAAAGGGACGTTCTCAGAAGCATAAAAGAAAATTTTAAAAATCCATTATACGTAAATTCAAACATATTTTATCTGTGATGATATTCACAATTTTAACAATTGACAAAAGCTTTTAATAGTCACACACTAACACCATCAAAAGAATGAAAGAAGTTGTCCCAGAACACAAAACAGAAATCAGAAAGTCTTAGCAAGCCCTCCCATTTCTGCCTCAGTGTGGGAATCACTCTTCATGTGGGTATTGAAGAGTGGTTGCTTTTATCTTTAAACAACCCTGTTGTTTGAATAGCTATGCTCCAGGCCTCACATTTGAACCATTTGTTTTACCAGCTGTTTCTAAAAATATGTTCATGATGGAGACCTTTTCTGTCTTTAAAATTGCTTTTGTTGAGGGCTTTCTCCCCCTTACACAAGAGAAAGGGTAGAGATAGGGAAAATGACATCTGCTGAAATACCTCACTGCTTCAGGAAAGGACTGTAGTCATAAGCTGCACTTGAAAAAAAGAAAGAAGAAGAAGAAACACCAAAAAACTGATAAACTAATGACTGAAGAGACTACAGCTTTCTTTTGGACTCAAGGTAATCAAATGTTTTAATTCATTCCTACAATCTCTGTAGCAGGGGTGACAGATGTTCCCTACAAGGCAGAGAGTCTCAATTAATCTACAGCTGGTTTAATTTTCTGGACATCCTATCAAGGGAGAGAAGGAAGAAGAGGGAGGTAGAGAGAGAGGAATGCAAAGTTTTTAATTACTCTGTTGCAACTGTCTCCTCTCCTCTCTGTATTCCCTCCAACAAGCAGATGTACAGCTGAGGGTCGTCAGGCAGCGGGGACCACACGGCACCTCAAGGCTGGGATATAAAATCAATCAGATTCCCAAGTGTCTGCTGAAGGCCACTTCACATCCCATCTGTGTTTCTGGTTTCCAAGCACAGATTCCTGGTAATGGGTCATTTACGGGCTACCTCATGCCTCTTGCTGCTATGTGACCACCTGGTACATCCATGGGCCATTTGTCACCTGATGAACAGGGCTGACTTCAGGGAGCTGGTGTGCGCTCAGTGTTACAGAGCCCTACCTATCACCCTCATCATCCTCTTGAGTTCCTCCAGCAGCTTCCTTGCAGAGCCTTGCAGAGCCGACTTCTCAAACTCATGGGAAAAGCAGGAATTCACTATTTTTTTTTTTTTTTTCAAATTACTGGTCTGGCAGAGTTCTTATGTCTAAATATTCTCAAGATTCCACTTGCTGGTCTTCTGATATAGCCATATATCTATGTCTATACGGATATATATATATATATATATACCCTTATTTTCTGATAACACATACTCTACATAGAAATTCTGAAGAATGAATAACAATATAAAACAAAATAAAATAAAACAAAATAAAAATCACCCACTGGCTAAATTAAGTGTAATATTTTCAATGTTTAGATAATAGATTCTGCTAAACAAGAGGTTATTGGTATAGATTAGCCAAGAGAGAAAAAGGAGGAGGAGATGAGAAACATAGATACAAGCCAGTAACTGCCTTTAGTACAGATCATATCCTTTCTTTTGGCTAGGCGCTAGGTTTTTGACTTTCTTTTGACACAAAGATGGATCACATTAGCTCAAATGTAGATTAATTCAGCATGGCTAAATAGCTCTCTCTACTCTGCTATGAGGGTTCAGATTGGAAAAAAATCTCAATTTAGATTCCAGTCCTTAAACATTTCTACTTTTCTTTAAGTTCGTTTATGTTCTAAACTGATTTTGGTTTTCTCATAACATTTATCTTGGAATTTTTTTGGAATCTCCTATTTTGTGCCTTTCATCTATATCTTTGTGCTGGGATTAAAAAACTATCTTAACACTTAATAGTGAAGTCACCTACACATAGAATAACTTCCTGGGTCCTCAGTGAAAATTTCCTGGGGCTTGATCTGAAGATCATCTGGTTCATAAAAAAATTTTAGATTTTGGCCTTTGGCCTTCAAAATCTATTAAATCTAGTGTGCCAGTATAGGGAATACTTTAAATCCCATTTTCTGGTTTCTGGATGTTGGTTTGTTTGTTTTTACAAAATCCAGTAAAATGTGAAAAAAAAAAATCTGTGGGGAAGGATTAATATCCAGTTGCCAACACTTATTTGCTAATTAAAGATGCTACAAACTGTGACAAAACATTATTTTTGTGAAAGACGTTGATTTAATCATCAAACTAGAAGACACAATCTCAGAATGTAGGGCAATTCTGTAAGTTTAACTTTGTGGAAATTCTATATATACTGTTCTGACTTTTCCTATTCCACCATAAGTTTTGGCTTGACTTGTCACTGGTTTTACATTTGAGCTTTGGAACCATAGTTCCAGTTTGCTAATCATCTGTCTTTGGTGTAGGAAGGTGACATCAGGAACAACTAACTCATCACTAAAGCATATGCTGATTGAGCCTGTACCATAAACCACTTCTAATCCCCACTAATTGCTCCGCCATTTGTCTGTAACCTCTTGCTGGCTCCCCCTAGTGGCCAGTACAATAGAGAGTTACAGATCTGACCCCTCAATGGCCAGTAAGAAAAAGAAAACCAATCTTTTACAGATCCTCTGTATTTTGTGTTGGATAATAGCTCAGTTTAAAATAAAATCTGAGCTTTTTCTTTTTTTTTTTTTATTTAACTTGATACATAGTATCAGTAAAACGGCATGGGTTCTGGATTTAGGACACTTGGGATTTAGTTCTAACTCTAACAAACACTAGTTCAGTGACCCTCAGCTAATCAATTAACCTATGTAGGTTTTAGTGTTGTCACCTAAGACAAAATAATTATAATGAACTCTTAAGTTCTTCAAGTGTATACTCTAGAGTAGTATAAATGTCAAGATCATAATAAAAGAAAAAAAAAAGATACAGAAAAGACCTTTAGGCTATGGGAGTTTGAAAGAGGAATTTCTGGGTTTAATTTGTTACTCAGTGTTGCCAAGTGGTACCTTCACCAGAAATCTTACTTAGAGCACACTCTTTAAACTTTATGAAGGGGTAAGAGCTTAAGGAAATTTTAAAGATAGGATGAAAAACATTATGTGTGTCATTGCTGTATTTTGTTTGACTTTCGTGGGGTCTGTTTTTGTTTTAACATCTTAAATATATTTAATTTCAACACTGTTCAATGAGGGCATGCTCTCTCCAGTTTATCAGTTCCTGCTATGGCTGATTGTGTGAAATCTGCTCTACCAGATTTTCATATTACCCGGATGGCCCCTGGAGACTGAGTTTGCCCATTTGCTTTATAGGGAAAGCCTGTTAATGCATAAGCAGAAATAAATAAAGAAATAAACAAGCACGCAAACAAAAAAAGCTAAACTAACCAATCCACCACACCGTAAAATATCAGGCTACTGCAGGCATAATGAAGGAAAAAGAAATCAACTTTCTTTTGTTATGTTCCTATCAGGTCGTCTATCAATAGGCCTTAATTTACCCTTGTTTTATTCCTGTTTTCTAGAGTTCCCTTTATCTCAGAGGCTTCTTAAAACACTAATTCCAAATTACATTGTTTTAGAAGCTAACCCTTAACACCTCCTGGCCCCAAAGCCTCTCTTAAGGGCTCCCTTTTTCTTGTCTCCCTGCATTGTCTCTTCATTTTGTTTTCTGCTTTCTTTCTGAGCCAGCTGAGGACCTCAGAACTCACAGTACCACATCAGGGCACCTTGCTAATGGAGAAAGCTCCTCGTGTCTTCACTAAGCATCCCATCTCCCCAAAGTGAATCTTACACTCCCCCTGAGGCTGGGACACATCAGGTTCTCGCTTCACAGTCTACCTGATACTCATCCAAGGTTTTCTCATGTTTGTTTTCCATCTATTTCTAATGTTAAAGATGCTAAAGGGACGAAGCACTAATTCATAAAATAAAATCCTTAAGTAACAGATGCCATTTCCGTAGTCGTACTAAATGTGGCTTTGAGGCTGTATTTTCATAGACTGTTCCTGCCTAATCTGATGCCAGGTGGTAGAAGACATGCTTCTCCTCAGGACAGAAGGAGAGCTCCTTTGCGCACCCCACCGCATAATCCCTTACCTCCGACACTCAGAGAGCCAAGACATAAATAAACGCTTTTGTCCTCAATGCAGCAAGGGATCCTATATATTGCGTCCCTTCAATTTTGTCTGCCCCATTCAGTTCCTGTGCCAGTGTCGCCAAGAACATTTTTCTCACTTTGCTCCGCAAAACTTATAAAGCTACAAATCAAAAAGTACGGGGAAAGAAGAGGTTCTCAGCAGGTTTCAAATATCATATCTCAGTCATTTAGACATTTGTCAGCTCAATAACCCACAGCCGAGGTTTGGGGAAGAATCACTGGGATATGACACAGCATGTGGGCTGGAGTTCAAGGAGTCGACTGCCAAAGAGGCCTGGAAGCAGGTGAGAAGGCAGCCCATGCCCAGCTGAGGCAGGGAGTCCAGAAGATAGATTTGCAAAAGGAAGGGCAAAGCATAAAAGTTTTAGAAAGAAATGCAGTGTGCACGGGGAGTGGAGATGACCCTGGTGGTGAATGTTTGCTTGTTGTCCTATTTCAAATCTGAGATAATGACATGTTGGAAACAATGCATTTGGTTTTTGTTTTTGGTGTTTTTTTTTAGGTTTTATTTATTTGTCAGAGAGAGCACAAGCAGGGGGAGCAGCAGGCAGAGGGAGAGGGAAGTAGAGGGAGAAGCAGGCTCCCTGTTGAGCAAGGAGTCCAATGTGGGACTCCTATCCCAGGACCCTAGGATTATGACCTGACCCAAAGGTAGACACTTAACTGACTGAGCCACCCGGGTAGCCCAGAAACAATGAGTTCTTAATGTCCTAACATATCTCACGTGGTCTCAGGAACTTAATGGAGAACTCAACAAATGTGTGTTAATACTGGTGACAGAATGAACAAGAAGGACTCATGTACACATATTTAGGTGAGGAATTTATAGCCACATACATCTGATTATCAGAAGCTTATCTGATGTCCTTAGATCAGGGATCAGCAGACTGCCAAATCCAGTTTGATGCCTGCTTTTGCAAATGAAGTTTTACTGAAACATAGCCACGCTTGTTCATTTACCCATTGTCTGTGGCTGCCTCTGTGTTACAACAGGGCTGAGTAGCTGTGATGGGTCATCTAAGACTCTCAAAATCTAAAATATTAGCTCTCTATCCCTTTACAGAAAAAAACCTGCCTGATCTTTGCTCTGAGTGAGGGATGGGACAAATTGGAACACTTGGCAATACAATGTTGCCAACTGTCATTATCTTTCAGCAGAAAAGTGCCTCTGTGTTTCAGAGCTAAGAGGGCCGTGCAACTACTGGGCGATGGAGGACAACTCAAGCGTTCGCAACTGTATCATTTTCTGGTTTAGAAAATGTTTAGAAAATCTGGCTTCAGGACTGGTCAAGACCGATATAGCTTGTAATGAGACACTCAGATGCTTGGGCGAGCTCTAGTTTCCTTGGAAGGATTCTAATAAAAGCAAACACAGCTTGAAAAAGATGCTTTCTTTTTAATTGTGAATTTTAGTTCTTAATAAATCCTTTTTAAGATCCTTTTCTTGCAAAGAAAATTTAAGGACCCAAAAAAGTTTGTTTTTCGTTTGGGAGGTTTGTTGTTGTTGTTGTTATTGTTTTAATAGTCTGAGATCCATAATGTAAGAAAATAAGAAAAATGAGGGACTAAGAAAGATGTCCTCTGCTGCCCTTGTTCACTTATTTTGTTGCTTTCTATTATCTGTAATGTCAAAAACACTGTATTCCAAGGAACATAATTATTTCAGAAATAAAGAAAATGCAGCATCTTACTCTAAGAGCCTCTGTCTTCAGAGGGGCTGTGGTCTGATCAGATGTTCTAAACAGGACCGCTGATGAGTCACGAGTGAGAAGCCCCAGTGCGCAAATTATTACATAGGAGAAATTGAGAGGGGATAGCCTCGCATTTGGTGGCATTTGCCCTGAATATTGGAGTCATTCCACCGCACAGGAAACCAGGGTAAGTTGTTTCAACCACAGCTGTTTAGATCAATCATAACTGAGCAATTTCATAACCCCAATCAAGCAATGCTTTTGAAGCCTTTGAGAGACACAGTAATTAATCCACTTAACAAGTACTACCCAACCAGTTAATACACTCAATACACAAACTTTCTGTCATTGTTATGCAAGAAGCCAGCTCTTTTATATATCTGGGTTAATGGGGAGTAAGTGCTACAGAATAAGAGACAGTATAGCTTAGTGACTAGTGTGCGGGCTTAAGGGCCGGTTGGATTGGGTTCAAATCCCATTTCTTCTGCTTCCTTGCTGTGTGGCCTTGGACAATTTGCTTAGTTCCTTTGTCCCTCAATTTACTCATCTTTAAAATAAAAATGATAATCATAGCCCCTCACAAGATTTCTATGATGACTAAAGAAGTTTAAAATATAAAATACTTAAGACTATCCCTGACTATAATTAAATGTTCAATGAATATTAACGAATGAAAGAACACAGAGAAGCAGTGGCAAACCTATAGGAGAAAGCCTAGAAATCAGTTCAGGGGACTCTATTCAGTATTATATGTCACTGAAAGTTGACCATGTGGGCAACTAACCCTGACATCAAATCAAAGTAAAATATTGCACTATTGGAAACCCAATCATAGAATTTTCTTGTCAAATTAGAAGGGCTAATAAGATCCAACACTTTTCCTTTTTAAGTCCCAGATCTTTCAAACTCTTTTACAAAGCAATGATTAAGTATCTAACGGGAAAACAACTTTTTTAAGCTTCAGTCATTTGTCTGTAATACAATGGTTCTCATGGCTGTTTTAAGTGTTAGTACACTAGTTTACTCTATGAGGAAATGTGGAAGTAAAGGGCATTGATATATTTCACTGGGTACTTGGTTAATTAACATGCATCAAATACTATAACTAAATAAAGTTCATTATATTTTAAAAGTTAAAAAAAATAAGTGAGTAATGGAATCATGCTGGAGGCTACAATTACGTGCTCAGAAATGCATCTGTCTTTCTGAAGCTCAAGCAGCAAAATTTGTGAACCCAGGAACTATCTTATTCATCTTCAGTGTTACTAAAGGAGGAGTATTTGGCAACTCTATATTTTGAGGAAACAGAATTAGTGAAAGCTCTGCAAATGAGCCCATGAGAGCTCCAAAATTTAGTGCTTTAATAAGTGTTTAATCCGGATCCTCTGCGCCCACTGCAGTAGAAATAAAATGTGTCCATTTTCAAACGGATTTGGGTTTGAATCTAACCTCTGCCACTAGGAGCAGATAATGCTAATCTTGGAAAAGCAGAGTTTTTGAGTTCTCCTTTTCTCAACCATAAGATGGCCATCACAGTTTCCCACTCACAATAACTTAAAAAAATATTAAGTAAATCCCATGGTTTTTTGCCCCCAGCATGGTTCTTAAGCCAGGGGTTGCTAGAGTCAGCTCCTGACGGCTAGATTAGGAGCACATTTTCAGCAATTTTGCCAGTCAGTTGTTCAATAGTCATCATCAAAAATGAAAGCATATAAAATTGCTATTAAACACATTATGACAAAAACAAGGTGTTAAAAACCTAAAACTCATTATTTCCTGGTTATATCACTACATTTTACTGTTGTCTGTGCTCTCGAGGTGATGATGTCTGTAGTGTCTGTGGTGAAAATACTATATAATCACGTACTAATGAGCAGTACTTCCCAATTCTCAGTTTCGTGTTGTCTTACTTGTGGCTTGAACTCAGGCATGTGGCAATATTTTACATGACAGAAAACACTACTAATCAGGGTTGTGTGTGTGCTGGTTCTTAACATTTATGGGCTAGTTGCTTTCCCTCGTTCATCATGAATACCTCTCTTCCCTCCCTATCACCTTACCTCCCTTTACTCTCTTCTGTCTTCCCACTTTTCTTTCCTGTCTTTTTAAAAAAGTTCTTCTCCATCCACAGTGCCCACTAAGCTCCTCTTGCTTTGCCCTTACCCTAAAGAGCAGCACAGAGCTACCTGGACATGTCTGAGACATCTCATCATAAAACCATCTGCCTCAAAATGCTTTCTCTTTTCCATATTAGAACCATGGACTTTTAGAATCTTGGAACTACTTTAAAAATCTTGAATCCATTAACCCATTGCATACTTATTTTATATTCTCTTGCTCAACCTTTATGAATAAGGAGGTGAAGTTACAAAGATTTGTCTTCATACGATCAGTGTTAAACAAACCGAGTCATTCCAAGTCATCCCACAAATTTTCTGGATCATCAGAAGTATTATCCAGCACCTGAATAATTAACTGGGCACTTTTCTCCACTTCTGTCTCTAGAAATTCAGACTCTGTTCTCAGAACTAAAGTAATTATGGATGTCATGTGCTTTAGAAAGAGAAAAGAAAGGATTTAGTCTAAGTCAAAGTGTTGGTTTGGTAATACTTCCATGAATTAAAAAAATAATATAAAATATACATCATTTGACTCTGGAAGATCAAAAGATACTCTCACCTCAAAATATGCATGAGGTAGAACCAGTGAGTTAAAAAGCTTTTTTTTTCTTTCCTCCAATGTCTTGCCAAACACATTTATATTATATTTCAGGTTAAAATACATACACATAAATGCATTCCATAATAAAACACATTCCAATTCTTACAAATTCCTTACCAATTCAGGAACAGGCACTGCTCTATATAGCGGAAAGGAGGATCCTTTCTTACTAGCATTTTCTGAAAAACCTTTCTGTTCATCTGTTTCTGAAGAAAAGGATTAACTAGAAGACTGATAATCAATAGAAAAACTCTCCGGAAATCAGCCTTTACGTGAAATCTCTTTAACAGTAAGCCCATTTGATTATGCCAAAAAAAATCAACAAGGGTTTCCTGTTGTTGTTGATCGCGTGGTTGTTTGGCTGTTATCATTAACGATTTTCCACTCTATGTTTTGCCCCCTTAGCCAGTAAAAAGCACAACTTATGACTTCCAGATGCAAAGCACAGTTATCAGCCTTACACTTTGACTGAAAATTTGTTTTGCTTCTTTGTGAAGTTCCCTAGGGGTGAGGTTAAAAGTAGAGACAAGAGGGGAGTGAGAAATAAAGGGAGAGCATTTCAAACCACGTATTACAAACAGAGAACAGAATCACAGAACAACAGCACGACAGTGGACTCCGAGACAAGATGGCAAAACAGATGTACTAGACAAGAGACACATGCTCGACTGCTGGGCCAAGGGAAGCAAACACAAGAACAAAACCATACAGAGATGAAAGAGCAGCTCGTGGGGGCTGCCGTGACCCAATGGAAATAATAGGAAAAACGAGAACCCATGAAATTATAACTATGAAAGAAAGTTACCCCCACAACTCATACACTGGACTTGCTGGGTTAGCCTGGATGTGTCACTTGGATGAAACACAAGATGGCATCGTTACAGCCATGCATTGGTGATGAAGGCCATGGTTAGTTGATTAGCTACAAAACTATCACTGCATGCCACACAATGATCCTAGGCTGGTCCAGAAATAAAAGATACAACAAATATTCTACATCTGCAATAAAATTCTTTTTATGCCATCTGAAATTTGTGGGCAGGAATGTGTTTCTCTGTTGTATCTGGATGTCTCTCTGTCTTTCCTTCCTTCCTTCTTTCTTTCTTTGCTGGCTCATCTGTCCTCCTTTCAATTAATTATATTGTCATATGGATGGGGTGGGGGGAAGAAAGGCAAGTGGCCTGTGCAGATATGGGGAAAAGGGAAAAGGAAGGAAATTAAAAGGAAAAATAATATCTATATAGGAGGAAGAAGAGGAAAACACAGTATTTCATTCTTTTGTACACAACTTTCTTGGAATTATGGGGGTTTGTTTTATTTCGAGCATAAATATAAATACTGGAGGGATATGCTGAAAGGGGAGAAATTAGAGATTAGGATGGCAAGAAAAGATTTTGTTGCCTTGTTTATTTTGTATATCTATGTATCTCTCAGCATTTAAAAAATGATTATAATTACCAATAAAAATATAGCAATGAGTTTCACATAGCCATAATGATCAAAATACTAAATGTGAATCAAAACAAAATAAAGTAAATTGAATCACCAAAAATTCATGCGGCACAAGATGAGGTGAAACGACAGAAAATGTTTTTCAAATATATACAAGGTATATATCTATGTACATATATACACAGGAATGTGCATATATGGATAGATATATCTGTATAATTTTTTCTCTCCACCCCTCCCAGGGATAACTGAATTATGGAATCGTCACTGTAATTATGATACAGAAGAAAACAAAACCTAAAGAAAAGTTCTCATGCTTTGTTCGCCAAGTTAAAACAGTATCATGCAAGTCTGTGTTGGCTGATGTAAAAATGGAGGTGTGAATTTCTGTGTAAACACATGACTGATGGCAGGGACTGTTGTTAATCTCTGTTTACATTAGTCTAATATCACTTATACTGTGTCTACATATATATGGCGTGATAGGTACTATACATTTAGTATGCACAGACATTATATACAAATACATATATATATATATATATATATATATATATATATATATACACACACAGTATTTATACTGGGACTTAATGGGAGAAAAAATACAGAACAAAAAGAAAACTCATAAAAACCTTTCCCTGGAAACCCAATCCCTCTTTATTAATTTGGAGGGGAGGGGGCTTGCTTAATGATTTCATTAAGCTCACTTGTTATCAACTACTTGCATTGGCATTTGAAATCAGGAAGTTCTCATGAGTTTGGCTTGAAATTCTCCCTTCATCATGCCCAACCATCTTTACCCTGCTACCCAAGAAGACCTAGTACTAGACCTTACTGTGTGTGTGTTCAAAGACAAGTTTATTACTGAACTGTACTAATTTTTCAATCACAGTGAATCTGAAATTCTGTGCCCTCAAACTAAGATATAGAAGAATGATTTTGGGGGGGTAAGTGATTCTGTCACTGGTTGGTATCATCTTCTATGATTTTTTTCTTGCCCACTCTTAGGGTATGCTATTTCTAAATTAGCAACCTCTCCTCCAAGTTCTGACAATATTCTAGGCATTTCCATTCACTGTCCACACTGGTTCTTCCCTTTCTTATCTTTTTATCTTTTTATTCCTTTTATTTTTCTATCTGTCTTCCCTAATAGACTATGAACTCCTTGAAGATGTTTTGTCTTATTTTTGTTTTCCTAGCACCTATTCTGGTGCCTACACAGAACAGTCACTAAAAGTTATTGCACAAATCATTAAACTTTCAAATGGAAATGTGTATACTTACAATTGATCTTATTGATTCCCGTCCCTTCTCAACATACCACAAAATCTTGGGTAATGGAAACATTTTTTTTTTCATTTTTATCATTCTTATTCGATTTACTGTTTTTGTTATGAAAACCATGATAATGGTCAAGCCATGAGCCACCTATTTTCTGTACATCATGCCTGAGCTATCAGTTGCCTAATTGTGTACTAGCCAATCAGACTTTCCTATGCTTTTATTTCTATTCATACCCTAATTATCAATGTAATTTACCATTAAGGATTTAAAGGGCACATATTTGCTTCAATAACTTAAAAATTACCTTGGGTTGAAGTGGAGTTGGGTTATAAGAGAATGATACGATTCATCAACGAGTGGGTTAATGAATGAAAACAGAAATTACACCATTAAATTGGGAACATTATGTGCCCATAAACATACTCTATTAATTTATAAATCACTGGATGAAACTCAAAAATTGGTAGGGTTTAGCCTAGATCTAAATGTATGAATACTTCTTTGCTTTTGCATACATTAGACATGTATTATAACTCAGATGTAAAAATGACTAATGTCTCTAGCCAACAATGAGAAATTAAATTAATGAAATTTACACCTATTTACAGTCTTCTTAGCAAAAATAAAACATTTCTGAGATTACTTCATTATCCCTTTATTAAAAGTGTTTTAAAGTAGACTTAAGCTTCAAGGTGGATCCTAGACACTATGACACTCAGACACTCCTATGGTATTTTATTTAGGCATTTACTATTCTACTATACACTGAATTTTATTTAATTTTATAAAAACCTTTCTGTATGGAAACTCAAGACTGTAAATAGAATCATTATGTCATTAGCCCATATTTCCATGTAGAAAAGTCTTTCTAAAATTAAATTAAAATCCATTTCTTTGTAATAAAAATGTGTAAGTTGCTCATGTTTCAGGCTTGCTGAAAACGCTAATGACAGGGTATATTTCTATAAACACATAAGACTACAAATATCCTGTTTAAAGCCGATGACCAGCACATTATTATTTTTTTTTAATCTGTGGATTCTGAAAAATAATTCTTATCATTCTGATCCAAAATCAGTATTGTCTTAACATTTCAGCTGCATTTTCCATGCTGATCCAGCAAATAAAAACCTTCAGGATTTCGTGAGTTATTAACAATTCAGTGTTACAATTTCATATTATAAATATTGAGGAATCTCAAACTGATAAAGATTAAGAACCCAGTTCTACCTGGAGAACACAATAAGGCTATGCTCTTGGTGTTTTGCCAAATTTAAATTTCACCCACACTGGGCTGAATATTATTGTGTGACTAACAAAGAGGAACAAAGTAGCAATGACACCTAATGCAAATGTGAGGGCTATGGATTTCAGGAGTAAAAATACATCTGAGAATCACTCTGGGGATAGTAATTATTGTGTGATCTCAAATTACTGCCAGTAGTTTAAACATCGCCCTCAATCCCACCATTATGAAAGTTGTTTAGCACAGTCCTATTGATGGATGGATGTGTTTCATCCTTACTTCCTTTTACTGTCTGCCCTCTGGTTGGAGGACTGTCCCTTGAGATTTGATCAAGGACCGTTTTAACAATAGTAGAAGCAAAAAACCTGGCTAATTGACAACCAGAAAAATGTATCCTTGTGTAATGGCTGGATAAATCAATATGGTTAATTGTTGTCATGCCCATTTCTCAGGTGTAAAAGGCATTTCCTTTTTTTTTTTTTTTTTTTCATCTCTGCTCTGTGACCCCAGCCTTCAGGACTTTAAGATACTGAGACTATAAATATATAGAATTCAGAAAGCTGACAATTTTCAATTACACAAAAGCTAACCTGAGATCACAGTATTTTGATATTATTTCTACTTCCAGAGATGGAGACAGTGGAGGTCAGACCAGGGAAGGGAGAGAAGATTTCTTTTCCATTGGGGAAGTGAGTTTTGTCAATTTCTCTATATATCAGAATCAGTTCCCATATTTTAGATCACAAATGTGAATTTACTAAAGATCTTAATTGTAATTTGATTTCCCATATCATTTATCAATAATCCCATTTTCTAGTGGTCACATGAATCCTCCCCAGCTTATTTTTTTGTTGTTGTTGTTACATCCAAAGAGGTGAGAACAATGAAACACTAATTCACTGCACAATTTCATATCAATAGAAGCATACTTGGGAAGGAAAGAATTTGTTTGCAAAGAGACAAGTCTGAAATATTAAACAGACACCAACTTCTTTTGCGGGGAATATAATCTATGTGTACAAATTAGGAAAATTAAAATCCTGACCCTCAATTTTAGGTACTTGGTTATTCAAATATTCTTGTGAATATTTTCATTTAATGCAGGTATCTTTGTTATGATTTTATAAAGTTTCAATGCTGGTTTCTCCATGTAAATGTTCAGAAAATGCAATTTGACCCATGAATTGTTAAAAAAAGTAGAGAATTCTTTTTTGAAGAAGAAGAAATGTAGGTTTCTTAGGTGAAATTTATTTGCATGGAATAATATATTTTAAATAATTCAACAGGTTTTATTTAGGTCTTTAAGGGAAGATGAAGTCAGAGATACAAAAAATCTCCAATCTTAACCTAAGATTCTGAGGTATTTTGAGTGTCATATAAATTCAATATAAACATACTCCTTGAGCTTTCACTTTCTGACTTGCTCTCATAGCCTAGGGTTTTTTTAATTTGTTTTTTACTCATTACAACCAGAGAGTATTTTACACTCACTGGATTTAAGATTTCTAGACTATCATCAGCCAAACTCCAAAAAAATTTAAGTGGTCCCTAAAGATGATCTGATTGAGTTCTACAAAGGAGGGTGATCCCTAAGTGCCAATGTGGGTTGTGGGTGTGAAAGGCAATTGCTTACATCTGATTCAAAACCAGGAGATGTAAAGCCCATTCTCACTTAGCAAAGATTATGTAAGAAAAATAAGTCCATTAAAAATTTGATGCTCACATGAAAACAAAAGTTGTTGAATAGAGCGTATATTAAACAATTCAAATTTATGAAAAATGAGAGTTTTAGTGAGCCTAAATGACTGAGAAAGCTAGAAAATCCTACACTGGCTAACATATTGAGAGAAGAAAAGGTCATTGTTAAGTAAGATGAAACAAGGCCTGGGTAATTAACCACATTTAGTATATTTCCATCAAACATCTGGTCTGGAAAAGAGTAAAATTTGAGAAACTGAGGCAGTGAGTTAGAATGTTCAAACCCAGAATTTTAACCTCCGTATTCACACAGAATCTCAGACTAATAAATTATGTCAAAGTAATCCAAAGCTCACCATTATTTGTTGCTGTATGAGCAACGGAAGATTTCTCTTTCGACAAGGCAAAACCTAGCTCCAGAAATAACTGGTTTAAATTTTTCTGATTTTTAAATCCAGATTGTTTGGGGAAGATGTGAAGGCTGTGGAGATATTTCTCATAGAATACAAAAGAAGGCTCAGTATCTCTATGCTTATAACCTTCATCAGTGTTAATCAGGCCCCCAGGGTAAAATCTCTGTGTCAGTAGGAATATCTATCTCCTTCCTATATTAAATATGCCTCTAACGTATTTCCGTGTATATCTGAATCACTTATCAGGAATACTTTATGGAATAAATAAATTTAGAAAGAAGAAATACTTGTTCTTCCAATGTGAGGAGTTGAATAGTCCCAGGCAGAGGGAATCATGTTAGCTCCTTTAGGGCCAACACTGTGTCACTTACCTTATTTATATAACCCCCTCCCACACTCCCTTGCTAAACACAACAGATTGTTTTAAAACCTGCCTTTATCTCCCACCTGCCCCACGTAATTATATTACTCAAGAAATGCTGGCATTGAATTTCTGTCCTCTGCTTTTGAATCAGATGAAACACCTGTGCAGCTGCTAAAAAAAAAAAGCAAATGGGCTTAGTTTGGAGCCATTCAGGTTTGGGCCTGTTCGAGTTCAATACCAAATGGCAATATACACCCACAACCTGGAGCTGTAGACCTTATGAAGCAGATCTGGAAAAGCCCTCTGTTTTATTAGGGAGGTTGCTATGGTGATGACCACGCGTAGGAAGCAGGAAGGTAGTAGCGGGAGACAGTGGCGATATTTTGCAATGGCCAAGCCTTAATTTTTGTAAAAAGACTTAAAATCAAGTTTTGAACAACAACATTGCATCTATACAGATATTACTGCTATGAAAGCAAGATAAGCAGAGAAAGGATAAACAAAAAATTCAACGTAAAGTCTAGGTATCTTAAACTATTGGCCACAAAATCAGTTAATTTAATACATATCTTAGGGGTCATGACATATTCATATCTGAATTCCTAATATCTGTTACCTGCCTAACATATAGTTAACTCAAAAAATATTTGCTGAACTGAATTATTTTGGAGAGGAAATTTAGGTAACAAAGCTCCTAATTCTATTTTCCAATAGCTTGCTTATGGAAATCAGTAGGACAGGAAGGCCTCAACGCTAGAGATATACTATATCCTGTCCTACTGCTCAGAAATATTTACTGAATTAATGAATGGATGAATTAATGAGTGACAATACCCAATTCTGGTATAGATGTATCTGCCTTCCAGTGTTATTAAAACCTCATGTAGTATATCAAGATTATTATCTAATAATGTGAAAAATTCTGACCACCATGCCAGAGTTACTTTCTTCTATACAACTGAGCTCCTAAAGGAACAGGTCATATTCCAAAATGGAAAGGCCTTACCTATTATTATGTCCCCATGTAATGCTAAAAATAGGAACCCACAGAACTTCCTTGATTCAAAGCCACTTGCAAGATAGTAGTCAGAACTTCAACAAAATTTGAAAAGAAAAAAAAAAAACAACAAAACAAAACAAAAAAACCGTAAATCATCTTGGGGTAAGAAATGGAAGGTTTTTACTTTTGTTATATATTTTTTTCACAAACCTTGAATTTCTCTAGAATTAAGCAAAAGAAAATGTTTCATAGCTCACCTTTTTTTAAAGAAAAAAAATAAATAAAACAACCCAAAGAAACAACTAGAATATTCTATTTATTTCTCTCAGCCTTTGCAGAAATAAGATCCTAACCCAACTCCAGCTTTTAGTTCTATTAAACATACACAGAAATTCGATGATATCTGTTCTCTATTATATATATATAAATGTTAACTTATAGCAAGTCTCAAAACAGACGACTTGGAAAAATTGATAGGAAATAATCAGGGACTGCAGTTGCCTGCTGGACAATATATAGCTCACTATAAAGAAAGACCATAAAATATCAAAATGTATCCGGGTGCGAATGGGTAACACATTGAAGCCTCGAGTGGCCAAAGTCCTCTTAACTTCAGCACAGTAGATACATTTTGAAGCATCTCAGCCGTTGACATGGCATGGTTCTGTACTAATTTTGTGTTTCCTATGCTATATTACTGCACAATTCTCTAAACGCAGAATGAACAAAATTAGTATAAATATAATACCATGTTAACTGCTGTTGCAATCCCATGGAAATTGTGTTTTCTTTTTATTTTTGTTGTTGTTGTTTCATTTTTGTTGTTTGGTTTGGGTTTCTGGTTTTATTTTGTTTTCCACGCAGGCTCAGAAACATTTCAGGACATTTAAATGATATTTATAGCTCCTGTCTGGGTTCATGGTGTTTTGATGTTATTCCGTTATGGATATCTTCATGCCCCCACCACCCCTTGTCAATTTCATAGTCACCAGGGCTGCTGTACTTTTCCTGGTCCCATAGTTAATCTGGGTGCCCAATTGCTCAACGTTAGGTGGTACACCATAGATTTTTCTTTGGGTGTCAGGAACTGATGTTAAATTTCCCTGGCTTCTTATCTGCTCCTTCCATGGGATTTGATGCTTTTGATTATATACTAATATTTATATATGTATGCTTATACATATATAGATATAGGAAATACATTAACACACTATAATATATATAAAACACATGTATATTCACATATATGTATGTATTGTTTTTTGCAAATGTAAAAATAAAGCAAGCAAAACAAGACTGACCTAACCTACCTGTACTTGGCTCACATTCAATGAAGTCTTCGTCATCGCTTGAACATTCAGCAGATGAAACAAGGTCATCTGATGTTGGCTGTGTGTGTCAAAGGAAAAATAATGGGGTAGGGGGAAGGGGAAGAGAGAAGAGAGGGAGAGATAAGGAAACCAATGAACAGAAGCATCAAAGACTTATCACGATGTCCTGCTTCCCATCATTATTATGTTTCTCTTCTCTAAAGAGGGCATGCTGGAGGATAGAGCATTTTAAACTCTTACGCAGCTGTGAATGGCTAAGGGTTCAGACAACCTGTATGGACTTTATGAAAAGCTGAATGACTCTAGGTGGTTCCAGGAGGCTCAAGACTATCCTATCCCTGGAAGTCACATTGTACAGCCTGTCTCTATTCTGATTTTGATTTCAATTTTGAGAATCTGAAGGGCAAGAGGAGTGTTATACAAATGGTGAGCCCTGTAGGAGTGCAAGCCAGCATAGAAAGGCACTGCAAACTTTGAGAGGGTTTTAATGCATATGGTGTGTGGTCTCAAGTGTATGATTTGGTGGTTGTGAATCTATAGGCAGGCATAATTAATGAATGCTGTGGAATGCAGTCTGTTCAGGAACAGCATAATGGCTTTTCTTGCTAGCAGCAATCTCTTCATGTAATTGCTGCAATTAGCTGAATTAGTAATGTAGGCCAGCAGAGAAATACCACATGACAGCCTCCGGACACAGGTAAGAATGTTTCTGATGACAGCAGAAAAAAATCTGGTTGCCACAATAGTAATTCAACTTGTGACACTTTTTTTTTTTTTTTTTTTCCTATTGGATCCTGTAGAAACCCCCCAATGCCAGGGAATCCACTGCAAGAAATACGGGAAACTGTGGGTATGGGTAGTAAGAAGGGCCTTTGCTGCACAGAAAACGAGAAGACTACTTTCTGTACCTGACAGAAATTGCATGCACAATTAACACTATTGAATAATTAATCTACAGATCTTACGTAAAAACCAAATTTTTGTCCTAGTATGTGCATAAGAGTACTCAGTATATAATAGTTGTTCAATAAACTCATTTCTTTCCCCCTCTTGATATTAATAATATTAAGTGACTTGCTTAGTTTTATTATTCCCAATGCATTGAAGTCTGAATCCATATTCAAGAAGAGAGAGAAATTAGAAGCCAGATGCTGAGCTAGACATGTATATGTATTTATTAGTTATAACTGTTATTAATTAATTAGATACACTTCTCATAACGGTCCTTTGGGACAGAGTTTTAAGGAGAATTTAAGTTCAGAGGACACAGGACTCAAAAGAAACAGTAAGGATTTGAACAGATACCTCTTAGTCAAAGTCTGCATTTGTGGTTCACTTAAGCTCCTTTTATACCCTTCCTCCATGATGTTAAATTTGGGCTGAACCGTGTCCTCCAAAATTCATATGCTGCAGTTCTAACCCCCAAGTACCTCCGAATAGGACTAGTTTTCGGAGATAGGGTCTGTGTTAAAATGAGATCATTAGGGTGAGCCAAATCCACTATGCCTGCAGTCCTCAATAAAAAGATGAGATTAGGACATAGACATGCACAGAAGGGATGAGTGAAGGCATAGGGAGAAGATAGCCATCCATAAGCCAAGGAAAGAGTCCTCAGAAAAAAAATAAAACAAAACAAAACAAAACAAAAAAAAACCCTGCTGACACCTTGATCTCGGCCTTCTATCTTCCACAACGGTGAGAAAATAAATTTCTGTTGTTGAAGCCATTCAGTGTGTAGTACTTGGTTACGAGCAGACCAATGCACGTGACGACCCATATGTTTAGCATTCCCAGACAACATCCTTTTTGAAATATATACACGAAGCATAGAATTACTGGACGCAACAAAGAACAATAGAAAAATCCCATGAGGTAGTTGATTTCACTTAACGGACAGTGGTAGAGGAGAGGGGCCTTAAACACCGTTATTGATCATTATTCCACATTTGACAGAGAGATACTTCAACCCTGCTCCTCCTTAAAATTAAAAGAAAAAGAATTTTCAAACATACTTTTTTTTTTTTTTCAATTAGACACGACTAAAGGGTGCATTTCATTTCCAGCAACCGAAGCTGGCAGTTGTGTCCCAGAGTCACCCTGATTTGTGTTAGAAACAAGGCGAGCATGCTTCCTTGGAGTTTCCTGTTGTGACTGGGCTTTCTGCATGCCCACTTTCGGTTACTTAGGGAAGGGAGGTTGTAAGGGGATACATGTTCACTGCAGGACTGCAGAAGGCAATCACAAGAGGCAAACAGCCTTTTTGGAACGGTCCCCATCACTGTGGGGTAGTTCTAAAGCATGACTTATCCATGCAGGTAAGACCGCTCATAAGGCAGCAACAATTGTTTTGGGTGTTTGAGGGAATGGATCTTAGATATGAAAATGCTTTTTGACTTGCCAATAGCTTACAGTACTTAAACAAATATACAGTCTAGCAGTGGTATTAAAATTTTATGGAAGAAGGGCAATTAGGGGAAGAAATGGTCTAAAGAACTCCTTAGAGGGTAGTAATAAAAAAGAGGTTGAGAATATACTTCTAAAGGTAATCAATTGGAAATTAATTGTTGGTGACTTCATTACAAGGACCTTGAGGAATGGTCCGTATGTGCCATAACTGGCTCAGGGTCCTAGTATTGAGTGAAAACTAATCTAGTGAACTCATCACAAGAACTGAAAGCAAATTCTAAGAAAGTTATATGAATTTTGATTGGCCAAAGATATGATAGAGTTTTTTTTTTTTTTTCCAAGAAGAGTACTAGACTCTGAGATTGAAGGATATTTACTATTTTCCTCTCAGCGTCCCACTGCCTCCTCTAATACTATACTATTTATTCCCTAAAGCTGTGTGGTTTGGGTGACTGTGTCCCCAATAGTACCTCCACTTCTGTCCCCAACATGGGCCCAACCACCACTGCAGACCCCACAGATACGCTCAACATTTTCACGGCCTTTTCCCCCAGTTAACTGGCCCTGTACCCTACTTCCCAGAGGTCTGATTTCTGCAGATCTTCTGTATGCATATAATGTTCCTCCCAGGCAACAGAAACACATTTTGCCAGTAGCCCTCCCCCACCCCGATAGTGATTAGACTCCAAGGATGGTCGATGGCAGGCCATCTAGCAGAGCATGGAATGAGCAGGACTAACTCTCCCCAGAGCACAGCTGTGACTCCCAGCTCCTACACTTATAGTCATAGAGATGTGTGTGTGTGTGTATGTGTGTGTGTGTATTACTTCCTCTTTCCAAGCCTCCATTTTTCCATCTGTAAACTGGGATAAACACAGTTTCTTGTCATGAAGTGTAATGTTAAAAGTGAAGCTCTCAGGGTGCCTGGGTGGCTCAGTTGGTTGAGCGTCTGACTCTTAGTTTTGGGTCAGGTTATGATGTCGGGGTCATGAGATTGAGCCCCGGGTCAGGCTCCGAGCTCGGTGGAGAGTTTGCTTGAGATTCTGTCTCTCTCCCACCCCCTGCATTCTCTCTCTCTCTCTCTCAAATAAGTAAATAAATCTTTAAGGAAAGAAAAAGTGAAGTTGTGTTCCTGGCGTATGGGGCAAGCTCACTAAACGTTAGCTAAAACGAAGTCAAGCAATCAATCACTCAATCAGTAACAGTGCTTCCAAGCCTAGTTGCCACTCTTAGTTTAAATAAAGTTGCTATCCACCTATGTATTCTTCCTTCAATGATTCATCCCCATTAGAACTGTTCTTTGCTGCCAATAATTCATTACCTCCATTTTAATTCATTTTCTCTGGTTGCATCTGCCATAAAGAGTGATCAAGAAAAATATACTCATAGAGATGCCAAGAGAGCTTAAAAATCACTGGAAGATAATCTGTTTCCCATGGCTCTGGGTCCAGACAATCTGTGTGGGTTTTATGTGAATCCAGCCCCTTCCTTTCTTTCTCTCAAACCTCATCATCACCAATTACAGACACTGCCAATGAAATTCCCAAAGCCATTACAAACATCTCAATCCCCTCATTGCCCAACACAGTAACCAATGTTTGCCTGGAGAACCTGGCATCTGACACAGCCGTGCCTGCCACAGAGCACTGTCATCTCAGAAATTCTTGCTCTGCTAGGGGCAGCAAGCTTTGATTTGCAAAGGACTCAGGATTTAGAACACTATACTTAGGGATTATTTTTTTTTTAACTACTTCCCTCCCTGCCATATAAAAAAACCCCAAAATTACAAACCAAAAGCTTTTGGATTCTATGCACTTAGAATCCCATCCTAAAGTAAAGACAATTTGATTCCACATTACTCTCAGATAATCGAAGATTTTCTTTTCGTAGCTCTTTAATTTTCCTGTCTGTGTCCTTCCCCAAATATAAGTAAATTCAGATTCTAACTCGGAACTTTGGGAAAAGAGGCACGCTTTTTTGACTATTGGTTCCCATGGCTAGTGAATTATGCTTCACTGTTGCAGATACACAAAGACTCAGGACATAATTTCTATGACTAGAATGAAACTATGGACTTTGGACTTTAAATAAAATGCGGTAGCCCGAGGTTGTGTATGTGTGTATTTTCCTACAATCATATCCGTTTTTTCATAATTACTTATAACTCTTTAGAAAAAAGACCAGTTAGCACTCTTGAGAGGAAAAAGATATTTGAACTTTCCAGAATTATGCCTACTACTAATGTTTTCCACTTATTAAACACTTGCTATATTCAGACTTCATGGTACGCAGCTGACACATATCCACATCTTAGTATCATAATAACCAAGGGTGTGGACATTTGTAGTGACATCCGCTACTTTTAACTGCCCACCAACCATGCTCCTCAAGGAATAATAGCGTTTTAGAAGTTCTTCTATTCTTTTTTTTCTTTTAAATATTTTATTTATTTATTTGACAGAGAGGGAGAGAGAGATCACAGGTAAGCAGAGAGGTGGGTAGAGGGGGAGGGGGAAGCAGGCTCCCTGCTGAGCAGAGAGCACGATTCGGGGCTTGATCCCAGGACCCTGAGATCATGACCTGAGCCGAGGGCAAAGGCTTAACCCACTGAGCCACCCAGGTGCCCCTGAAGTTCCTCTATTCTTAATGTTATGCTGGGAATGCTTACCATAGCACTTTCTCTGCCATCTTCCTGTTATTTTTCTTCACAATGATTGTCTAAAGCTCTCATAATTCCCTGTGATTAAGCTTGAAGTGTTTACATATTACAGTTCCCACAAGTCCAGTATCTACATTAGCTAGAAGACCATCAAGAATGAATAAAAGGTCTGTGACCACCTCCAAACCAAACAGTTTGATCGTGGCTGGACTCTCAGACCCACCATCTGTGATACATGACGGTATTATCGGGTGCTTTGTTCATCTTTCATTCATTCCTTTATCCCTTGCATAAATATTTGCTGAACACCTATGTGTCAAGCACTGTAGCCGTTTATGAAGGATACAGCGACAGGTAAACCACAGTTCCACTGCACTGGGAATTCGCAGTCTCTGAAGAAAGGGCCAAGTAAACAGGCTAAGTTGACATAGTAAACTCAATGTCATGACAAGAGTAAGCAGAAGGTGCTAAGGGAGCAAACATCAGGGGAGCAGAGAGAGCTCCTGGGCAGAAGAGGAAGTGGAAATGAGCCCAGAGGGACAGGCAGCAGTGAAGCAGGGAGAGCTGAGAGCTGTGGGCAGGAGAAGGGCATTCCAGGTGGAATCAACAGTCTTTGCAAAGGCTCCGAGGCATGAAGAAGCAGTTTATTTGTACACCTCTGAGTAGGACAGGGGTGAAAAGATGCACCAGCCTGACAGTATGACAGCTCCCTGAGTTACCGTGTTGTTCTTGCAAACTTGGATAAGGAGCATGAATTTAATATCCTGTCTTACGGGATATCTTTCCTTCTTCCCCTCCCCGTGTCTCATCAGCATCATCCGTGGCCCTTCCTTTGGAAGCACTTACACGCAGTTTCAGAATGTAGTGCTTGGGGCTGACTGCGCCATTCCTCCATAGTACGGATCAATGACCTTACCTTGCCTTCTCAAGGGGAGGAAAATATTCCTTTGTCCCCCTATATTAGCCGAGTTCCATATGAAAAATAATAATCCGTCCTACCCCATTTTGAAATACGCATTTCATATTTTTCATCCACATGTTGAAATTAACTCGGTTCCGTACTAGGATTCATAAAACTAAAGATAGGTCTTATAATAACTCGCAATAAAATATCTGTATGGAAGGAGCCATCTTTATTCTTTCCTTGAAAGATTTTTTTATTGCGTTTGTGTTCCTTTCTTTTTTTTTTCCTACCAGTGTTTATTTCAATAAATAAATTCAAATATAAATTTTATTTAAATATAAATTACCTTAGAATAAACTGGGACAGAAGAAAGCTCAAAAACTCTGTCCACCCAAGTAAATTTATAGGTATATTTACCTTCCAATTCCCTCAGCTTCACAGACCTGGCTTCTCATTTTCCTCTAGTGAGTTATTGTGCCTATAATCACCTGCTTCTAATTATTTACTCTGAAGGGGTCTACCTCCCAGGAGCGCCCCCCACCCCCTCATACTTCATCACCATCCATTAATTTGGCATTTAGAAAAACGTCCGCTGCCATGGTCAGAAGAGCTCAAGGGAGACTCACCATGTCCCCTCCTTCCTGCCCAGAGGCCTATTTGTGACTTCAAATTCCCACCTTCAGCCCTTTATCTTATACTGAGAAGAGGCTAATCATTCAGGGGGATAATCATTTTTCTCCACCCAGCTCCTTGGAAGCACAGTTATTTGACCACGATTAAGCGCCAGATAAAATAAGTCCTGCCCCAGAACAGCTTTATGAAATTATAAATAACACACTCAAGAATGATGATCGCCTTTCTTCCAGTGAAAAAGGAAAAGAGAAAGGCCCATAAATATTCTGAAGTCCCACTGAAAACAGCTATGCATCTCTGCAGCTGCTTCATGCTAAAAAGAATTCCATTCCTTCAAATGCGTGGTGTTTTCATTTCTCGCCTCTCACTTCTATTCCGTGATAAAGTTGGGGTTTAAAGCATCTCATAGGACGGAAGGAGACATGCAGCTTCATTACGAACATTTATTCTCTATTGAAATAAAGGGAGTCTAAGATACTTTTGATTAAAGAAGAACCCACAGATTCTAGGTACCCCTGTAATCTTTAATGAGATTTTAAAAACCTTGACTATCACAATTTGAATTTACCTATTAGGATTTTCTTTATCAAATTGTTGCCACCGCATAGTTCTGGTTTAGATTAATGCTTATAGATCCCCCGCTTCTCACACACACACACACACACACACACACGCACACACACACACACACACAAACACACACACACACTCTCTCTCTCTCTCTCTCCCCTGGATGCTTTTTAGACCAAACCAAAGGCAGAAAAAGCCTAGATCTTGGGGCGAAGCAGTCATCTCAACCCTGCCCTCTCTCCCAGCAGCCCCGTCACTCTATCCAACTCAAGCCCAATACAGAAACAACCTGAAAACATGGTAAAACGCATGGGTGGGATTATCAATACCCTCATTTTATTCTGAACACCCTCTTTATAGTTATCTTAAAAACAAGCCACGGACACTATTGTGAGAAAATGAAATACATGGCTTGAACTTGTCATACTCAGGTGTGAGAGGTCGGGGCACACCACGAGATGGGTTCTGAACGACGGGGACAAAGAGACAAGTTCCATCTACTTAAGATGCTTTCTGAGAGTCCCTCAGGCCTCACCTCTATGTGCCCATGTACCTTTACTGGAACAACACCCTGTGAATTTTAAAACTGTCTCCTGGAGTTCACCATATTGTGGTTTTTGAAAATAATCCTTTCCTCATTTCTCTCTTCCCACTCCTGGAGATAATCACACCGAGTCAGATATCAATGTCCTCATATTTTACGTGACTCCTATGTCCATGGAATGAGAAGGCTTTAAAAAGAATTGCCCTGGGCTACAGACACGGCATGCAGCATAACCTGATTCAGTTAACCAGACCAGAGCTCCCTAAGAAAACTGAATACAAACAAACAAACAAACAAACAAAATTGTCCTTGATAGATGATTTTAAGTCTGCACACATTGACTCATTCCCTCAACAAATGTTTATTAACTGCCTATGATGGGCCACTCACTGTGCTGGGGACCAGACACACCCAGTCCTTGTTCTCATGTGGCTTGCAGGCTACAGGGATTTGAGCTAGGCTCAACTCAAAAACACTGACTGGCTGCTAAACCATCAACCGCAAAAACATAAAGTTAATGTGAGGTCCGTCAGTGCTGCCCACTGTAACAAAAATGGATTATTCACAAGCAGATCATATAGGGCTCCAACAAAACAGTACCACCAACTTTCTTTAAATTCTGCTCCCTCTCCATAGCCTCCATATTCTTCCTCTTCCTTTCCACACTGTATATACTGGAGCAGGATGAGAACACGGCATGATGTACAATAACTTTTACTAATGAATTAACCTTTAAAGAAATCCCTTGGCAGACTCAAGATTTAATTAACAGTGAAAGAACCAAACTAAGCTTAGCCAAACTTTGTGCCAAGGATTGGGGTCCTTTCCTTCTATCCTTGAGGTCTTCTCAGATTATATAAATAAATGTGGTGTGGCATCTTCTTCTTTTTTTTTTCCTTTTCCTTCCAGTTTTAAGATTTCTTCCATCTGCTCAAAAAAGGAAGGATGGATCAAGAGAGAGGGGAGGGAGGAGGGAGAAGAGAATGGGTAGAAGGGGGATTAATCTGTCTGTTGTTCAAGGCAGCCTGACAGAGGGAAGAGGAGTATTGAACCACAGAAGATTAACCAAACTTCAATGTACCTTCCCAAAAGCAGGAGGAATGTAATGCTATGTGGTGTTCCACTGATAAGCAAATCCCTCTAAATCCTTTCAATTTATTTCTTGGCCTGGAGAAATTACATATTATTTAGGAAGCAAGGGTAAAAAAAAAAACAAAAAAAAACAAAAAAAAACAAACAAACAAAAAAAAAACATAAACCACCCACCCAAGCACATACCATCTCTAGGAATTTAGACCAGGAGCCTATCGATTATATACACCTAAGGTTTGGCTTTAATAGTTATTTTTCTTATTGGTGCAGGTTCTTTCTAGTATGGCTAATCAGAAAGGCTTGGCTGTGTATCCACTATAAACGTCTTGTTCTCACCAGAAACTTTGTTTTGAGTATTTAGGGGCTAACCATTATAAGGGAATGCCAAAATTTTAGCTGAAATTCTAAGGACTAATCTACCTTTCTTGCTTGCTTATCTTCTTGTCAGCCTGCTGCCTTCTTTTTTCTTTTCTTTTCCTTCTCCTTTTTTTGGGGGGGGGGTTGGTATTTCCATTCTAAGTAAGCTTTTTATTCCAATATTATCACCAAAACCAAGCCTCTGTTTTTAAGAGGCAAGTGACTGGGTCAAATATTAATGGAACCCACTAAAAATAATGTAGGTATCAGTTAATGGATATTAAAATTCTGTACAAAAGTCTCTATCATGGAGAGTGCCAATGTGTTTTTTTTTTTATTTGAACCAAAAATGTACTATTATTTATTTCTCCATGTTCTCTTTCTCTTTTCAGAGAGAAGATATGGGTTTTGGGGAAAAGTAGAATCATATTTCTTTGTGGGGATGGTTTTTGTCTTGGCCCTCTATTTTGTAGCCTAACCTTACCACTCAACATAGGAGAAACAGCCCTTCCTGGCAGTTTGAGATCACAGCCTAACAAGGCTTAATAATAGCCAAACACTGGAGGAGAACAATGAGTTGCGGGATAAAGCCAGTCCCGGACATTGGTCAGCAATTCCCCAAAAAAAGATGTAAGGTAGCCATTCAGCCCAGAGCAAAGAGCAGTGATTCTCAATTTTTGGTCACTGATAAATTAAGGTATGCTAGATGAGCAAGAGAGAAAGAAGTGGGAAAATAACAAAATATTGGGAATCAAAGATAACCTTTTTTTTTTTTGGGGGGGGGTCTATAGAAAGCTACTTTTTTTTTTTTTGAAAGATTTTATTTATTTATTTGACAGAGATCACAATTAGGCAGAGAGGCAGACAAACAGAGAGAGAGAGAGAGAGAGAGGAGGAAGCAGGCTCCCTGCCAAGCAGAAAGCCCGATATGGGGCTCGATTCCAGGACCCTGGGATCATGACCCGAGATGAAGGCAGAGGCTTTAACCCACTGAGCCACCCACGCGCCCCTATAGAAAGCTACTTTCACAGAAAAGAGTGTGCAATGCATGAGAACATCTGTTATGTCTGCCCATGCAGGAAAGGGCTGAGAACCGCTACCTTGGAAAACTAAAAGTGTGAAAGGTTCATGCTTAATAAGAAACTAAGAAAGAAATGCAAGCTTAAGGCAACATAAACACAACAAGGAGCAGCATATTAGCACAGCCGGGAACTTATCGAACATGTGGCAGAGCAAACTTACCCAGAACAATGGAGTGCAATGAATTGAATGTAAAATTCAACTGATAAAAAGATAAGATTGTTTTTCCTTATTGTACTGGAAAGAATATCTCCCACTCAGCCATGTAATATAATATTAGAAAAGGAAGATACAGGTGTCAGAGTAACAGCAGCAGTTAAAGGAAGTTTTGTGCATTTGACATTTGATGTAACACAATACTGAGGGAGTTACAGGGAATCTGCATTAAATTGGAGGCAGAAGTATAAGGGGAATGTGAGAGTGCATTGAATAACACGGTATCAAACCCCAAGAGAGGAAAATTCAAAGGATTTTGGCTTTGGATTGAGAGTTTACCCTGAGTTACTCATGTTTAAAAGACAATACCAGCCTCCCACAAAGGAAGACTGAGGGATGGATTCAAATATTCTTTGATTTGTATCATAAATCCCAAGTCAGAGAAAGTCTTTAGGTACTGCTGCCTGAGAAATTCAGGATGGACTCACCCTACAGATGTCACTTCCTCATTCCCAGGCTGCAAGGCGCCTTAAGTGGATTATCTCATTTTAGATACAGATTCAAAACAGTTTACAGAAGCAGACACAACAGAACTTTCATGCAGGAAAAACCAAGACTACTCATTTCTCATTTCTTATGGACAGCATGGCTAGCAATTTCCGCCTAACTTATAGGCAATGACATTCTTCCCCCATCAGAGTGGATCTAGGAAATAGAGCAGGTGTAATCCCAGTCAGGAGACCTAGACAGACACACAGGCCTCTGTGCTCACAAGGGCCTTAAGCTTAATGCTCTGCCCTCACCACCTTGAGGTCCTCAACCATTTTATTTTTGAAATGGTTTTATAAGAGAAGTTCAATGAGACAATGGAGCTCATGCATCAGGAAAAGCAACACATACAATGTGTGTGTCCAGCTCTGCTCCTTGCCACCCCATCTACAAACAGAGACTTTGGTTCTCCATAAACCCATGATTCTGTGGACCCACCAAGTAGTGGAATACGATGAATCAAACAGATTTATCTGAATGACTCCCCCAACCTTTTCTCCTGGGAGGTTGGTTCTACCCTCTAGACAAGACTGACTATGGGTAAAGTCTTAGTCCAAAGCTGACCTCCTTTGCATTTCCTTCTTTTAGAGTTTTATACCATATCCTCTGATACCAACACACGTAAGTGTGTTACCTGCTGAGGAAGTGGGGCTCCCACAGGGTATGCTTTCCCTTTGAATCAAAGCTGCTTAGAAAGCAAAAAGAAGGCAATGGTGTTCTAAGAACCTAAGCCACCAAGGAAACCTATCACATCCTTTCCTACCTCTCTGTCTTAGCCAACCACTTACATAAAAATAACAGATAGAAAGAGAAAGGGCCACGCAGAGATTTTTTCCTTTCATCCTACCTTACTATCAGTAAGGTGAAGGTAGAGAGTGTCAGTAGAAGACAGAAAGTGAAATAAAGACAAGTGAGTTAACTTTGTGTGGTCCCCACTCTTCCAGTAAAACACACATGCATGTGAGCTATGAAATATGAACTATGTTATTTCGCTGATTCTGCATTCGAATTAAATGCTCTCGTATTTGCATTTAAAACTAGCCTCACACAATATAAAGATGAGTGGAAATAGTCATACCAATAATTTAAGTTTTTTATTTTTATTTACTTAAAATGGCATTAAATAGCAAATAAAACGTCCTATGACAAGCTGAGAGACTGTGGAAAAAGGGAAAAAAAAAGCTTGATGTTTTCCCACTTTTTTCTGTCCTTTGAACGAGGGGCCCCTTCATTTTATTTTGTACTGGTTCCCTCAAATTCTGCAGCTGGTCCTGAGAACAGCTGTGCAAAATGTCTTTGAGCCAGGCCAAAGGGTTCTAATATGGTTTTTAGAAACTCAGATTATAACAAATAGGTTATGCTCCTGGGTCTCTTGTGCTTCACTTCTGGCCTCATGAGCCTTATTCTCTGACAGGTACTTTGGGAAAAGAGCACTAGGACACCCTCCTTCCCTCCTTACCCCCCCCCCCCCCGCTGATATGGCTCTTCTGTGCCCATCCCTCCCCCCACCCCGACCTCCATATCTGCCCACACAGGAGTTTAATAACAGTCCAGAGAATACCTCATTATAAGGCCCCAGGCCTTGTTTATTTCCTCTTCTTTGAATTCTAAGAAGAGTTTCAACGCAACCACTTTAAAAAAGCACTATGATCGCATAATTTTCTAAAAAATTTTACAGCTTTCTTAAACACGTACACAGGCAGCAGTGTGGTAGAGGGCAAAAACGAACTGAGAACATGATACAGAACCAAGGACCTTTGGCAGCACTGAGTGTGAGGTAAACTTCCCAGTGAGAGCCCTGAGAGCCAGGTGATGTTGGGAACAGTGGGCTGCCCTTCCGAACTGGTCCTCTAGGAAGAGACAGTAAATTCCAATACTGCTGAGTTAGTGCATCTTTAAAAACTTATGTCAGAAGAATATTTTTAATTTACACTCTGACTCTTTGAAAGAAATCAATATGTCATTTGCTGGGACTTTATTTTTTTTTTAATCCAAGGATCTTTATTTAACTTTTCTTTATTTTTCCCCCCTAGTCTTCTAGAGAGCAAAGGAAAAAGTGTTTTGTTTGTATTCGTATTGATTCGATCACTTTGAGGGAAAAAAATAAACAACTAAATACAGCAGAGTAGCTTTAAACAATCTTTTAGGGATCAAGATCTCTAAGCAACATAGTCTCTCATTCTAGGTGATTGGAAATAAACAGAAATCAATAAAGCAGGATTACTGGGCAATAAACAAGAGAAGCCACATTCATAATGTAAGAGGCTTCTTTTCATGCGTTCATTACTGAAGAATGCACTTGAGCCCTGCTCTGTTACACCAGCATAGATTTCCTCCCATATGGTAGTCTTGTTTTTCTTCTAATTCTTTCTTTCTTTCTTAATGTTTAATTTTTTGAAAGGCACTGAAGAGAGCCTCTCTAACATATATCCGGAAGCTCCCACATTCCTAAGCTTGCTCAGAGGAACCAACAGACAAGGAAAGTACTTAGCAAACAAGTCAAGGATTTGGTTCCTCAGACTCTTCCCCTCCCAGACCTCTATATGCCCAGCAAAATTCCAGGGAAAGAACACCACAAAGCATATCATAATATGGGGGCAGGGCCTGATGGAACACAGTCCCTGCCTTCAAAGTGTTTACACTGTAGCAAGAAAGACAAATGTTGGAGACATGGTCAATATCCATTCTATTCTTCCTACTTTCTAGGGCTGGCAATGTGACCTGCCTAAACAAGTCTCCTTTGCAACTAGATGTGACCACATGGCATCAGTCTGGACAAAGTGATATAGATAAGGAAATCTGTTAGCGGTTCCAGAAATACTTATTCTACTCCCAATAGAAGAGGAAGAAATGGCAGGTCCCACTGCTTTCCCTTCTTCCTTGGGTTTGGATGAGATATCTGGAGCAGCAGCAGCCATCTTGTGATCAGAAACTGGTAAGTGTGAGGGAAAGAACAAAAGACTTGAGAAGCTGACTCTGATATTGTTTAATTGCATGATCTGAGGCCAAACAAGTCGTTTTTTTACTTTCCAGACTCCAGAATTGTTGTTAAGTGAGAAAACTATATCCCCTCTTCAATCACTGCAGGTCAAATTTTCTCTTACTAGAAGCTGAACACAATCAAAATGGAGAGAACAATGCATAGAGAGAAACCAGAGAGCTGCAAGGCATCATGTGAGGGCTCTCTGCTTTTGGTGGGCAGTAGTCACCAGGGGGCATTTTTGTAATACCCAGGAGTGGGATTTGGAAAGCTCCACACCGATTACAGTGTTCTCATATGCCAACTCTATGGCCCAGATGGAAGTCCAAAAGGAGCTTGAAAGAGGAGAGATCATTTTGGAGTTGGATAAGCCGGGATAAACATTTTCACCCTAGCGACAGAATATATTTTGACTTGAATATCCTGTAAGTATGTACAATCCACCTATCCCAGACACAATGGCACCTCTGTCTATGGCACCATTACCCTCAGGAACAAGCCCAAACCCTCAGGGTCACCTCTGAATCCTCGTTGCTCAGCATCCCACCTCCGGGCACCAAGTGCCATGAAGGCCATCTCTAAAACGCCATTCTGGTTTTTATTTCTACTGCTCTGGTTGGTTGTTTATGCAGATGAATCTTGAGAATCTTTAGTCAAACTCCCTGCCTCCACTTACCTATCTTCAATGAACCCAAGAAAGCATTGCCAGAATAAAAGCATAACTTTCAATGTGACACTCTCTTGGTGTTTATTTTATCCCATGGCCTATCAAATGAATTCTAGACTGAAAATATAATTAAAAAAAAAAAAAAAAAAACTTCAGATCTTCTACCTCTGGGATCTGTTATAACTTTGTAGCACTGTCTTTCACTAACGTTTGAGCCTGTGAGCAGCTCCTTGTTGCAACTATTAAATAAATGTTTGCCATGCTTTGAACAAGCCTGGTAAATTCTGACAATATCCTGGCTTATACCCCTCCTTACTCAGCTCTACCTGCATTTCATTCCATTTATACTTGGTAAGATTCTACATATTCTTCTTTAGGACACAATGCCAACACATTTTCATATAGCTTCTTCCTGATCCCATGGCTGAAAAATAAAATATTCTTAGCAGGCTAACTTAGTACTTTCTTCAAATACACATCTGATTTAGGTTTTCCCTTCTACCTGATTGCTACTTACGCAGCAGACAGAGCCAAGCATACTATCAAGGGAAAAGTGTTGTGTGTGGGGTCAGAAAGCATAAGCTCTACCTCCTGAGGGGAGCCCACGGTGGTCATAAGCACTCTGCACTCTGGTTCACTCCTCTGTAAACTTCAGACAATGACATAGACCTCATGCTCTTGTCCGGTGGATTGAAACGGATATCAGCAACTCAGACATGTTACTATTCTGAGATACGTTGTTGATATTCTAACATTATTTAATATTGGTTTGAATTATCCACAGGACTACAGTGCTGGATCAGAGCCTGCGTGCGCCATGTGTGTTTCAATGAATGGCAGGTGCTCAGGGAATGTCTATGGATTGAACAGAATTGGATAGGTCAGGAGTCCTGTTTAAAGGGTGGAAATGATATGAATAGAAGAGAGAAGCACTTCCCATCCTTGTCAGATGATAATGAATTCTGACCTTAGCTGGTGTCAGGAGCAGGAATGCTTTTAGAAGCTATCTGTCTAGAAGGGGAGCAACATGGACGGGACTGGAAGAGATTATGCTGAGTGAAATAAGTCAAGCAGAGATAGTCAATTATCATATGGTTTCACTTATTTGTGGAGCATAACAAATAGCATGGAGGACAAGGGGAGTTAGAGAGGAGAAGGGAGTTGGGGGAAATTGGAAGGGGAGGTGAACCATGAGAGACTATGGACTCTGAAAAACAATCTGAGGGTTTTGAAGGGGTTGGGGGTAGGAGGTTGGGGGAACCAGGTGGTGGGTATTAGAGAGGGCACGGATTGCATGGAGAACTTGGTGTGGTGCAAAAACAATGAATACTGTTATGCTGAAAATAAAAAAAAAAATTTTTAAAATTCAAAAAAAAAAAAAAAAAAAGAATGGGAGTTGCTCTACAAGAACATATTTGCTTTCAAGATATGCTAGTTCTCATTGGTCCAGATAAGCCTAGCGACAACTTCCCTTCAATTCTACAACCACACACCAGAGGGTCGATTCCTTACCTGCAGGGCTATAGGTTTAAATTAAGTCAAGTATCATGTAATAATCTAGATACTGGGACAATTTAACATTTTGATAGACTGCCATTTGCAAAAAGTCCAGTAAGTGCCAAAAAAGAGGTTTGAGGTTTTGTTTCTCATCATGCCAAGGAAGCTTGGCTGAGCGTAGACCAGGAAGAACCAACCTATGGTTCTTTGGTCACACTAGGCCTGTCTCACTTAAAACTTTAAGTAGAATTCTTTAAATAAAAGAATGTAAGAGTAAATGTAATCACTCCGAATAAATGCCCTGTAAAATGACTTCAGCAATTATGTTGTTTGTAAGTACCTCTGAGTCCATTAAGATAAACATCTATCTTTGAATATTCACATTAATGCACTAGGCCATTCTTTCTTAGATAAATCTTACTTGAACATCATGCAGTTAATGGTTTATCATCCCTTGCTCTTCTTCCCTTCGATGCACACATTAATGCATGCAGGGGCAGAGTGTTTAAGTGGTGTTAGTTGCAGAGCACACATTAACACACAAGGCAGTCTCTAAACATCTTTAAATGCAGAATAAATATACTTTAGGTTTTAAACACCTTTATAGGCTATACACCCAGGAACACATCAGACTGGACTCTTAATTTCCCAGGTAAATTATATCTTATAGGCAAAGACAATAAATGCTTATATTTAAAATTGTTTTAATATGCTTCCAATTGCTCAGCACAGAGAGGTTCAAATGGAATCTAATACCCTAGTGACTCTGCTATAAAAAAATCTATTTATATCATAGGATATATCTATAGCTATATTTGTATTTTAAGTTTGGGCCCTAATTTCATTAACTTTTACAGTCAAACTGGGAAAATACTCAAGGATCCCCAACACCTCTTCAAACCTTTAGTTTCTTTTAAGTGAAAGGCAGACATACCCCCTAAATAGGACCTGACTTTAACTGTGGGGGTCATGCTGGCTATAACAATGATATCAGCAGAGGTCCTATAAAATATAACAGTCAATATTCAACAATCAGTGCAGCAGGAGAGCAGATTAATCAGAACAGACAGTGGCCATGGCGCTGGAGCTGGGTCCTGGAAGCTTTGGCTGTCCCAGGCCTTATGGTACAGAGAGAGAGGAATCCTGATGGGAGGAATGCAGGGGAAAGGACAGAACACTTGGGGTCTCGAGGCAATGGCTATTTAACAATCAGCATCCAAGTGTTCAAATAATTTTCCTAGATTTAAACAGATAGTTTAGCAGATGATGCTAAGGATGCCAAGGTTTTCCATTGAATTTGTCTAGGAATAGATTCCTTCGCATTGAGACAAATTCAATGAGTGCTCTCCAAGGACAGTCCCAATTGCACCCAGCAGGTGCCTCACCATTTGCTTATTCGAGTCTTTCTGCTTTGGGGGAAGCAAAAAGGCATCTGAAGTGGCCCCAGTCCTCAAGCTTATCATTAAGTAGGTGAATGCTGGGGAGAAATGTCCTTAAGTAATAGTAATGGAAAAAACTGGCTGGTGAAAAGATATAGAATATTAATAGGCAGAGGTGGGGACAGATAGCCCAGGTGAATGTCACACGTTAACGCAGAGAAGCAGAAAAGTAAGAAGGAGGAAAAGGGGATGAGAACTAATTTGGATTGCCTAGAACATAGAGTAAATATGGAAAAGTTGGGTTGTGGAATGAAAAAAAAATTATTCAGAGAGAGACAGGTAGACAGACATGAAGAAAGAAAGACAGAGGAGATGCTGATGGCTCCAGGGAAACCTACCTTTGTCACCTGACATACACACCCAATCAAATACACCTTCATCCTATACCAGCTAGACAATCTTTTTACACAAATAGCAGCACATGTTCTTTGCTGAATCCCAGGAGTAAGGCACGTTGCTAGCATGCAAAGGAACTGGGAGCCCAAGCTAATTTTCACTGCTGGGGACACTCAGCTCAATGAGGACATTCCTAGAGACACGCCAGAGATGAATGCAATGCCCGTCTGCACCTCTTAAGGAAGGCGTCTATGAGAAGGTAAAAAAGCCTTACAAAGAGTTCCTATCTGTGGGTAGAATTTTACTCTCTGTTCAGAAATTTATCCTGCAGAGTTTTTCTGTCTTCCCACTGAATAAAATGTTTAGCTTGAGAGATAGTTGATAAAGCCTTGTGGAGTTACTTTCCACCCTGCTGGCGGTGATTTAACGCCACGCATTTGGACCAGTCATGTTTATGCCCGAGTGTGCGTGCATGCGTGTGCGCACGGGCGTGTGTGCGCATGCGTGAGAGAATAACAAAAACATAAAAGGGACGAAGTTTTAATGGCCCAATAGATTCCCAGCTGGAACACACTTTAGGAAGGGAAAGTTACATAAAAGAAACTTGGGCAGCTTTAAACACCATCTGGGCCATGCTGTGCTCATTTGAGCTTTACCTGCTTTTTTTTTTTTTTTTTTTTTTTAAAGCAACACAACCCAAAGCACCTACAAATACAGCTAGAGAAGAGATTTTTCTGATTCTTTGGAGATCAGATGCTCTTGCCTTCAAACATGTGCAGCACATCACCTTCAGTCCTATTTGGTTCAGGGATGCATTTTCCCTTTTAAAGTAACGAAAAGAGCCTTCTAAAGTTCAGTCCTCATGTTTGGAAGAGAAAGAAAAAGATGCACCAAATAAACCCAGTACATTTTAAGTCTAATTTAAAGAGATCACCAAGCAGCTCAGTTACTTTCTGTAGTCTTCAGAGGTAAAAGGTAAACCCATGAATCCCCATAGGTAAAATGCTGGCATTTCCAAACCTTACTGCATCATGCAACCAAAGAAAGACAAGACAAGATAGTAACACTAAGGGCATCAAACTAAACTACCAGGACTGAAACAATAGGGTCATAGGGTCATAAGCACAGGGCACACCACACCTTCCAGTTTCTTATTTTAATTAGTCAGCACCAAGGTTGGAATATTTAATATTTATAAACCCATTTACGGTTAGAAATGCTTTTGGCTCTTGCTTCGGTTTTTCAACGAAATAAGAATCCATTTCCATCTTTTACATAAGATATTAATACATCTGAAGGAGAGAGGTTTGAGGGAGGGTTTAATTGTATCCTTTTATTAAAAGGGAGGATAATGTTTTCTCTCAGGAGACAATTTTCATGTGAAGTTTTAATTGCTGAGACTCACAGCACCCCATCAGACCATTTTTATTTACTTAGTTTTTTGCACTATAAGGGCGATGAGGAGATGCCTGAAGAGGCAAAATCATAAAGGTCAGAGAACGAATCCGGAAGACGCACAGGATTCATACTTCCTTTACACAGTGAGTCCCAAGGCTTAATCAGCAAAATTCAATAAAACGCAACTAGGTTATGATAAAGGAACTTCTAAAAACATATATGATATTATAATTTTACATAATAAGATGTATGGAATAACATTACTTTCACTCACATTTTCATTTTTTATTTAATTTTTTTTTTTACATTTCCATTTTTAAACAAATTACTCAAGGCCTCTTAAACTGCGTGTCATCTAGACAAAATGATTGGCTTTGAAATTTTAGGAATTATATTCTCTGGATGGAGTTGAAGAATGAATGCTTTGAAATTTCTAGTTTTTAGTAAATGTCAAAATAGTGAGGTTCTGGAGAATAAAGCAATGAGAATTTGGAAATACAGCTTCTCCCCCAAAAACATCACCATTTGATCTTTCGGGGAGAGAAAAACAGGGCTATGAATACTGATTCTACTGTAACACAAGCTTGTTTCTTTTTTCTTTCTTCTATTCTTTGTCTTTTTATTTTTAAATCCTCATCTGATTCATAAAAAAGCAATTTGGAGCATTATAATTTTTTTCCCACTTAATAACAGTAATGACCTTCTGGGTCAAACATTTCCTCCTAGTTAATGATCAGTTAGCTGAGAGCCTGGGTAACAAAGACCCACAGCCTAGTCACTAACTGCCAATTAACATCCACTTTATCAGTCAGTGCTGTTTAAATATAACAAGACATATGCCAAGCTATCCACAGAGGGCTTTATACCAAAATCATATCATTAAAAACACACTTCCATCAAGGCAAAGATCTCGGGACATTCATGCTATCACAGCGGTCATTTTCCTGAAAGATAGGCAAGTGGCAATGTGTCTCCTTGTTCCAATTCTCAGCAGAGGGACCTTGCCTAGAGAAGACAAATCCCTCCATCTCTGCTGGTCTGGGAGACAGTGAATGTTGGATGCCCCACAGAGACTTAATGGGGGCACCTCAAGGAAGAGCTACTGAGTCCAAATGCTGTCCCGTCCATGTGGCCACAAGCCTTATCTCCTTGGGTCATAGCAGACCTCCTGCTAGAATCCTGCCACCTGAGAGAATAAATCTTGGAAAAAAAGCCAGAATTCAGATAATGATATCCTATGAGCTTCTTCCCCCAGGTTTAATAGGATTCAGTTTTTTTCTTCTCTATATGTTGTTATCTCATATAATTTATGAGATTATGTAACAGCTCTTTAGCATTCCTAGGCAATATCTTGAAAACTCTAATGTTGTTGGCTAAAGGTTTCAAGACAATCATTTGTTGATTAATATTTTAGAGCCATAATGTAAGAGATGATGAAAATCACTAGCATATTACCCAATCTGTCATTCATTCATTTTTTTTTTTGATGTCCCCAAAGATTTCAGTGCATGATGGATTAAATAAATTTGAAATATCATTCACCATGGATTCCATACACGAGCTCTGTCAAAAGGATGAAATTGTTCTAAAAGTCTTTAAGGGATTATGATAATCACACTTTTCATTTATATAGGGACTTCACTCAGAATACTCTTTACAAATAAGGCAGTCACTAGCAGGACTAGTGAGAGGTCATACTCTTAGTTTTGACACAGACCAAACAGGTTTCTTGGTTTCCATCAACTAATTTTACTCCATGACAATATGAGGAAAAGTAACAGACTTAGGTTAATGAACATGGATATGGCTCATGGCTACCACAGAGAAGAGAGACAGCTACTTTCTCTGTTCTGAATTTTAGTCAACTTGTTATTAAAACTTCTGGGAGCTTTTAAGTAGCAACTTGCTTAAAACACACCCTTTAGGAAATAAAAACACATTTAATATTTATAGCATGGTGCATGATGCTTTCAAGGGACAGAAGAGTTTTCAAGCTGTGAAGGGTGTCCAAAGGTTGTCAGCTACCATTCGTTATGAATGAGGCAGGTTTATCTTTTTTTTTTTTTTTTTTTAGGTATAATTGGCATACACTGCTACATTAGTTTCAGGTGTGCAAAGAGATGGGTTTGTTCTTATGCCATGAACATGTTCTGCAAGATCCTGCAACAGGCAGGTAAAACAGAAATTGCACTACCCAGAATATAGCCATAGAATAGTACAGAATGAAACTATGTAGAACACTTAAGACTTTTGTCCACCACATTCCCACACAGAACAGATTAGAAAATACCTTTTGATGAGTAGCCCCCGTAAAACATGAATGACCTCGGACTCTATCAGCAATATGAGCATTTGAGTATTAGCTCCGGTGTAGTGATCGGGAGGTTGGGATTAGATTTGTGTGTCAAGCTGCTTCCATAGTAGTGGATTCAATTTGCATTTTGAGTCCCATGAAAGGCCAACAAATTTCAGTTCTTGCTGAACTTTACTGTGTCCCTGATCCAGACTGTAAAAGAGAACTGGGTCAAGTGGAAGGTACCTTCTTCTTGTACCATACAATGCTGAGATGAGACATCAGATCAGAGAGCGGGAACCTGGTGTCTAGAGATTAACTGAGGGCATGATATGAATTCTTCTGGCCTCTATACTTTCATGGAACATGAACAAAGAGGGGAGTGCTGGAAGCAGATTCTGTTGGATGGTAACAGATGTCGGCTCACTATCTTCCTTTCCTGGTTGCCTGTGCCCTTCAATACATCATGAATTCCCATGCATTTTGGCACTACTCCTTTTCCCCTATCACACCACCACCAACGTCTACTTCATGCCTATTTTTCCTTCCTAGTTATGGGCTGGACATTCGAATTAGATCAACTAAACTATGGTAGAGAGTGTGGCAAGTGATGAGGAATTAAACAAATGAACGGACAGGCAGAAAAACTGAATGCCAGGAACCAAGAGAAATAAATTATTAACATCTAAGAAGACAAAACTATACTAACTCTTAAAGCAATGGGGTTACTCTGCAGAACAGAAGCAGACCTTTATTCAGTTTCAAGAGTTTCATCAATTATCTTTTTTAAAAAAGAAATTTACCTTCTGAACCAGAAGTTTCAATGTGCCTGAATTTAAATAGAGAGATGCATCGTATGCAAAAGTCAAGGTATTGTTAAAGATGGTTGAAAGAAATACTGCCTACAGGGTTTTAAGAGATAGTAGATGATACAGATGTAGGACAATTTACTATACTTCCACATTCTGGGGCACTGAAATGACCCCCGAGTCATGCAAGATCCTGAAATGAAGTCCAGGAACCCTAGTGATAGCTTTCTAAGGTTGAAAAGATGAATGATGTACACTAGAAACATTTCTATCAGCAACATTTAAACAAAAAGTTTTCTGTTGATCAGGATATGAATTTGATGGAACTTTCTATCTCTTGAGTATTCCAAATTGAGATTGTATTGGACCCATCTCAATGCTCATGGTAGAGGTTTTGTGATTATTAAATGATGAACCCAGAGAGATTTAAAGGTGGTATATAAACTAAGAGGCATAAACTAAGGGGCATATAAACTGACTATCTCAAAATGAATAGCAAAGAAATAATTACCCCTTAAAAAGTGTTCATGCATTGTTTGGTTTTCCCCAAAGACAAGAAGTATACATGAAGCCTTCAACATATATTTTTTTTTCTAGAAGAGAAAAGAAGTATGGAATTGTGGACTCCCTCATGAAGATGTTATAAAGAGAGATAACATGTAAATTATGGAGGCCCAAGGAATGCATGGTGTCCATAGTGTTGCCTCACTGAGAAATGAGTTGAGAAATAGATATTCTGGTCAACTCTAGATCAACAGCTGGGGATAGACAGAAGTCAATTTTACCATTGCTATTTTGCAGATGAGGAAACAGTTTCTGAGAGACTTGAGAATGCAGATAATGGGTAGCAAGACTACAGTTCTGACCCAATTCTGTCTGATTCCAAAGTCCTTCCCTTAACCATTAAGCTGTGGTCAGAGACAGGATGGGAAAGTCAAGAAGAGCATAAAAGGAACTTTAAACTCTTGGCAAACCTACAGTAATCACATGGATCTTATGAGGCTTCAGTATGATATAATAGCACTAAATAAAAATGTACAAACAATTAAATTTGTATTTTGAACTAGACAACCTGAGAATGTGTATCAACTTTATATAGACCCGAGACTCTATATGTTTATGTTTTGGGTCTCTTTCCACACTCTCTTTTGCTTCCCACACTTTTTTTTTAAATAGATGATCCACAGATGACAATGTAAAATGATTCTCTGTTATTTAATGTAATATAAACAGCAGTTGAAATATTTTGGGGGGTATATGTAGTTTATTCACTAACACCTTCCTGCAGGGTAATAGGGCCAGAAGCCAATGGCATGCTCCACAACACCAGTCTTGGTACCAATTTAGTCAACCTTCTCTGATACATTTGCTGGGTACAGAACACTTCCCTCATTACAAGGATATAAGTGCCAAATTGCAGTGCACCAAGCAGTGGCAACGATGGTTAAAGAGAATTTAACAGGGGCACCTGGGCGGCTCAGATGGTTAAGTGTCTGCCTTTGGCTCAGGTCATGATCTCAGAGTCCTGAGATCGAGCCGCATGTCAGGGTCCCTGCTCAGCAGGGAGTCTGCTTCTCCCTCTGCCTCTGCTTCTCCCCTAGCTCCTGCTCTCTCTCTCTCCCTCTCAGACGAATAAATAAAATATAAAAAAAAAAAAAAAAAGAGAAGTTAACAGAGTACATAGTGGAAAACCTGAATCTGGAATAGTCTAGTCTTTGAGGGAAGTTTTCATTTTGTTTTCAAATCTTCAGGGAGTCATAGTGAATTCTTAAGCCACTAGGTACCTTGGAGGTGAGATGTGATTCTGAATACCATCAACCTTGGTTTGAAATCCTTTAACGTTTTTTTCTATATTGTTAAGAGAAAAACACTTTCAAGTAATTTAGATATTCCAATACTTTCTAGAATGAATAGACTCTCCAGCCCAAACATTCTGATTTCATTAGCTTTGGACAAGAAAAGCCACTCCGCTGGGTCAAAAAATATTGAATTTTCTAGTGTTTGCAAATAAATAAACATCCTTTAAAACAGAAATAGATCAAGGAAATCATGTCTATTCATAAATCTCTTCATCTGACTAAAAAGTAATTCTTGCTTTGTGATATATTCTCAACTCCATCTTCTACATTATTTTTAGGTGTGCATGCCAGGTATTGTTTCCAGCAAAAAGTCTTCCTTCCTCCTTCCAATACTTGTTCTGTATTTTGTACTGGTATTTCAAGGACTATTTTCAATCTCCCATAAAATCCGTTCCCCAGCACAGACCTGGATTTCAACCTTACATAAATATCTCCTTACGCCAGGGCTCCTGTTTGCATTATCATTTGGAGGAAATCTTAGAAAAACAACCTGTATCTGTAGATATGGTAAACACAACTCAGGTTCAAGTCAGGAACAGTAACTGTTTTGCAGTACATGTGCTTTTACTATTGCATATTTTCAAGAAGGAGCCAAAAGAGTCTGCACCTTTCATCTGGTCAAATCTCATAGGAAGCTAACAGAAAGTAGATGAAGATAAAGGACTAACCCAGACAACGTGCTATTTATTATAGCCTGTGCTGTAGGAGTCCACATACCACTTCTCTAAAGATCACTCTCTTGTCTTGTGCCTACATTACTTTTCCACAAGAACAGCCCTGGGGGTGGAGGGATGGGGAGGAAACGAGAGGGGGAAGGAGCTGGAAAGTGAGAGAACACAATGTAATTGCCTGACTATCAGCTCTACTATCATAATTACTTTCAAACTCTGACATGAGTTGAATCAGATGAACAACCAAATCAATTTTTGCAGTTGGCGATTAGTGCATTCTTAGCTTATAAATTAAAATGTCACTACTGGAGTACAAAGTGATGCCACTTCTGGGCTCCCCAGTACACCAGGAAGAAGAGCGGAGCTCCCTCCTTCACACACTTTATTCTTTCCTTGCCCTGTCTCTCTTAGCCTCTGACCACGTTCTCTGTTTTCTCAGTGTGGTCCTAGCATCTGTGTAAGTGCTGAGGGCCCTTTACCAGGGCACAATTCTACGATAGAGCTTATTTCTCTTCCTCAGAGAAGTACATGAACTGTGGGGCAATCTAGAAGAGCACACATCGACAACGTATTCCAACATGTGATTTCTAGTAGGTAAAGGAAAAGATAACCTTGCTCAGAGAGAACCTGAAGGGTTGGGAGAAGTCCTGATATTGAAGAGGTTACTGCTCTGATTTCAGTGTGACTATCACATGATCACAAGGTTTTGTGATCTTATTTGAGTGAACGAAGCACGGTTCGCAATTCAAAAGGGGTACATTAGGAACTTTACAGACTAAATTTGGTAATCATTTACTGAGCACCTAGTCTGTGACAGATACTGTGTGTAGTCCTGTAGGTAGAAAAGAATAATCCCTATGGTCAAGGATTTCATACCTCAGGAGGGAGGGAGATTTGTGGAATGTAATTACAATAGGACTGATAAATGCTATTAAAGCAGAATAAATAAATCACTATAGAAACAACGGAGAGGAGTGATTAACTCAGTATAAGCTATAGTGAAAATGTGGCATTTGGAGTTGGTCCTTGAAGGATGATGTCAGCCCTTGGCTGCCACAGTCCTACTCTATCCCCTGCCAACATTTTGCTATTCATTCGTTCATTTACCTACATTCATTTCTTCACTCACTCATTCACTCCTTAAATCATTTATGAAGCACCTGCTTTTTGCTAGGTTCTGTGCTAGGACCTGGGGTTATAATAATGACTTAGCACCGCCAGTTATGGAGTAAGTGATGAGCATGTATTGTTTGCTGTCTACTTGCTAGCAATGAGAATCTGGAAATAATCTAACCCGTGGCTGCCCCATATACAGAATCAATGTGCCGAGAATCAGAATCTCTAAACTTAGCCTTTTCACTGAGACTTTACCATGAGACCCCTTTACAGAGTTGGCCAGAATGTCTACTTAGTCTCTTAGTGCCCAACTGCCCCTTCCTTTTCATCCCATCACCCACACCTCCATCTCCTCAATTTCTGACCTGGGATGGTACATGAATATCTGAAGCTCTGCTCTGAAGGCCAGCTGACATGTGAACGTGGCCTTCTCATTCAATTCCTATTGGGTTCTGCTTCCGGTTTATCTCATTTAGATTCCAGTGCTCTGGTCCAGACACCTATCTAGCTTTTTGTCTCATGCACAGTTGACGTATTCTCTGCAAAGAACTTTGAATTTAATCTTATCTGTCTAACAATTAATAGCTTTCCCTATGAATAAGATAATCTTTATCTGGCACTAAGAATCATCCCCGAAGCCACATCCTACTAGCCTAACTTGAAATTGGATGACCAAAGATAATTATCATCAATTATGAATGATTCTGGGTTTGCTGTTTGTAGAGGTTATCCAGGATGCGTAGAGTTATTCTAGAGTCAGGATCTCTCCTCCTTTTATCAGTTAGAACATTCAACTCTAGTAAGAGTATGTATACATAAATATCAATTTCATTGCTTTATGTATTAAATACTCTCTAGTGATGTTTGATACAAAACAGTATTGTGCACAATCTTATATAAAAGCCAGGTAAATGTAAATCTGCATAGGTTGTGACATGAAAAGATCACAGAATTATGTATTCTATTACCACCCAAGACCAATGTTGCCTTGTTCTTTATACAATATTCCTCCTTTACTAGTAAATCCAGGAGTAGAGAAAATCAGGTATCCAAGTTACCATTCTGTTCAACAATTTTAACAGTGAGAAAAACAAACTCACTCATTATTTACACAGACACAGACACACACACACACACACATTACCTACTGAATTCACTTCCCACCCACCCCAAGTATCATGAGTCACAAATCAACCTTCCTACACCATCACCAAATGCTTCCCTCACATATTTCCCTCACTTATCACCATGACAAATTTGGAGAGCAAAGACTATAAAAAAATAGAATCAGTCATCTCTAGTTAGCACTGCTTGAAATGCAACTGATAACAGTGTAACACATGATACATAGAAACTACATATGCACTCTTACTTACACAGAAATAATTATAGTTTGGGCGTATTTTTCCATCTGATCTCCCAGCAAAGGGTATATGAAGGCAAGTCCATGAGGAGACTGAATATGCTTTTATCAAAATCTGGTATTGCAAAGGGAATTCAGTGGTCTGACTGTGGGTTTCTGACAATAATCCAGTGTCTAAGGTGCTAAAGCTAGTTTCAATCACTTCTCCACCTCATTTTATCTAGATGTCTTCTCAGATTAATGGAGAAATATCAGTACATGAAAACACAATGATGTGAAGTACTTATTATATAGAGATGAGAAAAAGGAAAGTGATATGCTTTTGGGTAAGCAAGATAGTCAGTCTGGCAGAGCCTGAATGATATTAACATTGACTTACTCTCTCAATTTCTAAGCTTTCAAGGGCTGTTTCATGTAGAGGAAACCCTTAGCAAATAGAGCATAAACACTCAAGTTTATAGACATAGCCCATGGGATTATAGACACTGAACAAACTCAAAAGACCTTACTGGGAAAGGTCAAAATAAAGGACACATAAACCACTGAACTAATCTCTTTGGTTTCCATCTTGCGATGGAAATCATCGCAAATCACATAAAATACTCCAGGATTTCTCTTTTCCAAATCTCTAGAATGTAATCCTGCAAATGAAGGTTTGGTCTATCATGGTCGTATTGTGTCATACCAAATTGCTTCCAGTTAAGAGTTAGGCATATATGGAGTTGTCATTATTTTACCTATTTTATGAATTTATGCATTCATCCTCTCAACAAATATTGATTGAGCAAGAACTGTGTGTTAGGACTGGAATTTATAGGTAGGTCGGCAGAAACACAGCGGTTAAGAGCACGGATTCTGCATTCAGTCTGTCTGGGTTCAAATTCCAACTTCATCAACTGTGTAACTGCTGTGGGAATTAAATGAGTTAATACATATAAAATGTTTAGAATAGGGGCACATGGGTGGCTCATTTGGTTGAGTGCCCGACTCTTAGTTTCAAAGGCTCAGGTTATGATCTCGGGGTCATGGGATCAAGCCCCATGTTGGGCTGGTGGGTGTTCTACTCGGTGTCTGCTTGAGATTCTTTCTCTCCCTCTGCCCCATTCCACCCTCTCACTCTAAAATAAATAAACAAATCTTTTAAAAATGCTTAGCATAGTGTGAGGCACATGGTAAGCATCTCGACTGATGCTGGCTGATTTAATGATGATGGTACTGATAATGATGTTACTTACAAGGAAGAAACCAACACTAATCAAATAATTATACCAATGTATCACTGCCAATTACTCCTCCTGCAGGGCTGTGAAAGAAAAATGCATGGCTTTATGAGCAGGTGTAAGCAGGAAATTAGATCCACTCAGGGAACTTGGGGAAGCATTTCTTGAGTAAAAAGGAACTGACAATAAATAGGCAAAAATTTGAAATAAATAGGTAAGAGTGGCAGGGAGGAAAGAGGACTTCACATAGAGTAAACAGCTTTGCAAAGGCCCTTTGTTAGGAGGCAGCAACATGGTCTATTAGCCAGCTCAAGGAAAGTCAATATGGCTGGAGCACAGAGAGTGGGGCTGGATGAAGGCAGGCGGGTCTGGTGACGAGAGACTAAGGAGGCAGGACAGATTATATCTTACGGGCTGTATTAAAGACTTAGTCTTGGGGCCCCTGGGTGGCTCAGTGGGTTAAGCCTCTGCCTTTGGCTCAGGTCATGATCCCAGGGTCCTGGGATCGAGTCCCACATCAGGCTCTCTGCTCGTCAGGGAGCCTGCTTCCTTCTCTCTCTCTCTCTGCCTGCCTCTCTGCCTGCTTGTGATCTCTGTCACATAAATAAATACAATCTTAAAAAATAAAACAATAAAAAATAAAACAATAAAAAATAAAGACTTAGTCTTCTATAAGGGCAATGATAAGCCATTGAAGTGACTTTTACAGATGAGAACAAGAATTCATACTGAGGTTCTGGTTCAGCGCTCATCACAAAACCAAGTGAGCAAGAAATTTGATAAATGCCAGGGAGATGCTAGGGCCTCTATCACCTGCCACTTCCCAAGCTCTTCAGCTGCATATCCCGTCATTCCTCAGCTTGCAACCCACCTCCGGCACAGTCAGACCATTTCCATTTCCAGGTGTGCCTGGTAGGTTCACCACCGCATTCTGTGTACGCGGCTTCTGCTGCCAATGCCCTTCCTCTCACCTGCCTGGTAACTCCCACGGGTCCTTTATGGCACAGCTTCCATACCAGCGAATAACATGGCACCGGCTACAGTGAGCATCAAGATATGGGTGCTGTCGGCATGAATGAAGCTGTGCTCATTTCAGTGGGAGGGCCCTACCCAGAATAGATGAGGAAGGTCTTTGGGAGGCCATACATTTGACGTGACCAGTAAAGAAGCCAGGAAGAAGCTTCTACTATTTTAAGTTCCACGTTTCAAAAATGCTTTAAATGTAGTGTATTTTAAGACATCAGTCACATTGTAATGCTGCGGTTGAACCTGCTGGTTACGACTGTCAGTTCTCTGACTGCTCTAAGGTGCTTCTCTTTCCTAATTTGACCCAGTCCCACAGAACTTACACAGTTGACAAGGCCCTCTGCCCAATGGTCACGTGCACTAGATTAGAAGCAGTTACTTTTCATATGAGAAGACATGGCCTTTGCTGACACCTCAGCTCAGGAATTCAGCTCAGGAACAGCCTTTTCCAAAAGATAAGTATCCCGCAGGGGTGTCAGCTAACTCATTGATAAATAAGATGCGGACGACCTTTGTCATGCTTCATTAATCATGTCACACGAAGTCATATTACTCTAGTCACTAGATAATGTGGCAGCCACTATTCCCAGAGGAAAAGCCCATTCCTAGAAGCACAGAAGCAACTCACACCAAGTAGCTGCATTGAACTGGATACATATGGGTCCTGTTATCCTGATAAAACAATTAGACAAGCACACAGAGAGACTGTGCTAGGATATCTGGTGCAGGATATTTTCCCCAATAGTAATAATAATAATAATAACAACAACAGAACATTAGAAATAGCCCAAGTATCCCACAATAGCAGACTGATTAAGTAAGAAAAAATGAAGAATGAAAATGTGCCTAGATATGGGTATACAAATACATGTTCAAAAATTGGTTTATTCTATGTAAACTATTATGATACCTGGGTTTTTTTTCCCCCACTGAATATTGTATTGGGAACATTTTTATATATCAATATATGCATGTATAATTATTATTGAAATCAAACTATAAGACCACTTAAACACTAATGTTTTCAAATATTTGAAGTTTTTAAAACTTTTTAAAAATAAAAATAGGGAATGTAAAAAGTAAGAGAAGCTCCCTTCTTACTTCCTAATTGGTCATGTTGAATGTGTGGTTTCCTAAAGGCAGTGAGTCCTGGGTCAGAGTGACTCCACACAAGGGCTCCCACCATTTCATAAGCAGGATTTCATTCATTTGGACAATACTGAGTTACTTAGCACTGTTTGCTAATACTGAATTACTTAGCACTATTTGCTACAGAGTACAAAAATGAATGAGATTCAATTTGGTGGGGGAAGCAGCAAATAAATGAACACTGTTATAATAGAGCATGTATGAAGGCATTGTTAGGCACACTCCCATTGAATCTCTCCTCGTACAGTATCACAGAAACTGCCATAAATGGGATCCCATCACACCACAGAGGGTTACTGCAAGAGTCAATGAACCAAATAAATGTACCTCCTTGAGCACTTGGAATATAGTACATGTTTAATAACATGTAGAAAGAGAAAAGCAAACAAGCCATTCTCTTGAAAGGGAATTGGGAGTGTGTCTGAAGACACTGAGAACCAAATTTTGGTAACAAAGTAGAGCTTGCAAGATTTAAATAGGCAACAAGTGACATGCTTAGGGTGATTTTTGTCTTCTATTTATTATACCTATCCATAGTTCTTTCCTCTTGCTTCCTATTGTATAAATCAGCAACACTATCTAATAGGTTGGAGCTGAACTTTCTATCCAGCTAGAAATAACCTGGTATTTTATTCAAGTCTGCCTAAATACCACCAGGCTAAAACAGGGACATTTCGTTCATCCTGAAAAAAATAATAAAATGGAAATGCTAACTTGAATTAGACAACTTACAGTTGTATGGTGTGTGTGTGGAACATGTGTGTATGTGTTGTCTGTGCATGCACGTTGGAAGAAGATATAGAAGGAGGGATGGTAGGACAAATTTACAACACAGGCAACCAAAAAATCAAAATATTAGTACCGTGGTAGGAAACAAAGTAATGAAAGGGCATTCTGAAACTGTCAAGGAAGACCGTTTTCCAGGCATGAAAGGAATTAGAAGATAAACTAAGATCAGTGTTACCTTAAGAACTGTTTTTTTTTTTTTTTATATGTGTGGATGTTCTAATCCCATACTTCTGGCCTAGATAAAGTCACACAGCTAATTGCTATCTTCCAGAGCAGACTGCCATTCAAAGTTCCCTGCATAACAGTAAAACAGAAATAAATAAGGAGATGTTCTCTACTGGCAGTTCCCTTGCTTAAAGCTCAGAAGAAGAGGGAGGAATGGGGTCTGGAAGAAAAGCATCATTTCCTAGGTGACTCTGAATGTGGATGTGAAGGGTTTCCCCCGGGAAACTACAGTACCGAATGCAGGCATCAGGCAAGACAGACAGTGAAGCTGCTCCCTCATTCTCTCTTAGTTCTCTGCTCCTTATCAGTTGTGCTAATATTTAGCATGCAATTATTGCTCTCAGTGATTAAACATTTTCTCCCTTTCATGCTGCTGATTTTCTTTTGAAGGCTGAGTCACACTCCAGGGAAAATCTTTCTCTCTGTACATTCCACTTGTCTTTCCTCAGCTTTACTAGGATGAAAACAAAGATTATAAACATGGCCACCATTGGCGCTAGAGAATGAGGTAAAAAAATGAGGGCAGGTGTTTTCATGCTCAAGTGTTTTGAGGACTAAGGATAAAATTCCTTGTCCCAAAAAAAAAAAAAAAAAAGTAACATAAGTTCTTTCCAGAAGTAAAAAAGCTAAGTATCACTGGACAAGGAAAACCACTATTTAATAATATGACATTTACAAAAGAGTTAAGTTTTCACTTTAGAAATAATTCACTGTGCCACTGCTACATGTAGCTCAATATTATTTCTTCATTCTCAAAATAGACAAAGCAGAATAAAGGTTAGATAAGTTGTTCAGGACAGGTGAAGGATTCAAATTCACTTCCTTCTAAGTATCATCTTCCCTTCAAACTCACTGTCACGCATGGGAAGAAGTTTTTGTGCAACCTGGGGTCTTAAACCTATTGTTTTTTTAAATAAGGAAGGGGAAAAAAAAATAAAGGGCAGCACATGCCCTTTAACTTCTCCATCACTGTGCCTCTGTCTGTAATATAATGGCGCAAAGATGAGAGATGGCCACGGCTGCTCGTTGGGTCTGTCTTCGAGTCAGACAAAGCACTAAATAAGAAACACAGGGTCGCACATCGAAGCCTCACAACAATCCTCCTTTTGCAAATGAAGAAACGGGAGACTCAGGGATGCTAAACAAGTGATAATCAAGCTAATAAGAGATGCATATATGAACTCAGTTACTGGACATTGGGGCATAAGCACTTAGCTCACTGGAAGTGTTGCCTTTGCTTTAGAAAAGAAAATCATTAAGTTGGGAACAATGTGAGGCCAGGAGAAATCTGAAAGCTGTGGGTTGTACCCATGGGTAAGCCATTTTATAACACTTTTACATTTCAACAGTCTCCTTTCCTCAGGACAACATCTGGTTCAGCACACTTTCCTGTTTCTAACTACTCATATGCAAGTGCAGCATTTCACAAATCAGATCAAATGCAACTAGAATTCAATCAGTGATAGGAAAGAGTTAATGCTCTAATTTTCTTGCAAGGAATAAATTCCTAGAAACTGGTTGATTTCATGGTGCTAGCAATTTTTCCAAAATGTAGTCTCTTGGAGTCACCTGGCTAATTCCCCTAGAGCATGGTAGAAGGGAGAATTATAATGTGCTGATGTAGAGAACTCCATAAAGGCTTCCACATAACCTTGTTTCCAATATGAAATCAGTATTCCCCCAGACACCTTATACAAATTAATTCAGGATGCAAACAATTGACACAGTGAATTTATATAGTCATACAAAAGTGACTGCTACAAACATATGGCTCCTGTCAAATGCAAGATTGGGGTCAGGAATAAGCTGGAATTTCTGTCAAGCTTATAGCTTCAAAGAGACTCTTAAGGCACAAGGTAACTCTTACAGAAAGGGCTCCCTTTCTTCTAAGCTCAGGTTTTTAGCTCACAAGAAAAGTTAAAGATTTTCTTTTTGTATGAGTTGATTCAGTCACTAAAATAATACATATCAAAATATAAATGATTTGACAGAAAACTAGATAGTACTGATCAAATGGGAAGAATTCTAGCAAATGTAGTTCTATAGAAGTTTTCTGAAATAAGAATTAAATAAAATCTGTCACACTGTTGCTCAGATTTCCATGGTACAACAAGAAAGATATTTGGAAAACAAGAGAACACATTTAACCAGTGGCCAAACAATTTTGTGTCACATTTGAGGGAAGAACATTCTTCCCACCCAGCTATGATGAACGGCAACTGTGTTGTACTAAGCATTAGGTTTGCTGTCTCTTTGTCAGATATTGTAACATGGAAAACCACCGAAGGAAGGTCCATCCAGCGGCAAAATGCGTCATAGATAGTTACTGGTGAATCAAAAGCTGGGTTCGATCACAACAACGACAAAAGGAAAATATTAAATATTTAGAAATATGTCTCCTTTATTTGCATTCTCTCACTATTCCATTAAATCACTGGAGTGTTCTCTTCCTCTGACTCCCTTCTTCTCATTCTTCCTTTTCAGCCCTCTCAATCCCTTCTTTATCCATCCCCTTGGGAGGTAATAATTTTTTTTTTAATTGGTTATGGCCCATTTGCTGTTCACATAATGATGGCAAATGATTATGATGTGTGTCTGTTGTGGGGCCACCTTCAGTGACCAGGGTGGGGCCTGGGTAAGCCAGGAGCTAATGAGGCAGAGGTGGGGCCTGGATGCCAGTTGAGATTTTACTAGCAAGCCCACATGTCTCTGTGCTGCTCTCCCCTGTGACAGGCGCCCCTAGTTGGTGTAGGAGGGACGAGTCCCCATAGCCCAGAAGAGCATGTGTGCCATTGGTGTCTTGGAAGCTCTTTTGTTGACAGCAACAATCAAAGTAAGCAGAAGTGGAAGGAAGCAAACTGGAATCCAACAAAAGGGAAGAAATGGAAGATTTACCATTGGGTAATGCCCCTTTTTTGTATTCTTGCAAAGCAAAAATTTATTCTTGCAAACTTATTGTTTGCTTTAAGTTCTCCCTAATTTTTTGTGAAATAATATTTTTGGTCATTTTCTGTGCTTGAATAGTGTCTTCTTCTTTTCCGAACTGTTTCTATCTTTCTCACTTCTTTCCTTTCCTTCAAAGAAAAACCTTCTGCCATACAGGTGTGTTACTTCTCAGGGAAAAAAAAAAAAAAAAAAAAGGTTAGGTTATTCAAACTTAGGCTCGATGCTTTAGGATTTGAAATAGTAATCCTTATTATTTTTTTTTTCAAGTCCCTGGGAAAGGAATTGATATTTGCATTAGTAAATTTGGGGTCTTTTTAGTCAGTGACTTGTCCTGTTTCTAGGGGTAGATGTTCTCAGACTATTTCAGAGTAACTATTACTAAGGCTTACCTCACCTTGCTTCTTTCTGAAGAAATGCCTGCCAGCCCACAGCTGGGTATGAGCTCACTTGACTTTTGCCCCTTTGAAAACTGCTTTTTTGTACTGGACAATTGTATTTTAATGTGTTGATGTATCCAGTAGATCAGTAAAGTTTTAAAAAATCTATATATATGTTTTATATATATACACACACACATACATGTATAGATAGATACAGAGAGATATCTTAGAGCTGTGTGAAAGGTAATTTCCCAGTAGACCAACCTCAAAAATCATCCTGCCTAAGTTCCAATATGCATCTCAGTCATATAACATACAAGATTCATTTTCCAACCCCATTCTCATGCCAGAGGCTGAAAATATTTGTAAAGACAGATCCTGTCCTCCCACATGACCCTATCCAAATGTCACACAAATATATTTTGGTCTGATTTCCTACTGCCAAATAAACAGTGTCCATTTCTTTTCTTCCATGAAATACATCTTTTATTTTTGCTTCTTTCTAATCAAGGCACCATATTCCATCCTGAAAATAATGCTTATTATTTATGAGATAACTTTATTACTAAGCTTGAGTTAAAACTTTATTTCAGGAATGTCAAATTTTTAGTTTGACATATCATCTAAATTATTTATCAAATTAAATACTTTACTAGAAATATGACATCAAGCCTTTCCTTTGAATGTCACATAATAAAGCAACTCTGACATCAGAAGTAGAAATAGGACTTCTGGGACAAATTTGCTTTCCTTGACATGACTAAAATGAAATAGTTCCTTTTAATTGCTCAGAACAAGAGGATTTATAAAATATATGTGGGGTGTTTTTCTATTTAATCTGAATATCTCAGGAGCAATAATTTAGAAAAGTAAGGTTTACATTTTATTGGGCTTGTTTGTAAAAAACAGCAGAAAAGCAATACTCTTAGTAGTAACAGATAGGGTCTCTGGAAATGTGCAATGTCAATAATAAAGACATGTTATTTGTCTGCCTGTGGGTATTAGCAGCTGGTCTTTAAGTTCAACCACTTCTTATTAAGTAAGAAGTATGTTTATTACCCGGTTATAACAGGAAGTACTGGCTTGGAAGAAAATGGACCTCCTTAACTTCTTACTCTCAGGGAGTAACTAAACTATTGGATCATTATGCCAAACCTCCAAGCATTTAATTTTACTACTACTTAAAAAACCTCATTATCACCTGTTTTGCGTTTTCCTCAATGTCTTTTTCTCCAGGAGCAGATTTCTGATAGGCTTAAAATGTCTAGCAGAATAAGAAGATATTAAGGCAAATAAAAGATTTAGAGATAACTGGGTCCACTTTCTCTCTCCTATAGATGAGAGAGCTGAGTCTCTTGGAATTTAAATGGCTTTTTTGGACAGTTACAACTGGGAAACCTGTGATATAAAGACAAACTTGGGGAGATGTGAAGTGTTTTTGAACAATGCTTTTGTGGTTGGAAAGAAGTATCTTTAAGGTGTCTTTTCCAACACTGAGTGTGAAAAGGTCACTTCACCTTCTATTTGACCATTCTATCTCTGGTCCTTTATGGATTTCTGGTATGATGCTGGATGTTTACTAAGAGCAACTGGGCATTTGTTTAGAGATGTATCAGCCATATGTACTTCATACTTTGTCCTTTCAGAAGTCAAGGAGGAAAAAGAGGGAATGAGAGTGATCTGGAAATCACCCAAACTAAAGGAATTTGAACTTGTTATAAAGGTAATCCTATCCTGTTCCATAAAGAATTATTTTCCTGGAAAAAAAAAATAATGTACTTAGAAAATTCCCTTAAGGGGTGCTTGGGTGGCTCAGTCAGTTAAGCATCTGCCTTCATGATCTCGGAGTCCCGGGATCAAACCCACATCCAGCTCCCCCCTCAGCAGGGAGTCTGCTTCTCCCTCTGCCCCCTGCCTCACTTGTGCTCTCCCTCTCTCTCTCACTCAGATAAATAAATAAAATCTTAAAAAGAGAGAGAGAAAATTCCCTTAATGTCAGTTTATAACATACTCTGTTTTAAAAGAGAATTTATTTTAAAAAAAAGAAGAAGAATGTATATGTAATGGAGATAGAAAACATATCTCTCATTGCCCAAAGACTTGAAGTAGATTTGTAAGCTGGCAATAGCAAAAAATTAACATGGCTGCAAGGTTGTGTCCAAGGACACACTATAGGTTATGACAGACCTGGACAGGAACTTAAAGGAGTCTGGCTTGTCCAGTGTTTTTCCTACTGCATCAAGTTTTATCTACTTTGAAAGTAGATGGATGATACCAAATACATTACAGCCTTTTTAAATTAATGATACAAAAATATACATATGCTTGAGATTAAAATGGGAGGAGAGAAAGAGCAGAGCTAATTAAAACTGCAGGGAGAACTTATGATAAATCATCCAGACAATATCACCATTAACTTGGTCTGCCTTTCTCAACAATGTCAGGAAATCCATCAATGATCAGACATAGCCGTGGCCTTGGTTTAGACCTTTCAGCAAGATGGAACCACCAATGCATCAGTGACAAAACAGACCACGGTGGTCTTACTTCCCCCATATTGCTCTTACATCAATGCGCAAACAAGACCAGACATAGTGCGCCTCTTTTGTGTCCTCGTTTTACAACTGCCTTTGTTTTTCCTTCCCTCTGAATATGCTGCTAATTTGAGAGCAATAAAAAACTCCTGAAGAAAACTAATTTGCACACAGCTGCAGTTCATCAGCCTGCTTGACGAGGTGCCCCCAGCCTAAACCCTCCCTTGAAATGGAAGGCTTGAGCACCAAGGGACTTGGTGTATGCTTGATTGGTTTTGATGGTGAAGCCCGCCCTTGAAGCATTGGGAATCAATTTTGGTTTGGTAGTCCAACTAGACCATAACCTTCAGTGGGCATACTCCAGGTGAACCCTTACCAAGGAATAAGACAGGGGCATGGGATATGCAAAAGCAGGATCATCGGATGACATCCTATTCCTTTTCCTCCCACCAGCTAAACTTGTAAGTTCTCACCAGTAAAGTGAGTTTCTACATCTGGCTTCATTTGTAGACCTTCTGTGTGAGCAGACTCGAGGACGAGGTCCGAAAGAAGAATAATCCCAGCCTTGTTTGATCAGGCAGATATTCACTTACTAGGAGGACCTTGACCACAAATATTTGTTGGAATGGCCAAGTCCATTAGATTTAACAAAGCTGAGTTGGAAGCTCCACAGTGGCATCTTCTGCTTTGCACGTGCCAGCAAACAACATGTTATTGGGCAGCGTATTAACATTTAGTTCTCTGCACTGAATCAGTACTGCCATGACAAAGAAAGGAAATCTATAAAAGAAGATGACACTTTTCAAATATGTATTTAATGGTAAAAAGGCAATGAAAGTAAAGTTTCATCTTTACATTCAATTCTGATGGATACTTTTTCATTCAGATGTTTCCTCTGGCCCCAGAAGAAGAGATCCTCTCGAAAAGCAAAAATAGTCACTTCTCTCAGAACTAGAACAGAAAAGCATTCTTCATGAATGACTCAAAGGCAAGATGACCTATTTCTGATTAATATGATGGTATATAAGCCCAGAGTGGGAAAGGGAGAAAAAAAACATATTTGAGTGTGTTTGAGAATTGAATGCCAAAATCAGACACTTCTATATTCCATAAGGAAACCATGATTTACTGCAATTTTCCAAAAAGTCATCTACAGTTCCTTCGACTGATCCTGGGTACTTAATTCCCTGGTGTATGCTCTGTTTTGTTTTCAGACTAAAACACAGATATGATCATTTTGCAGAAACTATTATAGTACCTCCAAGAGAATTACCAAAATAAAGATAGAGATAAGAGATTTTTCAGGCACAGAGGCCAAAGAATAAATGAAAATTACCTAATTTTCAATTACAAGATTGGAGAATGACCATTATGTAAAGATAACCAGACAAATAGGCCCTCCTTTAAGTAAAGCTAAAATGTGGAAGTCAGGATTTGCATACAAGATAAGATAAAGAGCGATTATTTGCTTTTTAAAAAGAGGTCCATAATAGGGTTCACTCAAATAGCAAGATCTTCCATATTCTTAAGCAATGACTAGATTTCGGAGAATTCATTTCTTGCTTAATTCTTTTAAACCTGCTCAGCATATAAAGCAAGCTGTTCAGAGCCACACAGGTGTTGAAACTGAATGAAGGAAACCTCATTTAAAATGGAGTCCAGAAGCCATAGGGGATGTTGTGTCTTGCCCTATTCTTGTCAGCTGTAGACCCCAAAAGGAAGGTACCTTGCATTCCCAACAGGAAGAAGCCTATACCTGACTACCCCAGCAGGAGGAAGAAAGATTTTCTCCTCCATAGACAACAAACAATCCAGCCATTGATAATGTCATAACCCAGCCAATGAAAACCCACTACACTCTGAACTCCTAATTTATTCCAAAGCATTTTTTATTTGTAAGGGCCCCCTCTCCACTCCTCATGTCTGCTTATAAAAGAGCATTCCTCTCCTTTGTGCTCTGGACCTGTTTATGATTTTCCCCTGGCATGTCCTGAATTGCAATTTTCTGCTATTTCCAAATAAACCCATTTTTGCTGGTAAAATAATTAACAAGTTATATCTGTTTTTTAAGATTAACACAGGTAAATGTAAAAGACATGGCTAAGTGTGGTTGTAGTTTTCTGTCCACAATCACAGAGAAATTGCTGTAAAACATTAAGAATGGTAAGAGGTTTAAGAAAAAAAGAGGTTTAAGAGGTTTAAGAAAAAAAAATTAAAAATGAGTGGTAGAAAAAGATAGTAAACTCATTCTGGAAAAATATATATATTATTGCATATACAGATATAGACATTACATCTATATCTACATCTCTATCCCTATCTATATCTATACCTATGTATCTTCCCTCAGGATCTTTTTTCCATAAAAAATTCTAACAAGGTATTTCCAGGCCAAGGCAGAAATAAAATCCTTCATCAACCACTGAAGGCCAAAAGGAAGGATACAGTTTAGGATCTAAGAATGGCAGTCTTAGAAGCTGAGTCTAAGAACTTCTAATGTAAGAAGTTAGGGTTCTGTTTAGAGGGATTACATCAGCCTCCTATGAGGACAGTATTCCGATACCTTTCTTCAAGAGGGATAGAGTTGGTGTTCCATCTACCATCCTTCCTGGTCACCCTGACCTCTTACTTTTTGGGGGGGAAAAATATATATATATACATATATTATCAGGAGTAGTAAATTATATCAATGACAAAGTCAAAGATAGGTGAGGAAGAGTCCTTGTGCTCCAAAGAAGTACTTAAGGCCCTGACATTGCAGAATGAGAGACAGATGACTCAATCAATAAGACAAAATGGCTTGAAATTCTATAACCTGCCCCAAGAGGGGTGGAAGTAGGTGGGAGAGGCAGGAGGAAGAGGGGTAGTGGCTGCTCCATTGTGAATAGGAAAGTCAAGACCACTGGATTCCACATCTAGGTCTCATGTTGACTTAGTTTTTATGACCTTGATTAAACAGATTTAGTTACAGGTGAATTTGCAAGGTATGCCAGAGGTAGGATAGAGAATCATAAAGAAAATTTGTTGAAAGTCTAAACTCAAACAGAACAAGGACAAAAATAAATTCAAGTCCGAAGGCAGCATGGAAAGGGTTACATCCATAGCACAATCTATTGAAAGTGCAAATACAAGTTTATCAATTATTTAAAAAATCTATCAGGGATGCCTGGTTGCTCAATCAGTTAAGTGCCTGACTCTTTGTTTGAGCTCAGGTCATGATCTCAGGGCCCTGGGACCCCTTGTGTCTTCGGGCTCTGGCTCAGCTCATAATCTTCCTGTCCCTCTCCCTCTCCCCTTCTGCCCCTCTCCACCCCCTCCAACTACCAGGTGCTGGTCAACAGCAAGGACTGGAAATCCCACAGACCAATAAGGACATGATTATGCAGGTAATGTGTAAAGTGAAAAGCATGAAATAAGAGTCCTCAAAATTGTCAGAGAATGGTGATTCTTGACAATCCACACGTCATTAGCTAGCATCCTGGGCTCTCAAACAAACTCTCTCCCTCCAAACTATAGTTATTTAATTATTTGAGTAGATAATTTACTGTCAATCTGCTGCACGTGGGGGATTGCTTTCAATTCTGGGATGAACATGATATAACAGAACGTATGAACTACTAAAGAATGCAGTCAGGTATATAACCAAGGAATCAGTTTTATCATCTTTATCAAGTTAGATCACTTTATCAAGTGTTTCAAATGGCAAGTCCAGGTCTTAGGAGAACACAGAGTGGACTCCTAACCTCATTGCCATGAGGAGTAAAGAAAGGCGTTCCAGACTGGTGACAGCTGGCTTGAGACCACAGGCAAAGGGGGATGGGAGGTGAAGCCAGCTGTACTGGGAAGAGACGGTTTCAGAAGGTGAATAGCGCGTTCAAAGGCTTGGACAGTAAAATGGATAATCACACTTGTCTTGGATTTCTCTGCCTGCTAGACATGAATTATCTGGCACTGAAACTATTAGCAGGCAAGGTCTAGATGGGGATATGGGTGTACTTGGTTCTGAAAGGTACCAGCACATGTCATCCCAAAATATGCCTCTTTGGCCTATAGATTGAGCTAAAGGCCCTGAGAACAAGCAGATATAGGAGAAGCTCCAAAAAAAATGAGGCCACATTTTTGTTTTATAAAGGTAATTTACCTGTATAACGGAATCTTACATTTGCAAAGACATTCCCAGCTTCTCCCTTACCCGGAAGTAGAAGACTTGGAGATTGTATAGCAATGAAGAAGGTACCACTTAAATCCTCACAACAAATCTAATTAAACAAACCCTTGTTTGTCATACCTTTACAGGTCACCTTGCCAGTCCTTGCCTCCCTCTCCTAGAAGCTCAAATCCATTTTCTCTGTGTTTAGCCTAAAGTAGTACACAGCCCCAAGTTCTACCCACCCAGCTGGGTTACTCCCCCTTGGATAGTCCCATGCCTCTGTGCATTATGAACTTCTGGTTTTCTCTTGTCAGTCTGTCTCTTGCCAGTCTAATTAACAGCAGCATCCAGCCCGAGAGCCTAAGACAGGCAGAGGGAAGATAGTTTTTCCTCTCCTACAGTTCTCGTACACGGTCAAGCAGCCCCATGCCCCAAAGACAAATGCGGACCCACACACTTTCCATATCCCACCTGTAGTTCAGAATGGCTGGCCTCCGGGTACCTGACAGTCTCTCCTAAGGGTGCTAGAGATGATTAACTTCTCTAGGCTCCTAGCAGGCAGGATGCTGACACGGGCTGGATGAGAACGTTGAAGCACACTCCAAACAGCTCAATTAGATCAAGAGAAAGGCTTCCTGAAGCAGCTCAATAGATTTATTGGACATTTTCCTTCTCTTCACAATATTAAAAAAAAAAAAAAAAATCCTCGGCTTCCTTGCGACCTGGAGTTGAAAGGTTGCTCCAGTCTCTTGCAGTGAGTCTCCCTCTCAGGTGAGCCTGCTTTCCTTTCTCACGGGCTGCAAGCTCCTCAGTCAACAGCGTATTTATGGGGGAGAACAGGCTCCCGGGTGCTCAGCCGGCCCTGGAAGCCATTCTAAGTCGCTGCGTGTTTATACATTTGACAATAGCTCTCAGGCAAGAGAGGGGCTGAGAGGGCAGAAGCACCACTTCCCGGCGTCGAGATCACAGCAGAGAGAACAACAAGGAAAATAAAAAGATGAGTAAACCTGACAGTGCCCTCTTCTTGATCGAGCTCTGGTGTGGATCTGGGTACGTGCGGGGAAGACAGAGTGAATATACGCCTTCTAATGTGTTGTCCATAAGTCAGCTGCAGAAGGCAGCCAGTTCTTCATGGCATTGTCAGAAGTGGGTCATAAATACAGTTTTACTGGGGGGAAAGTGACCAAAAGGATGGAGAGTGAACATTGGCGTGGCTTGGCACCGAACTAGGCAGACCACCTCTAACTCTCTGTTCTTCTGTTTACAACTTTTATAATCCACACATATGCTTCTTATCCAGTCCAATTTTTTATTTAATAATTTAAAGTTATGGATGTTTATTAAAACAGCTACCATAACACTTACGTACTAAGCACCTATTACGTGCTCTATCCTAGACCTCAGCATTTATTACCTCACTTAGAACTCAAGCTAAGTAGGATTATTATTATTTATTCCCATTTTATAGATGAGGAAACGGAGACAAGGTTTCAATAACCCATCCAAGGGGCGCCTGGGTGGCTCAGTGGGTTAAGCCTTTGCCTTCAGCTCAGGTCATGATCTCAGAGTCCTGGGATTGAGCCCCACATCGGGCTCTCTGCTCAGCAGGGAGCCTGCTTCCCTCTCCCTCTCTCTCTGCCTGCCTCTCTGCCTACTTGTGATCTCTGCCTGTCAAATAAATAAATAAAATCTTTAAAATTAAAAAAAAAAAAAACATCCAAAACAACACAGCAAAGGCATGGCAGATCTGCCTACCTATGTTTGACTCCAGGGCCCAAGTTCTTACCCATTACGTGCTAATTGATTATGAACATCAGTGATTCAGCAATGAACATACAGTTACTTCTGTGAGAGTCCTTTAGTTTTATTTTTAAGAAACAGGTTCTTTTTTTTTTTTTTTAAAGATTGTATTTATTTATCTGACAGACAGAGATCACAAGCAGGCAGAGAGGCAGGCAGAGAGAGAGGAGGAAGCAGACTCCCTGCTGAACAGAGAGCCCGACACAGGGCTTGATCCCAGGACCCTGAGATCATGACCTGAGCTGAAGGCAGAGGCTTTAACCCACTGAGCCACCCAGGCGCCCCAAGAAACCAATTCTTAACAACCTGAAGTCAGTAGCAACACCTGACGGTTGGATTTTGGATACATCAAGTTGGCTGAGTTATACAGATTGCTAAATTTACTACATGACTTTAAATCAGTCCTTGTACATTGCTGAACTAAAGGGGCAACTAATCCAAATGTGTAGAATTGTACAACCAAATATTTTGGATTGGGAAAATATCGCAGGAAATGGGTCTCATTTTCAGTGTCTGTGGTTCTCCTACTGTATTATTTTCCCGGAGAAGTTGTGAAATATCTTCCAGCTTTTCCTTGCCTCTTCCAATCCACTTTTCCCAATAGCCATCATAATTTCTAGATATGAAATTTTATCATGTCACCATTTGGTTTAAAAGCTTTCACCATACTGAAAATAAAATCCTAGTGGCAAAATTCTTAGAACAATGGCTTGGTTCCCCTACATTACAGTTTCTGTAAACTGTCTGCTCTTTGAGCTGTTTTACATTTGTATTTATAAGTACACATCTACCACTTTATATGCATAGGTATCTTTACATATGTATGCATATCAATATATATGATATATAATAGATATATAATACATATATATACACATATGTGTGTGTGTGTGTGTGTGTGTGTGTATACACACACACACACATATATCAAGTTCAACACATAGAAATTTTTTGAAGTCTCATTTCTTCCCTGGCAGAACCTGGCATAAACTGCTGAGAGTCATATGATCTATTTTGTACCTGAGGGATGACAGAAAGAAAACAATGTGGCAGGGAGCTTTTGTGTCAGCCCTGCTAAAGGCAGGATGGCAGGGGACATTTGCTTCAACAAATGTGTATTTTCTCTAAAAGAACATAGAGTAGTTTTAGAGGTTCCTCAAGAAGTAAAACAAGCAAATGATCCAAAAGCAAAGGATTAAGGGAGTGGGGAAGACGATACTTTTCAGTACATGCAAAACCAAATGGAGGAGGATAGCTACCAGTTGTCTTGTTCCTTATAAGCATAACAACAAAATAAAGCAGGCTTAACCCTGGCAATAAGATGAAAGTAAGCAGTTGGGGATTGGATGATCTCAGATTCTTTAATTTATGGTCAGCATGATGGGAAGAGTGTATTTTGAGATCAGACCTACCTCCAAAATCTAGCTCCACTCTTACCTAACACAGTTTTTCCAGGTAAGCAGTGAGGAGGATGAAAGCAGCTTCTGAGGACAGATGTGGTGGTTCAATTAGATGAAATATACAAAATGTCTTTCACAGTCAGGCACAATACGGCAGAACTCAGTAAGTGCTAGACTCTCTCACTCCATGTTTTCCAAATTTGCTTGATCATAAAATCAAACTGGGGTACTTGTCAAAAAACGGATTTTCAGGCATCTTCCTTAGAGATCATGGTTCAGTAAGTCTACGGTGAAGTCCAGAAATCTGTATGTTCGCTAAAGGTCATTAGTGATTATTATGTTATAGCAAGTTTACAGAACAGTGCTCCAACTCATGTGGCCAAACCCCATGGATTTGGATCTAGACCAGATCAAACTGGAAAGGTCTGGAAAAGCCTCCTGTTATGGGTTGAGTTTCATCTACCTTATGATGATATGTTGAAGCCCTAACCCCAGTACCTCAGCATGGGAACTTATTTAGAAATAGGAAGGTTGCAGATGTAAGTGGTTAAGTTAAATGAAGCCATACTGCAGTAGGGTGGAGTCCTAGCCCACCATGACTGGTGTCTTTATAAGAAGACAGCCACATGAAGACAAGGACACAGAGGGAAAGAGCCTTGTGTTGGGGAAGTCAAGATTGGAATTACATGGCTGCAAGTCAAGTGTTACGGACTGAATGTTTGTGTCCTCCAGCATCATATTAAAATCCTAATCTCCAGTGTAATGGTTATTTGGAGGTGAGGTTAAGAGTTGGTTATAATTTTATTTGTCCTTTACTTAGAAATGTCTTTTTTAAAAAATAAGTAAAATACCAAGTGCATTTATAGTGCATTACAGCTATTTCTGAGCTCAGAAAAGTTTTGAGAATGAGACAAAGCACAAAGGGCAAAGTCACCAGGTGCAAACTTTTCATTTTCCCTGGCAAATATTACCCCCCACAAAAAGGTTAGTTTTTCCTTATATTTAGCTCTCACTGTAATGACACATGGACATCTCATTGTTCCACCCCTTATCAATATCATATGGAATCAACTGGAGTCACAAGAATGATGTTTCATAGTCATTTCTTCTAGGGTGGGAACCTTGGGAGCGGATGGATGAAAGGTAAATAGATAATACCTCAAGGCTCTGATTGCTTTTCAGTTTTACTTCTATTCTTCTCTGCACAAAAAAAAAAAAAAAAAAAAAAAAAAAAAAAAAAAAAGTAGTGTGCTGCTACTAAACTAATTTCTAGCTTTGGGGGTGGAGATTACAACAGAAGTCTGTGCATTCAAGTAACAGGGGCCATTAGAAACTTTTGACCCAAGTTGATGGCTCCTTATAGGACACAGAAACTTATCACAATGTTCACACCTAATCCTTGTTCACTATGCAAAAAAATTTTGGTGATCATCAAGAACAGTCACCCAACACCCTGCTCATGTAGCATACAGGTATTTGGTTGAAAACAGGGGGAAGAAAAGACAGAATCTCATTAATCTCAATTCATTAATCTATCTGGTAGGAGCAGCATAAGGAATAAAACCCCATGCTATGTAAGCATTAAGAAGCAAGGCTGGACAATAGATACTAAAACAATTTATCTGTTTGAAACAGTGTAAAATTAATAGCCTGATTTTAATTTGGAAATTATCTTCCCCAAGAAGAAGTCTGGATATATTTATATATATTTGTTGAATAGATGTTGATTATTTTTCTTAGTAATAGCCCAGAGGTGTCAACCATGAATCCTAATTAAATCATAGTGTGCCTCTACCTTGCCTCATGACTCAAGGCAAGAAACTTAGCATCATTTTCCTGACCATTATATATATATAATTAAATGACCAGTAAGTAGTTCATGAAATGTACAAAATTGAAAACAGAAAGAATATCACACTCAAGTAATACCGTGGGGTGATTATTTAGAAGGAACTGGGGAGATGATTTAGAAAAGTGTTTCTGTGAAGGTGGTAAGTGGACCCCTGTTAGAATTACCTGGAGAGCTTTTTGAAAAATGCATATTCTCAGAATCCATCTGAGACTAGGCAAGTGTTGCTGGGTAGGGTCTTAAGTCACTCTGTTCCTCTCAAATTTGTATATTTCAGTAACTGAAGTTATTTTGAGATACATATTGCCTTCTATCTCCTAGATCCAAACAAAATTCTGAGTTAACAGTGGAATTAAAAAACAAACAAACAAACAACAACAACAAACTTTGCACCTTTTCCCCTTGGAAACTTTTCCAAATATTCCACCTTGGAAACCACTGATCTCATCTACTGCTTTCATTTTACTGACAGCAAAATAAAGTACAGGGAGCTATCATTCCCCTAAAGTCCTGCTGAATATGTTACTGGCAGAGCTTGGACCCCACCTGGATCCGCTGATAGGGATCACACTGATCATATTCTTTTTTTCTAAGATTTTTTTTTTCATTTATTTGACAGTCAGAGAAGCAGTCAGAGAGAGAGGAGGAAGCAGGCTCCCCGCTGAGCAGAGAGCCGGATGTGGATGCGGGGCTCCATCCCAGGACCCTGAGACCATGACCTCAACCGAAGGCAGAGGCTTAACCCACTAAGCCACCCAGGCACCCCTGATCAAATTCTTTTTAAACACCATTTTATTATAAAAAAAAGGCAAACATAGAAAAATAACCAAAATCATCTGACGAACATTCATGGACTCATTATCCAAGTTCAACAATGATCACTTCATGACTGAATTTGTCTCCTCTATATGCACACCACCCCTCTACCCAACCCCTGATCACTCGGAGGCAACTCCAGGATCATATCATTTCATCTAAAATATTTGCCCAATTATATCATTGTAAGGAAGAAGCCATTAATATTGCTTCGCTTCTTTGTGTTTCCAGTATTTTTCATCTAAAAAAAGTTGGAACTATCACATATCAAGATAGTGAAAACATTTATGTATTTGAGAGTTATACTATCCTTTTTCCCTCATCTGAGAAGTAGGAAGGATTTTAAAAGCCTATGTTAGTTTGATCATCTCTGACCAACTCCATAATCGCTTAAGGTAGAAGAAACTGTGGGAAAACAGCCTTTGAAATATTGAGGCAGTATGGGCAATTTAGGGACAAATGCCTAAATTCTAAAGTCAATTTATTTATCTATTATTTATTTATTTAAATTATAAATTTTAATTAATTTAATTTCTAAATGCTAAATTCTAAAAACTTAGAATTAAAGAGAACATATAGTGGGTGAGATTAGGGCCTTTCTTTCACAAACCAAAACGTAATTAGATCGAAGGAGTAAGTAGCAACCAGTCCACCCAGGAAGTTTTTTAAAAATTGGTCTTTCACTTTTTAGAGATATTTTGAGTGACCTAGCACTATGGGGGAAAGCCGCTATAACAAATTCTGTCTGATTGCATGTGAAATGCTTACTTACAACATTGTATATGAATAGGAAGAGGGAAGGAGTGAGAGAGAGACAAAGAGGGAGAAGAAAGGGTGAGAGAGACTAACTCATGCACATTTTATCCCCTTCGGGACAAGGAGTTAATTATCATTATGGTAAATTATACAGCATATGAATTGAGGTAATCATAGGGCAATCAACTCCCAATTCAATTAACAAGAGGTACAATATCTTGCAAAACTCCAAAAGGTTTAGAAAGCTTTCTGTCATTGCTACCTAATGGTTGATACGTGTGGAAAATCTGACTTTGGAGAGCAGGGTTAATGTGATCCCTGTTCTAACAATGACAAAACTGTAATTCTACACCAAAAGAATGAATCTCATATACTGCTCAACCTCTGCCACCATATACTGAAATGGAAATAAACAAGAGAGAATAAAGCATAATGACCGCAATAATACATTAGGGTCCCCTCTTGCAGATTTTAAGAAAAATTCCGGCTGACAAAGGTATGTGAGGATCTTGACATGAGAGATAAGCTTGTGAAATGCTATTTTATATAAACATTAGTACAATACTCTTTTTTTTAATATTTTATTTATTTATTTGACAGAGAGAGAGATCACAAGTAGGCAGAGAGGCAGGCAGAGAGGGAGGGGGAAGCAGGCTCCCTGCTAAGCAGAGAGCCCCATGCAGGCCTCAGTCCCGGGACCCTGGGATCATGACCTGAGCCGAAGGCAGAGGCTTAACCCACTGAGCCACCCAGGCGCCCCATAGTACAATACTCTTATATTGGCTAGAAAAAAGAATCTATAGGAATATATGTGTGTGCATATATACATACTTAATGTATATATATTTTAACTTACGATGACATGGAAAGTGTCTGATACATTTCTGACATTCTGAGATGAAATTAGAATAATACTGAATTTGATTAAATAATGCCTTCCATATTGCTTTCAGAAAGCATGCGGCTGATTCTGAATTTCTGGTTTAGATTTAGCATGAAACCCAATTCTGTGATTTAAAGGAACACATCGGTGAATGTCTATATTTAAAAAAATGAAAGGTATCATCCATTTTACAGTATAGTAAACTAAATCCCCTGGAGGAGAAATGATTTGCCTTAGGTCACGAAGCTAATTATTTGAAGAGCCTGGGGTTTTTATTTGGCTAAGGAGATGTGTCAAGTGACTGACCCAGCATTTGTTGTATAATGTAGTGAGGAGTAAAGCAAATGGTACATGCTCCCTAAGCTTGAGAGGGTTACAGTCTAATTTGGGAGTTAAGATACTGGAACAAGAACTAGTTTTTTTTTTTTTTAATTATGGCATCAAATTATGTAATATACATTTATAGTATTTTATAGCTGAGGCAAAGGAGAAGAGGTAAGGTGATATTTAAGCTTTGTTTTAAGGGATGAAGACATGCATTTCAGCCCCTAGAAATCTGCAATCTAGTGTTGGAGAGAGGGGTGGACAGATATAGAGAAGTGATCTATATTAAAAGGCAGAAATCTTATTATACAACAAAAGCAAAATACTGTAGTTACTATGTGTCATTGGTGAAAGACAGGAATCGAAAGAGGTTTCAAGGGGAAGTCCTAAGTTGGGCTGTGAGGAACAAGAGGTATGTCAAAGAAGGTGTGTGTGGAGGAAGTCATGAAGAGTGAGTGAATTCAAGGAGGTGTAAAAGGGGAAGGTTGGCTGAGACAAAGGCAGGTGTAGACAGGAGTCGGGAGAGATGGTTGGAAAGACAGATGGAGGCTGGATTGTGGAGACCCATGAATGCATGCTTAGAAATAGATGCTTCTGAAACCCCAGAAGTCACCAAAAGTTCACCAGTGGACTGACCAGTTGTGACAGTGTTTTGGAAGAGAACTCAGAGGACAAGGGAGATGGGACCATCCAGCAGGTAGAAGCAGAGCACCCCGTGGCAAAAGAAATAAATGAGAGAAGAGGAGAAATACTGGTATTGTCCATTGACTGAATATGATGGGTAAGAGCAGAGTCAAAGATGATTTCACGGTTTCAGCTGAAACTCAGCAGAGAGGAGTGTGATCTACTAACTCAGACAAGGAAAAGAAAGAGGAGAGGTTGTAGAAAACAATAGGATGGGACACTTTTACCCAGTGAGAATGAAGTGGCAGCCAACATCCTCTGGATATATTTCGGAGGAAGCTGGGGACTGGAACTCAAGAAAGAAGACAGATTTAAAAAAAAAAAAAGGGTGACCAGCTGTTCGTTCCAGGTATATGACAGCATGTGAGAGGATACAGAATTGAGAGTATGCTCATGTGAGGCCCACCCAAGATGGAATTCTTTGAACAAATTTCATTTAGGGAACAGTGGTAGACAACATAAGATACATCAAGTCGGGGTTGCCCTTTCTGGTAGCTAGCACTGCCCTTGCAGCATATGGGGACCACAACAAGCCAGACAACCTGGCACCAGTCCCTCCTTTGGAGGGTAGAATTCCAAATGACTCTTCCACACTTGTCCTTTGGATCTCATCCAATTGTTTTCTTAACTTTCTCAGGTATTTTAGGTATTCCTATTGTTAGCTCCAGACTATGACTTTGAATTCTTCCTTTGGCTTCACTGTCACAGAATACAGCCTTGACACACCAGTGTGCCTTTATTTCAACCCACCTCATAGGCAGCCAGTGATGGCTTCAGGATTTCTAAGTAAGAACAACTTCTTGAAGATTGTGAGGCTATTTGGAACGGGAGGTCAGGAGACTTATTTTGAAACTGCAATTTTTATACTAAGATCAGCTTTTGTTTACATTGTAGGTTAGAGTAAGGGAACTTTCTAAAAATACATGTACTTGCACGTTATATCTTTGTCTTTTTTTTTTTTTTTGTAATTATCACTGTTATTATCAGGCAAGGTGTCTAATGTATTAGTGTCCCATGGTTGCCATAACAATACCAATGGGGTGGCTTACAACTGCAATTTACTCTCTCATAGTTCTGGAGACCAGAAGTCTCCAATTACTATCATTTAGCTGGAATCAGAGCACCAGAAGAGGCCCTGAGGGAGAACCAGTTTCTTAACTCTTCCAGCTGCTGGTGGCTGCCAGGATTCCATGGCTTGTGGCTGTATCACTCCAATCTCTGCATCTGTGTTCACACCACCTTCTGCCCTGTGCGAGCAGAGAGTCTCCTCTGCTTCTCTCTTCTAAGTATACTTGCGATGACATTTAGGACTGGCCCAGATAATCCAAGATTATCTCATCTCACTATCCATAACTTAGTCACACTTGCAAAAGCCCTTTCTCCACATGACACAAAACTCACAGGTTCCAGGAATCTGGACCTCGTGTCTTCGGAGGAGATTTTTCAGCCTACTACATAAGGGTAGGGCTAATGGCTTTCTTAAGACACCTGGGGTAACATCTCCATCTATTCTTCCTTGTGGGATCCTGAATATCAAGATACTAGCTTAGATATGAATTTTGATCTAAAAAAGGCCTGGCCTCCACTATCAATGTTGGCCTAAACCCATTCATTTCAGCTTTTGAAACACTGTTACTGAATGAGGAATTTCATGTGAAGTCCACCATTTTTGAAGTAACCTCAACTTGCACTTGAAGTAGTAGAATATTTTCATAAGAATGTCACACAATGATGTGACATATGGATTTAATTAATATTTTGCCAAGCCTAAGATCATCAATTTCCACTGGTGACATTAAGATGAAATCAATGTTGCAGGCCACAAAATGTGCAATGTGACAAAATGGGACAGCAATTAGAAAACTGTTAAAATGAAATTCATGATATAAACTCCATGCTGAGAGATAATGTAAATGGCAGAAATGGAGATACATACAGGGACACAATAGTTGCTGACAGTCATAAAACACTAACTACTATAGTCGATGCTTTTAATCATTTTTACTGAAAAGGGGGTCAGTGGCATAAAAGACCAGACAGTGGATAACTCCAGTTCTACTAGGTTATGTCAAACTCACCATTATTGAGTTGAAGCAACTTAGAATAATTTTAATATTAGATTGCACTTGTTAAACATGGTCTAAGTTATTGGTGGGTAACTGCTGAGTGACAACAACAAAATAAAACAAAACAAAAACCCACAACAAAACAGCAACAAAAAATAGAGAGCCAATATTTCTCAACACCCAGACCACAAAGGGAAGAACTCATGTGCCAGTAAGAGATATCTCCATGAATCTTGGAAGATGTTACTACACTTGTAAGGAGTAAATTGAAAAGTAGTTTGGATTCCGTACTTAGTCTCTGAGGACAGGAATAATATATGCAAGTGTAAAACTTCTAAATTGCAGCTTGGATGTTTTTAACATCTGCATGCTTGATGTACATCAAATAGCTGAGAGGATTAAATGAAGTTTTTACTTTTTAATCAGCTAGTTTCCGAGTCGTATGGACACAGCTAATGATTCATGTTGGAGGGCTATGTTAGTCATTTCAAGTTTATTAAGAAGCTACATCTCTTCTCTCACCTGTGGAGTCAGCCTTGTTATTTTATAAGCCCTATTCAAACACGTCGACATGTACATCATCATACACATTATTGATGGACCTGAGCTTTCGGCAAAAGAAACTCTCATTTATTTTTTTGAATGTTTATATTATATCTGAGCCTTATAAAGCTCCTTGTACATTTCTGCAAGTCAAATACAATTTTTTAAAAAATCTATAGGCCAAAGCAGGAAAATCAAGAAGTATTTTAAACTGATACTTCAAAATAGGCATCCTGACCACTCATCTAGGTTAGGGTTGAATATTCATCCTCCTAAACATGTATGGAAATTGTATGTGCGCTACTTCTGTTCTGAAGATGTAATAAAATATAATACGCCTTACTATATTCTTAAAATTAATTTCCTCTGTTTCTTTTTAATTTTTAAATGTGGCTACTAGACATACAAGATCATGCTGAGCTAGACTCAGCTGGGTGAAGAGGAATATTCTTGACGGTCCTGGATCAATGCAACAAGGTAGGTCTCCAGTAACTGCCATCCTGGTGTAATGAGAGGAGCAGAGATGTTCTCGTCAAGAAAAGTAAGTGGCTGACGTATTAGGTTCCAGAAGTCCAAGAGGAACCAGAGGCAAGATGAGTGAAACTCCTCCCTGCTCCAGAAAAAGATGCACCCAAGCCACGGACAAGGCTACCTCCATTGATGAGAGTCATCAGGCCCTCCAAAAAAACCACAGGTTAAAAGGACAGAGGACTGAATGGGACATAGGAGCAGAAACCAGCAATAACTTGAGTAATACAACAAACTTTGCCCTCAAACATCCTCTTAAATCAAAGTAAAGAATGCAACTTCAGCACTACAGAAGTTCATCAGAATCCTCACATGACCATTGCTCAGACACTTTGTAATCTCACTGTTTTCCAGACATTTCCTTTTGACATACCCAACTATTGTTCAGAGGAACATAGCTCTGTGCGAAGTTTGAAAGTTTAGTTATTTTGGGGTTGTATGTACACAAAATACCTTTGGGCAGTATGGAAAACCCATTTTTCCCCCTTGTTCCATAACTCACAAGAGAGCTGAACATACTTTCCTAAAATTTTCCTTTCCACCAACAACGAGTTTAAGTCTATGCCCATGAATTTTGAGGCTTTATCTATTTTTTTAAGGTTTTTTTTTAAGATTTTATTTATTTATTTGACAGAGAGAGAAATCACAAGTAGGCAGAGAGGCAGGCATAGAGAGGGGGAAGCAGGCTCCCCGCTGAGCAGAGAGCCTGATGTGGGACTTGATCCCAGAACCCTGGGATCATGATCTGAGCCGAAGGCAGAGGCTTAACCCACTGAGCCACTGAGGTGCTCAAATTTTTAGGCTTTAAAGTCTGACTTTTCAAGGGGTGCTTCTCTTCAACTGGGACTTCCTTCTGAAATGTTTTAAATATATAGTTAGCTCTCCCTATAGTTATGGAAAATGAAAATTTTTCTTGTGTAATAATTGGCAACTGATATATTTGTTTTATAAAAAATTTATGTATTTTTCCAAATTTGCATATGAAGCCACAAAAGTGGTAATAGATTTGACTTTGACTTTAAACCACAGGGTCTTGGATGTGAAGCAGTAGAGATATGGAAAATGCTATGCAACAGAGTGGAAGGGAAGTCCAACAAACCTTAATATTCTAGAGTTACAAGGTGCTGTATCAGGAATCGGGGTTCAATGGATGGAATTTAAGAAGAGCTAGGCAGTGAATCTATTACATTCCCCCCCAAGTACCCTTTGAATTAAATAAAATGAATCAATCCCACCAACTAGAATTTTTCCACACTTTAGGCTATTTCTTGGGTACCATGTAGGTTTAATCAGAACACTTAGACCAAGGAAGGCTTTAAAGCTTTGTGTCCAGCTTTCTCAAGTAGCCACTGGGGATCTGGTTCAAGCATTTATTCAGAAGGGAATCAAAAAGCAGGCTTCCTTGTACTTATAACTGAATTCAAAAACAGTGGTGAGCAGGAGAAATGGGAAAATGATCAAAGAATACAAATTTCTAGTTATAAGATGAATAAATTCTGGGGATCTAATGTATAGCATGGTGATTATAGTTAATAATACTGCATTATATACTTGAAAGGTGTTAAGAGAGTAGATATTAAATGTTCTCACCACAACAAATGAATTGTAACTATGTGGCTTGATGGAGGTGTTAGCTAATCCTGGCAGTAATTTTGTAGTAGATAAGTGTATCAAATCAACACCTTGTATACCTTAAACTTACACAATGTTATATGTTGGTTATATCTCAATAAAGCTGGGGGGAAATTTTTTTCAAAAAAAAAAAAGAGAGAGAGAGAGAATAAGGTATTTGTGGAAAGAATGCTAACATGAGAATCAGACATTCTGGTCTCATTTCTACCACCACTTAGCTGGGTGATCTTAGAAATCATTTAAGTCCCCTGGGCCTCAGTTTCCGCATTTGTAGAAAGTGGGAGTTTAAGTTTTGAAAAAAAACTAATAATCATCAATATATTTATCTTCATTAAGCTATACCAAAACAAGGAATTTTGAATGATTTTTGTTTTGTTATCCATCTTATTTCCAATAAATACACTTTTAAAAAGGCAATAAAATATTGCGTCTAATTTATTATTTTTTTTTAATGGTATGGGAAAGGTGATTTCTCATTTATCTTTCAGGGCTAGGGTCCCGAGTCTCAAATATACAAAAAATAATGTGTATCATGTGTGACTACTTGGACATCTGCCATCTAATTATCAACCAAGCTGCCTTGTCTCCCAGCTTGCGATGACATCTGGATTGTAAATGTCATGACATTTCAGGCATTCAACATTCCCAAATTGACACACCCTACATTCTGCCTTGGTCCCCAAATTAAAAGCCAGCACTTTTAAACAGAATTCCAAGAGTATATATAGAATTGGATCACCTAACTATCAAGAGCAGAGAAGAGACAGTTCATAAATTATAAAGGAATATTGGAGTGGTTGGCTGGTTTGGCAAAGAAATGAAGAGAAGAAATAAGCCTGCTCAGAAATGCACAAGTAGGGGAAGGTACAGACCATGAGCTGGTAAAAATAAATTTTTCCCATCCCTAATGAAAGATATTTGATAAAAGATTTGGTACCTTCAGTGACCGTGAGTCAATGAATATTAAATAAATGATCCAGAAAATGTTGTCATGGCAGGACTACATTAAAGCTAGCTAGAATCATGTTTATGGTTTTAATTAATTGTATCACAGTAGGGACCAGCTCCTGGCATATTCTCAGAGCAAGCAAGGCAAGGGAATGTCCTTGGTTCCTCCAGATGCAGGAATATGTCACACAGGGAAATAGCGGCACAAGTACATAGATAAACTTAGATGCTTTTTTTTTTTATTTTCTACCATTCTCACATATTATAATTTTAAAAACACACACAGTACGAATGTCTTCTCTTACAGGTTTTTTTATCCCCCCGACTATTAGGCTGCCAAAAAATAATCATAGTCATAAAAAACAAACCAACAAACCAAATTTGAGCTTCATGTAATATATAGCCGGCTCGTTGTGTTGAGATAGAAATCTGTGAATTCAGCAATTTCCTACAGTTTGAGAAACTGCCTGCTTTCACACCTCTGTTCATGTGGAGTGATAAAGAATTGTAGTAATCCTCCACCAAAATGGACCGACTTCATTATCACATACAGTAAAGGTTTTAGCTATACATTCTCTCTTCTTCGCCGGAAGGAAAAACGATACCCCTGATAACCAAAGAACATTATTAAAACCAGTTTCCCAAAGAGTTTAATGATAACTAAATTATTTCTCCTTAAGAAAACCAAATTGTGAATTCAGTTATGCCCATGACACTTGACACAGCAAGGGTTTTGTATTGCTGCCTGTTAAATGGCAGGCAGATTTTATTTTTTATGGGTAATTCTTAGGATTAGTGGAGGGCTGACATTTAAAATACACTTTGATTTTAAAATTAATTATCCTGGTTTGTGTGAATACTGAGCCTGTTCCTTCTGTCTTCTCTTCACGCCCCCAGCCCCCAAACTCCAGTTTTTGCTGCTACTATTGCTAGAAGAGACATCTGGATTTAATTATTCATCTGCTGCCTATTTTGCAGTTTGGTCACAGTCTCAGATTCATGAGAAAGATTTAATTTTATCCAAGGGCAAGACCCTTCTAGATAACACTTATTTAACAGCTGATACTGCTGGTATTAATAATAATAATACCAAAATATGGGTTTGAGCAGTTCCTTTGGAACCTGAAAGAGTCACTACTCTTTTCATCTTTTTCGTCGAATCACCTCCATACAGTGTAAACAGGGATTAACAGTGTATGGGTTCAAATCCCACCTCCAAAGGGTATCAGCTCCATGAACCAAGAGACACTTCTCATGCTTTTTTACTCCTCAGTTTCCTCATACATAAAATGGAGACAAGAGAACCTTATTCATAAGGCTGTTATGGGAATTAAGTGAGTTAATAAATGTAAAAGTATGTTAAACAGTCCCTGGCTCATAAGTGCTTAACACATGTAGGTATTACTATGGTGTCATTATGAATGAAATTCACAAAAGACCCAGTTTTAAATCTAGGCAGGTTCCAATGTTCCATTACCTTAGACGATTTTCAATTCCCACCTGGCACCTTAATTTATCCTTTAATAAAATAGATTGCAAATTAAATTTCCTCTTGCCTAACAGACAAAGCTGGCCTTACATTTCAGCAGAGGAGACACAAGCCCAAGTGGCACAATTTCAGCCCAGCAGGTAGGAACCTCACAAGAAACATCCTTTTTGACTTGTACTCCTCCCTCACCCGTATACATAGGACTCACAATTTTCCCTTAAAACATGAAGTTACTAGATTGAATTTAGGATAAATACTCCCACTTTATTGACTATAATGACCTTAGCCTGTGTTACTTTATCAGACATAGGGGGATCTCAAGGGCATGGTGTCTGGGAAAGAGCCATAAGGGTAAAAATGGAGAGTCTGAGAGTACGGCATAATGTATACCATGGCCTCAAAAAAAATTCCAGTTTACCACAAAATTGTGTGCTAGAGATAGAAATGGAAACAAAAGGGGAAGAACAGGCACAAAAATATGACCAATTCATTTAATTTCTCCTTTTAGACCAATAGTGGAGCTTATTAGAGGAGGTGAGGGGTTATATTCAATTAAGAATAAAAGTGTGTATATTCAAATTATATTAATAAAGGGCTTATTATATTCAATTAATTATAGTCAATTAATTAATTACATTTCAAACACTATAGAAAAGCCACAAAAGCAGATACTTTAGAACTGGGGCTACAATAAATAGGAGAATAGAGAGGGTAATCTAGGTAATTATAGTTTAAAAAGAAGGAAAAATCAAAGATAAAAGAAAGAAAATTATAATTTAAAAAAAAGGGAAAGGAAAAATGGGTCATTTGGAAAGTCAAGAAACTCACTGGGTAGAAATATTTAATGAGATCAGATTTATTTTTTCAGTTAAGAGTTTTAAATTTAAATAGTAGCTTTCAATTTATGATATTATAAAAAATGAGCCGGAACACATTATCTGAATGGAATGGATGTTAAATTGGAGGATATAATGATCAATTCTAGGCAGGATGTGTGGTTTAGAGAATGCCTTACTATTTACCATTTTGCATGATGCTTTTGTGGAATCTTTTTAAAATAAAAAATCTGAAGAAATGACTGAAACCCAAGTAAAATCACAACTCAGGAAAAAGAAGGCAATTCTTTAAACCTGAGCTCTGTTGAACAATTTCTGAGGTGTCTCTGTCCTAGCAAATGGGTGTTTTGGCCTCGTAATTTGGGAAATTTCTGGAGAAACAAACAGCCGGAAGCCAAACAACCAGCTGAGGCTTGCTGTGTTCATTCAATCTCCCCTATCCCGTGCAGTCAGGAGTTCAGAAAACAACACTGTTTTTCTTGACTCCAACCACAGAAACCACACTCTGTAGTAACCTACACATTGTCTTCCTGTAGTGGGAGATTTTCAATCGGTGTATTTTGAGTCCTGAATTTTTCCAAAGGGAACATCAAATCAGAATGATAGAGTAGGTGCTCAGATCACTTTGCTAACACACCATCCCTACTGAGAATCATTTACAGCGGCGAAAACCAACTTCCCTTACAGAGTAGTAAGACAGCTGCCTAAGGCCAAAGAGTTAATTTACTGACTGTGTCAAAGCCAATATTTAGGTTTTTGGGGGATGACTGTTCTTTATTAAAGAATTTGCAGTAAGTGTCCTTTAAATTTGTTTGCTTTTTTTTTTTTTTCTTAAATCTGGCACATTTAGAAAGTTTCCAGTTATTAAATTCTAACTTACAGATAATTCATGTAGGAGCACATTTTTTGGAATTAAATGGTTAATATCCAGAACTCATTTTCTTAGTCATAAAATACCAGCAGTATAACAAGATACAGGGGAAAAAACGTACTTCACTGCATAAATCTTCCTTAATCACTATAATGAACCTCTTTCCACAATTCACCTTATAAAGGAAATCGAAATGCCAGCCCTGATTTGCCGGTGTGTTCCCGTGAGACAGTTTATTTAAATCACCCCAGTGACCAGCTGAGCTAGCTCCCAAGTGTCTAGAGTGGAGCACTCTCGTTGGCAGCCTCTGGCCAGTGTTCTGCAATCTTTTCCAAATCACAGCACACGTAGAAAATGAGGGAGTTGGAGAAGGTCTACATGGTTGGAGGGAACTTGCCCAGGACTTGGGTGACCTCAGGTCTCATTCAGCCACCTGAAGGGCTAAAGAGATTGTTTGCGACCTGGTTTGGTTCCAAAGACATGATCTGGGAAGCTGGGGCCTACATTTCCTGGACCTTACAGAAAATATTATCCTTTCAAGTAGGAAAAGCCACTCACCCACAGACTCCGGGGTAGTGTAATCTGGTTGCCTGCCTTGGTCTGTTAAAAATATATCTGCTTCCCTGGGTCCTATGCTTTCCTCCCCAGGTCAGCATCTCTCTTGCTTCTGAGGAAAGATGTCTCTGTTGATCTCTCCACCACAGAAGGCTTCCCGGGCTACCCACCACTGTCTAAATCGAGTATCTTGCTTCTGGCTCCCCTTGTTTCACTTGGTCCAGCCAGTGCTTTCATTCACAACCTCAGAGGAAGGGGATTACAGGCTTGATTCTTTCCACAAGCTACTTCACAGAACCATGTCCTGCTCTCATCTGAATCCAGCATTAGGTCAGTACCTGATATTTCCAAATAACAGAAACCAGCTCGAAACCAAATTCCCAGCATGGAGGCCATTCCTAAGTCTCCTGAGTAGCAAGACCTGGAGAGGAATGTTCAGCTGTTGTTGTGACTTTGGAACTGAAGTAGATTGAAGAGCTCACCTCCTTCCATTCCCTGACTGAAGAAAGGAGGTGCTAGAAATTTAGAGAAGAAGGAATTTGTCTCATATCTCTGTGGCAGAGGCAGCTTATTGTCCCAAATACCTAGGTTCCTGTGGCAGTCTTAGGAAGAGAATACCCCCAACTCATTTTAGGCAAGATACATGGTTTTCTAGCTATGGACTGTATTTTCCTGCCTGTCTTGTTTTGCAGGCACGTCTAGCCTTACGGGATAGAAGCAGAGTAAGACCCTACAATGGGGTCTTACCCTTTAACACATTAAGGTATGTTCTTTCCCTCTCCCTCTTTCCACTGGCTGGAAAATAGGAAAAACTGGCTTCCGGAGATGGAGCCCACATGTTAGGAGTGGCAGAATGGTTGGTTAATCCTAGACCTCCAAATTATGAATTGTTACCCTATATGCTTTGCACTCATGGTGCTGGTGGTTCTTCGTTACAGAAGTTAAACCTTTCCAGCAACTAGTGCATTCAGTGATACTCAGCTCTTCTTTAGGTGATGGTATAAGCATTACCCCACAGCCTTGGGCACTTTGCAGAAATGACATGCCTTTAAAAATAACAGATGACCCTACAGAGACTTATGACCTATTCCAGGTCAGAAGTCATCAGTATCCCCAGCCCTTGGCACATAGTAGGTGCTCCAACAAAACTTTACAAATTGGCACCTGGAGTTAAAAATACCACTCCCCTTCTCCTTTCTCATTGTATCATCATCTACTTTCCCTGTCAATGCACTGCTAATTTCTCAGGAGACAAATGAGGAACTTACTTCCCCAGTGCGAGATTAATTATTCCATGCCACTGCTAACTCCCGACCATATCAGTCTTTGACAGTGTGCAAAGATAAATGGGGAGGCAGCCATTTGAAAAGAAATCATTATGGCACCTCTCTGCTCTGTGTTATCACATTCATATCAGCATGGGAGATAACTTTGAAACTGCTTGTACTGCACAGGAACCAGTGCTCCGGCTGGGGCCTGCAAAGATGAAAAAGCCCCTTCTTGCTTTCAAAGTCTTCCTGTTGCAGTCTGCCTTTCAAAGGCACCCACTGCTTGTGCAAAGGGCTGCCCTGGAAACGCTGGGCACCGGCGACCTTCTCCCCTTACAAGAAAGCAATTGGGGAGGAAGGGAAGCAGCTTCCTGGCAGGGGAGAGATTTTGGCAGATGTGAGCGGGATGGGCTCTGTCAACCCCCAGTTCCAGACTGGTCCCATGCTGAAAATGTTGACGCTGCCTACCACCGTGCTCACGGCAGGCTCTCCCCAGGCTTGGAAGGACTCAGAGGCTCTATGGGCTGTCAACTAACTGGTCTCAATTCTAAACATGCAAATACCATGCAAATTCCATGCAGTCATTTTTTTCTTTCTTTCATTCTTTCTTTCTATTCTTTCTTTCTCTTTTTTTCTTCAAATTTTCTACTAAACTAAAGATGTAAGAGAAACACCTATTTGGCTAACATACCATACCGTGAGGCTATTCTAGCTCTAAAATGTTTTACCCTAAAGCAGAAGCTGAGTTGCGTAAAGCTTCGAAGAAACATTCCCACTTCGCTTCAGGGAATAGGTTCCTCTCAGCTGAGGCCAAGGTTTGAAGAAACAATGGTCCATTTCCCCTGCAAAGGGGAGCCTCCTGGAATTTCAGTGTCTGATATGCACACAAGGGGATCACCTCGCCTTCCCCACCCAGGGCTCTGTCTTTAAGGGTTGTCCGTAACCCAGCACTTCCTTTAAGATCTGAATCAAAAAAAAAATAAAAGTTCCAGGATTTTTCTCATAGCAGTTTCCCTTCAGGCCAGAAAGAAGAGTGTAATATTTGCACAGTGGGAGTTATTTTTTATTGCCATAAAACAGCTATGAGGAAATAGGGGTCATTCATAGCCAATGAAGTAAAGCAAAAGGCAAGAGAAATGAGACATCAGCCAGTGCAATTTCTTAGCCTCAAAGGTTAGGCCACCCAATGTTTTCCTTACATCTAGTCACCTGCGGGCATACACGGGCCTGCAACCTGAAACAAGTAAGTTGTTGGGTCTGCGTTCCTCGATGTTTCCATCATTCTGGGACTGACGACCCATGAGCTCTCCTGCTACCCGGTGGTTGCAGATACTGTCCCTTGCATTTTACTAAAAAGTTGAAATGACCCCAAATAGCAACTTACACCTGAATAGGCTTTCAGGGGGGCATTTCTTCCGAGAATCACATCTCCCGTATCCATAGCCTGAGGAGTCAACAAGGATTTCTACATGTTCCTCTAAGACTAGCTGCTGGTAGCCATTGACTTAGTAGAATTGCAATTAGCCAGAAGTCAGCCAGTTGAAGGCTTAAATAAATAGACAGTACTGTTATTGTGGTTTCACTCAGATTTTAGCAGGCTTGGGTCTTTTTCAATACCAATGACCAATTCTCCAGTTCCTCAGACACCACCTCGATTCTGACACTAACCACTGGAGTCAGCATTGGAGCCCACAGGCTTAAGGCTTGATAATCTTCTCAAATGGCCCACAGAGCTCAGAAAGACACTTAATGTTTACCCGGTTACTATAAAGGACACAGATGAACAGCTAGGGGAAGAGGTACATAGGATAAGGTCCAGAAGTGTGCTGAGTGCCAAAGTGGCTGTCCCCATGGAGTCGGGGTACATCACCTTCCTGGCACACGTTTACGTTCACCAGTTTGGAAGCTCTCTGCATCTCAGTGTTTCAGGGTTTTTAATAGAGCTCTGTAATCCAGTCCCAAGCCATCTCCTCCCTCCCTGAAGTTCATGGCTGGGGCTGAAAATTCCCACCCTCCAATGACCAGGTCTTTCCGGAGACCAGCCCCATCCAGGGCTTATCTAGGGTACCCATCACATGCTGGAGCTTAAACTCAGGTGCTACTGATAGAGGCTTGCTATACATAACAAACAATACTCCTTTAACTTAATTCCAAAGGTTTCAGGAGCTCTGTGCCAAGAACCAGGGACAAAGACCAAATATTTATTTTTTTAATATACTGAATGTAGAAAGAAGCAAATGCTAAGTTGATCAGAAATTTATTTGAGGCAACAAGTATCTAGGAATGCTGTAATTTCAGTGCAGACTTTGTTTCATCGTCATTAGTTCTATGTGCTTTTACGGCTAAACCGTATCAGTACTAAAAATAAGACAAGATGTACTGAACACTAACAATTTGCCAGACACTATGCCAGGTACTTTACATAAACTAGTTTTAATTTTCCCGACAGTACTACAAATGGAGAAACAATGTGATCCTGCCAGTCTTATGTTAGAAGTGGATGAAACTCTCTTGACCTCAAGGCAGTCTCTGTGCCTTGTCATCCACCTCATGCGTATTTACTTTTATTTTTAAAGATTTTATTTATCAGTCAGGGGAGAGGCAGAGGGAGCAGCAGACTCTGCACTGAGTGGGGAACCCTACGTGGGGCTCGATTCCGGAACCCTGAGGTCATGACCTGAGCCAGAATGAAGAGCTGGGTAAGTTACTGACTGAGCCACCCATCAGGGGTCACTACTTGAGAATCTCAATGATGAAGCTTCTCTACTGCGTGAACCTGAATCCACAGAGAACAACAATGACTGTATTTAACTTTTTCCATTCCAAATCCTGAAGAGATAGTTCACAAGGGATTAAACAAAAGGCGTATTTATTCCCCTGGACTTTCAGCACATCCTTTGACTTATGCGTTGCTTTCCCTGCTTGTAAACTGAGGGATAATAGTACGGGAACGACAGTAAAGCTCTCAACTTCACACAGGGCACCCGGGAATAGTCTGCTCAGGGAAGTGACTGTTCTACTCAGTAGATAATTCAGATTTAATGAAACTCTTCACGTAGCACTGAGCAACTAACTTGTGTAAGTCATTTAAAAGAGCAACACTGGGTACTTCCAATTCGACATATCCGTCTTTCTGTTTAATGAATATGTTGAGGCCAACATACGAGAGTTGAAAGGAGAACATTAAATTTTTTTTTTCTAGGTGAATTATCAAAATGGAATGAAGTTATGTGGAAGCCATTCTATAGTCAAATATTCTTACCCAGACGGAGCATGCCAATTTTAGGATAGAGAAAACTACTCGAATACTTCCCAGGTAGCTATTGCTCAGGTTCTGAAACTGAATTCAGGTTGAGAGCCATTTTTAAAGCAAACCTTTGCTAAGACCTGACAGCTGGGTCTCTGAGTCACATGACTGATTTTCCATTAAAAATTTGCCTTTTTAAATAAACAAATTAGAGAATAAGAGATATAGAAAACTTTGGCCTCCTTCTGTGGATTCTGTGCTACAAATGTAAAGAGACTGGCAAAAATGTTGCAGGAGTCTTTCCCTTGAAAGATAGTAGGAACTCCCCCCCCCACAAACACCCCCAATGTAGCTGAACTCACTCCACTTCTGCAAGCTCCCTGGGACTCAAATTTGTCACTATGGAACCATCTGACATTTTCATTAAGTGTCTCCAGGTAGAGAGAGGAATCCGATTAGCTCCCTGCCTTGGAACAATTCTCCTCGGGGCTATACCCATGTGCAAAAAGTGCACCCAGATGTTAGCAAACTACTGCACTGTCACTTTTCCCCTTCCAGAATCTCTGTCAAAAATCACTGCAGAGTTAGGGCTATAAATATCCTGTGAATGAGATCCAGTAACAGAAACTGGTGTTGTTTATTCATAAGGTACACCAGACCATTAGTGAGAACATAAGGTGGCTGACATGGCTCATTTCAACATATCACTGAAAGATCACAAACAGTGCCTGTGATATGCATTTTCTTTAACCTCTTTGAATGAAACAGGAAAGTCAGCGGGGGAATAGGTATATGAGGTTAGAGCTGAACATGACCTAGCCCAGCCCAATCTCTACACTGGCAGTTTTGAGCAATGTCACTCAGCTAGTTAGTGGGGAGTTAAAAATGGAATTCAAGTTTCCACTTGCAATTCTACAGCTCTTCCGTAAAACCACAATCCTGTCTGACAGTCCAAGGGAGCCAGAGGTAAAGAAGAAGAGTCAGGGATATGCTAGATAGAAGCAAGTCACACACTCATTGCAGGGGTCGTGTGTATCTAAAATCTCACTTCTGCTAATCTGAAACAAAGGGAGCACCAAAGACTGTCTTCCAAGCCCACTTGACATTGTTGCCTTCCTTTGTCTTGTGACGCAAGATGGAAATTCTCAGATATGTGTCAATGTAAAATTTCCTCTGCTGTTGTCAATTTCTTGGCCTACAATTTTATGTTTATCCACTTTTTCAAGACCAAAAATAGTTATTTAAAAAAAAAAAGTCCTGAGAAGGCTGGTAAACCAGATAGACATTTTCTCTTTGATCTCCCAAATAGGTCTGCAACTTCTACAACAGGCACTTGCCAGGCAATGCTTGAAGGTTTGACGATGAATGCAGGAAACTAGGCTTCTATTCCTCATCCCAAGTTCTAGCTAGCCTCTTCTCTCTCCCACGCACCATTATGGTCAACCCTGCCTCTCTGCTTCCTCATTTAGTCATCTCAAGGCTCTGGGCAAATTCCTTTCTCCATTAAGTCTTCCTCTTCTTGTTCTTTTTTTTTCTTTTCTTTTAAAGATTTTATTTATTTATTTATTTGACAGAGAGAGAGAGAGAGAGAGAGCACAAGTAGGCCGAGAGGAAGGCAGACGGGGAGGTGGAAGCACGCTCCCTGCCGAGCAGAGAGCCCAATGCGGGGCTCGATCCCAGGACCCTGAGATCATGACCTGAGCTGAAGGCAGAGGCTTAACCCCCTGACCCACCCAGGCGCCCCTCCATTAAGTCTTCTTAAACCTTCCTAGCCTTCCCTATATCATCAAATTCAGTACTAAATTTAAGCATGCTTGAGGTCACTCAGTGTTGATGCATCTGTTTTAGTTCCATACTAGACTGAAGTTTCTGCAGTAGACTCTAAGTCCCTCAAGGGCACGGCCATGCCCTTATTTTGTAGTTACCATAGAGCTTTGCATATAGTCAGAGATCAAAAGTAAACACTGATTGTTTTTATCCTTAATGCTTGAAGATGAAAAGTCAAAATTTATGCTTTTTGAGTATGTCCCATAACATATCAGGCAGGATACGGACAATTACTTGATTTACATATTCCACAGGTAGTGTACGTTGTAGGATGTGTAGCAGGATCTCTGGTCCCTACTAACTAGATAGCAGTAGCACATCCATATGCTCTCCCTATCCCAACTGTGACAACCAAAAATGTTTCCAGACATTGCCAAAAGTTTCCCTGGGGGGTCAGAGGAGTGAAAACCATCCCCGATTCAGAACCACTGAATAGATTACATTTAGACCCATAAGAGAGGTATCAGTTGCCAAGAGTATGTTTTAACCTTTCTGGATTTCTGTGGCTTAGGGAGACAGGATGTCAATGAAAGTATAGCACAAACATAGCTCAAGCTCATTCTCACCCATGGGCCCATCAAAGGCCATCTTTTATGCAGGTTGTTTTAGACAACTTGTTTCTGAGGACAGGGTAAAGGCTGAGCCACTCTTGTGCGTTAGTGCTTCCTGCGTAAACCTGAGCAGCCTCAGTAATGTTTATAACGAGGTATCAGAGAAATAGCCCATTTCTTTCAAATTTTGAACACAGCAGCAATCTGACAAAGAAAAGTGCTTTGCTGAAAGAATACTTCTCCTTCCCTGAGCCTGGAGATCCAGCTTGGAGTAAAATATCATAGAAACTTGAACTCAGAGTCAAAAAAAGAGAAATGAGTTACTCTATCAAAAGGCATTTGAGATGACATGGTCTATGTCTACACTACATTCGCACGCTGGAATACAAAGTGGAGACACCACTCCTCCCTGCTGGCTCCACCAACTACCGTTCTTACCTCACAGCAAGCTCCTGAGAGGAGAAAAGAAAGTTAGGCTAGAGTTAAAGTTAGGTTAGAGGTTCACTGGTGACCCAGTAAAGAGACAAAAATGACTACAAACACTTCCTGAGAAGGTAACAATTAATTCTAAAGATGGCAATTTATCACACGGCTGCAAAGGGACACAGAAGACCCTGGGGTGCACTTTTTGGTGGCAATTCATTGCTGCCTCTGAAGTTCATTTGTCTCCCTTGCACACACATAGACAGAAGAGTGAGGATGGAGACTTGGCAATGGGGAGAACAAAGGGGAAGGAGGAATGAGAACCCTGCTCAGGTTATTAATGGAGTAAATTCGAATTTCATGAATCTTAACATTCTGCTCTTGGCATGAGCAATCGATCATCTGAAATGCTACAATGCACTCAACAATTAGGGCAATCTCTGGACAAGGCGGGCTGGCCATGTGTGTTAAGGTCAAGCAGTTGGGCAATGGGCAAGCACCAGAGACAGAGAAGGAAATGTGTAAAGGGAAAAGTTGGTTTTTGTCTTTCTCTCCTCTATTCCTTCTCGTACTTTCCATTTTAGTCCCCTTTGTCCTCATTTCCACCTCTCTTCAATCAGGCTCCCAGAATTCACAAAGCACCTCATTGTAAAGACAAGGATCTGTACTTACTTATAAACACTTACCCATATTTATCTATTTACCTAGGATTTACCTCAAGGTTCCTATGTTGACGTATTTCTCTCTGATATGTGCTCACATATACTCCAGGTCTCCCAGATCCTGCAAGACTGCAATATCTTCCCAATGTGGTGGACAGGGGTGGACGGTATACCAATTAGACAGATACCAATACATACAAATAACTCTGAATTAAACTCATTCAAATCCATGGTCATTAGAGACAACCAATATATTCCTTACTTCAATACATCAAGGGAAGAGAACGGACATTAACTGATGATCTCATATTTTCTAGGTATTTTTGTTACACTCCACCCCTCCTTCAACCCATCTGTCCATTATTTTTATTTTAAAAAATTATACTGAATGCTTACACCAAGGAAGGCACTAATCTAAGTATCTGCCCAAATGAAGATTAAACTCTCTTAGGAGAGGAAGATGTGAAAAGACAATTACAATACAGAATTAATAGTAGGACAATAATAAGTTCCATTCCTATGGAAACACAGCGAAAGGCATATGGATCCTAGATAAGATATACCCAAAGAGGTAAAATCTGAGCTGGGTTTTTTTAGGGGGGCAGTGGGGAAGAAAGATTAAGAGATTGGGTTCTCAGTAGAGAGACCAGCATGTTTATGGCATAAAAGACGAAAGTTCATTTGGGAATTCATGATGACAATCAAGTCAGCATGGCTAAAGCATTACGTGGGAGGGGTGGGGTAAAATGATTTGGAACTGGGAAGAAGGCAGAGGAGTAGGCCATTCTAAAGAGATCACTTTTGGGGGTGCCTGGGTGGCTCAGTTGGTTAAGCGTCTGCCTTCGGCTCAGGTCATGATCCCAGAGTTCTGGGATAGAGCCCCACAACAGGTTCATGTCACAGTGGGGATTCTGCTTCTCTCCCTCTGCCCTTCACCCCACTTGTGTTTTCTCTAATAAATATTTTTTAAAAATCTTAAAAATTAAAAAAAAAAAAGTGAGAGAGAAAGAGAGAGATCACTTTTGGGATGCCTGGGTGGCTCAGTTGCCTAAGCATGTGACTTTGTCTTGGGTCATGAATCCAAGGTCCTGGGATCATGTCCTTTGTTGCGCTCACTGCTCAGGGGGGAGCCTGCTTCTCCCTCTGCCTGTAGCTCCCATGATTTGTGCTCTTTCTCTCTCTAACGAAAAAATAAAATCTTAAAAAACTAGAGAGAGAGATCACAATAAAATCTTAAAAACAAGAGAGAGAGCTAGAGAGAGAGATCACTTCTAACCCTGAAGGCAATGAGATCCTTTGGCAGTTTCATGCTAGGAGACGGTGGCATCAGACAAGCTCTGCAGAAGGTTACCCTGGCTGCTCTGTGGGAACTACTGACGATGGGCAGGACTGGAGTCCAGGGTACCATTTACAAAACTACTAGAGTGATGAGACAATGGCAGTGACAGTGGGGGAAAGGGGTGGACTTAGTAGTTGCTAAATAGGTAAAAAGAGATGTCAAGTTGATTCATGTAAACTTCACAACAATCCTTTAAGGTAGATATTAATAACCACTTTACAGATGGGTCTTGGCAAGGTTAAGTATCTTGCTCAGGGTCATACAGTGATAAACCATCAGAGATGTCATAAAATCTTTAATGTCAACCTCCAAAGACCAATTTTTTCTCACTGAATTGAGCATGACTTAGCTCTCTGTGGAGTTCTTGTTAAGATGTTAAATCCCAGGGATTAAAAATGGGTAAGCAGTGCTTTCTGGCAGCAAGTTGCTCAGAATCTAGTAAACTATCAGAGACTTCATGCTACCACACCCTGTCTCTTGCCCTCATCCAAGCAGTCAGTCCTGGGATCGCTCTTTTATAATCTAATAATTCTCACAGTCAGGAACAGAATCCACATAGTGAATTTAAAATTCTCCCTCTCTCAGATTTCTTTCCATTACCTAAGCAATCCCTTGTACTGCTTGTGGCCAGCCACTTTCAACTATCTGTAGTCTGTAATGTTACTTCCTACGTGTTGTCACTTAGCCAAACTCCAGATACTTAGCCCCTTCAATCTTCATAAGTCTTTCCTTCAATTACCTATTCAATTCTGTTGCTTCTGCCTGGCTTACCTCCAATTTGTCTACGTCTTGAGAAATCCTATGGAAGCAAAAGATAGAGTGCTCTTATTAATAATTCTGCTTATATATCATGTATTTTCACCATTTTCAACCCCCTTTTCATTACTTGGGAATTTTTGCATGAAAATAACATTCTATTTCTTGAGAAACCTGTCTACTCCAACTCTTCATTTCTCCAAGGAGAATCACATACCACCCACCTTTTCTATCCCAAAGCATAATGATGTCGAAGGAGAAGGAATGGTAAGTATGATTTACATACTATGAGGCAGTAATGATCTGTTTCTAGAATTAGTTGGGTAGTGAGATTTTTTGTTGTTGTTGTTCTTTTAAGGCTGCAGGAGGATGTAAGAAGAATAAAAATAAAATTTATCTGTAAGATGTTTCCAAATGGAATTCATTTATGACATTCTTATAGGGCTTATTTGCAGCTCTTTAAAAATAATTGACTATCTAATTAGAGAGATAGATCACATTGGTATAGAACACATATACAGATAAATACTGTTTTTTATGGCTTCCACTATCACAGATAGAGAAACATACAGAGTGAAACTCACTCAATATTTTAACTCTTGTTTTCTGCGTCTTAGACATATTTTCCTAAATGGGGTTTCAAATGTGATTGAAAAATCTCCTTACTTTTACCGTTTATTTATTTTAATATAATTCTGATTCTCTAAAGATAGAAACATCCCATGGTATGCACACACACACACACACACACACACACACATATACACACACAGAATGAACAAAAGCTTGAAGAATTCTTTCTCTATCCTTGGTTGAAATACTCAGATAATATTGAGAAGAGCATGATGGGTTTGATCCTCTATACTTTAGGTAACTTATTTATGGCTTCTTTATATCTCTTTGAAGTATCTCAATGGGAAGGAAGACTTGGAAATAGACTAGAAATCTAACCAATCAGTCAATGTGGACTCATGTAGCAGCACAGTTGGGGTCTCTGGAGGCTCTGGGGTGAAGCAGCATGCCCAACCACTACTTGTTTTAAACATGGTGAAGGTCCTTAAACTCCCTACCCCAATCTACTTGTCTGAGAAGTGTGGAGAGGTGCCAATATAAAGCATGCGTCGATGTTCATCACTACAACTAAACCTTCGAGAGGCCCTGGGACAAGAGCACCAGCTCTAGGCTAGCTGAACAAGACAAGGTGGCAGAGAAGGCAGGTAACTCACCACGGAGGCAGGATTTGAACCAAGTTTTGAGGAGTTACTACTCTTCCAGGGCATGAAAGTGGGTAAAAGATAACAATAAAGATAACAGGAGCTAACATTTACTGAGTGCTTACTATATACCAGGCAGTAGTCTAAGCATTTGAAGTAAACTCATTTTCCTCCTCAATAACCCTATGGAAATGTTGATATCTTTATTATCTTCATTTTATAAATGGCTAAGCATGTTCTGGTGCATGCTACCTGCTCCCAAGTAGAAAGAACAACATTTCTAAAATTCTAATAGGTATGACTAGAATGTTGGTACACATGAGAAATATTAGTAGATGAGGAGGGGTGGGAAATCTATAAAGCCTTGTAAGTATGATTCCACTTGGAAGGTGAGGCTATAATTTATATAACTGTGATTTTCTCTGCAATAAATATCCATTACATATTTAGAAAGTATAATCAGTGAAAGTATAAAACTCAGGGAATTTGAGCATGAGGGATAGATGGAAGGGGTAGGAAGCAGATTTACAGAAGGCTGCTTTTTATCATCTCAGTTTTGCTTTCAAGATAGGAAAACCCTGGATATATTTACAGGCTGAAGGAATGATACAAATGGCACCATTGGAAAATGCAGACAGTTATAAATGATGTCAAAAAGCACGGCAAGAGGCCGGGGTGGAAGTATGAGGAGCGCAAAATTTGAACAAAGGGATGAAGGGATTCTTCTCAAGTGAGCACTGATCTGGGTAAACTCGGAGGTAGAGGAATTCAAAGGAACTCATGATTAATGAATATTTTCTTCTGGAAAAAACAAATCACACTAGAAACCCAATGGTACAGATGTGAAGAAGAGAACTGAATTGTGAGGTTGAAATGATAATGATCAAGTTAGAGATAAGGAGGTTGCTGATCAAGAAAATAAGTCTTCTGAGTGAGGCTGAAGGCATTAGTCCAGTTGGGTAAAGGGTAGAAATCATCTGAAATGATATAAAATGAGTACAATCAGAGGGAGAAGTTGAGGACAATACTGAGGGGCAATTTATAGACTCATGGAAACTTGGTGAAACAGGAAAGCAACTGGAGTTAAGTATGAGAATTGAAATATTTAAAGGGTTTTAGTTTCAGAGTTTTAGAGTTCAGGGCAATGCAGGATGAGGCCGTCGAGCTGGGTTATTGCATAGAGGGGGGGATCTGGTTTCTGTCTTAGTTTAAGCCACTATCATCTCTTACCTGAACTACTGCAATAGTCACATAGCAGGTATCTAGGCCTTGTCTTTTGATCCTTTACAATCTTTTCTAACACGGCGGCCAGAGTGATCTTTAAAGAGCATAAATCACATCATGCCACTACACTATTCAAGACATTTTAATAGTTTGTCAATGAACTTTAATAAAATCCTAACTCCTTTTCATGGTATAATAGGCTCTGTATCATGAAGTCCCTGTCCACCTCTCAGACCTTACCTCATACCAGATCTCTGTTACTCATCTTCTTCAATCTCTCCCAATGTGTTTCAACCAAGGGCCTTCAGATAACCATTCCCTTAGTCATGATGTTTTTCCTCCAGAGTTTCCATGCCTGCGTCTTCTTGTCATTCATGTTTCGGCTTCATTGTTTCTTCTTCAGAGAGATTGTCCCTAAAGCAGCTCCCCATCCACCACTAACCCTCTAGGACATCTCCCTGCTTCACTCTCTCGGCAGCATTTGTCAGTGCACGCTCTACTGTCTCGTTTATTTGTTGGCAGTCTCCATGTCTACACCGAAAGCATATATTCCATAAGAACTAGAATAAATAATCACAACTGTCTTAGCCTCAAATTCTACAAGAGTGTTTGGTCCATGGCAGGAATCATCCTACTCTTTCCACCCCTGTTGGCTGAATGGGTGAGTTGAGAGGCTGAGCCCATGAAGGATAGTCTACTCTTTGGGTTTCTGAGTCCTTCATTTTATAGGCAAAGGTTTAATGGTCTAAAGGGCTATAATTCAAGTATAGGGACAATTAAGAAATTACATCAGGGAGCCCTGGTAAGAAAACAAAACCAAGAAAAGGCACCACAGTAGCCTGGGAACCTTAAACCTGGTGATGAGCCAGCATGATCTTCCAGGAAGTCCATGGAGCATTATTTCCAAAAGCTGTATTATTGAGGGACACTTATAACTTAAAACACAAACATTTTACACACTCAACTAAATTGCATTGCTTTCTTCTGATTTGCCAAAAAGGTAAACTGCAAGATAATAAAATAAAAGCCTTGACCTCCCAAGAAGCATCTCTCTGATCTTTTCCCCTTAAACTCTCTGAGTGATCTTACCACAAATGCAGTTTTAAACAGAGAAGATATATTGAGATTTGAGTCTGGAAAGGAAGTTTGAAGGACTCAACATGTTGCTGAGGGGCCAATACCATTTTTAACTTGGTGGGACCATGTGACTGTTCTATTAGTGATGGTGGTGGGGACATCTCCATCAAAAAAGGCAAAAAAAGTAAGTGCTGCCTCTGGAGTCAGCATGGAAGTCAAAGCCACAATTGCTTTTTGAGGACTAGGACTTGGAGCCTTTCTAAGGAAGAGATTGGATAGCTGATAGGTGCCCTTTGCCAGTTCAAAATACTTCTTCAAAGTTGTAGTCCTGTTACTAAGAGACTCCACTGATAGCCACTGGTTGGTAATAATCCTACCCAAGGGAAATATACCATATACCCATATCAAGAAGAATCTTCTAAGAAGGCCTTGTCTTCTGAATAATCTAAGATAGCATTTAAATGCAACACAGGAAACTGAATGCTCCACGCCATTTAAGAAGAAAGGAATCATTTTGGTGAAAACTTAAAGCAAGCTAACTTTGGAAGCAAAGACTGTGAAAACTAGTATACATCCAGGTTTGGGAGAGGTGCCTGTTATTACTACTAATAATCAGAACAATAATAAAGGAACTTAATCCTAAAGCAGGAGGTATAATTGACAGTGTAGGCATGTAAGTCTTATAATTATCCAAGTCTCAGCTGTGCCTGGGCAGTGAGAGTGGGAAGAACTCGAGAAAAGAATTACAATTAAAAAGAAATTGACATATATGAATTGAATTGGGCACATTATCTTCAGCTTCTGGTTCAGAATTTGTATTATAAAATTAAATAGAGAGGCTAATTAGACTGCAGGAAGACTTCCACTGAACTCCACAGTTTCTATCAGGCAAGAAGAAAAAGCAAAGCAAGGAATGAGAAAGTAGGAAAAAGAATCAGAAGTTTTAAAATTACTGATTTCTTATTATTAGTGTTCTGAGGAAATAAGTGAAAAGCAGGATGGCTGTAAAGTCCAGCAACCTAAATGCATATACATACTAAATGTTTTCCTGATATTACAATACATGACAGTTTGCATGACATCCGTGACAGGATATCCATGACAATTAGAGTATCTGAGAGGCGCCTGGCTGACTTAGTCATTAACTATCTGCCTTTGGCTTAGGTCATGATTCCAGGGTCCTGGGATTGAGCCCCTCATCAGGATCCCTGCCCAACGGGAAGCCTGCTTCTCCCTCTCTCACTCCTATTGCTTGTGTTCCCTCTCTCACTGTATCTCGGTCAAATAAATAAATAAAACCTTAAAAAAAAAATTAAGCATGTCCGATCTGTTCAAGGTGAATCGTGACTCATTAGCAAATATAGTTCAATGTCCTGTGCAAAACTGTGATAAACACAATATATTAATGTATTTCCAATGATCCTTACACATGTGTCTCTAAGGCTTTACCCTAAATTACCTGGGCCTCTTTCACTTAGAAAACTTGTGCCTCTGGCACGCTACAGAAGCAGCAGGCAAGAGTATTCAGAACTGGGGAATACAAAGCCAACTCCACCTGGTCATGACACTCAATCCAGTTTCGGAAATTTCCATTCAACCAGCCCCATACCACTGTATCATAGTGATGGGATCGTGCATCATCTTGTGGGAAATCTTTTAGTTGCTTTCTGCTAGCCCTTCAGGTACAGGCATTAACTGGGTCACTTGACATGGTCAAATCTGACATATTTCTAGAATTTAGAGGCCAATCATAGACCAAAGCCTGAGAAACATGATACAGGATGATCCCTATAGCAGGGCCTTCCCATAGGCTATTCCATTTGCTCGGAACACTTTTCCCTGTCCTCCTCTTTGGCCTCCCCAGCTTCTCATCCTAAATAGCACAGGTCCTACACGGCATCCTCAAGAAAATCCTTCCAGGTCAGAACATAAGCTCAGGTCCCTTTCTGTTTTCTTAGCATCCTGTCCTCTGTCATACTTGTCATGACTGTGAATAAATACTTATTTGTGAAATGGGTTTATTTTATGCCTTCTTCCCATGATGTCACTCTATGAAGACAGGCAGCATACATCTGTCTTACTTACCCTTCCATCTCTATCTAGATTCTTCTACACAGTAGCCAGCTGCCATTAAATATCTGTGAAGCATTTAATCTTCCCTTTTTCAATTCCCTACCACCATCCTGAATTCAAATTCTATACTACAAAGAGAGACTATAAAGACCCCTGTAAATGCCACCTCTGACTTACAAGTGAAAACTGAAATAGAGGTCTGCCAGAATCTCCACCACCATCTTTTAAGGGAAAAAAAATTCCACCCACCACCTGGATCTCTTTCGCCTCAGGGAGTTTTGGGGAATGCTGAGAGTTCTGGCAGAGGCCTTGTTCCATTGTCAAATCATTCCCTCAGCCTCATTTCTTGAGCTCTTGAGGACACAACTCAATTTAACAGACATGACAAAGCCAACTCTGATATTTTCTAACATAATCGCCTTTCATTGTACATTACAAAGGAAAATGTCTCTTGAATTTAAAAAGGACACTGAGATAGGAAAAATGTTTACCACAGAAGAAAGAGGAAAGCTCTCTTACAAAGCCTAATGTGGTGAGGAGGCAAACAGAAGAATGCAGCCCACTGAAAATGAGGCTGGGGGGAGAGAGAGAAACACATCTCAAATATTCCCTCTTACCAGTGACATGATTGGCATTGTTTTATGTGATTTATATTTCCCTCTAATTATTGTACACATTGTTGATCACCACATAACAAAAATGAATGGTCTAGACATTTACCACAAATCCCACAAATTAAAAAAAAAACATGAATCTAAAAAAATAACAAATAACAAATAATATTAAATTAAATTAAAAAAAAACATGAATCTCCCTGTAGTTACTAGACTCAAAAGAACATTTTATAGGTGCTTTCTGTACACTGTATGGTACTTTCATTATGGCTATGGAAGTGAATTTTGCTATTTATCCTCCTCCTTCAAATATTTTGATTTACTTCAGAGCCTCCAGCAATCCTTGTTTTCTGGTTGGAAATGCTGATAGAAATGATTCCCTGTAGAAACAGCCTGGGAGCATCCTTACCATCTACACTCAAACTTCCCCCTGAAACCTCTTGTTCATGATTTTCTCATTCTGGCCTTCAATAATCTCTCCTCCAGTGAATGTAAACCTTTGGCTCATGTTTAATGTAATTACTTAATCAAATCCTATTTCTAGAAGGCCACAGGGCTACATATTAATTCATTGATACAGATAATAGATAGATAGATGTCTTGGTGGATCCCTGTGCTCTTAGAATGTATTACTCTTCTTGAAGGGCAGAAAATATGTGGGCATAATTCTGTAACACCTCTAAGTTAATCAATATATTACAGTAATAACACTAATGAAAGCAGAGGACCAAGAGAACAGACTTTATTGCCAAACACTGTATGATGGGACTCAATGGCATGCAAACACACTGACCCATGTTTTATAGTATAAAAATTCCAAAGTGACAATTGTAATCCTTGTCCCTCTTTTAAAAATAAAGCATTTGGCACATAACAGAAGACTGGCCTATACTCATTTCTGGGTGTAAAATGTTGAAAGCATTTATGTATATTCTTTCATATTCTCTCTGAGGTATCTAGAGAATGAGTATTAGTGTGAAAGTAAAAAACAAAAACAAGGAGAGGCAAGATGGCGGAGGAGTAGCAGACTGAAATGACATCAGATCCCAGGAGTTCAGCTAGATAGTTATCAAACCACTATGAACACGTACAAACTCAACAGGAGATAGAAGAGAAGAAGAGCACCAATTCTAGGAACAGAAAATCAACCACTTTCTGAAAGGTAAGACGTACGGAGAAGTGAACCCAAAGTGACAGGAAGATAGGCTGCAGTGGGGAGGGGCTGGCTCCCAGCAAGCAGTAGAGCAAAGGAGCACAAAATCCGAACTTTTAGAAGTCTGCTCCACTGAGGGACATCACTCCAGAGGCTAAGCAGGGGTGGAGCCCTTGTGGGGACAGTGTGGTCTCAGGTCATGCGGGGTCACAGAAAGATCAGGGGTGTCTGAGTGTGGCAGAGCCCTCAGGGAAAGCTGACTACAAAGATGGAGCCGAGGAGTGAGCTCTCAGCTTGGGGTTAACTTAAACTGTGATCCAAGGCACAGCTGGACCACTGCTCTTCACACAGGGACCCCACAAGTGGCAGATCCAGGGAGACTCTACTTCCTCCTCTAGGAGGAGCAGTGCAGCAGGAATCTGTGGGGTTTGGAGACTCCAAATAAGGCCCCACGCCAGAGATAGAAATGCTTGGTCACAGGCCAGATGAGCTCAGAGAGTGGCTGGAGACCAGAGAAGCAGGAGTGATTGACTGCTTTTCTCTGAGGTAGCACTGAAGAGTGGGGCCCTGAGCTCTCGGCTCCTCTGGGCTGGAGATTGGGAAGCCACCCTTTTCATTCCCATCAGAGCTCCATGGAAAGCTTTCAGGGAACAAAAGCTCCGAGAGCAAACGCAAGCAGATTACTTAGCCCGACCCCTGGCAGGGATGGTGCAATTCTGCCTCAGGCAAAGACATTTGGGAATCACTCCACAGGCCCCTCCCACAGAAGATCAGCAAGAACATTCAGCCAAGACCAAGCTCACTGATCAAGGAGAACAGCAGAACTCCAGAGCTAGGGGAAAAGCAATGAAGAGAATTCATGGCTTTTTTGCCACGATCCTTTAGTCTTGCAAAGTTAAGGTTTTTTTTTTTAATTTTATTTTTATTTCTTATTCTTTTTTTTAAACTTTTCCTTTTTCCTCTTTTAACATTTTTTAACTAGTTTATCTTAACATTTCTTAAAAAAATTTTTTTTAAACCTTCATTGTTACAGTCATATTTTATCCCACATTGTATTTAATCTTATTTTTTGTATACATAGAGGTGTTTTTTTTTCCCCAAAAAATTTTGGGATACAATTTCTTCCAATAGATCAAAATATACCCTAATCTAGCACATGGCTTTGTTCTAGTCTCCAGCCTGAGCACATTCCCTCCTTTTTTTTTTTTTCTTTTCCAACCAACTTATATTATCAATTCCCTTTTTAGAATGTTTTTTTAAATTTTCATTTTTACGGTCATATTCCATCCCTTCATGTTTACCTTATTTTTTTGTGTATATATGTGTGTGTGTGTGTGTGTGTGTGTGTGTGTGACTTTTCTTTCTTTAAAATTTTGGGATGTAATTTCTTCTAAGAGACCAAACTATACCCAAAACCAAGTAGATGGTTCTGTTCAATTCACTAGTCTAATGCATACATATATATATTTTTCCTTTTTTAAAAAAATTACTTCCCCCCCCTTTCTTCTCTACCCCTCTCCCCCCAGTTTTGGATCTCTTCTGATCTGGTTAGTGTATATTTTTCTGGGGTCTTTGTCACCCTTTTAGTATTTTATGCTCTCATTCATATATTCTTATATGGATAAAAGGACAAGGCAGAAAAACTCACCTCAAAAAAAAAGAACAAGAGGCAATACTGAAGGCTAGGGACATAATCAATACGTACATTAGTAATATGTTAGAACTAGAGTTCAGAATGATGATTTGCAAGGTGTTAGCTGGGCTCGAAAAAGGCAGGGAAGATATGAGAGAAAGCCTGTCTGGAGAAATAAAAGCCCTCTCTGGAGAAATAAAAGAACTAAAATCTAACCAACCTAAAATCAAAAAAGCTATTAATGAGGTGCAATAAAAAATGGAGGCTCTTACTACTAGGGTAAATGAGGCAGAAGAGAGAATTAGTGATATAGAAGACCAAATGACAGAGAATAAAGAAGCTGAGAAAAAGAGAGACAAACAACTACTGGAGCAGAGGGAAGAATTCGAGAGGTAAGTGATACCATTAGGATTCCAGAAGAAGAAGAAAGAGAGAGGGGGGCAAAAGGTATATTGGAACAAATTATTGTACAGAATTTCCCTGATACAGTAAAGGGAACAAGCATCAAAATCCAAGAGGCACAGAGAACCCCCCTATAAAAATAGGTCCACACCCCACCATCTAAGAGTAAAACTTATAAATCTTGGCAACAAAGAGAAAATCCTGAAAGCAGCCTGGGACAAGAAGTCTATAACATACAATGGTACAAATATTATTGGCAACAGACTTATCCACAGAAACCTGGCAGTCCAGAAAGAACAGGCATGATATATTCAGAGCACTAAATGAGAAAAATATACAGCCAAGAATACAATGTCCAGCTAGGCTGTCACTGAAAATAGAAGGAGAGATAAAAAGATAAAAAATACTGATGGCTAGGGACCTAATCAATATGGCCATTGGTAATATGTCAGAACTAGAGTTCAGAATGATGATTCTCAAGGTGCTAGCTGGGCTCAAAAAAGTCCTGGAAGATATTAGAGAAGTCCTTTCTGGAGAAATAAAATTCCTTTCTGGAACTAAAATCTAACCAAGTTGAAATTAAAAAAGGTATTAAAGAGGTGCAATACAAAATGGAGGCTCTTACTGCTAGGATAAATCAGGCAGAAGAGAATTAGTGATACAGAAGACCAAATGATGGAGAATAAAGAAGCTGAGCAAAAGACAGACAAACAACTACTGGACCATGAGGGGAGAATTAGAGAGATAAGTGATACCATAAAAAGAAACAATATTAGAATAATTGGGATTCCAGAAGAAGAAGGAACGGAGGGGGCAGAAGGTATATTGGAGTGAATTATGGTAGAGAATTTCCCTAATATGGCAAAGGGAATAAGCATCAAAACCCAGGAGGCACAGAGAACCCCCCCTCAAAATCAATAAAAATAGGTCTGCACCTTGTCATCTAATAGTAAAACTTACAAGACTTAGTGACAAAGAGAAAAATCCTGAAAGCAGCTCAAGACAAGTCTGTAACATACAATGGTAGAAATATTAGATTGACAGCAGACTTATCCACAGAGACTGGCAGGCCAGAAAGAACTGGCATGATATATTCAGAGCACTAAATGAAAAAAATATGCAGCCAAGAATACTATATCCAGCTAGGCTGTCACTGAAAATAGAAGGAGAGATAAAAAGCTTCCAGGACAAATAAAAACTAAAAGAATTTGCAAACACCAAACCAGCGTTACAGGAAATTTTGAAAGGGGTCCTCTAAGCAAAGAGAGAGCCTAAAAGTAGTAGACCAGAAAGGAACGGAGACAATACACAGTAACAGTCACCTTATAGGCAATACAATGGCACTAAATTCATATCTTCCAATAGTTAGAAATGAATGTAAATGGGCTAAATGCACCAATCAAAAGACACAGGGTATCAGAATGGGAAAAAAGAAAACCAAAACAAACAAAAAAAACCCCATCAATACGCTGTCTACAAGAAACTCATTTTAGACCCAAACACACCTACAGATGTAAAGTGAGGGGGTGGAAAACCATTTATCATGCTAATGGACATCAAAAGAAAGCTGGGGTGGTAATCCTTATATCAGATAAATTAGATTTTAAGCCAAAGACTATAAGAGATGAGGAAGGATACTGTATCATACTTAAAGGGTCTGTCCAACAAGAAGATCTAACAATTTTAAATATCTATGCCCCTAACATGGGAGCAGCCGACTATATAAATCAATTAACAACAAAATCAAAGAAACACACTAACAATAATACAATAAAAGTAGGGGACTTTAACACTCCCCTCACTGAAATGGACAGATCATCCAAGCAAAAGATCAACAAAGAAATAAAGGCCTTAAATAACACACTGGACCAGATGGACATGACAGATATATTTAGAACATTCCATCCCAAAACAACAGAATACACAATTCTCTCTAGTGTACATGGAACATTCTCTAGAATAGATCATATCCTGGGTCACAAATCAGGTCTCAACTGGTACCAAAAGATTGGGATCATTCTCTGCATATTTTCAGACCACAATGCTTTGAAACTAGAACTCAACCACAAGACAAGAGTTGGAAAGAACTTAAATAACTGGAGGATAAAGAGCATCCTACTAAGGAATGAATGGTCAACCCGGAAATTAAAGAAGAATTGAAAAAATTCATGGAAACTAATAAAAATGAAAACCCAACTGTTCAAAATCTGTGGGACACAGCAAAGATAGTCCTGATAGGAAAGTATATAGCAATACAAGCCTTTCTCAAGAAACAAGAAAGGTCTCAAGTACATAACCTAACCCTACACTTAAAGAAGTTGAAGAAAGAACATCAAAGAAAGCCTAAACCCAGCAGAAGCGAAATAATAAAGATCAAAGGAGAAATCAATGAAATAGAAACCAAACAACAGCAGAACAGATCAACAAAACTAGGAGCTGGTTCTTTGAAAGAATTGATAAGATTGATAAACCCCTGGTCAACTTATCAAAAAGAAAAGGGAAAGGACCCAAATTAATAAAATCATGAATGAAAGAGGAGAGATCACAACCAACACCACAGAAATACAAACAATTATAAGAACATACTATGAGCAACTATACGCCAGCAAATTTGACAATCTGGAAGAAATGGATACATTCCTAGAGACATATAAACTACCACAACTGAACCAGGAAGAAATAGAAAACCTGAACATACCCCAAACCAGGAAGAAGATTGAAGCAATCATCAAAAATATCCCAATAAACAAGAGCCCAGGGCCAGATGGCTTCCCAGGGGAATTCTACCAAACACTAAAAGAAGAATTAATACGTATTCTCCTGAAACTGTTCCAAAAAAATAGAACTGGAAGGAAAATGTCCAAACTCATTTTATGAGGCCAGCATTTATCTTGATCCCAAAACCAGACAAAGACCCCACCAAAAAACAGAATTACAGATCATTATCCTTGATGAACATAGATACGGAAATTCTCACCAAAATGCTAGCCAATAGGATCCAACAGTATATTAAAAGGATTATCCACCACGACTAAGTGGGATTTATTCCAGGGCTGCAAGGTTGGCTCAACATCTGCAAATCAATCAATGTGATACAATACATTAATAAAAGAAAGAACAAGAAACATATGATACTCTTAATAGATGCTGAAAAAGCATCTGACAAAGTACAGCATCCTTTCTTAATCAAAACTCTTCACAGTGTAGGGATAGAGGGTACCTAACTCAATATCATCAAAGCCATCTATGAAAAACCCACAGTGAATATCATTCTCAATGGGGAAAAACTGACAGCTTTTTCCCCTAAGGTCAGGAACATATCAGGGCTATCCACTATCACCACTGCTATTCAACATAGTACTAGAAGTCCTAGCCTCAGCAATCAGACAACAAAAAGAAATTAAAGGCATCCAAATCAGCAAAGAAGGAGCCAAACCCTCACTTTTTGCAGGTGATATGATACTTTATGTGGAAACCCAAAAGACTCCAATCCAAAACTGCTAGAACTCATAGAGGAGTTCAATAAATTATAAGGATATAAAATCAATGCGCAGACATCAGTTACATGTCTATACACCAACAATAAGACAGAAGAAAGAAAAGGAGTCAATCCCATTTACAATTATACCCAAAACCATAAGATACCTAGGAATAAACCTAACCAAAGAGGCAAAGAATCTGTACTCAGAAAACTATAAAGTACTCATGAAAGAAATTGAGGAAGACACAAAGAAATGGAAAAACATTCCATGCTCATGGATTGGAAGAAAAAATATTGTGAAAATGTGAATGCTACCTAAAGCAATCTACATATTTAATTCAATCCCTATCAAAATACCATCATTTTTTTTTTCAAAGAAATGGGACAAATAATCTTAAAATTTATATGGAACCAGAAAAGACCCTGAATAGCTAGAGGAATGTTGAAAAATAAGCCAAAGTTGGTGGCATCACAATTCCAGACTTTAAGCTCTATTACAAAGCTGTAATCATCAAGACACTATGGTACTGGCACAAACACAAACACATAGATCAGTGGAACAGAATAGAGAGCCCAGAAATGGACCCTCCACTCTATGGTCAACTAATCTTTGACAAAGCAGTAAAGAATGTCCAATGGAAAAAAGAATATATATTATTTGCCCCAAGGGTACATTTCCCAAATGGTGTTGGGAAAATTGGACAGCCACCTACAGAAGAATGAAACTGGACCATTTCCTTACACCACACACAAAAGTAGACTCAATGGATGAAAGACCTCAATGCAAGACAGGAATCCACCAAAATCCTTGACGAGAACACATGCAGTAACCTCTTTGACCTCAGCCACATCAGCTTCTTCCTAGAAACATCGCCAAAGGCAAGGGAAGCAAGGGCAAAAGTGAACAATTGGGACTTTATCAAGATCAAAAGCTTTTGCACAGCAAAGGATACAGTCTACAAACCAAAAGATAACTGACAGAATGGGAGATGTTTTTCACAAATGACATATCAGGTAAAGGGCTAGTATCCAAAATCTACAAAGAATTTATCAAACTCAAGACCCAAAGAACAAATAATCCAATCTAGAAATGGGCAGAGGACAAGAACAGACAAATAAAAAAGAATACATCCAAATACAAAGAAGACATCCAAATGGCCAACAGACAAATGAAAAAGTGCTCAACATCACTTGGCGTCAGGGAAATACAAATTAAAACCACAGTGAGAAACTACCTCACACACCAGTCAGAATGGCTAAAATTAACATGTCAGGAAACAGATATTGGTGAAGATGTGGAGAGAGGGGAACCCTCCTACACTGTTGGTGGGAATGCAAACTGGTGCAACCACTCTGGAAAACAGCATGGAGGTTCCTCAAAAAGTTGAAAATAGAGCTACGCTATGATCCAGCAATTGCACTACTGGGTATTTACCCTAAAGATACAAATGTAGTGTTCCGAGGGGGCAAGTGCACCCAAATGTTTGTCCACAATAGCCAAACTATGGAAAGAACCTAGATGTCCATCAACAGATGAATGGATAAACAAGATGTGACATACAATGGAATACTATGCAGCCACCAAGCAAAATGAAATCTTGCCATTTGCAATGACACGGATGGAACTAGAGGGTATTATACTGAGCAAAACAAGTCAATCAGAGAAAGACAATTATCATATGATCTCCCTGATATGAGGAATTTGAGAGGCAGAGTTGGGGGTTTGGGGGTTAGGGAAGGAAAAAATGAAACAAGATGGGATTGGGAGGGAGACAAACTTAAGAGACTCTTAATCTCACAAAACAAACTGAGGGTTGCTGGGGGGAGAGGGTGTGTGGAAAGGGTGGTTGGTTTATGGACATTGGGGAGGGTATGTGCTATGGTGAGTGCTGTGAAGTGTGTAAGTCTGAGGATTCACAGACCTGTACCCCTGGGGCAAATAATACATGATATGTTCATAAAAATAATTAATAATAAAAAAAGACAAAAACAAAAACAAAAATAGAGACCCCTAAGGGAAAACAAAAAGAATTCAAAGAATTCAAAGTTTTGCCTCAGTATACAGAAGGAGTTGGTAATATGATAATTCTTATCAGAATTTTGTGTTGATAATAAGTTTTAGTATATAATCATAATATTTATGTTTTCATATTTGTTATTACCATTATTATATAAAATACTCAAGGCTCTATATACCATTTGTTACCCCCCAAATGCCATGCTTTTCTGAAATTATAGTTGTTCATTGTGCATGTATGTGTGTTGTAAATGCTTAGTAAGAGCTGAACTGAACAAATTCTATCAAAATTAGGGTGCCAACACAGGACAGCTAGTGGGTGAGTTGTGACAGTGGTACAAATGCACAAGGCTCAGGGGAGCAGCAGCAGGGAGTTCTGGAGACCACTGCTGTAAGTGCTAGCTTGAGGTCTGTCGATAATGAGCTGAAATTCAAAGAAAAAAACAAAACAAAATAGAACAGGTGCATTCTAGGAGTCAGACATCAAACTATTATCTCAACAAACTGCAGCACTGGTATCTGAAGTCATTGAACAAAGGCTTTTAAATGTATTAATGAAGATGATTTCCAACCTACAAGTCCCTCTCAAGGAAACTATTAAGCAGGGATGAGGACGGATAAGATGTTCTTCCGAATCTCAATGGTTGTACTTTTCACTCACCCTTTCTCTGGAGGCTACAGGAAGAGACACACCTCCAGAATGCATGAGTAAACTAAGAAAGACAAAACTTGGGATTTAACATGAAACGGAAGCCCAGAGATTTCCCAGAATGAGAAGCAAGGATGCTCCCCGAGGACAGCTGTGAGGCTTGAGCCATATCAGACCGGAGACAGAAGACTATCAGGGGGGTCGCCAAGAGAAAAAGTATTAATGCTAGAGTACCAGTGTGCTATTGGTTTGTTTGCTGTTGTTACTGCAGAATAATCGGCATACAATATTGTGTTAGTTTCCAGTATACAACACAGTGAGCATTTATGTATATTACAAAATGGACATCATAATAATGCAATTACCATTTGACCCCATACAAAGTTATCCCAATATTATTGACTTCATTCCTTGGCCTACATTACATCCCTGTGTCTTACTTATTTTATTACTGGGACATTGTGCCTCTTAATATCCTCCACCTATTTTATCCAACTTCCCACCACTCCCTTCAGGCAACCATCACTTTTTTCTCTGTGTCTGAGTTTATTCTATTTGGTCATTTTGTTTTTTCTTGTTTTTAGATTCCATATACAAGTAAAATCATACAGTATTTGTCCTTCTCTGACTCGCATCACCTTGCATAATACCCTGTAGCTCCCTCCATGCTATTGTAAATGTCAAGATTTTATTCTTTTTTATGGCTGAGTAATAGTTCATTGAATAAATGTATATATGTATATAAAGAAACTGTGGTATGTGCACACACACACACACACATATTTTTCTTATCCAATCATCTACTCATGAACACTTAGGTTGCTTCTATATCTCGGGTACTTTAAGTAACACTGTGATGAACATAAGAGTAAGTTGGTCTCTCAAATGAGTGTTTTCTTGGGGTAAATACCTAGAAGTAGAATTGCTATACCACTTTTGTTTAATACTACACTCCAAAATAACTCAATGAATTAAAGACTTAAATATAAGACTTGGAGCCATAAAACACCTAGAAGAAAACAAGCAGTACTTTGACACAGGTTGTAGTGATAGTTTTGGATCTGCCTCCTCAGGCAAGGACAATAAAAGCAAAAACAAACAAATGGGACTACATCACACTAAAAGGCTTTTGCACAGCCAAGGAAAGCTGCAACAGAATGAAAAGCCAACCTACTGAATTGGAGAAGATATTTGCAGATGATATATTCTATAAGGGCTTAACATCTAAAATATATAAAGAACTCAAAACATCCAATATAAAACAATCTAATAAACAATCTCATTGAAAAATGGGCAGAGGATCCAAGAAGATATTTTTCAAAAGAAGATATACAGGTGGCCAACAGGCACATGAAAAGATGCTCAACATCACTAATGATCAGGGAAATGCAAATCAAAACCATAATGAGGTATCACTTCACACCTGTCAGAATGGCTAGCATCAAGAAAAGAAGTAATGTGTGTTGGAGAGGATGTGGGGAAAAGGGAACTCTCCTGCACTGCTGGAAGGAATATAAATTAACACAGCCACTCTGGAAAACAGTATGGAGGATCCTCAAAAAATTAAAAACAGAATTATCATACGAGCCAGCAATGCCACTGCTAGGTATTTATCTGAAGAAAATGAAAACACTACCTATGTGTTTATATGGAGAGAAGTTTTACAGTTGTTTGCTATAATACCGATAGGTGGATAGGAGAATAAGCTAATGAGAAAATGAGGATATTTATTAATGAAGAGTTGCGGGAGAAAGGAAATACCAGGGCCAGACATTTATTCCATTTCTTTCACTGCTTGTACCCTCAGTTCCTAGAATAGTGCCTGGCATAGTCTAACCTCCCAAGGATTATCTGTAGAATAAATGAATGCATGTATGATTTTACATTTTTCTCAATAAATGGAAGTCATAAAAATGTAAACTCAGAACACTGATTCAATCAAAATGTGACAGAATTTTATTGGGAAATTGAAGGTGAGGAAGTGTGTGTGAGTTGGAAAATGGAGAGGGTGAGAAAATGCAATCCTTTTCTTCCAGAGTCAGAAGATATTAGTTAATGTTTAACTGAAAAAGTCAAGAAATATAAGCATATTATTAGAAATATGGAGGGAAATGTCTGAAAAAGCATCAAGGAGGGTTGTCAGTGTGGAGCAGGACTACAAGGCACAGGGGAATGAGGAAAAAGACTTCTGTGCTTCTGGTGTTGTTTGCTTGTTTTCTTTGTTTTGTTTTTGTTTGTGTGTTTTTAATGTAGACTCCATGCCCAATGTGGGGCTTGAATTTACCACCCTGAGATCCATGAGAATCGTGCTTATTTTCTTCTAGGTCTCTAGATACTGACTTCGCCACCACTCCCCCACCCCCCTCTGGTGAAGTATAGTTGACACACAATATTAGTTTCAGGTATACAACATAGCATTTCAACATTCATATACCTTACAAAGTGACCACCCTTACAAATCGAGCTACCATCCGACTAGATCCTGCCTTAACTTGGGTTCCTCAGGAAACAGACCCTAAGAGCCAGTTTTGTGTTTGGGAAGTTTTGGGAAGGATGCTGTCAGATTCTAGGAAGAGAGAGGAGATGAACTTTAATGAACTTGCATCAAAGACTGCAGCTGACCTCAACACTCACATAGTGCATTCTAGCTGGGAGGCCCTTCCCAGCCGTGCAGACTAGAGGCAAATAGCTGGGTCTTTATATATACTCCCCTCCCCCATAGCTCCAGGCACCACTCACTGGATATGGGCACATCCACTGGAAGGGGCTGGATTTCAGGCAAGGTGGCTTCCTTAGCCAAGGGCAGCTCCAGGGAAGGACTCAGCGGATAGCCATTACCTGACACTCCTCTAGCAGATGAAGTAATAATGCATCTGTTCCAATGTAATGGTACCTCTGCACTAAAGTAATGGAAATCTGGGTGCTATGTCAGGTTTTGAGCTATCTAGATGCCTTATTTAGATAAAAATTAAATTAAATCATCAAATTAATACATGCTTATTGCTTAAACTTAAAAAGGTGGGGAAGTAATTTGCCCCTGGATATACAACTTTTAATGATGAAGACAGAACTTGAAACCAGGTTGGCCCATCCCTTAAGCTCAATCAGTCATGTGGGTTGAATAATGGGACAATCTCTGAGATGCTTCCAATATTAACAGTCCACGAAACTAGAATCTCAAGCCAAAATACAAAATATTTGCAATAAACATCACACACATAGTCCTTGAGATGAAAATAGGTTTCAAACACAGTCATTTTATGGTAATATGGTTTTACTATTGCCAACTTGTTAGCCAAAAAAGAGACATTGCTTACATTTGACACTTGTCTTTTCTGAGTAGAAATTAAAGACCTTATTCTGAGAGCTGACCTGTAGAAACAGAGGTGGCTGCTCTTTCTTGCCTCTGTAACTGTTAATAGCAGATCAGCATGCTAAAGTTTCTGGAGAAACTTAAAACATGTGCTCAGATTCAGAAAATACCTTAAAAGTCCTACCAGACTGTTAAGGCAAAAATATATTCATTGTTTCCCCAAAGCCTGGACTCTTCAGGTGCCCAATGTTGGTGTTATAGAATATACGCCCTATGAGGAAAGAGGGTCTTTGTCTTGTGTTTCTGCAGACTGAGTGCCTAGAATAGTACCCAGCCCCTAGTAGGTACTTAATTTACTCAAACACTTGTTAACCGAATACAAAATCCAACTACATTGAAGTTACATGTGGCACTACAGCCATAAATTTCATTTCCTCATAAACTCAACTCCAGAAATATAGCATTTTCTGAATCAGATTATCGTACTTTTTGTCTAGGTTAATGAATTTGCCATTTTATCAGTAGACACATGTGTTGTGATAATGCTTTTACTATGGTCCCACCTTTCCAACAAAGACCACTGTTATGTAGTCCTCCTAAATAAGGGAGCCAGAAATTACTTAGCAATCACCTTTTCTTTGAATGAGAAACAGAAGAGAATCAGACACTGTGGCTTACACAATACCTTCATGGAGAGCATTATTTTTTTTTTAAGTAATTCTTTCAAAAACTTGAAATCAGCTAGGATACAGAGGCAATTATATTATGGGAGTTAGACAGCAATGAAATTATCCTGTCCGGTCTTTTGCATAAGTGGTCAGGAATAACATTTGCATACGTTATATCATATTGATTCTTGTAGACAGAGACTCAATAAAGACAAAAGAACATATGTGAAAATACATGCCTAGGGGGAAAAATATAGAAGACACAGATGGAGGCATCTGTTATGGCTGGCTTTAAGATAAAAACAACAAAAAATCATAAAACAAACAAACAAACAAAGTCAGAAATAAATGGTAACCACAAAACCCCGTCTAGGTCAGTTCTCTTTAGCAAAAAGTGTCTAGTTCTACCTTGCCCTTGCTCACTTCTCCCCCATGAAATCTGCTTTCAAATGTCATCTCTTCCCTCTTGCCAAGCAGAATAGATAGGGCAGGAAGGAGCTAATAATGATAATAATAATAATGAGGAATGGCCTCAGAGATATATTTCACGTTTCTTTCTTTCTCCTTGTCTTTCTTCAGAGGACTAGCTTCCCAGCCAGTGGGGCATTAATCATCAGAACAGCAGCTCTGAGATAAAGCCTGGGTGAAATTTCATTGTGCATTATAGTGTGAGTCGTGGGTGCATGAATACATGTCTTTCTCAGTATCTGGAAGGAGAAAGTGGAGAGGCAGAGGAGAAAAAATCTGTCATTTTATATATTTATACTGCTCAAGATGGTCAGGACTGGTTCCCCATTGTTACTGCGGATTAAAATCATTCATGTCCTTCTGCTTTCATCAGAGGTCACCACTCAGAAAGGGGGATAAATATTTTGACAAGTTAAATTCTACTTACTTTTTTTTTTTTCCATCTGCCTTGGGGGCATGTAGCAGAGTAAGGGAAAGGAGGAGGGGACAGTGGAATCAGGTCTGTCTGATGGGATACAGTTTTCTTTGTTAATCCTCAACTGGGATCCTCAACCCATTTTCTCACTTACAGAGTGGTTTGGGTTAGCAGTTCCTGTTTTTGAAGATCCCTGAATGAAGTTTGGGGAGACTATTTGGGAGAGATAGCTAAACAGATGTTGTTCCTCAGCAAGGAACTAGAAACTAGAACTAGAAACACCTACGAGATCCCTGCTCCACAAAGTGAGTCCACATACTACAACAGGACATCATCTGGGAGCTAGCTGGAAATGCGTCATTGTAGGTCCCACTCCAAAATAGAAATAGAATCTGTGATTTAAGAAGGTCACCCTAGTGATCTGGGTGTTTCTGAAGCACTATTCTAGCTAGCACATGCAAACCCATGAGCATCCTCTCCCTCCCTCCCTTTCTAGCTTCACACTTACACACCCTCACACGCAAACCCAGATGGGAAGAGAGATAGGAGAGGCTGCATTATGTACACAAGTCAGTCAAATTTCTATCAAGCAATTTTCTCAGTGACTGCTAGCCTCTACAGATATGGTGTGCATTGACTTTCCCAGCCATCTCTTCCCCCTGCATGACGAGAGAACCGAGGAGAACCTTACAGTCTCCATTTAGCTAACAGAACTAGCTCTCTAGACAACCCAAGGCATTAATTAGAAGGCTTCAAAAGGCAGGGCTGTCATAACAGCTTCAGTGTGTTTCTAATTTTTACAATCATTCAAACATGCACCAGAAAGGTATGAAAGCACATCCCACCTCTCCTACCGCCTTGTCAGAAACAGAATGGAAATATCCAACATGAAGCCTGGCTAGCAATGATTGCTACTTCAAGTCATTTCCTTGCCATATATAAATAGAAATAAAGGGATATATTTTTAAAAGAATAAAATAGAACCAATTCTTGAATCTCAGTTTAAACTAGAATCTTGATTTTTTTTTTTTTGACAACTCAAGAGACATTAAATAGTTAATTTTCTACACAGGGGTGATCACTGTGGAACCCCTTCTGAACTTTCAGTGAAGAGGGAGGATATGAAAAGCATCATTATTTATAATTTTAATTATATCAAAAATATTCTACTAATTTCTCTCAACCTTAGCCATCCAATCAGTGAAATGGGTAGATAGTTCTTACAGTGATCTTATTAGAGTATTTCTCCTTATTCTTCTCCTCTCCTCCACTTTCCTTATCCTTCCTCCAGCTCATTTGTTCACCCATCAACTGTCACTTTATGTGCAAGGCACTTTACTAGATACTGTTGAAAAATGTGCATCTACCCTTACACTTGTTAGACAAGGAAAGAGTGGAGACCTAAGGGTGCTAATTGTCGTGTCCTAGCCCAAATGGTTAATTAGTAACAGGAGAAAAAATAAAATGTAGATGCTAAGGAGACCTGGATTAGAATCTCCATTAAAACAACATCAACAGCCTTTTATTAAGTGACACTAATTTAAGCCCTTGACTTTACTATCTTACCCCACCCATGAAGTTTGTGTTATAATCTCCATATTTCAAATGATGAAACTAAGCTCTGTGAAGCAATGCAGTCAAAATCCCACAACTAGTAAATGAAGGTCTGCCTAGAGTCTTGGTCTTAATCACTCTTTAACCATGAATGAAGTCTCCCAATGCCCGCTTCGATGCACTCTTTCCTTCCTACCAGTTCGCCTCCTCACAGCTGTCTTTGTCTACCTTGAACATGAATAATATTGGCCCCTTTCTTTACCTCCTCCTCTACAGGTAAGCATTCATTCATTTTACACATTTTTCTTTTCTTCAACAAACATTACTGAGCCCCTCTTTGAGGCAGGCGCTGGGCCAGGCCCTCACTGTCGAGCGATGAACTACACAGAGATTGTTCTTGCTGTCACAGTAGTGGTCTCTCATAGTATCTTCTTTCAAAAGATTATGAAGACAGGTTAACTATGGAGCCAGCTGAAGCATAGGGTCATGACCAGGAGTAAATGGGTTCGTATAATATATGCATCCATGGGACAAAAATCAAAGAGGTAACAAAGCAGACAGAAGATTCCCACCAACCTACCCTCACACGTACAACCAGGTAAATGAGCCTCAAGTTAATTCTCTATCCATACCAATGAATAGAAATAGTGGGTCATTAAAAATCATCTTTATTTGCCAATATTTAAAGATAAATTTTAGGAGGATTAAGAATTAAGTAATTTGGAAAAGGAATAAGGAGAAGAAATTGGAGAGAGAAAGTGGGTGATATTACATTTCCAAAAGTATCCTGAAAACTATAAACGTTAGAAGCAGCCCTTTTCAAATAAGCCCTAAACAAAGAGAATTTAAGACCAGAAGTGAATAAGGACAATCTTGCCCATCAGACCCAAGCGGTTATTTCTGAGACTCTTTATTCTTTTTTTGGTGAAGGGGGACGGAAGGAGAGGGAGAGAGAATCTTAAGTAGGTTCCACCCCCAGCATAGAGCTCAACAAGGGGTTCAGTCTTACAACCCTGAGATCATGACCTGAGCTGAAAACAAGTGTCAGACACTTAACTGACTGAGCCACCCAGGTGTCCCTGGACTCTATTCTTCAGACAAAAAAGAGAAGCAAAACCCCTATTAATGACCATCACCACTGGTGAGCTTCATCACTGGTCTGTGGGGTACAACGTGCTTGGTAGTAAGATGCAGCCTGTAAGTGTTAAGAAGTGTGTGTACTCCTAGAGAAGGTGCCAGTAGATCAGTGTGTTTTGACCACTACCGACTGAGGGTTTACTCTGTGCTTCGGAGCTCTGATATTATCTGAGACAAAGATCTCCCCACCAAGGAACTCACATACCACTAAGGAGAGGCAATAAACAGATAAATACGTAATACCATGTAAGGTAGAGCTAGCTACCAAGGCAGACAACAAGGTAGAGGGTGCTAGAGAGTGTTATTTTATAGGATGGTCAAGGAGGGCTTCTCTATAAGGGGCCACATAAGCGGAAACTTAGATAATGGAAGGGAGTGAGTCTTGCAAATGGCTGGGAAGAACTGCTTCAGGCAGAGAAAACGGCCAGTGAAAAGACACAGATAGGCTTGGTATGCTGAAGTAGGGCTGGCACTAATCAGGCACTCGTCTAAGGTATAACATTTAAGGGAGTGCCCCCCCAAATCATTTATTCAACATACATAATATTTTATTGCAATATTTTAGAGTCAATATCAATGCAAAAAAAAATTTCTAGAATGAAGTAAATAACATTTTAAATAGAGACAGGATCCAATTCTGCAACTGTACAACAATTACTCGTCTCTCCTTTATCTAGGAGAAGACCTTTATCGGGGAGAAGACCATATTTTCTGTCACACTCCTCCAGCTACACAGGTCTTCTAGATCTTCCTCGAAGATCAATGAGGAGATCCACACATCACAGTGTAAGGATTTTGGCTTCAGACTTGGCCAAGTAGTAGGTCGGGTGACTGGTAAAACCACCTGGGGCACTAGAAACATTGGGGACCTCCACAGTGAGTAGTCAAGAGCTGAACCCTACTTTTCCCCCAGCTGTTCCGATGGCTCAAAATAAGTGCCAGCACTTTATCAGTAGTTCTGGTGGACCCTCATCCTATAAATATTATAATCTAATCTAATTAGAGGGGCATCTCTACAACTTGTAGCAATTTGCAGACTTAATCTTCATTTGCAGATGAGGACCTTCTCAGAAAACTTTAAGGGACTAATCTCAGCTTTGGGAAGTTCTGATCCCATCCACTAAAAGTATTAAAGAGGGGACCAAAACAAATGACACTATATTCTCTTCCCTGGCCTATCTGTACTACTAACATAGAACTTTTTAGGAGGTAGGTGAACTCATAAAGCTCTCCCTCTCTTTCTTTTTTGTTCCCATGAAAACAAGGTAATTCCTGAGAGAAAATGTCACTGGAGTTTTACTAGCTAACGAGAAAATTAGAGTCCAATTTCCTTCCCCCCCCCAAATTATTCTCTGAGAGGGGGAAAAAAAAGTACCTGTGTGAGAGTTAGGAGGAGACAGAAGATATTTCTTGGCTGGCAACTAAAGTCTAATTAGACTGACAAATCTTCAGTGCCTTCCCCAGTTATGAGACTTGGCAGGAAAGGAGCCAGCCCTGGAGCCGCACATTATGTAAGGCTGTTAATCAATATTAGTTGAGCTCTGATCCTAAAAATAAACTTCCCCTAGAGGCTCTGTTGTCTAGTGGTAAAAGTGAGGGCTTGGAAACTGTGTGGACTCCTTGTCTCACTTCTGTCAAGCTGGTGGCAACAAGGAAAATGTGGAGGGGGCCCAGAGGGGTTAATTCCTTAAGTACAAACATTCTTGATACAACATGATGACCTCCTGTTAAAGCATGTTTTTGGGATGAGGTAGATAGATTTGTCTTATATCCCAATCCAAGACAGTTTGATTATTCAAAGAACCTTGAGAAAATGTGGTACTCTAGCTAGTCCCAAAAAGCCACCGATAACAAAGTGCTGTAAATGTGTGGGTCCTGAGTTTTGTTGAAACAATATGACATTCCTGCTATTTGACCATTTCAATCTATAAAAATGGCAATTTCATACAGTTGACCCTAATAGAACTCTTTGTATGTAATAACCATTCAGCAAAGCCAAATCCCACTTTAGAAAATGAGAAAGTTTCCCACAGAAATCTCTTCTAATTGATGAGTTCAGGCCTCTGGTTCAGTCTGGGACCCTCACAGGAAATCCTGGGTGATCACAGGGCTGTGCAGGTGTAGACAAAATGGTTCTTCATGTATTTGGGAAAATTAAAGAGGGAGACTTTGTTTAAAATGGAAAAGGGAAGCAATGCCCTGTTACTCTTTGTCAACTGCAGAGCCAAGAGGAAGAAAGGGACCTTGTCAGTCTCTATGACAATAACTACTACTTTACTTTTCCAGCAGGAGGAAGAAAGGCTTTCTCCTCCCCCTGGCAACAAACAGCCCAGTCAAGGAGAGACTGCCACAACTCAGCCAATGAAAAGCCACCACACTTTGAACTCCCAGTTTACTTCAACACACCTACTGTTTATAACACCCTTCCCAACTCCATCCTTTCATCTATAAAAGAGATGTCCTGTCCTCTCCTTTGTTCTCTAGACTTGCCTATGGTTTTGCTGTAGCTCACTCCCAAACTGGAATTCTGTTACTTCCAAATTAACCCGTTTTTGCTAGTAAAATAATGGCTAGTTTTACTTTTAAGGTTCATGTTTATCCAGTCACACAGGAAGTCTAAGCTTTTTGAGGATCTGTGAGTTCTAGGAGAGCCTCTTGGTTTGAAGTGGTTTCCTAGTGTCTGGGATTTAGTGAAAACTTAAGGGTAGGTCATGGCCCAGGTTCTTTTTATGCACGGTTGTATTTATTACTCACAACCATGGAAAAGTAATTCATTTTGCAAAGAAAGAAACCAAGGCTTAGAGAAGCTAATTGACCTCCCCAGAGATACACAGCTAAGTAACTGGAAAAACCCGGAGTCCAGCCCAGGAATTTTGAGTCGAGAGTGCACCCTCTTCCCTTCCACACACCAGAACTCTACGTGGATTATGCTGTATGATGGATCACGTTTTTAATCACAAGTGTTTTTCTTTGTTTTGCAATAATCAATCTCAAGTCTGAAGTGTTTTTCACTAGTCTAAAACTGAAAGCAGACCAGAAGGAGGAATTTCCATATAGGTACAATTACAAAGCCTGAAAAAGTGGCTTGCTTCTGGAATTTTTGGAAGTCATTCACCTTCAACTGCCAAATTTATGAGTTTGAGGTAAGAATGAAATCTCACGAAACTCTCAAGTCTTTCATTTTTACTGTTTATCAGGATAATTCCAATCTAGCTGAGCATTGTGATTTCCTGGTAACAGCAGCTCTAGCCAATGTCAAGGTGACTTCACCAATGCCCAGCACAGAAAGTGGGTCACGATCAGTATCCTGCTAATAGCCTATAAAGGATTTCAAATGGCGATTTGCTCAGAACACACTGAGTTCTTTCTTTACTGATAATCACTCGGTCTGGAGGCTTAAGGTAAGAGAATACACATTATTTTAGTAACTATTTTCCTCTTGGCCTTTTCCTACCTCACAGGAACATTTTGGTCCTGCTGACTGCAAGTTACCAAAGACATTTACTTTCCACTTTTGCCTTCTCTCCTGAATGGGGATCAAGGAATTTGAACATTGACTGAAATGAGCTTTTCCATCACGATAGTAATCCCGACACTGAGGTCAGTTGTAATAGAAGTGCCTGCTTAATTGCTGGCAATCCCTGGGAGTAAGACGAACAGGGCATCCAATGCAGTTCTCCTCTCTGAGTCTTCTCCCAAATGGGGGAGTCTGGGGCCAAGCCTTTCAGAATCTGGCTCTCTTGCTTCTCACAGATCTCCCCTATGTATTCATTGTTCTAGTTGGACTTGGCCATCTCTCTCGGGAATTACCATCCCTGACTTTGACAACATCGCTTCTGACATTTAGCCAACCTGAGATTTATTTCTCTTCCCCATGTATCCAATTATACTCAGTCTATAAGGCCCAGATCCATTCCCACCTCATTCATGAGATCCAGCCAAAACCATCCCATACAACTCCCTCATTCCCCGCCCCCCAACACCATTTGTAGGTCACTACCTCTTATTGATTGCTAACGTCAAGCTCCATGATGCAAGGATCCTGGATTATTTTTCTTTGCAAACTTAAAAGCATGTGGATAGATAAATTTCATAACAGGACATATTCTCTAAGGCCCACAGAACTCCAGAATGGTTTAAAAATGGAAGAAAAAATTAAAGATGGGAAGTGAGCTATCAGAGAAATCCATTCCTAAGAACTTAGAAACTTTTCATTTGCCATGACTGATTCCAGCTTCCAAATTCAATCCTGACCCTCCTTCAAATCTCTATCCCCCCAAAACCTCCCAGTCCCTACTCTGTACTACAGATGCTACTGTCAGTAGAAGCACCCCATTTTCTCAGGTAGATCCTTGCTTGAGAGGATACTGACTCACATACCAAATGTTGGGGATAGAATAAAATAATAAGGTTAAAACATATTTAATCCTACTCTTCAAGATGTACCTGTTTTAAGCATTTTACATGTATTAACTCAGTTAACCTTATAGCAATCCCATGATATAAGCAGTACCCTAGTAGTACCCTTCCCTCCAATTTTACAAATTAGTAGACTTAGGTTAGTTACAAGTTCTTGCTATCCTTCCATGAAGAAGTGAAGTTTATGTTTCCTTTCTCTAAAACTTCAAAACCTGGAAAAACTTTCTCTAGGAGCTCTGAACCTCCATGAACTAGGAACTACAGAGACAGGTACATGGATCCAGCTGAATCACCAAGACACAAGGTGTGTGAATAAAGCCAGACTTTCTGGACCAGAGCAGCTGCTGAGTGACCTCAGTCAACTCCCTGTGGGGCAGAAGAATTGCCTTGCTGAGCCCTGCCCAAATTTCTGAGCTACAGAATTGTGAGATCCAATGACACAGTTGTAATTTTAAGCCACTAAGTAATGGGGAAATTTTTTTCATAACAATAGTTAGCTGGAACATATGTGACTTCCTCAGAGTCTCCCAGCTAGTATGAAGAAGATCTAGGTTTTAATGCCAAGCAGCCCAACTCCAAGTATATGCATTTAATCACTGCTCTAGGCTTACCACTGAAGAAAAATTAAATTGTCCAAAGTGTCCCTCATTCTGGAGGGAAAACCATCTGTAAGCCATGCCACTTCTGGTTGTTAGATGATGATAAGGTATGTTATAAAGCCTATTTTGTTTTCTAATCTATTCAATAAATATTTATTGAGCCCCTACCTTTACTTGAATACTACCACTCACCCACCTGCTTTCTCAATGTACTCACCTGTTTTCTCAATTTTTTTTTTTTTTTAATATTCAGGGGAGGACCTAGACACAATCTTCTTTTTTTTTTTTTAAGAATTATTTATTTTAGAGGGAAAGTGTGCATGAGTAGGGAGGGGGAGGGGCACAAGGAGAGGAGAAAGGGGAAGCAGACTCCCCACTAAGAGGGGAGCATGACACAGGGCTCCATTGCAGGACCCTGAGATTATGACATGAGCTAAAACCAAGAGTCAGATGCTTAAATGACTGAGCCACCCAGGTGCCCTTGGACACACTCTTCATAATATAGGGTAAAGACCTGATGCTTGGGTACCATGGCTGTGAGTAATTTACACAGTCCCTGTGATCCACAAGAAGTACTGTAACAAACTGGAGTATCAGAAAGATCAAAGTAGTGATTACTTAAAGAAGGCTGGAGCATTGGAGGGCCATGTCAACTCAAAAACTATTAGTTTATGTTCACAGGTCAGAGGAGCACTGAAAACACTTTGCAGTTTTCCTTTGATCCGAAGTCAACACAAACCAAAGTCAATCAGAAACGAACTACCAAATGTTTCCTTAGCTTGTGCTTCAAGAAGAAACCAGTGAATTGTTGTATAACCAGATGGTTTTACACCAAGGTTTTTATGCCTATTTTATTTCTCCTGGAAGAGTCTAATTTTAGGACAACCTGGTCTATCAAGCCTATCAAAGCAAAGGAATCACCTTTCAAAGCAAAGAGTGTCACCTGGAAAATGCTGTCAGATTTCACACATGATTGGCTGGGTAAATGTGAAATCCAGCCTTCCCCACTTCTTTTTTCAAATTTTTTATGAGTCCCCTTCACCTGAGAATGGTAGCTGGATTACAGAGGACAAAAGAGAACTTCTGAGACTGACTTCCTCACCGAGTCATCAGAGCCTGAGAATTTTCCTAAATCTTGGGTCCCCAGTCTTAACACAGGCTTGATATAATCTGTACTTGAGATCAGAAAAGGGATAAGAGACAAGGCAGGCTGCTGAGATTTTATGGAGCTCAGGGCAAAGTTCTATCTATCTATCTATCTATCTATCTATCTACTTATTTATTTATATATACTTTCAAGTTTTTTATTTTATGGAGCCCAGGGCAAAGACTGATTGATTGATTGATTGATTTATGCTTTTAAGTTTTTATTTAGGCCCTAGTTAGTTAACATGCAGTGTAATATTAGTTTCAGGAGTAGAATTTAGTGATTCTTCACTTCTATATAATACCCAGTGCTCATTAGAATATGTGCCAGGGCAAAGTTCTTATGGCTAGTTGGCAAGGACAAAAAAATCGAAAATCCTTGGCATAAAGTAATTTCCTCTAGCTAATCTTTACAGAGAATATGGAGCTTTTTGATCCCTCATCCCAGTCTAATCCAATTCTGCTAGACTGTTGTCTTTTCTCTAAGAGTTTGCATTTACACTTCCTTAAGAACAAGTATGGCACAGATTTATAACTTCTCTTTATAGTCATGGTAGAAGCAAAGTGAAAGATATGTAGATGAAATCCAGTTATCACTGGACTCAGGGAAAGAAACTCTAACAGGAGTCTGTTAGAGAGGGCATGCTCCAGCCATCCACGTCTTCCAAAATGACAATAGATTCTACAATGTCTGGAGTCATAATCACTTGCAGGACTTTTGTGCCTTGTACCCTGCTCTCCTGTGGAAGTTCTGGCTTTCTTCATTCTTAGAAAGACTCATCCAGTGTTGGGTAAGTCTAGTTGCATATTTGCTACAGGAGGAAAAGCCAAAAACCGATAATTGTCAGGGCTTAGTCCCTGAATCCCTATATAACATTAAATCCTCCTGAGGTCAGTAAAGATTTGGCCTCGAAAAAGACTACAGGACCAGCCACTCCTATGAAGAAAAAGCCGTTTGTTCCCACAGAGTTAGCGAAATATATTATGACAGAAACAGAACAATGCCAGGACCTGGGCAGACACAACTATCCTTTCACCAACCAGAAACAGATCCGCTCTTGAGCTATAGAGAGTCATAATGGAAATATATATTGCCTTTTATCTTCTTTTCAGTGAGTAGAGTGAAGTGTCAGGAGTTATTGCTTGAATATCAGTAGAGAAGAAGCTATTTCCTTTTTGAGCATGTACGTAGGTATACACGTAACAGCGCGTACAACAATATGACTGTTATGCTAACCCGGTTCTTAGTAGCCTTTCTAAAACACATAAAATTGGCCAGATAATATCATCAGTGCATACAGCCTCAAATTGTTCCCCTGGAATCACGTAAGGAGCTGTCAGGGTAACTTCTGCTCAAAGAAAAGGGAAAAGGAAGACATTTTTACCTCTACTTAGCTCCCATAAACTTAATGCAGAAGAATGAGAACACATAGGGGTCTTAATGGATTATTGACTTTACGTTTACAATGCCCACTGAAATCAAGGGGAGGGTGATGTCAAAGACTCAACTGAGCCCCTGGATAATGTCTTAAAACTAAGAAACAGAAGGGACAAGTACTGATCTACAGAATCTTCTATAAACACTAACTAGGCTTGGGGTAATTTCCCCACAAGCAATTGGAATGTCTTATTTTATGCCACAGCATTTAAGGCTAATAACTCGATTAACCTCCTATCCCCTACTAACCAGATTTATGAAATACCAAGGGAGTCAGCAAAGCATTAAGTCTTAGCTTGGGTATAATTACTTTTAAGTGAAAAAACCAAACCATTACCACAAAACTAAGGACTTCCTACATAGCTAAACTCAGACCTTCATAATTTCTAATGCAATATAGGACCTCAGTCAAATATAAAAGAAATGAAATAGACAAAAAATAACAAGTGATTGATCAACAGTAATAAAACAAAGACTGCATTATATAAGCATTAGTTGAACCTCTAGCTTCAATTGCGCCTTTTTTAATGCTGTCCATTGGTCTCAAAACGGAACAATTCATATTTCAGCAAAGCCACTGAGAGGTTGTGAATAGAACTGAACTACAATACAGTCTCTCCTATGATAACAAATTTTCCTTTGCCCCTTTTCCCTTTTTACTATTGAAAAGAAAAGTAATGAAATGAAAAGGAGGAGTATTTCATGCTGAAAGTGTTAGCCATTGTTCATTTTGAATAACAGCTTTACTGTTTCAGCCATAAATATGATAGGAATAATAACCCATGAGTGCACGCAAAACTTTTATAACTTCTTGAGCAGTGAATTTGTCTTTCTCTACTCCAAGATCTTACTACGATGAGCATCTGTAGGCATCCTTCCTACAAACATAGTAATTCAGACTCTTGAGCAACATAGCAACAGTGACCTTATAGTAATGTCTCAAAGACAAAAAAGCAGAATCAATTAGGAATTGGGAGAAAGGCTTACCTGAATGCTTGCTGTCGAGCGATTTTTGCGGGTTGTGGTAGTAGCCATTGTAGTGGTGGTTTCCATGACAGTGGTAGACATTTCTGGTGGCATGGAGGTTGTCTGTGTTGTACCCAAGATTGACGGGACTTCTCCCACCAGCCGGACGCTTCCATTGATTTTAATATTGGGGTTGTTCTCAGCTGCCATGTTCAGTACTTTCAAACCATCATAATAGAGCCCAGAGAGCTGGCCTTGGAAGAGACGTCCTTTGTCTTTCCCACCAATGGCTATTTGCGCCTGGGTGTTGAAGATGGTTAACTGCCGGCCTAGTGGGTTGGGTGGAGGAAACATTATTATTCCCATATGTTATCTTTCTTTGCCTTACCTGGTCTGAATGGACCAGGCATCAAAACAGGCTTCCTTGAGCAAATGAAGGGGAGAAAACTGGATAACAAAAATTCAATAGACGTTAGCAAGTAACATTCCACTATGTTTTATCTCTTCCACTGTCTAGCGGAATATCCTAGATTAGCTGAATAATTGAGTCTCTATTTCATTACTGTGAGGAAAGAGAAATCTTGGTTCAATGATCTGCAGTACTTCAGTCTTCTTGGATATACAGTTGTGGATGACAGAAGTAACCCCCCAATCAGGTAATGACAGCAGTAAAGCCTAAATACCTACTGCACTGATTTTCAACCTACAAAGGCACATAATGGCAATTAAATAGAATTTTATATGACAAACAATTACTCGGTAAGGTAACTCAGAATATTAAATTTTAAAAATAGGTCTGATAATTAACTGAAATTAAATGAAATTCCAATTAAAAGACTTGGATTCATCACATCTGTGTAGAAATGAAGTTTACCCACCAAATACCTCATTTCCTAGAAATCTTCGTAATACATAAATTCTATCTATACTTGTTGTTTAATAAACATCGTGACAGATAATTTCCTACCTCTTTTAATGTGGGGGAGGGATGGGATGATGGCCATACAACTATATCTCTCCCTAAAACATGGGAAATAAACAAGCACTAATAATTTTTCTGGGGTGGCGGAAAGAAAAAAAAAATGTCATTCCAAATCAGTGAATTTAAAAAAAGGAGATAGGTTTTCATGAAAAAGCAACACATAAAATTCCTTAAAACAATAGGCATGTTAATGTGTTGAAAACTATCAGTAGTTAACTTATTTGGAGTCCGCATTTGGGGAACCATTTGTGCGTCTGTGAATAGAAAACTATCAGAATGAAATCATGGCAGAACAGAGTTTAGAATAGTGCAACTCAATTTATCTTCCTCCCAACTAACCCTACTTTAAAAAGCTTCTCTTAAGTGCTAGATCCTTCCCAGAAAAACTCAAACAGCTTTCTAAGGCTAAGACATTCTATGCTATTATTTCTTCAGATTATTTCCTTCTGGTTTTCCATATGGAGATGGGGGAGAAACTTATTAATGGAATTAAATATATCCTTTTTGAATTTTTCTTCACTTAAGTCAGTAATCAAACAATATTCCACTTATTTTTAATTTAATCACTTGAATTATTTTAGCAATAAATGGCTGGAATGTTTTGTTATTCCTGCCTGCTTATTAAAGGGACTCTATTTTTAAAAGGCTAAGGTTTTTTGCCCCCACAATCTCCAATATGAATAGAGGCATACAGTGATGTTTGGGCTCTTAACCTCTACCACCATTACAGGTCTTTAAATCTCTACAATGATTAGCTATCCTTGAGTTTCCAGTGTATAATGTGGAATGCCTTCTGAATGTACATTAATAGGTGAAATGGAAGAGTCAGAGAAGGGGAAATGTATCTGCTCAGAAGGAACTCTTTATACAAGAGTCAGTTCTGCTTAGGGGGTAAGACTTAAGGGCATATTAGTCAAGAATTATTTATGAATAATACCTTTTTGGAAGCTTCAAACACTGTAGTAGAGAACTGGCCAAAGAGTTTTGTTATACTGAAAATGATCTGCACTCTATAAAAATATTTGGAACATGGAAATGGAATCTGTTGGATTTGATAACAATTGTCCAGCTCCTAAGGGAACAATCAAAATAGATCTAATAGATTTCCATTATTTTCCCACCAATTCCTTCACTGCCCTGTACACATGCATCATCGCCAGTCCGTTGGCCTCTCATTTCTCACGTAAGATGCAGCAAAATGTTCAATGCACAATAACACTGGATAATGGCCTGGAGCTCAACGCTCTTTACTGCTATTTCTTTGACAACATTTTTTTTCTAGAGGGAATAAGTTTACTGCAAAAGAAATGTAATGATAGAAGGAGAGGATAATACACCCTCAACCTTGCACAGACTTCTGTGGGCCACTTAATAAAGAAAGAGCTGCATAGAAGGATATCTCTAGGACTCAGTCTAGCAGCTTATACCTCATAGCCCCAATGTCAAGCTATCCCTTCCATTCACATAACTGTTGGCCAACCATAATATTTATTCATCTCCTTTTTGGTATATGCTCTAGCACTGATGATCAGTGAATAGGGATAGCTAGTTATAGGTAAGATATCTTATATTTCTCATATTTCTGAAAGTATTTCACATCTGTAATGGTCTTCACCTTATTTTCCTAGTGATATTACTCTGCCAGTTATTACAAATAAAAAAGAGGGTCAGGGAGAATTGAAATGCTAAGTTGAATTACACTGGCTAGAAATGATGGATTTCCTTCATTCCAGGTGCCACAGTGCACTTCATAAAATGGTCTTTGCTTGTTCAAGACTAATCCAAGCATGGAGAAGGGCAAGACATGTTCCCTGGGCTGCAGGACAAAGCCACTGCTCCGCGTCTGGTTATTGCTGCAGTCCCAGAGAGATCTAATGATTTCTTGAGAACAAGACACTGGTGGGGTGAAACAGGGAAGGAAGTTGTCTATGCTTCAATTTTCCATGATGCTATAGGAAGTGTCTGGATATTTGTTTGCTTCTCTGTTTCAAGGTCTATTTGTGGCTAGATCTATTTTTCTTCTATTTCAGGAATCTTTCCTAGCCTTCTGTACCTTGGATTAGGTAGTTTAAGAGTAAAGCTGGCAGCCACTAAAGTAATAGTGGGGAACTCTATTTCTAGTTTTTTGTTTTTTTTTTCTCAGTTTCTATTGGGAAACTGAGAAACTTTCTCAGTCTCTGCCAGCTCTTCCTCTGATCAATTTAGCTCTATCAGAGAAGCAGGAGTAAGTGAATAACTGAGAATTGGTCATCACTACCCTTTCCCTCTGAAGGGTTATTATAAGGAACAGACTGGAGTAAGTTTTATCATTTGCCCAAGATTTCTCAAAATCAATGTCAGATCTCATTATTGTTATTCATTATGATCTATCTTTTTTTATAATAAGCAACTATGATATCTATATCAATATCCCAATCTAAGAATCGTTCTATCATTCATAATGCTCAATTTGGTTATACTAGTAGAGGGTCTGTAGCAGGCTACTTTCTGTTTTGTTTTGGGTGCCCCCCTTCTTGGAAGTCATTACTGTTACTTCATTTGGATATCAAGTTCACATACTGCTTAAATTAAATCTTTGCACGTCTCCAGTCAGTGTTGCACAAAGACTAATTAATTAAACCTCAGAACACCCTTGGGGAATAGGCAGTATTAGTTCTCCTCTCCTCCAATGGGAAATCTGAGATATAAAGAGGTTAAGTGGATTGTCTAAGGTCAAAAAGTATCAGTCAATAGTAGACAGAGCCAGAAAACAGACTCAGGAATGCTGTGACCCAGATCTCTTCTCCAATGACAAAAATAACTCCAAGGAGGCATTCCAAGTGCTTCCTGACATGTCTGCTTATTCATCCTTCCATCTTTACCCTTTTTTAACTTGTTGTCTTTACAAGGTCTTTTGGTATCTATTTTCTACTCCTTTTGAGGGGAAGGTTTGCTAGACAGAGGAAGGGGTAAAGCAATAGAATGAATAGATGTTACTCACCAAAGTTTTTTTTTTTTTTTTTTTTTTTTTTAAGTAACTTCAGTTACAATAGTGTAGAAGAGAGAACCTCCAAGTTTGGAAATAACCATTTTCAATATTATACACATACATAAATACATATCTCGTTAAGAAACTAGCAAGCCGTCCTCCATACCCCCCGACCCATCCCTCCCCTTCGATTTGTTGTCTACTTGAAAGCGTCCTTCTATAAGAAAGCCAACTGATAACAGTGCTATCAGAAGGAAAACTAAAAGCCTACCCATAACTTTATAATGGTTGATACAAATGAAAACGCCTGGCATGCTCTTAAACTTAGACTTCAAAAAGGCGATGGAGTAAAAGAAAATATTATTAACATAAAATTGAAAGAAAAAAAAGTTCTCTCGGACACATGAGAGTCAGACATGCATCTAGTTTTCTTCTCCTTTTTAAAAAGTGAGGCAATCATAGTCTTTAGTGTTAAAGGGACTTTATGAGCTGGTGATTACTGAACAAAATTATTTGCTTTTTAGAGTTATTCTTAATTTATTTTTAATTAGACCACATACGTTAAAAACAGGGCAAACAGTTAAGACTCAGTGAGGATTTTCCGTGTTTAAGGGTCTAAATGTTGTCACCCAACTTAAAACTGTAATTAAGTTTGCTTAAGTTGCATATTAACATATTCAATTACTTTTTATGTATAACTCAGTCAAATCTCTATGAATTTTAGGAACTCGCTGGATGTCTTGAGACAAGAGTAGCTTGTACTGGCTCAGGAAAGAAGGGAATAAAGAGCTTCCAGAAACAGAGAATTTTCTCCATTGAAAGATAATAGTTTACACCCTAGGGAACTGAAGCCACACAGAAAATTCTAACATCGGGTATAACCGCTGCCCTCTTTTATTAACAAAGTGGTTGTTTTCTTCAGCAAATCAGAACTGCTGTTTTGCCTTTCATGAGCCTTTCTTTTCCAACTCATTGTCTTAGCCACTTGCACTTTTGTTGCATAAATATCAAACACATAAGGGTATTACACAACCAAAGTGTAAAATAAGCTTTTTTTTTTTTTTTTTTTTTTAGTTTCAGCCAGCAACTAGGACACAATTAACCTCTTATGAAACACTTTTGCCTCTGAAGTTTGAATCTAAAGGCAAAATTCATCTTTCTCATTCTTTCTTCATTTAAAAGCAAATGTTAGAAAACACTGCTCCCCTTATAACATTTGTCTTAAGCAGATTAAGTTACAAGAGTTGATCTGATGATTCTTTTTGTTATTCACGCTAGAGAGGTAAAGCCAAAACAGCTTCAAGATGTAAGTTTAAAGAGTACTTTTGAAATTTCTTTAGAAAGCTTTGGTATAAGAGGTAATTTAAAACAAATTAACAAATAATGTCATGCAGTGGTTAAATTGCCATAATACATTTCTTTTTTAGAGGTTCCTGGAATTTCTTGTTTGTGGTTGTCATGCTGATAGCAAGCTAGATGTTAGTCCCTTTAACTGTATTTTAATGGCAATGTATTATAGCATGATTTATCAACATATGGCAGGTGGAAGCTGACACAAATTATAATGAAAATTAAAACAGTCATTTATGCAGCAGGCGATTATCATTTAAGGAACATTTATTTGCAGGCTTTAAAAATGAGGGTTTAGAATCAAATGATTTTAAAATGAAAGTTTTAACGACGGTTACCTTTTTCCTGCAGCCACTCCTCTACGGGCCGGTTATATTTGAAGGGGATTTTCTGTTTTACCATTTGGAAGCGTTCATTATCAGTGTTGCCTTTAAAGTTTAAAAAACAGCTTAAAAAACAATCTGAAAAGTCAATATGTCATTAAAAAACATCCTAGGTTTTTGGTTTATGAAGTTTTTAGAGATAGATATCAATTTATCTTTAGTAGAGGTGGAGTTGAAGTCACTCTGCCCTTGGTTGACAGGTTTGAGGTCAGGCGAGTCCTGGCTATGCTGTGTTCCACCACGTTTTGGAAATGTGGAATGGGATGGGAATCAGTAAGAGCTTTGGCCATTTAGAGAAACGGGTTTACCTTCACTCTTCTCTATCTGACTCCAACCACGCCTTAATTGGGTCAATGGATGCACAAGGATTTTCTTGGTCTGTGAGTAATTTACCTGCCAGACCAGCTTCATCTAGAATAGCCCCCCCCCAACCCCATGTCTTAGTCCCGCATGATCTTCTCTCATGGTAATGTACCATATCAGAAGCATGGGGTTATCTACTTCCTTATTCTTCTCTCAAGTGTTTATAACTGCTCTACCTTCTGGTGGAGGGAAAAAGACAACTTAAGCCTTGAATGGCCAAGGGAGACTTCTTACTCCATAAAGGAGACTCTGGCATCCTACCAGCTATGTTAAATAGATGGGGTTTTATGGATGGTTCTTTACATTTCTATTCCTCTGCCCAGACTTATTCTACACTTAAAAAAAAGAAAACCCAAAGTAAATATTTGTAAATCAAAGCAGCTATAAATATAGGGATAGAATATTAGCAAACTTTTAAGCCCCTACTTTTTATTACTACCAAGAGATGCAAGCATTATATGGTTATCTAGTCTCTCTCTTACGTTTTTATGAGAAGTCTTTTCTGAACAAGTATCTATTAATAAAGCCTGTTTGGGATAACGTCCTCCAAGCATGAAATACCTAATTAGTTTCAAGCCTCAAACACAATGCTTTTAACTGCTACTATGCCCCCTTATTCCTTTTGTAACTGTTGTTACCACCCCTGGATGGTTTGTCTAATTAGGATAGATTTGGAGGTGTTATTGTGGAGATATACCCCTAATGAATATGCTTCAAATCACAAAATAATGAAGCTATGCTTTGGGAACTGTTCTCTCTCATCAACCAACCTCACAGTGATCAAGCAAAAACTAGCAAATTCTAATTCATGACTTTTCACTCATAGCCATATATTGGAACTTAGGGAATCCCATTTCAAATTGCCAACATTAAAAATGAAACCATGTTGCTACAAAAGTTGGGTATTCATCATTCATCCTTTCTGATGGAGGCATAATACTCATTTGTGGAGCATAACAAATAACATGGAGGACATGGGGAGATGGAGAGGAGAAGGGAGTTGAGGGAAATTGGAAGGGGAGGTGAACCATGAGAGACTATGGACTCTGAAAAACAGCCTGAGGGCTCTGAAGGGGCAGGGGGTGGGAGGTTGGGGAAGCCAGGTGGTGGGTATTAAGGAGGGCACGTATTGCATGGAGCACTCGGTGTGGTGCAAAAACAATGAATACTATTACGCTGAAAAGATAAAAAAATAAATAAATAAAATTAAAAAAAAAAAAAGAAAGAAACCAAAATCTCAAAACAAGTGTCTTGGAAATCATTTACAAAGAAGTCTTAAAGCCAGAAAGAATGTGAAGAGCCACATGAGTCGAAGGTGACTATGACATTTCCATCTTAGGGCCACCTTCCTACAGGACTTATTCCTGACAGAGAAGATTCCACATGTGGCTAAACTGGTACCTGCTTTCCATGAGGTGCAACATGGGAAAGGGGTGGCCATGCTGGGAGATGTTTCCAAGATTCCCCATTCATTTCTGCTATGAACAAATGATTTTAAGAATCTGACTCATTCTTAGTCTGAAGGAATTAAAAAAAAAAAAAGACTAATAATAAAAACAGCAACAACAAAAACAAAGCTCATGAAAGAGACAACGATGGATCTGTTTCCAGCCTAATCATGGGATCTTATGTGGCTGGGATAAAATATATTAACATATCGAAGGATAAATGACAATAAATGGAGTATTACTTCTCATAGGAAAAAAAGGGGAGAAGAAGGTATAGGTAAAGAGAAAAAAACAGAAAGGCAATCTCTTGGTGTTTCAATAAGCTCATGGTAAAAGAAGTTAATTTTATCTGTTAATATAGTTGCCAATTAGAGATTATAATGATCCTCCTGGGTAGATCTGGGGATTCAGAACTTCATTAATCCAAAATAAAGTTGGGTAAATTCTCACATGTCTTCATAGAAAAGGAGCATGCACTTTTCTGAATAGAACCTATATCCTGTACTCTTAATCCTACCCAAAAGAAGACAGATAACACAAGGGATATCATCCATCTTCATAAGCTTTGACCCCTCTGAAGTTTTAGTTACAACAAAGTATTATGCTGAAAAATGGCAAATGGGTTGTGCCAGATTCACCTTAAATATATTCTATTACTTTGGGTTTTCTGTAACTGTTGTTGGCTGCAATATTAAACATAGTAATAACCTTCACTTCACTCACTGTGGAATGGATTAGTGAAGTCAGTAGTAGACATAAAACTAAGTGTGCTTAGAAACATGCAGGCAAAATCAGAAGTATCCAAAATGCCCAACTCTTGGAGTTCTAGATGCACTAAATTAACTAAATAAGAAGATGCGATGATTTACGTCCTTGGGATACCTAGGGGCTCTCTGTCCTCCTAAGCATCCAATCCCCATACACTCTCTTCCAAACCTAAAGCTCCACAGAAAATAATTTTGAGGCATGGTACAGGCTAGAAAAAGAGGAAAGTATGTTGGATAAGCAGTAAGTGATATGTTGGGAGGACAGCATAGCCATGATTCTACCTTAGACCCATTGGAAAGGGAAAGAGAGAGAGAGAGAGAGTCATTCTTCTCCATCTCAGCTTTAGAGACATTTAGAAAAAAATTTTTAAGTCTTCCACACCAGATTCATAGTGTCTGGCACTAAAGATAGTGATCTTGCATACTGTTAAAAGTTGTGAAAGATGGAAGGTCATTTGGAAAACCACATTGGTTTAAATTGCCACATTAACATTGTTCTTAGTCTCTTTTCATGTTCTTGTTGGTTTTTATTTTAATTTATCTCAAACATTAGTAAGAACTGTTTTAGAAACATGTGCATGAGAATGAGTTCATTTGCCCCAAGCCCCATTTTGTTAGACTGACTGAAGAGTAAACAACCTTCTAAATATAAGAATTCATACACAGGGACTACCCTGAAAGCTGAGCAAACCTTGTCAAATTCATATACATTCGTATTAAATCCTTAATGACATCCAGTTGTACATTTCATACAGCAACCAGTATGAGAATTTGAACAAAGAGTGAAATCAATTCTTCAACAGAAAGTGATGATATCCTCAAGAGAGAATGACCTTATGAACAGTAATGTCATAATGTCACTAGAAAGAGGCCTATGTACGTGACTAATGAGATTAAAATGTAATGATCGCACTTCTCAAACATACTGAGAAATCTAAAAATTGCACCATGAGATCTTCAAATAGATGTTTCCTAAATAACTTACATGGATCCGACACTCACCTACATAGACTGAATTTTGGGGAAAAACAAACAAACAAACAAACAAACAAAGCCCAAAAAACCAAACTAGTTATCTTATTCTGTTTAAAAGTGTGTGTGTGTGTGTGTGTGTGTGTGTGTTTTTAAATCAGAAATTGAGTTTTTTCATGCCACCAGCCTCCCACATTCATTTGCATCTGTATCAGTGGTTCTATTACCAAGTATTTCGACTCCTAGAGACACATCTGACTTGCACTGTTAAATTATAATATTGTGAAGACCAGAATACTCTGAGGTGAAATTATTAAGGCCCAACTGGTTCACACAGAGCTCCGACCTCTATTCAGAAATACCTCATGTTTTCTACATTTGAGCAAATCCATTTAGGATAACAAAAGGAAAACAGAGTAAGGAAAACAAAGCAAGTTGACTCTCCAACAGTCTCCCATTGCATCAGTCTCTCTTTGGGGTCCCAAAGGAGTAAAGTTGCAATTCATCCAAAGGAATGAATATTTTTTAAATTGAGAAATGGACTGATAGAAAGAACTTTTGGATAGCACAGAAAATGACTTTTATGAGACCTTTATTATCATTATCTATTGGCCCAAGCACAGATCCTATTCCTTAGCTACCACACTTATATTTTCCTTAAGCCATAATCAATACAGCACAGGAGTTAAGACCATGGGCTTTGGAGACAAATTTGGCTTTGAGTTCTAACATTAGCATTTAGCAGCTGTGTGATCTTATGCAAGCGACCTGGCCTCAGTTTCCCCATTTCCCAATCTACTGTAGGACCTGTGTAGAAAAATAAGAGGTAGAATATACATAAAACCTAGGATATGAAAAACATTCATGTTTTAAAAACTATTATTAATGTGGGTCAGTTCTTTCCTAATGATCTAAGGGAAGCGCAAAGATTCCAGGGTGTACTCCCATGACCCCAGAACTTTCTCAGACCTCCATTCAAAACATGACCATATTCCATCTGGTCCCACAAAGATTATCTTCTAAAGATCAACGAGCCATAGAAAATGAAACATCTTAAATATCCCCTAAATCTCCTAGCTGTTGCTTTTTATATTTCTGAGTCTTCTAAAATATACTTAGCTAACCCCATTTCCAAAACAAAGTGGGTTTCTAAAACCACTGAAAGTAAAAGAGCAATTCAGGCATTGACAGATGCGATTTCTTGGTCCCGCCACAGATAATGATGATATACTGCTGCTAAGTTGAGGAAGAGTGTCTTAAAGGTTCTGGCAATTTGCACCAGGCTGGCAGAAAATGTTTTTTTACAGGTAGCCTAAAAATACCATCTGAAATGTTGTCAAGCACATGGACATGCTAATAGGAATACTGTAACAACACTCGTCTGAGCAAAATTAATGCCAGAGGTATATTTTACATTTTGTTTTGAGTCCTAGAATAAAAGAAAAAAAAAACACACATTTTCTTTATTGCTTTGTTGACACTAAAAAATGAGACCACGGGTCTAATGAACAGTCAAAGAATGAATACTATGTATTAGAGCCAGAGGCAAGAGAAAATCGATGTGAGCAGGCTCAAGCAGGAGGCCATTTTCAGAGGTTCTTATAATGTCTCTCTCCCCACAGAACACTTTGTAAGTTTCAAAGCAAATATAAGACACTAAAGAAAAGGAACTAGTGAAACTCTCTAAGCTCAGCTCCGGTCTTGTTCCTGATGTTAACCCAGATGAACTCTCCCAGAGTCAAAAAGGAGGCTGTTGTGCTACCCAAAGGGCAACTAGAATGCTTGTCCACTTGGAATTGATGGATGGACCTCCACAAAAAAGGCAAGTAACTGTTATTTATAAAGTGCCTTTCAACCAAAGAGTTCAAAATGCAATTAAAGGCATCATCTCATTAATCCTCAAATATACCTTTGAGGTTGAAGGAAAAAGAACGATCTCTATGTTATGAGTCTTAAACCTTTCATGTGCCAAGGTAAAGAAATTAATCTCTTAGAGCAGGAAACTGATCAGCTGGGGGAAGTGAATTAATAGACCCAGAGCACAAGGGCATTATTAAGGAAGCAGGCTTCTTCAGACTTACTTAGGTGGTTCTGTGAGCCAAGAGAACCACCTTTCCCAAGTGATTAGATATCTGCTCCTAGACAGTAGTGTGGGTCACCCAGGCATACCCTGACTTGGCCAGTGTGTTGGCCCACACTGTCTTATATGCTTATATATGTTCAGAAATGGAAAACATATGTGGAAAGGCATATCACTTCCTTCCTATATCAAAGTCATTGTATTGATCCACCATTTCTAGGCTATGGGGGTTAAGCGGTTGAAGCAAAGATGACTCAGACACGAGTGAAAAGAGCATTGGCGGGGCACCTGGGTGGCTCAGTGAGTTAAGCCTCTGCCTTCGGCTCAGGTCATGATCTCAGGGTCCTGGGATTGAGCCCCGCATCAGGCTCTCTGCTCAGCAAGGAGCCTGCTTCCCCCTTCTCTCTCTGTGCCCGCCTCTCTGCTTACTTGTGATCTCTCTCTCTGTCAAATAAATAAATAAATAAAATCTTAAAAAAAAAAAAAAAGAAAAGAGCATTGGCTGTGGAGTCAGACTCTAGATGAAATCCTATCTCAGACATTTACCATTTCTGTGAACTTGAACAACTGACTAAATCTAGATGAGTCTCAGAGTTTCTTCACTAGTCTAAAAAAAAAATGAAGATAATAATACCATTGTTACAAGGTTTTATACAAATTAAATGCAATAATCCAGGCAAGGACTTAGTTTATAAGCAGTTAGAAGAGGATGGCATGGGGAGGGTTTGTGATTTACTTTAATTCTCAAGATCTTTCCCTAACACATGTTGGAAAAATGAGAACCATATTATAAGATATACCCTTGGTGTTTTATATCCAGACATCCAAGGGACCATGTCTCTAATCCTTGACCTTTGTTCCTGGGTGAGGTGACTTTTTGTGCAGATATGCTAACACTGAGGTTCTCTTTCATATCCCAGATCTAACTGAAAGTCCCATTTCTGTTGAAATGCAATTATACTCAGGACCATTTGCCCTGAGGCAACAATTAGGACATATATATCATGATTCCCCATCCTTCTCCTGCACCTTGAGGCCATTCTCAACCCTCTTCCCAAAGCTCATTTCTCCTGGAATTTCTCTTCATTGCTCCTCATCCATCAGGGATACTTTCAATCCCAGCAATATTAATAAAACAGGGTCCAAGAAGCTGCAATATCTTTGTTTCCAAAATTTAAGGGGATATTTTCAAGCAATTTCTAACAGAATCTGCTTCAGTATGATAGGTCTACATAGCATCTATTCTTTATTTAAGAGCCACTTTGAAAAATGACATGCTATAAATTAAAGTATAAACTGACGATAAAATTCAATTTGCTTCCATAATTATTTCAAAATGTGCACTAAAGCTAGACTAGTCCATTTCAACAGCTGAATTTTGTCTAGTGCTTTTCTGGTAAGCATGTTTAAAATATCTATGTCTCAGTGTGTCTTTAAGCTTTAATTTCTTCATATATAAAATGAGGATTATAATAATAACTACAACATAGGGTGGTCTTGAGAACTAAATGTATATAAAGTGCTTAGTACAGTACGTAGCATGACTGAAGTGCTCAATAGATCACTTATTACTATTGTTGCTATTGTGGTAACAGTATCTGATTCAAAAGGGTTAAACCCAAGTGAAGGTAAATTTACAAGAATTACTTCACTACACAATTTTTAGTGTCAAAACTTTTTTCAAATTTCCGTTCAACATAAAGCCTTAATGTCCGGTCTTCAACCATTTGACATATGATCCCTTCCAGACTTCCCCAGGCGCCTTTCTTCTTATCACTTATTTCCTCCTTGTTGCAAAAGCCACAGTGTTATTTTAGGGTCACCCTTCCCTTGTGATCCACGCATTCCGGTATATCCAACCTCTGTGTCAGCCTGGGTCTCTTTAATGTTGTTGGTTTCTTTCATTTCTTTCTAGCAACGTTCCTCTCTCCACTCCTTATCCCCTTTTATTCCTCTCATGCAGAGGAAATCAAACTCTGTTTTTAAGGGCAGAATGTTAGAATATTTGGTACAAAAAGATCATGTATGTGTGATGTTTCTATACAGCTCAGATTATAGGTAGGACGTTTAGAGGGATAATTTCAATGGAGAACAAAGAAAAACATTTTCATTCTCATAAATGGGAAAGTCACACCAAAAATCAATATGTCTGATGTCATAATAACCTGATGTTGTAGTAATCCTTCTGTTTCGACCTTATGGACTCCTGGTATTTATAAGTTATAGGTCTTCTAGACCAACCTTAAACCTCATGCCTACAAATGATTACATTATTCCCAGGGATCTAAAGACCACGATCAGTGTATCGTGTACCACCCACACTTGACCTGGTTAATATACGAGTTTGCAACAGTTGTCTAAACAACCCAACCACATCACATTACTGTCACATATTAGGCTTATTTCCAACAAAAACCCAACAGTTTCTAACTGAATTCCTTACCCAAAGTTTGGGTCATCTTGCATTCATGCAATACACTTGGTGAACTTCAAAGCAGGACTTTAATTATACACTATTAAATGTATTCTTTTTTTGTTTCATAACAGCATTCCAACCCGATAAGAAAATGCTTAACTCTGAGTCTTTTGTCTTTTGAGGAGACACATATCTTAGCTTTATGTCATCTGCAAATTTGATAAGCATATCTTTGTGCCTTTATTCAAGACCCTGAAAAATGTACAGAATAGGATTACGTGGAGGCTTTATAATGTCTATAAATTCTTTGAAATTCCTTTCTGTAAGAGATGCAGTTTGATTCTCCAACCTTATGTGTGGGCTGAACTTAGTGACTCAATTCTAAACAATAGGGTACCTTGGAAGTGACAGTGTATGGCTTGAGAGACTAGATGAAAAAAGCTCTGTCACTTCTCTAACTTTCTCTCTCTCTCTCCCTCCTTTTTCCTCTCCCTCTCAGTACCCACTCCAGAGAAGCTAATATTATATCTTTAGGACACTTAAGTCCTTAAGAATTACATGTCAAGGACCTGAGGCCACCAAACCCTTCAGGCCTCTGTAAGTCTTGAGATAACTGCAGTCCAGCTGCTCTCTTGATGTCAACTCATCCGATACCTTGAGCTAGATCCACTCAACTAAGCTGCTACCGAATCTTGACCTACAGAAACTGTGAGACAGTAAGTATTTGTTGTTTTAAGCCACTAAATTGGGGGGTAATTTGTTACACAGCAATAGATACAGGAAAGCTAGAAAGCTTCATCTGAGTGTTTCAGCTCAACCAGAGGCAGATCTCCTTAAGATGCTATCATAGCTCTCTTTATACTAGTTCAGGGAAATGAAGATACACTGTGTCTAAAACATGCGTCTGATCTGCCAATTTGTTAATGCCATCCGAAGAGAATTAGCCTAGTTCCATAAGACTTGTTTGGATGAGCCCATATTAGTCCTTAGCCATTATCAGATTCTTGTTAAATATGGTTAAATACATCACAATTTTTCTGTTAAAAACACTTGAGAATTTTTAATGTTATCGGTCTCAACTTTAAGAGATAAATCCTTTTATACACCAAAAAGTTTGGGACAATTTTCCCAAACTAGTTTTCTATTCTGGCTAAGCAAACATTAACAGGGGCTTGGGTTCAATTCTTCAATCGTCTGGGAAATTATTCATGTAAGACCCAGAGATCTGAGCTCCTTTGAGAAACTTACCATTTGCTCAGCAAAATATGGACTGAATTTTCCTATTTATTTTGTTTGTATCAGTCTTTACTTAAATTCTGAGGGAGGACGTGCTGGTGACAGATGAAGATGTGTGAGGGTGACGGACTGGGGATGAAGGGGAGTCCAAATAACCACGGAGGTCCTGCTTAAGCAAATTTTTTTTTGCTGTTTTTTTATGTTTTATAATTAAAAAGCAGTTTCCGGATTTCTGGGAGTAGAGTTCTTTGGAACTCACAGTTTGTATTTTGAGAGAAGGAGTCTACAATTTAAGGTTGAACAGACTTCAAAGATTATCTAAGAAATGTATTATCCCTCCTTTAATGTTTCTCGAACTTCCCACTTACAGCATCTTTAGAAATAGGACTCCTAGCTGAGGCAAGCATCCGAGAGTGGAGATTTTAAAGATAACCCTCCCCCAGCAAAAGTATTAATTAAGGGATTGTCTCTTCTCCTATTTGTTTGATTACATGGCATTTCCAAGGCTTTTCAAAAAATGAACTAGTTGGCAGCCACGCATCATTTGGTGCAAGATTCAAAGGTCAGAGATGCACTACTGCAATGTGGTACAAGAATCAAAATTTTCCCAGTGAAGAGATGACCTCAGGGAATGCAGCAGTTGTAGTATACCTCGAATTCATACAATGCCTCGTTAACTCTCTTTGGTAAATTAATTCAAATTGATTTGTTTGTGAGAATTACAGCATGGCCTCAAATCTGGCTACAAACAAAGGATAATGATAATGTATGGAGCTCAAAGAATATGTCTAGAGAAAAGTAGAGATCAGCAAGGGGCTGGTTTTATAGCAGAACTGTCTTTGTTAAAAAGAAAAAAAAGGAAGAAGACAAGGAAAGGAAAAAAATGAAACAAAGAACACAATTTATATAAATACAACTTATTTCATAAATAACACCGATATTTCACAAATACTCAAAACAAAGGCAGATAAAGTACTTGAAAGTGTCCAAAGGGAATATAAAAACAAGATAAATTTTTTTTTAAAAACGGACATTTCATTTTTAAAGAAGCAATTAACTCAATTTAAGCAAAGTGATAAGACATGCTGAGGGGGAAAAAAAGAAGAAGAAGGCCATGTGATATGGCAGTTAGAGCCAAGATTAATACCAAAATGTCGGATCTTAAAGAAAAGAGAGGGGAGGGCAATTCCTCAGTGAAAGCCATTAGTTTACAACTTCACATTGAGTCCTGAATTTAGGGTTGAGAGGGAGGAAGTTTAAGAGGGAAATTATGGCTGCCACAACCTTTCCCAAGCTTTCTGCCAAAGCTCACTGCAAAACAGGTCCAATCCCATTCTGACAACCACGCCCCTTTGCAATGAGACTCTTGTCACTCCTCCTGTCAACATCTGAGTCTCCTTTTCTACACTTTCTACTTTTCCACCCCTTGATTCTGGGTTGGCTCTGAGACTTGCTTTGTTTGGCACAGGGCATATTAACAAATGGGATGTAAGCGGAGATCTGAACAGCCCTTGAGTGGTGAGTGCTTGCCTCCTCATGCTGCTGAAGCCTGAGACCGCCATTATCAAGAAAGCCAAAACCAGTCTCGGCTCCTGGAAGATGAGAGATCCCAAGAACAGAGACCCCAGCCCTCCAAGCTACTTAGCTAGCTCAGCTGAGGGCCGAGACCTGTAAGTGAGGCCGTCAAGACATTCCAGGTCCATCCAAGCCGGCCTGGAACAGATAAAACATCCTTATAACTCACAAAAACATGAGCCAATAAACAACAAAGGTTTGGGGGGATTTTGTTCTGCAGCATATCTTCAATGATACAGCCAGAGAGTTGAAAAATCCAGGAAAGACTGAGAAGCAGACACTGGATAAACGAATCAGCCTCCTGTGCGAGGGTTTCCACTGAGAACCTACAGGAAGTTGGGGAGCTGCTCCGCTGCTATCTGTGGAGTCAGAGGAGCTTGAGGTGGTGAAAACCTTAGGGGTCCTGGAATGGAGACAGGGAGGCACGGATCCCTGTTATCTTTCCTTAGTCCTCTTCTTCGTTCTTAAGAGAGAATGATCAAATCCAAGGAAAGGGATGCAATACTGCAGCTTCTCAGAGGAGGGGGCAGGTCAGGGCCGAGGGAACTGGGACAGGGCAGGAGAACCAGAGAGGGACTACTACTTCTCTGGTCTCCATTTCTGGACTTGGACGAGGTTAAGGGTGGGAGAGTGGTAGGGTTGACTCCAGAGGTAATAAGGAATAGAACCAATAAGGGGCCCTTCAGCTACTTGTGTCACCTCCTGCCATCTTTATTCAAAGAGGAGTGGGCAGAAGCTGGTAAGAAAAGCAGGTTTAATGGGAAGATGTTCTGGGACTCTAACACCTACCCATCAATGGATTTTTTTACTCCTTAAAGGATTCCATGGGGAATCTGGAAGGACTGCCTTTTTTTTTTTTTTTTTCCTGAGCTAATATTGCCTTTACTCCCATCCCTTACTCCAACCTTCTAACCAAATTAAACCTTTGATGTTCCTGTAGGATATGAATAATCACTGATTATGAACTGATAGCCTTACTTGGGCTTAGAATAGAAAGGTATGTTCCACCACACTCCCTACTAACACAAAACAATAAAAACAAAGCAAAACACTGAACTGGAGACCAAAACCAGATAAAAAACATTCCCACCTTGCAACTTTGTCTTTTAAAAAGCACGCACTGCCTCTTCAATTCTTTTTAAAGCTTATGGATCAGCTAAAGAAAAAAAAAATAGCCTTATGAACTCACTGAGGGGAGTTTAGAAGTCATTTTTCTGGGACTTAATAGCTGATATCAGAACTGTGTTACCTTAGGTGAATGGCAGTTGGACAGTAGAGAAAAACATAAAAAATGATCAAAATCTAAGGGGTTAAAAAAAGAGTAAGGACAACTAATATCTAAACCTTTGGACTGACAACTCAAATGACACATACTTGTTAATAATTAGAAGTACACCACATTTTAAGTCATGACTCAAATATTAGTTCATATTGTAAATGTGATGGCCGGCACAGCAATTAAAAAAAAATATATATATATATTTTTTTTTCACTTTTAAGAAAGTAGTTAATAATTATGTAAAATTATCCATACATTTAAAATATTTACCTAAAACCTAGACTGCTCTAATGTGCAATTGCAGTTCTTGCGGGCATGGTTTCTTGTTGTTGTTGTTTTGGTATAAAATTATAATCACCTTAGAAACAAGATTAATAAAATCTTCTTATACCATCCTACTTCCACAATCCCCTTTCCAAAACACAGTGACATGACATGCCGACGCATCTTAAGTGTTCAAGAATGGTCATGAAATTGATGAGCAGTGGCAGGTGTTCTGACTCCAATAAATCACAAAGTTATTACCTTTGAAAGTTTAAATGATTACCAAGGTTCTTATAACATCTGAAAAACTACAAATTTGAGATATATTAATAAAATATTCATGACTCTCCCTTCTTTTAACTATTTAATATAAAATATTAACTAGCATGATATTAAATCTCGATCTGAGAGCTATGTCTAAAGATCTTTAGGCTATTTTATGTTTAAATATATTTATTTGTGCCAGGACAAAGGCAATGTTTTTAGTATTTACCCAATGATGTGTGTGTACGTGTGTGTGTGTGTGTGTGTATGTCCTGTATGTATAGAGAGAATTTATAAACATCTCAAAGGAAAGAGTCTTCATATATTCTCCATAGAAGTTTGTACCTTTCCACAAGAAATATCTCCTAGATATCTGTAAAAAATAAATGTCTTGGATTTAAAGAAATGACTGGGAATCATTTCAAATGACATCCCTAATGATAATGGAGTGGAACAAAAAAACTTTTCCAGCCAAAGAGGAGAATCAGACAGGTCTATTTTCTTGGTAGAAGAAAGGCAAACTGTATCATCTGTAACATTTCAAATTATACTAGTCAAATTAGAGTAGTCCGTTTTCTGCAGAAATCTCTAAACCAACCAGGGAAATGTACCAGATGATCTAGTATTATCACCATTCTAATTGCGAAGATCCTTTGAATTTTACTCTTTCAGAAACCCCACTTTTATCTTTGCAATAATGATCCAAAAGATTAAAAGAAGGCCTTTGAGTGACTCAATTTGCCTACTCATGTTCGTGCAGGGTCTCCTGATGCCCCATTGCTGTCTTGTCAAAAGGCACTTAGGACATCAGTAAGTATAAGGCACAACTAGGACAGATGAGACAGGTGAGAGAACAGCATGTAGTTTTCTTGGTTTTATGGTTTAATTTCTGATTACCAAAGAGGGTAGCTTATTTCAATCCCATTGGAATCCTTACCAGTTTTAGACTTCTGAACAGGGAATGCAATTTCCCATCTAACCAAATTCAAAGGATGTTGAATTTTAAAACTTATGGATCAGCTAAAAAAAAAAATAGCCTTGCTATTTTTATATTATTATTATACCTAAAATATTATATATATTTTATTTTATTATATATTATATATATTATATAATATATATTATTATATATATTATATATATATTATACCTAATATATTATATTATATTATACCTAAAATGAGGTATAGTAAGTAAGATGTATCTTACTTCTTACTTTCTTTCAAAGATTTACTTCTGAGTGTGACTCAAAAAGGAGAACCTAGCCACAGTGAATACTAAAGAAATAGGTTTCTTCCTTCCTTATCCTATTTGATTTAAATATGCTCTGATTGAATAATGGTCCAAACCCTATTTATGACTCCGTTCCTAGCACAGGGATTTGTAGAGATGGATCCTTAATAAATACCTTCACAGACGAATCTGAATGGTTTCTCTTCACAAAAGAATGCCGATACTGGGGTTGCTGCTGTCCTTAGAGGTTGGCTGTGACAACTGGGATTTCAGCTGTTACTCCACATTCAAAAGGCAGTGAGGTTTGAACATACATAATGATTGCTCAAAGTCTTGAGCTTCCTATTCAACAGTCTGCTTGTTCAAAGTAGCTGTACTGGGGGGAGTGGCACCAATCAAGGGATCAAAACCACAAGAGGAACAAAATATTGATTATTCCAATGGACCAGGAAAAATGAAAGCAACTGTAACCTGACAGAAAGATGCAGCTACATGATTATGCAGCCACAGAAGGAGTTGGGTTTACTGACTGAAAAGTTCTTTGATGTTTTGGCCTGAGTGTTTCTGGGTGACATCTTACAACTACTACTGCATTTCAACCAGATCACTGGAAGGTTGACTTAGAAGATGTGTTGTGGATGAACTGTGTACAATTACTGAGGATGGGAATAAGGCTGGAGAATTGTCATAAAGGTCTGGAGTCAGCATTGGGGAGGACTCTGAGTCAACGGGTTGGCAGGGCACCTGGCTCAGTTCAGTTGCCTTATTTCCAGAACAGAGCCATTAAGAGTATTTCAAAATTCCCTTTATGGTCCTCCATGGAACTCAAAATTCTCTGAGGTCTTAGTAGAAGGAAGTCACAAAATGAAGCAAAACTATTAAATTTCACTTGGTTCATCCTCTAGGGGATCTCAGTTGCCCCCTGGGAGTGGTATCTTCTTTTCCATGTATTACCTTCATTTTTTCTTTTTTCCTTTTTTTTTTTTTTCCTGTCTGGAAGTCTAGCTCTACCCTCACCATATAGAAAATTCAGTAAAATTCCAGCTATTCATTTCGAAAGCCTAAAAGCATTTTGGTTCTATTTAAGTTTGTACTTCACTTATATAAATTCCTATTTTATTTGAAACAGTCAACATCTCACATCAGTTTTATATAGGTTTGAAAATGAACTACCAAGTATTTCTAAACCTTGGCTGTCTGAGAAGATTTTAGATTTATTTTTACTTTACATACGTATCTATGTCAGATTTATATTTAGTTATTTTTTTTAACTTTCACGGATGCCTGAATGTTCTTTTCTCTCTTCTACCATTTTGACTAAGTATACTGGGAAATTCACTCTTCTGGACCTACAGAGAATCATCCCAGGGTGATTAAATTTAAGATTTAATTGTTTCAACAAACAAAATTTTTACCGTAAAATCTCAACTATACATAATAAAAACTTGTTATTTTCCTATTACTTTTGAAATGAACTTAGGTATATTTAATGTATGTAAAGGATACTCTTTACCTTGGTATATACTATTTTATGTACATGCAGACAATGAACTTGGAAGCCTCCAATAATGTCAATACAGTTGTGCAGTTTAACATTTATTGAACACCTGTTGTTTTGACTCAGAAAAAAAAAAAGAGTTGGGGGGTAATTAACAGCCCCCCCCCCCCCCGTGACCACTTTGCTTAGGCTCTAGAAAGCCACGTCTGGTGGTGTATACTTTCTATTCTGGTGGTGGAAACTTCAACCTTAGACTGATAGCTTTATTACATTCAATACTGAGATCGGTAAAATGTAGATGGGCTGCTATTTTGTGAAAATAAAATCTGGTCTTCCTTAGTTTTATTTTTATTTAAAAACTTATTTTAAACTTGCACATGAGTTATAACTCATAACCTGGTGCTATTTCTTCTAATATAGAAACAGATTCTAAAATCTCTAAAACTCAACAACAAGAAGTAGGCAGGGTCACACCTAACAGTCTGCCCTCAAATGGCAGATCAACGGCTAGAAACAGTAGAAGCACAAGTAGGAAGTTCCTAACGGCTGGTTAGGGACAAGCAGTGTCGAGAAAATGAAGAGAAGTTTCTCTGGAACTCGGAAAATGGTTACGGTATATCAGTGAGCAGTCAGAAGAAAAGATAAATGCTAAGAAGTCAGTTGGCACCTTTATGCAGAAGGGCTATGGGGATAGGCTCGGGCAGCTGAGCCAGTGGCTAATACAAAATCCATGAATTTGAAAGAAAAGTACGCAACTTCCCTAACGAGTGAGCGAGAAAGCGTGCATTTGAATTACCACCATTTATAGTTACAAGAAGTAACAGAACTAGGGAAATATTAAGGCTTTCAGTTTATTTTCAAATCCTGCTCTAAGCAAGCTATGGCATAACATAAATGAAGGTTAGAACTGATTCTATATCTTTGGTGTTCAGTTAGGACAGCAGTATACAGTTGGATTCTTAAGTACAGGTACATGGATTGCCCACGCCACTTGTGTATTTCTTTATCCTGAATTAACCCACCAGTGGGTCTATGCTACTCTAGTTAACAATATTGTTCTTGTGTCTCTCCAATTTAACTCATTCACTTAAGAGATTATCTTGTTCCCTTTATTCTTAACAGAGATAAGACAATCCAAAAAATAAAACTAATGCATCAGTAAAAACAGAGCTGTAGGCTTCAAAAGACGCATGATCTAGATCGAAGGCCCCGTAACTACAACCAATGGGTAAATGTGGCTCATCATAGTTTCTTCTTATAAATTGTTTTCTTAGGACACAACAGTGCCAGGGCGCCTGGGTGGCTCAGTGGGCTGAAGCCTCTGCCTTCGGCTCAAGTCATGATCCCAGGGTCCTGGGATGGAGCCCCACATCAGGCTCTCTGCTCAGCAGGGAGTCTGCTTCCTCCTCTTTCTCTCTGCCTGCTTCTCTGCCTACTTGTGATCTCTGTCTGTCAAATAAATAAATAAAATCTTAAAAAAAAAAAAAAAGAACACAACAGTGCCCATTCAGTTATGTACGGTTTATGGTTGTTTTTGCACAACAGCCAAGTTAAAGAATGTCAACAAAGACCTCAAAAATTGCAGGGCCTATCATTTTTATTATTCAGTCTTTTAGAGAAGAAGTTCCTCTAAATGAAAGTATTAAGAGGAGGGGGTGTGCCTGCCTGACTCAAGGGAAGGGCATGGACTCTTGATCTTCGGGTTGTGACATGCAACACCAGACTGGGTATAGAGATTACCTAAAATTAAAAAATGTAAATGAAGGTATCAGGGGCTCCATGCCTATATTCAAATCCAAGTTGGCCTTATCACTTGCTGGTTGTATGATACTGAGGAGGATGCTACTTATTCTTACTCTTGTGTATTGCTCTTTGAGACCCAGTTGCCTCATCTCCAAAATGGGAATCATAATAGAATCACTTTCTAGGATGCTGTGAGGATTCAGTGTGATGATCCACGAGCCTGATACAATATAAGTACTGTACCAGTGCTGCTTCTTATTAACTAATATTATTCCCCTACAATCCTTTATTCAAGTATATGTTGTAATATCCACATTCCCTTGTCCAGGATATAAAGCTCTCTCACACTTGTAGGCATTTGGAATAAAGATTTCACCACTGAACTTTGAGAAAAACCACATTTCAATAATGTGATTAAAATGAAAACAAATTTAGTTTAATTAAACATTGAGACTGGCAATTGTGCATCAGGCAGAAAGACATTTCTAGTAAATGTTTAATAATGTGATTACAGAGTGTACCACATGCACTGGGATGTGGGAAACAATAGTAAATTTGCATGTGAATTTACCTCTGTCAACGAAATGATTCTGAGCTCCATATACAATAGGAACTGAGTATCCTGGGAAGCAGATGGAAAAGTCGGGTAACAGAGAGAGAGGGGTGTAGGCACAGACAAATCTATGTAGAATCCCAGCGTTGACACTTTCTGGCCCCGTGACTACAACAAATGTGCTCCAACCCCCTGAGCTTTGGTTTCTTTCTTTTTTTAAAATTTTACTTAGTTATTTGTCAGAGAGAGAGAGAGAGAGAGAGAGACAGTGAGAAAGGGAACACAGGCAGGAAGAGTGGGACAGGGAGAAGCAGGCTTCCTGCTAAGCAGGGAGACCAAGGCTGGGCTTGATCCCAGGACCCTGGGATCATGACCTGAGCCGAAAGCAGACACTTAATCGACTGAGCCAACAAGTGCTCCTGCTTTATTCTGTAAGAGAAAGAGATGAATGCTTCTCCTCTGTAACCATGGGGCAGATGACACAAAGTGAAATGAGGAATGAACAATGCCTACCCTTTCGTTCCCTCAGTGTGAAAGGTGCAAGTGTCGCATCACAGTTCATGCTTCTGAATGTCTAGTTCGTTAGCACTGTCCCAGAGAACCAAAGATCACAGCCCAAATTCCACTCCATGCCACTCCTATCTGGTCCTCCGGCTCCATCAGACACTTCTGTGGGCCACTGAACCCAGATTTTATCTGAATGCCAGCACCTTCTTACTCTCTCTGGAACTGTAAGTACCACCCGGCAGGTAGTACACGGAAACACTACATTTGCTTTCCAAGAGAGACAGGCTCGAGTTCCAGGGATTCCTGTACTAGCTTACGACCCGGGGAGAGCTAATCTCATAAGGCTCCATGTTTCCGCTTATAAGATGAGGATAAAAATAGTCTCTACTCCTTAGGGTTATTTAAAAAAACTTAATATAAGAACTCAGTGTACTGCCTGGTACTTAATGTATGCACAATAAAATGTAAGTATTAAAACTATCTTGCTTGTGTACATGTACTTCTCTTCCACTAGATGAGAAGATCTGTGAAGGCAGGGGCTATGTTTTATTTCCCATCATGCACCTATCATTTAGCACAGATTCATATGCAAAGTTGATTTTGAATTAACATTTGTGGAATGCAGCATGCATGAATGCGTAAGGAGATTAGTCCCCTCAAACTCACCCCACTGATGAGGTGGGGGATTAGCAGCATCTCCTTTTAATAAAAGGCAACATTTGTTAGTAAAGAGACTTCTGAAGTGTTTCTGCTATTTGAAAGTGACATATACATTTTTTTCTGGTCCATTATCAACTCATTTCCATCATATGCTTTGACATAACCTTTAGCTTTTGTTTTTTTGTTGTTATTTTTAAAGATTTTACTTATTTATTTGAGAGACAGAGAGAGAGAATGAGCAGGGGAAGGAGCAGAAGCAGAGGGAGAAGCAGACTCCCCACTGACCAGGGAGCCAGATGTGGGACTCCATCCCAGGACTCCAGGATCATGATCTGAGTGGGAGGCAGACTCTGTACCAACTGAACCAGCCAGGCACCCCAACCTTAAGCTTTTGGCTTGAATTGTCCTTTTCCACTTACACACCTACATCCCCAAGTGCTCTTATGCGGCACTGTGGGTCAATCTCTGGCATGTGGCAAAGCCTTCCATCTAGGCCAACACCAAGCAGACTTACCATAAGGCGGTAAAAGTATCCTGGGGAAAAACAACGCATCTCATAAAACAAACTAAATTATCAATGGGAATCAAATCCAGGACACATTAACTCCATGAACTGAAGATTAGAAGTGCCTCTTTGTCCTTGACTCATTCTGTCTTTTCTCCTCTGACCCTCCTTTCCCCCTTCTTCAACCTGCCAGCTTATTGACGGGATTTTGGAGGAGGGGAAGGTCTTTATCTCTCTGAGACCAGCTGCAGTATGATTACAATCGATTGAGTGATCTACAGTTTAGTGCGCCTTTCATTACTCTCTGTGTTTTATAGAGTTATAAATGACATACTGTATGTGAATATATATTATTAGTATATATTATTAGTATTATTGGATATTTATGCACCCACCACCTTTCCGTAAGAAGCTAAATGTTCCTTTTAGAATTTAAATAACTACAGGGATCCTGCAACCTTGTACAAAACTTAAACTGAAGAGGTTGAACTTGGAAACTTTTCCTATAAATACAGCTATACTCCTGGACAGGCTCTGAGGACATTTGATGTCTGTCTGACTCTGAGACAGAGTGAAAGCAGTCCGTGGTAATTGCATTTTGTGGTCAGGATAATAATTCTGGATTTTAATAGTTAAGATAAACTTTACAGGCCAGAGTTTTTATTTGCTATCTAAACTGGAGCTTCTCTGTGACAATAGAAAAAAAAAATGCAATTCAGTTAGCTAGCTTTGAAATTATGCAATGTTTGATGAGGGTTTTAATTTGAAAGAATTTGTGTTAATTACAGATGCCTTGTATAGAGTAAGATGTCATTAGTATTTTTCTGTCATATTAATTTCAAATGAGTATAATTTTAAAACCACATGAAAGGTGACCACACTGTATTTCTCATCTTGAAAGTGTTAGATTTGGTTTAATATATACATATACTCATTATTCATAAGAACTGAGAAATCCTTTTCCTTACATTTCTAGTTAAAGAGTGCCTAGGAATGACCCTCAATTTTCTCATCACTTATGTCACTGAGTCCCTAGACTATATAATATGTGTACCATTTAACATACGGTTAAATAAATAATCATCCTGGGCCTTTTGTTAAATTCCACCTTCCCCTCGAAATCCCAAGGTAGTCTACTAAAGAGGAGAAAATAATTAACTATAACCCACCATTAAATGTTTATCTCACAAAGTCCTCTAGAAGTTTCCAGAAACATTCTTTTGATGAACAAGTCTTATATCAAAATCAGTCTTATTCACAAATGAATTCTAGATAAATAATGTCTTTATTTACTATAACTGCTGTCATATTATCTGATGTAAATCTTCATAATGATAACAAACTCCTTTGTGTGTTATTATATCATAAATAACCTTGAGCCATGTGTTGGCTTAATGTCTCAGGGACATGTGTCTTGTGTCCATGTGCCATGTGTTTATGAGTTCCTTTTCCCTCTATCCCAAATGTTCTTCTCTCTTTCATAGGGTGTGTGTGTGTGTGTGTGTGTGTGTGTGCATGTGTGTAAACATATATGTGTATATAAATGTGTATGTATTCTTGTCTTTTTGTCTTTTAGGTGGTTAGGTTTAATTTTAACATTAGCTAGAAGCCCACAGTTTGCTTTGAAATGCTTATCAGCCTCTAAGAGACATTTACAGGGACAGAAAGGCTCTAGGTTTGATAGGAGTAATTGTATTTAACTTTTAAGATACAAGGCTATTTATCTTGTGGCTGGGAATTCACAGAAGAGAAAGAAGGTTGCTGGATAAAACAAAAATTAAACAAAACAAAACAAAACAAATACTATGCACCCTCTCAACACTCTCCCATCCCCCAAGACCTTTCCACAGTAAGAGACTCGCATCTAAGAAAGCCCTTCCCATCCATGTAAATATGGTGCTAGAAGACAAAAGAGAATTGTGAAAAGAAAGAGGCTGCCGAAGTCCCATAGGTTGAACCAATGATGTAGAGGAAAGCAAATGTCACAAATGCACTGGGAAGTGCTAACTTCTAACTTGGCAGAAAGTAGAGATTTCCAGGCAAGTGCCTAAGATCTCTGAATGGCTCCTAATCTGTAAAACGGGAATAAAACTAACATCAACCTCAAGGGTTTATAACAAGGGTAAATAAGATGTTATGCATGAAGTGGGATGATTTTGGTTAGGATGATGACATCTGCCATTTCTACCTCTCTGGGATAACAATCCAGTGAATCAAGAGGGGTGATTATCCCCATGTTGTTATCAAGACAACATACCTTAGCTGAGTTTAGAAGGTATATGAAGGTAAATGCTCATTAAGTTATTACTGCTGTAAACAGAGATTTACATTCTATAAAACAAGTAAAAGGAAGTAAGAGACAGTATGTTCTAGTCCTGTGTTGCCTGATTCTGGCCACTAGCTACCCAGCTAGTGGCCTAAGGACCGAATGAAAAAAAAAATATGTATTTAAATCTTCAGTGCCTAGGACATAATAATTGCACAATAAAAATAAAATTTCAGGATTACCTGTGGTTCAGACATTTGAGTGTCTTGTCTTTGGCTCAGATCATGATCCTGGGGTCTTGGGATCGAGCCCTATGTTGGGCTCCCTGCTCAGCGGGGAGTCTGTTTCTTTCTTTCTCTTCTTCTGTACGCTCTCCCTGACTTGTGCTCACTTTCTCTCTCTCTCCCTCAAGTAAATAAATGAAATCTTAAAAAAAAAAAAAAATTCAAGGCCTCTGTCCTATCAGCCACATCACAAGTGTGGCTGCATGGGGCTAGTGGCTACCATGTTGGACCCCGCTGCTAGTCAGTTTGATAGGAAAGAGAGAGACCTGTTTAACTTTCTAAGTATCAGCAATTCTCAAACCTAGCTGCATATAGAATCACCACGGGAGCTTTTTAAAACTATTGATACTGGGGCGCCCGGGTGGCTCAGTGGGTTAAAGCCTCTGCCTTTGGCTAGTCGTGGTCCCCAGGGTCCTGGGATTGAGCCCCAGATCAGGCTCTCTGCTTCTCTGCTCAGCAGGGAGCCTGCTTCCCTTCCTCTCTCTCTGCCTGCCTCTCTGCCTACTTGTGATCTCTGTCAAATGAATAAATAAAATCTTAAAACAAAACAAAAAAAAACTATTGATGCCAGGACTGTGCTTCTGAAACCTGACACTACACACAAATCACCTGAGTATCTTGTTAAAATGCAGATTCTGATTCAGTGGTCTGAGGAGAGGCCCAAGATGCCCCATTTTTCACAAGCTCCCAGGTGATTCCGATGCTGCTGGTCCACGGACCACACCCCAGACCGATCCGATTACCTGCATCTGGGACCTGAGAACCGGCAGTTTCTTAAAAGTTCCCAAGAGAATCTCATTCATAGCCAAGTTAAAGAACACTGCTTTGTAAAGAAAATCCACTGAAAAGAATTTTATACACCTTTTCGCCAAAGACCAACCTCAGCAAGTTGAAAGTTCCCCGGAAGTAGAAACTCACTTACTTGTGAATCCTAATTTTTTCCTGACAAGCCAGACTATTTAGCAGTCAGAATCCTGGGGATGCCCTGGTTTGATTGATTAACTGACACATTCTGTGACCCAATGTTCGAAGAACTTATTTATAAGATGGTTTCAAAATGTACCTAGCCATGTTCTAACACATTCATTAAGCAATCTTTTCTCTTGTTGTCATTGTATCTCTACAGTCTCTACAGTCAGGTTCAAATACAGCTTTCTCTTGATAATATTTTATTTGTTATTCCCCATGCAGGCGTCACTATCTATGTTGTGGTTTTTATCCTTTTTTTTTCCTTCCTCCAGTTGAACTGAAAGTAACACTAGTTCTGAACGGATGAATGAGCAAGTAGATGGGGCTTGTTTTAATGTGGGCTTCAAATCTGGCAAGGCCTCAAATGTTTGCAGGCAAAGGCAGAAAGAAAAAGGAACGAAAACCTCCTGGGTAGAAATTAATGAAAACCCAATACATGAGAAATTTCAGCATCATGTCAAGTACATAGACTTGGTTTTAACCCTTCAAAATCTCAGTAATCTAAGATGAGATGTGGACAAGGAAACCTCTCTTATTTCACTTGGGACATCACTAAGCACGATAGCAATGTTTTTGCTTTCAATACCTATAAAGATAAGATTCTGTAGGATTGGACACATTCAAATATAAGAAGTTTTCTAATAGACTGTCTTCAAGGAGAGCCACTTCTCCATCCTTTTTGTGTTCTGAGCTGGATGGTCGGATAGCATTCAAGCTCAGGTCATCAGGGGCATTTTATTGACTGAAAAAATGGGGAATCCAATAAAGAGCTCTTCAAATAAGTTGGTATGCAATATCAAGAAAAAAAAAAGAAAAAAACCATGGAGACCCTGTTCTCCTCAGCACCGTCTGCAGTGGGAAGATGGAAAGTCTAGCACATCAGAGCTGCTCATCAGCCTTCATTTCCAGGAAGCCCGTCTCTGACCCAAAAAGCCTCTTTCCCCTCCACACTCAGGGTTCCAACAGGCCTAGTGACACAGCCAGCCACCCAGACATGGTAGACAGGCTCTTGAACAATCCTAGTCAGCTCAGCCTCCCAGGGGACCTAGAGCTGGGGCTAAAATTAACTCCTCATGTTTAAGTCGCCTTTCACCTCCCCTCCCTTGTCACCACCACTGCATTGTGTCAAGACAGTAATCAGAGGCTTTATAAGGAACATTTGTCTGGGCGTGGATGCCAGCTCTGGGCTGATTCTGCTTTTACCTCCCTCTCCTGCTCCGTAGGCTTTCTATTTTCAGGTTCAAAGAAAGAAGTTGCTTTTGAGTTCTATACCCAGTATTAAGTGATACAAGATCCCGATAGCTATAGAACTACTTTTCTTTTGGATCCATCCTAATTCACAAAAAGCCAATGCTGTCTGCCCTGGGCCCAGCTGCTTTCTAACTATGTCACACTGGGATGCTTCAGTAGAGTCACATAAAATTCTCTGAATGTCCAGGAGAGGAGAAGATTCTGGAGTTGACCCATTCATCATCCTGATACACAGGGATCTGTTGCGCAGGAACGGTTCTCTGAGAACATGCCCTCAAAATGAGCTAACTTACGCAAATATTCTGCAGGAACTCCTCCACATTTCTTAACTGTTTAAACATTAGCAATAGACAAGTAGCACAACTGAACTCCTTTTGAGAGTTTCTATACTTAGCACTATCAATAAAAGAGGGTAGCGTGGAAAAAGGATGCATCCCTTTTGCAGAAATTGTGTCAAGCTTGCCCAACCAGATGTCTTTGTTCTCTGATGCCCAGATACAGGGGGTATTTTAATCTTATGGTTTAATATAAATCAAACATTGCCAGATTGCTCTAATGATGCTTTAAATTTAGTTAAGTGGATCCTTTCAGTAGCACAGGGAGGCAGGAGGAAGAGAAAATAAGGTATCCAAAGATCAAAAGGTGACCATTCCCAAGAAGTCTTGGAAGAATGGAATGTAAAACTAGATTGGGGGCGCCTGGATGGTTCAGTTGGTGAAGAGTCCCACTCTTGATTCCAGCTCAGGTCATGATCTCAGAGTCATGAGCTTTAGGAGCCCCAAGTCGGGCACTGCGCTGGGCGTGGAACTTATGTAAGATTCTCTCTCTCTCCCTCTCCTTCTGCCCCTTGACCTGGCCTCACCGCTCTCCACTCTTGCTCTCTCACGCTTTCTCAAAAATAAAAATATAAATTTTTAAAACTAGATTGTTCCAAGTAAATGTTTACTCTTTAAAAAATAAGAAAACTAGAAATAAAACTAGAATGTTGGACTATCCACTTACCACTTTCCAGTCCGGGCAATGAAGTATGATGATTACTAGTTCAAATACTCAGTATTTGAATCGCCTCATGGAAGCACATTGCTATTGTTGCAAGGAGGACAGCTTGGGCTCATTACAAATGAGCCTTTTAGCACAGCTAAAAAAAAACCTTTTCTTTTTAAAAGGATTTTCGACTCCACACCTCATAACATCCACCTTTGTGTGGTTATTGGTACTGACCTATGTATTAGGACACTTTAAAAAAAAGGAGTAAGTTTAAAATGACCTAAGAAGAGAGATGTTCATTTCTACCCATGCATTTTTTCAAAATATTCCCCAATTTTTGTGGGAACAAGAGTAGAAATTGTGTCCAGTTGAGAACAGGAGAAGATGGTCTTAGTCCTATCCCACATTTACTATGTGACCTTAGGAAAAACATAGCATCTTCCCGGGTCTCTTTTTAAATTTGAAATGGGGAACAAGAATTCCAAACCTACCTAATTTGTGGGCTATTTAATGGCCACAGTGAAGAAAATTGTGAGTGAATATGTCATAGTAAAACAATGCTACCCAAATATTTGGTCATTTTCTGACTTAATTAACATTTTATATACATTCACTCAATCTGCACATTAGCCCTGGAAAGTAAATATTAACACAACCCCATTTTATAGACCAGTAAACAGAGGTTCAGAGGTTAAGCAGCTTGCCTAAAGTTATTGAGGGGACACTGGATCGACACATAGGAAGAATACATACTTAGAGAAGCAAGAAAACAGAGTAAAAGATGAGAATGAGGGGAGAAAGAACAGAATATATTTCTGAAGCATCACAGTGATCATCCCCCAAATCAAGAGTATTAGAAATTCTTACACTTATTTTATGGTATACTGCTGAATTGCATACAGGGAGAGACACAAAATAATTCAGTGCTCAGGGCCCTAGACTGCCCTAGACTCACAGATGATGGCACCAACTCCAGCCAGATGACTCCAAAGCCCACACTTATAACCGCTCTACTGCCTCATGCTCGGTCATGATAATACTTACTATTCCTAAGTAATGGTTACCAGTAGTTACTAGTAATCGCTTTCAGTGGTAAGCAATGCCATTCAAGAAAAGTTTATTCTGTTTTGAAAACATAGTAAGCAACCCATAATCTGGAACCAAAGATATAAAGAGACAGGCACACAGCCAGGGTCACTGGTTTTCTTACTGTGGTTTTTAAATGACCATTAAAGAGTCTTCAGCAAACTCATGGGTTCTATATTGGCTCAGGGCAAGTGGTTAACATCAATTTAGAAATCTCTGAAATTCCTAATAGAAACAACAAACCCTACAGCAGCATTAGCGGAGCCAGTGATAACACGCATGGAGAGCAAGTTTTCTGATAAGCAGATGAACAGCTTTTCAGATCTCAGGCTATTTGGATTCCCGTGTCCACCCATCTCCCAGAGTGTAAGCACAAAACATTTAAAAATCAGGTCTATTAGTGCCTAAAGAATTTGGATGATGATAAGAATTCATAGCCGCTGCTAACACCTCTGGCTGTCTTCAAAGGCTCAAAGATAAATGCGTAAGGTCATTTTTGTGCCTTAATCTGAGAAGTACTAAGTGCATGACAAGAGACTCCCAGCAAAGGCTGAGCTGGATATTGTGTGGAGACTGAGATGGTAGATAAATGGGTAGGCGGTGCTTTTCATATCAATAGCTTGGGAGTCTTGTATGCTTTTTATAGACGCTCCTATAATCCTTAAACCAGTCACAGGAAGACTGGCTATTTGGGGGTGGGGGGAGGGGGAGTAAGTAGTAGCACCATTCCTTCTGATTGGCTTTTAAAGAAAATTAATGCTGAATTAGGCATGAAAATTATAGCCTTCGAGTCATTCAAAATTCTTGGGCCACAAATAGGCAAATTTACTTTCTGTATTTCTCCCAAATGTGATGATAATTAGCTAAACAGCTCTTAAAAACTTCTGAAAATGTGCTTTGGGCTCCCTTATCCCTGCGCCTGCTTCACTATTAAGGAAGTGAGAGGACGGCAGTAAGAGAATTATGCGGAATTTGAAGCATAGGAGAGAGATTGAAACATGGTCTCGTGCCCACATTAGTGAAAAGTCCAACATTCTGAGCTAGCCTTTTGCATCCACTAAGTGATAAAGCCATTGTGGAACAAAGACCCTTAGCCAAAGTATTTTCCCTTCCTGTCCTGACACTTTGATGATGAGGGCTCAGGACTCTTTTGCTGGGAGAGGTGAGAGATGAGAGGGAAAGCTAAAGGATGATTTGAATGATCTCTTTAAAAGAAGGAAACCTTTCCTCCCGTTGCCCTTGACTTGGCCATCTGGCTCTGGGAGTTTGCTGGCAAATGCTCCTTGACCATAAAATTTAAACAGATGATTAACCCCTCTCCCTCCCACACCAGCATGCTTGCTATTAAAATGCCTACTAGGACTAATCTCTGAATATCAAAACAGTCTTAGCGTTAATGAAAGGAAAAATTGGCCAAGTCAACCAAATGAATGAAACCTCACCCTTCATTTTTTCCTCATCATTACCCTGACTTGATATTCATCCCTTTAAGTTTTAGTAAACTTCCTTTACAGTCTTTCTGAAATCTCTGACCATCTGTACCTTCAACCTTGCCTGCCTAAATGGCACCATAGAGTCCAGATAAGAAAATGGATTATTCTGTGATCATCAACAGTAGCTCACGATGGAGATGGCACCCCATCCCTGCCCCGGTCATCATCTGCAATGCCCTGGAAAACCTAAGGCCATTGTCTCTAGTATGAGCCAGTTGGGTAGTATGTCAGGTTGACAAAGAGTGTCCAGTGCATAGTTAGTAAGTCTCCAGAAGCTCCCTGCACTGAACCAAGACCTGACGCGATAACTCTTCTCATACAAACAAAACAAAACAAAACAAAACAAAAAAACATGACTGATGTGGTTAGTTATCAGTGTTTTATGATATGGGGACAGTAATGAAAAAGTTGCCACTCAGGAGTAAGAATGGGGGAGCCAAAGAGAGTGCGTGGTCACAGAGTGAACAACACGTACCTGTGGGGTAATGCTCATTCACCGGCCAGTTGTCCACCTGGAGTGTGGCGTTGCCGCCGTTCCTGGTGAAGCGCACCACGTGATATTTACCATCATTGACGGGGGTTCTCTCCTCCTTGATGGAGATGTCAACGGTGCCAATATTGAAGACAACTCCAATTTTCCCCTGTTCCTATGATAAGGAAACACAAAAGGCATAGTTAGCACCAACCACAAAGTGTTCTCTTTAAAGTGGATCCTCTGACTGGCAGGAAACCTGTAGATACCCAGAGGGAGCTGTCTGCATGAAGGGAACAATAGTAGCCTACGTTTCTCCATGGGCTTTCATCCGCAGCATAAAAGTCAATGGTATAAAGCCACCCAGATTGTTCTCACGGGCTGCCCTTGCACAGGTGATATCATTTGATTGCTCTCCACAGATATCAAAGCTGGAAACCACAGAACCACGTAAGAGCTGGGCAGTGACACTGCAAAGTACATTTCTGTGAGAGGAACGAAGCCTGTTTTCTAGGGGAGGTAATTAGACACTGGAGCCTAGATCACCTCGCAGTTTGGATTTAGGACTAAAGAGGAAATACAAGCATACTTGTGCATTTCGCGGGGGGACGGGGATCGAGGCCAAGGCAGGAGGGGTACAATGAATGATGAGCAGGCAACAGCACAGAGGATAGCATTATAGATCAACACCCAAGGACATGCCATGTAAGTCTCAAACCCATAGGAAATGTATCCTTAGGAGAGGCCAGTGAAACCAAGCTGGGGTTTTCAGGGTCAGATGGCTGCTACTCTTCTCACACATGTGCCCCTATTCCTAAGGCTCATCCGAAGAGGACTATGATATTCAGCAGTTGTACGCTACATAGCAAATGAGAACCTCAACGGCCCCCCAAAAAAGACTTCTGGGAAGGAACATACAATGAATTCCAGAAGAGAAACACTCTGGCAATGCGGGTGATGATGATGGTGAAGGTAGAGGCGACGGCATCATCTGCTACCTGAGAAGTGCCAGAAACACTGAAATGTGAATAATGCTATTAAAATTCTTACTTTTCTCCTCTAGTCATTGGTTACGACTAAGAGTCAGAAATAGTATTCACAATGAGACACAAAACAGAAGTAAGCTTACTGGCCAGATTTAATCCGTCTCTGTCAACCTCCCAGGAAGGTATCAGCACAGGGCACGTCAGGAGGAATGGGCGAGGACAGGAGGAGACATCTTTCTCCATTTTTCTAGTTGTCTGACTTATTGGCAACAGGTTGAACATTTAAGGGCAATAAAATTTAGTGGTAACCCTGATGTTCTCTTTGTCCACATAGTTAGTCTCTGTTATCATCTCTGTTCTTTTTCAAGAGGTAGAAGGAGAATAAGAAGGTAGAGGGGAAGGAGGACAGGAAAGAGGAGGAGGAGGGAGGAAAGGATAAGAAAAAGAAGTATATGAAAAAAGAAGTCCAGAAGGCATCAAGCTAAGTGTAGGAAGGATTTCATGGAAACTCAGATTTAGTAATTGGGTTCATTTATTTATAAACAAAAATCCATTCAATACATAGCACTTGTTGTGCTTAAAGTCAGTAAATTAAGACTTCTGGTGAGGTTTTAGGCATTGGTTTTCAGATACTTTGGTACACTTCACTTCTTTTTTCAAAAGACAGCTTTCTTCACCTTGCCAATTTTCCTTTAGGAGGTGAACACATCTTATTCCTGATAAAAGAGTGGACAAGTACCTAGGAGTCTTGATTTTAGAAATTAGGCATCTAAGGTGACTAAGAAAGGCAGCTTTCAACATGCAGGGATAGCTGTGATACGGGGTGGACACTGTCCCTTCCTTTGTGTCCAGATTGCACAGCACACAATGTAAAATGATGTCTGCAATTCCCATGTTCTATTCTCTGTAAAAAGGAATGCAGGTGCCCTCCTAAATGGGGACTAAATGTACTTATGATTTCGTAAATCCCTGTTTATTGGGACACTATGTTCTCAGGGTGTTTTTACCCCCACCCCTACATCTCCAGCACTAAACAAAGCACCTGCATTAAAATGAAGAAATGAAATTGATGATGGGTTCTTTTGCATCTTTCATGCCCATAATTAATACTGGATCATTTTACTCTTTCTCCTTCAACTCTAGGAATTCAGAAATGATACTGTGATTTTTCTGCTTTCCCCTACTTAAAGCACCGGCATCCTTTTCCAAGGGTCGGTGCATACATGTTAGAACCTACTCATCCTTATGCCTAAATAAGCAAGGTTATAGTAACCTGAGTCATAACCTGTTTAGCAGAACGAGGGAACCGGAGGAGTTAAGAAGCCATAAGTGCAGACACCATCACTCCTCTGCCCACCCCACAAATGTGGGTTGTTTATTGCACCACTGTTCTTCAATGAGAAACCACTATATAAATCCTGGGCGCACGGAAAGGGCTGCTGGTGATTCAATTCACCTCTGAGTCACTAATTAATCGTGGGTGGAGAGCAGTTTTAGGTAGAGCGGAGACCTTTAAACCAGCATTCTGCAGCTTTTCAGCAACAGCAGCGGCACAGTACAGTTCTGGCTCAGTGAGTTGGCTGATCAGCGAGATATGTTCTTGGGCAGATTTTCTGCAAGATCCATAATAGATTCAGGGGAAGAAAAGATTTAATCTCTGCCAGAATAAATATTTGCTCCTTATCGGAGGCACCACACATTTGCCACTGTAATCAAGGCTTTGGAGAGATCTTCTAAATACCGCGAGAGCTCCCGCCAATGTCCGTGGAGACCCTTACCCAGATGCTCCATCGTGTTCCCCCACAGTGCTAACTGCGGCTGTGCTCGACCTCAGATGTGGTCTCTTTACTTGCGGTAATAAGATTTCATTACTGCAACCTCCTTGTCATTTGTCATGGCACCACAGTGGCATTGTAATCTGTGGCTAACTGCTTTGTCTCAGTTCGTTACAAGTCATACGGCAAGTACCCATATAGTTGCCTAGGACTGAATTCATCACACTCAGCTGCCATGAAAATGAACTCTGCTGGCTCATGCGTTTGGAGAGGAGACCATTTGAGGGATAAAGAGTGTTGGCTTTGGAGACAGCCCCAGCTGACCTTTTGGGAAAGTGACCTAACTTTTCCGAACCCCTTTTTAGTATTGTACGGTGGGGACAGGACACCAGCTTTCCAGACTTCCTAGGGCCGTTATAAGGTAAAATGATACGATTACAATGATGAACATGACAGCACTTGACAAGTAATAAAATATTATTCAAATAAAAGGGATAAATGAGATCAGCAGAAGGAACAATCCAAACATTTGACTGACTATATGTCACACCCTGTGAGCACTGGGGAAGTTAATTTGTTCAATAGGATAAACATGGTTTCAGCATGGCATGGTTCAAATAATGCCTCTCTCTCGCTCTGAGAGCTTTGTGACCTTGGGCAGGTTATTTAACTTCCAACTTCCCCACTATAAAGGGATCTGGGGAAGAAGGGAAAGGCGAATTGCTACCTTTGAAGCTTGTTGCGAGGATTTTAGGAGAATACATGTGTGTGAAACACCCGGCACGTTGCTGCCCATACTTTGGGACTTCAATAAATGTCAGTCATCTTCTCCCTTTCTCTTCCCTCATCAGTATAGTTGAAAGTGGTGGTGCGAGCTAAGGGCTGGCTGGTTGGGCGACAGTGTCATCAAGAAATATTGTAAATATAAATGTAAATTTTAGCAAAGAGAACATTAAAAAACAACATTTGCATGGTTGATTTCCTGTCACAATTTGGTAGCTGCTCTCTCTTCGCATTCCTCGGTGTCTTTTATAAGCCCGTCCAAGGCAAGCAAAGTGTAGCTGCAAAACCAGCATGCCTATAAATTTTAATAACTCCACACCCATCACCACTAAAGTTGCTACCAAAGGCAATCACTTCAATCTATGTTCTTCCTTGATATTAAAAACACAGACAAGTGGTAAATCAGAAGACATTACCAAAGAGTCCTCAAGTGCAATAAAAAAAAAAAGTCTGTTAAACACACACACACACACACACACACACACAAAATAAGACTGAACAGGAAAACAGCTGTCTGTAAATAGCCAGTAAGTCATTCTTCACCAATAATAACTGTTTACAAGCCCACCTGGTTCCTCAAATTAGTCCGGCTCCAGCTCTCTGATCTTCCATCAGCCACATTATGTTATTGCTGTGGAGGTGACCCAGGAGATCCTACCAACACCAGGGTCAGATTTCAGGAGCAGAGATGCACAAGGGCAAGAAAAATCCTCAGGAATAAAGACCTCCCCGCAGGCAATCTCTTCATTCGTTCCACAGTGCCCCCAGGGAAGGCAAAAAGCACCATCCACTAGTTTAGACAATTGAAGCTGACAGAAACAGAACTGGGACTCTCAAAGGTATACCCGGGAGATGTGCAAAGGAAGCAGTTCTCAATATCCTGGCTTCCAGGCTTCCCACAGAATCTGTGAGTTCAGGGCTAAGCAGTCATAAAGAAAGAACAACAGGTATGTGATCCCTCTTGGGGCCAGACACTGCCAGGTCTGGCATAGCTGTTCCAAAGTCTGGGTCGCAGTAAATAAAACAGTCAGTGACAGCGTTACTGTCCCCCCATTATCGGCTCGTAGTAAGAGAGGATTTCTAGGTCCCCTTGTGATGTGCAGGGCCAAGAAACCAGTGGTAACCAATAAATTAGGTGTCACTCCTGAGCCATGCATTAAACTGCTGGTGTGAGACCAACCAGAGTTCTCCCATTGGCTCTCAACCACTGTGCCCAGCAAATCTCTGGCAGTGGCCTCTTTGTCAGACTGGGTCATTGAGTGAGGATGGCAACAAGCCAACTCACAATGGACACGGAAAATGAGAAACAAATCTTGATTGTTTTATGCCACCAAATCTTGAATCTGCTTGTTATGCAGTGTAACCCAGACTACGTTGAAGAATGGGTAGGTGTGTGGAAGGTACTTTTTGATAGAACAATTTTTTTTAAGATTTTATTTATTTATTTGACAGAGAGAGATCACAAGTAGGCAGAGAGGAAGGCAGAGAGAGAGGGGGGGAAGCGGGCTCCCTACTGAGCAGAAAGCCCGATGTGGGGCTCGATCCCAGGACCCTGAGATCATGACCTGAGCCAAAGGCAGAGGCTTAACCTACTGAGCCACCCAGGCGCCCAGAAGAACAATTTTTGAATTCTTACAATTACCCTCCAGATATTATAGACTAAAAAGATGGAGATTCAGAGGATTAGGAATTCACACAACTAAGAAGAATCACTTAAGATTAAAATCCATGGGTTTTCCACCATGCAATGTTCCAGCCGCATGTATTACATGCTGCAGTTGAGTTACTTATATAAGACACTGTAAACATCACACATTATATACTTTATGTTTGCCTAACTTGCCTGATCTGTCTACCTAAACTAACAGTGGCTATCTCAAATGTAGGGATACTGACAGGTGCTCAGTTAATGTTTGTTAAATTAATGGATAAGAGGATGAATGAATAGGGAATTAGAATGCATGGTTTTGGTAGAAAAAAAAATTGTGTTCGTAAGTTTTTATACCATGGGAGGTTAAATAGAATTTGTACAGTAGATGATAATGAAGAGAATTATTCATCCATAGCCAATTTTTTGCAATAAATCTTAATCAAAACATACAATCTCACTGTGCTTTATGTATGCAATCAATAAAAAAAAGACAAGGCACAATTTTGATTCATCAGATAATTTTGGCTAAGGGAGAATTTTCCTGAAGTTCTCTAGGGTCAAACAGTCTTGTGTTTACTACAACACAGTATGGACACTTTTCATGGCCAGTCACTGTCTTTCAGTGAAGATCATCAGGCCCTTCTTTCAATGTTACGGTCTCCTTGTTCTAGACTCAAGATCATTGTTAGCTAATAAGCAGGGAGTGTGTACTTTCTGTGTGCCGTTGTACACTATTGAAAATTCAAGAGATATAAGAGACCAGGTCTTTCTCTCAAGACGTCTAAGCCCATCAGGAATTGTCCAAACGGACAAGACTCCAACTATGGAGGTTGGAGATGATGTGGACTTTCACTATCATCCCAGGCCCCTTCCCTTAGTGGAGGGGGGTGGGGTACTGTGAGAGGAAGGGCAAGAGAAAAGGAAAATGTCTGCTCTAGGTTCCAGAAGCCTTTGTGATTTAGAATCAGAAGACCTGAGCCCAGTCAAGCTCCATGTCTTGTTGTCCAGGTAACCTTGAGGAAGTAATTCAACTATATATACAAAGAAAAAAAACAAAAAACAAACAAACAACAAGGCAACAATAGTAATACCTGTGTTAAATGGAATTTAAGAGAAATGAACAAAATCTTGGCAAATTCTGAACTGCTCTTCAAAGGACGATTTAAAAATGACGTCAGTGGTAGGGGTTAGGATGGCAGGGATAGCGGACAGAGAAATAGCGTGACAGATGATGAATAAGTCAGAGGAGTTTGCACACATCCTATAGGATACCACTCTATTTAAAATAACCGTCTCCCATTCAACATCATCCGCTCTAGGATCTGTACAGATTGTCCCTAGAATATTCATGTTAAATGGCTTGGAAACAAATTCTATTTTCCTAAATCTGCACAGGTCTCAGTGACCTTTGCACCCACCCAGCAAAACTGCATGCACCTCTCCACTACAGCTGTGCTTCTCCTGTTGTTGTGCTGAAGTGTGGTTGTGGGAGGTCAATCAATTAAAGTGGATTAGATCCATGGACTGAATTACTAACAGAGGGCCAGGAGAGATAAGACTGATAAATAGCTCAAGACGGCTCCGTCTCTAACTCCAAGCAAAGGAAAAAAAATAAAATAAAATAAGAGCAAGCGTGGATGTGAGCTCAGGACAATGGGAACTCTGACCTGAAAGCGGGGAGTCGAGGAAGGACAAGACAGCTAGGGCAAGTAAATAAGATGCAAGTCCGAGCCAACACTCTAATAGGCACCGGTCACAAATGGCATCCTGAGTCACTGTGTCCTTCAAATCCACTCTGCACATTCACTTCCGATGCGTAGACCCCCAGCGTCAGACCGGTTGGATATGACTGGTAGTTAAGTCTGACCGCAAAGCAAAAATTAAAGTTGATTTCCACAGAAGCCCTAGTGTTGCACCAAGACCTGGCAGGATTCAGGTGACAGCTGGCAGGGCAGTGATGACTGCAACCCGGTCCAGACAGAAAATCTCCCATAAATGCCTTGCTTTCCCCCAAAAATCTCTACCGCAGCTGTGATGAACTACCCAATGGCTTTAATAAAGAGATCTCAGGCCCCATGCTCACAGTAACAACACTATAATCCTCAAATATTAAAAAAACAACTTACATTTTAGATCATCAAGAATATCATTCTAGATCATCTCACGTCTCATCTATACATTTACAAAGTGTGGTCCTGGGAGCAGCAGGATCAGAATCACCTGGGGACTTGTTAGAAACATAAATTCCTGGATCTAACACCAGACCCTCTGAATCAGAAGCCCTGGAGTGGGGCCCAGCAACGTGTATTTTCACAAGCTCTCCAAGTGATTCAGACGGTTGCCAAAGTCTGGGAACCACTTCCTTGTGTCTTGGTTTCACACGGGCAGGGGTTTCAACTGGGAGTGATTTTGTGCCCAGGGACATTTGGCAAGGTCTGGAGACATTTTTTTGGTGGTCTCATCTGGAGGTGGGGTGTGCTACTGGCATCGAGTGGGTCAAGACCAGGAATGCTGCTAAATCTCCAGTAATACACAAATAAGAAATATGTGGCCTATAACATCCACAGTGTCCCTACTGAGAAACTCTGCACTAGGCGGTACAAAACTTTAGTCACACAACAAACATCTATCTCTAAAGCATGTGTGGCTTGAAAGAAGCTGATCTAGAAACATTTTTATATATGGCCTATTTTTCCTCACAGTGCCCCTTCTTTGAGGTATGCAGGAATATACACACATATACAGTGTTCTACATGCACACACTATGCGAGTGTATGTGAGCACATGTTGTGTATACATGCAAATTTTCACGTTTGGTCTAAAACTGTGATCTAGCCCTCAGAGCACAGGATGAGCTCTGAGCATCTTAGCACTTGGATAACTGGATTCTCCCTAAACACTGTGTTGTACTCCAGTGCCCGTTTTACAGATGGACACTTAGAAACGCCAGCTTATGTGACCAGAAAGGGGCAGGTCTGGAATACAGGTCTTATATTACTTTCCCTGACTGGTCTTGGTAACCCCCTTCTCTCTCTCTCTCTCCCTTTATTATTAACCTATAATGTACTATTTGTTTCAGGGGTACAGGTCTGTGGTTCATCAGTCTTACACCATTCACAGCACTCACCATAGCACACACTCTCCCCAATGTCACCCCCTTCTCTTTTAACTCATTGCCACTAGCCCCTAAGAAAATGCCCCAGTACATCTCCCAGCACAATGACATTAACTGATGGTCCCAACTCCCATCTAGTCCCTTGACTCTTTACTCGCAATGAGGTAACTTTAGTCAATTTCCACAAAGATGGATGATCAGCAGCTCCCCTGTGGAAGAGAGACTAATAAAAAGTCAGCAACCTTTCTAGAACTAGTCTGTGGCTGTAAGGAAACCTTTAGTGATTTTCCAAAGTGTTTTATTATTTACCTGTCTTTTTTTTTTTAAAGATTTTATTTATTTATTTGACAGACAGAGATCACAAGTAGGCAGAGAGGCAGGCAGAGAGAGAGGAGGAAGCAGACTCTCGGCTGAGCAGAGAGCCCGATGCGGGGCTCGATCCCAGGACCCCGGGATCATGACCTGAGCCAAAGGCAGAGGCTTTAACCCACTGAGCCACCCAGGTGCCCCTATTTACCTGTCTTTTAAGGGTACTTTGCATTTGAATGACTTCAGTATACTTCCACCTTTTGATTTGACCTAAGGAAGCCTTAATAAGTTTTAGTGTCACCTGTGCCTTTGAGCGGCCTGAAGTCATTAAGATAAGACCTAACATCCAAAATTGGAAGCCAAGTAACTTGTGCAGGAGAAATACACAGAAAACTTAGGGTGGTATGGTTAGAGCATAATTAGGGCAGGTGTGTATACTAGATTTTCTGGTTTCAAACAGTGTAATAATATTTTTTTGATGTGCTATTTCAATTTTCAGTAGAAAATGTGTATGTAGAGGATCTTATTAAAATTGACTTATTTGAATACCTCTTAAAAAAACTCAATTAACATAGTTTCAAGGGGAATGGACCTACATGAATAATAAACATCAACCAAAATTTCTGGTTTAATAAGTGAGGCATTCTTAGTCACTTGCCTTGATGAATTTCAAGTCTAAACTTTTACACCATTTTCTATCTGGGAAAAAAAAATAGTATTCATGTTTCAGAATTGAGAGATTTAGTGTTTGGGATTATCAGAAAATACAATGCAGATTACTGCATGTTTTAATGATGTCTTTGGAGAATGGGCACGCAAAAGTTGTAAGAGGCAGATTGGCCTGACATAGAGACCAACAAACAATGCGCCAAGTCCCGCTATTGTCTATGTATGTAAATAAAGTTTTATTGGTAGGCAGCTGTACTCATTCATTTACATATTGTCCAGGGCTGCTTTCGCACTCTAATAGCAGAGCTGAAGAGTTGCAACAGAGATCTTGTGGCCCAAAAGCCTAAAATATTTACTCTCTGGCCCTTTACAGAAAAAGTCTGCTGACCCTTCTTACTGAAGCTTGAACAACTTAAGGCTAGCCTGTTAATTGTTTTGCTTTGTTTTTGTTTTGTTGTTGTTGTTTTTTCTTTTCAGGTTTTGACCTATAGTTTATGTTTATTTGGTGAGAATGACTTCAATATCAGTGGGAGGGTCAGACAGGGAGCTTGTCTGTACCTGCTTATTCAAGAATTACCTAAAATATAGGAGACATTTCTAATAAGAAGACAACATATATAAAAAATTCACCCAATTTAGGTCTGAACTAATCTATCTCAGATCCATTAAGGGTGGTTGAGATACTAAAATCAATTCAGCAGAGCACTGTTTGAAGGTAGGCAGCTGGGGATACAGAGAAATAAATTAGAGGCTCCTGGCGAAAGATGCTGGTCTCTAGGAATAGTCTGGTAATGGAGGCGATGAAGCGAAGTTGTAAAGTTATTATAATGATACGACATTTCTTTCTGAAAATTTCTCTTGTTCTCTGGAGTGAACCACGTACACATTAAAGTCTTGGGATTCTAAAAGCCAACACACATCACTCTGATGCCAGGCCTTCAGTTTACCTCTGAGATGAAGGAGAGACAAGAACAGCATTGCTACCCAATGAGCAGTCCGTCTCCAGGGCTCTGGTGCATCTGCAAGAGACTTGAGTCCCTTGAGTGATAAATGGTGATTAACTGAACTCTCTTGGTTTACCTGCAAGGAGAATCTCCTGTGTCATCATCTTGGGATGAACGCCCTGAAATAGGGGCTCATTTTTCCTTTCTTGGTTATCGTAAACAAAATGGCCAGCAGACTCTAATAGATCAGCAGTGCCTGTCTGCACACAGGCAGGCCGGTGTGTGTGTGTCCTGGAGATAGTGTTGCAGCGAGGTATTTCATGCAGGTGATATTTTATGGTCCTCCTCCCTGTCAACTATCACCACTGTAACAGCCCCTCTGGGATCTTATCAGCATTTCTAATTCAAAACGCTGATTCTGACCTACCCCCCACCACCTTAATGAAAGCAACAGAGGGAAGAAAAAAGTGAGGTTTAAACAGCTACAACACATCAGGAGAAAGCGGGCCTGCTGACTTCCATGCCAGCGTCAAAGCCACTGTAGGGGAAGTCATCAGGACAACGGAGCAGAGGTATAAAAAGACAACACTTTCCCTTGGCCCTGGGTGAGAGTAGTAAAGGTGACCCAAACAGGAGACTTGAAAGCATGACACAGGGAGCTGACTCATGCCTTTGGAAAAGTGTCCAACATACCGACATTGAGAGTTATTTCAAAGCTGCATGCTCTTTTGACAGAATAATTAAGAAACACAGCTTTTTATTTTAATTTGCTTAAATTTTGTAGTCCTACCAAACCGCAAAGTGAGTAAGTTTTAGCCAAGTGGGGAAAATGCCCCTAAGACACTAGGCAGTCATCACTCCCCGATGATATGGTAGGCCCTGGGCGCCATCTGGGAGACAACCACAGCTTTAGATACACAAATTACCCACTGAGGTTATAATAAATCCATACACAATATGAAGAAGTGTTTATATTATGGCATTTAAAGGGCACAAACATTCTTTCTTCTCTCCCTCCTTTATGGATGCACTACAATTTTATTCATTGACATAAAGATGCTACATGATTTCATCCAAATGGCTAAGGAGCACAGTGCTAGAGAAATAGAGTTGTGTGTGTATTTATGCCCACATAAGTGTGTGCACGTGTTTGAATAAGACCTTAAAACTTAACCTATCCAAAAGCTGGTTTCTCTGACCTGCTGTATTATGAAGTGATGATGGCCCAAGAGAATTCAGGCCCCTCTGTGTCCATCAAAAGGCATCTGTAGTCACATGGGAATCCAGCCCTTAAGACAGTTCCTGGGCAATCAGTGCAGCCCTGGGGCCTTCACTTCCATAGAAGCTGTCTCAGGAATGTGAATCTATCACAGACTTGACTCAGAGCAAACTGTGGATTTCAGAGTAAATTAACATGAGGAAGCTTCTAGAGTCAACATGAGCTCCAGGCAATGGAGCTGGACATTGGTTGGACATTAAAACATTTAATCCAGTAAATGATACAAAGACAGAACAGCTCTCCTAGGCCTGGCTTAGCCCAAAGTTGAATGAGGTACTCTTTCCTATATAGAGAAGAGACTTCCCTCTGCCAGAGTCTAGCTTCCCTAACCAGCTGCAAAGATGTACAGAGCTAAATGCAATTCTATATGAATGCTCTCCAGGAGCCATCTTTCATTAACTAGGTCTATCTTCCTTATCCCACAACTTCTCCTATATCTATGCAACATTAACATAAATTGTTTGCATGGATTCTTTCTTTTTTTTTTTTTAATAGAATGAGTCTTTCTCCCAATTAGATCATAAGCATTGTCAAGGCAGAAAATGTATTTGTATTTTCTATGTCTTCTTCCATATAGCAGGCTCAATAAATGTTTTGCTGAGGACCAGACCCAATGGTGAAGGCATTTTTACATTTTTCAGCAAGTAATACTTCGGTGTGGTACACAATATCTCCATCCGTGGTTCATTTGCTGCTTTTAAATTTTTGCTATGATTTTGCTTTGGGAGAGTGCTTTTGAAAATGTGGATCATGACCATGTCTTAAAAGACCACGGCCATTAACTTACTTCATGTAGACTACTGAACAGTCTTCAGGGTAACTGCCAACATGCCTATGTAGCCCAGGGACAATCTACTCTGTTGGCCTAGAGGTGAAAGGTTCAGTGATCCATTTCCAAGGTCGTCAATCCACCCTACTTCTTTCTTTGGATAGATTCAAACTAAAGTCTTAGAGGTGAACACTATCATCCCATTACCAGATTCTTCAACCATTAGGTTCCCATTAAACATCATTTAAACCCTTGAAATATCTAAGATGCCAGACTTCCAGAGAAGCTTATTTTCATTTTCTTGACTCCTCCTGTGCTCCTAAGTGCACTGATTGCTGGTCAGTGTAACATTCAAGCTCTGCTCATTGGGAGCCTATCCCCTCATCACAATCCTTTAGAGCCACCTCTGGTGGAGGCTGGGGGGCTGGGGGGGGGTCTCTATGACAATCATCATCCATTTCAATTTATACTAGACCTGTTAAACTGAAGATCTTTACACATGGTTATATTTTGTAAGAAATACCTTCATTTCTCTAACTCAATGTTGCAGAAATCAAAGTCAAGTCAAAGAAATTTTGCAGTAAAGTATCTACCAATCATGCACTCTGCATAGGGCACTTTGGTAGGCCTATTGGATACTACAGAAATATATTGGAACCATTCAGCCCTCAAGAGTGTAAACTCTACTCCAGTGCTGTGAGAAGGGCAACAGCTTTGGAATCAGAAGACATGGATCTAAATGCTCACTTAATGCGGGTCCTGGAACAATTCATACTGGACCTAGTTTCCTTATGTGAAAGATAGAGACGGCATTCCTGAGCTTGTCGGGTGATGATGAAGGTGAAAAAGAGATGTCTGTGATGATGATATGAAAGATAGAAGGCACTGAAAAAAATACAGCATTAGAAAATAGATGAGGACAAAAGAGAAACAGAAACAAGTACACAGTTCCCCTAAATTAAGACAGGAAATAAAGCACACTCCCATATGATAGTTCTAAATAAACATCCACAGTCAGTCCTTGAAAAATTTCCCAAGTAACTGGAGGCATAGGATTCATCATGTGCCCTTCAAGGTAGAAAATGCTGCCTTATTTGGGAGGGGTCAGGCCCAGGGTGGGAAAGAAGGGGGGTTAGAGAAGACATATATAGGTAGCTGTCAATGAGGAGGGAAAGAGGAATGGGGGAAGTTTAGAAGGTTGAAGCTGTCGGGATGGAAATGAGATTCAGTCTGTGAAAGGGAAAAATAGAAAATACTTGGCATATAAACATTTTAGAATATCAACCAGCTGGTCTGCTTTCTAAAACTTCAGTAATGTTTCTGAGACAGAAACCTTTGAATGTTAAGGTAGACTCTCAGGGCTCAACATTATACAAACAAAGAGAAAGCATTTTTAAATTTCATAAAGATGCTACATCTTAGAGAATATTTTCTCTTTTGCCCAAAGGGCCCTCCCCGTACCCCCTGGCAAATGTTTCTCTGATGATGGCATTATTATACTTCTGGGGTTTAGAAAACTACAGATTCAAATAAATATAAATAAAATCCATTTCTTCCCCCAGGCATACCCTGCTTCTCACTCCCCTGCTCTCTGCTGTAGGATTCTCTCTCCCAGTAAAAGAAGAGCTTTAGGGATTGGGAATGGCAATGGTTTGTGCTATGCTCACACCTGACACTGGCCCAGAGGCTCAAGGCCATCAGGGAAGACATCACCCAAGTGATGCTAGAGCACCCATATTTCAGCAGTTAGCCATGATCTCAGTGCTGCTAACTAGTCAAATCCATGCTCAGTGATACCTCTGAGTCATTTGAGGCAGTAATTAAGGTGAGAAGAAGGAAAAATTTAAAGAAGAGGGAAGGATGGGGTGCCTGGGTGGCTCAATTAGTTAAGCGTCTGACTCTCGGTCTCAGCTCAGGTCTTGATCTCAGGGTCATGAGTTCAGGACTCCATGCTGCACATGGAGCCTGCTTTAAAAATATTAATTAATATTAATTAATTAATGAAGAGGCAAGGAAGTAACGGGGAAACAGACAAGAAACTAGATGAGTGAAGGAACCCTATCCACCAAGCCTCATTCTCCAAGGATACAGAAAAACAGCTCCCCAGACCCTCAAACCCAGATGTATTTCTGGCCACTCCATTTTATACTGACTTCAAGAAACTTTCTGCAGGCAAATATAGTGAGGCAAACACCTGAGAATGTCAGCTATAAGCAGACACACCTTCTTCAGTAGAGACCAGGATGCGATTCTGATTCAACTGCCAAAGGATGCCTGCTGAGGAGCCACACTAGGCAACAAGGTCCATCCAGGGAATGCACAGCAACAAGCAAGCAGGGCACCAGAACCTGAGTGTCCAGGGCACACAGATCTCAGCCCCACTCTGCTGATGCACAGAAAGAGGACCAGGAATCATGAATCTGGTCTAGATTCACTCACCAAAGTGACTGAATCTAGGGGGCACACGTTCTGAAAGGGTACTGAAAGCAGCGTTTGGATTTGTCCGTTGATTAGTTTTCCCCGTAGGTACTTATTAACTGGATTATGTAATAAACGAGTTACAAATTCAGAACATACAGGTGGGATCAGGCCCTCAGGTGTGTATTATTTTATTTTTTAAAAGGGGGGGTACTGACAGTATCTTTTTGAAATGTGACTTCGTTTTCAAATTGGATTTCTAAATTTTTCTCTTTTTGAAAATAGTAAGATTTAGCAATACTGGGATAATATTTCTAAAACACAATTAAAGGCCAGAGCTAACTGGGGTGGGGAAGAAATGCACAAGTTCTTTAATTCACCACGGCCTCCACAATTCCCTATTGCCTATCAGATGCAAAGTTCTGAGGGTTGGTGGCCATTTACTATCAAGTGATCCCTGCTTTTCTTTTTCTTTTTTTTTTTTTTGTATAGTAGGGTAAAAAAGAAAGAGAAATATTTTTGTCACTGTATGACGAGCAACTTCTCCACACCTCAAAAAACAATAGATTGAGGGCCATGGGATTCAAGAAAAATAAAACACTTTTTAAAATATTCCATTCCATTTTAATCATTTATGAGTCTACCCTTTCCAGACTTTTCTGTTTTTTAACCCCTAATGTACTTTAATGATCATAGGTTTTCGAGTGAGACAGGTCTGGCTTTAAATATTAACTCCATCACTTACTGTATTTTCTTGACCAAGTTGTATAGACTCCTTAAACCTCAATTTTCTCACCTTTAAAGTTGGGGAAAGATTACCTCCCACACAGCTTGTTATGAGGACAAAATAATGTATATGCAGGTATCTAGCACCTAACAGAAGATGCTCAAGGACCCGAACTTCCCTGCCCCTTTGAAGGGTTAGGATGAATTAAGCAGACACACACACACACACACACACACACACACACACACACACACACACACCCCTAAAGTGCCTGCCAAATTGTAATGACCCAACTGCTGCTTCAGAGAGATGGCTCAGCTCGATGTCTTAATGCACTTTTCATGGACTAAAGCTCAACAACAAATCTATCACTGTTAAGCAGTGTCATAAGAAGGTCTGACTTAAACAAAATAGACTTCCTTCTGAACTCTAAAGTGTGGTAGCCACCTTCACCTTGACTCAGAAACACACCAACGGGCAAAGTACATACACTTAGCCAATAAACAATAGGATTATTAAATGCCAGCAAAGATAATGATAACAGAATGCATTATTGAAAGTTATAGAAGAGGAGACCATTCAGTATAGAAAGGTGTGCATCAATTTTATGCAAACACACTTTTAGTTCTGTGAGTTCATATATCTCCATGGCTATAACCATCAAGAAAAATTTAATGTAGGCCACTGCTCCAGAACTACCATTTAATTTTGAGCAGACTGTGATATTGAAAAAAATTATTTTAGTTATATAACACACCTGCCAAATAAATCAAAAATATTCATTGCAATAAAACAGCTAAAAAAACAGAATCGCTACTCTACCATGTTGAGGTTTAAAGTGGGCAATAAATCACAGCCCCCTCCATTCTGAATTCCAAACCACTTGAGAAATGGATGCAAGCTAAGGATCAGCAAATTTTATTGCTTAAGGAGCTGGATAGGGGAATGGCTCTGAGACAACATTCATACCCGACCACACATTGGGTTTCTTGCTCATCTTTCAAGTTCTGTTCCCTCTCCCATTGTCCCCTACAAAGAGGAAAATGGCCCGGGTCTGGGTACTCCCAGCACAGAGAGAAGAACCCTTAGAATAGGAAGAAGGAAAAGAAAGGTTCTCATCAGACATGTGTGACTCTTTATCCAATCCCACCAACTAGACAAGGGATTGGAGAGAATGTGTAGTAAGTGTTACTTCAGGGGCACCTGGGTGGCTCAGTCAGTTAAGCGTCCTTTGATGTCAGCTCAGGTCATGACCTCAGGGTCCTGAGATCAAGCCCTGCCTAGGGCTCTGCACTCAGTATAGAGTTTGCTTAAGACTCTCTCTCCCTGTCCTTCTGCCCCTCCCCCACTAAAATAAATAAATCTTAAAAAAAAAAAAAAAGTGTTATCCCAATACTTTCCAGTGAAAAGCAGCTGCTTAATAGGATAGCATAGATGGGGAAACCATCCCTTTTCTAACACACCAGAAGCCCAAATAAAAGCCTTTCCAGGCAAACTTACTGATACAGATTGACTCCCAAGAGGACCTAAGGAGCCATTCCTCGGGGATCTAAAGACTACTTGTTAATATGAGGTTGATATATGTTCGAGAATCTTGAAATGTTACCTAATGGTCATGGTGAAGCTTCCTCTGACTAACCAGTTAATAACAACCTCTATTTCTGCTGATGGCTGAAAATCTTAGCAACATACGGCCGATGTCTTAGATCTTTGAAATTGTGGGTATCAAAAAAAAAAAAAATGATGAGAGAGAGGAACATTAAATATGACTTTTAAGCAAAGAAATTATAATCCTAGCTGATAAAATTTCAGCAGGCCCATGGAACTTTCTTCACATCATGAACTTCTGCATCTTTCCTAAGGGGCCTCGGGATCTGCGTGGCTGTCATTTATGTCAATGCACCAGCCAATGCTCTTCAGCACAGCCCAACTATGCTGTCAACCCCAAATCCCAGGGGATGCATATAATCACCATATTTACTGTGATGGCCCAGGCAATAATGATACCCACTGACTCTAATGAAACTCAAGTGCACGTGTCATTTTGAAGATGCTATTTGTTCAGGCAGAGTTGCCTGTCAGCTGTCTCTGGCCAAGCGATCCAGCCTGCAATTTAGTTAACAAACTGAGACATCATAGAGATCAGCGCTTGTAACATGCTTCCTTGATTCACTGGGGCTTTTCCACCTGTCTTCCATACTGCAAGTCTCTAGCAAAGTGGCACTGGTGGGAGGAGGTCCCAGTGGAGTTGAAAAGACAAGGAAAAGAAAGGAACAACAACAGCAACAAAAAAGCAAGGAGTTTGCTAAGTTCTCAAGTGGAATCTGCCCTAGAAGAAGAAAATCCAGAGAAGACATTTCTTGGCTCCAGTAATTCTACTGTGGCCAGTCGGGTAAATGTCAAAATATTTGGCCTCGTAGCTCAGATCTGCCACCATCAGTTTCCAACCTTTATTCCCAGTATTCTTACCAAACTTTCTCAACCTTCTGCCCCATCTATAATCATTGATTAATCCAGCCATTCATCCAGCAATATGTAGGAAGTACCTACTCTGTACAACATACTGTGCTAGGCATTGGTTCCAAAATGAATAGAACTATTTCTCCCTTTCACATTCTCTTTGTGCTGATGCTCAGTCTCAAGGATGGAGTGGGTGGGGGTAACTATCAAGGAGAATGGAAATTCCAAGGGCCCACTTTAAGGAAAAAGAGAATACGGGGAACCTGCCTCCATATGAAGGCTTCCAGGGAAACACCTGATAGGATGATTTGTGCATTTTCACAAGACCTTTAACAGATCTCTTATGATCTCTTTAAGGACAACAAAATTAGGGAAGAAGAGGAACTGGCTTTAGGTTGGAGTGACACGGGAAAGCTTTTTTTTTTTTTTTAAAGATTTTATTTATTTATTTGACAGGGAGAGATCACGAGTAGCCTGAGAGGCAGGCAGAGAGAGAGAAGGAAGCAGGTTCCCCAGCAAGCAGAGAGCCTGATGCAGGGCTCAATCCCAGGACCCTGGGATCATGACCCGAGCCGAAGGCAGAGACTTTAACCCACTGAGCCACCCAGGTACCCCATAGGAAAGCTTTATAATGGAAGTAGAATTTATATTGAACTCTGAATGTGGACAGAATGTGGATGGCCCAGTTTGGTTGCTATTGTGTCAAAAGAACCACAGGGATGCAAGATCCCTAAACGTGGGTTTGGAATCCTGGAAACCTGGGTTTAACCCTGGACTGCTTCATGAGTCACATGAGAAGTCAATTAGCCACTCTGCATATTAGCCTTCTTATCTTAAAAACAATAAAAATACTTACTTTATATACTACATAAGATAGTTTTCAGAACCGAGATAATATATGTAAAAGTGTCTGGTAAATTGCAATGTACAATACACATATCAGAAGATCATTAGAGGGGATCCTGGGTGGCTCAGTTGGTTAAGCATCTGACTCTTGGTTTCTGCTCAGGTCATGATCTCAGGGCCTGGGGATTGAGCCCCATATTGGGCTCTGCGCTCAGCATGGAGTCTGCTTGTCCCTCTCTCTCTGTCCCTCCACACGCCCTTCCACTGCATTCTCTCTCTAAAATAAATGAATAAAACCTTAAAAGAAAAAAAAGAAGATCATTAGGTGCTCTACATTGTTGATTTGATTTTAAACATACATGGCTATTCTTCCAGCTCTTACTTTGATAATTTTTAAAAGGCTGTTTTCACTCTATTTAAAACCTTCAATAGAAGCAGGAAATGCTTTGCTTCATACTAACTTCTTTCTTTTATCACAGAAAATCAAAGTGTTCCTTGGAAATCATCTCATTAATCTCTTGGAGGGAGGTAAGCAAGCGGACACATATTTTGCATAGTTGTACATGAATATCAATTTTACAAATAGAAAAGCCTAACACAAACTTTCCTAAGTTACACAGTAAGTAAAAGCAGCATCACAAATGACCTAGACATCTCTTTATCTAATTATCTGCTCTTTTCATTATATGCATCTGAAAACCTTATTCTCCCAGTAGACTTCCTTGTACAGATCTGGTTTTCCATCTCCAAAACAAGTAATGCGTTATTTAACTTTTAAAGCTTTTGTTTCTTCATCTAAACAACAACAAAACTGCCAAACGGGAGTTTTGAGGGATAAAAAAGGAATAATGCATTTGTAATATTTATGAAAGAAACCTAGTCCAGTATCGATAACACACCAAATGAAAAGTAAAAGCTATTTTCTTTTGTTTTACAAGGTAAGAATTTGATTTTTATCAATCGCAAGGGTAGCTGTGCCAACATATAGCAAATTGAGTTGTGATTTTGAAAAACCCTTAACTGTTATTAATAAGTCACAGAGTTAATTATTCCATCATTCAACAAACATTTGTTGAGCTCATATTATATTCAGAGAATTGTTCTAGATCCAAATGATATAAAGATGGACAGGGCACAGTGTAGGTTTTCAACAAGCTTGTAATTGAGTAGATGAGAGAAAACATGGATAAAAAGGCTGTTGAAGAATAGAAAGTGGTGGCTCTCAGGGGGTGGGGGGGAGGGAAAAAAGAGAATAGAAAGTGGTAAAGACAGTAACATACATAAAATTCGACAGGATTTCAATGGAAATGGTTATTCTGCAAGAGAGAGAAAGAAAAACTTCATGACAGAGGTGACTCCTAGGCTTGGTCATGAAGGGCACCTAAGATTTCAACAAATGGAAGGAGTGAAAACAAGTGTGATGAAGTAGCATTCTATGCAATGAGACTAACATGATCAAAAGGAAAGATTAAAAGAAAGTCTGATCAGCTGATGAGTTTGGCAAGAACACAGTATATGCTAGAGAGAAATGGATTCTGCTGGAATAAAAAAGTAGGTTGAGGCTAAATCATGTTAGGTTTTGAATGGAGTATTAAGGAATATAAATTGTGTTCAGTCAGTATTGAGACACCGCTGAGTGAAATCACACACACAACAATATATGTTAGAATATTTGAGCACGTTGTGAGCAGATGGGGAAGAGGTAGAGGAGGGGAAATTTAACAGATAAAATGGAGATGAGGTAACAGATGGCATGAGATCCCAGAAGAGGCAAAAGGGCAGGAGGCCAAGGGCATAGGTAGACTCAACTGTGGGAAAGGTGCAAGCCAATTTTTCCACTGAGACAGAAAGAAGGAGAAATAGTTGCAGCTGCACTGTGGTATAGTGAGATCACCCTAATTTGATAGACATAAAATAAAAAAATCTATACAGCTACATTAGAAACATTGTAGAAGGGATTTTTAAATTGAGTGGGGACTAAACTGAGACCTTTATGGTCCTTTTCAACTTTATGCCAGGAGATGTAGCAATATGGTCCTCATTTTCAAAACGGAGGAAAAAGATATGAGTTCTCACAAAAATGAAACAAGTTATACTTCTTTAGAAGAGGAATCAAAATGGTAGGTGAAATCAGCTAACAGAAGGATTTTATTCCACTAGCAAAGAGTCTTCTAGGTAAAGTATGCATATTTCTGTTCACCACCACCACCAGAACAAACTTACGCCCAGCTTCTGATCTAAACATTTATTGCCTTCTTGGCCTTTATGCACACTTGACTTTGTGTCCTCTGGGCTTCAGAAAGAGGAGATGCAATAAGCTAGACACCTTCACTAAGAACAGTCCCAGGGAACTCATTTCATGTTCTTAGTAATATATTTTCCAAATGTGAAGATCAAGAGAATGATGCAGACAGAGTGTAAGAATCACAGAAAAGTATCAGACAAGGTCTTCTGGGGTATCGCTGAGATCACAATGGAGTAAAACAGGGGATGCTTACACATCTAAGGATGTATGGCCCACTAAAAAGATGGCCAGATCTTGTAAGGCTGACCACAGGCCTAAGTCCTTAACAAGTACCTGGTCAATAGTTGTATCGGTGACCTAGACGAAGAAAGAGAAGCCATGGTTATAAGCTCACACTTGTCCTATATATGAAAGGGATACATTGAATATCAGAATGCAAATGCAGTGAGATGGGAAAAAATAAAATTCAATGAAAGTTAATTAAGATAAATATAGATTCATTTACATATAATAAACAACTATGTAAGTATAGGATTGGGATCACTCCATCAAAATGGAGTGCAAGAAGAAGAGCTGGAGACATTAGACAACCAGGAGCTCAGTAGGATCTAGAAGTGGGAGAGAATCTCTATAAAATTTTTTATGTAGAGTTTTGAATAAATAGAAGAATGTTGTTATTGGAGACAAGGAGAGTCTCCTGTGCTTTGCAGCGGTCGGGCAAAGTACAGAGCATCCTGCTCTCTGATAAATAGCCTGAGTTAATAGTCATCAATAGGCTTTAATGACAATCCATACTAGCGTGACAAGAATGGTGACATTTTGGGAAATACTTTGTGTCATCTGAGGCATGATTATGGAAACTAAAAAAGCAAACATTTCAAGAGGAAAATGTGCTAACAATCATCACGAAGAATTATCCCATGAAGAAAGGAGTACATATTCATCTTTGTTCCGGAGTGTAGACTTCTGAAGAGTGGGAAGAATGTACAGGAAGGTAGATTTCCAATAAAAATAAGATTTTTTTTCCTTTAGAATGTCCCTACAATGAAACAGGCTGTTTTATAAAATCATGATAGAACTACTAGAACTCAAAGCAGCCACTGGAAATGCATCTGTCAGGACTGCTGTGGAAAGAATTCGTGCACTTGGAGCAAGGTTCAACTAGAAGACTTATAGTAGCCTATCCATCTGGAAGGGTCTAAACTCTGTCATCAAATAGGGCCAAGGGGGTAACTAGTATTGCTCATGTGATAAATTATTGCCCCATGTCTTCATTCCTTGGAATACTGTGTAACTTTTCAGTGTCTTCCCACCAGGGGAAAAAATACTTTTTCATCTCATGACTAAGGCTTTTCAATATGCTCTCTCTGGTCAATGGGATGAAATAGAGGCTGTAACCATGCTTCTGTAGTTTGAGTTGCCTCTTTGGGCTCCAGAATGTACCATGAAAATAATTTGCCCTAGGTAGACATTGACCCTTCACCCTGAGTCCTAGAATAAATGCACAGTGAGCAGACCTGAACCTAATTCCAGCATGGAGTCAATCCTAGTTCACCTGCAGCTCAGAGCAGAGCCAGCATGCTGAGTTGGGCTGAGATAAGCCAAACTTCAGTTGACCTCCTGGTCTGTGAGCATGTTAGTACTTAATATTATAAGCTACTATGTTTTAGGGTGGTTTGTTATGCAATATTATTAAACAGTGACTGACCAATATATTGAGCTTTAGAAAACATGAGCATGTGAGTACTTAATACTATAAGCCACTATGTTTAGGGTGGTTTGTTATGCAGCGTTATTAAGCAGTGACTGACCAATATATTGAGCTTTAGAAAACAAAAGACTCAAATACTTTTTCAGATTGGTACTAAGATTTGAAAGTTGAGACCCAAATATAAGAAATTAGCCATATAGCTTTTTTGCTCCATATATATTAAAGAAGAAATGTCAAGTTATACTCCTTCTTCGCTACCTAGTTTAAACTTGCAAAATTTGGGGGTGTCTGGGTGGCTCAGTGGGTTAGGCACCCAACTCTTGATTTCAGCTCAGGTAGTGATCTTGGGGTTGTGGGGTCAGCTCATGTCAGGCTCCACACTCAGTGGGGAGTCTGCTTTGGATTCTTTCCATCCTCATTCATCTGCCCTTCCCCACCACATGCTCTCTCAAACAAACTAACTTGCAAAATATTGGTATTTCATCCATTCTAAATAGCCACTGATGATATAGATAGGAAATCAGCTTCCCTTAGCCACTAGTAAAACCACTTCTCTTACCTTAAAGCCAACAGTAATGACTTCTGGACACTGTTATTAGCTTGGAAGAGTTCTTTCTATTTGACGCTGTAAGTCTACTTTGCTGTTAGTAAATCTGTGGTCAGAATTGTTGCTGTTGCCTCTACATTATGATAATGCAATTTGTACTCTGTCTCTCTTAAGAATGGATGGACCAGGGGCACCTGTGTGGCTCAGTGAGTTAAACCCCTGCATTTGGCTTAGATCATGATCTCAGGGTCCTGGGATCGAGCACCGCATCAGGCTCTCTGCTCAGTGGGGAGCCTGATTCCTCCTCTCTCTCTGCCTGCCTCTCTGCCTGCTTGTGATCTCTGTCAAATAAATAAATAAAATCTTAAAAAAAAAAAAAAGAATGGATGGACTATATCAAGTAGAATGTACATCACCAGGAAGCTTCCCACCTTGGAACTGAAGTCAAGATTGAGCTTTTGAAGACTATATATATATATATATATATATTTTTTTTTTTTCAGGAAATTCAACTTTCCGTCAAGGCTGGCCTTGTTTTCTTTATAGAAGTTAAAATACGTGGAGATATTTTGGGTGTTACATTTAGGACTTTTCAAAGACCCTGTTCGCAATCAATATAAACAGAGAAGGACTACATTTTTAAAACTTAAGCAAAAGGAGCAGTAACACCAAGATAGTGAGCAACACATGGTTTATCCATTTCGGGGGTTCAGTGCATAGTTCTCAGTAATGTTCAAGTTGCTGTGGACAGCAGGAAAAGGAAGACTACTCATTGCTAGTTTGTGAAAAACCCTTAGCTCCCAGTGCAGATGTGCACGCTCTTTGCTCTGATCCAAAGGAAAACACCAAAATTCAGTATTCTAGAATTGCTGACAATAGTTATACGGAAGTATCCTCATTCATGTAAAACCTCATACCAGCAATCCTCCACAACAACTTGAAGAGTGTTTGTATGATATCATTAAAAGCAAAGAACTCCATCTCACAACAGGAAATATTGTCAGTTACTTCAAAATCCAAGAAAGAAAAATCCATTCACTACTTTCTAAAATTAATTTGGACTCCCTGGCTTAAGTAAATTCTCCATTTCTTGTTCCACCTACTGAACAAATTATTGTTCTTGCTTTCTACTCCAAAGAATCGCTCCCAAACAGGAAGTACAAAATGAATGGACTCCACAGACAACTGGGCCACTCTAAGTGTCCAACCGCACAGACACTGCAACCATCCCTTCGGAAGTCTCTGAGACACCTGATTCGTTCGTCTTTCCCTGAGAGGAAGTGGGGGTGAAGGTTTTATTATCTGAAATGGAAGCCAAAAGGTAGCAGCCTCTATTCAAGGTCATAGCCAAAAGTACAACACCTGATTCTCTGCTACAACTGCTTTTTCCGAGTTACCTGTAAAAATAATATTCATGACTTCAGCTACTTCAGGCTGCCCACACTGTTCCCAGCACAAAGCCACTCTGCAGTCTGATACAAGAGGCTGGACCTCGATTTGTTTCTTCTCCTACAGCAGAAATACGTCCATACCCCGGTCAAGACTGTCATGCCCATCTATGTGTCCTTTCCTTGTCTGCATTTCTCCCTTTCATCTCTGCTCTGAATTCGCCAATCGTGACAAAGTCTTAATGACGGTGAAATGTTTTGAATTGAGACTACTCCACGGAATAACCAAAGCCATATTAGGACTTAACCACAAGTATTCAGAAAGGTCTCCCTTCCAAAAACATCATAATTGCTCATGTGCCCAAAGCCCCTTCAAATTTTGTCTGGATGAAATATCTTTAAGTACTTAAATGTGTTTTTTCTTCTGTGATCTCTTTGCACGTGTGCACATGTATGTCGGGTTGTGGGTCAGGTGAGGTGGAGAGAGAGAGTATACAAATGAGGGAGCGTGTATGTGAAACAGGCAGTGACACAGAAGCACATTCGAGAGAGATGGAAGGCCAGGGAAGGATGAGTTACCACCTTGCCGGTTCCTCCCCTGGCAGTTCAGTTCTGTCCAAATAACTCTCGATTAATGTACCAAGCAGAGACATTTCACATTTCCTCCTTAAGATCATTCTGACAGCTCACCAGCTGTTTCATGCTATTTTTTGCCACGATGGCATGGGTAAGCCACAGCACCTTCTCTGTTATTCTGCCAACAGCAATGCTGCCTGCTGTTCAGTGCTCAAAGTCTGTTCCCCAACCCAGGCTCTCCCATCTTGTTCATTTCCCACTCACCTTGCACAACAGTAATTTTAAGAGTCATCAGTACAGGGTCTCTTGAGGAAACCTAGACGGTGGTGGTGACTGATGCATGAAAAACATAGGTAGGGACACCAGTAAGGTTTCGTCTCAAGATCAATTAAGGAAAATACACCCATGTCCCTATGTTGCAAATATCTGTATCTTCAATCATTTTTAAGACTTTTAAAAGAGTGCCATTAAGCAGAAAGAACATGGATATTGAGTTGGACAGACGCGGATTCTGAATTCCTATTCTCTTTCCTCGTGAGATATCTTTCTGAGTCTCAGTTTCTACACCTGTAAAGTGGGATTTTTGTTCTATCTTAAGGTATCAAGAGGCCTGAGTCAGACCATGAAACAACTAGGAAAAGAACGAGAAATTGAATCTGAATTTCATAACTCCTGTTCAAATTTTTCATCTGCTTAAATACCTCCCGGTTGATGTAAACAAAAAGCAGAGTGGTGCAGCATGGGGCGTGATTTACACAAAGTCTAACAAGCATGGTGACCTGTTATGCAGGCTTACAGCATGTGAAAAGCCACTGACTAGAAAGGAGGAGAGTGAGAGACACGTATCCAGAGGCGAATACACCAACAGTAGAAGCCAAGGCACTTGACACAGAGAAAAGAATGAAAAAACACCAGCAGATATATGGTGGAGGGCCTGCAAGTCAGTTTCCTGTATTTCCCACCAGTTCCGCAGAGCACCGTCATTACAACAAAAGCACCCTCATAAGTTAGCTCTGAGGTCAGAGGTTCCAATCAGACCAGAAAGAGCTGATAAATGTCAACCTTACTTTTCGGATCTCCCACTTGTTTGCTGCCAGGCCCAGGAATGCTCTCCGTTTCTCTTGGGGGTGCCTTCCGCCATGGTAGCTGGGTGCCTTCCGTGAGATTCCCTTTCTGCTTCACTATCTGGTGACTGTGCACTCAGCCCATGCCCACACTCGATGCCCTGACTCCACCATCACTCCTGCCACTCCAAACACACCACGGCTTTGGGGACATGAATGCATCTTCACAAAGCAGTGGGGCTCCAATCTCTGAAGATATAATGTTCGGGACACTTTGACTATGAAGTAAGGGACAATAATAATAATAATCATCCCAATACCAACCCTTCCTAAACACTTGCCATGTATGAGGCATTGTTCTAAGTGCTTTCAAACACATCTGAATTTGACCCTCCCATCAACTCTATGAGGTAGATAGTATTATCAGTATTGCCATTTTACACATGATGGAACTCGTCCCAAATCACACAGCTTCTAAGTGAAGGAACCAGGATCAAAATCCAGGCTGTCTAGCTACACTCTTAATGCCTGCACGGCCATGACTTGTACACCATCCACTGCTTGTATGAAAACAAAAAACTCATTGCTTTGTCACTTAAAGGGGCACCAGCTGGCTCGATGGTCGGAGTTACGCTCACTTTCCTACTCATCCACCTGGCAATAAGGTATTTAGTCAAGTCATTTAACCTTTCAGAGCAGTGAAATGGATAGGACAAACCAGAGGTCCTCAAATGCCTTTGCTAAACATGCCATCTCTGTCTCTTTGGTGGAGGAGTCCAGGCCCCTGGGGTGTGGTTGTATCTGCTCCGTGAGCTCCTTGGGTCTCCCTCTGCACCGATGGTCAGAGCACACTGTGGAGGCAGTGCTCCCTGGTGTTTACACTTACTAAGAGCTGAACAGAATTAACGTTTCCCTTAGGGACTATTCACTTTGATTTCTAGATCAAGTACCATATCCATTATGTAGCTGCTCTCTGGATATATGAACAGATGATAATCTGAGAGAAGGCATTTGGGTCTCTGCCTTTCTGCCCTGGGTTAGAGCCCCAAGGATTTCGGCTTCACTTCTTCAGAGGTCAACCCACACACTCTGCATGACACAAAAATTATTGCAACTGATGGGGAAGTGACAATGACAGCAAAGTGTGGTGTGACAGGAGAAGAGAATCCTAGGGCTGCCTGTCAAAGAGATTAAATCACTCGATTTCTTCCCACACCTCAGCATATTAGCAGTGATACATTTGGTGACCATGGGCATCAGTGCAGAGAAATTCTGAAGCACATTTACCACTTGGTGTTATGTGTTGAATTGTATCTGCTCAGAAGAAACGCTGAAGCCTTCCTCCCTGGTACCTGTGAATACGACCTTATTTGAAAATAGGGTCTCTGAGATATAATCAAATTAAGGTGATGTCATTAGGGTACTGCTTAAACCAGTATGAATGGTGTCCTTACACAAAGAGGGAAACACCATACAAAGAGAGACAGAGATACAAAAGAGTGCCATGTGATGACATGCAGAGATTGGAGTGATGTAGTCACAAGCCAACAAATGCTAATGACTGACAAACATCACCAGAAGTCAGGAAGAGGAAAGGAAGGATTCTACATGGAACCTTCATAAGAAACACCGCCCTGCCTTGATTTTTGGACTTCTAACCTCTAAAACTATGAGACAATACATTTCTGTTGTTTTAAGCCATTTGGTTTATGATACTTTGTTATACTATCCCAAGGAAACAGATACATTTGATGAACCCTCATCTAAACCTTGGTTCCTGGATGATTAGCCTTAGATCAATTTCTCTTGACTTCCTTGTCTGAGGATTTAGGCAAGAGCTGAACTTTGATATTCCCACCATCAAAGCTTGATCAAGATCCTCTGACTTAGCTAGTGCTTTTGCTTATTTTTTTGTCTTTTTTAAAGATTTTATTTATTTATTTATTTGAGAAAGAGAGAGTGACCAAGAGAGAGCAAGCAAGCAGGAACAGGACTCCCTGCTGAGCAGGGAGCCAGACACAGGGCTAGATTCCAGAACTCCAGGATCATGACCTGAGCTGAAGGAAGATGCTTAGCCCACTGAGTTACCCAAGCTCCCCTATTTCTTTTTTTTTTAAATGAGTTTTCTTTTGTTTAATATGAGACCAGTGTTGTTGAGGTTGGCTGGGCTTGAGATTTGTTTAGACAGTGAAGAAAAAAGAAAGAACTTGGCTCTTGGAGGCTGATGGACCCCCTCCCCCACCCCCAGCTCACTGGTGGAATGGCCACAGACATTTTCCTTAAATGCACTGAGCCTCCATTCCTTTAATTGTATAATGGGTGCAATTAGATCAACTTCACAACATTTTTGTGAGTTTTAAATTACTTGCTTTGCAGAAACTGGCCTATTTTCCTATCACATGTCCCCCGAAGCAACATAGTATCAAAAAACCAAAACGGTTTGGTCAAAATTAAAAGTAGTAATGAGTTTTCAGGCTATTATTTTCACTTGGATCGAAGCCAACCCTAGAATCTGCATGAGGCTTTTTCAATGTGTCACCTGTCAAACGTAAAGCAGGAGAGGTTATGGCTATAAACTGTTCTCTAATATATCCTAACATCTGTCTTTCCCTATTACTCAGTCATAGACGATGGGGGATAGATACTGTATGTAACTGTGAGTTAGCCAGTAAGATTGCTATGGCTAACCACTTTGTTTTCTGTTTATTCTCTAGATCGAAGAGAAAGTTTTCCTGTTTTACCTTGTGTCTTCCCCCAACCACAGCTTGTTTCTGTAGAAAAATCATTCCTTCTAAAGAGCACATGCCCCATGGAATAATGTTCTTTGGTCATGCCAAAAAGTAGCAGGGGCAGCTTAAGATCTTTTTTTCTTTTTCTTTCTTTGTAATTTGATTTGGTTTTGTTTGTGAGGCCGAGTGATAGATCAGGTGATGCTGGATGGAGTATGAGGTACTGAGAGGTTCCGATGGCAAAGCTGCCTGGGGCATATCCCATCCCGGAGAGGCCCCATCTGGCCCAGGTAAATCCTAGAGCTGTAGGGCCCAAACTCCATTCACAGAGGTTAAAAACACATCCGGTTAGACCCCCCCTAAGAGTGAGAGAAAACTTTTGGTTCACTTTTTCCACAGGGACAAGAAGCGTAGACATCAGTTGGCAAAAACCAGTACAGTTCTGTGGCCATTCACCTTGGACTGATGTTTTCTCCCATCTCAGAAGACAGTCTCATTATCTGTCTCACTAAAAATATTCTTTGGTGGCTTTCCAAACAAAGCCTTTCGAGTGCTTCAGTCTAAGAAATAGGCTAACAGGGACAGGGTGCTTCCCACCCTTCCTGACTTCTCAGCTACTTAGAGAAATCTTTGCTGATCACCTACTCTAGTGACACATTAAGCAGCTATATGTACAGATGAGGCACAGAGCAGAGAGACATAGCCCTATTTTTCGGGGAGTGAATATACATATAGGACCTAGGTAGAAAGAATGAAGCGTTTACAAACATAACCAGAACCAAGGCAGAGTGACAAGTGCCATGGGGCTCACCTGATGCTGAGTTTGTATTGGATTCGGACTAATCAAGAAATAGCTCACAGAAAATTCTGTATTTGATAGAGAAGAAGAGAAATGGGTAAGATTTTCCCAGATGGGAGCATGAAATTATACCGGTAAAATGACACACGTTTTAAATTCTGTCCCAACAACCCATCCTTATCAAGTTAGCCCTCCTGCAACCTGGACCTATGTTTCCTAAGTGACGCCCTGATGACATCAGGAGGCAGGACATAGTTCAATAGAATATTTACTAGGATAGTGATTAGACTGACAAGGACTTAGCTCTGAATCCCAACACTGCCAATTACTAATGTTCAGCCTCAAGCAAATCCTTTCAATGTTCTATTTCTCAGCTTTCCTACGTGCAAATAGGAATAATATCCACTCCATAGGATTACTTTCTATATTGAGGTAATATGTATGAAATATAGCATGCCTGGCACATAGCAAGAACACAACAGCAATGTCGGAATAGCTATAAAGTTTAGAAGTAAATCTCTCCCTTTGGAAACAAGCCAACACAACTGACTAGCTATGCCTAAATCTTGGGACACCCGTTCTTTTTTCTAATGAAGAAATGGTTCCATCACTACTTCTTAGCACTCACAGGATTAAATGAGATGATATACGTAAAATACCCAATGTGACGAGACTATGCGATGGACTTAATACATTTATTTTTGTTATTATTAGTTAATAATGGTCTTGGGCAAAAACAGGAAAAATAGAGACATAATTTTTTTTTTTATTACGAAGGGGAATTTTGTAAAAAGTGGATGAGACTGACAATGATCACTGTCAGTGAACGAGCACATACTTCAGGAGCCGGCCCCTGCTTGCCTCCTAGAGTTCCCCTCCTCCCTCCTTTCCGGCCACTCTGGCTCTCGGGCTTCTATCTTTGGAGCCTTCTGGTCCCTTTGTCCGGAATTCTCTTCTTCCATGTCTGTTATCACTGGCTCCTTCTCATCTCTTCAGATTTCGGGTGGGAGGTTTCCCCCTTTCAGGGGTCGTCTCCAGCCATACTATCCCCAAGGAACCTCCTGCCCTTGTTTAGTTCCTTTGCATGCAGCATTCATTGCTATGGGCAACGGATTTGTGAATTAGGGATTTGAGTGTCATCTGCCTCCTCTCATTAGCAAATGGCATACATGGAAACAAGGACCTGCTCCCACCTGTTCCCTTTAGAGCCCTTCCCAAAACACAGGAGGCACTCAGGAGATAAATACCCGAGCGAATAGATGATTTCAACACACTACAGGTGCCTCTTGGTTAGAACGTCCTACAAAGGTTCTTCTGCCCTTGGCCACAGCCAGGGTGGTGTAAAAATCCTCTCCCATCTCTGCCATCTACAGGAGCTCAGGCAGAGTTATGGTGCAGAGCACGTACCAAAAGAGAGGGGCTCTCTTCAAACTGAAGCATCTTCAGATCTAAACACTTCTATGCCAGGGTATAATAAGAATCAGAATAGCAAGAGATATCGATATTAAGAACTTTGAACATGAGGTTTGAACACTGAGCAATAATTGCCCCCAGAGAGATGGAGATTCTGGTCTAAACTTTTTATTTATGGAAGGAATATTTTCCTGCCAATGGCCCGGGGCTGAGATGAGGATCAGTGAATGGCACATAAAAGAAGGAGATAAGGGAAGAGGAATCCCAACACAGAACTTTGAAAACTCCCTCAGCCCAACCTGGGAGAAGATGCTTATCAGCTTCCTTGGTGAAGGGAAATCAATTAGTATCAGCTACACACTATGGTAAGTGTAATTTGGTGTGGAAATGTCCATCCAATCCCAATATCATAATCACAACTAACCCAATTTTCAAGTAGAAGAAACTCTTTTTTTTTTTTTTAAGAGAGAGAGCGCGCAAGCGCATGGGGGATGGGCAGGAGAGGCCGAGAGAAAATCTTAAGCAGGCTCCATACTCATCATGGAGCCTGACTCAGGGCTCCATCTCAGGACCCTGGGCTCATGAGTTGAGCTGAAATCAAGAGTCAAATGCTTAACCAACTGAGCCACCCAGGCACCCCAAAACTCTTTTTTATTTTTAACTTGAACCAGGTGGATGAAAATGACAAGAATAGCAAAGATCCTAAAATCCAGTGTGGGCTAGACCAATCCACACGCCCCCTTAGAGAAATGTTTTCTGAACTAGGCTCATTTGGCTCTGAGTAAGTCATGTGTTACCCAAAACTTGGAGCTTTCTTTCCAGTTATGGAATGCTCAAAAATGCACGGGCTCAGAGTTGTCCTTATGTTAAGGGGGGAAACTGCAAGAATGTTTTTCTTCTTGCTTTTGTAGCATATGCCCTTCTAATAGAAACCAGCAGCATTCACTTGCTCCACAATGGCGCCATTTGTCAAATTACCCTTCCAGCAAGTTAAATCACGCCCCCGTGGACAGAAAAGTTAATCTTTCTCCGAAGAGCCCTATTTCTGCCCAGGAAGGGGCTTATTTGCATTGCAGGAGCTGACTCTGTGTTATTATGCTTCCACAGCAGCTAGGTTCAGAGGTTAACCACATGGTGTGTTAACAACAATTCCTTTTCATCCTTTTAAAGTTATTTTCATTTCATTAGCTACCCCCTTGCTCTTTAATTATTCTCTGTTTAGGTTTTGTTGCTGCCATCATCAAATTTCTATCAGGGGCAAGTGTTGCTACCTTCAAGCCAGGGTGCACATGCTCCGCACACACATCTTCTCCAGACCCTGCCTTTGACAAAACTCAGCTGGATGGTGCCAATCTCTATGTTTCTTCTTCCTGGTTTAGGCCTTTTGATTTCATCTTCCTGCAGTCCCTGTGCACTGCCACCCTGCTTACCTCCCACTGCAGCTTCCATACAGTGTCAGGTTCCCTCCTGGAATAGGAGACTCCAAAATCCCCACATAGCTTGTGCCTTTAATTAAATTCTAGTCCCCTACCGCCCCTGCCAAGATTCATAGATATCCTAAAAGGTTCAGCATTAATTAACCAGAGCTCTGCAAACTCTCCAAGCTGGAATATGAGGGAGGAAGCGTGGTAAAAGAGCGATGTATCAGAATTTCTAGCCGTTGTGTGATGACATTCTTGAGGGAGATGCTTCAGAATCAGCAGAGAGTCACATAAGGGAAGAGGAGCTTGATAAATGGCTGTAACGGCCTGGGCAAAGAGCTACGTTTACTTTTTTAAAAATTCAATTTATTGTTTTTTCTTTCTTTTTACGGGAAACTGAATATGCTCTCCCTTTAGCCCCTGCTTTCTCTCTCTCTCTCTCTCTTCTTCACCAACAAAGTAGAAGAAATCAGAGTGCTGCTAAAATAAATAAAAATCCCAACAGAGTTTTCATCATTTTAAAAAGTAATCTGGTGATATTTTTCTGAGAGGAATATTGTTAATTAGCCATCACCTCTATATGCTCTGGATTTCCATCATTTTTCATGAATTCCAAAGAGGAAAAACTGGATTGTCACATCAGAGAAGAACTTTCCAATGGAAATGTGTTTTTTAAAAAAGTGGATCTAACTGTAATAGTCACTGAATCTCTAAGAGAGAACTTAGTACTTAATAAGGTCAACATGTATCCTTTAATATGAATTCCTTCAGTAACCCTGAAGTGCTTGCCTTTCCTTTTTCTCCAGTACTTCCCCTGGTGGGGAACACACTCTCCTAGAAGAGATCACTCAGTATCTAATTGATTCTTGGAAATGCCACAGCTTTCACCAGTTAGTTTTCTGAGGTCTCATAGGACATGTCTTACAACTTTATTCCTAGGAAGTCTTCCTTCTTCAGGAGGATACTCCAAATTTTTTAACTACTCTTGCCTGTGTGCCCAGAATCCCAGGAACCCGCTCTGTTACTGCTGGCATTCTCTCAGAAGGCTTGGCTCTGCCGAGATGTTATTGAGTTTCTCAAACACGGAACATAATTCTCCTCCACATGTCCAGTACCTGTCCTTACCTGGACAAGTTAGGCCTGGCCTGAAAAGGACCTGGACCAAGTCAAAGAAAGCCCTCATTCTCCAAACCCCCAGCAAAATCCAAGCAGAAGAATCCTGAAACTGGTTGAATACAGTTACGATCTAGAGATCCAGATACTGTAAGACTCACAGAATTGACATTATTAGAAAGGAATTGGATACTTCCAAAAATATCATAGCAACTGTATAATGAAAAACACAGCTTTTCACTTGTACCTGGCCAAAATCCTCAGAGTGAGACTTTCAGGGGCAAAATTCTCTGTCCCACAGATGGAACAATCTTGAAAAGTCAGTCTACAATTCTTGACTCATTTTATAAGAATAAGATAATATTTCCAATTTTCCCTAAAGGTAAGACTCTTAACTAGTTTAAAACCTCTAAACCATCTTCTTATGGAGGAAAAACATGTCTTCCTATTATAAGCATTTGCTTATGAACTTCCTACTTTTTTGCATTCCAAAGAAATCTCAGTGCTTGCTTTCCTATTAATAGATTTATTAAAATGAAACCAACCTACTTTTTTCTTTTTAATCTTTTTTCTAACACAGTAAGAAGAACAAAATCCAACACCTCAAATTCTTAAAATTCTACAATAGAATTTCAAAATGCTACTATTAAGAGTCTACAAATACAAACACTTCCCGTATTGAAAATAGTTACCCCATCCAGTATAAAAAAAAAAAAAGGTTAGAAACATCCTTTTCAGCTACCGACCCTTGAGCACCTCCTACATGTCAGCCCCCACTCTGGAAGTTTTATATACGGTACCATATTTAATTCTCTAACAACCTGATGTTAGTTACTATCGCTCAAACTTTAAATAAAAGTAAAACTGACATTCAATAAGGTTAATAACCAGACCCAATATCCTCAAAGCAAGGAAGTAGTAAAATCAGCATGTGACCCAGTTCTAGCTGATACTCATTCATTCTCTCTGATTGAATTGATACAAGACTTAATGAATAAAGGCTGTGCTAACTATTTAATGACAGGTAATCAAATCTGTAAATGTATTAAGCAATTAAGTTATCATTTTTCAACCTGTTTTGCATTCAGAGCTAGAGGCCTTAGATGTCCGTTTCTATTAGGCTATTTATTTATTTATTTTTATGCAGCGGGGCTGGAATGAACCAGGGTAGAGCTCCACAGCTGATCCAATCAAACCAAAGGGAAGAAAAGATGAGTAGTGGTGTATGAGGAAGCAAATCAACAGTACAGAGAATAGGGGCGCCTGGGTGGCTCACTGGGTTAAAGCCTCTGCCTTTGGCTCACGTCATGATCTCAGGGTCCTGGGATCGAGCCCCACATTAGGCTCTCTGCTTGTCAGGGAGCCTGCTTGCCCTCTCTCTCTCTGCCTGCCTCTCTGACTACTTGTGATCTCTGTCAAATAAATAAATAAAATCTTAAAAAAAAATAGAACAGTGCAGGGAATAAGAATGCCTACCTCACCCTCTGCTCTTAGGTGGTGGGTAGTTGGTAATATTCCCAGGGTAGCATAGTCTGATGGTCTAAAGAATCTCTTCCCAGAACTGCCACAGGCATTCTTTAACTTTGAGTAACACCTGTATTTCTATCACTATCCAGCTGGCCAGAAACCCACCCCAGGAATAGGCTATGCAAAGTCATAAATTGCCATCTTGAAAACTAATACACTTACTTCTTACAGCAACAAGCTTATGGCCACCAAAGAAAAGGTACTTTCTAACTAACCCATGTGTCATAATTTCATCTTCCATGGGGGTAAAGGATTCAGCCAAGGCTGTCACTCTCCATTCTTCCTATTTCTCCTCTAGGCTCTTTGACAGGCAAGTACCTGTAAAACCTTGATAGTCTGATCAGTGACCAGTCCAACCTAGTCATCTTACCTGTCTATTGCTTTCCTTCAGTTCCCTTTCATTATTCGTTAAAAATGTAAAATAATATCCTTAAACATGATTGGGATAGAAATATTACTCTATCTGAAGAATCTGGAAACCATGGAAGGAAGAGGTATTATCAGGGTTAATGGTGCTGAGCAAGTGTGGAGGTGTGAACCCTCAAGGACAGGGGCTAGTTCACAAACAGGCAGTGAGGCATAAAGAAATGAAACTGGGTGAAGGATAACTTCTGCCACAAATAAGTAATGGATCGATCAGAGAAAATGTCATATTTCAGATCTGTTGCACCTTACAACAGCTGCAGCCTGTTTCTATGCAGAATAATGGAGGTTCTGAGCTAAAGAGGGGAGAAAATGTGGGTTTGTCTCGACATTTGCCATAGTGTTGTTGCTTTTCTTACAAAAAAGAAGAAAATTAAAATTACAATGAGCATTAGAAAATTGAGCATGTGGGTTACTACATGGTGAAAAAAAAAATGAGTTAAAGCATAAACCAATGAATGAAGGTGAACATGACAGATCTATGTTGCTCTCCAGAGACACTGCCAAGGAGTTCACGTCCCAGCCGCCCTGCAGATCTAGCTTTGGCTCCCACCATGTTCACATTAGGACCATTTTAGAGAAAACTCCCTGAGTGGGGGGAAATCTATCTGGAAATTGTTCCTTTGACAAATTCTAGGCTGGAAGTTATTATTTGTTCATTCATACATTAATTCATTCACTATTCATTAAACCTCTAAATGCAGAGCCCTCCACTACTTTCAGAGACACAAAAATGAAATACAACCGAAGTCTTGTCATCTAAAAGTCTACAGTGTACTGAGTCAGACAGGTAGGCTAAAAAGTAATGAAAACAACTACTTCATACCTATGTAAGGTTAGTATTACACTTGGTAATTCGTACCAACTTGCTAATTACATTTTATTCAATCCTCACAACAAGCCAATGAGACATGCATTATTATCATCCGTAGTTTACAGATAAAGAAACTCTGGGTCAAAGAGGCTCAGTTACGCGTGTGAGTCTACAGGGCTGGAAAATGGCAAAGCTGGAATCTGAATTCAGGACAGTAACTTCAAAGCCAGAGCTGTTAAGCACTACACTCTTGTGTTTGACAGCTGTGTTGTTTATAGATACTGGGCCTATAAAGCAGGATACACAGCACCGTTGGGAATAAAGAAGTATGTTCACATCCACCCAGAGGGCAAACAGAATCCGGGGAGGCTTCAGAGAGGAGCTATTTAGGATGTGAAGACTTACCTGACTTAGGAGCTCATCCCATGTATTTTTATCCCGTTTTGGAAATGGAATATAAAGTGAAATTCCAAACTGGTACATACAATGAGTCAATAGTAAAACATTTTCTCCGGTCACTTTTTCCTATGAACCCGTGAAGAGGTATCACATGGATAGCTTAAAAATGGAACCGATAAAAGCCCCAGAAGAAACAATTGAGACAACATGCTTTTAAAGTTCCCTGTAAGGGAACAATAACATGGGTCTTTGATAGTCTTTTGAATTTTTAATCATTACCAGTGACTCAGCCATGTGGGGAAAGCCACATCTAAAATATCACTTCTTTTGCACCTGGGAGGAATAAAGTCACTACTGCTGGGCGGTGGAGTTAACCAACGGCAATCCTTATCTTTAATAAGTGAACCTGAACCGTGATGACGACAGGTGGGGAATCTATGTGAAAGCATCCACTGATGAGGGAGAGCATCTCCTGTCAGAGCTTTCCAAGGGTCTGGAGAATAGACTTACAAGCATGGTAGATGAAGAATAACAATAGAGTCAATGAAATCAAAAGGCTGAGGTTCTACAATTTAAGGAGACTACATGAACGAAGGGCTCAAGGATTTCTTTCATGGTCTCTAGAATATATAAAAAAAAATTAGATTAAGGAAATTAAGAGTTTCTTCCAGTCTTACGAAGGCATTCAAAAGATGTTAGAAATGACAGCTGCTGGGTAATAGGCCAATAGTTCAGAATTAAATATTCTAAATAAGAGAATGAATTGGCATTCTATTAGAAGCAATCACTGTGTCTTCCTGGAAAATATGAAAGGTTACAGTCATTTATATCATTTTGACGATGGTGGCTTAGTAGCAGAATTTAATATTAGGGGCCAGAATACCATTCATACTCATACTCAATTGCATACAGTCACAAAATGGGAAGACAATCTGCCAGCTTGTCCTTTTCCTCTCAAAGCCGATAAACCAAGTTTCTACAGCTGTCATGCCTTCCGCTAAGTTGATGTGCTGAGTTTAATTAGGTTGTAAAGACAGAAAATAAGCCAAATAATTGAGTAAATATAAATGGAATAAAGGCATTTCCATCCTAAAATGTATTCCTAGGAAATGTAAAGTAAGATGAATTGTGGCAAAGGAGGGTAAACATGTGTTTGTACGCTGCTGTGTTCATCTGATCAAACCTGTTTCTGCAGCTGTGAAAGGCACTTGCACAGTGTGGGGATGGTGAAACAATAGCATTGCCTTGAGAAAGAGGGGGGAATTTTGTCTCCAATGTAGCAGGGACAAAAGAAATAAATGGTTTTACTGGTCAAAGAATGGAGACCAAGAAAGCAGATTCCCTAAGTGCCACCTAGATTTCTAATATCATGGTATTTGTTGATCTCACTTAAATTAAAATTCCTGAATTCCATTCAGAGTATTTGGAAATCTATTATTTTAGTGTCCTCATAAGAGATTATAGATACTCAATTACAATGGAATAATAAACTAAATAATAGGTAAGTATTTATTGAGCCCTACTAGATCTTAGACACCATGATAACTACTTTATACATCCTAATTCATTTAATTTCCCCTCAGCCCTAAGGTAGAGATACAATAATTATTCACATTCTGTGAATGAGGACACTTAAGGTTTGAGAGTTTAAAAATGCCTGAAGTCACACAGTTCACAAGTGACAGCAAATTTTATATAAACCATCAATGAAGCTCTTTGCCAATATTTACAATTTCGGGAAGTTTTACTTGGTTATGAGTCCAGAAACAATTTCCAGTGGCAAAATAATCAGTTCTACCCCTACCGTGAATGGGACTGTTAGGGATTCTGTAGCAGAAATACCATAGGCTGGGTAGCTTATAAACAATAGCAATTTACTTTTCATAGTTCTGAAGTCTGAAGTCCAAGATCAAGGTGCAGGCAGATCCTGTGTCTGGTGAAAGCTGCTTCCTAGATCATCATCTTTTTGCTGCAACCTCCCAGGGCAGAAGGGGCAAGAGCATTCTGTTAAGTGTGTTTTATAATATAAGCACTAATCCCATTCTCAAGGGCTCTGCTTGATGCCTTCCCAAAACCCCATCTCCTAATACCGTCATGTTGGGGTTTAAGATTTCAACATATGAATGGGCGGGGGGGGGGACATAAACATCTAGTCTATAGCAATCAGAAATACTCATTTGTGCTAATCGATATCAAGTAACTCAGATAAGAAAAGCAGTGGTACCTTGTTCTAATGGTAGTCTCCCCTGCATGAACTATGAGGTAGACCATAACCCAAGATTCCTTCATGATGCCCTGACATCACCCAATAGTACAATGAAGCAATAAGGGAATGTGCTCAAGTTCCTCGGCCCTCAGACAGTGTTCTAGCCAATTCCTCTCAACCTACAGAGAGTTTCCCTGAAGTTCTGCCAAAATGTATATTCTGATCCAGGAGATGTGGAGTTGGGCTTGAGATTCTGTATTTGAAAGAAGTATCCAAGTGATGGCCATGCTGTTGGTCCGAGTACCATTTTTTGAGTAGAATAGCTTGAAAAAACCTGATTCAGCCAAGGGTAAAGTGATCCATTCCTCGAAGAACAAACAGTAGTGCTAGGAAAGTGGTTAGATTCAGCCAAATACTATTTTTGACATGCTATAAATAAATTATCCATTTTCCACATTTAAATTGGGTCTAAAGACCAACCATTGTTCAGGCTCCAAAACTGTCCATTGTTCAAAGCCATTCTGATTTGTCTATGGTAGAGAAAGTACATAAGAGGTCTGTGCACAAAGGAGAGATAAAAGATCCTGAATCTTGGCTATTCCTTCCCAAGAGTTTGTTTACCCAAGTTTGAACAAGGAACAAAATAATTACACAGATTCAAAACTCCATGAGCTAGCTCAGCAAACTTTCCAAGTCCAAGACTGAAATCTAATGTATAAGGCTAATCTTATGATTTGCATCTGACAAAGGACTCATAAGGTGTTCACTTTTCCCTCCTAGAGCCTCTTTCTACTGTGTATGCATCTTTCTCATTGAACCAATACCATAAAACGGTATTTACCTGCTTACATCTTTCTCTTCATATTGACACCCATCTCTTTGAAAGTAAGAGTCACAGCATATTCAAATGAGTAACTAGAAAAGCACTCATCATAGTTGGGAGATGATTAGTAATTATACTATTTACAGCAGCAGATATTGTTGGCCAAGTGTTTTTCTTATGCCTGGCCTCATGCTAAATGCTTAATATATACAATTTCATTTAATCCTCAGAATGACCTCGTAATAATACCATTTTTGTTACGTGGTGGAGGAACCTAGTCCTGACATTCCTTGCTTAATGATTTCCCTATAGTATTTTGATAGAGTTGATCACTCCACGTCTCCTGAAATGCTCGCTTTCCCCAGGTTCTACTTTTCAACTCCTTTTCCTTCTTTAATCACTTCTTTCTCTTCCATTCTCCTACCACCTCCTAAAGTGATTCTTGTCTCTACCTATATCCTGTTCCCTTCAAATTCTGTACATCCGTCTTTGTGGGGTTTTTCTAAAATTTTATTTATTTGAGAAAGAGAGAGCACACATGAGTGAGCAAGTGAGGGGAAAAGAAAAGGGAGAGGGACAAGCAGACCCTGTGTTAAGCAGGAAGCCCCTGGCGGGGCTCGATCCCACAATGTTGAGATCATGACCTGAGCTGAAACCAGGTGTTGGAGGCTTAACCAACTGAGCCACCCAGGAGCCCCTCACTTCAAATTCCATTCTCAAGACTTCAACTATTTCCTCCATTAAAAAAAGCCTCCAAAACCTCTTCCTTCACATCTTTTCATGGTCTTGGACTACCACTCCTACATATCCAACTGCCTCCCAGGTATCTCTACTTGACTGTTTCCCTATTATCTTAAGTATCTTAAGAAAACACGGATTTTTCTCTCCACTGCACCAAGCCAGTTCCCTCTAAATCAATGATCTAGTTTTAGAAATGGCACCATTAATTTCCATTCATTCAGGAATGAATTCTCTCTTTCTTCCAAAGTCCAGTCAGACACCCAGATGGGGAGATTCTTCCTTTAAAATGCTGTAATCTTTTTTTGCACTCTGATGCTGCCACCTTAGTACAAGTCTTTATAACACCACAATAGTAGTTGGCATCCTAATTAGCTTTTGTTTTCATCTATCCTTGTTCATGTCCTTAACTATTTTCCCATGAGGTCACTTCTCTGCTCAAAATACCTTGATGGTATCACATTGCCAAAAAGCCAAATCCTTAATCCAACAGTCCAAATCAAATTTTAAACTCAAACTTCTTTAGAAATCCCCAGTGCTTGCTATATTAAAGCTTTATTCCTAATGACCATCCTATAACCTTTACTTTCCAGCCATATACATCATTCTCTGGTCACTCTCTATGCTTTTTGCTTTCATTCTTGAAATTATTTAATGTTCAACCATAAATATCCCTGTTTTTCTCTTAGCATATCCAAATTCTACCCAGTCTTCAAAACCCAGATCACACAATGCTAACTTTAGAAATAGCTCCAGGGTCAACTTTAGGTAGAAGTTGGCCTTGCTGCCCATGAATGGATAAGACAAAAATTCCTTTTTGGAAATACACACTAAATCACTTATAGGGCTTTTTGAAAATACAAATAAATAGGTTCTATGTTAGAACCTAGAGAGTGTAAGTCCATCAGGCAAATCTTAAGTCTCCCTTATGTCGCTGTTATTCAGCTACATTTTCTGAATTCAAAATTTAAAATGATAATGGTCAAGTCTCAGTATTTTTATAGTACTCAGCCCTCAAGTTCCAGAAAACCCTGTTGTGTTACTTTTCAATTCTGCAGTTGGTAAAGAGTAGGTTGACTAAAGTGCCTCTGACCATCTCATATTTTGCCTTTATCTAATAGGCTTCTTTCCGTATCCCTTCCTCCATCACACCGGTTTTAGTCATAGTCTAATTAGGGTCCCTAATTAGAGTCACTAATTCACTCACTCCTCTGTGGGTGAAGGGAAAAATTATTGCCTTTAATGAGGCTCATTCCAAGTGAAAAAAATATGAGATTTGAATATGCGTTTCTGATAATGGTCAGTTTTTAGCATCTTTTCTATTCTTAACATTTGTCATTAACTGCAGAAGATAAAATCTCTTAAATATATACTTCATATGCTTTAAGGTTTGGTCTACTTCTTTAACTCCTTGCCTGAAGCTTAGTAGAATCCAGAGATGCAAAATGAATTAGCTTCTTAAAAAACGGTGAGAAAAGTGCTGAAATTAATAATATTAAATACTACTACATGTGTATTGATGTCCACTTTTGAAAAACCTTTGGGAACATGTACCAATCATATGTATCATGTAAAAATTTAGAATAATGTCACTGAATCAGAAATTCCACCTCTGTGAATTTATCTTAAATGCATAGAGCTCTCCCTACTCCCTCTTGACAACAAATAACCTCTATAAAAAGTTTTTGTTTTTTGGCTTAATTTAACCATAAGACAGGTAAAGTCCTCCTGCAGAGACCAATGCCTGGAAAGGTACCCAGCTGAGAGCAGTCAGCAGCCCAAACTCCCAGCAGCTGAGTGTGTGGATTCTTAGGCTGAGATGGAGAGGAATCAGGGCAGTGTACTGCAGTGTTCCCTATGAGATCTCTCTCAGGCATCTTAGGACAAAACTTCGTGTTTAGGGATGCCTGATTGCGTCAGTCAGTTATGTGTTTGCCTTCTGCTCTGGTCATGATCCCAGGGTTGTGGGAGGGTGTCCTGCATAGGGCTCCTTGCTCAGCAGGGAGCTTTCTTCTCCCTCTGCATGTGCTCTCTCATGATCTTGAGCACTCATGTGCACTTGCTCTCCTCTCTCTCTCTCTTCTGGACAAATACATAAATAAAATCTTAAAAAAAAAAAAAAAAGACTTTGTGTTTAAGGATCCTCTCCCAAGAAGGAAGGAGTAGGTTACCACTTCAGGGTGTCATGATCTAAAACAAATGGAAATGGGAAGCATACATTTGGCTCTGTAACAACCCACCTAAGTGACCTGAGATAAGTCACTTCAATCTCTCTAGACCTCATTCTTTATCCATAAAACAAGGAAGTCAGACTATTCAGATCATAAACTCTCTAAACTATGTCCTCTAAACTGTTTTGTGAACCTCCGCGGCTGGTCCACATGGAATACCTGAACAGTTTGCAAATATTCCGCACGCTCCAAGTGCCTTGGAGGGACTCTCCAAATCCTTTGGAACACTCTCCACTTTTCAATCCTCCCTCCGAAGCCTGTTCTCTTTTAACTTTTCTTCCTCTTTTTCAATCCTTTTCCCTTACTTCCAGTTTCAAGATACCTGGTGGGTTTGGAGTTAGGGAAAGGAGGCAAGAACCATAGATGAACTGATTCTAATCCCACATCGATCATTTCAGTCTGTTACCAAGTTGTGTCAAATGCCCCCCTTAAAATACTTCTCATATATATCCTCTCTTCATACCCCAGATGCTGTTTCCATGGCTTGGTCTCTCGACCATCAGCCCTGGGCTAGACTAATGTGGAAGTCTTGATCTCCCAGCTTCCAGTTTGGGCTTCCTTCTAACCAATCCTTCTGTCTACTTACACAGTAATATTTTAAAAATGCAACTCTGAATTTGTTGCTTCTTTTCTTTGGTTCCTTATAGCCTACAGACTAATTTCAACCTTCTGGAATGACTAATATGATCCTTAATGATCTATATTTGTCTTCTCCACTGATCTGTGACTTGTTCATACTGCTAGGTTTGAATTCTTGCTCTGTTGCTTATTAGCTGTGTGACAACCAACCAAAGCCATTATATTCTCCAGTTTTCTAATGTTTGAAAGCACCATAAAGAGTCATCTAGCTCCTTGCCTCCTCTAACTGGTTGAGTAAGAGTGTCTGAGGCAGACATTTGGAGTATCTCTATGAACAGTTCACACTACAGACGACCAGGGGTCTCTTTATAATCATTAGCATCTTTAATCAGATTAGACAGCCAATTCTAGAAATCTTGGAACCAATTTAAGAAAAAAAAAGATACAGTCCATATATACAATGGAATATTACACAGCTGTCAGAAAGGATGAATACCCAAATTCTGTATCAACATGAATGGGACTGGAGGAGATTATGCTGAGTGAAATAAGTTAAGCAGAGAGAGTCAATTATATGGTTTCACTTACTTGTGGAGCATAAGGAATAACACAGAGGACACGGGGAGAAGGAAAGGAAAAGTGAGTTGGGGGAAATCGGAGGGGGAGATGAAGTATGAGAGACTGTACTGTGGACTCTGAGAAATAAACTGAGGGTTTTGGAGGGAGCGGATGGGGAGATGGGTGAGCCTAGTGGTGGGTATTGAGGAGGGCACGAATTGCATGGAGCAGTGGGTGTGGTGCATAAACAATGAATCTTGGAACACTGGGAAAATTAAATAAATAATAAATTCATCCCTAAAAATCTGTTCCTCTAGAACCATTCTTGGTTCCAAAATCTGTATTAAAAAGGGCTCTCTACAGAATCATACATACATTACATACATACATACATTATGAGAAATTAGGTCAGGTGATTGTGGAGACTGAGAACTCTGATGATCTGCCATTTGTCACCCTGAAATCCAGGACCAGTAGTGTGATTCAGTCAAAGTACAAAAGCCTGAGAAACAGAAAGGGGCAAATTCTCATTTCCCCTGCTTTTTGTTCTATTCAGGCCCTTGATGGACTCCACATTGGGGAGGGCAACCCACATCACTGAGTCCACTGATTTAAATACTAATCTCATCCAGAAATACCCTTAAAGGCACACCCCAAAAGAAGGTTGAATACGGATACCCTGTAGCCAGTCAAACTGACATATGAAATTAACCCTCACAGTTGACTAGTTTCTTAATTTCCCAGTGCTTCATTTTCCTCATCTAAAAGATGTGGATAATATCTCATAGGGTTGTTATGGGGATCAAATACTTTGGTACATATAATGAGCTTCAAACCAGGATGATACAATTAAACTCTCTGTAAATGCCAGTCATTAGCATTATTTTTTATAAAATGCCCTTCTTCACTATGTCTGCTTAATGAACTCCTACTCAACCTCCATTAGTCAACTCAAGTGTTAATTTCTCCTTTAAGATTTTGGTGAATATCTGGTTCTTCTTATGCAACTGCAGTATACTCTAAGTTACCAAGGTATCCTGAAGATACATCTATCCGTATAAACAGTGCTTTATGATTATTTATTTACATTTTGTCTTCCTGTCTACCTAATCTATGAGTTATTTGAAGATAGGATGGTAGAAGCTTTCAGTCAATGTCTATAGAGAGCATTAGTTATCTGTCACTATGGGCAAATCTCTTGTAATCTTTAGGTACAACACTGTGACAGCCCTGGGGATCCTTTGTCACTGCAGTCCTAATTGCTTAGAATGGAATGAGGCTCTGTGGGATTCAGTCAGTCATCTTCCAAAAGAGAAGAACTCGTCTCATTTTAACACACCCACTTCACTCTCATGGACTGCTTGATACACGATATATCAATACCTCGCTGGGCAGCTGCAGCTTTGGAAAGGAATTTGCTTTGTGCAAGACTAGACTGATGGAGCAGTTAGGAAAGAGTCATGTGAGGAGATGCTAGGGATTCCGGTAATGAAATCCCACCAGTTTGTTATGGAAATCGAATACAATCTGCTTGCCGTGGGTATTTAATGTAACGTTTCGCTGGGTACAGGAGAAGCAATTAGGCTGCTGAAAATTGTGTTTGCGTTCCCCATAATTCAATACTGACCACTGTCAGCAGTGCAAGATGTGACAGGACTGATAATTAATTTTGCATGCAATCAGCGTAACAAGAGGGGAGGGAAAAACAAGGAGGGGAAAAAAATACCTCTATATTCGGAGGTAGAAAAAATGTTACTTCCAAGGCTTTGACAATGACTACTGCAGAGCCAGCCTCTGAGAAGAACAATCCAGACAAAATACAATACTGAAAATGAGTTTCTATGCTTCAGATGGGAAAAAAAAAAATCACGAAGGCCATCCATGACCATTTTTCTCTGTGTCTCTCATCCTTGAACTAAAGACTAATTGTGCTTTGTTTACATTCATAAATAAGTGAAGAGTAAGCTCCTCTAAAGCCAGTAACAAACCCTGGGCCTTCTGTTCCCTTCATGCTTCTCCTGGAAGGAAGTTCTTATTTCAAACACTGTGTGTGAGTGTATGTGTGTACATGTATGTTCTTTCTCAAGAGAACTGTCACAGAGGTGAACTGCCTTGAGACATCTCTTGTCTGCTTACTCTGTTCTCTACCAGATTTCAAGTCTGATATTTTTGGAGGACTTACTGTCTTCTAAAGCTTTTAACAATGGCAGCAGATATCTTTGGTAATGGATAACGGAGCACAATTTCTGCTAACAGAAAATACAGTATTGGTTTTTCAGTCTGTTTGTCTATCTATCTAAGAGACAGCCTTAAAATGCCAGCATTGGTGGGAAAAATTTAATTCAACAAAGTCTACTGCTGGGAGAACGATACTGTACTGTGGGAGAGGCACCACCAGCTACTGGTGTCCCACATATTTCAGCTCTGTACTTCATGCTAGACTGGACACGAAAGTTTGACTTAGAACAGTTTCTGATATATCTTCATATGCTGTGAACCTACCTAGCTCCTGGTGGGCAAAAGTAAACATACTGGTTGAAACAAGTGAGTATGTGTGAGCATTGGTTAGCGAATCAGTCACCAGTCATTTAGTTGGTTACTCTCTTCTAGGATTTGGGAACCTGAGGTTTCTTTGGGCAATGTCTATCCAGCTGGTACAAACTTGGTCAATTACTTGGAAGGTTAAGGTTAAGGCAAAATGTGAGTCATTTCTTTGCTACTCAGAGCTGAGAGTTGTTTGGCTAAACAAGGTTAGACAAAGATTGTGAACCAGTTGGGAATGTATTTTTTGAAGCTGGAAGCGTCCTTGGAGTCCAGAGGCAGCTTGGAATTAAGTTCTCTCCTCCTGGAGGTAATACACTTGATTAGAACCCGAGCAAAGCTTATATATATAGTGATTAGGAATTGTGCTCAGTGTGAGTGAGCGTGATATAAAAAACCGTGGTATAAACACTACAAAGATTCATTCTGTCACAAAAATAAATTCAGGATTAGGTGGTTTAAGACCGATAAAAATCTTCCACAGAGTCGTGTGGGACCCAGACACTTCTACCCAGCATGTGACTTTCGCCCTAGCGTTACTTGATGATCCGATATGAATGTTGACGTTCCAGTCACCATATCCAGGCAGCAAGAACTGCAAGAGGTGTCCCTTGCACCAAAGTCAGGTCCCTTTAAGCAGTCAAATTGTTTTAGTACAAACAAAGCACTCGTGCAGATACGTCGTTCATCCGACTTTAAGTTACTTGCCCCCTTAGCTGCTAGGGAGGTTGGGAAGTCTTTTCTTGTTTGGTTTTAAAGCTGGGTGCACTGTCACTGTAAATAATATTGAATTGTTTATTAAAAGAAAAAGAGAAAATGGGTATGGTGGAGGAACTGGCAGTTTCTTCACATGGTTACATAAAGTCTGTCTACCATTTCCATCACTTTGCCATATTTTGGGTGGCTCTTTTCCCCAGGACTTTTCAGTCATTAAAAAAAAAAAAAATCATCATATGTTGTACAGAAGGGAGCTGTCCCTGGAGTTGTTCTTTATCTACTTGGAACATGCTGCTCATAATTTGTATTTTGCCTTTCTCACTTGTATGTACCATGTGCATTTTCTGTAATATTTTACTTTTATCTCTTTAGCAATTTAGAACACAGAACCTGTCCATGTGTTTGGTTTTGCTCTTCCTACACTTCTTAAAAGAAAGAAATACATAGTTATTTTTCACTAAAACTGCATTTTAAATTTGGTTTTCCAAAAGTTGAGCTATTCCCTTGTGAAGTGGCCTGATCTTTCTCTAGGGAGCTGTACGACAAACCAATGGCTGAAGGTGTCCCTCTTTGGGAACCTCATTCTAGAAGGGGCTGTGTCACATCCCACTTGCAAACTGCTCTCTCCAAAGGGAGAAGCTACACCATTTCCAGGCATTTGCAGCGTTCAGCCCAGAACTCAAAGGATAAAGAATAAACGGGTACTGTACTTGTCTTTAGCTCCAGAAAGGCTCTACAAAATAAGTGAGCAACAGCACAAAACATATAAAATGTCTAATAAAAATGACCATGTCTTCACCCTACTTCTTTGAGAAGGCGACAAGGCAAGAGCTATCATGCCTACTAAGGAAGGACATGAGTCTGTTGGGAAAGACTACATTTATTCTTCTAGAAATAGTTTAAAATATAAGTCAATTGACAAATATTTTGAGGCACCTACAAATGCAACTCTTACACTGGACAGTGTAGGGGGTGCCGAGAGCATCAGAAGGGCTTCCTGACTTTCATCTTTGAATGAAGTAACATAGGTTTCGTGCCCAGGGTCCTGACTAGAGCAAAGCAAGAGATCCGCAAATGTTACTTTCCTTCTCATTTATCCTTTCTCATCCTTTCCCTTAAGGATTTTACATTTAATTCTAGAAAAAAAGTGATGAATACGCAAAACGTTAAACACCAATGTGATCTCTAATAGCCATACACACAATTTCATGTTAGCTACCAAGCACCATCTAGTTTGCTAAGTGCTTCACGGTACTTTCTAACACGAATTTACCCAGATAACAACATGTTTTCTTCAAGAAGACGTTGTTAAACAATGCTGCATACCTTGTCTTTTGGTTTTGTTTGTTCGTTTGTTCTGTTTTGGTTTCTTTGGATTTTTCCCCTCGATGGGCGTCAGAATCTTGATTCTAACAGTTAGGTCACGCCCACATCATCGGCATACTGTACGTAACACTATTCGTGCATCGTAAGCTTAATTTCAAAATCTCTCTACGCAGTAAATTCCAAGTTAGCATGTCTGGGTCATTCACTTCGGTATTACTTCGGTATTCCTGTTGCTAGAAAGTAGCTTGAACACAGTAGCTGGGCACTCACTATTCAATGAACATATGAATCAATGAAAATCAACTGAACCCACACTATGAAGGACACCTTATAGCATTTACTCTACATAGCAATAAAAAGGGATCAATAAGTGATGTCTAGTAAATTATCAGTCTCCATTTCCTCCTCATTAAGCATCTAGTGACCATCTCTAAGTGGCATTGCCAGACTTGCTTTGTTTCTTCTCCTCGCTTCATGTGATAGAATCCCTCTTGTTTCTCCAAAACCTTACTATAAATTAGCCTTCACCTTTACAGGTGATCAAAATAATGTCTCTAAGTAGACACCAACCACTCTATCGATTTCTTCCCCAAACTTTTACTCAATAGACTCATTTGAAGGCTCTAATTTCTTGCTCCTCCCATTCTCCAATCTGGGTTTTTCTCTGAAAGTATCTTTATTCTGATCGTGTGTTTTGTGGCAAGGAGACCTCAACCTCCTTTGATGGGATGAATCATTTTCCGTATGAAGTGCAGGCCGGTAACAGTTTTCCCATTTGTACATCTCTAGGACACCCATCATTAGTCTCTTGGTTACGTCTTTCCAGTCCAGCATCATGTGGTGGGCACGTCCCCACAGAAACTCACCACACTGAGTCACAATGAAGGAGACCTAGGGATTGAATTTTGCGACTAAAATACAGATAGGAAAGATCAAGAAGGAAAACGTGGCTCTTCTGATTTGCAATTCAATTTTCTTTTTACCATAACGTACTGCCTCTCTTTGAAGAACTGAGTCAATAAAAATGATGGCTTTAGGAGAGGGGAAGATCACTGTGAGTTGAATTATATACAGGAGAACATTTTGAAACATATGGGTCCCAGAATTGGATCTTGAAATACGAGGCCTAAATTGAAAATGGCCAATTAATAAATACCCTTTATTAAGAATATCCTTGATCTTCTTATACAAAATATTTTTTAAAAAGCATACGAAGAAAAAAAATCAACAAGTAAAAAAGAGGTGTTTTTCAGTGTGCAGGTATTTGGAATTGTGTCCCACTTCTATTTGGCACTTTTATCCATTAACATATTGCCCCATGAGATAGGAAACTAGAGGTGCCCTAGGCTGGCTGGATACCAGCCATGCCAGACAGGGTAGCAGCTGAACCAGTACCAGCAAAAATCCATGGGCATCAGATTCCAATCCTTACCTAAAGAAAACCCCTTCTAATCTCCACTAGAAAATGGGAATGTGATGTAGCTGCTACAGAGAACTCTAGCAGGAAAACTCAGCCTATGGTTCAGTTTTCTTTTTGTTTAAATGAAGAAAGAATGATAATGGGGATCATCATTGCCCATCCACAGTAGGTACATCAATTCACCATCACTAGTACCCTTCCCAGTACTTGTAACTTCTCCAGCCCTCTCTCCCTCCACCAGCTCCACCACTCATTTGTCACCCAACCAAATCTAATATGAAAATTTCACAGCATCATGTTAATACAAGATAAAATAGAGTATGTTACCCAAACATCACCAAATTCTCAAACTCTCCTCATATTTCCTCTAGAATAAGTATGTTAGTTGTACACAGTTTTGAGCCTTGTTTTATCCAGGCCCCTTTATGTTGTATAACAGTAATTTTATAGAAAGTATCAAGACAAAAATATAAACACTGAATTGAAAGAAAAAGAAACACCCCTAAATCTGAGGATATTTATCAATGAGATCAGATTATCAGTAGCCTTAAAATATAATCAGAGTGATCCCATGGGGAAAAAAAGTATTTATAGGACCACAGATCCTAGTCTGCTATAAAAAAGAGTTCATGGATTAACATTTAAATGTGTGGCTGAAATTGCCCTTTTCCCTGTGGCCTTAATAAAGTATATTCCCTCTGCTTGAATTACCTAAATTCCATTTTTTTCCACCCAGGAAAGATGTGGTCCTGGAAAAAGATAAAAACAAAACAAAAAATTGAGTTACAGGCAAATCCTGAATTTTTCTCTTTTCCATTGTGGGAGATAGTGACTCCTTTAAGTCACACTTCGCCAAAATAGCTGAATATTGTATCTGGACCTACACAGTCACGTCCATCTCTCTGGGGCTGAAGTTTCACATGCTGCTGAGTATTTATTTTATTTTTTTTCCCAAGAGTTAGAAGAGCAAATCGCTGGTCAGGAGAAAGCTGTCTTTGTCACATCTCCAGTGTTTTTCATCTGAAAAGACTATTCCCCCTTAACTAGCATAATAAACTTTATGAGATTTTAGAGAATGCAATTGCATATACAAAATGTATATAAATGTTGCTGTCTGAATTTTGTCTTCTCTATCACTTACGTGGATAGCTTTCAAATGTGTCTGACTGCCAAACCCAAAATAAATACGTTTTATTATGATAGAGTACAAACATGCACAGACACACATATATACAAATGCAAATGAGCATGGGCATACATACACATAAACACATCCAAATATATATAATGTAGCTGTTTCATGAACAGTATCTACCCTTTCATCAGAGTAAACTCAGTGAACTGGATTACTTAGAGCAGCATAAGCTGTCAGACACATCTGTAACGTAACTGCCTCTTCTAAAACTCCGTTCCTCACGGTTTTTCCCAGTAACGCTCCATGCAAGTGTGTCCAAGACCACTTCCTTTCTGCCACGGTGCGCCTAGGGCACTGGCCCATATATACTAGACTGTAACTACTTGTTCATATTATTTATTTTGCGTACTACTCAGTTTCTTGAAAACCATGATTCTGCATTAAACACCCTGGTGCTCCCCAGAATCTGAATATTCTACAGCACTTGATAGACGCAGAATGACAGGTCATTCCCTGGAAATTCCAACATAAATACAGATGAGTAAAATCAACAAAAAAAAAGCCCACGAGAGAATTATCCTACACTGTAAACATCAGATTCATGCAGGGACTTCTTAGAGAAACACATTAACTGTGACCCTTTGAGATGGTCCATGCTGACTGAAATGAGTCAGGTAACTGCCACTGTCCCCACGTTAGCATGTGCGGACAATGCCAGCAGCCGCTGGGGGTCATCGATTACATAAATAACTGGTGTTGAAATCATCATAAATGCTTGCAGGAAGGTGGTCTATTTCAAGTACCAACTGAGGGGCTCTTGGGTAGCTCAGAGGGTTGAGCGACTGACTGACTCTTGATGTGGGCTCAGGATGAGCCCCTACATGACGCTCCATGCTCTGTGGGGAGTCCGCTTCTCTCCCTCTCCCCCTTCTCCACTAGCCAGGAGAACGCACAGGCACTCTCTCTCAATAAACAAAATCTTAAAAAAAAAAAAAAAAAGCATCCCCTGAAGACTGAACTTCACAACCACTTGTAACTAGCCCTTACTCTTTAAAAACAAACAAAACAATAAAGTGTAACAAAGAATAAATTTATCGCCACATTTATTTATTTATTTCGGCCTCCATGGCCATTGAACATCCACTGGGGAAGAAGAAGGGAGAAGACTGAAGAATGTGGAACGGCTCTGCGTTGCATCATGAAGATTTATCCAGACGTAACAAGAAAGACATTTGTTAATTTCCCTCCTGAGTGGGTTTTGGAGGCTTTCCAATGCTCAAACAAAGAGAGCCTCATTAGCTAATTCCAGAACAGACGACAGACAAAGCTTCAGCCTCAAGTTCAGGCCCCTTCTACTATGGAAATCATGGAGTCCCTCCATTATTCTGGCATCATTAACCAAGAAGAACTCCACAGCATGCGTCCTATATACCTTTGGATCCATTACTTTCAGTAACAAATGGCCACTTGTCTCCCGCTCCTTATTCCGGCCAGCAGGGGACAAAAGCCTGGGTACAGACAAGGGTGGTACCCATCAATGACGTTGCCCATCAAAACAACATAATATCTTAATGGCATTCACAAGGACCGGGCAGGATCCTATCTGGACCCTAGGACTCCTTCTCTCAGACTATTTGGTAATACGCAAGCTCTCATCCCCCAATGTGATAATCTTATCAATATTTCTGATGAAAATATTATCTGAAATATTGTTCTAAGAGTTTATCCTGACATAGGCCCAGGCACCACCTTGAAAACAGAGCTCCCAGATGTTTTTGAGACTGAAGTCAAGGTGATCCAAAAGAGAACCATGGCCTGAAGCTCTCCCAACACAGAGGCATGGGCCCTTCTCGCCCAGATGGCTCGTTCATTAAGATACTTCAGAAAAAAGGCTGCGTCCTCGTCAGACCACAAGAAAAGATCAGTCATGTAGTTTCACAATGACTATAAATCAAATCGTATTTTTAAAAGACAAAAAGAACAAAGAGCCTCTCTCTGACACACAGAAGCAATGGTTGTGTTTTTTGTATCTGTTTTCCCCCATATTCCAGATGGTATGTAGTTACCTCATTAGATTAGGGCGGGATTTTAAACCTAATTTTCACCTCAGTAGAAAAGTTTTCTTGGAATAAACTTTGGAGGGCATGAGAAAAGTTGAAAAAAAAAATCAAGTAGAAAATAAGATTATTCCAGAAATTTCCCATTTTTTATTTATATTTCTTCTCTCCCACTCCTCTAGAGCAGACCATCGCAACACCTTTAAATGAGAAGATTTCTCAGAGAACGTAGTAAATACTGACCATTTTTTATTGGTTTCACCAAATTTTCATTAACAGGAGAAATTTTCAACTAATTATTAAATTGACTTTCTTTCCAAATATTTATCTTCTCTGTGTAATGGAAGAGTAAAGCCAAAGGATGAGGAATACTTGGGCCCTAACCTCCCCTCAGAAAGGAAAGAATGTGAAAAAAAAAATCACTAAAACAAGAGCTAAATGTAAAAAGTGCCTTAAGACACGTATCAATCAGGTGTTAAAGAATTCAGAGAAGGGAACAAATATCCTGCTTCACAGAAAAGGAAAACGTGAATAAGGTTTTAGCTAATTCAAAGTAAACCAGAGAACCCACCCAGGCAGAAGGAGTAACATGAAAACAAAACAGAGGTCTAAAAGAGCAGAAGAGGGGAACAACAATAAGAAGGTTATGGTTCCAGCTTGGGGCTCGGGAGGGTGTGAAGCAGAGGATGAGGCTCTAAATGTGTATTAGGTGTTGATTACCACAATAAAGAGATTGAATGTGCTTGTGCTTTTTCTCACCTCCCCTCGCCCAGGGAGTGTTTTGACAGCCTTTTAATGAAACAAGTTATCATCCCATTGTAAAGAAAATAACATTGGGAATTTGTGAATAATCGATTGGACAGGAGGTAGTAGAAAGGTGAGAGTATCAGCTCAGAAGCTAGAATAAGAGTCCTTGTAAGACATGGAAGGACTGAAAAAAGGCAGCATCCCACATGCATTTCAGATGTCGAAGCAGGGCTTGCCTAGTAGTTGGTTTGAAGGTGGAAGATAAGTTGGATTGATTTCTGAAGCTCAGAGCCTTGATACAGGGGGAAGTGAGCAGTGTTATGGAATACAGGATAGCGAGCGGACTTGAATCACCATAAAATGCCAAAATGTAATTCCAGCCGAGATACCAGGCAGGTAGTTGAAAATATGATTACAAGTTAGATTTAGGAATCATTCAAGAATTACACAAAATAGGGGCTCCTGGGTGGCTCAGTCAGTTAAGCATCTGCCTTTGGCTCAGGTCATGATCCCAGGGCCCTGGGATGGAGCCCTGCATTGGGCTTCCTGCTCAGCAGAAGTCTGCTCCTCCCTCTCTCATGGCCACTGCCCCTGTTTCTGCTCACTAACTCACTCTCTCTGTCAAATAAATAAATAAATAATCTTAAGAATCACACATAATGGTTGATGTCAACTGATAAGATCACCCATGGAAAAGTATATTTTAAAGAAAATTACAGAAAATGGGTATATCTCTAATTTTCAAATATTCTCCTCTAGTTCTTAGAGGAATTGGCTAAATCTTTGCTTAAATATGTGTATAACCAGGACAAGTTTCATCTTTGGAGAACCTTAGCTTATTACATTCCTACCTCACAGAGTAGACAAGTAAACTACAAAACACAATGGAGTGACCTCCCACCTCCATATAAATGCACTAGCGGGGACACTATCAGGAGGGAAGATGACATAGACAGAAACAAGAGACCAGAAGACGGGGCAAGATAATTTTAGTAAGCTGAGAAAACACTGTACAGCATTGTAAATCCTGGAGTTGAGAAGAAAGTGCCGGGCGAACATTTGTTTTCTCAAATTCAAAAATAAGTGAGATGGAAAGAAACAATAAGCACGGTGAACTCACTCAGAAGCTGCTCTCTCTTGGAAACATAAAATGATTTTACAGCCTGTACGATCTTGGTATGAGATAGCTCATTATGACATAATTTCATAGATGCAACACGGAATAACGACATGGTTGCTGTGAAACGGTTCCCCTATAACTGGGATATTAATCCTATTCCCACAGCACAAGGATTATGAAGACGGTCTCCTGCATGTCTCTTTCTTCTTGAAACACAGAGGCACTGCTCTTATAGGAGGTGAGTAGTATCTTACTTCCAGATTTATTTTAGTCTAATCAGTGTTTTCAAGAAAAGAACTTTTAATTTATTTAATATTTACTTTATTTATTTGAAAGAGAGGGAGGGAGAAAGCATGAGCAGGGGGGAAGGGGAGAAAGCCCGATGCAAGTTTTGATCCCAGGACCCTGGGACCATGACCCAAGCCAGAGGCAGACACTTAACCCACTGAGCCACCCAGGTGCCCCAGAAAAGAACTTTTCAATGCAGGTAACAATTTCAAAGAGTAAACATAACAGTCTTGACTTCTGGCTCCTCTTGAAAAATAAGAAAATGTCATAGGTCACAGTCTTCACTACTCTCTGTCATAACTTTGATAGGGAGACCAAGAGGTTAGTGCCTGAACTACTGTTTGTTTTCCTGACCTCAGCCCCTCCTGGCTCATTAATCTTATTTATTTTTTTATTAAAGTATGGTTGACACACAACGTTTCATTAGTTTCAGGTGTACAACACAGTGATTCAACACCTCTGTACATTATGCTATGCTCACAAGTGTAGCTCCCGTCTGTCACCACACAATGCTGTCACCATACAATTGAATAGGAGCTTCCGGTGATAGAATGTATAAGTCACAATGATGAAAGGTATAGCAGAGGGAATATAGTCAGTGGCTTTCTTATTTATTTTTAATTTTATTTTTTAAAGATTTTATTTATTTATTAGAGAGAGAGAGAGCACAGGGGCACACAAGCAGGGGGAGGGGAAGGGGCAGAGGAAGAAGAGGAAATAGACTCCTTGCTGGGCAGGGAGCCAGCCACAGGGCTTTATCCCAGGACCCTGGGACCATGACCTGAGTGGAAGGCAGCCGGTTAACCGGTTAACTGACTGTGCCAGCCAGGTGCCCTGGCTCATTTATCTGATATCCTCCCTGTAGGCATATGAGTTTATAACGTCTATCGTAATGTAATGAGCTGAAAGTGACCTCTAAAATGACCATCCCAATATGGTGTCTTGATCTGTTCCTTCCTAAGAACCCAAGGCCCTGGTTGTATAACATGGTGGAGCCAACATCTTGCGTATTCTGTGTGTGTTCTGGTGAATGAGACCAGAATGAAACTTTGTTAAAATGAGGGCTTGAGTGTGACCAAGATAGGAGAATGATGTACCTTGGAAGTGAAGAAGGTTAAAGTTCAAATGAAAATGTGGTAAGCTGTTTACTCAACATTAAAAAAAAAAAAAAAAAAAAACACCTATGAAGGATCTGCTCATCAGGTGGGATCCCAGTACAGGGCAGAAAGCATAGGTATGTCCTTACCATATGAATAGCTTGGGGGACCCTTGGGCCTCCATCAGAAACAACGAAGAGCAGATGCAGAATCTAATTTCTCATGGAAAGGGCAGCAAGTACACGGAGGAAAAGAGACCACAATCCCATTCACTGGAATTGAGAAAAGTTCCTGCAAACCTCAGAGTCAATGTCTTTGAGAGAGGACAGATACCTGAGAAACCCTGTGTGCCCTAGGGAAGAACCTAGAAGGGCCAGGTAGGCAGCCTGGCCCTGTCCCAGGGGTATTCGAGGAGCTTTCTCTCCCTCTAAAGCATTTTAGGACTTCATCCTTTAATGAAGTAGCAGCAGGGACAATGTCTCTGGAATGCCAAGATGTGAATGTATACAGCAGAGCCTGAGTACCAACTTGGGCCTTTTTAGACTTCTTAGTAATTGTTACACTCGAATTAATATTGCCCCTTCTCAAGGCATGCACTCATGTACCCGGATACTCACACGTACCTGATGTAAAATGAAGGATGATATAAAAAAGCTATAATCTTGAAATTGGAGGCTACAGTTTATTCCAGGAAAACAGAAACTGGAGGGCAAGAAGTGAACCATAGGGAAGGAATGGGCCATGGTACAGTCAAAGGCTGGCCTTATACTGACCTTGTCACATCATTATGTCAAGGCACCTCCATTATCTTACTTTCAGGGGACACCCGTTAGTGATGATGTCATAAAGTACCAAGGCCACTTCCCACAGAGCTTTCCAAAATTGGCTGGGCAGCAAGAAGCCTCTATCCTTGATATTTTTATTTTATTTTTTTTTAAGATTTTATTTATTTATTTGACAGATAGAGATCACAAGTAGGCAGAGAGAGGGAAGCAGGCTCCCTACTGAGCAGAGAGCCCGATATGGGGCTCAATCCCAGGGTCCTGGGATCATGACCTTAGCTGAAGGCAGAGGCTTTAACCCACTGAGCCACCCAGGCGCCCCTGCCCTTGATATTTTTAAATAAACTTTTTATTTTAGGATAGCTTGATTTACCAAAAAATTTCAAGGAAAGTACAAAGAATTCCTACTTAAGCTATATCCAGTTTCTTGTTACTAACATATTATATTAATGTGGTACATTAGTCACTATTAATGAACAGATATTGATATTGTTATTAATCAAAACCCATACTTTTTTTCTGTTTTTCTTAGTTTTTACCTAATGTCCTTTTTTCTGTTTCAGGGTCCCATCTAGGTCATCACATTAAATGCAGTCATGTCTCCTTAGGCTCCCCGTTGCTGTGACAGTTCTTAGGCTTTCCTTGTTCTTAAGACCGTGGGAGTTTTGAGAAATACCAGCCAGATATTTTGCAGAATGTTCCTCAATCAGGATTTGTCTGACATTTTTCTTATGATTGGACTGTGGTTATGGGTTTGGGAAAGAAGATCATAGTGCTAAAATGCCATTTTCATCCTATCATATTAAGGGTGCACATTATTGATAGAAGTATCACTACTGATTTTGACATTGATTGCCTGGCTGAGGTAGTTTTCTTTTCTTTTTTTTTTTAATTTAATTTTATTTATTTGACAGAGAGGTCACAAGTAGGCAGAGAGGCAGGCAGAGAGAGGGTGGGGGAAGCAGGCTCCCTGCTGAGCAGAGAGCCCGATGTGGGGCTCGATCCCAGGACCCTGAGATCATGACCTGAGCTGAAGGCAGAGGCTTTAACCCACTGAGCCACCCAGGTGCCCCTGAGGTAGTTTTCTTCAATGGGAACTACTTTTTTCCTCTTACATTGCACTCTTTGGGAAGATGTCACAACATGCATTTTACACTTAAGGAGTGGGGAGTTACACTTCATCTCCTTGAGGAGGGAATATTTACATAATTTATTTGTAATTCTTCTATGGGTGATGTGTCTATTCTCTCTCATTTATTTATTCAATAACTTATTCATATCAATATAGACTTATTTTGCACTTAAGGTTATAATCCAGTATTACTTTATTTTGTTGCTAAAATTGGCTTTGGCCATTGGGAGCTCTTTCTATTGGCTCTTGTGTCCTTGTGATGTACCACTTGTGATGTATCCCCTTCCTCTCCTTCTTTGCACCCCACCCACCCCCAGGTACTTTCTTACTTTCCATCACTACAAGTTGCTATGGACTGGCCTTGTACATTCCTTGCAAAGTTCCAGAAATAGCCACTTCTCCAAGGGCCCCTGATTCCTTTTCCTGGAGATTAGTATTAGGAACCCCAATTAGATCTGGATGCAGGGTCCTCTGGTTTTTAAAGTTTCCAGGAGACCTGAGAATTTCTAGCCCACTCTGTTCCCCTCTTCTGTTATCTTCCTCTGTAACTGGATTTGTAGAACCTGCCTTCTGGCTTCACTGATTTAACTCTGTTGGCCTCACTTTGCTCTCCTGCTGAATTGCCTTATGCTACTTCCTTTCCCTTGCTGCTTAACCAGGACAGTGTTTTTGTAGATTCTCACATTTGACCTTAAAATATTTAGGGTTTTATCTCCCTTTGATTTTTATTATGATTACTTATTCTGTGACACTTTTTTCCTTCAGGCTCTGACATTGAGCTTTGTGCACTTGAAGTACTCATGTACTTCATGTTTTATGTGTGATGGAAAACACTCTCTTCCATTCAGAGACTGTTCAGAGGACCTAAAGAAATTTGGCCACAGTGGAAAATCTCTAAGGAGCTCAGAGTTTAAAAAGGTATAAAAGATAAAGTAAGGTTCACAAAACCAGGAAAGAACATAAAAGGTTGCATACTCCCATAAGTTAACATTGCAGCCTGGTGTAATGGTAAAAAAAACTATGAACTTTGGAGCCTGACGGCCTAAATTCAAAGCTCAAACCTCAGCTCCACCACTTTTTGGTTTTGTGCCTGAGCACAAGTCACTTCCCTGAGTTTCAGTTTCTGTATAATTAGGATGGAGATATTAATAATATCTACCTAGAGCAATTGTTAATGTCAACCGAGTAAATATAAAGTGCTCAGAACAGTGTGGACAGGGTAAATAAGTTCTACATAAATATTTATTATTGCTGCTGTTATGAATAACACCAGGTAAACTGAAGACTGGGATTAACCAAGTCTTGTACAAAAGGCCAATGATAACCTATAAAGTTTTGTTTTGCCTTGTTGTGGGTTAAAATTGTGATATTTATGATCTGTCTGGAGCAACAACAAAGAAGGTTTAGGGCTATGGCTTAAAACAGAGGTGTGAAGGCACAGAAGTAGGACCAGGTACTTTAAATATTTCCTCACCAAAGAATGATCTTCACACTAGAAGAATACTCCTAGTAAGCTCAAAATAGGAGAGGTGAGAAAGGTGGGGGTGGGGGGCAATTAGATTGTGAGTTCAAGGATACGGCCCAAATGAGTGTTGTTCTACTTATATATATGATTGTGGCACCAGTGTTCGCAGTCTTTTAAGTAATTATGAAAACAGATTCAGAAATCAGAGGATGGGAAGTAATGGCTCAATTTTCAAAGTGGGCGCTGGATAGTGAGTGGTTACCTTAAAATATAGAAGTTCTAATCCTCTCATGCATGATCTATTTATTTCAAGACTGCAGAGTTGGGTTGCATGAGCACAATATAGGAAACAAATGGGAAGTTAATTGAAGAAAAAATTTTCTGAGAATTTGAGCTGTCCAAACACAGAGGAGGTTGCACTGAAAAATATTCAGATTTTAAAGTAGGACCTTAAAGCTTGGACTGACTGCACTCCCCCCAAGCTCACCTCTTCTCATCTACTTCTTAGCTCTTCCATCATAAAAGGGTTTGATAATCTGGTCAAATTTGAAGCCATTCATCTGACAACACTTTACTATTGGATGGAGTCATTATATCTCAAAAAACACTAAACATATGTGCTCTTTCTCTTCCAAGTTCTACATGGCATTGGTCTCTCTGCCTTTCCCAACCTCACATCCTCCTGGACATCTTTGTTCTTTCTGGTGCTTAGAAATCTGTTCTGGGGAAAGTAGGGAAGATTCTGCTTAGGCTTCTAGCCCAAGTATAGACTTTCAACAGCTCTGCTTTGTGGATAACAGAGCTTCCACAGCTCTTAGTAACACGGCCCTTGGACAATTCTCCTATATTAGCAGCTCTCTCAGGAACCCTAACAAGCAGATACTATATGTTGGCCTTCTCTCAGCTTTCTGTATAAAATACTATCAAACAGAACCCCAAGCCCCCCTTAACCTATAGCAGGAGACCCACAAGATAGATGAGGTACAAGATAGATGGACTTTTGTCAGGAATGTCCAGGAGAAAATGTCTGCCTTGGACAGCAAATGGAACTCAAGTGTTAAGATCCTAGGGCCTGCTGTCTGATAACCACAACCTGACTTTTAGAAGATAATGTTGTGCCACAAACCCCTAAATACATCTCTGCCAGAACTGAAGTTCTCTCCCAACTCTGCATGAACTACACTGCAAAGAAGACCTTGAGTTTATCTATCTTTGCAAAATTTCTTTTCCTATTCCAACTACATGTCTTAAGTCTCCTATTACCTTTCATCTCTCCATCCCCCCACAACCTCCACAGAGGAATTAAGAAAATTAACTTCTATATTTTCTTGTTTGAGCATTCAAAATTTAAAAGAATTATTGTTCACACTAAGGATGGGGCTGCAGAGGCATTGGATAAGAGGTATCTTAGAATGTTCACTCTTGAGGTTGGAATGCATTTTAACTTAGTCCTTATGCCTTGAGATTAATCAGTTTGTTGCGATCCCCTCCCCTGCCTATGTAGTTTACATCCAAAGAACACGGACTCTAAAAGCCATGTCTGAGTCACTTTGCTTTCCACGCCTCCAAGGGCCTGACTCAGTCTGCAAATCAATTTCCCAAGTTCTCAGAAAGGACTAGGTCTTCTAAGACCTGGGGTCACACTGACCACTACTTTCAGTAAGTTCTCTGTAAACGTGAAGACATAGTAACAGATAAGAAGATAAGGGAGGTAATGGGTTTGGCTGGGACCAGCCACCCAAACTGAAAAATTAACTAACAAGAAGAACAAAAGTAATACAAATGGGACATTAGGGAATATTGCTGGGGAGAACTAAGGTTTGAGTGATAACACCATTTTATTTGTGTGTGTGTGAATGCCAAATGATTTTTCTACTTAGTAAAAAAACAACCACTTTACCCTTTTTGTCTGTTCTGTAGTATAGAAAAGAATAAAGAGAGAAATTTGTCCCTGGAGTGACATTTTCTTATGCAAACTAATGTAAATCACACATCTCTATGTTGAAAGCTTGTCTGACAAGTATTTCCAAAGCACAAAACAAATCTCATATCAGGTTAACTTGCACTGGGCTTATGTTGGTAAAGGACTTTTAGTACTTCAGAGAAGGCTGAAAAATAATTTCCATGTGAGAAAAAAAGGTACCCAAATATCGTGGTGTATTAAGGAATTAGTGCTAGCTTAAAGTATTCTTTCTCCTCTTCATAACCAGGGACAATCTTTTGATCTAATCTAAGTGGTAATTTAATTTTAATGTAAGTAGAAGAATAGAAAGGTTGCAGAACACAGAAAGAGAGAGGAGATCACTGAGAAAGTAAGCCGGTACATGTGTCAGACTCACTGCTAGATAGGTCTTAGCAGCTACTGATGTGGGACAGAGGCAGAAGAATATTTATGAAATTTCCTTACTTACTGACAAGCCCTTAAAACAGGCAGAGTGACGCCCACCTTAAGGCTTTGCTAAGGGCAAAGGACAATGCTAGCCTGACCAACCCCCTACCCCCAACCAGGATCCTGTAAGTCTACTTTAACAATTCTTTTAGGAAACTTTATCTCTAAACCTCCAAGATAGGGTCGACAATCATTCCCAAGCATATGACCCACTGATAGACGTCTTAAGGGTCTCACGAGAAGGTTTTTATTACTGGTAATGAATAACCGTTTCCCCAGACAATAGCTGGCCCCTCAAGGTCCTAGAAACCTTGCTTCCAAAATTCCTTAGAGACTTATGTCATCCCTAATCCCGTCCCCAATTTACAAGTATATAATAGACCACTCCTCACATCCCCAGGGCAGCAGCTCTTCTTGCGCACAGGTCTTGTCCCCATGCATTAATAAGCCACCATTCTGCACCAAAGATGTCTCAAGAATTCTTTCTTGGTCATCGGCTCTGGACCTCACCCCACCGAACCTCACCTATGTTCTAGAACTTCATCACTATGTTTCCATGTGGTCACTAAGTAAAGATAGAAAGTGAAAGCCCAGGTTGTTTTCGTTCAGAACACATTTGTGAACCCGCTATATACGAAGTTATTTTCCTATTTCTTGTTTCTTTCAGATCTCATGGATTTTGATATCCAAAATTTCTTTATTAGCTATCATGTTCTAGATAAACTGAAATTTGGAAAAACCAATAATTCCCCTTGGGGAATTATTCCACCAAATAATTGGAAGAAGAACAAGGATTCAAACTCACGTCTTTCTGACAATACCATGCTGAATCTTTATTACCCTTGGGAACTATCAGCTCACCTATTGTCATAATGCATGCTTCATGGATTAAAAAGTAAAGGTGGGGGTGCCTGGGTGGCTCAGTGGTTTAAGCCGCTGCCTTCAGCTCAGGTCATGATCTCAGGGTCCTGGGGTAGAGTCCCGCATCGGGCTCTCTGCTCAGCAGGGAGCCTGCTTCCTTCTCTCTGCCTGCCTCTCTGACTACTTGTGATCTCTCTCTGTGTCAAATAAATAAATAAAATCTTAAAAAAAAAAAAAAAAAAGGAAAGGTCGGAAAGAGCCCTTAAACTTATTGCCGGAAAGTGATGAGGGAGCAGAAGTCTAGCTGAGGACAAAGTACTAGCACTAGCAATAGCCCTGCAAGCTAGCCCCACCAACCCCTGCTGGGTGGGACAGGTGGGACATTTCTCTAGGAATCTCCCAACAGTCTTCATGTTAACGTCTTGGTAGAGGGAAAAACAACCTTAACTTGACAATGGCAAGGCCTCCAGTAACTCTTGAGTCTTCTTTAACATATGAAAATCCTTTTCCTTACCTCTTCCAACTCCCAAGTATATAATCAGCCACCCCTCACAACCCTGGTGCAGCAGCTCTTTCTGGCCCTGGGTCCTGTCCTGTGCTTAAATAAAACCACCACCTGCACCAAAGACATCTCCAGAATTCTTTCTTGGTGGTTAGCTCTGGACTTCACCCTACTAAACCTCAACTATATTCCCAAAACACACGAGAAAGTATGTATTACATGTACAGCAGAATGGCAAGCATAGGAGAAAATTAAAGGTGAGACAAAAAAAGAAAAAAAAAATTACCAAGGCCCCAGTCTTGTCCTTTTACATACTGGGAAGAGGACTTTTCCTTTATGGCACAAACCACGAAGAAAACCTGCTATCTTCAGATTTGTATAACTAATTCTCAGCCTTGGACTAATACTCTCTTTATGAAACCACAGAAGAATAATTGCCACACATTTCAGAATGATCTAGATCAGCTCTGCACAATAGAAATCTAGTGTGAACCACCTATGTAATTATAGATTTCCTAGGAGCCATATTAAAAAAACAGTACAAAGAAATAGGTTATCTTAATTTTAATAATATATTTTATATAACCCAATCTACTCAAAATATTATAATTTCAACATCTAATTAATATAAAAATTGTTAATGAGATAGTTTATATCTTTAATATTAAGTCTTTGAAATCTAGAATATTTTACACTTATACTGCACATTACAATTCAGATGCTAAATTTTCAAAGCTTTAGATAAAAGACACAGAACAACAGAGTTGCATTTTTTAATAAAGTTGTGTTTAATGGAAAATATCTTACCCTGCTTCAGTTTTTAAATTTAAATTGATTATACTGAAATAAAGTTTAAAACTCGGTTTCTTCATTCACACTAGCCATTTTAATTACTCAGAAGTCACATGTCAGTGGCTATTTTGAACAGCACAGTTCTAGATGAACAGGTACATACCATTTGGGAAAAGCTTATATTAAGACTTGCACAGTGAGCAACTATGAAAATGAAAGCTAAATCCCATATATCCAACACAGAGTTAGAAGGCATTTCCTGTAAGTGAATATCCCACATGCCTTTTCATGTCTTGACAATCGTCTACAATATAAATAAGACAAGACTGAGTCGCAGGCGGGTGGTCTGTTCTTCCAATTCCAATCTCTTAGAGACCAGAAGCAGAGCTGGTTGAACAGAGAGGGAGTGGCAATGGCAAATGCAGGCTGGCTGACGTAAGACTTGCATTCTGTGAATGGTGACTTCTGAAACTAACTTTTGGAAAGTGTTTTTAATGTTGTCGTAGAATAAAACACCAATGAACAACTACTAATTTTCAATTCAAATATGCATAAGTGATGTCAATTGTGTGGCATCAATAATTGCTTAAAGTGTTGAATAAGATATATACAAGTAATCTTGGAATTGTCTAATGTGTAGGGAAAAAAAAAGAAAAATCCATGATGTCCTGGAAAGATATGTCTAGAAGAAACTCAGACCTGTTTAGTAAACACAAATTTAATGGAAGCCCCAAGGCACTCAGATAAACACTGGGGTCACTCTTGTTATCTGTGACTTAAACTCTCAAAGACTCAGAATTTTTCCCCTTCAACTGCTCTTTCTAAGTTTATCTCCCACAAGCTTTTGGGCCAACTTCACTCAGACCTGGACCCCTAGAAAGTGGAGTATCTTCTTAAGGTTGAGACGGCATGTGTACTACTTTTGACCATAACTTATTTCAGGGACCATCTTCATGTGAAAGCATAAAGAACCAAAAAGTAATGATATGTACTCTAAAGGATGGAATATCTCTAGGTTATTATCATTCATCTCTTTTTCTCAGTCCTCACATATCTCAAGGATCCAACACATTCTGATCAGGATCAATGACTCTTCATGGCACTGATTTTCATAAGAGTAGGGAAAGGATGTGTAATTCAAACACATCCCTAGCCCCAATGTTTCTGATAGCCTTCTGAGGACCACTAAAGGACCAATGCATTTACATCCTGTAACAGCTGAATTATACATTATTTTCAAAGAAACTTTTACACTTAGATAAATATGTCACTTTTCAACAAAACTAGTATGGAAACACCCTAATTTACAAAACAGGTAAGTCAGTATTGGTTTCTTGCATTATAAAAGAATACTTCAAAGGGTTTCTCTCAGCAATGAGTTGCCTTAAAACATTCAAATGATTATTCAACTTTTAAAAAATGATTTGACGCGGCACCTTAGGAGGGCATCTATTGTAAAGTTAAGTGCATCTGTACCAGTAAAATAATTATTTGTTCTAACTGAGGTTATTACTGTTTCATTATTCAGGCCAGTGGAGCTGTCCCAATTGCCTGTGGTGCTGAAGAGATTCAGGAAGGCATATCTGTTGTTAACATATTTTCTAAAAACTGTGATGCCTCTTTGTTAAATAAGGATCCATCAAATCCAAAGTTATTACCTCTGCTACCACAATTAAATTCGTGTTTCATTCTGAAGTGGTACCAGATCAACAAAAAACAATATATCTGTTGGTACCGTTTTTAGTTTGTTTCTCCCAAAGTTGATATTTAAACTACCGTTGTTTAACACACACATACATAAATACATACACAGGTATTTTATGAAATATATTTATCCTCCCATCTTATAAGCTATAGACTCTTAGCTTCTTAGGAAAGTAAATGATTACAATAGTAATTTCTTCTCATTTATTGAACTGATACTAAAAGCAATTAAGCTGAGGGGAGAAAGTTATCTCAAAATGAAGATTCTTTTTTCAAGAATTCTATATGAAAAGGGAATAAGATATGGACTATCAGCCTAATAAATCTCACTGTACAAACAGAACTTGATACTATGACAGATGTGTAATATCAAATAAAGGAATAAAAGTAATTACTATATATTTTTACCTTTAAAATACTAGAAATTTAAAATATATGATACCTTATTTTTTAAACAAGATTCTAATGATGTAAAAAAGGAAAAGATTTTAAATGATGTCAGAAATGTGTCTTTATTTTTCATCAAACCCACAGTTGGAGACCTCTGGACTTCATCTGCTATTCTTCTGGACATTCTACGACATCTTGTTTTGCCTACTCTTTTCCATTTAGAGAAACAAAACATTGTTGACAAATGATACAATCTCTGTTTGACTTGTATACTTAAATAACTCTTTAAGATTTTAGCTAAGAAGGGGTGCCTGGGTGACTCAGTCAGTTGAGCGGCCAGAATGCTCTTGATTTGGTCTCAGGATCCCGGATCAAACGGTCCCACTCAGCAAGGAGCCTGCTTGAGGAAACTCTTTCTCCCTCTGCTCCTCCCCCCAACAAAAACAGTAAATAAATATTTTTTTAAAAATGATTTTAGCTAAATGATCTACACTTAATTACATTGTTTTTCTTTATTTAAGGAAGTGAGGGTCTTTGAAAATTATGTTAGCAAATTTTTTACAAAAGGCATACATGGAAGATGAAAATAGGTGACTAATTTGTTAGTTGGTCTTTACTGTTAGCAGTTGATGGGATTAATCGGTATTCAGGAGATTGAGTATGGAAGTATATTACAAAGAAAAAGTCTTTGTGGTTTAGTTCTTGAGTTAAATAAGTTATTTAATTTATAAGAGAATACTGAAATTTCAAAGCAATAGTAGAGAAGATCAAAAATATTTTAGTTCAGTGGTGAAAACCCTCTCAGGGTCTTAAAAGTTACTGAAACAGTTTCATCTTCATCATTCAGTAGGTAGCAAATCACAATGTCTAATTTCATAAGAATTCTAACTTGTTCAGGTCTATGAGACTCATTTGTATATATATTATTAAAAAGCAATCTACCAAATCTCAAAAGCAGTATGCTGAGTAAAGAAAGCCAGACAAAAAGAAATAGAATATATAATTTCATGTTTATAAAATTCTAGAAAAGGAAAAAACTGAATTATGGTGATAGAAATCAGATCAGTGGTTGCTTACAGGGAGGGGAGGATTGGGAAAGGGTATGAGCGAACTTTTGGGGGTATTATAAAGTTATGTGTCTTGTTAGGGCTTTGAAGCACAAAACTACATGCATTTGCCAAAACTCCTTGAACAGTACACTGAAGATCTCAGCATTTCACTATATGTAAGTTATATCTCAACAAATAAAAACTAAGCCAAAGCAAACCACTGTTCTATCCAAACATCAAAATAACCCCCAATGTAAGAAATTGGCTCATTCAAAGAACTTAACAAACTCAACACCCAAAGAACAAATAATCAAATCAAGAAATGGGCAGAAGACATAAACAGACATTTCTGTGAAGAAGACATGCAAATGCTTAACAGACACATGAAAAAGTGCTCAACATCACTCGGCATCAGGGAAATACAAACCAAAACCACAGTGAGATACCACCTCATACCAGTCAGAATGGCTAAAATTAAGAAGTCAGGAAACTACAGATGTTGGCAAGGATGTGGAGAAAGGGGAACGCTCCTACACTGTTGGTGGGAATGCAAGCTGGTACATCTACTCTGGAAATAGCATGGAGGTTCCTCAAAAAGTTGAAAATAGAGCTACCCTAGGACCCAGCAATCACACTACTGGGTACTTACCCTAAAGATACAAATGTAATGATCCAAAGGGGCACATGCACCTGAATGTTTACAGCAGCAATCTCCCTAATAGCCAAACTATGGAAAGAACCTAGATGTCCATCAACAGATGAATGGATAAAGAATATGTGGTGTATGGGGCACCTGGGTGGCTCAGTGGGTTAAAGCCTCTGCCTTTGGCTCAGGTCATGATCTCAGGTCCTGGGATCAAACCCCGCATCGGGTTCTCTGCTCAGCAGGGAGACTGCTTTCTCCTCTCTCTCTCTGCCTGCCTCTCTGCCTGCTTATGATCACCCTCTCTGTCAAATAAATAAGTAAAACATTAAAAAAAAAGAATATGTGGTGCATATATATATAATGGAATACTATGCAGCAATCAAAAAAGCCCCAAAATCTTGCCATGTGCAATGATATGGATGGGAACTAGAGGGTATTATGCTAAGCAAAATAGTCAATCAGAGAGAGATAATTATCATATTATCTCTCTGATGTGAGGAATTTAAGATGCAGGGCAGGGGTCATGGGGGGTAGGGAGAGAAAAAAATGAAACAAGATGGGACCAGGGAGGGAGACAAACCATAAAAGACTCTTAATCTCAGGAAACAAACTGAGGGTTGCTGGAGGGATAAGGTAGAGGGGTGATGGACATTGTGGAGTGTATTTGCTATGGTGAGTGCTATGAAATGTGTAAGAGTGATGATTCACAGACCTGTACCCTTAAAGCAAATAATACATTATATGTCAATAAAATACATAAAATAAAATAAAAAGAAATGGGCTCATTCATAAAAATGACTGTGAACAGGTAAGAGTTCACTTGCATGGAAGTAAGGGCAAGTAAATTAGAGAATGCCCATCACACACAAGTGGAAACTCTATTATTACTGAATCTTTAAAATACTAAGTTAGAAATCTAGGAAGCCATGACAATAAGAAATAAAGTCATTCATATTAAATACATAAATTACTTAAGTTAAAAGAAACATACAAATTATAGTCTCCAATATAGTATATAGGCTAGTTTCAATGCTCAAATTTGGATTAGAAAAGTCAACCACTTTAAAATCTATTAAAGGAGTTTCTTTTTATAATTCTTCTATAAGGTTCATTATTATTATTAAAAATTCACTTTGTAGTTTTTTGACAATTGTGATTCTGTGAAAGTATTAAGCAGTGGACCAAAGTAGAACAAAAAAATACTTTTATCCCTATTTTAAACAATTTTTAAAATCCCAACACAAGATTGCTTATTGATAAGGATAAAATATGAGATTGTGGCTCAAATCAGAGTCAATTAGTGATAATGATGATTCCTGAATGAAGATTTCAAGAAGGTATGGTGGTAGAAGAGTGAACCTTTGGAGAAAATAAACAAAAGAATAAAGGAAAAAGAAAAAGTAAATTCCTTTAAATTTCATACTATGTTACTAAGAAGTATGTTTCACATCCAGAAACACAATAGCATATATTTTCATAAATATTTTTCATCTAAATGTTGCTCAAAGCCATAGACACTGTGAATAAAATTATAGCAAAATTCTTAGTTGGCAGTGGGAGTCCTCAATGCTATTCATGAAAATATTATCTCAATGTTCTTTGCTCTCTACTAGGTATCACTGTGTTCCACTGATATTCACAGGGAATTTGTTTTCTAATGGGAGATAAGGAAGGAGTTTTTGTTGGAGTTCTGTTGGAGACTTTAGGAAGATAGACAGGATAATAGGGCTTGAGAGATGGGTTGTAGCTAAAAGTTGAGAAAACAATTATAAAATTCAAGAGAAACTTAAAAAATTTGATCTATAAACAGAATTTCTTAGCCCAGGTGAAACTCCATGGCATAGAATTACAGAAGAGACCATCAATAACATTTCTATGGAAAACTCAGCATCACTCTGACCCTCAGGGGTCTGCAGGCTTGGGGAGAGAGAAGCTCCTGTACCAGCGGCATATGTGGTTCTCACGATGGGTGGTTTTCATGGTGGTACATATGCAATGAGATTTGAGGCCGGTGCTTCACAGACAATGGGATGATGGAGAGACAAAGTCTAGTTTAGATAATATGATGCCTTAAGATGATTGCCTTGTTTGACGGCATATGTGACACACTCTTGAAAGATATCCAAAAAAATAACAATTTAAGAGTGCGAATTTCTTCGCACTACTGGGTGTTTACCCTAAAGGTACAAATGTAGTGATCCGAAGGGGCACATGCAGATGAATGTTTATAGTAGCAATGTCCACAATAGCCATACTATGGAAAGAACCTAGATGTCCATCAACAGATGAATGGATAAAGAAGATGTGGTATATATACAATGGAATACTATGCAGCCATCAAAAGCCATCATCAAAAAAATGAAATGTTGCCATTTGTGACAATATGGATGGAACTAGAGGGTATTATGCTGAGTGAAATAAGTCAACTGGAGAAAGAAAATTATCATATGATCTCCTTGATATGAGGAAGTTGAGAGACAAAGTAGGGGGTTTGGGGGGCAGGGAAGGAAAAATTGAACAAGATGGGATCAGGAGGGAGACAAATCATAAAAGACTCTTAATCTCACAAAATGAACTGAGGGTTGCCAGGGGGAGGGGGGTATGGAGGACAGAGGTAGGGAGAGGGTGGTTGAGTTATGGACACTGGGGAAGATATGTGCTATGGTGAGTGCTGTGAAGTGTGTAAACTTGGTGATTCACAGACCTGTACCCCTGGGGCTAACAATACATTATATGTTAATAAAAAATATAAATAAATAAATAAATCTGATGGCAGGGGGGAGAGTGCTAATTTCTGACAATGAACCCAGCATGGACTACTGTCATCATAACCTTGACGGTGGTTACAGGCTGGTGGGGTCTAAGGCAGTTGGATTAAATGCAGATATTCTTTTTAGCACATTCTGGAGATATTTTATTGTAGAAACAAGGTAAATGTGCAAATAAAATACATAGGACTTCCTGTTTTATAGAATATACTACAGAGAAACAAAATTAGGCTTATGTCTTTGTGGATAACATCTATTATGCATGTTTCTGCAAGCCACATGTATATGATATATTTTCTATTTCATGTCACAAATCTGGTTTCCACTCCACAGGCCCTCAGTAGCATTTGCTAAATTTTTATTATGTCCTTATGCAATGGTACTGTTGTTATTTTACAGTAAAGTTTAAGTCAGCTTGATTTTAGCATCAGAGACTCATTAAGAGTGAGCAATTTGGTGCTTAATGAGTTGTTAACCCTGAGTAAATATATTAAAATAATAGAGTGATAAATTTAAATTGAATTGCATGGGGCTTGTTTTTTGTTCAATAATGTCTTCTGCAGTGAGAGAAAGTGCCACTTAAAAAGCAATTTTTGATAAAATATATTCTGAATTACTTACACTTACTTCTCACTCACTATCCATCCCTTCCTTGTTTCTTTTTCTTAGTTATCCTGTTGCCCATTCTCTCTTAAATATTCATTACTCTGAATATTTCCAATTCTGTTTCTAAAGGGAATAATATGTAGGAGTCTACACAACTAGAATACAACACTAAATAAGTCTTGGACAAAATGAAAATTTTCCTGCAATAACTCCACATAGTGCACAGATATTACTGATATTACTGAGAAACTGAAATCCAAAGCACATTTGCTAACAATGGGTTCGTGGGCAGACCAACATGGAGCCTGTTGGTTCACCTATTATGCACTTAAACCCTGGTCGATATGATGTTTCTTAATCAACATCTCAGTTCCCTGTGGTCTCAATCAAGACTGTCAATATTACTGACATAAATAAAATTCTAGAACTATAATAGAGCCACCAAGCTTTGGGAGTAACTGAAGAGCAATGTGACATTTAATCTGTCTCATGGATCATCAACAAAAACTGTCAGTTTAGTTCAAATAGAAGGCCTCCCCCAACCCCACCACCACCCTGGATAGAGGGTGGATAACTCAGCTTTTAGCTACAACTCATCTCTAACCAACTGGATAGAGCTGGGCTTAAAGTTCACGGGTGGAGTCTGAGGTACAAGGGACACAAAAAACTACCCTTTGATTGAAAAAAGTAGATTTGAGTTGTAACCAATTGAAAAAAACAAATATGTTATTTTAAAACATCCATATTATAGCTCTTTATATGCTGTAACAACATTTTGATTTATGATGTTATGGTGCTCATATAGACCACAAACTCAGGAACAAGCTACCTGTGAATGAGAGCCGCTTCTATAACAAAGTGGGCACAATGGAGAAATTGCTCAGAATTGACATCTTGACGGGTAACATTTTCCTACCAGGAATCTGAAACGGCCTTTAATATATTTGAGTAGGACTGTGAGGTAAGTCACCCGGCTGGATATATCATCTAAGGATTATATTACTCAAAGAGAAGCTGGAATCCAAGGGCAAACTAGTAATACCTGAAAAGTCAAATACAAATACGATTTCAGAAATTCAAACTGAGATCACCTTTTAAAGTGCCACATATGAAAACAGATAAACATTTAAATTTAAAGACTTTTTCCTACTTCAAGTTCTATGTCTTACCATCAACAGTCTACTAAATCCTGTTCACCATGATTTGCTGGTGCATGGGAAGACATTATGTTTTTATCTATGTGGAAGTACTGCACATATGTACATGTGATGCGTCTTAGTCTAGAAATATGATACTCACACACATAGTATCCCTACCTTAGCTCTCCCATTTATATACACAGACCTCTCTTCCCCTCTCTTTTGCTCTCTTTGGCTGTCTTTTTGAACTCTATGCATGCACGGTTGAATGTGTATTTGGGAACATGCAAATTTACACATTTGTCTTAAATAAATTTGCCATCTAACTTTAACACATTGCTAGCCTGATTTTAAAACCAGGCAATTAAGAGAGGTGTTGACAGCACTTGAAAGAAGTGTCCAGCAAAGACGCATCACAGTGGTGATCCAAAGACTTCCTTGACAGAAGTATGTGGTGAAAATGACAAAGATCTCACAGAGAAAGCTGAAAGAAACGTTTTCCAAGAAGTCAAGGGAAGAGATACTTACAGAGGCAAGATTATCTTACAGAACAAATTATCCTGCTTAATTTTTTAAAAGAGAAATGACTTAAATTTACATAGTGCCTTTCATTCAAAAGAATGCATTCTACAAGTAGTTCAGTTGATTTTAAGATATAAAACTCTGTAAAAACTGCCAATGAAATGTTGCCATATTCTGTCATGAGGATAGCAAAGGCTTTATACATGAGTCCCCATGAATAAGTCTAGCACAACCAGAAAGAGAGAGAGAGAGAGCAGCAGGCTCCCATTGAGCAGAGTCTAACATGGGGCTCCATCCCAAGACCCTGAGATCATGACCTGAGCTGAAGGCAGATGCTTAACTGACTGAGCCACCTAGGTGACCCGGGGATTAATACAATTGACACAAAAATCTTGGAAGAGAAAGGATTTCAACAATACCTCCTCTTAAAACAAAAGGGCTACATTTTCGACCTGATTTTAATGCCCACAGAATTTCAAGTTCCATGAAGGTAGTATTTGTTGGCATTCTGCCCTCAATCTATAATCAAGATATGTTCTAGAGATATCTCTCTACCATAGCTATAGGCTAAGAGGACATGAGAAGGAGCAATATGAAAAGGAAGGAGAGAAAGGTTAAGATCTTGGTTGGAGATTTAGGATTAAAAAGAGAATCCCATGTCAGTAAATGATTTGTCTTATGGGCCCTTTCCTCTTCCATTCCTCTCCCAAATATTGGGTATTGCAAAGTAGGTCAGTTTGGGTTTTTTGTTGTTTGCCTTTAAATAAGTGAATTGAGTTCTAATTCAGGCTCTACCGCCAACTACTAGGATTTTCAGCAAATTATTTAACTTGATGGAGATCATCCAAATATGCCCTCTCACTTTAAAACTGAGGAAGTGGGATCCCAGAGAATTCTTTCAGCTTAAGCTCTAATATGTGAGCAGATAATGGCTTTTATTCATTAGGGCTGATAAGGGTAATGGGATGCCATATCCAAAATGAAAGTGTGGTTTCTTTATCAAGACCATTTTCCCCTCCTTAAGGTATACCAATAGATTTTTCATAAATTCAAGTAGAATTTTTTTTTTAACATTCATCTATGAAACAACTACCAATGAAAACCAAGCCAGATCAGACTCCAAGGGCACAGTCAATGGAATAATTGACTATACCATGTTCTTTTACCACAGTTGATTTCCAGTGAACCTACACCCAATATCTGATCACATCCAGCAGTATACAATGGACATTTCAAAGAAAACAATTACTTAAAAGAATAGTTTCAGACAAATCTTTTATATTTCATACTTTTTTGCTTACTCAGTTTATCCAACATTCTGATAAAATAAAATTCCACAAGATTACACACGAAAAATGTGAGTTTTACTTGTTTTTATTCTTTTGCTCTTTTCAAATTATATTACATTTGCTCAAACAAATAATATAAAACATGACATGTCCTAGCTGGCAATGTACTTTAATTTGAAATCCTAATTATGATTGACTCTGTTACTAAGAATGCCAAGTATTTGGCACATACATCTCCCAGGGCCTGGGGAAAAGAAAAATGAAAAGTCAATTTCTCTGTTGCTATGATTAGATAAGCAGAGAGGCAGGCAGTTGTGCTTACTGGAAGGAGCACCATATGCTAAGCCACAAGCTTGGCCTTCGTAGGCTGTAAAGCCCATGTGCACGCACGGGAACATCAGTGGTGTGTTAATGCTAATTAATAAGTCTGTAGCAGTTTGCTGTCCACTTATAACTTATAAGAGAATATTACTGAAAAGAAATGTTAAGTTTCTTCTTTATATTCAGATTGTATTCTCAAGTGTTTCCTTAAAACTAAAAAAAGAATATTATACTTCCATTCTGTCCCTATCCACTTGACTAGTAAGAATTATTCAGTCTTTATCAACGTTCTCACATAGCTATCTCCCTGATCTTTTCAAGCTGTGTCATATCCTTCCAGAAAGTGGCAAGGCCACTTTCCAGTTAACGTCTTGGCTTTGATTCCCCTAGAGATCTGGCACATCAGGTGAGAATGAGAGTCCTGTGTTTACAGGTCTACCATTTTACTTCTTTTGACCAAATTCATCCCAGCGATATAGACATGAAATCACCAAACTAAAATTAACTCAATGTTTTTGGGCAGTTTCTAACACAAAAGAGGTCACTTGTCACGCTACACTGATAGGAGAAACACAACATATTTATTAAGACATGAACAGCCCATTCCCTTAGAGAGCTGTGTCTGTCCTCTAGAGTCTAGCACCTAAAAATTATTGTAAGATTTTATTTGACAGAAAGACAGGACAAGCGGAGGGAGCATCAGGAAGAGGGAGAGAGAGAAGACCATGCCCCACTGAGCAAGGAGTCCGATGCAGGGCTCCAACACAGGACCCTGAGATCATGACCTGAGCTGAAGGCCAATGAGTTATTCTTTTCAGAGTCCTTTAGAGTACTCTAAAAGTTACTCTTAATTTAGAAAAGAAAGGGACTTTGGTTGCTTTGCCTGGTTTATTCTCAAATGTAAATAGAATATCCCCAGCTATCTGACTTCAGCTATTACTTAAAATCTCCACTTTGGTCTGAAAGGCTGCAGAAGGTAGTCTTATATGTCCATGTGCACCATAGAAGTTTCCGGTCTATTCAACCCTTTGGTTATGTAGGGAGTTTCCCAGTCCTGCCGGGTGCAACCTCAAGGATCCTGACCTTACAACTACTGTAGGCTCAAGCAAGGCAGGTCTCCTCGGGAGCTCAGTGGAATGCCTAGGGTGCTAAAACTAGCGGCACTACTGGGCTGGGAGGAAACAGTCCCTTCTCCAAATCTGTATAGAACCCTGTCCTCTGGGCCTCAGAGTTACAGTGTTTGTGCCCCAAGTCCCACTGGGTTTTGAGTCAGACTGCTGTCTGGGACTCCTGCTTGCATTCTCTATTTCTTAATCTCCATAGTCATGCACACCTCTAATCACCTGTGTAGTTAACTTCCCTCTGGTCCCCCAGGTAAGAAAGTGCACTCCAGGCAAGAGGTCCACATGTGTATGGACTCATACAAGTAAATGCCCAGTTGTGGAAAGTAGGGTTTGTTGGTTTGCTTCTTTGTTTTAATAGATGCTCTAACTCAAAGCTCTGATACACTCAGGACATTCCATCTGACTTTTGGATTGACACAATATCCCCTCTCTTCAAATTATTTTTTTTTCCCAGTTGCCCCTGACCATGGTTTTTATTCATCGTAAGTTTCCACTTGGCTGAACCCACTAATGGATGACAAAGCAGTGTATACCTGGAAAATGGCTCAGGTGATCTCTCTGTAGAATTTACTATCACTCTGGCAAAATAAATAAATAAATACATACATACATACATACATACATACATACATAAATAAAATGTCCAGGAAAAAAAATAACCTAGTAATAGCCAGAAACTCTACCACTTCGAAATCTATTTTCTCAAGTAATGCATTTCAAGCCCATGATGACTTCATGGAGTTGGGGCAGACATTTCTTATGTACACAGTACTCTAAAGATGTAATCAGCTTAATCCTTTCATCTAATAGTTATTATCGCTGAAAGAAGGGCCTCCTCTCTCCAGACATGAACAGCCTGTAATGATTTGGGAAGAATTGTCTACAGTCATTTTTCCCGAGTGGCTTAAGTGTAACCTTCAGTTCACAGAAAAGGAGGGAGGAAGCAAAAAGAGTGGACTCAGAAAGTAGAGATTTTTTTCTGACAATGCTGTTTAGCTAGGGCTGCCTTCTTCCTCCATCAGCCAAAACATACTTTTCTTGACCTCACTAATAAAGATCACAGGCAAAATATAAATTTATTAGAATAAAGATGTCCATGCTCAGAACAAATGCCAAAAATAATACAGGAAAAAAATTCAGTAAAATTCACTATTGAAGCTTACTACTGACTACCCCCTGCAAAAAGTGAGCAAAGTGCCTTTCCTTCCTTGGTAATGTTGGGATAATAGTAACTACTTAGCACATCTATGTCCAGGCACTATTCTAAAGGCTCTACTTGGATTCTCTCAACCAATCCTTATCATTTTGGGAGGCAGGTATACCTATTTTCTCTATTTATAGATGAGAAGACTGAGGCTCTGAGAAGTACTTCTCTTACCCTCTCAACATGTATCTGTGTTAGCCACTTGGGAATTTAGAGGGAAATTACCTTCTCTTGGTTTGTGGTGTTGAGATCACGCTTTGATTAGACTATATGTTCTTGATTTTTATGTAGTAACTTTAAATACAACGAGGAAGCAGAACAGTTTTGGATACCGTGGAATTTGCTTTCAAACAACATTTGTTACTGAAGGAAATATCCCTAAGGCTACCTTGTCCTGACTTACCGGTTTTTGAGAGAGACAAGTATCACTAGCAAGGTGGTTTCATTTCTCACCTGGAAGGTGCTCTGAAAATGATATAGTGAGTTCTGCTGAATTAGAATTCATCAATGTTATGCATAGTGCTGTTGCCATTCATTCATTCATTCATTCATCTATCCATCCATCCACTCATTTGGTAAACTGGTATCCTTGATTTACAACTAGTGCCAGGATTTATGGTGGGCACACAAATTATAAAGCAGCCATGATCTATGAAAAGAACACAGGATATACTCAGAACTCCAGCATTTTAAAATTTGGGTCTAATACTATCAGCCTAGTGTCCTTGAGCTTCTATTATTTTGCCTGTGAAACTATGGATAATAATTATAGCTCCTCAAAACAGTGTCTTAGAGATCCAATGAGACTCTCTGAGAAAATCTTACACAGGCTACAAAGTACCATACATGTGTCGTTTAGTTATATTCTTATGACATGACCATTTTAAAGAAACTTACACTTCGTTGGTGAGGAAAAGCACATACAACAAATAAAGATAATTAACTGGCCAGTTAGTAAGTGCTAAATGAAAAGCTGATGCATCAAGATTTAAGGAATTTAGAGTAAGGGGAAAAAGTAATCTCCAGTGGGAGAAATATGATACAACTTCGGGTTTGAGATACAATTAAGATAAGAAGAACAAGGACAATATACCAAGGAAACAAAGATATGAACAAAAACAATGGAGCAGTAACTAAAATACCCAGTCTGGGCAATGCCTGTAAATCCCCGTGACTAGAACCCCTCTCAGCCAAGGAGAACAGGAGGAGTTGGGGTGACTACGTGGGTTGGAAAAGAGTCATGGGTTGCCTTCAATACATGTTGAGAAAACTGGGAAATTGTAAACAGGTAACCAGGACATGCTGGAAGCTTTCAAGAGAGGACACCAAAGCTGTACTTCAGTAGTTAAGACTGGAGACTTGACCAGAAGAGGCTGGAGGGGAGGAAAAGACGAGAGCCGAGAATCCTTGGGGAAGCTTAGCACTAGGAGTCAAGATTTGAGGCACCATGTCTAAAGGTTCTTCCTAACTTGGGTAATCAGGGATTTGCAAAGGCCAGGTGACAGAGTCAAGGTCAAGTTCAGTTCTGGTCACAGCCCTGCCCCGAAAACTGAGCTGATTCCTACACTCTACAAGAGAAGAGCAGCCAACAGAGATTCCTGGCCCCTGGAAAAGGTGTCCTAACCAGACCGCAGAAAGAAAAAGTTTCCGACCCGAGTGCGCTGCTCTCTGAACAGACTGGTTGATCCCATTATGGCTGGGTGAAGTGAACCAATTTTTCACAGACCTGAAAATAAGATTTATTTTTAGTTGTTTTGAGAAAAAAAAAAAAAAAGTTGTCAGAAAGGATTAGGCCCACATTTTTTTTTTCCCCACTATGGCACTCATACCCCTCCCTACTTCCATTTCATTTTGCTTTCCTTCTGTCCATATTCCACAATGATGGAGAGTGATTCCTCTTTTTTTTTTTTTTTTCTTCCTACATTGATCAGCATCAGGAGATTTTTTTAAAAAGCCAAAGCAAAATAACAAAAGCAGAACACATCCTGAGTTAACTCAACTTCAAGGGAGAAGCGCAGTGATGCTCTTCCCACACACTGAAGAAACAGATAAAATGGACCACGCTATTTATAGCCACCTTCCCATTTCTAATAATCTTCCATTTAATTAGGACTGTAAATAGCACCAGTGAATGCTCTGCAGCAACACTGAGCAATCCCAGCCCCTCCTCAGAGTATATCCCCCACCAGGAAGGAAAGAATATCAGACTGGTTTCCACAGCTCAAAGACACTGAGGGAAAAAAGAAAACACCGTCATTTTTTTTTTTTTTTTTTTTTTTGCGTGCTACACTGAAGAAATGACTGAAAGTTTAAATAGACAGGAAATTCTACTTCCTTTCCACAATTCTGAATAACGTCAGTGATAAAATGCTCCGTACGCGTGCGCAGACATACAAAGCCGTGCATTGGTCAGAATTCTGAACAACTGCTGAAGACATTGTTGAGTTTCATGTTATATATGTAAGCTTCAAATTAATACATTTTAAATTATTTCTTATGTAATAACGTGGAAGATAATTCAGAGAAGTCCCATTATACAATCAATCCCCAAAACCCGTGAACTCAGCTATATGCATTCACTTGGGAGAGTACGTTTGTCTTGTGCCAGCATCGTTAGCACTTAATTTAGGTGTAGTGTGCATCTCCAACCCTGCGATACTACATGTCTCTGTTTAAACAATGTATTTGAAATAAAGAGTAATATCATTGTGATTTTAATGTAAGAAAGAGGGCCAAGTTATTCCGTTCTGTCATTTTCTGTGACCACTTGGAATTTCCAAATGTTTTACTTTTGTCCATTCAGTGACTAAGAGAGAGCTGTGTTGTGTAATGTTCTTGTTTGCTAAGTTCCAATTCAGGTCAGAAATATTTCTACTGAGTTTGAAAAGCTTTCAAAATGAAATGTATCATTCTACTTTAATTGTAACTTGCTTTAAAACAAAAATAAAGCATGAGAAATACTAAATCATTAAATGATTATTACTGAAAATAATTGTGTCATAGAGAGGCAGAAAGTAGAGTGAGGATGTTAATAAACGATTTCCATACTCTAGTGGGATTCAGTTCCACTGAACACACACACACTTGCTTGAAATTGACGTAAAGGGATTTTGCTCCTGGCAAACATACCCATCCTGACTGAAACGTCTGAAAAGCTTTCCTTTTGCCTTGTCTCAAGCTGTGGAAGCAGCACTAGAGTTCCTGTTTCTCTCATTTAGAAATGATGGGTTTGGTGAGACCTTTGGAGAACAGCCTAAAATGTGAAGCATATCACACAGTGAAGAATTTAACTTCGCCTAAGGAGAAGTCTGGCCTTTGCCCTCAGCTTCTGGGAAGTAATCTGTAAACCCTCAGATTATCATACCTGGTAGGAGCACTGCCTTTGGTAAGGGTGGGACAGGCACACCAGAAAATTCCACACTGGGACTTACAGTGGGGCTATGAGTCACACCAATACTGTGACTTAAGGTGGGGACTTAGGTGACACTATCAGCTCTACCTCCTGAGGAGCATAAGATAGATGTCAGCCATGTGGGGAGTAGACTATGTTCCTGTGATGGAGTGCTCCCTCCAAAGCAAGAACAAACAACAATAACAATGACTCTGGACACCAGGGCTTTCATGAGCTTCCCTGGTTGGCAATATTCTGAGCATACGGTCACATCTCATTTGCCAGAAGGAGTTAATGCTGGACTCCAGGGAGAGAGGACAACTGGAACCTCCACATTTGGATACCTGGAGTCTGTCCCATGTGTGTCTTCCCTTAGTTGATTTTAACCTATATCCTATCCCTTGTAATGAATACAAGAGCTTTCAGCAAGTCCTCTGAGTTCTACCAAATTATCAAATCTGAGAGTGGTTTTGCAAAACTCCTGAGCTTGCAACTGATGTCAGAAGTAAGGGCAGTCTTATAGACTGGTCCCTCAAACTTTTCAGATACAGATCATTTATCCTTCACCCAGAATTGGCAGGATAACAAAGAGCATATCGTGAATGTCTTCATATTTTTTGAAGCTGCAAGATTCCATACAGGGAAAACACATACCTAGACAAGAGGACCATCCTTGTATTGGTCATTACTGTAGGACATCACACAGCTCTGGTCTGTGAAGGGGGGTATTACCCTGGTCCTGCATTGATCATGACCTCTAAGTATACATCAGGTATTTATTTATCTGCTACCAGCAGTATGTCCATTTGACATGCATGTAGGGACATCTATTTTGTGCCAGGTCTTGTATCCAAAGACACAAAGATAACACAGGGTCTCTGCACTTGAGGAATTGTCTAATGACTCAGGAAACTACACACACACACACACACACACACACACACACTAAAAGTAGATATGAAGTGCGATGGTGTATGCCAAGTTCAAAGGATCTAAGTTTTCCAGGAGTGAGTCACTAACTTCACAGAAGGAGGCATGTCTGAGCCGGGTTTCGGATAATGACCATGCAAAAGGACAGAAGAAGGTAAACTCACCAACAATGTAACCAAACTGAAAGTAGTCTAAATTAAGCAGTAAGAATACATTCAAAAGGCTGAAAAGTAGAGGCTATGACAAAAACTCCTGAGTAGACTTTACTAATCATCCTGGAGAATGTTAATGGCGATGGGAAACAATTGCTTCATGCTCTTGAAAACACAACAAAAAAGCAATGGGTTTTATTATACTAAGAATTTAGATGCGGTATTTGGAACACACTACGGCTAGAGCTAAGAGACACTGATGACTAGTGGGAATCTTAAAAATATGGGCAGGGGTCACATCTGCAAAAGTTTGGGATAATATGAGAGATGACATCGAGCTTCCTCTCAATTCTGGGGCTCTGTGGAAAGTGAAATGAAAAGATAAAGGCCTGAGATAAAAGTAGGATCAAGAGAGGGAGTCTGTGATATGAGTCAGAATCTAATCCATGGGAGGCCAGCAAAACGGGACCTGAACAGATAGGAGGTGACAGCGGGGCCATACGGCTGCCTTCTGTCCAACACCAAAATGAGAACAGAACCATCTTCCCATTTGTCTCTCTCCTGGATTAGGAATCCTTCTCCCCCACCCAATTGTTGTATAACACATCTCTTCAAATAAACAAGTCTCATACCATTTCTTTTTTTTGCATTTTAGAAACTTGGATTTTGACATCTGTGGTCTAAACAGATGAACCTCCTTAAAGCATCACATTCAAAAGAACTGTGGTGTGATCAGGGCTGTCACTTAATTTCCTTGCTATTCTGATATCTGCCTTTCTGTGTATGCTTAGGAAGGTAAATAAATGGAAGAAGAAGAATATCCGGGAGAACTTTTGACCTTCGCTGCTTTCCCCTAAATATATATTTACACACAGTTGGTAGAGATTGGTGGAAGGAAGCATGTGTGAATAACGTCCTTGGAGCCTTTGGGAAAATGCATTTTTAATTTATTTCTGCTTCTTTCCTTACCTAGATCAAATAAGTGGATAATGCCAGAGAGACGGGAGCCATCCCAGCAGCCTGAGAGAGAAGCAATTACACATTCTTTTGCTCTCCCCTTGAAATCAGCACAGATAAGAAAAATACCATTTTGGCAGAACCTGCTGCTGCTAGTTTGGGTTTTTTTTTTTTTTTTTTTTTTTTTTGTCTTTCTTCTTCCCAGAAAGAAAGCAAAATCTAAATTAAAAAAAAAAAAAAAAGAAAGAAAGAAAAGAAAAGAAAAGCACAACTTGGCCAGCTGATCGATTTCACAGCGGACTCTTGCAACAGCCGCTCTTGTGTCTGAATCCTATCTTCCCCCTTGGATTATAAATGCATGATTGACTGGAAGTACTTACAAATGCATATGAAAAGCAGCAGCAGCATCCTCCTCCCTTTCTGCATGAAAATAATAGCCACAAAACTCAGATCCATTCTTCCTTATGCTTCCGTAATAATCTCACTGAGGGGTAGGGACAGAAACTAGGGATTATAAACCATCAATGACAGGGAAGGCGGACTAAAATGACAGGGAATTCTGCTTTAGACACAACGAAAACAAAACCCCAAAATAAACTCAGTGAGAGCGGAGTCCCAAGAATAACATGGTGCCTTTTTCCAGTTATTTTTGTACTTGAAAAAACAAACATACAAAATGCAGGTAATTTTTTAATTTAACATTTTACCTTTTGTCCTTTCTTAAGTATTTCGGTTTATTTTGTTTCCTTTTCCCTTCCTCTGAATCCACCCTCCCCCAACCATTGCAAGCATATTTCATAAGAATTTCTTATGCCTTGGGTTCTTGTTCTCTTTATCATTCTTCAATCTTCTACAGAGTTCTTGGATTCCAAGCCCCAAGAGGGTAGGCGCCAGGCCTATGTACTAAGTTTTCTGTTTCAGTAGCAAACTCAGCGCTATGCACAATTAGGTACTTAATTGCTTTGTGATGACTATGATTGATGATGTTTTCCACATATAGTAATTCCAGAGAGAAATTCACTTTCCCTATCAGATGGATTGCATACAAATGACTACTCCAAAAACATGACTGCAACAAATAATTCTAGAAAATAAGGTCTTCGAATTTTTACTAGAAGCTCCATTTCACTTAAACACACTCAAATAGAAATCAATGATGATGCTGCTTTTGTAATCTACTTTCTTAAAACAGGAAAGTCAAAAAGATGGGGGTGTTGGGGAAGAACAGCAGTGAATAAATTATACAACTTATTTTGTTTGCTTGGATGTGTGGTCTCAATTACTTTATGCGTAAATTGAAGATATTAACCCTTTACCCTCTGGTGATTTTAAAAGAGGTCTGCAAATTCTTGAATGTTCCTGCCTTCAAAATATAGAACCTATTCTCAGTCTTCTTTATTGTATGGGCCAGATGTAGTATCTTGCTTCTAATAAGCAGCTATGAAGTGAATGCTTTCGCCTGGTTCTCTTTCAGTCCCTCTGCATGTCTGTCTCCCTGTTTCTCCTTCTCCCTGTGTTGCTCTCCCTGTCTCTCTCTCCCTGTGCCCCCTCGCTGTCCCTCTCTCCCCATTTCCCTCCCTCTTTCCTTTTTTTCCCCTTCCCATTCCTTCTTCCTTCTTCTTTTCTTCCTTTTCTCTCTCTCCTCCCCATCTCCCTCTCTCTTTCCTTCCTTTCTTCTCTCTCCACCCCATCTGTCTCTTTCTCGCTCTGTGTCTTTCTGTGTATCTCTTTCTTTCTCTGTCTCTTTCTTTGTCTCTCTCAGTTGGTTCACCCAGCCAGGGGGAAACCAGTTACCATGTCTGAAGACACTCAAGCGCCCCATGGAGAGGCCCATGAGTAGAGGAACAGGACCCTTCTGCCAACAGCAAGCACTGACGTGCTCCGCGGTGAATGCATCATCTTGGAACCTCCAGTTCTAGTCAAGCCTTCAGACAACTGCTTCCCTGGTGGACGCGCACTGCAACCTTGAGAGAGAGTCTGAACCAGACTAACTCAGCTAACTCACTACTGAATTCCTGACCCATAGGCACCGCAACAGATAAAGTTGAATTGTGTTTCAAATCACTACATTTCTGGGTAATTTTTTAATACAAAACTAGGTAACTAATATAATCCTTTTCTCATGATGTCATTCTGAAGATCCAATGAGATTCCATGTAAAGAAGTTAGCGTAAGATGGTAATCAGTAAATACTGCTCTGTATTCTTATGTGGCAGTGATCACATGTTATGATGACTACACTAATTTCGTAGAACTTTCTTAATCCAGAAATTCTTAAAGTACAAGTAGAACTCTACCAAAGGCTAAGGAGAAACTAACATTTGTCAGTTTAGCCTAAAGCCTCTCTCCTTCATTCCACCTAGACAGTTCACTAAATCATGAAGTTCATCCTAATGGCTTCTAAAATTGTGGATAGAAAGAAGATGGCACCTGGTTAAAAAGGAAAAGCAACATGTAGGAGAAAGCACCATGATACCTATTTTGAAATCACCAGCATTGAGAAGCTGAGGAGTGGTCTAATTGTCTCACACCTGTCAATAAGAAAAAATAAAAACAAAGAAAACAGACCAAAGAGTTAAAACTCCAATAATAATTATATTAACAATGACAAAATTTATTAGCAATGACTACATGTATCTAGATATGCTAGATGATTTACATGGAGTATCTTGTTTAATCATACCTAGCAGTACATAAACTAAGTACTGTTCTTCTGCCCTCTTTACAGATGGGAAAACTGCAGCTCAGAGACACAGTAGTCTTGTAATAAATAGATATTAAGTGGTAGAACTCAGGAGGGATGAACCCAAGTCTGCACTCTTAATCTTTATGCTCTACCACCCTCCCTAATAAATAGCAGCAAAACATATAGCCCATTTGGACTATATATGTAAGTGATTTCAGAGCAAATACCATATTGTTGGTAGAATATAATCATATTCTGAGCTACTTTTTCTACATTTGCTTATTCCTTTATGCTCCTTTCAAATCCCACCCTAAATGTAGTTAACGTGAGTTTGCCTTTTTTTTTTTTTAATACCATTTAAAATGTGTAGCTCTGATAAGATAATGTCCTGTGTTGGTCGTAAACCTCACAGTGAACTTACAATATAATAATACATTATTATTGTTGTCTGTTATTTTATTAATACTATCTCTAATTATCACAGTGAAGATTCTAATAGAGATTGGACTTGATTTGAAACCACTTAATATTCTGTTCCATACCCTCAGCCTGGCCTTCAAGCTGTTGAAGGAATTGATAAAGGATTACAAAATCGGATAAGCAACTACATCATGGACATGGCAGTCCTCCAAGACGACTTCATTATCATCTATAACCCTTATGAATGGCCAAGTAACCACAAAATCAGCCGAGAACACTAGAGTTTCTTTCTCGTCCTCTTAAGAAAGCAATACACAACACACACACACACACACACACACACACACACACATACACAAAGGGATGACATTCTTGCTAGACCCCTCCAAGCAACCAATGCAGGTGCATGGTCTATAAATCGGAACAGCTAAGGCTGGATACAGCCTTCCCTGAGCTGGCCCATAAATGTCTTTTAAAGGTTTGGATTAGTTTCTAACTTTCACAAATGGGAAATTCCACATGAAAGTTTATATTTCTAGTTTTTTGGTGTTTTGTTTGTTTGTTTGTTTGTTTGTTTTATGAGAAGATCAGACAAAACTAGTCCTGCATGACAATTGGAGGAAGATGAAATTAATGGACTACTTTAGATGAGCGACCTGTTCTCCCCATCTCATTCATCTGTATCACTCCCTGCTGTGTTGTACCTGCCCTGGTACCCCCCCCCCTTTTTTTTCCCTCAAAGATTTTATTTATTTATTTGACAAACAGAGATCACAAGTAGGCAGAGAAGCAGGCAAAGAGAGAGGAGGAAGCAGGCTCCCTGCTGAGCAGAGAGCCCGATGCGGGGCTTGATCCTAGGACCCTGGGATCATGACCCAAGCTTTGCAAAGGCAGAGGCTTTAACCAACTGAGCCATCCAGGCACCCCCTGGTGCCCCCTTTTAAATCACCCATTGCATCCTTGAGGTACCTGGATTCGTGATTTCCAAACAGGACTGAAAATTTTAGGACAACAAAGCCTCTGTCTGTTCAGCATAGGATCTGGCAGATCCAGGCACTTGAATGAAAATTGCTAAATGACAGAATGTCTCTCTCCCCTTCCTTATTTATTCTGCCCCTACACATTTGGGCTAAAGGCATATGGACTTGAACTGTGTCAAAGTGATGAAAAAGAAAAAGATGACATTTGACTGATCAACAAATCTGTGAGTCCTTCCCACAACGAGAAGATAGTTGAAAAATGCTGAACTGGAAAAACGCAGCACAACAAAACTCCTCTAGCTCTACAGAGCCTTGTTCATATGCTAGCAAAACTGGAGCCTCTTTATAATTTACATTCTAGCCACCCTGAATTATTTATTCAAGTACATGATCTTGGTTCACGCCTCTGGACCTTACTACATGTTGCTCCTTCTGAATGGTTGCTTTCTAGTCCGATTAAGTCTCATTTATTTTTCAGGCAAAAAGGTAATACCTCATTAATGTTATGCCTCACCAGAAGCCATACCCCCATCATTTGCCTTCTATGCTACTTCTTGTCTTTGTATATACTTATATTATGACACCTGTCATATAGTATCATTAATGTGCATGTCTTCTTTGCAGAATGTTAGTTCATTAAAGATATGTTTTGACTTTCATTTATCATTATCCCCAACTCTCAGCATAGAGCTTGATATAAGTAAATATGCAATGAAATTAATCTCTACTCTTCTCTGAAGACTCAAAAGATGAGTTGAGGCAAGTCTATTTTCAGGGTCCAGTTGGCCCAGGCTGACCTGCTCCTTAGCGGCAACACAAGAAAGTGTGGTACTGTGGACCTGTCACGTGGGTACAAATGTGCAAATGGGGGGACTCCACAGGTTATTAGGATCACTTATGACAATTACAGATAAACCCAAGACAACCGGCTATCCTGTACTTAAAAATTCTGAAGCACATAAGAAAATAAAACAATATTTCAAATATTTTCAATTTACCTTATTGATTCTTTGGGGATAATTCTGTTGTATCTTAGGTTTTATTGAGGGACTGTCCTATTCACCCTGTCAAAGTGAAATAATAGTTTCAAGGGATTTACAGGAAGTGCATAAAATGCGTCTGTATCTGCAGTTAATAAGAGTAACAAAGGGGAACAGGATCCATAAGACACACTATTAAAGGGACATGTAATAATCTGAAGTTCTTATTTAACAGATCTATATGATTAAAAGAAATAAGAAAGACTTGTCATGATAATATAATCATTCTCATTGCTTTAACAGTCACTACTTCAAGCCTTATGCACACACACAATAGATTCCTCCTTTATTCTGTGGAGGGAAATCTGTTGGGAAATAGCCCCTTGACTGACTTTCAGTGACGACCAGATATATGGCAGCCTGTGAATCTGGTAAGTTAAACTGAAGCCACAGAATTTTTCTAAAATCTGTCATGAGCCTAAAAAACTCCTGCTGATAGGTCTTGGGCTCTTGACTCCATAATTAGAAAGTTTCCACTGTACCTTGTTCATCTATCCATACTCCCCCCACCCCCCCACACACACCCCTATGGACAAACACACTACAATTAGCTTCTGTAACTAAATTTAATTTTCATGATTAACAGTATAAACTAATAATATCAATTGCTTCTCCAGAATTCCTACCTATTGAGAAAATGATCTTATGGATCATTTCGAAAGTAATTAGAAAGACGGGAAATAAAAACAAGGCCTAGGGAAAGCTTTGCAGGGGCCACTTATACCTGTCTTTTGTTTCTTTCATCAATCTTGGATGCCACTTCGTATTTTAGCCCCATATGTGAGCAAAGCAGTCATTTTCTTTACCTTGTCTTACTATACTTTGTAGTGTCTTGTGTGTGTTAAATGCCATATTTTTTAATGACTCCCTCTGCAAGTAAGGGTATTTATTGTGCAGTATCAACACATTTTTACCTCATATAAGTAAAAATGGAATTTTCTTCATTTTGTTTGTAAAATAGTCCATTTGATTATTAAAAGCGAGCCCAAGCTACTATATTGGTCTTCACACAATCACTAAACCATGCCATAACTTATCTAAGGTTTCTGACCTATATTGTAGTCATCCATTGGATGGTGGCTTTCCATGGCAGCATCTGGATACTCAGGGAAGAATGGATAGAATTGTATCAATAGTACCTGAGTTTAAATGTAGACTGTCGCATGCCACATGTTTGTGTACCTCTAACATTTATTTGTAGAAGCCCTAATCCCTAGTGTGGCTGTATTTGGAGATGGGGCCATTAAGGAGGTAATTAAGGTTAGGTAAAGTCATAAGGGTGAACCCTGACTTGACAGGATTAAGAATAAGTGTCCTTATAAGAAGAGACACCAGGAAGCCCACTCTTCCACTTTCCCTCCCTCCAACTCTCTCCATGCACACATCATGGGAAGGCCATGTGTGAGAGAGAGAACAGTAGTCTTCAATACACCAGGAGGAGAAGTCTCACCAGAAACCAAATTGGCCAAAACCTTCATCTGGGACTTTCCAGACTATGGAACTGTAAGAAATAAAAATCTATTGTTTAATCCACCCAGTCTATAATATTCTGTCATGGCAGCTGAAGGCAACTAAAACAAAGATTCAGGGCGTGGCTGGGTCTTAAGGACTACCCACGTCAACATGAGGCAGTCTGCTCTGAGTAAGTACTATGGCAAGAGGGGATGAGGGACTTGTGAGGAGAAAAGCCTAACAGAGAATCCTAGAGTGGGTGACAGAAATGAAGAGGGAAAGAGAAAGGGCTGTGTCTTCCTCAGCCAAAACCATGTGCCAAACAAGAGTCCTAAGAAGAAGAATTTTTGCCTCATTTCCATGGAAAACTATGTTTGATTCTGGGAGATTTTTACCTTAATTGCTGAAGGTCTTTCAGTTTGGGGGACAGAGAAGGCAGCATTCTCATGTCAGAGATTATTTCAGTGACAATTTTAAATTCAAAGTGGATTGACAGGGAGCAGACATCAACAAAGAGGCCAAGAAAAAAAAACAAAGCACACACACAATATATGAGAGGACCAACTGTGAACTAATGGGGAAAACTCAGAGACCACCTGGAAATAACTGTTGTGTTGGGTACAGAAAGTTGCAAGGGAGCTTAAATGAGGAGGCCAAGAATTTAAGAGTTCTAGTGTAGGCATCCTAAGTCAGAAAATGTTAATGATGAATGCTATATTTCCATAATACTTGGGGAACTGGGGAATTTGTCTACTCAGGCAAAGCTTACAGGTTATTCTTATTTAGTACATTAAAATACGTCCTCAGGATTCTCTGTCTTCTATCTCTCCCTCTGTCTCACACACACACACACATACACACACACACACACATCCCACACCCATACTTGGCCCATCCATAAGCCCTTCAATTATTTCTTCCTTAATCCTCCTCTTACAGTTTTGGAAAACACACACCAAAGGGTATTGTGGAGAAGTTGTACATTTCTAAATAGGAATCAAAATCCCCAGACCTTGCATAGTAAATTTTAATGCAAAATCAGTATCACCTATCCCGATTAGAATGAACATAAAAAATCTGGGGATGCAATACCTATTCTTTCACTTACAAAAAAAAAGGAAGCCTTTTTTTCTAATGATTTTTTCCATTAGTGCAAGTAGAAAAGGCAATGAATAAATTGTTTTTCTCTCCTAAACCGTAAAGCTCCTCAGCCTTCTGCTTACAGAAGATAAGCATGTATTTCCAGTATAGTGGCAGTAGGTATTCCCCAGTATAGTGCAATGGGCAGGAGGTATGTATCTGGTGCCTCCAGAATGGGGAAAAAAAAAAAAAAAAAAAAAAGATTTAATACGCAGTTAGACAAACAGTCACACAGAAACCAGCAGGAGTTTTTCAGACCTCTGGTAATTAATCTTGGTGGGGTTTTTGTTTGTCGTTTTGGTCATTCTGATGCCAAAATCCTGCCTGATATCTCAAAAGTCAGAACATTCTGAAAATTCCCCTTTCTGAAAGCCTAAGGCCATAATCACATGTTAAAAAATGCATTCATTAGCAATTTTAGGTTGTGAAATCCACAAGAGGTGTACTAATCTAGGACACAATTACCTTACCCTGCCCACCTAGCCAAATGCCCATTTTGAGTACAATTATTAGCCAATGTTCTTCTGTTACTGTGACTCCTTACTGCCATTTCAAAGGCTGCTAGTGAGTAAATGGTGTTCTTAGACATAATAGAAGCCAATGTGCTCCTTCTGATGGAATTGAAGTATGAGTGACAGTGGAAGACGGCACTCTTGATAAAATGGGTTACCCTCTCACTAGCTGAGTTGTGGAGAGGTCGTTTGAGTCAAGGGGTTCCAGTATCATGGCAAACACTATTTGCTTCCTTAGCAAAATCCACAGGAAGAGTCCTCCCATCTCTGGCTAGAACACAGGCAAGTAGAAAATAGAAGGAACACTGTCGTTGAGTCTTTGAGACATTCTGGTTAGCCCTGGTGAGTTCATTCAGTCAGAATATCTTTTTTTTTTTTTTAAGATTTTATTTATTTATTTGACAGACAAAGATCACAAGTAGGCACAGAGGTAGGCAGAGAGAGAGAGGAGGAAGCAGGCTCCCCACTGAACAGAAAGCCCAATGTGGGGCTCGATCCCACGACCCTGAGATCATGACCTGAGCCGAAGGCAGAGGCTTTAACCCACTGAGCCACCCAGGTGCCCCAAGTCAGAATATCTTTTTAAGGTGGTATTTTGGTGAACATTTTCAGAGTGGGTAAAACTGAGGTCAAAATCAACACATGTCGTAGGTTTGGAATACACAATCCATGATCACAGAATTCTTGAAATTTCCAAGGATTTTGTTCACTAAGAAGGCTCAGTGCTTACTGACTAGTGAGAAAGAGGCTTGATTCATCTGAAATTTCTAGGGAAGCAATACAGTTCCACCTAACTTATTTCACCAAGTGACTTTTACACACTGAGTGTAGGTTATAAATAAAACCTGATGTCTCATCACCTGAACTCCAAGTAATATATCCCAAATCAAGTGTTCAGATCTTAACAGGCTCAGAACTAATCTTTCCTTCAGAGGTGGGGAGCACCTGCATATTATTTGGCCCTGGGTTTTGAGGAGAATAAAATCTTTTCGACTCATCACTTTCTATCTGCATTCTTCTGCTCCATTAATCGTAATCAGACAGAATCAAGATATGCTCCAGTCTCCACAAGAGAGATTCTCATTTGGGGGAGGCTCCAGAACATGATGGATCCTTAAATGGAGCTAGTTGTGAGCTAACTTTCACCTATCTATGCTCCATGTCTTGATTTTAGCTCTAGAATTAATCCTGGTCTGTCTGGAATCCATCTCTGAGTTGTCTCAACCATATAACGAGTATGCCATGGGCCCCTGGTGGGCTAGTTCTAAATTCTCATACACATATCTGTAAAGTCCTTTCATTAGATTAACATAGAATGTTCCAGCCTAAATAGTTAAAAGTAGCTAAAATTTTTACAAGGTTTTTGGTTTCTTTTCTGCCTACAGAAATAGAATAATATGATAACAATAATTATCGAAAGCAAAGAAAAAGCTAATTACACTGAACATAGAGGTAGAAATCAGCAGATGTTCTAACAGCCATATACCAAGAGCAAATAATAGTTAAATATTGCTAAGTGAAGAAAAATAACATTCAGAAGCAAGAGCCAGGGGAATTAGGTAGACAGATTGTAATTAGTAATTACCTAAACTGGATCATGTCCAGGACATAAGGGCTAACATCACCTCCACCATTCTAAGAGGTGCCCTGGGATTCTTATTAATTCTTAATAAACTAAAGTAAGTAAGAGACCCCTCCCTGCTTTATTTCCTATTAACATATGGAAGTCCATTCCTGTCTTATAACCAGAGATCAGTTCTGATCAGCACAGAAAATTTTTTTTTGCATATATGCAAAATATGTTATTTTTTCATTTATGTTACGCTCAAACTTTAAAGTCACTTATTTAAAAATCCACATCAATTTGAATACAAGCTAGCCTGAACTACATTTAAGGAAATTATATCACTCAAGGGTCAAAAAAAAATCACTATTGAATTAATAGCTTGAACAAAACTACCAGAGAACAACTTACTGCAATACTTTGATGCAACCTTATACTCACAAAGGGAGCAAGAATCAGCCAGGGTTAGGGGTGTGTTCTAGCATGCTAATTACATGCAAAACATTGTGAGATCCTTAAAATAGGACCTCGACAAGCAACATTTTGTTATGAGTTTACATTATTTAAAGAGAACCCCCCTTTTTTTTTTTAAAGATTTTATTTATTTATTTGTCAGAGAGAGAGAGAGAGAGAGAGAGTGAGCACAGGCAGACAGAGTGGCAGAGGGAGAAGCAGGCTCCCTGCAGAGCAAGGAGCCCGATGCGGGACTCGATCCCAGGATGCTGGGATCATGAAGGCAGCCGCTTAACCAACTGAGCCACCCAGGCATCCCTTAAAAAGAACCTTTTATTTCTTTAAAGATAATACACAATTATTACCAATGTAAACATGCATTTCTCCTCAAACTAAATTACTGTCTTTGCCCCCCATGTATAATATTAAGAATATCCTGATCAAGGCTCTCTGGTCAGCAGGGAGCCTGCTTCCTCCTCTCTCTCTGCCTGCTTCTCTGCCTACTTGTGATCTCTGTCAAATAAATAAATAAAATCTTAAAAAAAAAAAAAAGAATATCCTGATGATAGGAGGCTACCTAACCCATCTGACATTGCTAGTGAATGAAAGAAGTGTTGCAACTAAGTGATGTTTACAGATAGCCAAGGGTTAGCTATGTAACATTTTTTCTTAAAATTAACAAATTAAAATATCAAGTACTTATTGAATACTCACCACCAGAAGGGCTGGTGTCTAAAGTAAATTATGTCATTTTATACCAAAAACGATTTGACCCCGCTGATATAGGTCTGTGCATTTATAGTCATATGACTCTATAATGCCATCAACCCCCCAGGGTCTCCCAAGTTATATAAGGGTTAGTTTTTTCTATAATATGTATTTCTCCATGGGGCAAAACTCACAGCAAGACTCGCTTTAACAGTTTGTTGGTAGAAATTCTGGAGGAAGATGTAGGGATTGGAAAAGAGAATTCAGTTTTAACTGATCAGGGGTGATGGGTCAGGGAGAGAAGGAAGAAGGGAAAGGGCAGGTAGGCTCCTCAAGGGGGAACTAAAAGCAATGAAACTCATAATCATTTAGTTCCAAAGTAAAAGCTCAGGAAGGATGGGCTTTCTGCTCATACATCACGTGAAATACAGGGAATTTGTTCTATGAAGTTAATTACCAGAGTTAAGGTGGCAACTTGATTCCTTTGTTTAGATAAGGCTAAGAGCCTGCAAAAGACTTGTTCCCTGGGTCTTGTTAAAGCAGAAAAAAGACCAGGGTCAGAGACCACGGAACTGGAACGTACAGCTTCCCCCTTAACAGTCTCCAGTAATATTCAGAATAAATCTGAAACTGAAAAAGGGGGAAAGAATTCATGCCAAGCTTTGTTTAAAGTGATTAAGTTATGTACCCATGCTTTGGTGCCTGGGTTTCTTCCATTCTTCCACTAAATTATTTTGCACTAAATTATTTTTCTTAATATTAAAGATAATATTTTTTAACCAAGTAATTCATGCTGAGATTTTAATAAAACTCTATTTATGGAGGAAAATAAATGGCCAGCTCCTGAATTACTCTTCCCCCAGCCCCCATTAGCATTTCTAAGAACAGTCCAGGAGCTTAGCTTTATTCCCTACACATGGACACATCTCTATCAGTCTACCAAACTGACTTTGAGGTAGTATTCAGCCTTAATTTTTCAAAACCAAACCTAATATGCAATAACAAAGTTGTCTTTTTCTGGCTGTCGGTAATTCCTACAGCCCTGTGGAAGTCAGCAAACAACTGTAACCCAGGGGGAACTGAATGTGCCAAGAAGAAAACTCTGCCTACCTCTATTAACATCCGATCCTGAATCAATAGCTTCTGAACATTTCCTCTTCCAGTGGCAGGACTTCTCAAACTTGAATAAAATATAGGTCTTTTTTTTTTTTTTAAAGAAAAGCCACTCTTGGGGACCATACCAGTTCCTTTCATTTTAGCATTATATCAGTATACACAAGCCTAAACGTAGTTATAATCTACTTATCCTTAAAGCCTGTATACCACCAAAACAGACTTATTAATTACATACAAATAAGTCTAGAAAAGTTGTAATAACTTACTATGACAGCTGATGTTGCTTAATTTTTTTTTTTAAGATTTTATTTATTTGACAGAGATATTGTAAGAGAGCACAAACAAGCAGAGCGGCAGGCAGAAGGAGAGAGAGAGAGAAACAGGCTCTCTGCTGAGCAGGGAGCCCAATGCGGGGCTCTATCCCAGGACCCTGGAATCATGCATGACCTGAGCCAAAGACAGATGCTTAACTGAGCCACCCAGGCACCCCTGATGTTGCTTAGTTTAAATGAAATTACCAGTTGCATAGTAAACACCATACTCCTGGCCTCTAACACCCAGGTTCTTCTGAGCTCTTTGTGCTCCTGTCAAGCAAGTCTGCCCCCCGTTTGAAACTTGAATTCTCCATTTGAAATACTGTGAAGACTTTGTTTTTGAAAGTACACTCTGACATCATTTCATATTTTTCATAGCACAAACACAGCTCTTATATTCTCCACCTGCTTCTATTCTTTTCTCATTAGTCCCTGACAACTAAAGAAAGAAAGGTTGGGTCCCCACGTATTCATGAACACAACTCCACTCAGGCATTAAAATCCTGTGAAAGCATCTGGTTATTAAGTGGTCATGACTAGATCGTTCAAAATATGCTTGTATTACAATTACAATTTTTTGGACTGTCATGTTCATCTACCACTTACAGGGAACTCAGCCCTGTGAGCATGCATCCTTGGGAACCCCTCCCTGGTATGAGCAATTTGTTTCCGTGAGCCTTATCCCCCAAAGTTTAACCATCCTGAAGTCCAGCTGAAGTTTAAGGGATGATGGGGGTTGGCAAGGATGGTGGTCATGAGACTTCTTACTATATTTAACATGTAGATAAGATTACAGCTAAAGTTCTCATTTTGGTCTACTGCAGGTGGAGTCCCAATATTTTTTTTCAAACTCTACCTTGGGCATTAGATAAAGCAAGTTCTTCTAAAGATGCATGACAAATCTAGATAACGCCAATCACAATACAGACCGGACTGTCAGCTATTTGAAGGACTGTGTCTGAGACCCAAACCGTCTTCTCTTCCTCTCTAAACCCTTCTTTATTCTCAACTCTTGTTAGCATACTCATGAAACTGAAACACCCCAACCACTGTGCAAAGAAAAATAGTTAGAACCCAACAACCTAGGAACACCCCTCCCCCCTTTTATTTTTTAGACTCTTGACACTTGTTACATTATGCAACTTAAAAATACACTTATGCATGTAACTTGACATATTACTGAAAACTACAATCCTTGGTCACAGTTTCTCTCCCACATCAACTACTGTTGCCTGACCCCCGCTGACTATGCTTTTCTTCTTTCTTGTAGGACGGACCCTCTCAATCACCTATTCCATAGGGATAGAGATCCACTAAGTAGCCGGTCTATCCCGGCTGTGACTTGGACTCATCTGGGCAGCCATCTGGGCTCCCTACCCAGAAAAGTCAAGAAGGCCCAGCTATTTACAAGAGGGATGGCTGCTGCGTCCCAGTTGGAATCATTTGAGGCCATTTTCTTTCACTGATAGAGGAGAGAGATCCACTTACAGTCGAAATGTAGTCAGCTTGCACTACTGAATTCAATTACCCAGCCCTGCCACTGGCCACGGTGTGCGCTGTGGTTAGAAAAAGGGAAATGGGATAAAAGGTTTATCTTGCTGCCTTCTTTCCTTTTCTTTAAGAAAAAGTGTCATGAATTGAACTTGTTAGCCTTCACATTACTTGTGGGAAACTCTGATAAGATGGAGATTTATTTAATGAGACCCAATTCTGACAGAGTGCACTGTAATGGAAAAAAAAAAGTCCTACAGTTAACTAGTCAAATATTAAAGTTAATCCCTGTCAATTTTATGGCCACATCCTCAAAGTTTAGATGGGATTTTCAGGAAGTTAAATACATTCATTACTTATGTAGCATCTTTATTACTCCCATAAGCCCTTTGAAAGTAATACCTACAGAAGATACTGCTCCCTACTTCCTCAAGGGGTATCCTTGTGAAATAAGCCACCAGGCAGACACTGGGGCACAAGCGGAAGGTGAGAACCCACTGGGATGAGCCTGAGTCAAGTCTTCGTTTTGACACATGGCACTTGGGTAACTTTTATATTCACTAAATGTCTCTAGTCCTCAGTGTCCTTCTCATAAAATGGGAATGATACTATGCGAGGCCCACACTGTAACATCAGCCCCCAAAGAGAAGAACTTAACCTTAAAGAAAGTGTGTTGGGAGCTTCCAAAGAAGTTATATTCTTGTCAGAACTGAAAGGACTCTGCAATGACTTAGCCTTTCCTGGGGACTCTGCTGATGTCCTTCATGACCCCTTGAGTTTACAGTGAGGAGAGTTTATTAAAGCAGACTAAACATTTCCCTTATATTTAGGGCCTTGCCTATTGTGTGTTACTGTGGATCAAAGTTTTCTCCATGCTCTATGAAGAATTCACATTCTTCATCGGTGAGCTGAAAAGAGATTCCGATTGTCAGTCAAAATAGTAGAAAAAATTACCCATAGATAAATGTTATATTTTTTTCTTTTCTTTTTTTTTTTTTTTAGATGTGTACCATCTTAGAAATATAGGATAGGGTTTCTATCTGAGGGACAAGCAAGGTAAGTTTTTAATGGACTGTAACACAAACTAAGGCTCTCCTGAACTCCAACGTTGAAGCTGAAGGGACTGGGATGTGAAACCGAATCCAAAATTGTAGGACATTTACGTGGAAAGCATTGGGACTTCAAAGTACCAATATCAGCAGTTATTGGGCAGAAAGTAGTGTGGGAGGAGGCAGGGAGCTGGCAAGGAGATAACAATTTGGCAAGGCGACCTGATACCATCATTTGTGTTGATATCACCAGCTGATCTGTATAGAGGGCAGTATCTTCCTATATGACATAACAGATCAGTAGCTCATACAGTGCCAACTGCCATTGAGATCAATGGTCCGACTCTCCTCTTCGTTTCAAAAATAAAGGCAACGCTGCTTGACACGACAGGCCGAAAGCAGCAGCGTGACCATAAGGGGAGACATTATTCACACATTTAAGTGACAAATGACATTCACATGCATCTCACTGCCTATAATGTGCAGTATTGTAGCACTGAATGTGGTTATTAGCGGAGTAGATGGGAATCAGGACACCTGGGTTTTATGCCCAGTTCTGAGATGGTCTAGGACTCCTGGCGAATCATTTCAGTCCCCTGCACTTCAAACTGGCATTCTGAAGTGGGCATATCACCACCTGCTCAGCAGGGGAGAATCCTATGAAGGATCTGACATTTATATGACGTTAAATACATTTCAGACCAATTTAACTTAAAAGTCCGATTTATAGTGATAGACTATTTTTAGAAAATAGGTAAACATCATGAATGGTCATTAAGCTTCTTCTGAAAGGCTGATATGATGAAAAGGTGATGATAAGAAACCAATTCATGCATAGAGGGTATCTCACGGGACAACACTGTTAAATGAGGCATTATTGTCTGAGACTGTGAACAATAACATGAATAAAAGTTAGAGTATTCAGTTCTGCTTTCCAAAGCTTAACCAGAAGTGAGGTTAGCCGGCTTTTGTTTGAAGACAGATTCCAGTTAAAATGAGAACCCCCCTCACTAAATCTAATTATGTGAATTCTTCATTCTCCAGTGAGTGGCCCTCCCACTTGCTATCTTAGAATAAAACCACGGAAAGATGCTACTGGATAAATAATAGATGCCAACAGTTGATAAAACTGGCCTGATTGTGGAGATAGAGGCATCTGCCAGTAAGAGAACAGCAATATGTACAACTAAGGAGGGATTCTATCATCTCCGAATCAAATTACGGAGTCCATCAATCTGAGCAAGGAAACAAACACAAAACAAAACATATACCTTTCTCCTCAGCTCTAAGAATGAGGAAACATCAGTCAACCTGCCAAGATGGCAGATTTGTGCAACTGCCAACAGATATTTTTAAATTTTTTACCTCTTCTTATATTCCTACAACATTATGGCTCTATATAGTCAACATCACAATATGGCTTTGCTGTCTACTCCAAGAAAAGTCGGATCCATATGTTCTCTGGTTCTCATGCTATGACATCTCTCCCTTCTCTCACACCCTTATTTTCTTTTTGGTTTTATGGGACAGCATTGCTAATTTTATTCAACAGCTGGAGAGAGACAATTTGACAACACTCATCCATCATGGCGCCCAGGCTGGCCTGCTTCTTTCCCCTCCTCTCTCCCTGACGAGTAGCAGTAATAAAAACTCAACAGCTCTAAAAGCAATCGATTCTGAAACAGTGTGGTACAATTACCAGCCCGGATGGCAGCAAAGACTTCCAGTAAAATAAAGGCAAGACACATACAGGCTCTGCAGTGGGACTGGACTCTGTTGTACAAGCAGCCCTCTGGTCATAAAGGTTCCACGTGGTGCCTCATGTGATGGAGCAGGTGAACGCAGGACGGCCAGGAGCCCAGGAGGAGACGGTACCCCTAACTGCTCAGTGGATCATGGACAGGCTGGTTGTTCCAAGGCAATAATCTCTATATTATTGTACAATGGACCTGTAACCTCTGAATAGATTTTGATGTTGCTTTCCATACAAGTCTTCCCACTGCCACACAACACCTTTCTCATTCCTTTCTAGTAAGAGCCTGTCCCTCCCAACCACCTGCATGAAGAGACACTAATGAAACTGAATTACTAGAGTGCCCATGCATTCAGGGCTTCCCAAACCTTGAGAGAGGCCTTGGCAATGTACCTATTTTATAAAGTGTGCTCAGGAAGCTACTTCAGCTGCAATAGAGGAAGACTCCTGTACGTCGTCCTTGACCTCCCTCGCATCGCACGTTCTCACAGAGGGCGGTAAGGAAGTGGCAGTCAGCATCCCTAGGATCTAACTAATGGGAAGCTGAAGTACATTAGTTCTTTGGTTAGGATAGCTTTACTTAGTTTGCTATCCTGTCCTTGTACGGTTAAGTTACTGCTCACAGTGCAGGTGTGGCAATGGCTTCTGGGACTGTTTCAACACCACTAGTGCCGTCTTACCCTGTGGTCTCCTCCGGCCATCCAGAATCAGAGTTCATTTCTTGAGAGAGGTTTGCCCAAGGTTTAAATAATCCTTAAAATTCACTTGAATTCACCAATATAAATTAGCTAAACTATCAATAATAAAAAAGTACAAAGTCTGATCAACCAGGCTAAAGACTGAATTACCTTTCTAGTCTACCTGTATAAAATACATTATAAAACTTGTGTAAGAAAAGACATTCAAGAGAATATAAATAATATTGCAGGGGAAAAGGGCCATAGGAGTACGTCAAACAGTTGATTTTAAAATAGTATGTTATTTTATGCATTTCTGTGATGTCTGTGAGATATATTAGCTTTTTAAAGTTTGTAATTTTATGGGGGCACCTCTGTGGCTCAGCCAATTGAGCATCTGACTCTTGATTTCCACTCAGGTAGGGCTCTCAGGGTTGTGACATCAATTCCCACCTTGAGCACCACCTGAAGCCCTACATGTGACTACTCATGCTCAGTGGGGAGTCTGCTTTTCACCTTCTCCCTCTCCCTGTGCCCTTCCTCCCGCTCCCTCCCCTCTCTAAAATAAATAAATACATCTCTAAATAAAATTTGTAATTTTTCAATGTTTCTTTTAGCATGCTAACTTTTTAAAAAAGATTTTATTTATTTGACAGAGACAGAGAGAGATCACAAGCAGGCAGAGAGGCAGGCAGAGAGAGGGGGGAAGCAGGCTCCCCGCTGAGCAGAGAGCCAGAGGCGGGGCTCGATCCCAGGAGCCTGAGATCATGACCTGAGCCGAAGACAGAGGCTTAACCCACTGAGCCACTAGGTGCCCCTTAGCATGCTACCTTGACAGTCATTTTTATATTTAATTTTGAATCTTTTTTCTTAAACAAGTTGCAACACACATACACAGATAATTTTCAGGTCTCACAAAGTAGGGACCTTTCCTAGAGCCTCCTTGATCTGCTCTTCAGTACCAACCTCAGAGAAATCCTTGCTGTCCTTTAGGCATTATTTTTCTCTTTCCCCTTCAGGACTGCCAACTGGCCTAGAAGCCTCCAGCACAAACGCTTTCACCTAGTTTACACAATGGCCCACAGAGCACAACACAGGTTTTAAGTAAAAATCTGTGTAGGTAATATGTCATGTGAAGCTTTATAAACTCTTCACAGTCTGAATATTTGGTTTGAAAGGTAGCATTTACCTAAGTGCATTCAAGTTTGCTAATAATGTGAGATTCTGACGGGTTTCCATGTATTAGGACTTTTATGACCCAATAGGTTTGAGAACCAGTAAAGTCTTTTTTTTGGGGGGGGGGGGTGGAACAAAGTGGGGTTCTTAACTGAAAGACTTTCCACTCTTTGATATGTTAATTGACCTCGTAGATATCGAAGAGAAAGGATATAGTATTCAGTATTCTCCCAAGTTTTTGACCATGACTTTTATCTTTACTTTTATTATTTATTTTTGGTGGACCATCCTACTAGAAGGAGAGCAGAAACCCAGAAATCAGTTTTTCAACTTTACAGCAAATTGCGATTAGTTTTACTACCAATCTCAAGACCTCAGATACATTAATACTGCATTTAACACACTATAATCAAATTATATGGACCCAGCTCCCTTGGATCATGAGCCTGTCATAGACAAGGGACATGGCTTCATTTCACTAAGTGTATCTCTTCCAATTTGTTATACCAGCTACTAGGGACACAAAGATGGCCTTGACATCTTACAGTCAAGTGAAAAGGTAATAAGTAGAAGAAAAGGTGGGACAGAATTCTTTGAAAATCAGTATGGTAAAATAATCACTGTGTCTGCAGAGAGAGGTAAGGGGGAGTCAAAGCCAAGCTACGGAGAGGGGGCAACATTTGGGTTAGACCTTAAGAAATAAGGGCAGTTAAGTTAGGTAAGAGTGAGTTGGGGGTAAAGGGATCTCAGGAACAGAGAAGAATGTGAACAGAAGTATAGTATTATAGCTTTTATTTATATCCATAAACATGTTCCCTCACATAATGAGGGGAACATGATAGATCTTCAAAAAAGTTTGTTGCAATGGAGTAATTTTATCGATCTATCCATCCGTCCCATAAGTATCTCCTTTATTCAACTTCCTCTTTCACAAAATGGTAATTATGCTTGTCCACGCTTGCCTCACAGGAACGATACATATAAAATCCGTAAGAAAATAATAATTAAAATAAATAAAAAATACATATAAAAATGAACGTTCTGAAGGAATGGAAGATTCTGGTCCTGCCTGTAGGTCCTGACTTTAACAACAGGTCCCTACACCAGAGCCTGGTGTCCCGGAATGTTCTCTGTAAAGGCCAAGCATCTTTCTCTCCTTCTCACTCACCACTGTGGATAAAAACATTGCTTATGAGAGATAATGTGAAAATGTTTCAGTCTACCTGTGCTCTGCTGAAGAGAGGTGCCTGTGTTCAATTCTGGAGCAATTTGTAAGTCTCTTTCCAGTCGCTATTGAGATTGGCTGAAAGGTAAGTCCACGGCCTGTGACAGCCGCAGCAGAAGACAGAGGTGATACATTTTTAGCATTATGTTAGTGGGGTAATTTGGGTGGAAAACCAGAGTAGAAATAAGCTGAGAAATTATGGCCTGTGAATAAAGCAACTTGGCAAGGTGAAAATAGTATGGTAGAATGCAAATGTGTATTGTCCACAGCATCAGTGAAATAGGCTTTTTTTTTTTTTTTTTTAGCTGAAATAACGAGAAACATAATTTAAAACTATACTATGCCTCTGAATATGCTGTTCTCCCTGCCTGGAATGACTCCTCCATCTTCTCAATCTGGCAAATTCCTAGATGTCCTTCATCACTGGGTTCAGACCTCACTTATCCCTGCAAAGCTTTTTCTGCACCCCACAGGCAGAGAAAGTGGTTCTTCCTGCAGGCTCTCTTAATAAGGCGTATATATTTCTATTATTATGACTTCAACGAGATGAAGATTTTGAGGACTTAAGGCCAAACACCAGACTTCCTCTTCCTTTTATCCCCAGCACCTCGTATACTACCTACCACTGAGGTAAATTCAGCAAATGGTACCATTATTATTACTTTACAAGGTAATACATAAGGTGTATAATGGAACTAGCTGAGTCCCTGACATTGTGTCTATTCAACAAATCTAATGGTACCATGGTCTTACCCTTCCTGAATGTTATCTCCTTTAGAAACAATTCTACTTGTTGTTTTGCTTTTGTTTTAAACACATCATGCTTTTGACTAGAATGCCCCCTCTTCTCTTTTCTACCCATTCAAATATCAGTAATTGTCAAGGTTCAGATCAGAAATCAACTCCTCTGAGGCAACCTATGGAATGGAATATTTTATATATATATAAAATAAATATATATAAAATATAATTATATATACATATATAATTCATAATATAATATCTAAAATATATAAAGAACTTCCACAACTCAATAGCCAAAAACCCAAACAGTTTGATTAAAATACGGACAGGAGAACTGAACAGACATTTTTCCAAAGAAGATATACAATTAGCTGACAAGTACATTAAAAGATGCTCAAAGTCACTAATCCTCACAGAAATACAAATCAAAGCCACAAGGAGATATCATCTCACACCTGTTAAATGGCTTTCCTCATAAAGACAAGTGATAAGAAGTACTGACAAAAACACTGGAGAAAAGGAAACTCTTGTGCACTGTTGGTGGGAATGTAAATTGGTACAGTCACTATGGGACACAGTATGGAGTTTCCTCATGAAATTAAAAACAGAGAAGTTCCAAGGTAGCTCAGTCAGTTAAGCATCTGACTCTTGATTTCAGGTCAGGTCATGGCTTCAGCGCCCTGTGAGATCAAGCCCTGTATCCAGCTCTGCCCTGGATGTGGAGCCTGCTTAGGATTCTCTCGCAGTTTTCCCTTCCTTCTCCTAATGCCCTCTGTGCTATTCCTTATGTTATATGCAGATAATGAATCATAGAACATTACATTAAAAACTAATGATGGTCTTACAAAGTAAGAAGGATTTTAATTTAAAATTGCAGTTTATTTTTTTTTCTTTTCCTTTACAACATTGTAAAATGCAACTCTACTCTTCTAAATGATTTTAAAATAAACCAGCAAATGCAGGGTTTATTAGAAAAAAAAAACTAATGATGTACATATGGTGACTAACATAAAAACATTTAAATTAAAAAGAAAAAGAGTAGTGCTAGGTGAAAGTCCATTTATGTTCTTAAAAAAAAAAAAAAAGATTCTCTATCTGCCCGTCTCCCAAAAGAGTAAAAAAGAAAAAAAAGAAAAAAAAGAAAAGAAATTAAAAATAGAACTACCACATGATCCAACATTTCTACTTATGTATATATATATATTCAAAGGAAATGAAAACAGAATGTTCAAGAGATATCTCAACTCCCATGTTTATTGCAGCATTATTCATAATAGCCAAGATATGGAAACAACCTAAGTACCCACTAAAAGATGAATGGATAAAAAGTGGTGTACACACACAATGGAATATTATTCAGCTAGGAGAAGGATGGGTATCTCGCCATTTGCAATAGCATGGATGGACCTTGAAGACATCAGGCTAAGTGAAATAAGTCAAACAGGGGAAGACAAATACTGTGTGAGCTCATACATATGTAGAATCTAAAAAAGCCAAGCTCACAGAAACAGAGTAGAATGATGGGTCCCAGGGACTGGAGAAGAAGGGCAAGGAGTGGGTGGGAAATGGAGAGATACAAGTGAAAGTGTACAAACAGTTAAAAGTTGTGAGGATCTAATGCACAACATCGTCATTAAATGTATTATAAAGACTCTTGAAAGTTTATTAAGAAAATAACTGGTCTGAAATATTCTGACCATACACACATACACAAAGGTAATTAATGGGACATAACAGAAGTGTTAGCTATAGTGGTAATCATTTTGCAATACATAAGTGCATAAAATCAACGTAACATGTGCTGTAAAGTTACACAATATATATGACGATTGTATCTCAATCAAGCTGGGGGCCAAAGAGAGAGAAAGTACTATCTCTTTGATGACTTCCTAGCTACTCTAGACCTTGCTGATGGTTTTTCCCCACTGACCTCATAAAACACTGTGATGGGATTTACCTATAACTGTCAGTGGGACCTGAATTTTTCACTTCCTACACCTTGATATTTTATACCATATAGTTTTACACTTGATTAGATGATGTCATAGTCCTTCTTCCATGTGAACCAGGCAGACCTCCCAAACCACATAGAATAAACTCCTTGAAGTAGAGAGCGCTAGGCATATTACTGTATTGCTCATAAAAATTAACCATTTAAAAGTAGGCCTGAGGGACCATCTGGGTGGCTCACTTGGTTAAGCATCTGCCTTCAGCTCAGGTCACGATCCCAGTGTCCTGGGACCAAGCCCTGCATCCGGCTCCCTTCTCAGCAGAGAGTGTGTTTCTCCTTCTCCCTCTCCTTCTGACCCTTCCCCTGCTTATGCACCCATGCTCTCTTTCAAATAAATAAAATCTTAAAAAAAAAAAAAAAAGTTCTGATTACAGAGACTGGGAGGTAGAAATCCATTCTACTTGTGCCTTAATAGGAATGCTGTAATTCTTTTCTCTTCAACACCTCAAACCTACCCTAACCTCCAGATTTCTCCTAAAAAGGCAATCTTAGGCTGGACTGGGCACCAACAGACCCTGTGTACCTTCCACAGACAAGATTGGTGCTAATGATTTCCTCTTCTTTCTCACATAGGAAGGCTACCGTTTGACAATTCCCATGTCTCTCCCATGTAAGTGTCACACAAATAAACATTCTGCTGGATAATTCCCTAGACAACGCTTAACCTGCCTTTTCAGTAAGGACCAAAGTAAACAAGTAAAAGCAGGAATTATATATTTTTTCGGTCTTACCTTGATTTGCTGAAGAAAATGCCTCTCTGTTCTGATGAAGAGGAAAGAGATCTGAGTAGTTGGGTTATGACACATTCAGTATGAAACTAAAAGCACCATAAATCCCTCGGTAGGGAATTAAGGTAGTAGGTAGCATTTCGGCAACCCTGGCTGCCATCTTGCGAGTCTTCCACACCAATCTCAGCACCTTCTCTCCAGCTTGTTTTCTGTGCACCCCCTCCGAGTTTTCCTACCTCACCAGCGTCCCATCAAGGACCCTCAGGTGGCTTTGGCTCACTGAGCAGCTAACTATTTTTGTTTATTTGGAGTTCCCTTCCTCAGTTATGTTCCCAATTCCAACCTTTGGGACCAAACCTCTTATAAAAACAGAATAAAACAAACATGCCAAACAAGCAAGCAAATCAACAAACCAACAAATCACTGTAACTCATCGAAATACAAGTAATTTGCATCCAACTGAACTTCCCTGGGTTTCCTTTTTTCAAAGCCTTGCTTTCAGCTGTGATACAAATGACCCCATTAACCCAGACTGACCCAGTCGGAACTCCCAAAATAACATGTTTACATCTCAGCGGAGAAGTTCCTGGTCATTCCTTAACAGGTATCTTCCACATGGTGGGCTGAGGATGAATAAAAAACAACGATAAAAGAGGACAGAGGGAAACTGAAAGCATCTTTGGCAGTCCTGTCCAGGTGGTTAGCCAAGGTGCAAGGTGAACTCCATAAAAGGACACTCAGTTGAGCTTTTAAGGTGTATCCAAATGTTCTGCCACTGCCCTGGGCCTTTAGCGACAGGCTATGTTCTGAACTGAAGCGAAAGATCCAGAGTGGTTAGCATTTGTCTCCCACATTGGTGATAACTTTCTTGTGACCTCTCCAACTCTGGTGTTACTTAAATAGATTTCCTAGGATCCTGCCTATAGGACAGAGGTGTGTATGCATGTGGTTATCACAAGGTGGAAATACCGGGGGAGCAGGGTGGGTCAGGTGGGATGGGCGTGCTAAATTAACTAGTAAACAGCAGGTTAGAATGTGAAATCAGGCAGACCCTTCTCTGAGTTTTGACTGAAGCCCCTATCAGCTGTGAGTCTTCAGGCAAATTGAATGATTCAGTCCCTGGGTCTCATTTTTTGGTTTTGTCCTGTAAGAGGAGCTCTCAATACTGACCAACTCAAGGTCAAGTAAAGATTTTAGCCCTTCATATTACAATCGTGTTCAACCTTCATGACAACCCTATTAACCACTATTGTTAGCTTCATTATACAGAGAAAAATGAAGCTCGGAGGTGTTCAGTAATTACCTGAATTGACACAGCTGATAGGTGGCAATACTATACTCTTTCCAGAATACTGGGCTACTTTCCACTTGCAACATGCCATCATCAAACCTGCACACAGTATGGGCTTTCAGACAGAAGGACATTAAATATTATGCAAAGTAGCTGTACCAGTACCTGGTACCTAGCAGGCACCCAATAGATGTTAATTGCTTTCCCTTCCTTTTGTCTTAGAGTCAGTACATTTTGCTATTTTGATTCACTGAAGAAACAAATTTGAAATAGCAACATATATTTGGAAATAAAAACACTGAAGCATTCTTAGCTGCAAAGTAGAAAGAATATTCCTAGTTGAGCTTTGTCATTTCTAACCTGTGACTGGAAAGAAAAAATGTTAATACTTTGTACATAAGGACCCACAAGGCTCTTGGTGCAAGTAACTGGGAAAATCCGGACAGATGAGCAGAGAGCAGTGGAAACCAGGTATGTCACCTGGGTGATGCAGGAGAGCAGAGTTGTCTCCTGGTATTATAGCTTCTTCTGAAATCAAATGTCAACAAAGCTCTGGTGCATCTTTCATGAGCTGTGCACTCAGCCATGCCCAGAAACACTAGAAGTTTCCCCAGGGTTATATTAGCAAACATCTTACCTCTTCCTGCACCTCCCTGGGTTTAGTAGCCCCTCCTCCTTCTTGTGCTTCAGTTTCACTGAGAACAGCTTCTGTTCAAAAACCAGCTCCTCCCCAAGTCCCTGGGGCCTGAGCTAAATGCTGCCCTGCATGCCTGTCTGAATGAGGATAGACAGCTCACGAGCTCAAGCTGCACCCTGGGTTCTTCCAGTACTCTTAGGGAAAGAAACAATCCTGGTGTCTTAAGAAATAGCCATCCAGATTTCTTTTTCTTCCTTCCTACCTTTCCTTCTGTCCTCCTTTCCTCCCTCCCTTTCTCTCTCTCTCTCTTTCTTTCCTTTTCAGTCAGCAGATAGTGGGAAAAAAACATTTGGAGAAATGGTGATAGAGTAATCATAGCTAATGTTTCATTAAGGCTGCATTTTCCACCAAATCCCATTAACTTAAAACATGGCTATATTTTTTGGTCCCAGTGGGAGACCAACTCCTTCCAGATCAGACTATTCGGATTTGCTTTTTTGGTTACTGTGTCCATGTTCTTTTTTTGTTGTTGTTAATAATAATAATAACGAAAATGTTTCTAAACAATCAGCTAACTCTCATGCTCCTTCCTTCTCCCTCAGAGATATTCCAAATTCTGAGCAGGTTAGGAACCAGGAAGTGTGTAGGGGGTATGGGGGTGTAGCGGATGAACTAATATTTATTAAACATCTAAGAGGTGCCATGCACTATGAGCTTTAAAAGAAAGTCTTCACTATCCTGGGAGGTAGCTATTATTAAGCCCATTTCACAGTTGGTGAAAGCAAGACTCAGAATGCAAGCAACTTTTTCAAGGTCACCCTGCTAGGAAATACCTGAGCTGGTGCTTGAACCCGTACCTAACTTAGTTTTAAGTTAAGAGCTTCCTCCTCTGGTTTCTAAGATATACAGATTCCTTTTTAGTGAACAAGGGAAGTGGAAGCAATGTGCTAGCTAACAATTGTATGATCTGTGATTAGAGGAGATGAAAGAAGGAAAGCATGGACTCCAGAGAGACCTCCTCATCCCTCCCCTGACAAAAAAGTCACTTTATCCATGCCAGGTATTCTGTGTCTCGGTGGTGTCTAATCTTAGGGCAGGGTTAGGCGATAAAGTGAGCACAGAAGATGATGGAGTCAAAACCATCTCTGAGGATCTACTAGATGGTCTATTGACTTCAGAACAGTGCCATTGCTCAGGAAACATAATTATTGGCATCTTGCCTTTAGCAGACATATTCTGTTTTTTTGGCTGGGCACCAGATGAAATTCCCTGCTTGTGTTTAGGGATTATGTTGCATGAAAATATGTACTGTACCTTTAAGGACCAGAATTCTATCCCACTCAAGGAAGGATGATGTTCAGCCTTGAGAAGAGAGCTGGAATGTAGAAATTGGGGGCTTGACAGAGTTAAACCTCCCATTCATGCAACTCCAGGCATATACTCACTGAAGGGAAGTGTGGTTAGGAGTACCACATTATTTCAGTGATTCTTGGGTGTTCTCTTACTGGCACTCCGTCTCTCAGCCTCTTCTCACCCCTCCTCCCCTGCATCATTAAGGTTGCGTAAGTCAAAAACACGCGCAGCAATTCCACTGTGTGTACATGAAGGGATGAGGCAATGCAAATCCGAAATACAGGTCGTCAAAACCTCTTTCCAATTAGCTCTGGATCATATGTGTTGCATACTTAATCTCTATTCGAACACAGGTGCTTCAAGTGTTTGGGAAATTAATAAACCTTCAATAAATCAATGAATCCATGCTGTGACAGCCAAAATGCCATCCGGCTCCCCCATCTCCTTACTGGTTCTCTCCTGCCTTCTACTCTATGAACATCAACCTTTTAGAATACAAGTGTACTGCAGAAATGGCCCGTTATTGCTTGCTGATTCCCAGATTCCCTGGAGAGAAGGGACCTCATGAGGGAACTTGAAGTCCTCTCTTTTGGCTTCAGAGGCACCTCATAGAACCAACAAGGGAACAGGTAATGTCTATATACTTTGAAGCAAGATTTGGCTTGCTAATTCACTGAACTTAGATTCTTCAATATTTATTCAGTTTTCAGTGAGTTCAGTGCACGGGACGTTAGTAGCATTGCTACTGGAGACCACGATGTAGTTCCTCCATCTTGCACGGTGTTAGAAGATTGATGTAAAACACACGGCTGTTCAGGGTGATGCCTTCAGAAAAAGACCATTGTGGGGCACCTGGGTGGCTCCGTGGGTTAAAGCCTCTGCCTTCAGCTCAGGTCATGATCTCAGGGTCCTGGGATCGAGCCCCGCATGTGCTCTCTGCTCAGCAAGGAGTCTGCTTCCCTCCCTCTCTCTCTGCCTGCCTCTCTGCCTACTTGTGATCTCTCTCTCTCTGTCAAAAAATAAATAAAACCTTTATAAAAAAAAGAAAGAAAAGACCATTGTAAGAATTTATACGACAGGATATAATTATAAGCACCGATGTTTTACAAGGTCACCCAATCTTTAGAAACAAAAGGTCATTTAAAATCTTATGGCTGCAGGTTGCACGTACCTGCGTGCTGGGGGTGGGAGGTGGGCACCGTCACGATGTTCTCTGTAACGTCCTATAAGGCCTGGAAGAGCTCAATAAGTGTTCGTTGAATGAATAAATGGGAATCAGATCATTAAATGAGAAGTCAGTAAATTAGAGGATTAGTTGATCGATATTTGATTTTTCAGACGCAACTGGAGCTTTTCCTGGTTGTTTTACATCTCTGTATTATTCAGGCTTGACTGCGGTGAATGGTCATTTCTTTGAGTGCCCTCATTCTTCTCTTGGTCTGAGTTTGCTCCTCTCCCCACGGCAGAAGCAAATGAGCTCCAGCCTTTTAGAAGTGAATAATAAACACTCAGCCTGTTGGGCTTCAGCTGGGGTTATCGATGGAAAATGACTTGATGAATAGTCCTTGCTTGAGTGATAAACCTGTATATCAGAAAGTAAATCTAGTGGAAAAGAAAATCTATCCACCCCTTTCACTAGCAGTTGGGGAACTTATATTGAGGATAAGAATTCATTTTCTTCATTCTGAGTAATTTGGAGTCTTCTCTCTTTGTCTCCATCTTTTTAATCTCCTGATACCCCAGATACTCCTCCCCCCACACACAGGTGTGTTACCTGTTTGGTAAGGACCGTCACAGTGATTTGTACTTAACAAATCACTTTTTCATCTTTGAAACTCAAATATCTTACATATGCTAACATGCAAATCAGACAAATACCCCAGGGAAATGTTTTTCATTAAATATAATTCATTAAACTGAAATATAGAGTTAATTGGTTTTACCCAGCAGTACCAAAATGGGACTCAGGATTTCAGGAAATAATACTGCTGATTATATTTCTAATATGATTCCAGCATATTATTTCTACTTAAGCAAAATGATCAGATGAAGGAAGGATTTTCCCTCTTTCAGAAGAAAGAAATCTGTGTCTCAAAATTTTTTTAGAGTTTGACAGAAATTAAACAGCTAGTACATGCCAGAGTAGGAACCTGAACTCAGGTTTGTGTGATTACAAAGCCCATGTCTTTTCCACAGAATATTACACGCTACCCAGGACATAGACAAGTAGTTTAGGGTGTGGGGGGAGAGGTTATATATTACAGTGAACATATATTTATCAAATTACCCAACTCCATTTCTTGATGTGAAAAAAAAAAAAATTACACAGTCTCTCCAAACAGGGATATTGGGAATCGTGGTACAGTATTAGCGGTTCCAAAGATGTGCAAGTTCTGACTCCTAAGACCTATGAATATGTTACCTTCCATGACACAAGGAAACTAAGGCTGCTAATCAGCTGACCTGAAAATAGAACAAGTCTCCTGGATTATCCATGTGGGCCCCTGGCATCACAGGGTCTTTGAAAATGGGAAAGGGAGCCAGAAGAGAGAGAATCAGACAGACAACAGCACAAGAAGTCCTCAGCCTGATGTCACTGGTTTTGAACACAGGAAATGAATGAAGTACACAAACTAAGGAAAGAGATGGCTTCTAAAGCTGAAAACAGCAAGAAAATGGATTGTCTCCTAGAGCCTCCACAAGGAAACTTATCCAGCTGACACCTTGGTTTTACCCAGAGAGGCCTAGGTTGGACTTGTAAATTACTGAACTGTACGGCCAGGAATTGAGGTTGTTTTAAGCCATAAAACTTGTGGTAATTTATTACAGCAGCAATAGAAAGCTAATACAGGAATCAATGGGGCTTAAAAAAAAATACAAACAGAGCCAGGGGCACACAAAATAAAAAACAGACCAAACCCCAGCCAACCAAGCAAGTGTTGCTTTCTAAGGGTATGCCATCTTGGTGGTCTACTAGGGAGCTCACTGGTGAGGCTTCCCAGGACAGAGGAGACTGTGATAATCTCTAGACCTCAAAAATGGGTTATCTGAGGGCTCTCCCAGAGAGACAGGTTCTCAAACTTTACTGTTTATGAGATCCCCTGGAGGGCTACTCTCCAGAGACTGTACTTTGAGAACAACCAGTCTAAGTGGTGATTCTTGGAGGGGATCTCTGACTCTGAATACTGTTGACTTCAGTTCACAGATCTGTTAAAAGTCTCAGCTATCCTTAGAACCATTGACTTAGAAGAACCATCCCCCCCCTCCCCAAAATGTTACAAATTCTAGAATTTCAAGGTCTGGAAAGGCCAACTTTTTGTTTTGTTTTGTTTTGTTTTGCCTGTTGATATCCAATCTCATCCAACAGAAATGCTAATCCTCTAGTAAGTCACGTGATCACCAGGTTGCTTTTCTAGTCTCTCTACTTTTGTTTTTTTTAAGATTTTATTTGTTTATTTGACAGACAGAGATCAGTAGTAGACAGAGAGGCAGCCAGAGAGAGAGGGAGGGAAGCAGGCTCCCTGCTGAGAAGAGAGCCAGTCGTGGGGCTGGATCATGACCTGAGCCGAAGGCAGAGGTTTTAACCCACTGAGCCTCCCAGGCGCCCCCTAGTCTCTCTACTTTTGACCATCATTAAGAAGAGACACTTCCAAAGAAGGAAACTGAATCATCATACTTTTTTGAGGGTATACCCCACACTTGTTTATATTATTTTCACATTTTTTGGTAACTACTCTGTGCATGCTAATGTAATAGTTTCAATGAATTCACAGGTTTTTTTTTTTTTTTTCCAAGGCAAGAGCTTGGGCTCTGCCTTCTTTGTGTACCTGTCATTGTGTTTTTCATCTACCGCTTCTTTAGTGACTTAACCCTGCCCCAGGGCACCATTATTAAGTGTTTAGTTGCAGAAGCAGAACTGAAAGTTCAGCTGGCCCCTTCGTTCAAGCACCCTAACTCCATAGGGACACTGTGACATTTGAGAAGTATTTTTCATTTTTCTTGCCTATCTTTTTCATTTGTTTTCATTTACTGGAATGAAATTAATAATACCTTAAAACAGAGCTCCTGTATAGGTATTAAGAAGCAAAGAAACCAGGCCTTGTGACCTTCGTTTGAGGTTGCAAAATAGCTTACAAGGCAAATTGGTTTGGCCTGCTAAGGTCTTTAATTAGATGCCAATACTTAAAAGTCAGAGGATTTAACATACACACCAGTTAGCTTCTCTTGAAAAGGTGGCAACTCTAGATCCACATCTCTGAACAATCATAATCCGTGGGAGCTGAGTAGACACCGTCCCCTTTAATTTGGGGCCTGTTCTCTTCAGCTTGCCATCTTGCTTGCTTCATGCATGTATGTGACCTGTCTGGCCCCTATAAAAATTTGATTTTGCAACATCTCTTTTCAATGTGTGTATCCTCCTCCACATCATCTCCAAGTTTTCAAGGTCTAGGGTGGCCTGTGCCAACCATGTCTTGCCAAATGCAGCCATTCCTCTGGCTCATGCCATCAATCACAGCCAAGGAAAGCCCATCACCCTGATACCCGAGGAGTACAGATGGCCCCCTGGCATTTCCACAAGAGGAAACTAGAGGACTCAGAAACTGTTAATGCGTCCAGCTCTCTGTTAGGGAGCTCCAAGGGATTAACAAGCTGACATGGAGCTTGGGGGGCATTGGGAAGCCTCACTAACCACCTCTAACCTTGGCTTTGATGCCTCCGACAGAATGTTAGAAAAGAAGTTAGAAGATACTGCATGTCATCGGACTTCTGATCAACTTAACAAGATGGTGGACTCTGTCACTGACGGTGTCAATCCCATAGTATATCTGATGAGTGATATAACAGATGAAGACACAGAGGAATCATTTCTTCTTGGCCATAACTGACAATCACACGATGTGTTAGAAGTTGCTAACTGGCTTGCATGTATGATGGATACCCCAGTGTTTACAAGTATGAATGATGTCTACCGAATTCACTGTGCCCAAAAATCTGCCTTGAAAAGAGTCTACAAAAGCCAGTATCGCAAACTAATTAAGAGTTACAGGGAAAAAATATTTCCTTTCAACTGAATGTCGCTGTCTTAATTTTACAGAGCCCCTGCCCCATACACTTTCAGGAAAGGGGAAGTCTCTCCTTTGTCATTCGTCATTTCTAGGAGCCTTGGTTATATACATATATATATATGTGTGTATATCATATTACAGTCTTTTTCTTGCTGGATGAAAAAAGATACTTACTTTTTTCATCTTCCTTCACAGAGAAACCTGCTGTATAGTTTTGTTGGCTATTCCTGCCCTTCTGTGGCCCTTTCCTATTTCTGTCTCCTTTTAAAAAGATAAATCTCTAACAGTGAAGGCTGTATGTTCTGAAGGGATCTCTGCCAAGAGAGTGTTTGGGGTTCTTTCCCTTGTTTATTTTTCATTAAAGACAACTGCATTTGACTCACTTCTTATACTTAAATAGAAGGAGCACCACAGGGAAAGGAAAAGAGAGGGCTTATGAAGAAGACTTCCGGGTCTTTCTCACAAAGATGTGGCAGGTTTGGGCTGCACAGAGACACTGAAGGAAATGCTATCACAATTTTTAGATAAAACAACACGCCAGTCAAGGGGCCTTTCAGTTAGTCTCTCTTGTCTCTGTCCAACTGGTGGCTCAGAAGTAAGTGAGCGAGGCTCCCATAAGCAAAGGCAGAGTGCTCTTTTTAGAAAACTTTGTGACCTTTATTATAGCTTTCAAGGGCAGTCTGAATGCTTTGATGTATTTCAATACCACTGCTAGAATTTTAGTCATGGTTGCTTTTATAGTTTGGTACTGAGGGAAAAAAACAAAACAAACAAAACAAAAACAAAAGCAAAAACAAAAGCACAGCTCCTGACATCTGGAACTTGACCTGGCACCCATAGCTAGAACTGGGTTCTTCTTCTACTGGGTGCGAACAATGTCACCGATCACCAGTCTCAGACACGGTCAGTCCGAACCCATGATTAAATGAGGCAAAACAAGGCTACTTCTTAATTTTGTCTATGCATAGACAAAAACAAAGTTACTCCTTCACTCACAAAATACCAAACATTTCATACTTGGCTGGTGGCTGCTCCTTCTTTACCAGTTATGACTTTATCCTTACTCTAGTCTGCTCTCCCTACAGATAAGATTTATCAAGATAGCCATTTTTAGTACTGCCCCTGTTTTCCGACCACATCCAATTTAGAGCAAACCAGGCTTCTTCAGATTCCTCCCCAGATCAACCAACCAAAGCCAGATCCTATATTAGGTTTTCTAATATGCTATAACTGAGACACGATGGTTCCTCATGGTCTGTGCTCTCCCTCTCTGTAACCAGTAATAATAAACACAACTTGAACAACCATGGTGGGTTCCTGGTGGTCTTTGGTTGGAGGCATTAAGAGTCTTAAGCATTTTCCAGAGAGATGCCAATTCCATTATTAAAATTCCAATGGCTTCCTGTGTCTTTCATGATAAAGCCCAGGTTCCTCTGCAGGTACATGAAGGCCTGAAGGAACTGGGCAAGCTTCTTTCTTACTTCATCAGATTACTGACTTTATCATTTGTAGCGGGTTGAGGGGTGGCCCCCCAAAAGATATGCCCACCTGGAACATAGGAGTGTGGCCTTATTTGGGTAAAAGGGTTTTTGAGGACGTAATTAAGGATCTTGAGACAAGATCCTCTGGAATATCCAGTTGGGCCCTAATTCCAAGAAGTGTCCTAATAATAAGAAGAGAAGATACAGACAGAAAAGGGGACACACAGAGCAGAAAGAGATGTGAAGATGTTGTAGAGATCGGGATGATGTGTCTACTACCCACTGAGACCCGGAAGAGAGGTGTGGAAAGGATTCTCTCTCAGAATCTCTAGTAGGAGCCAAATTGCTGACACCTTGATTTCAGATGTATAACCTCCAGAAACTTGAGAAAATAAGTTCTCTTTGTTTTAAGCTACCAAGTTTGTGGTCATTTGTTACAATAGCCCTAGAACACCCATATATGCCTTCCCCAGCTATGTAGAACCACCTTCTCTGCCCACGCTAATCACTCAGCTTGGACAAGCCTTACTTGTCTTTTTAACTCCTACTCCTCTTTATAACTCAGTCCAAATGTCATCTCTTCTGAAATCCCTTCTTAGACTTCCCCCAATCTGATTTGCATGACCTCCCTTGTGTTTCCATAAGAACCCGTGCTTTCCTTTATCCCAGCTATTTTAAAACTGCCCTGTAACCCCGATTTATCTGTTTGTCAACCTGCCTGGGCTGTAACATCTTTAGGGTAGAGACTATGCCATTTATCTCTTTAAGATTTATGTTAATAGTGCTCAGCACACAATGTGGGCTGAATGAATGGATGGACACTTTCCTTTGTTCAGAACATTGTTGTTTGTTTCTTCACCCTTGAAAGTAAGCCTTTTGGGGGCACTTGGGTGGCTCAGTGGGTTAAGCCTCTGCCTTTGGCTCAGGTCATGATCTCAGGGTCCTGGGATCGAGCCCCGCATCGGGCTCTCTGCTCAACAGGGAGCCTGCTTCCCCCTCTCTCTGCCTGCCTCTCTGCCTACTTGTGATCTCTCTCTCTCTGCCAAATAAATAAATAAAATCTTTAAAAGAAAGAAAGAAAGAAAGCCTTTTTAAGCATCTTATACCCATTTCAGGGGAGATGGACCATACTAGGAGAACATAAAATATTACCAGAAGCCTGGACAGACTGTTTAAATTCATTAGAATAGTACTTGTCATAAAACTAAAACACATGACTCTCATAAAGCATATTTCAGCACAAGGTAGCTGAGCTTCTGCTCAACTGGAGAGTTCAAGGGTCACCATATACAGTGAATCAGGCTGTGTTGCTCATAACCCATTCCATATGTAATCCCCCTGGGCTCCTGATGGCACACCAGCATACAGCTGAATATGTAATACCAGATCTGGGAGCATATGTCATACCTTTTATGTCCTTGTTGTACTGACACCCCAAACTCAGCACAGCAGACCTGCCTTAGAAGTCTTTATGATGTCCTCGAGAGATCTGAAGCTTCTAAGTCAGACAGACTTAGTCTGAAATCCTTGGTGTCACCACTCAGCAACGGTGCAAATCTACCTCCCTGAACTTGGGTTCAAGAGATATTGATACTTTTTCACCACCTGTTGCTCTGAGGGTTAAAGATGGTAAAACACATGAAGTAACCAGACTCTAGAATGTGCTCAACATGTGAGAGATCATAACACGATTTGTTATAAAAAGGTGTAATAGCTAGTATTGGAAATCCAAAATAAATATTTCCAAAATCAACTCAGAAGACAGGGACAAAAAAGAAACTAAATATAGGCACAAAGGAAAAAAAATGCTCCTTCCCATCCTCAAAGCATGAAGCCCCAACCTTTACTCTAGAGGTTTCAATAATGAATTTCTATTTTAATTGACGCTGCAACCGATCCACGCTTTGCACTCCAGCACACTCCCTCTCCCGGTGATGCTGTGCGGAAAGGAGCTTTTAAATCAGTCAGTGAGCATAATGAACTCCAATTTTCCTTCGACAAGGGCAAAATTACAAACGTGCTTTTTACTTCCAGACAATTAATTAATTTGTTTACATGATTTCTTTGCTTTGTTTTATTTCATAATGCTTTCCTCTCCACTTGCCTAATCTCAAGGGTTTATTATTAACTTTTTCAGGTGTTCCTCCAGGGTACAGCAGAGTGTAATTTAAGGGGCATTCTTCACTTTAATGAATTTCAGATTGGGGGATGAAAGAATAAAACAGACCTCCAAAATAGCTCCAGGAAGTAGTTTTGACAGTTTTCACACCTATACGTTACAGTCTTCCTTTAAAATGTAAGGTTACCTGTCATGGGGCATCTCTAATGTCAATATCTAGAAAGGGGTCAATATTTCCAAGGTGTCTGACCACAGGAAGATTCACGGTGTGGCATATGTTCAGCCATGTGAACATGCCTGAACGGATCCCAGATTTTTCATCTTTCTGGTGTTCCGGGACATTTCCTGATTCATTCTTATGCAAATTGTGTTTTTGCCCAAATGATCATTGCCACATTTCCATTATACACTTATATCTCGGTGTTTTCAAATGCTAACAAGCTATTCTTGGCAGGCAGGGTCTTTTCATGGTTTTCTTTTCTTGCTGCTGCCTTTTTTTTTTTTTTTTTAAACATTGCCATGCTTTTGATTGATTTGGGGCTCTCCCATAAATCTGTGTTTTTAAACTCTGAATTGAATTCACACAGGTTCCCCTAGGAGAGTTTCATTTTACAGAGCGAACATAAAAAGCCATGCAAAGCTCTGAGCTCTATGTCATTCTAGGAGTTCAAACAGAGTTTAGAGGGGCTGGGTTTGAATATTCACTTATTTATTCTTTAGATATGGTGTCTCGTATCGAGAAGACACTGAATCCATAGAATGAATAAATGAAATGTGGGGCATTTTAAACACAAAACCTCTTTTGATTCATTAATTTTACATGATTATGAATCTTAGAGCCCTTGTATCCCAAGCTCCCTTATTATGAAGCAGCCAGAAGTAGTTATTCATATAAAAGTCCCATATTCTGTACCATATCGTGTCCCAGGCCCAGCCACAAATTGGGCCCCTGACCCGACTACGCCAATAGAAATTCAGGCCATGGCCTGAAAGGTGACTTGAAAGAGTCAGTGGACTTCTCTAAGCTTCAAAGTCTTCATCTGTAATATGATGCAAAGTGTATTAGAATGATCTCTAATCTCTCTTCCAGGAACAATATAACACTATAAGATCCTTTAAAATTTTCTCAGTAGAAGATAGAAAAGATGAGAAGAAGAAGAACCCAAGAGTTCCCAATTCCAAACTTTTCCTTTAGAGGAAAAAAAAAAAGGACTTAAGTTAAGGAGGACATTTGCAAATTAAAGATACATATTAGATCTTAATTGCTGCAAGTTGTTATCAATTACTATTAATTACTCTGAAGCAATTAGTAAGCTGAGGATTTTTTCGTTAGTTGTTTCTCCAGCTCTGGCTAATTAGAACAGACTAATTATCCATCCACTCTTTTTGCCACTTTTAACACGTGTGGTCATTGTTAGTTATTCATAGAATGGACATGTTGCTTAACTACTAAAAATTACAATTATTACTGGTGTACAAAAACTGATTTGGGGGTTGAGGAAGTTTACATATTTTGAACCTCACCAAAGAAAACCAATATGATGATTATTTATTTACTTATTTACTGACTTGTTTTTGGACAGAACACTAGATCTGCTGGGAGGATGTTTACCATTTTCCAGATGCCAAAATGCTCTTACATGAATGTGAAATCACTTGTTGAATTAAAGAGGCAGTGACACAAGATGATCTTTCAGTGGATAACAGCGTAATTCTTACTATCACACAGGAGATTTGAGCTGAACTAAAGGGAGCTCTTAAAACTCAAAATCACACCTCTTCTAAATAATTGTTGGTAGTCAGAAAACTGCTTCCCTTTGAAGTGGCTTTCAGCAGTGTACAGAGAAGGACAGTTGGCACTGAAGAAAACAAAGCTAATAGGCTGGGAACGTGACTATGAGGAGGGGGCTGCACAGCACATTGTTTAAGAGCCTAGAGTTGGACTTCTTGCTTATAATAGGAGCTCAACCGCTCTGAGGTAGGCAAGCATGAATGAGCTCCTTAAATTCTCTGTCTCTCCGTTTTTTCATCTGTATAATGGCGATAACCATCGCTAGTCATGAGGGAAATGCAAATTAAAACCAGGACGTAATATTAGAATGGCCATCACCAAAAGCCAAGGGATAACAAATACTGTCATGGATGTAGAGGAGAGGGGGCCCCTGTGCACTGCTGGTTAGACTGTAAATTGATACAGCCACATAGGGAGCCAGTAGGAAGGCTTCTGAAGAAAATTAAAAATAGAACTACTATATGGTTTGGCAATTCCGCTTCAGGAAATCTTTTCAAAGGTAAACAAACAAGGAAACAAGCAAACAAATAAACAAAAAAATGCTAACTTGAAAAGGTATCTGTACTCTCATGTTCATAACAGCATTATTTACAATAGCCAAGACACGGAAACAACCTTATCCACTGATGGATGTCCACTGATAAAGAATGTGTGGTGTGTGTGTGTGTGTGTCTATGTGTATATATATAAATATGATGGAATATTATTCAGCAATAAGAAATGAGGTAATCCTGTCATTCAACAACATGGATAGATCTTGAAGGCACTATCCAAAGTGAAATAAATCAGACAGATAAAGGCAATACTGTAGGATCTCACTTTTGTGTGGAATCTAATTAAATACAACAAAACAAAACAAACCACCAAACTCATAGAAGGAGACATTAGATTTGTGGTTCCCAGAGATGGGAGGTGGGGAGAGAAAATTGGAGAAAGATGGTGAAAAAGTACACAATCCCAGTTAAAAGATAAGTACTAGGGATGTAATGAACACTATGGTGACTCTCATTAACACTGCTGTAGGATATATACAAAAGTCATTGCAAGTAGATCCTTAGAGTTCTCATGATAAGGACAATTTTTTTCTTTTTATTATATCTATATGACATGATGGATGTCAACTAAACCTATTGTGGTAATCATTTCACAGTTGTGTAAATCAAACCATCACACTGTATACCTTAAACAGTGATGTCTGTCAATTATTTTTCAATAAGACCAGAAAATAACTTAACAGGGGTAATAACAATATCTACCTCATAAAGGTTTGTGAGAACAACATAAGCTAAAATATGCATGCATAGCATATAGTGAACATCTGATAAGTATAAGGAATTATTAGAATCAAGCTTCTTATGATAAACAGAAAAGATTGGGCTAACCTAATTGAGAGACAATCCATACTTCAATAGAGTTCAGTTGCAAGTTCTCTCCTTTTTTTATGAAAAAAATCAGGAATCGCTTCTCGGCCTTTTGGCTAAGATCAAGTGTAGTATCTGTTCTTATCAGTTTAATATCTGATACGTCCTCTATCCAAGGACAATATATTAAATGGATTTTTGGAGCAGAGAGCTGGAATAGGAGCTTGCTGCGTCCACTCCACGCATCGACCTGGTATTGCAGTACTTCCAGGAACGGTGCACCTTCCCCACGAAAATGGTGAATGAAAGAGGTGTTTAGTATGGTAGTTTTTTTGTTTTTCATTTGTCTGTTCTTTCTTGGTGTTTGGGTGGCTTTTTTTGTTTGTTTGTTTGTTTGTTTGTTTAAAAAAATCAGGAATAGAATGGTGGTTCTTGATTGGGAAGATGCTGAGTGTTGCTAGGAAACTCTCCTCCTATTAACAGATGCACTCCCCCAAAGGACGAAGTATTGAGGTATGCAGAAGTGCCTCAGAATACATGTTTAATAATTCAGCAAATATTTATTTGTTAAGAGTGCCAATCATTTCACAGTTCCTTCTCAAATTAATTGTACACTTGGGAGAGTACATGAGGAAGGGTGAAGAAATGGGTATAAGAAAATAAGACCTGGAAGGTAGTGATAGTCACATTGGTGCATCTGGACCTAGACTCATGGTTCTTCTCTACTTTTCTCACACTACAGCATATAGAGAACTTGATAATACTCACATAACACACTGGGGTAAACAGACAAGTCTGCTCATGAGATGATTACATGTCCAGATGATCTGGCCCGTACCTCAGCAAACCATCATAGGCTGAGGGAACTGACACCTCAACACACTGTATCTCATTCCCATGTGTACTGTTTGGGAAGTTCTGGCTTTCGAGGCTTGCACAAAATTCCAAGTCATGAAATCTAGGACCCGAAGAATGAGAATTTCAATAGTTCTCATTCTCCTTTCAGACTAGCACAGTTGTTTTATAACTTACAATTCCTAAATATTACAATTAATGGTCTGTTTATATGATCAAATTTCAATATCAGGGAGAATCTTGTTGCAATAGTTAGGATAAGGGAATGCTGTGGGGCAGTAACAAACTAATCTATAGTTTAGCGCATGCGCGCGCACACACACGTTTATTTCTTGCTCATGTAAATGCTAACATGGGTTGGTGACCTGCCTCCACCTTATTTAGGACTCTCTGGAACACATGATCTCTAAAGCTGAAAGATATGGCAGGAATGAGAGAGACAGGGGACAGATGGAGAGGACTCTAAACTGTAGCCTAAATGTGACATGTTTCACCTCTGATCGCAGTTCATTGACCAGAATTTGCTTCAGATCTACAGGCCAATGAATACAGAAAACACATGGGTAACTGACAAGCACAGTTTATGCCCCACTTGATCAAAACACTCTAAAGTTTTAGAAAATATATTACTTTCTAATATCTTAGTAACTTCTGATGCTTTTACTTAGCAAATCATACCTCATTTAACAGAAACTTAACAGGGGCACACTAAGTACATAATATTATAGGATAAATAAATCTAGTTTCTGATGCTGAGAAAAGGTATTAGACTAGATATCATGGCCTGAACCTATCTCACAGCTAGAGAGATAAACCTTGGTGGTTTCACCAATCTGTAAAGATCATGCCCTAGATAGATACAACCCTATCATTTTCATAATCCTGCATTCATATTGGTTTTTCTCTGATCTTACTGGTGGTGTATTAAACCTTGATGTAGCATTTTTTGCAAAAGATCATCAATATTTTACTTTTCCCATTAGCATGCTTTATAAAATTAGCATACTCTTAAATTCTCACAACACTATGTGGCCTACTCACCCTTTCCTTATCTGGGCTTTATGACATATAATGTGATTCTGTTATTTACAGGTATATCTCAAGGTCCTGTCCTTCCTTAAATTAACTTGAATTAATTTTACAGGATGAATTTGGTGAAAGATGATTGAGTGCTTAAATTCAAGGCAATTAACTCTATGTCCACCATTGAACAAAATACTCCTGTGGACTAAGCATCTGGACTTAGAGATCACATGGAGCAGTCATACCCCTGGTTTCTATGAAGCTCAAAAATCAGGTTGTGAGCATAAAATTAGCTGAACTGATGCAGTGGGACTTTGCCACTTCAAAGAGGATTGGGAAGGAGTCTGAGTACAGCTAATTAAGCTGTGTATTTAAATACAATTGCAATAAATGGAACTGGAGGGTTGAATTCTTATCTATGTTCTCAAGGCAAATGTTAGGACAGTGCGACATTTCTACTGAGAGATAAGAGGAAACGGGGCCCAGAGATAGAAAACTTTAATGAAGATATCTCTTCAAGTTTCTGTGAGATAAATAGATCATATTTAAGGACCACTCATTTTAGAGAGCCAGCTTTAGCTTACATTGTTTCTAGATTTTCCATCAATTTTCAGAAAAAAAATGAGCACAGTAGATAGCTTGGTGATAGTCCTATATCTGTAAGTTCTATTTTCCCTTCTAAACAGTGTCCTAGCACAAAATTACTTTGTTCATTGGTGGGAAACTACTGATTCTGTACAAGAAGTGACAATCCTATTTCTTTCCCTTCTTGTTTTTTTTATTTATCTATTTTTTATTTTTTATTTTTTTTAAAGATTTTATTTATTTATTTGACAGACAGAGATCACAAGTAGGCAGAGGCAGGCAGAGAGAGAGGAGAAAGCAGGCTCCCCACTGAGCAGAGAGCCCGATGCGGGCCTCGATCCCAGGACCCTGGGATCATGACCTGAGCTAAAGGCAGAGGCTTAACCCACTGAGCCACCCAGGCACCCCCCTTCTTGTTTTTATACTCATTTTGCTTGCCTATTTCTTTTCTTTAATCACAGCAAAAATTTTGACAGTCCACTCAAGAAGAAGAAGGAGAAGGAGATAGGCAGGCATATATGCCTTTTTCTTCACATCCAAATTGGGAGAGCCAAGAAAACAAGCAGAGAGAAGAAGCTGCATTGCTCATGAAGAAGGTATGGAAAGAACATTTCCTTCCCATTCTTTGTCCAAGAGCCCCTTGAGGGGAATGATGAAGCTTCCTTTCACCAGTTCTTGTGTGTTATTCATGCCTGTGCGCATGACCCCCCGCCACATACGTACATGTCCCAAGAATACATAATTTAAAAAATTTAAATTGTAACTTAAATAAAATAATCCTGGGTAATTTTTCATATAGAGTTGGTTTTGCGTTTGGCTTTTTAACTAACCCCTCATTTTTACTTTATGTAAATGCTGCAGCTTCTCCCATACCAGCCTCCCAGTAACTGAAGTTCTCTGGGCAAAGGATCATGGGGGGATGGGGCAAATGTTTCTGGATTTTGGGATGTGCAACTGTTTCTGCTTACAGTTAGAGATGTTAAAGAAACTAACTGAGGAAACTTCTAAATACCTGACTTTTTAAGGTGTATGTTAAATTTTTCGTCTTCCGGCCTCCATCCTGGACTCAATGAAACAAACCATGAAAATACACTTTCAAAGCAAAATGAAATGTTAGGGATTGAATATAAGTAATCTGAGACCCAACAAATAATTACTGGGTGTTTTGTTTGTTCAAGCCAGGAGAACAAACACAGGTTGGCAGTTTTCAACTTTGTTTGGTGTCTTTCTGCAAACTGACAAATTAGCTTGATTTTTATTTGATTTGACTAATGAATCAGAGGGATGAAAACTCACACACACAATTTCCTGTCAAAATTCTCTTTTTAGACCTCATTCCACTTTCCATGCTTTGCCACGAATATTTAGCAATAACATTTCAGAGGTAGAACTTTATTTCTCCAGTGAAGTCTAATTGAATTTATATTTTTTACAGGTTATTTTTGTTTGTTTGTTTGTTTGTTTTGAGATTTAACTTTTATTTGTAGTTGGAAAATTGGAAAATTGCCATTTCTGGCAGGACTGGGTGTTTTAAGGTGTTTTAATATTCCATTAACTTCGTGACTTTAGCCATATTTTCTCCATTCTCACTTGTAAGGGGGCATGATCCTCTGATACAGGTGCTGCACTAAGCACTTAACACATAGATACCCATTGTCAGCTCTCTGAAGAGAAGACTGAGGCTCATATACATTAAACAACTCATTCAGAATATGACAGGAGAGGTGAAGCTGGGAACAAAACCAAGGTTTGTGTAACACTAAATCATACGTTTTTCCTTATGTTACACTCAGTTTTCAACAAAAGAACTTATTATGTCACAAGTTTATCTGAAAAAGGAAAAAAATCCATATTTTCCTAACACCCAAAGCACATCATATTTAAGGAAGTCTATCTGTAATACCTTTTGGTCCTCTTGTTTGCTAAGTCATTTTTCTAGATTTACTACAACTTTTAAGCACTATATTTTTGCTGCACAAATTTTAGGAAATACTAGGGAATAAAAATCACCTGTGATCCCATCACTCACTGTTCATCTGAATATATATCTTTTCAGTATTTTTCTGATACAGATATACTCACACAAAGATTCTACTAAAGAGAATCTTTTATAAATGGCTCTACATTTGCTCCATGTTTTATGAACATCTGTCAATGTAATTAAAAGTTAGCCTAAAATATTATTAAATTAAATATTTTCTAAAATATCATATTGAAGCACATTATGTGTATTTATAATACCAGAAGTTTAATTTTACCACTCTCTACCTCTTACATAACTATTATCCAGTCCAACTGTGAAGGATAGCTATGCTTGTCAATTCTTTTCAAATATGAACGTTCATAAGAAATTATACTAAGCATCCCTGTAACTAAATCTCTTTTTTACTTTAATGATTCTTTTTTTTTTTTTTTAATTTTATTTAATTGTTTGAGAGAGAGAGAGAATATGAGCAGGGGGGGGGGGGGGGGGCAGAGGGAAAAGCAGACTTCCTGCTGAGCAAAGAGATGCAGGGCTTGATTCCAGGACTTTGGGATCATGACCTGAGCTGAAGGCAGATGCTTAACCAACTGAGCCACCTAGGCATCCCCTTTCATGATTCTTTCTTTTAGATAAATACCTTCAAGTGGAATTGATTCATTAAATTCACTACTAGTTTAAAAGCTTTTGATACGTTTTTCCAAATTTCCTGTCAGGGAAAATAGTAACTTCTATGCCCAGCAGCAACATACAGAAATAAGTGTTTCCTTGAATTATTGCTAATTATGTGTTTTATCTACGACCATTAGTACTACTGCTATAACTACCACTACCACTACCACAACAACTACTACTACCACAACTACTACTACTACTACTGCTACTACTTTTAATTCCTTCTAATATGAAAGGCTGAAAAAAATCTGAAATCCCCTTTTAACCTACCTTTATAATAGTATCTTTTAATTTCCCTAATTGCGTAATTATAAAACAGCCCAATATTTAAACTTTTCTTCCCCCAGTGATTTTCCCATCCCATTCCTTTTGCTTGAAAATCTACTTTACACAATCTCTTCAGTTTTTAAAAAAATTATTTATTTTAGAGAGAGAAGGAGAGCACAAGTGGGAGTGGGGGCAAAAGGCAAGGGAGAAAGAATCCTCAAGCAGACTCCCCACTGAACATGGAGTCCAGTGTGGGAGTGGAACCCAGGACCCTGAGATCATGCCCTGAGCCGAAATTAAGAGTTGAATGCTTAACTGACTGAGTCATCCAGGTGCTCTTCATTTTTTGAGGTTCTCCTGAAATCCTCTAACCACCATCCCCAACCAGAAGCACTATTCCTCCCTCAAATCCTAAAGCAGTTATTTTGTTCCTACTTATTGAATAATTAACTATGTACTACCTTGTGGCATCTCTAGTTTTTGTTTGTTGTTTTAAACTGTTGACTAATTTTTAAAAAGATTTTATTTATTTATTTGACAGCGATCACAAGTAGGCAGAGAGACAGGCAGAGAGAGAGAGAGGAGGAAGCAGGCTCCCTACTGAGCAGAGAGCCCAATGTGGGGCTCGATCCCAGGACCCTGGGATCCTGATCTGATCTGAAGGCTGAGGCTTTAACCCAGTGAGCCACCCAGGGGCCCCTGTTGCCTAATTTTGAATTAACTTTCCCTCATGCGGACTTTTCTTTTGCATTTTGTGCCCCACACGTTAGTAGATGTAATAGAATGCTTGCATTTAGAATTTAATAAACATCTACTATGTTCATTTCTTTCCTGGTGTTCTTAGCCCTACATTGTTACATGCATTCATTGCTTTGTTTATTACCTCTCTTTCTCATTAGTGTTTAAACTCGAAGACAGCAGAATTTATATCTGTGCAAATCAAGTGCCTAGCCCTGTATCTGGCATAATGCAGGCCCCTAATAAATATTTGATGCTGCTTAAATTGGAGGAATAAGTAAATTTACCATGGGAATGAGGACCACTTCCTCAGTTCTAACAAACATGTGATCAGGAGCAAATTTCTTAGGGCTAGAGGAGATCAGTGACAATAGGATGAAAAATGGACAAGTTGAAGAATTCAAGTTCTTTTTTTTTTTAATCATGAACTGGATTAATAGATTTCATGAACCAATAGGGCCAATGGGTGCTTTTAGTTGTTGTTGTCTTTTTTGTTGTTGTTTTTTGTTTTTTTTTTTTTTAATTTTTCAGCAAGGACACTTTGTCTTTTTGTATGGAGCAAAAATAACTTGCTACTTCAGGGGTATGCCAAAGTTCATTTCCTTTGTTATCATTTCCTTTCTCACAATATCCTTTGCCTCTTTCCAACCAATTCCTAATATGTTTAACTCATTTTCTGATTCTACATAAACCAGAACTTCCTTTTGAGAAACCTGCTCAATCAGAAACTTAGAAAGTTCCAAATAAGCTTGTACTCTTCCTGCCCAAGATGATAATAATATACCAGTGTGTCAACCCAGCACCCTTTCCCAGCATTAAGTTGACTTAAAACATTTATAATGTGCATAAGAGGGAGACTTAGGTCAATAAAACTTAATGTTAATGATGGGAAACTAGCAGTCAACATTACTCCTTCCACCCACCTCACAAATCAAGCACAATGCTAAAAGGAAAATGAGCATCACATACCCCAACCAGATCACTTAAAAGGTGACTTGGAAGAGCCCTGTAGTAATAAGGAAAGGGTATACTTGAGTCTGAGTTGACTGATTCATTTGTGGGGGTCGGCTGTGGCTGCATTTATTTTATGGCTGCCAACATTAATAAATTTGCAGCTAAAGGGAAATATAAGTCTGTTCATTGTTCAGTTTCAGGTAGGGCGATGTAGGACTCATTAAACAACATGCTAATCCTAAGAAACTCTGATCATGGGTTGGAGATTTGGATCACCCCATGCAAATAGGGAATGAGAAGTGGCATTTTAAAAGTCTTACACTAGACCTAGCACCAATAAATGACTTCATAAAGAAAGGGACTATTTGTTAGTTGGCCTTTAAAAACATTACCTAGAAACTCTCAAGATGATATCCAAGAGGCCAGTTTGCTGTGTCTCAATGTATCCGCCCCCTACTTAGAGAAATAAGGCTCATTCACAAAGTTTCCTACTTTGACCTCTGGTTATTAGTATAAGACTTGTTTGGCGGAGGCAAAGACTATGTGGTATGGGAGGAAAGGCCTTATGCTTTATAGCTTCTTTTAGAAATTTAAGGGAAAAGACAAGCAAGATGAGGTTGACTTCTTGTCCCTGCTCCCACTTGCCATTTTCTTCTTCAGTTGGAAACTCAAAGAGTGTCTGCGACCAAGTTCTACTGGAAACATCATGCCCTATTATCCTCCTTAGATCTTTCCCTTTGTTTGCTCAGGGCCTTAGGCAACACAGGCAAGACACAAACTCTTACCTATAGGGCATTTTACCTATAGGGCAATTTTTTCAAGTCCATTCTCATTACCACTAATTTAGATGTGAAGCTAGCCACTTCAGGCTTCCATCCAGTCTCAGTATAAGGAATGCCAGTAGAAATAGAAGAAGCTCCCATAGCAACCAGCCCCTTTGAAACCTGAAGGAATGCTGTTGATCTATTAACCTGGTCCAATCTAAAATAGATTCCTGTGATTTGCAAATTTACCCAGTCCCTCTTAGGCCCTAAAATCCCAACACTGCCTTTTCTCTCCATTACCTACATCGGGTTAAAAGCATTTATCAAGGGCTAGGGCTTTGAATTCTGTTCATTCTATAATCTCTCTCTCTACCTCTCTCTTTCTCTCCACCCCACTCTTTCTCTTCCCCCTCGCTTTCTCTCCATTTTTTTTTCTCGTTTTGGCAACAATAAACCAATTCTTCAAATGTCAACTGACAGCAGGGCTGTGCATGTGTAGCATCAGCTGTCAATCACAGAAGTCCTGGACAGTGAGTGCCATTCTTTCTTTAATAGAGGTGGAAGGGAGGCCTTTTAGTTAAACAGTAATTGGAACAGATTTTTTTTTCCCCATCACTACATTTTCAGGGAATTGGCTCGTTAGACAGCATGGTGGACAAAATCAATTAACATCTTCCAAAACAAAGCCTGCCTTATCTATTTTGTATGCAAACATGGCAAGAGTCAAGCTGAGACCTTGTTAAAGCCTTGCTCTTTTAGGTAACAGCTCTCAACACGAGAATGAAGAAATTCTTGACTATTAGTCTGAAATATATTTTATTTTGTACTCACTGAGAATAGTTGTATTAAGGGGCTTAAAAACCATGTAGATACCTGAGAATTGCATTAAGGAAATGGAAGAGATCAGAAAAAAAATTCCATAATTGTAGAGTTTAACTAATGTGGGTCCAACAAGTTCTCACATAGTGAACATGATTTTGTTTCGACCTCCAGTCTCCAGTGGGAATCCCACAATCCAGTTTCCTTTAGAAGTGGCCAGTAATGCTATTCAGCTAGAAAGGAAAGCAAGCAAGCAAGCAATAAGAAAGAACCAAGAATCCAGCTGGTTGTTTGATAGTCACCATTTCTATGATATAATATAAATTTGCCTATAAGGACAACACGTTTTGCATATAGCTGACCGAAGATTAAAGAGCAACAAGTAGAATTTGACAAGGTAGTGTTAAAATAATGTTTGATAAAGAAATGTGCTCTAGCTAAAACTAGCTAACTTTGGCAGCTTTGACATAAGTGAAGAATGACAGATCTCCAAGAACTAACTGGAAACTAGTGAGATAACAGAGAACTCCCAGTGGAACATCCGAGAAAGAAAATGTTTTAGAACTAGTGAATATCAATTAGGTTTGTGAAGGTTTCCATGACATCCTTGGAAGAAAGAAGAGTTCACAGATTCCATAGGTATAGGAATATGTACCTAAGAACTATAATGCTTTTCCCCCTTTTTTAGAAGAGCTGGTATCTTTTTATCTTTAAATATGACAACTTAGGGGCACCTGGGTGGCTCAGTATATTAAGTGCCTGACTCTTGATTTTGGCTCAGGTCATGATCTCAGAGTCCTAGAATAGAGTCCTTTATCTGGCTTTGTGCTCAGTGCAGAGTCTGCTTGTCCCTCTCTCTCTGCTCCTCCCTCTCACTCCCTCTCTCTCTATCTCTAAAATAAATAAATAAAATCTTAAAAAAAAAAAAGATGACCTAATCCTTAATCCTTGCTGTTTACTGCTACAGAGGAAGGAAGTTAGAAATATAGCCATAGCATGAAAGAAACTCCATTATTACTGTATAGATTTATTTACTTTCCTGTGTAATAGTCACTAGACTGCTGATGAGGTTGGCAGGAACACTGAGAGAAGCTACTAATAGATTGGTTTGTGAAAGATGGAATTTCTGGATCTGCACTGCAAGGACACAGGTTATAGGGCCCACAGCCTACAAAGGAAGGGAAGACTCACAGACTCCTCAACATACCTCCCCTAAAACAAGCAATTCTAACCATATGTGTTTTTCCTGCCTCATATCATTGAATGGCTTTCCCCTGTCCTCCAGGAAGAAGTCTAGACCCTTGGGTATAGTAAATCCTTCAGGATCTATCGTCCCCTACTTATTTGGTATCAATTTGGACATATCTACCTCTTTCCTGCTACATTGTGGTTATACACAATCTTCCACAAAAGCTTCAGACTCTTTTTCACCTCCATTACTTCTGCCAGGCACCATGTTCTCTGTCTATATTTCCCTGATGACCACCTAATAAAAATTAAACACAGACATTGCCTCTTGAAGGAAGGCTTCTCTGGCTCACCAGGACTGTATTAATCAGTTTTCAGAAATATCTTCAAAATGATAAGGAAAGTATGACCCCCATATTTTATACCCAGCCAAACTATGCTTAAGTATAAAGTCTACAGACAAAAGCATTTAACGGGTGAGAATACTGGGGATATTGAGGAAATTATAGGGAAACAACTTCAGTCAATAAAGAGATGACTGGGGAAATTATGACAAACAGATGAAGTAAGCACAGACTATAGGCCCTGAAGAAGAACCCCATCTAATCTAATGGAGCCATGTGACAGACCAGAATAAAACAGAAATATGCCCCAATGATACAGAAAGAATATTACTGAGAATAGTTGGGAGAGGAAAGAAGGTAGGAAGTAGAGCAAATTCTCTGATTGCCGGGAGTCAAAGGATAACATATAAAGGCTTTATCTCAATTAATGGAAATAAATGCACATTATTTTCTGTATTCACACGAAGAAAGATTATGATACACTGCTCATAGTGAATTAAAGCTATGTTTCCTGATATTTTTCAAATGATGGCTCTAAGAGAAAATTATATTTGCAGGGACTGAGGTAAGCTATGGCCAGAGGCTTGTGCAACTATTCTCAGGGTTGTGGTACATTGCATAAGAAGCTCTAGTTTAAACATATAAAACATTAAAAATATTACATAATGCTACAGTTATAAGAATGACCACCTGGGAGAAAATAAAAACTCCTTTAAATAGTATAAACACACACACACACACACACACACACACACACACATACACATACACATACCAGAGCACATAGTTAAAACAAACAAGCAGAAAAGCAGACAGAACTTTAAGCAAGATAGAAAATACATGACAAAATGACAGGAGAAGACCAGGGCCAAAGAGTTCTGTCACATCACTAGATGTAATATCGCTTAGCTTACCTATTAAAAAATGAAGACTTTCACATGAGATCACAAAGTAGAACCAACCCCATACTGTGAGCAGGATACTTTTGGAAAATAACTGATTTAGAAAGATTGAACATAAAAGGATGGAACAAGTTACGTCAGGAGAAGGAAAACAAAAAGATCAGTGGATAGAGATCTTAAAATCAGAAAAAGAAGCATTCAGATTTAAAATGCCCATCAATTGAGAAAAGACAGTATGTCTTAAAATACTAAAAAGATGCAATTTACAATAAAGACATCAGAATTACAGTCATTTGTGAGTCAAACAACATAGTATTATAATACTCTGAAAATTCAAGAGTTGCCAGGAGAAATATCAGCAAATCCCCAGAAGCAGGGCACTTTTAGCCACCTTGCTTATTTAATGACAGATGAAGTAGTAAAAAAATAAGGACATAATTGGCCCAAATAATATAATTAATAAGGTATATCAAATAATGTATTTTGAGCCTTATGCATTAAAAATAAAGACTACACATTCTTTTCAAGAATCCACATGATGTTCACAAATGTGACTACATATTGTCCAAAAAGGAAACCTGTTTAATTTCTCCTTTCCAAAAAAGGAGAAATAGGATAATCCACATTTTCTGATCACAGTGTAATAATGAGGTATTAACAACAAAATCAGAAAAAGAAGCCAATTTAAGTTGGAAATCTTGAAACTCCCTCTTAACTCCTGGGTTAAATGAAATACAAAACAAATTTATAGGTTGCCTAGAAAAAACAATCGTATAAAAACACTACATATCATAATCTATAGGCAATAGTCAAAACAGTGCTTAGAGGAAAATCTATAGCCTTAAATATTTATATCAAGAGGAGGAAATAACAAAACTAAAAGAACTAAATATTTTACACTATTTTAAAAAACAACAAAAGAATATTTTAAAAAACTATGGAAGAATAATTTATAAAGGTAAAAGGTACATTGATTAAGTTAAAAAATACAAAAGTGGTAGAATCAATGTGTCACATAAAAGTTGTGTTTTCAGGTCACCTGGGTGGCTCAGTTGGTTAAATGTCTGACTCCTGCTTTTGGCTCACGTCATGATCTCAGAGTTCTGGGATCAAGCTCTGTGTAGGGCTCCCAGCTCAGCCAGGAGTCTGCTTGTCTCCCTCTCTCTCTACCCCTCCCCCTATTTACACACCCTCTTTCTCTCTCACTCTAAATTAAATAAATGAATCTTAAAAAAAATAAAAAATAAAAGTTGTGTTTTGAAAAAATATTAAGGGTAAAACATTAGATTATTATATCATAAAAAAGAGGAAGGAAATTGTAGATACATATAGTTAAAAATGATAAACAGGAAGTAAGCATAGAGAATGAGAAGAATATAGTCTTAAATCTATACAAATACATTTGAAACAGGAAGACTAGACTAAAGGAAGGGGTAATTGACTAAAATAAGTTTTAAAAAGAGACAAAATAAAAACTTATCCATTTCTATAGATGAGACTTGAGCCCCCTTCTGAAAAAGCAAACACTAGGTCCAAAAAATTTCATAGAAAAGTCATTCCACCCCTTAAAGGGTAGTAAATTCCAGTGCTAAATAAATTGTTCAAGAGCATATAAGAAGAAAAAATAATAAAATGTTAGCAACAAGAATCCAGCCCCACATTGTAAGTAAAACTTAAGACTCATGGGATTTCATTTGAGAATTCAAGGACTGGGCCATTCACTGTTAGGAAATGAGAGGTATACATTTCCCAAAGCCAATTTCATGACTATTGGAGAAATACCAGAATGACTCTTACTAAGGTCAGGAACAAAGTTAAGGAAGATGGAATATCATTATTATATTATTGTATTAGATTATTAGCCAATGCAATTAAATAAGAGATACTAGAGATATAAAAACTGGTAAGAGAGCAATTAAATTATTTGCAGATGATAGGATTGAATACATGGGAGTTCTCAAAAGAAATACAATAACTGTTACCAACAGGATTCTGTAAGGTGACACAGAAGAAAATTAGCACGCCTTAATCCATGGCCTTCACATATACAAACAGCTCATTAGTAGAGGTAATGAGAGAAAAGACCCATTTATAATTATGTATAAAGAAGAAAAAAAATTTTAGGAATAGAGTCAACAACAGAATGTTAGATTTCTATAAAGGCATATACTAAAATTTAATCAAAAGAAGTGACATATCATGTCCTTGAATAGGAAGATTCACAAAGGACATAAAAGGTTACAATTCTCTTCAATTTATAAATTTCAATATAAAAACATATACATATGTTTTTATTTTATATGTTTTATATGACATACATATATATTTATACATATACACACATACACATACAGACATACCCTCTGTTAATCCAAAGAAACTGATTTTAAAGTTTATATATTTTTTTAAAAAATGGGAAAAGTTAAGAAAACTCTGAAACAAAGAGTGGTAAGGGAGAACTAGCCCTCCTCGATTGTGAAATCCATTACAGACTCAACAATTTAAAAATGCACATCGACAGACAAACCAATATAGCAGAATAGAAGTCCAGAAATAGGCCCCTAACATTTGGGAAGTTAGAAAGTTATAATAGTGGCTTAAATGGGAAATGATAGTCCATATAAACAATGTTATTGGGATAACTTGGAAGCCATGTGGAAAAATATATCTTGGATTAACATTTCATACCCTAGGCAGGGATAAAGACCATACATGTTAAAAAAAAAAATTAAAAAAAAACCACATACTAGTGCCAACAGAAAATATGAGAATTACTTTATAACACTCCTAGGTGAAAAGCCTCTTTTCTAAGACTCAAAACAGAAACCATAAACAACAAGCTTTATAATTGCACTAGGTAAAAGAAAGACTATACACAAAATCAAAAGACAAAAAATGGGGGGAGAGAGGGGATTGGCAGCCCACATCACAGAAAGTTAGTCTTCCCGGTAGAAATGAATTAAAAAACAAAACCAGCAAACCAATACTAAAGTGGGCAAATATAGATCAATGGAAAATTCATGGAAAAGATTTAAAAATGACTCTTAAACATATAAAAAGATATAGAACCTTACCAATACTAAGAGAAAGAAAATGAAACTGCACTGAAATGCCATTTTACACATACCATATTGGTAAATTTCCAAAAGTTTTTTTTTTTTTAAGATTTTATTTATTTATTTGACAGACAGAGAGCACAAGTAGGCAGAGAGGCAGGCAGAGAGAGAGAGGGGTAAGCAGGCTTACTGCTGCTGAGCAGAGAACCCAACGTTGGGCTTGATCCCAGGACTGTGAGATCACAACCTGAGCCAAAGGCAGAGGCTTAACCCACTGAGCCACCCAGGTGTCCCAATTTCCAAAAGTTTGACAACACACTCTGTTAGGAACCTGTGGGGTAGCACTTTCATTCATGGACAACAAGCTATGAATTTGTATATGAGGGCATAAAAAGGGCATTTTGGCAGTATCTATTGAAGTTACAAATGCATACACTTCCTAATATAGTCATTCCACTTTTAAGAATGCATCCTACAGATCTACCCAAACAGGCATAAAAATAAGGCGCAAAGAAGATTAACTGCAATACTATTTATAATAACAAATAGCAGAGGAAAAGTTAAATAAATATGGTATGTTCATGCAATGAAATATGACATAGCTATAAAAAAAGAAAGGATGAGGAAGTTTGCAATGTACTGATATAGAAAGATACCTGTGATGTATGAAATGAAAAAAACAACATGTAGAATGTTATACACAACATGTTGTTAATTGCTTAAAAGAAGGCATGATGAGAATATAGGCTTGTATTTTCTTGTATATGTGTAAGAAAACAGTGGAAGCATGCAAATCCAATACCTGGTTGGTTTCTTGAGCAGAAGGACAGAAATGAGAAGAAGCATTAAATTTTTTTTTATTTTTTGGCAAACATGTTATTACACAATCAAAAATTTAAGAAACTGAACTAAAAACAGGAAATCTCCCATCGTAATACATACGAGAGAGAGAATGATATGAAAGCAACACTCCCCAAGATGCAAACGCATCTTTCCACCCAGTCTCTCGCACCTTCTGGCTCTCTGAACACTCCTATTAGCTGAGCAGACAGTGGCAGTGGAATTTTAAAACTTATTTACAAACCTTTGTGTGCCTGGAGAGCACCTGTCCAGTATCTCAATCTGCCTAAGGCAGTGACTGTGATTGAGGTCGCCTAGACAATAGGGAAAATTAACTCTGTGGCAAACTGGGGGCCCTCTGACCCCAAAGGATTGTTGCCATTTGCTCTACCTGTAGTACTCTCTGGCTGTCTGGAGGCCACTTGGGGCGGGCCAGGCTGGTTCAGCCTCCTCCCTGAAACCAACCTTCATTAGAGGGAATGCTAATGACTTAATTGATCTGCAAAGACCTAAGTTTTGTAGTTCCTTAGAGGAAAAGAGCCAGAGACCTGGCTCACTGGAGTTTTAAATGTTCTGTCAATTCAAATAGGTCTCTCTTCCTTTTAGGAATGGTGTAAGCTTGAAAGGTCAGAGTCCATAAGGCACTTTCCCTGTTGGTCAACTTTATACTCCTAGCCAGACTTCTCTTTGCATATATGTGTTTTGGAAAAAAAAAAAAGAAAGAAAGAAAGAAATCCCCCAGAAGGGAACGTAGCGTATATATTTTATGTCAGCCTAACCAACGTGAACTGCCCTCTCCCATAGTTTTCCCTGAGAATCAATGCAGAATCGCTCACTTATCTGGAAAAGTCATTTTTCATTAATGGGAAAAGAGCCCTTGTTTTTCATACTTGGAACACCTCAAGGTACTCTGTAATGGCAAAAGATTCTTGTTATATAGAAGTTTAATTCTGTAAAGTACAACAAAACACGTTCAAAAGAAGAGGAGGAATAGGGAAAGGAAGAAGAAGGAGGAGATGAAGAAGGGAAGAGATAGGAAGAAGAGGAGGAGGGAAAACAGAGTATGGATAGTAAGCATATAGAAGAAACTAACCCTTATTACTGGGGACTGTGTAGGTACCCTGATGTCCCATCTTCTTTAAATGAAAGCCTTGTTGCCCCACCTCCTGGGGAAGTTATCAGCGGGTGGCTGACACTCTTGGAGGTCAGCCTCAGTTGCCATGGCCCTTCTTGCCTGAGATCACTCCACTTCTGGAACCGCCCATCTACAGAGACTGATCATTGCAGGAACCGCAGAGCCTGGTCTTCTTGGTCCAATATGGGACCATTCGCAAGGGCTATTCTAGCTCCAGGGCTCCTTGTGTGGTTGGCTGAGGCCACCATCCTGCCTGGGGTAGTTCACTTTCTCCCTCTGCCCCATCTCACTTCCTTCCTCCCCTTTCCACACATATTCATCTCTGGACTCTCCTTAATAAACATCCTGTATGCTAAACTCAGTCTAGAAGCCTGTCGCTCAGGGGGGTCCACGCTATACAAGAGGACAAAAGCGCCGGGCATTTTCATCTCCATCCCTCAGTCCTAGAGCACTCTGTCACAGGCCTTATCATCTCTCTTTCTTTGTAAATGAAAAAAACAAAGCCTAAGGGAGTTAAATAATTCTCCCTGAAGTCCATAATGAGTCCACTGTGGAACTAAGATTTAAACCTGCAAATACGAAACTATAAAAACGGCTATTCTTTGCATTCCATCACATTGCTCCCTAGAGAGAACCAGTGAGATAAAAGACATCATTCCAGACTCTCTGGAGAGAAACAGTCCTTTCACTACAAAACAAGACGTATTTTGTGTTCTTCCATGGAAAGCAGCAGCACCACCATCATCGGGAATTTCTTAGGCTGAGTCTCCTACAATTACCTTGCCAGGTAAGCGTGGTTCTAGCTTCAGCATCCAAGGTAAAGCCATTTGACTCGAAAGCTGAGATATAAGTAGTGATTTCTATTTCTTTACAATTGGAATTGACTAAAATATAAAACCAACTAAAATGTAAAACCAACAGAATGGTCAACGAGTCTCAAACACAGAGCATTTGTCTCTACATAAGAAATCAGTTTAGGTTTCAAGGGTTATTATTGCCAAAGAAAGGATGGAGATGTTCTAGGCATTTATTTCTCTAATGGAGAATGGCTTTAGCTCACAATCAGGTAATAATGGGAGGAGGGAGGGACAAAGCAATGATGTTATTTTTGCAGTCCTAAATTGAGCACAACAATGAGCAGAAATCATTTGACTTTTAGTGGAATGAACTATATAGGACAGTGAAGTTCTAGAATCTTTTAGAGAAAGGCCTAAATTTTAACCACAACTACAGTACAACAATGCTGCTTGGTTTCTCTACTCACCTAAGAATGGGATTGGATGGAATTGTTGGAGAAAAAAATAAGTATTTGAAGATTTGAAGGAGGACTCTTAGAAGAAAGAAAAAGACAAAAATAGAATATATATATGAATATATATATATGTATATATATATATATATATATATTTCTATCAATCCCTTAATCTTTCCTGATTTAGTCCTATGAAGTAAATGGCTGTTTAGAACCAGGTTTCATGATGAAACACACTGTGTATTTGTGCTGTATTTTTATATATGAGTTTTCCCTATTTATCACTTTATGATTTTATAGAGTACCTTGGAATGTAAATATTAATTTATCGACAGAATGATATTTTATATTAATAAACAGCATTACATTTAAAAATATCCCTAGGTGCTCCCAGCAGGCTAGGTTTCTTATAATCCAGTGACTAAATGGGAGGTCAAATTATTTTGTAGAATTTGCACCCATAGTCCTATGATTTGGTGGCAAGAATGTTATCAGCAAAGCCATTAGTGCCACAGTAACCTCTGTCTTTGCACATTTGCAAATTACAGATTCACATCCTTGCTCTGATTAGTTCCTGAAGTGCTGAACAAGAACTTGTAATTATGCACTGCAGTCCACTCTCCTGACAGACTGACATTACAATTTGTATCCAAGCTCATATAGCTACAGAATATAAAAGTACTATTGAATGAAATTAGTTCATTTGGATCCACTTGCATTAATGGAATGTGTCATTTATATTGCAAAGCTGGTTTTGTCTTTTATTCGCTGCCGCACTCAGTGCTAAGGACAGATTATTCCCTCACTGTACCAGACTGAACAATCACTCTCCCTTGGAGCTCATGGCATAGGGTGGTTTAGTGGGGAGTGAAATGTCCTTGGAGCCAGAAAACCTGCTGTCCTGTCCTGAAAGCCCCACCAACTCTTTTGGTAACACAAGACGGGACTTCTCATACCTAGATACGTGAAACAAACAAACCTCCCTTACTGCAAGAACCAAGAAACACATCAGATTCCAAAGAAACGTCAGATTACAAAAGAGAATTTCTGATGCTCTGGAACCCTTAGAAGAAAGTGCAGTGTATGAATTACTAATGATTCATTCATTGACTTTTCTTCTGCATACACCATTCACAGGGGATTATACCCCACATGATCCAGCCAGTCTAGGCTTATTTAAATCATTTTACTTTTTCTCCTATGCCACTCTGGCTTCATTCCATGTTAGTAATTTATCTGCAAAATCTTATGCATTATCAATTCTCTTCCTTTTGCTAAGACTTGAAATGTTCCATGATGTTTCATTAGATCATTACAGATTGACCCGTCAAGATATATTCCCCCCCATCATTTTTGGAAAAGTACGTAGGTGCCACACCATACAGAACAGATTATACAGATCTAATTTCTAATCTGTGGGCGTTTCTGTTCTAGATGAGATGGATGTGGAGCAAATGGAGGTGTAGCAGTGGTGGTGAGGAACAGAAGAATTGGGGACAGCACATCCAGGCACCAGAGCAAACATTAACACACCATTCAATGTTGCATGTGTGCTACAGGCTCTGCTGTATCCTACTATGTGGGCTAGACTGGTTTGGCCAATTCGCCAGCCTTGAAATAAACTTTACCATAAGTAGCATTGCTTATATCTGGAAAAAGTGACCTTTGTAAGAATTATAGGAGAAATTTTATTGTATTTGAACTGAGGCTTAAACATCAATCTGTCAGTTAAACTAATATATTCTATTTCTATACTTTTATAACAGTAATAGTAGATAGCATATTATAGAAAGCTGATTCTATGCCAGACACAGTGTTGTGATATATGTATCATCTCCTAACAGTAATCAGGGGTAGGTCCTTCAATTATTTCCATTTTATAAAGAAATGAAATTAGATATATTGGGAGGATTGTCCCAAGATGGGACGTAATTTCTCCAAGCAGGCTCTAGAAGCCACACTCTTTACAACCACTGGTGTGAGTCCTTATAAATTACAATTGATAAAACTATTACAGAGCTCTTCTTTGGGTGTCATTTTTAAAACTTTCATAAAGTAAAAACACTGGAGTAATAATTTTGTTTAAAGTTATTTACTCTGAGCTTAGAAAGGTCATCCAGTTGAAGCAAGAAGTCTGAAGCCAGAAAATAGGATTTGGAGTGAGGCACAAACCACAGACCTTAAGTACAGGTCAATTCACTATTGCACTGAAGGAGTAGGTTAAACTACTAAAGGGGGAAAGTTTGCAAAGATTGAGGGAGCTCAGTGTTCAGATTGAGAGAGAGGGGAGGTGCAGATTGAGATTAATTAGTAAAAACAGTTACATAATAGGAAGGAAACCGAGGCTGATTAATTTCAAATCAGCACCACAACCAAGAGTAAATCCTCTGCTTTGGTCACCTAAGATGGCTGGTGGTAAAGAAGTCACTAGAGGTTCCCAAACTCTGCCTCCTTTAAAGCATGCAAAACAGGAGGAGAAACCACCAGAGAGTCAAGGGGTCCTGGAAACGAATGTCCCTCTTGTATCCTTGCCTCACCTCCTGTGTGCACTGGTGTGTCAGATCTTGACTTTTGTGAAAGGAATGTTCTTGGGCTTCTGTTTGCATCTCCAGCAGCTGTTTTGGAAATAATTCCCTTGAAGATGTGCTGGGGAGTAAAGCTTCAATACAAATTTCACATCACTGTCCGCACACTTTTTTTCCCTCCCACTTGCTGGGTTTCCAATGGAATGGATCAGACTGGCAAGAAAGGTAAAGGAATCAGACAACCCTTCTGTGGTAGCACTGGGTTGGACTTTTCTGTTTGCTTCTGTCCTTTTGTGTTTGTTTGTTTGTTTTTTCTTACTTCCTTCTACTTAACAACATAATGAAGAATCCTTCCAGAATCTAGAACCAAATACTCTTTAGTTGTTCACATTCTTCCATAATCAAATCAAGACTGGGCAGAGGGGACATTGCAACGGGTCTCTTGCTCTACAGCTATGGTTTCACTGTGGGGCAGAGCATCTGACAGGAACACCAATGAAGTAGGAAGAAGGCTTATTTTTAATCATTCTCATCTACCTTGCCCATTCCAGACAGCCCTGAGACATAGCTAAGTGGGAACAGGTCTTATTTCCCAAAAGGCCTTGGGGATATATCGGCAGGGAATGGTTCGGAGGCATCCTTCAGAGACCAACGGTCGAATGCTTCAGGTGGAGTCAATGCATCTGTCAGGCTTTGGGATATTTCAAAAATGTGTCTCTCAGTCCCAACCTTCTAATTACATTCTAGATAGTCACCACCAGTCAAAAACTCCGTTTGGTTTATTTCTCAGTCCTCATGCTGGCTACTTCTGGCCAGGTCTGCGTTCCTCTCTGGCCTTCAGCTTCTCAGTTAGTGTGAAGGGCCACATGTTTGTGGTAAACCTTACCTGGCTGGGCTCCGTTACTTAGGATGTTCTCTACCTAGGCTTCTCACGAGCCTGTCAACATCCCTGTTTTCAGATAGACTGGATTCCTGAATGCGTGTGTCTGTGTGTGTGTGTGTGTCTGTGTGTGTGTGTGTGTGTGTGTGTGCTTTCCTGATCTCTCACCCAACTGCCCATTTCCAACAGCAGGCAATGCATCTCCACTTGATAGCTCAGCCCTTGCCCAAAATGCAGTGAATCCTGGCTCGCCTTAACTAGCCCTCTTTTCTCAGAAGACCATTTTGACAGCGGTATCATTTAACGTTAACGCACGGATGGTGAAGCCCCTGAAAACCTCTTTGGCAAAGGGAAAAGCAGCTCTGGTTTATCCTCACATGTCTTCTACTGGTAGGCATTTTTCTCCGGCCAGGCCAACTGGATCTTCAGCTCCCTGAGGACTGTGCTGGAGGCATGTGGGTCTTACATCTCTGAGCACTGAGGTTGGTGGGAGCTACAGCAGAAGACTGGGTTTCCCATGGATGCCTTCTTTCATCTTGGTGGAGGCTTCTCTGTTTTGTTTTCTAAAACCTTCAGTTCAAATCAATCAATCAATCAATCAATCAATTCTTTAGTTCCATCGACTGAGTCTCGGACACACTCAGTTTTGCTCTACTTTTGATCTTGGACCATCTCCTCAGAGAAGGAGTTCTCTGAAAAAAGGAGTTCTCTGAAAAATCTAATGAAGCCAATAATGGATGTAATGGCCAGACTGAGCTGATCATAAATCCGCACCCTTTTTAAGAAAAAAAAAAAAAATCCCTTAGACTAGAATGGCAAATAATGTGTTTCATTGAAAAATGGGTTATTATTTTATAAAGAATCTGATAGTATTTAGCACTAAGAAGATACTCCCGAATGGCCACAGGGCTATGGTCAGAGGAAATCATAGGATGCTGGGAAATACAAATCTAAGTTAGGTATGATCAGTCCCATGTAACAGATGAAGAAACTGAACTGTCAAGAAAGAGCTTCAGGAATTTGTTCAAGATTGTGCAGTTCATGAGTGGCAGAGCACAAAACAGAGCCCAAAGCTGGGTGAACTCAAAGCAAGAGCTCTTATTTATTTTTTTAAGATTTTACTTATTTATTTGAATCAGAGAGAGAGAACTATTGGTGGGGTGTGGGCAGAGGGAGAGGGATAAGAGGGAGACCCTGACACAGGCCTCTTTCCCAGGACCCTGGGATCATGACCTGAACAGAAGGCAGCTGCTTAACAGACCAAGCCACCCAGGGACCCCAAAGCCAGGGCTCTTAATTACTCCCTAAGATATGCTGATAGCAAAGTATTTACTCACTCTAATACAGTGATAAAGAATGCAAAAAAGAAGTCTCTGAGTCACAATCAAAGTGAAAGTGCATGGGCCCAGGCATCTCAACAAAACATCACAAATCTTAAAAGAGACAGAGGAGTGGGGTTAATTTTCTATTTTGTAGTTTATATAGGCAAGTAGGCCTGCCTTGTTCTCTGGAGAATGAAGACTAGGTTTAACAACAACACTAAGAGCAGCTTTTACACCCCCGCCCCCACCCCAAGAAGACTTAATCTATAAACCCAGGGACGCAAAGTACTGCTGGGGTGTGTTTGGGGGCTTTGACTGAGGCGAGATCAGTTAAGATAACTGAAACAGGGCAGGCCTCATGCAGTTAGATACCACATGGCTCCGCCCCATCCAGGTGGAAATCTTGATGTATTTCTTCCCCTCCTTTCTTCTCTTCTTCCTCTTCCTGGTATATTATTAAGTACAGAACCAATATTTGTATTCAGAGAAATCATTTGCTTCCATCTGCAAGACTTTTGCAAGGGGAACGCCTTCCCAACTCACTAATTTCTTATTGTTTGTTTTACCTTCTATTTTGAAATAATTTTAGACATATGATGTTGCAGAGCAGTACAGAGTTTCTGTGTACCTTTCCTCAACTTGCTGGTTGCAAGTCACAGCAAACAGGTAAGAATCACATGAAACTTAAAGATAGATGTGCTAATCTAAGAATGAATGCCTTGAAAAGAGGCTGTTTCTTCTGAAGTCTGTTCTATTCTTCTCTCCCTGTAGCCCAGTGTCATTTTCCCTTCCAGGTTAGCTTTGGTTTTAAAAGTCCAGTACTGTAGGAATGATTATCCTTGTATTTTTAGCTGTTCACAGAGCCAGAAGATATATTCAGAATGTGGTTCTCCTTTTTAGAAATTTGACTCTATTAGAGTTTTTTATCTTTCAGTTTGATGCTCTGAACCTTTATATCCATGGGACTATATCATAGATCTCGTGGAAGAATTAACCACAGAAAGTCACTATTGGAGTTTCAAAGACTGGGCTGGAGTAGCTGGAAAGAATTTTTTTCCATAGCTGACATATAAATAAGCAGCCCAAATTCTCTCAGACTTTCTCCTCTTAGGCGATCTTGTTGGTAGGAGAAGTCTGGAAATGGAAGAGTGATTGACGTACTCTTCAAAGCAAATTAAACATGCAGACTACAGTTTCATACTAGAGCCTTCCCTCAGACTTTCCCCCAGAAGACATGCTAAGAGGTGTCTTAAAGGACGACTGGAACCAGAAGGAAAATGTCAAACAGGAAGACTAAGAAGAGGAAAAAAAAAAAAAATCAATACCACCTAACTTGGGTAGGGGGGTAGAGAAAAAGGGCCTAGAAAAGACAAAAATTCAAAATGACAGCAAAGTTTCAAAATGCCATATAATGAGGGCCATGGGGTAATACGGGAAAGAGATTTGTTTGTAACAGGTTCAGGATAGTCTCATCTTATTCATGACCCAATTCTAAAGATGATCATGTGAATTAAGGGTGATATTTGTGAAGCCTAGCAAATATAGTTCCTGAGTGCTTGTTTTGACAGCATTGTTATGAGCTCTTGGCCAATAAGTGTATAGCCAAGGAGTATGTTCAGATAAAATGGTGATTCAATGGCTTGAGAAGAAAGACCCCTATTTTTTCAGTCACTTACTATGGTGGCCAGGCCCCGGTGATTACTGTAGTGGGCAGGCTTTCTGGGATTCACTGCCTTGCATAATCATTTCCCCTTGGGTATGGACATTTGCTTATAATCGATATTGCAAAGCTGTTGGGATGCCCCTCCTGTGATTACCCTACATTATATAAGACTATATCTTACTAGGAGTCTATTGCTGGCTTTGAAGAAGCAAATTGCCGTGTATTCCTGGTTCGTTGAAGAACCAAGCTACCACAAGGAAATAAAATCTTCTAATAACCTAGATGCGTTTGGAAGCAGACCCCTTCCCAGTTGAGCCTCCAGATGAGTTGCTGGCCCTGATATCTTGAGGACAGACTTGTAGACCACAAACTTACACTGTGCCCACCATTCTGAACTATAGAAAATGTGAGATAACAAACATGAATTGTTTTAAGTCACTAAATCTGCAATAATTTGTTACACAGCAATAGAAAATTAATACACATATCATGTGCCTAATTTTCTATACTACATGTTCTGGGGCATGAGAAAGTAATGTGAAACATCTGCTCAGAGAGCACTTCCACTTACTAGGAAAGACAAAGTACAAACCAGAAAGATTTTAAAAATTATGGCAGGTAATACGTAAAACTGGTGAGCTCTTCATTATAACCAGTTTCTCTTCTTCTTGGGCACATCTGAGACAACATTTCCCAGCCTCCAGTGAAATTACAGGTGACCCCATGACTGAGTTTATCTAGTGTAATGCAAATGGAATTAATGTGGACCACTTTCAGGTCTAGCTCATAAAATCCTCCCATATGAAGGTATTCATGTTCTCTGCCTTTCCAAAAACTGGATTTAGACTCAAAAATCCCCTGAAAGTAATTCTGAGGATAACAGTGTTGCTGTTGGCCAGATCCCAGAATGACAGCATAGAGAAGAGTACCCCATTTCTTGCCTACTGGAACCATGTTGGACTCTATATATGAATGAGATAAATTTCTTTTATGTTTGAGCAATTAATACTTTGGGGGTCTATTTGTTACAGCAGCATTAGTCTTCCCTATTTTTCACACCTTTATTTTAATATAATTTGGTATTTCAAAGTGAATTAAATATTATGAACACAAATAAATCAAAGTAATGATAATTTTACTTTTTGTTTTTCAAGCTCCAAAGATACAGATATACCCTATAGGGAAAGAGGGAAGAAAATAAGTTTTATATTCTCTTGTGAATTCCTGATTTGTAAACCAAATACACCATTATGTCCAATTTGAAACACTTTATAATTCATCATGAAACATCCCAATGTGTAATAGTCTTTCCTTAACTACATTTTTAGAAGCAGAAGGGTTAAATGATCTGTGGACACCAACAAAAGGACAAAATTCAGGTTGAAAAGTTCTAGTGTCCCAAATCCCATCTATAGTAACAAGGAGGAATAAAGTGATGATTCATGATTTGAGTTAATCCTGGTAGACTTCTTGGGAGAGGTAAGTTCATAACTTAGTTTGGAATAAATAAACTTACATGATCCGGTCTAAGCAAACAAAAGACTCCTTTTGGACTGTGAATGAATGAGCACAAGTCATTGACAGAAAAACAATCTGGCTTGGATGGATGCAGTGGATCACATTGAGAAGTAAGGAGTATAGAGATAAAAGGGACTAGATGTGTTAGGTATATGCTTGGTCTTCATCTACTAGGGAAGCCATTCAAAATCTTTCCAGAGAGGTAATAGAGTAGAAATGTATCTTGGGACAATTGATTGAGTACCTGGTAGAAGAGTGCAGTATAGTAGAACCATATAGAAGATAGATCCACTAGGAGGCTACTGTACAATTCCAAAAGTGAGATTCAAGAGCGTCCAGATTAGGCTAGTACCTATGGAAACAGTAGTTTCATATTTATGAAAGGAATGGAGTTAGAGAAAACAGGCTAGTAGAGAGATTGCCCTGGAGGGAAAAAAATATTATTTTTTAATTAATAGATTGAATGAAAAGCAGAGAAAAAGAGAGCAAAGGAAAATACAGGCCCCTTGAGAAGTTTCAAGTGCTAGGGAATAGGTAGATTGATTAATTGCATCACTTCTCTCAGTCACAATGCCTATGCCCTATGTTCCAGGCAGTCTGTGAGGCACAGGGAATTCAAAGAAGAGTAAGACTTTGTTTACCCCCTGAAGATCTCCCAACTGAATGGGCAAGAGTGGCAGGGAGCTGTCACAGGGATATCAGTAAATTATCATGGGAAAACAGAAGGCGGAACATCTGATTTTGCTCATGGGCATCTGAGAAGTCATATCAGAGCAGATGACATTTCTATTAGGCTGTAAAAGACTAGTCTAAATCTTCCACAATTTCTTTCATGAGTACTTTATAGTTTTCTGAGTGCAGATTCTTTGCCCCTTTGGTTAGATTTATCCCTAGGTATCTTATGGTTTGGGGTGCAATTGTAAATGGGACTGACTCCATAATTTCTCCTTCTTCTGTCTCATGGTTTGTGTATAGAAATGCACTTGATTTCTGTACATTGATTTTATATCCTGCCACTTTACTGAATTCCTGTATGAGTTCTAGCAGTTTTGGGGTGCAGCCTTTTGGTTTTTCCACATAAAGTATCATATCAGCTGCAAAGAGGGAGAGTTTGACTTCTTATTTGTCAATTCAGATGCCTTTAATTTATTTTTGTCATCTGATTGCTGAGGCTAGGACTTCTAGTACTATGTTGAACAGCAGTGATGATAGTAGACATCCCTCCCATGTTCCTGACCTTAGGAGAAAAGCTCTCAGTTTCTGACCTTAGGGGAAAAAGCTCTCAGTTTTTCCCCACTGAGAAGCTGAAGGGTAAAGGGAAGGGTATTTCTGGCCAAGGAATAGCAAGTACGGAGCAGAGCAGAGAAGTATGAAAGAGGTTAATTGTTTCTTTCTTGGTAATAAGGTCACTATGGCGGTTAGGATGGGTCAAAGGATGGGACAGTGAGGAATCAGAGAGGTCGATTTGCATCAAGAAACTCTAAATCATATGTATGCTGTTATCAATGAGGTTTTGGGATTTCTTCTCAAATTGTGTTAGCAATTTTTTCATAGGCATACTGGGATCTATGACCTTTGGAAAACTATATACCTATCACATATATCCAGAAACAAGGTATGTAAAACAAAAGTCCACTAAGGGGGAAACTTATACTGGATGTAATAAAACACAGGAACAAAATAAGAAAGAGATAAGTAACTACCATATATTAAAGAAGAAACCTATGCACTGTTAAGTGAAAACCCAGTCACTTAAACTCTAAAGAGCTATGACTACAAATTAGAAAACTTAAACAAATGGTCCAGCAACCAGAATCCAGGAATACTGTATCACTCGTCTGGATGGACTCTCTGATCATTTGAAAGGAAAGAAGAAGGAAGTAGCTCCATGCGTTCCCACCTGATTCATTCTTTTATACCACAAGTCAATCGATCTAAAGTCCGGTGACAAACAAGGCATGAGCACGTGAGAGGCTCGAAGTGAAGGGAACTGAGTGAGGAAAAAGTAAGAATGATAGTGGCAGTGTGCAGAGATCGTTTAAAAACCAAGCAGGCTACTTTAATGGGGTAGGGAAACAAAGATCTAGTTCCTTTTTGGGTAAGACAATGGAGACCAAAATTAAGTAAAAGGAGGTAGATACACCCTCAGGTCTCTTTCTTTTGAGTCCTGGCCAAAAGAGAAAAGAGCTCAGGCCAACTGCACAGAACACAGAGACAGCCTAGTTTAATGTCAAAAATTGATCCTGCAGAGAGAGAGAGAGAATGAGAGAGATAGAGAGAGAGAAGAGAGAGATATGGACACTGCTTCTAGTTCTCTTGTGTTTTCTTACTTAAAGAACTCTTTCTTAGACTTTCAACTACTCTCAGAACTCCAAAGAGGAGCATCAAAGTCCCCCTAAAGGCAGAATAGGCTCAGATAAGAGAAAGGGCACTTCTCACTGTGAACTCAGAATGTCCTCTCTCTCCACCCCTTAGGGAAGTAGAGGACAGCGTGCATGATACTACTGCCTGAGAGTGAGGTCACCTTTCCATATTAGGAGGAAATAGTAGACATTTTAGCTTGGCTTTTCAAAGAGGATTTTATTTTATTTTATTTTTTTAATTTTTTTTTTCAAAGAGGATTTTAAAAGGTAGTCTCCCTCCAAATAGCTTCTCTTCCCTCTGTTCTCTTACTTTCAAAGTGTCAATTCCTTGAGTTGACCAAGCCATACTTGAAAGTGTTCGATAAGTACCATTCACCGAATACACAAGAATCAACTCCTAGGGGGAAAGGCAAAGAAAGACAACGTCCTTGCTTCCACAGATCTCTTTTCTCAGAATCCCCAGACATTAGATCAAATATATATTTGAAGATACCATTCAGTCCTTTGGCTTTGCAACTTAAAAATAAAAAGTATCAGACTTTTTTTTTCCCCCAACAAATTCTTAATGTAATTTCAAATACCAAACAGGTAAAAATAGAATGAGGGGAATTCTAAGCCCCACCTTCTGACCAGCCCAACCTCTCCCAACTCCACTCCCATTTCCAGTGGACTCTCAGGTTCTCCTACTGAACCCAGAATCTTGGAGAACATGGTTTTAAAGTCACCAATTCAGTCTAATCTGTTTTTGTTTTGTTTTGTGTTGTTGTTGTTGTTGTTCCTAAAGAGGAAACAGGCTTGGAAAGGAGAGCGATTGATGTAGGAATCGGGGAATGGTGACCTGAGAGATTATCAGACCTGGAATTAGGAGACTTAATCCAAACTGTTTCTCTAATTAACCACTTGACTTCGGCAAGTCCCTTAATGGCCTCTGTTCCTTTATTTTTATAGTTCTCAGTTTGTAATGGATGCTCTCCAATGGCCCTCCCAACTGTAATATTTTAGAACTCTGTTACTTTTTCTCTCCTTAGCTTTTGTCAAAGTGGACCTCACAATATGAAGCATTCAAATGCTTTAGAAGTAAGGTTGGTTGAGCTTAGCTAGTGAGGCAGCTTTGTTGATAAATGTCACTAGGTCAACATACGTTGTCGTAACATCGACAAAGGGGGCATGAACTGATGGCCTTATTCATTCAGCTTAATAATAAAAACAGAAAGACATCTTCATCACACAATACCCCTACATGGATTTGCTCTTTCAGAGTCCCAGGCAGTGGGTAATGGGAAAATTCAATGTGGGAGGTAGTCTGAGCATTTTAATTTCAGTTTAATCAAAGAAAGACACTTAGACATTACTCTAATCAGGAAAGCATGAGACGTATAAAAACCCGCTCAATATTATTAGCACCAGGCTTCCCAGTCTTTGGTTAATGACCAGATCATCTAGAGAGCTTATAAAATATATAAATCCCAATGCCTGTGAAGACCTTTGATTTAGAGGTTTGGGGCATATTTTCATCATCTGCCACAATTGATTCTGAATTTCAGGTAAGTATGGGAAACATGATGTTAGTGCAAACCCTCTCTGTCTTTTACTACTCATGGAAAAACAAAAACCAAGACCAATATTAATCACGTATCATTCACTCTGCAAATCAAAGCTTTAGGGATTGCCAGCACTCACTGGCAACAGGGGAAGAAAACTGCCAATGGGTTTATCTAAGCTATCTTATGAGAAGGTCTCTCTGAAGAGCACACATGTGGTATATGTTCAGTTCTAGGATATATGTATTTTTAATATCTTCTCTGCCATTTGACTGCATATAATTGACCTCACTGTAACCTACAGAGGAGGGAGATTTAGAAGAAAACCAGTATGACAGGGAAATGGCCCAATTATGCTGAGCCTTGATGTTCTCTTAGCAAAGCAGATACAGACAGCATGCGAAGACACAAAGGGAAGTGGGAGGCACTGGGAGAGTGTCCTTAGATGAGGGAGATGAAAGGACAGCACTTACTCTAATCATCCACGGAGAGGGTACAGTAAGGCTTCCTATAATTGCTGAGTGATGCATGAAGTCAATAATTTTAACTGGCCTTTAAAAAAATTTTTTTCTAGAATGAAAACTAATTTTGCTTTTTACCCCCTGGGCTAGTGAAAAGTATTAATCACTCCCCCATTAAATAGCAGCCAGCCAAATCTGTTTCAATATCCCTCACTCAAGATGAAGAAGACCAGTGATTACCAGAGACGCATGTCCAGTTCTGAATATCTGTTTTATCTGTATCGATTCTTGTGTTTTGTTTTGCTTTTTCTCTCTCTCTTTTTCTTCCAGATCCAATGTCTGCTAAAATCAGTTTCCAAGATTTTGAAAAACTGACCATAAGAAAAATCCATCTCTGATAACTTAAAGATAAATGCTTGTAAACTAACTTTCTAGTGAGCAGAAACAGGAACAATTTTGTTTGTATTCTCAAAAAAAGAACAGTCACGTAAGTCTAGATACATAACTGCTACTAAGAACAAAAATACTTTGGCATTGCATTAGTCATGTATTTACTTGATCCTCCTTCCAAAACACATGGGCACTCACACACGCAGTTAGCTAACATAACCGCCAGAATACCAAAAACAGGGGCCTGGAGAGAAAACCCTCCTTGCAGGCCTAATGAGTAAAGAAAGGATGAAGAAAGAGTGAATGAACAAACAAACCAATTAATCAATGCCATTACTTTGTACCTAGAAGCAAAATTTTCTTTTGGAATTTGTGCTATAGGTGAGGGAGACTGATAAAATGGAAAACAGGTGGTCAGGATTGTACTGGTCACCGTTTCTAGACTCTATACAGAGTCATGAAAGCATTCATCTTTTCCATCCCTTATTCCGTCCTTTATTTTTTTTTAATTTAAATTTGATTAGCCAACATATAGTACATCATTAGTTTCTGATGTAGTGTTCAACGGTTCATCAGTTGTGTAGTAACACTCAGGGCTCATCACATCACGGGCCCTCCTTAATGCCCATCATCCAGTGATCCCATCTGCCTACCTACCTTCCCGTCTGGAACCCACAATTTGTTTCCCAGAGTCAAGAGTCTCTCAGGGTTTGTCTCTCTCTCTGATTTCTTCCCATTTAGTTTTCCCTCCCTTCCCCTATGATTCTCTGTGCTATTTCTTATATTCCACCCATGAGAGTGAAACCATATGGTAATTGCCTTTCTCTGATTAACTTATTTCACTTAGTATAATACCCTCCAGTTCCATCCACATCCATGTAAATGGTGGGTATTCATCCTTTCTGATGGCTGAGTAATATTCCATTGTGTATATGGACCACATCTTCTTTATCCATTCATCTTTTGTAGGGTATCTCAGCTCCTTCCACAGTTTGGCTATTGTTACATTGCTGCTATGAACACTGGGGTACATGTGTCCCTTCTTTCCACTACATCTGTATCTTTGAGGTAAATACCCAGTAGTGTTTTCCCACCTTTTAATGACTATACTTATTAAGCATCTATTATGAGTCAGGCACTATTTTAGGGTACTGAGGTCAGAGCAGTGATTTAGTGAAATCAGACCACCTGTGTTTAAGCCCCACCTTGCCATTTACCACATGCATGGCTTTGGATCCATTACTGAGCCCTCCCGTGCCTTCTTTCTCACTTGTAATAGAGTCCCTCTATCACTGGGTTAGAGTGTCAGTAAGTAGATGAATTAGGAGAGGCAGAGTGCAGGGAACAGTGCACTGGGAAGGGCTCAGTTCATATCATTCACTATTATTATCAGTACTATTCCTCCTCCCTCACTGGGCTGTAACTCCTTGAGGGTTTCATCCACTCTTGGATCTCAAGCACCTAGCCCAGGGTCTGACATTGGTTGGCGCTTAAGGGATGTTAGCTGAAAAATCAGAATTCTACTTGGAGCCCCAGAGTCAATCCAGTAAACAAATTTACTTACACGGTTTTAGCCCTGATTTTAACCCATTCCAAAATCAACATTTGGGTTAAGGAACACTGCTCCTTAGGCCTATCAGTCTAAACACAGTTTAATTATAGCAAAGGCTGTCTCATCCAGTGTTCTGTAATTGGAGCTTCCTACTCACCAGCACTTTCCCCAATTCCCACAATAATCACTAACGTTCATAATGACAGCCCTGAGGCAGTGCAAAATGCTTTCGGATAACCAAGAACGGTAACACCATGTTCTATCTAGCTGAAGGCATTTCACTGTTTTCTTGATCTTTGAAAATATGTAATCCCTGGTTGTTATCCATGGGGAATCTCTTTTCACCAGAGATCAGATTTCTTAGAGTACACTACCCTTTGATCAGCTCAGATAACTGTTTAGTATACTCAAAACCGGATAACCAAGCTTACCCATAATCACATGTGCGTGTGATACATAATTGGGTCATAGCTTGGTTCATAAGGGGAATAATTATATGATTTTTTTTTCCTTTCCTTTCCTTTTTTTTTTTTTTGGAAGAAAACTCTAGTAGTTCTTCTATCAAAAAAGCACTCCTTCTCCCAGATCGCTGGATCATGGGGATTGTTTCAAGGTAAAAAAAAAAAGAAAGAAAGAAAAAAAGAAAAAGAAAAAAGGAAAAAAAATCCCAACACTGCTCAATGCTTTCCCTCAAGTATTCTAAATTTCAGTTTACAGTTAATCCCTTTCACTTCAATATTCGACTAATTGATGGAGATGACACGTTTTAAACATAAAATGACTGCTTTCAACCCTAATCATTGTGTTTATGGCTTTTTAATTTTTTTTTTGCATATGCCAATTTAATGTGGGTAGGGTAGGAATAACATTATCATTGTAAAGATATTTGTACATGATCATAATTATTGAAAATATTGATAACTGAATGGAAAATACTTGGAAAAGTACTCTGAATTACTGTTTGTGCAACATCAAACAATTTTCTTATTGACTAGGTGCTTCGGTTTTCTCATCTGTGAAATGGTATTAATAACCAGTCACACTTCACAGATTTATAATGATTACATGTAAAAATCTTAGAACAGTGCCTCATATATAGTGAGAAGTCAATAAATGTTAGTAATAAATATATAATTTGCCCTTCAATTTATATACCTTACAAGAGTGTTGGGACTTTTGAGGGTTCCTTGTAGTTATTATATAGTAATCATTTCAGATTGTTAGAGGAGGTGGAGTTTTCAAAGAAGGAGAAAAAGGAGAAGGAGGAGAAGGAGAAGAAGAAGAAGGAGAGGAAAGAGAAGGAGAAGGAGGAAAAGGTGAAAAAGGGGGAGAAGAAGAAGGGGGAAAAGAAGAAGGAAAAGAAGGAGGAGAAGGAGAAGAAGGAGGAGTCCCAGCTGCAGCTGCCCCATCTGCCTGGTGCTGCATCAAGATCCTGAATTCAGAACTCTGACTCAGTATGCTATCTTTGTTCCTAAGAGAAAAGTAAAGTGCCCATTTATTACTTCTTAACACATTTCTCTTTGAAGTGGAGGTGTATGCCTTTTTCTTTAGTGGAAGAAATCTCAGTTGCTTGGTAACAAAGCAGAAAATCAACGGCAAGCCTGGCCTTGGCAGTCCCAGTACCCCTTATACACAGGTCCTTCATTCTAAAGAACACTCCTTGGCCACCGTGTCAGCTTGCAGATTCTCAAAGCACTAGGCTCCAGTGGCAAGATGCCACTTAGAGAGAAAGCAAGGCTGGCTTCTTCTAAAAATTCTTTGTAGTAATGACTGAAATAACAACATGGAAATGAGGAGTTCAGAATAACAAGTCCCTAAGCCTACCTTTCCCCCTTATCCCTGTCCCCTATGAGTACTAATAGAAATGCCTGGGACATTCTCCAGTGAAGCTATAAGGGGGTGACACCTCTGTTATTCTCTTTCTAGGTAGCTTTGATCTCCCATACCCAACATATTTGGTCAAGTGAATGGAAATATACACATAAGCCATCCAGTGCTTATAGCCAACACAGAGTACTCTCATAAACCCACACGTGTCTTCTACCACTGTCAGGACCAGGCTGCCTGATGAGCCCTCCCCGCCACCCCCCTCTTCCTGTTCTAGCCACCCCCTCCTCCACATTACATGCATTGTTGTTCAGGTTTGCATTTTACATTTGCAATCTCTTATTCATGTCTTATCTCATCAGATCCTTAAAGAAACTCCTTGAAAAAAGAGCAGATGTTATCTCTATTTCAAAATACAAAGAACCACCCCCTCTAGAAAGTTTGGAGCTAAGAGGTTAACTCAGGCATTCTGATGGAGAATGCAAGAATTATTCTACTACCCTATATGGATTTCCTTCATTTTTTTATAGACAATATAACTATAACAAGAGCTAATGTAGAGCACTTACCATGTGCCAAGAGACTTTTCTATGTGCTTTTTGTACATTTATCCATTTTAATCTTCTATGACTCCTATTTTACAAAGGCAGAAACTGAGGTACAGAGAGATTAAGTGATCTCCCTAATGTCATACAACTAGAGTAAGGATTGAAATCCCACCAGTTGGGCTCCAGAGTCTGTGTTTCCAAGCCCCATTCTATATTTTGTCTTAATGATTAATGAGAGGGTAGTTTGGTGAAACTAGAAGAGTATTTTTGGATAATCTCAGACTTAAGTGTGATATACACCCCTACCATGTGACCACATCAATACATTTACAATGTGCGATGCAAAAATACCCAAGGTATAAATTAGAATCAACAGCTAAGGAAGTGATTGATGCCCAAGTTCAGTGGAGAAAAGAAAGATAGGAAGGATGGTAATGATCTAATAAATATACTTCCAGATAGTTCTTTCCATTAAAAAGTATTTGTGGACTGTCACAGCTTGGAGTATATTAAGGAGACATGAAGAATAAATGAAACATGGTATCTTGGGCTAAACCCTAGAACATAAGAAGAACCTTAGTTGAAATATCAGGAAAATCTGAATAGAGTTTACAGTTAATAGTATTATACAAAGATTAATTTCTTAGTTTCAGTAAATATACCATGGCTATATAATGGGTTAACACTGGAGGAATCTGGGTGAAGGGTATAAAGAACACAACATCGTCTTTGCAACTTTTCTGCAAAGACCAAATTATTTCAAAGTAAAAATTTTAAGAAATTATTTGTCGGTGAAGTGTATTTCAGACTACTTTTATCAACTGTCCTTCCCCCAAAACAAGAACTTCAATCCCTAGTTTTTTAAAATAATTGACTCTTTCCTATGTATGTCTTAAAAAAAAAAAAAGATTTTATTTATTTATTTGAGAGAGAGAGAGAGAATGAAAGGGAGGAGGAGCAAGCTAGGACTCCCTGCTCAGCATGGAGCCCAAGTGGGCCGGATGCAGGCCAGTTCCAGGACCGTGAGATCATGACCTGAGCCGAAGCCAGACACTTAACCGACTGAGCCCCTCCTATGTATTTCTATTAAAGATTACCCTTTTTGGTCCTTTGCAGAAAAGATCTACCCTAATGATGTTCCCTTTGCTTTCTTCATGCAAGTCCTCTACAAAAGATGGCTTTGGAGGATGATCCCATGTAATGAAACTGAAACTCACTTCTCCCTTCTCTTGATCTCTGCACATAACTAGTTTTCAAGTTTCTGGGGGATTAGTTGAAATTCTGACAGAATAGAAACAGTCTCCTCAGTCTGCCTAAATGCAGCCATTTCTCAATGCAGGAAGTTAATGAAGATGGCAGAATCCATTACTTATTTTTTGTGTCAGGATATAAATCTTTTGATGTAAAGATAGGATTCTGTTTGTTTTGTCTTAATTATCTGTATTTTTAGGTTAAACCATTTCATACTCAAATATACTCAAATCTCAAAGAAAAATCTAGTAAGAGAGTAAGTACCAGATTTCAAGTATACATTTCATACATCCTTGTTAACTTTGCAATTAGAGTCTTCTTTGGTGCATTCATTGAAGACACATTTATTGAGCACATACTGTGTATGCAAGGATGGACAGGACCAGAACCCTGTCTTTAAGGATTATGTCACCTAGCAGAAGGAACTGAATAAGAAAGCAAATTATGACACTTTGACACTATCCCGAGTCTGACCAGCATTTTGTCATTCAATTCAGTATAGATATTTTCATTAACTAATACAGACCTTGTAGAAAATTTTGTTGAAATACAATGATTACACTCATCTTAATTTCAAACTTGGTAATGATCTATTATGTCAAAACAAATTCCATTGGAGATTTTAAGAAATGAAGAGGCTCTTAATCTATCATTTAATATATTATTGATGGATGGAATAACCACTTTTACATGGTCCAAGAAAGTATGATATATCATAGCTGGAGTAAAATCTGCATGCATTCATCCCACAGTAGAGTGTATTTCAGGCTTCATTTATAGACTACCTTTAGAACAACTTCAATCCCTCTGTTTTTCCCCTAAATATTTGCCTCTTTCACATCTACACAGATATGCTGGAAGGAATGCCTCATTTGCTCAGATGTTTTTGGAGGCTTGCCCAATAGAAGATTTTAGCAAGCATCTCTCAAGAAGACGTTGTCACCACTGTAGCTCAGTCCACTTTGTAGGCACTGCTCTGGGCTAAAACCCTTCTGTAAATCTCAAAATCCATTCTGAATATACAGCTTTCAAGCTTTCAGATTCTATTCTCTGGCCCTGAATTGTCTGTTGTACTCATTAATTACCTTTTTGTGAAAGAAAAAAGAATAAAAATAAAAAGAAATCTCTCTCAATTTCCCTAAAGCCCCAGACCTTTCTTAGGATTCACCAAGAAAAGCAATTATCTTTTTGTACAGTATTGATCTGTCTGGACATTGCCTCTCAGTGGATCATCCATTTAGTTCTGGAATTTAAAAATCCTCACAATGCCAACCTCTGTGTTACCACCTGAATTAATGTCCATTAATGACCTGCAGGCACCCACCATTGGTCAAGTTCACTATCATATTAAGCTGTTTGACAATGGAATTTCACTCAGGAAGGAAAATACTTTGGTTTATGTTGTGCATATATTTGAAATTTCTTCACTTAGCAACATTTAAGACCCCAAACTTTGATTAATCAACTAAGCTCCAAAATTGAAAGCATGCTCTTTGGGAGAAACACACGAGATTAGTCACAGAAGCCTTATAGAATTTACTATATCATAGTACTTTCCATGTATGACTGATAAAAATCTGTGTAGGACATTCTGGCCATAGAATGCCAGACATGATCTTCTGAGGCTTCATGTAATTCATGATACCACTGAATTCTTTGAAGGTTTCATTGGTAAATATATTCTAGAATATGATACATTAACATTAACACTATTTTACAAAATCACTTTGAAAAGAGAGACAGCACTGGAGAGTAGGAACCTGCTGACAAATTCAATTTTTTTTTTTATTTACTGATGCATAAAATAGATTTAGGGTGATTTTTCTAGCTGACCAGCTAGTTTTCTCAATATTAATATTAAGTAAATATTAACATTCAACTGCATTTTAATGGATTCTTTTTATATATATATTTTATTTATTTATTTTACAGATAGAGATCACAAGTAGGCAGAGAGGCAGGCAGAGAGAGAGGAGGAAGCAGGCTCCCTGCTGAGCAGATGGGTGCCCCCATTTTAATTGATTCTTTTGAAGTTTGGATACAATACAGAGGGACTCAAGAGCTAGAACTTGGGGCCCCTGGGTGGCTCAGTGGGTTAAAGCCTCTGCCTTCAGCTCAGGTCATGATCCCAGGATCCTGGGATCAAGCTCCACATCAGGCTCTCTGCTCGGCAGGGAGCCTACTTCCTCCTCTCTCTTGGCCTGCCTTTCCACCTACTTGTGATCTGTCTGTCAAACAAATAAATTAAAAAAAAAATTTTTTTTAAATCTTTAAAAAAAAAAAAAAAGGAGCTAGAACTTCTGGATATTCTTTGTTGAGTTGGCCAAGCCAGATTAATGGCAGCAAAGAAGGGATAACTTCCTGATGTGAGCACTCTAGTTCAGTAGGTATACCAGCAAGTTCCAGGAACTCATCTTTGAGAAGGCAGATAGATATCTACTTATGACTGGTCTGAGTCATAGTTATTGTGGTCTATGATTGCCAGTTGGTAATATCTACCAGAGAATTGATCGTCTCCTAAAAGAGAGACATCCATAATCTTAAGATGATATAAAAATAGTATAATTTTGACAGAAATAATATTTAAACCAAGTAAGATGCTTTTTAGTGCTCAAATATACTCTCTGCCTGAATTTACTCTTACTTAGGAGAAAAGAGATTACCTTCTCCAAATCAAATATTCTGTGGAAAATTTTGCCACTTGTCTGTCATGCTAATTGGCATTTGTTGATAGATTCTCATTCTTCCCCCAAAGATATGTAAAGTCATATCATATCAGACTACATAAAACCCCCCTGGCAAGATTTTGAGGGCTCTGCCTGCAGTACCAATTTTCAAGATTTTCCCAGCAATCTTTTCCCCGAAGCCTTGTGACTGGCTTTCTCTCTTGTTAGGAAAGGCAGGAACTATGCAGACACATGAGTGGAAAAGCTGATAAAACAATCTCTTGGTTTCATCTTGTTGCCTTCCACTCCAGGGACCAATATGACATGAGTGTACCATAGAACAGAGTGGTGTGGAGCCTGAAGGAGTCAGGGGACAGACTATGTAGGCGTTAGGAAATCCCAGAAGAACAAAGAACCTGGATTTTTGTTTTAGGTACACCTGGATTTAAATCTGGTCTCAGCTGTTTACAAGTGGCAGGAACCTTGGCAAGTCACTTAACCTCTGAATTTCCAATCTCCAATTGTTACATGAGGATAATAGTTCCTATCTTTGTGACTTTGAGGGGATTACAGGGAAAACAAAACAAAACAAAAGCAGACACATCCACTCCTACACACACACACACTTGTGCGCCAGTAAGTGCTTTATGAATAGCAGCCTTTTTTATGAGAAAATAGTCACTCCGTTTATAAAGGGTGTTTTTAATTATAAAGAAGTATTTGAATTGGGTTTGCACCTCACTTGGGGGCTTTCTTTCTCATGAAAGGCAAATTATTAGTTATTTGAAGGGGTGTCTAATTGCTTCTTAAGAAGGGTCTTCTTGGGGCACCTGGGTGGCTCAGTGGGTTAAAGCCTCTGCCTTCGGCTTGGGTCATGATTCCAGGGATCTGGGATCGAGCCCCACATCAGGCTCTCTCTCGGCGGGAGCCTGCTTCCTCCTCTCTCTCTGCCTGACTCTCTGCCTACTCTCTCTGTAAAATAAATAAAATCTTTAAAAAAAAAAAAAAAAAGAAGGGTCTTCTTTCCTCCCAGATTAACTTCCACCCCGACCCCAATTTGGCTGACTGTTCACATTTGTGATTATCTGCATTAATCATGTAAAATGTAATAAAGAAGAAATCCAAAGAGGGATTTAGAAAGAGGGAACTCTAAAGGGAAGTCCTTCCCCGTTATTCTTGGGCTATCCTTTGAGTAAAATGAGGCACGTATCTATGGTAGGCAGTTTAATACCAGTGCAGATGATAAATTACTTGGCCGACCTGTGCAAACTCCAATAATTTTTCCTTCTCAGTAAGGAGCAAGGTGTGCCTTGGGGTTTACCTGACTGGACTGATGTGCTGCTGGCACCAATTCAGGAGCTCAGGAAACACGTTACACTGTACAGCGACCCCCTTCCTCTATGCGGTCCATTACATAAGGCCGCAAGTAGACAGAAGTGTGCGAGAAGAGCAATGTGAAGCATGAACAGCACCAGGGCTGAAGACCAGCCTCCCAGAGGCTTTCCACCTATGAAGATATATTATGGAATCCTGGCACAAGCAGATTGGCCAATGCAACCCAACCGCTGAATTGGAAACTCTTATTTAGCAACCCTGGATCTTTTATGCATTCCCTGCCATCATCCTGTATTTCTAAAATAATGAGGAGCTTCTATGTGTCAAGTACAGTGTTGTGTACATTACATATGAGGTCACATTTCACTTTCTTAACATGTGTGGAAGGTATAGATTATAACCCTGAAGAACAGCTCCAGAAAGTGATAGGCGACTACTTAAAGACCATCCCAGGAGGAAAAGATAGAGTTAGGGTTAAAAGCCAAGTTGTTCTGATAGAGATCAAAAACATTGTTGAAAAGATGCTGTTGACTTCCTCTGAGATCTCCTTGCCCCTGTTGCTTAGAGCAGATGACTATAAAATTTTTTTCACTGGGAAGTTTAAGAATATCAGATGTGAACTTCCTTGACTCTCCTCCTGTTCATAATTTTGGTACAATTCCCCAACCCTGTTTTCATTTTTGTTCTATAGGAGAGGTGACCAGAATTAAACTATCCCCCTTGGTCTTTCTTCCCTTTCCCTGCTTCCTTTCCCTCCAAGTTGGCCAATTTTGTCTATGTCTTCTCCCATGCAATGTCAGTCTCTGCCTTTGTACTGGCCCTTTCTCTTGTGCCTGAAAACATCCTTACATCTCCTTTCTACACACATGCACACTCTTGTATCCATGTCATTTCATTACCTTGATGGAGATGACCTAGGAGTTTGCAACTCTGTGAGGTAAGTAGGGCATACATAGGCCCCATTTTTGCATATCAAAAAGCTGATTGTCACAAGCTAAGTGACTCTGGGGTCTTGAACCCTATGATCAAGACCTTGACAAAGGCAGAAGAAGGGAGTATAAAACTCAGGTCTCCCACTCTCTTTCTACATGCAAAGCCAATGACCACTCAATGCCAGTTGTGAACTTAAGATGGCCTCTTTCAGGTAAGGTCACCACAGCAAGTTCCACTTTTGTCTCTGGAGCATGGAGACTGCCTCATGCATGGAACAGAGCTGCCAGCCCCAGGTGCTGGGGCCCTGCTTATGATAAGTGACACATCTCTAATTGTCGCATTGCCCAGACATCGTAATCTGTCCTCCCAGGTATGAAGTCCCATTAATAACTCTCTGGGGAAGGGAGGCAGTGTCCCAGATGCAGTCTTGTCACATGATCTGCTCTCTGATACAGAGCTCCCGTAATCAGTGCTAACATGCCCTCCAATGTGTCACAACACTCATTGTCTCTCAGCCTCTCACAATATACAGGAGGAAGCAAACCCCCTTATCATTTAATAACACTCCCTGATACTGAACGCTGGAGAAAATGGAAACACACTCTGAGGGAGAGGAGAAAGCTAGTTATGTGAGGAAGTTATTACGGTGGCAATGCAGGCCAGAGGAACAGATCCTACTTTAACCCTATTGCCGCCATCACCCTCAGGCCGGGCAGACTTCTGACAGGACAGGAGCCCCATGCCGATAGAGGAGATGCTTCGGGGGGATGAGAAGAAAAAAATAACTATGGAGTCTGTGTTTCTGCTCTGCTGAATGAGGTTTTGTGTCATTGTTTTCACCTTGAAAAGAAATACAGTTTGACATGGAGCACCAGTTGAGAGTCTGTCCTAGGATTCAGAACTGATTTTGGTCATAAGCATATGCATTGGCCTCGGGGTACGTGTTTATACAGTGGAAGAAGAATGTTTTCCCCTGGTTAGCATGAGGGCATGCTACAAAATGGAATATATGGTATAGGGCAAAGTGCTTTAAGCTTTTAGGAGAAACTATTAAAAAAGTGATGACAATAACAACAGCTAACATTTAAAAGACCCTTAGGATGGGGTCAGGCAGTAGTATATCAGGACTTTCAAGGTACCTTCTCATTTAATCCTCACGTCAACCCAATGGAACTTTATTATTCTCCCTTTCAACAGATGGGAAAACTGAGGCAGGGGAAGCTATGTAACTTGCCTAAAGTCACAGAGCTATTGAGGAACAGAGTCGGGATTTGAACCAAGAAAGTCTGGCTCCAGAGCATGCTCTTGGTAAAGAAGTCTACTGTTAAGTAGAAACCTTGAATTTTATGTTGGTGAGAGAAACAGAAAGAGAGAAACAGAGACAGATAGAGAACCTGTAGAGAGGGCTCAACAGGAGGGAGCACGAGAGATCAGAGACCATGTAGGCAAATGATACCTCACCATCAATAGAACCCTTTAACCCACCCTCTTCTCCAGCCTTCAGGAGCTCAGTCTCTACCTTCCTCAAACTCTACCAGAAAAAGAACATCAGGCATTTTCCTCATACACTACAATCTGACAACCACGAGGCTTGTGTTTTACCCCTAGCCTTCTCACTAGCCAACTGGGACCCTAGGTAGGTAAGTCTCTGGGTTTCCGCATGGTTACCTCTAAGATGAGTATTTGGATGACAGCCTCTCTGAGGCCCTCCAGGCTTGGACCATTCATTCTGGACTTCTGACTGAGAAGCTGCTGGGCCCGCCCACTCACTCTATCAGTACAGAGATCCCCACTGGAGCAGGCATCTCCAAGGTGGGCTGAGCATCCCCCCAGAAATGTCAAGGTGGGTTCACTGGGGTTATGGCAAAAAATACTGGAATGTCTACTTTTGAAATCTTCACTTTTAGAAATTCTGATATTGCTGTATGTTTCATAATATAAACAACAGGTTAGCATGTGTGCACACTACATTAAACACAAATATAAGTAGTACAAGGTTATTTTTTTTTTTCCTGTGGGTGGACCATCAAAAATGTTTGGAGGCCACAATCCTTAAGATCTAAGCTGGGTCTGGCTCTTTGCAGTGCTCCCCAGAGGCTATACCCAATTTGCCATATTGGTGGAATCCTACCAATGCCTGTGGACATGGACTAGAACTTAAAGCTAGTACCAAGGTGGTTCACACTGCAATTTATTTTTGCCTCCTAAAATTCAATGCTTAATGCCGTTTCCTAACTTTAAACCACAGGGCAGGCATAATATTAACAGTAACAACAGCAACAACACTATTAATGATAATACTAGTTTAAAAGCGTGTGTACTAGGGGAGAAAGTCCATCTTATTACACAACCATATCTGAAGCCCAGGTTTTTAAGGAAAATATTACTCTAAAGGACAGGTGCAAGTGCCCGATAGAATCAAGACATTCTCTCTCAGAAAAAAAAAAAAAATCATCATTTACTCTTAAGCCTCTGTGATTATCCTTACAGTACGCTAAAATATATGAAACATGTTGACAGTGCCCTGTTAGCTTTCTCTCCCATTCTGTCTATTTTTCTGAGTCACAAATAGATTAAGTTCAATTTTGAAGTAATCCTGTCACTTGATTTCTCTCTATATATTCAGATACTCACAGAATGCTTGGAATATGATGTGCTATTCTGACCTCTTTAGTTTGTGAAGAATATTGAAATATCAGAGAAGTTACAAAGATAGTCTCAAAAAAAAAAAAGGCAATGTTACAAAGGCTGGAAGATAAAACATAGGAGGAAAGGTGGGAAGAGCTAAATTTATAACGTCTGGCAAAGCAATGACTCCAGGGGACTAGATCACAGCCTATAAATACCTTCAAGGTAACAATATAATTGAAGGGAAAGCATTATTCATAGTCTCAGAAGATGATATGACTGGAAGCAATGGCCTGAAGCAATGGAGGAAAAAGTTTAGGTAAAATTGTCAGGAGTAGTACAGGTAGGAGGGGAGTGGGAAAATTCTTGACTATCTGAGGAATGAAATAGGAAAAGTAATCTGGGAGGAAGCATTTGAAGCACTTTGATCCAGAGAGCCCAAAGCTCTCGAGTAAAAAACAGGGATTAATAATGTGTTCCTGGATCATGAACCACCTTTCACTCTTAGGACAATACAGAGCTCTCAGACGTACCCCTAAAAGGCAGCCCCCTTCTGAAAAGGCTAAGTAACTGGGAGTTTTGTGTGAAGACTCTAAATTAGAGGCAAATAGCACACTCTGACACACCAATATTGTAAAACTATGCATTAAAATAGGATAGAAAAACGTGTTATTTTATGCATATTATATGAAATGTCATATTTTAAGAATGACACCCAACTTTTCCCAGAAACACTAATGAAATCTTCATTTCTAAATTACCATTCTGTGTTCAGTATGAATGTTCTCAAAGAGCACAAATACGTGAGCCAGTGAGTTGAAATCATTAAATGTGTTATGCTAAATACCAGGTTATATCTAGGAAACAGATATGTGAGCCCCATATATTTTGGACAGGGCAAACAGGTGCCCTTAGGACAGCAATGTAAAGGTCAACTTCTAGACCCTTCTAAATTAGGCATGTGTCTATGAAAATGTTTGAGAGCTCAGTTTATGTATAAAATGCAAAGGTATGACCCCACACTGTTAACACTCCTTCTGTGTGAGAAGACTCGGAATATCTAAGATCTGCAGGTGTGGGGCAGCCAAGGGGATGAATGAAGCTGAATGATTTGTGTGGCAGGGAGAGGGTGGAGGATACAAGTGGTGAGAAATGGCATGTCCATAAAAATGGCAACTGTCCCTTGTCTCCAGCTGGCAGATGCCACATAGGAACAGTGGCCCAATATAGCTGAACCTTCTGATTTTTTGAAGAGAAACTGTAAGTCTCAAGTTGTATATGAAGCATCTGAATTTTAAAATATATTTGTGTATTGGATGAGGCCCAAGGGACACTAACTGGGCATATTCTCTAAACTTCTCACATTGAAGACAAGGGACTCCGTGTCTGAGATCAGGAGCCAGGCACAGCATGTTGGTGGGGCTCAAAGAAGAAGTCGGGCTTGTTTGTGCTATACTGCTGAAGACCAGGGAGACAGAAGGAAGAAAATAACTTCACTCCTGCTTTTTCAGTCTGATGGATCCAGGAAGGGAAGAAGTGTTGAAGCAATTGCAGTATTTCCATTTTCAATGGCCCCAAGCAGCTGCCCTGTGTATGCTCAGGAATCTAAGCATGCTGACTGGGTTCATGACCAATAAGGAGGGCACAGAGAGCTCTGGCCTTGCTGTCAGTCATCAGGAACAGTGGGAACTCCCTCTGAGAGGGAATCAAATCTTTGTCTATTCAGAAGACAGAAGAGAACACAATGGTGACTTTTTATGGACACACACAGAAACTTAGTGGAAGTTTGTTTCCAGAAGGTGCTATATGAAAAGCAATGGTTAGGTTTCTAAAATCTAGAAAGTCTCAGTCTAAGTTTATAAGGTGATTCTTGGTGGTTAGAAATGGAGTATGAATTCACAGAAGAGTGTGGTTCGGGTTGGGCTCTTAAACACACACACATACACATTTTTGCTGGTGGGTAAAATGAACGGTTCTTTCTCAATTCTGTGATCTTGACCAGCTCACATGTGCAAAACCACATGCAGAGAATTTGGCATCAAGTCTCACTATTTCACAAAATCCATTGTCCTCCTGGAGAGAGACATGAGGGCTGAGATACATACCTCATCGAGATGTTCGGTTTTCATGCTAGGATTAGGGTTCATACCCAGGATAATTTGTTGTTAATATAATAGTCATATCAAACACTCACTTTTTACAGAGAAGTAATTTGTGGAAATATATGGAAAAGTCTCCCATAGAGCCTTCTATGTTCTTTCACACCTACTGTATAAAGTGGGTGTTTTTGTTTTGTTTTGTTTTGTTTTGTTGTTTAGAAGGAAAGATCTAATGATAAGGTGGTCAGTTCCAGAAGGGGGTCTGTTGCAAGATGGTGAATCCCCAATTTTGGATGAAACACATTTAACTATTCTTTGGAGAATCATTGTAAAATAATCATTCCCAGAGTGTCTGCAGAGACCTAGCTCAAATAAAAGATCAAGATTTAGAAAAAAAAGACTTGAATGGTGTTCCCCAGAGCTGACTTACTGTGTCTGCATTTCAGTCCAATGTTTGCCTGTGTTTAACACACACACACAGCTTGAAGAAGGAAGCGCACACTCTGTGTTTTGCAGTGTTTGGGTGTGAATCAAAGGGAAACATGTGGTCCCATTCTGTTTCCTGTGGCATTCAGTGAAGTGAAGGGAAAACCTAATTTGTACTGATACTGTCACCACAGGCGCTGTTCTTGTCATCGACTGGGTATGGGGCCTGGGAGCCCTAGGTCAATATGTGGACAGGACGGTATAAGCAGTCTTAGAGAATATACTGGAAACAGTGCGGTCTATCTCCCAGGGAGGGTGAGTTTTCATTTGATTTTGGTCTTTGTCTTTTTTTCCCTCTTCTCAGTTAGTACTGTCTGGATGCCTCAAGCAATTTGCTGTCTATGAAATAAAGATGGATGTTCTGAAGGCGTCCTGCGTGATTACAAATAAAACACTAGGAATGGCCACAGTCATTTCAAAGAAATAGGCACAGAAATGGAGGGTAAAGATGTTATTCCTTTTTGTTTCATTTTGGTACTGGAAACAACCTAGAGTGGTTGTTCATGGTGGTCTCAGTAGAACTAGCTGGTGAGAGAGCCCTTTGTGCTCTTTGATTATAAGAGTAAGAGAGGTTCACATGCAGATTTGGAAAACCGAGAAGAGTACAAAGACGGAAATAAAAGTTTGGCAGGGATTTGCCAATCTGTTAATATGACAATTAATTAAATATATTGGACATTGCATTTTCAGCAAATTCTGCAGAACCCAGGTTCTGATTGCCTGTACCCATTAGAAGGTAAGCTCCATGCAAACAGGCAATTTGTCTATCTTACCTACTCCTGTATCTTCAGGTCCTAGAATTTACCTGACATATAGTAGCAGCTGGTTGGATAAATAAACGAATGACTCATCTTTCACTAAAATAGGCTGGTAATCTTTGCCTGTCTGGCTAATTTTAACTCAGCAAATCTATTCCTCCCACCTCCCGTTTTTCTAAAACCAACTTTGTCATGTTATACTTCTTGCTATGTGCCCCTATTCCTATTCTCAACTAAACCTCAGGGAGATTTTTGTCTTATTTTTAAAGACAGCTGCTCTTTGTGGGTAGTCAAGGACTTCCCCCAATGCACCTTCACAGGGCTTTCGGCAACATGTCGCACCAAGTTTATTTTCCTCTCTCACACTTTAGTCTTGAATTTAAGCTTTGCTGTTTAGTCATGCAACAAAACCAGCTCCAGTGTTGCTGATCTAAGTAGCAAACATGAAAGCCTATTAGCCTTAGGAATTAGGCATCAAGTCAGGGGCAAGTTGAATGGAATCTGCTCCCATTCTAAGAAAATGTGATTTCCAGTGTAAAGGTCTCCCTTTCAAGTTTTTACTATGTTGTCCCACTAGACTTTAGAAGCTAACAGGCCAGTGGATAACAGCCTGGAGCTCTTGTGAAGATACTTCCACCTGGTTTTAAATTAGAAATACAAAAATTAAATACTGACTGCAGGGAGACTAAATGTATCTCCTCCGTATTGTTTGACATCAGTTAGGGTTTTCAAGCAGGGATATTTGAAGACTTCTAATATGGCATTTACCACACCTAAAATATGAGAATGCATTTATCTAGTAATCTCTGCTCAGATATACTACATTTGAAAGGATTTGTGTTAAAATTTGGGGAAAAAAGTCACCTCTGAGCTTCTCATAGCACCATATTGCATTTAAAACCTCAGATTAGTTTCCAAGCCTATTCTGCACAGGGATGTTTAAGAAAGTGGTTTGGGAGTAATTGGGTGCCTAATGCCATTGAGACAAAAACAAATACTGGGAAGCAATAAAAGGGAATGTAAAACGGAGAGCTTCTCTGAATCCCAAAACAAAGTGACCTAATTCCAATTATGTATTCTGCTTCAGCCAAAATGTTGTGCTCCATCCCTCTATTTCTGTTTACCATTCTTTATGTGGATTAAAAAAAAAAAAAAATCACAGGCCCTATTAAATTCACATCTGACTTTAATATTAAATAGGTATTTATCCAAAGCAGTATGTATGACATTAGAATCAAACACACCACCATCTCATCTGTTTTCCTTTCCTGAAGACTAGGAACAAATGGCTACTTACTCCTTGGAGCTTTAGTTTTGTAATCTCTAAAAATGAGGCAGTCTCACTGATTGGACAGAGGTGTGAGGACTGTAGAGTGAATGGGCTCTTATACACGAAGTAGCTAGCACAGTGACTAGACAATGAATAAAACAGCAAATGCAGGAGTGATTACAAAAATATGCATGCCATCAGGTGAGAATGTGGGTTTGTAGCGATGAGAAATCAACCAGTAGAGTTTATTTCGAAAGGATTTACTAAGCCTACGTACTGTACTTTGCATTTGAGAAAGGGCTGGAAAATTTTATGACCATTAGTAACATTTGTAGCTATCCAAGCTAAAATGATGATGAGGGCAATCAGATTCCATGCCTCACCTGCACAAGGTGGTCAACGGGAGTCAGGGAGTGTGTTCTTTGGGGAATTGCAGTACGACCTGAAATCCAAACAGCGTCCCCCAAACTGATGTTCCAAGGGGCGAGGTGTAAGTTCTGAAGACATATACTAGGTAAAAACAGCACTCGAAGACCACAGCCTTTCACGAGCTCTCACAGTTGGGCCACTCACATGTTGGCTCTGATTTGCCATTTGCCTGGTTGCTAACCCTCTTGTTGAAAACTACAACCACCTTAGCCTCACTTAGGTCCTCATTTCCAGGTCTCCAACCATAAACTCTCAGACACCAACAGCTTTGCTGGATGGTAGGCGCACATAAATTATTATGAAAATGATCTTATCTTCTTTGTAGATCTATCAATAGTAATAGGGCCCATTTACATGCATTATCTCATTTGATCTTCCCTACAATACAATGAGGTTGGCAGAATAGTGTCTATTTCTTCACCATTCACGTAAGGTAACAGCTAGCTGGCGGAGTCTTCTCACTCTGAGTTAGCAATGCCATCAAAAACTAATAAGAGAAGCACAGAATGACTGCTGAGGAAGCCGGAAGGACAAAGATTACATGCTATAATAAATACCAAAAAAGAGAAAGAAGGCATCCAACAAATGGATGGCACATAAAAGAGGTGTGACTAAAAGGTATGGAAAAACTAGCTCTATAGCTACTTGTGTTTGAAAAACCTCTCTGAATCCTCTGGATCTCTGTAACACTTCACCATCTAGGTTTTCTATGACCCGCTAGCTTTTTCTTTTTTGCTTCCTCTCTTTTCCTCCTGCATTTTGGAAACTTATGTACGTATTTCCCAAGTTTCTACTCATTTATGTGCCCGTAGATCTTAGCAAGCCTCAGTTTCCCTTGTCATTTCAGGCTGCAAATTTTCAAATCCCTGCTTCTGCCCACATCTCTCATCTGAGTTCATCACGCATTTCCAATCGGAACTCTCTAGACTGACCCTCGGATGCCTTATGTACGTGTTGGATCACTAACATCAGACTCTGACTGCCTTATCCTAAAATTCATTTTTCTTACTTGTGCCCTGTTTTTACTGTTACTGTTAATGAAATTTAACCTTCCCAGTCTCTTAGATATTCCTTAATTCCCTCCCTTTCCATCCAACCAGATGGCAACACCTATTGATTTTCTCTCTGGGATGACTATCCTTTTGTTTCATTTTTATTACCTTCCTATGATCATCATCACAGAATAAGTCCTTAAAAATGTTTTTCCTGGACTACTTAAATAATAACCTGCTATCTACTGTCCTTGAACCCATTGAAAGCCACGCTTTCAACGAAGCCAAAGTAATCTTTCTGAAAATTAAGCTTTGGGCATTTCATCTTCTGCTCATAGACTTTCAATGTCTTCTCGTTACTTTAAGAAGCAATCTGTCCATATGGCATTCAAGCCCTCCTCACGATGGGCCTGAAGTACCTTGAAAGAAAACAAGCAAATAAAACTGAAGCCTTAACTATCATGAATTTGGCATGAACCAGTTACTCATTAAGCATTTTCATATATGTTATTATAAATCTTCACACAGACTTGCAAGGCAGCATTACTACTTTTCCTATCTCCATTTTACACAGCAGTGAATTCCTCCAAGGCCAGAGAGCTAGCCGGGGGGTACAACTAGATCTTGAAACACGAACCACTTGCCTCTAAAACATAGGCTCTTTCCGCTATTCCACACTGCCGGCCTTTTCCCTCAAGAGATTTATTCTGGTCAAATTGAACACCTAACAGATTTGGGAACATAGCCTGTATTTTCCTCCTTTGGGGAGGGAAACTTCCTCTAGCATGTTCTTCATGCTGGCTATCTTCATCTAGCATGTTCCTTCTTCAGGTTCCAGCAGCCATAATCTGTCCCACCCTGTCTATATTCATTTCTTCATCTCTATAAATTATACTAGTCTCACCTTCCTTGGAATCTACCCAGTGCTATCTGAAAACAGCCATCTGTACAATTTTTATTTCCCTCCTTGATGTTAAATTTTACATCACAACCCCAAATAAATTGCTATTCCACAAATACATGTTGAATTAAATGATCACTACTATACTCTCTACTCTGAAACTTTCATTAGGAGTGTAATAGTAATTAAGAGTCAGAACTGGATTTGAATGCCTGCTCAGTGCTATCTTGGGAAATTTCTTTAGCTTCATTGAACATCAGTTGTCTCATTCATAAAGTGAGGATATTAATAGTGACTACCTCATTGAGTCGTGAGTCCATAATAAAATGATGTAAACAGAATTCTAACGCAGTGTCTGGTACCTGGTACTTTGTCAATCGATAATAGTAGTATAAGTGATAATAATGGTAGGAGTGTAAGATAATTTACTAATGGTCCTAAGTAAATGTAGGAAATAATTATCTGTGTCATTAAATTACCTGCCATTTTATAGAAAACAGAGTAGAAAAATAAACCAAATTAAAAGTGGTTAGCTAAGAACTCAAGAATAGAATAAGAGACTTTAATTGTCAATCATCTCGTGTCTTCCTTACTATGAAATGATGTCAGGCCGAAGGTTAGCTTGATCGATCAACAGTGCTTATCTAAATGTCCTTAAGTGATTCCAGGCTCTAAAGGTATCATCCTGGCTGGGAAAGACAGGTCCAGCTGTCAGAACTATCTTTGAGGCTAAAACAGTTATACAGTTTCCTCTGCCATCTATCAGGGACACACCAACAAAATGAAACAGCGGCAGCGACAGCATCAGGATGTAAGCATATGATGGTATAGAGTAGGTGGCTAATGAATTCCCCCATTAATACGCTGAGCTTCCATGCCTTCTGAATGCAGTCAGAGATCTGAAATCCATCATCTATAGCTTCAGGGAGTCAATGAGTTATTTCTTGCCCTGTTGCAGTGAACAATACCCCAGGAGTAATGGCTAGGAACAGTGTAAGTGGTTGGTCAATGAGATAACTCATCCAGCCGACAGTGTTAAGGTAGGCCTGCCATGAAGTCATACGAGCCCCAGCGTTCACTTGATGGTACCTAGAGTTTGCCTTGCTTGCTGCACTTCAAATTCACATGTCTAAAAAGCCTCTGCTATTCACAACTTGTTCAGCTGTCTGGTAACTGCAGTAATCTGGGCTGTAAGCCACGAGGTTGGCTTTAAATCAGTAGCATCCTGACTTCTCCTTAGAATATTTTATCACTTAAGTTGCAATCTCAGAAACCTGATTAAAGTTGATTTGTTATTTAAGAAAATAACATAAATGGTTTCCTCTGACTTCAATTTTTTTTAACTGATGAAAAAGTACCAATGATATTAAAATCTATCCATAATTGAAAGCTCACTGTACGCCAGGAGCTAACGAAGTGTGTTACATACATCATCTCACAAATGTGCAGGAAACCTAATATCTCATCATTTAATTACTGCAGCCTTTCAAGTCTGTTAGCCAATGTTGATTACAGTATCCCCAAAAATGTAGCACTTTGCCTGGCACATAAGAAAAACACTCATTTTAAATACACTAGTTGATGTTCATGAGCTAAATTCTCTAAATCCTACATTTTCTAAACTCTTCTTAGGTATGCATTGAGGGTTCTGAAACATGACTGTTACTGGTTACCAGCGAAAGAGTAGTGGATATAAGTGATAAATGAGACAGATAGGGCCGTTTGGCCTCTGCTTCTCATCATTGTTTACCACCCATGAAATATTCTCTATACATTTTGCCAGCTCAATTTTTATGATGCATTATTATACATTTTATGTATATGCTAAATTATCATTCACTTTTCCCGCATATTTTCAGGAACCAAAGTCTATTAAATGTTTTTACTTGTATATGTGCTTTTATGTTTCCAGTTTACTCGATAACGGCAGTTTCTCATCCTCACTCAATTTGGCTCTACCCTCGTTAGGACACTGGTTGCAGCAAGGACTCTCCCTGGGCTCTGTTAATTCCCAAGTATAGGGCCAGGCTGTTTATGCCTGTATCTGATGCCCATGGTGGGCCTCAATTCTCTTTCATACTATCGGTGCCTAGAAAGGTTCTGCTCTCCTGATGCTACTACTACTTGTATATACTTTGTCCTCCTCCTCTTTCTCTCTTTGGCAAGATACGATCTTTGCATTTTCCATGGTTCATACAAGTGAAGAATGACCTTCAGGGCAAGGTGAATTACACATTTACTGGTGAGGTTAGAGCCGTTTGGAGCATTCTACTGAAGGGCAGCGGAGGCACAAGACATCACCTTGTGTCATTATACGAGACAAAATGCCCTACAATGACACGCCAAGGAAGCTCCATGTCATATCCTACTTACCTAACCAGGTCTTGCTCAGAGGGACTCGCCTTCTTCACCCTGTGCTTATAGAACATCCCCCAAAGTCTCGATTGTGAATCTGATTAATTCAGAAACAACGGCTTTCAATCAGATTCAACAGGAATTTGTTTTCAGAAACAGTCTTTTCAGGCTTTCACAAATACTTACCATGAGACTCTTCCTTTCACTGATTTTTTCCCCTATTGAAGTTATTCGGATATGTCATCAAGAAAACTACCATCCTACATTTTTGTGCAGTTTTTAGTCCACAACAAACAACTCCTAAATACTTTATTCCATCTGAACCCCAGGAAAAGCCTGTAGTGTAGTATTTTTGTTCCCATTTAAAAGAAGAGGAAGGTGAAGGCCAGGGAGATGATCACTTGCTTACAGCCAAAGAGTTCACCAGGTGCCGAGACTCAAATGTACATCTTTCGAGTTCAAATGAAACACATGGTTCCACAATGGTGTGCTGCCCCTCGGAACCGAGTGTGCCATCAAAATAAACAGATTTAGATAGAAATACTTCGGGACTAACTGAGTTTGGAGAGAATATATCCCAACTCCCACGCAGGGAGCTGCGTCTGGTCCAGCCTGCGTAAGTGCTCACTTGATCAAATCCCCGCTTCCACTCCCCTCTCCCACCTTCTTCTCCATCTCTGCCGGGATGGAACGGCTAAGCTGGAAGCTGCAGAGAAGATCCCCAGCAGGCCCTCTCCACAGAAGTGGCTAATGATCTGGAAAAGCTCCTAAGCCCAGAAAATCCAAAGAGGCCTTTTTCACTAAGAACAAATAGCAATGAAAGGGAATACGGAGCCAACCTGCCGTGCACAGTACTCTGTGGGAAACAAAATTGCATCTGTTGGACACCTTTGCTGTTTTCTTGTTCTTTCCCTCTCTACTTGCGTTACCAGTCTCAGAAATGCCAACATTCCTCTGTACTCCTCTGCACGCTCCCCCAAATACAGCTCCTTAAGTCAAATCCAGTTCTGCCACTGGCCAAATCCAGACACAAATCTAAGGTACCACCTCCCCACCCAAGCTCACTGAAGACTAACTCAGCAGATGTTGATGGTTTCCTGGAAATATCTCACACAGAGACAGCCGAATGAAGCATCCGGGCCAGCAGTTTATAGATGCACTAGATGTGAGGAACAGACCGTTTATCATAATTCAGCTCTGCTCTGATTTATTCTCCAGGAGTCTCTCCAAACGCCGTAAATTATAGAAAAACAATACCGTACATACCGAACTTAATAAATATTCTATTTCCCCAAATATGGCACTGAGAGAATACTGTCAGCCTTTAATTTGGGGTGGAGGGGGACAGCTTTCACAAGATTACTCGGCCATGATGAAAAGGGCGTAAGTCAGGACAGCGGTCCTCTCTCTTCTCCTACCCACTTTTATCCGGTATCTACATTATAAGTCAGGAGAGAAACAGCTGGAGAAGGTTATAGATTCTTGTCAAACAAAACAGATGTCCTGACCCATAAATTTTCACTGTTCCTGAAAGGTTCATAATTAAAAAATGAATCCAAGAGGATTTACTGTAAATTACATGCAGGGAGAAAGAAATTAATAGCATATCTTTTTTACGCCCTGTATTAACTACATAAAGAGAAGCTAATTGTTGCCCAGTTATGCCCGACCTTCTATTTTGTAGGTTGGTGAAAGGAGGTTGTCAAGAGTTTCATGAGAGAATAGCAAGCACTTCATGGTAATCCTTTCTCTGGTCCTATTCAATTTTTTCCTGATCGGATAAACGAAGGTGAGTGTAACATGACACAGCTTCATAGAGCCTACATGGGAAGTCAACAGGAAGATGTCACTTGCATGTAAGAGTGGCTTCTTTCCAAATATCGAGCAGATTAATTCCACAACAATAGATTTCAATGGAAAAAACATATTTGAAGTAATACTTCCTTACAAATCCCTCTGCCCTAAGACACCGTCCCTCCACAGAATTTCATTTCATGCATACATATACTGCAAGCAAAGATCTTCTTGTCTTTGCCAAACACTTTTCATCTGGGATTTCATTAATATTATGATTAATAACGGACACAGAAAATAGTGCATGTGTGAACCAAAAAATGAAGATGTAAGCTAATTGGAAGCAAACCATCTCTAAATTATTTTAGATCTCCTGAACTTCTCTGATTTTTTTTTTTAAAAGATCTATTTCTTGTCTTGTTCAACACTTATTGTCAAAGCCTACTTAACCACCATGAAGCCCTGTGTGAGTGGGAAGACTTTAAGTTTAAAAGAAAGAAAGAAAGAAAGAAAGAAAGAAAGAAAGAAAGAAAGAAAGAGAACAGGAGAAAGAAAGAAAGAATCAAAGAAAGAGAGAGAGAGAGAGAAAGAAGAGCCTCTGGTCCTTTGGCCAAAATAACGGATAGTCTGAGCAAACTGAAATGGGAAAAAAATCCTTTACCTACAGCACATACCCCCCTCCGTCTTGGTGTCCCTTTCTTTACACCAGTTCTTCACCCAGAGGCACCAATGCCTTCATTCTGCTCAAGCTTCCTCCTGCTCTCTACCCAAATGTCATATGCCCCCCAATCTATCATGCTTCTTTCTCCCCAACCCTCCATGAAAAACTCAAATTCTGTTCAATCAGCTGACCTTGGCCTGGTGTGAGAAGGATCATACCAAGACTAACAACTTTGAACCAATTGGCAAATGATTCAAGGGCTTCCAGTGGAGAAGGAGTTTAAGAAGATGCCAATTTTCCTAAAGAGTTTTTAATGTGTGGGCATCTCAGGATGACAAAGGGAAAGAAGGTGGAAAGTTCAAGGATAGGATCTCAGGTAGCCTAGAGCAAGGGTCATCTATACAGCATCCATCCATCCACAAAGTCCCATTTCAGCGCAGGGGGCAGACTCGCCCACTGGAAGCGGGACTCCTGCCTACTGCATTTGCCTGCTGCTCTCAGAAGTCTCTCTACCCACTGTAAAGCTCGAAGTGACGAAGTGAGAGGCCCTCAGATCTGGCCAACAAGAAAAAGCCTCTTTGCCATTCCTGCTCCGGGGACTCCACAGCAAGCAGGCCTGTTCTAGAGAGGGTGCTCACCTCAGGGTCAGACTCCTTGGTGTTCTTGGAAGCACATTTTTCTCTTTCTTCAAATAGGCTACTAAATGGGTGGTGAAAAGGACTTGTTCCAATGACAGAGTTACTGTGGCTCAAAAACCTTTCAGGAATTCCTAGGACTTGCCTTCAGTACCAGCTTATAAAATACACATTCTCAATCTCTCTCGCTCTCCCTCCCCCTCTTTCTTTACCATGCACCTGCTCCCTCCTTCCTCTCTCCGCCCAGCCACTTGCTAATTACTGAGTTTATGCTTATTTTTGAGCAACTTATGAGCTTGAAAATCATCCAGAAGAGCATCAAAGTACTCTTAGTTGTTTCCAGAATCAACAGCCACTGGAAGAATGACGCTTGCCCATGTATGGCCCCTTGCTGGGAGCATATCTCCAACAGGATAGGTCCTCTTCCCCAAGCCCAATGCCTCCTCCCTCCCCTTGACCCTGGGATCTACCCTGGCTCCCTCTCCTCTCTGTGTCTGCTTCCACTTCTTCTTTTCCTCTGGTGAGTTTCTCTTCTAGGTAAACTGCAAGCAGGAATGGATCCTTTTGCCTCCTGCCCAACCCTTTCCACTTTCCTTAATGGTCCTTAAATTATTTTCTTTTTGAGCAATGTTCTTTAACACAAGGAAACAAGCCACATGCATTAAACAAATCCATGCTTTGCAGATTTTAAGTCACGCAGAAGTATCTTAGTCGTTATTTATGGCTTCATGTTCCTGGTGCACTTATGTCAATGTCCAAAAGAAGAAGCAGGTTTTGGAATCAAGTCTTTTGATCTACTTGGATTCTTTTATTCCTGAGTGTGGTTTTTTTGGTGTTGTTTTTTGTTTTTGTTTTTGTTTTTGTTTTATTTTGTGTGTGGGGGGGTTTGTTTGTTTTTTTGTTTGTTTGTTTGTTTTTTGCTCCGCCTCAGACCTCAGGTTTTATCACGAGTTCTTTATGTCTCTATGAAAAAGTTTGCAGCCTAGGGCAGGGGTCACCAAGGCATAGCCCACAGCTTGCTTTTGTAAATGAATTAAGACTGGAATACAGTCACATAGGTTTTTTGGTTTTGGTTTTGTTTTTGTTGTTGTTGTTTTTGTTTTGTTTTGTTTTTATCTCTGTTAGACACCAGAGAAAATTCACTAGGAAATAAAAAACTGTTTTTAATTATTAGATCAATGAAGTGATCCCACATTCAAGAGACCCATGAGCATGTCTGGACCATTCTAGAAGGATATGGTTTCTCCACCTCATAGCTGTCTATCTTTTCTCTAAGAAGGTCAGATGACGTCCATTGATTAAAAGCAATCTGTTGGGGTTTTCTAGAACGGTTAAGCAATGATATAGCATCACTAGAAAAGGTCCACAGGACCCAAGTGGGTCTACACATTTTGATGCAAAATTTATTCTTTTTTTGCTGTTAAAAATATTAAAACAGAATGCTACAGTTCTTCCTAGAAATTCCCAGGATCCTCATATCCCTTTTATAAAAACAAAACATTTTAAGTACACTTTCAGAAAATAAGAAACATTTCTCTTCAAGGTAAGGATGCTCTAAAACATGAATGGGGAGAAATGGATAAACCGGTAGCGTATTATCTGACTCAGAGAAGATGCTCATGGCTGTGCCAAATCATATTTTTCTTAGTAAGTCACACCGAACAAAAAAAGAAGATAAATCACCATGAAAATGCAAGTGAGCTGGTAATAATAGCCTAGTTATAGCTGCCATGAAATAGTCATTAAGTTATATGCAGCATAAATCTCACTGAGTTTTGTAAATTATGGTGGTTTCTAGAGGCCAAATAAAGATAAACCATACAAATGATGGCTGCTTTTCTCTGTGCTCCTTGGCATGACTTTCTCAAACGCTTAAGCTCAGGCTCATAGGACCATATGTTTCTTGAAGCATCTGAGAAAGCGTTAAGGTTCACAACTCCATCAAGACCCCTCTTTCACATCTTAAAGGTGATTGTTCCTAACCAGCCCTTCTCTGCACTCTTGCCTGGTTCTGGCTCACACTCAGTCTGGACAGGCTTCCGGCTCAAGCCTTACACTTCTAGCTGCTCCTGTTTCCAAGGCATATTGGAAGAGCAGGTGCTGGAGATGGGCAGCACTGGCAGGCTGAACTGGCTGCTGGCTGTTCCAGCCAGCCCCGGAGACCAGCAATAAAATCCCACTCTCTGCCTTCCTCAGTAGACCGGCACATTAGCAAGACTCCGATCCAAAGATGCCCAGGAAAATGTTCCTTTTCCTCCCTTTTGAAGGTTGGTGGTAATCCCCAGTTGATCTTTCCTCGCAACTGCTTTTTTCCCCCTGCTATTTAAACTGAATTCTTATTGCTCCAAATTAAATCCATTCTTTCTGGCCTTGTCATTGCTAACTAATGAGAACAATTCCTCTCTTTGCTCCTGGTAGCTGCACTTTGGGTACTTATGGATGAGAATCATATCCTTTCTTAGCCTACTTTCCTAACTGCAGACCGCACAGGTGATAAAATGGGTTAATTGTTGCTATAAAAATATTTTCTATCCTCATAACAAAGTAATTTTTTCCTCCAAATCATTTTAATTTCTTGGAATTGCACTGTGTTCTTAATAATCTGCAGTGACTGAGGTTGCAGTCCTGTTGGGCTTAGATATACAAGCAAAATGTTGGATATGCAATACACATGAATAGAGCAATCCTGGCTGATTGTGCTATCTCCTTTTTGCCCCACCCACTCTGGCCTCCGTTTTTATCATGGTTTTTACACCTGTACGAGGAAGTCTGTAGCCTAGAGCAGGGGTCATCCAAGTACAGCCTTCAATCTGCCCCCTTTTTTTTTTTCTTTTTTAAGGAGGTTCCATGCCCAGTGTGAAGCCCAAAGCAGGGCTTGAACTCACAACCCTGAGATCAAGACCTGAACCAAAATCAAGAGTCAGATGCTGGACCAACTGAGCCACCTGGGCCCCCCTGCAGACTGTTTTTGTAAAACAAATTTTTATTGGAATATAGCCACATACATTTCTTAAAAGCATGTTATCTGTGGCTGTTTTCACATTATAATGGCAGAGCTGAGGGGCTCTCGCAGAGACTGTATCACTTGTGAAGCCCAAAATACTTGCCGTCTGGCCCTTTACAGAAACACTTCGCTGACCCCCAGCACAGGTGGTCAACTAGTAAAACCCAACTGGGCTTTACTACTTGTACCAGGTTCGGGCGAAGTACTGTGTAAATCTCTCATTTACACCCAGGCAGTCTGCTAAACATTTCACGGCAGTCCAAACCACACAGCCGGGAAGGGAGTCTGGACTGAAAGCGTTTCTCATAGTTTATCCCCGAAGTACCCCACAGGCATCAAGGTTCACTTCTTAAAGGGACAAAAGAGGCTTGACACAGAGACTAACCCAGGGCTACGGCTCCAACACATGTAGGCAATTTTTACTATCATGTGCCCCTTTGCTGAGTCCATCTAGAACGTTCTGTTGCATTCATCTGGCTCAACGACTCACACCAGCAGAAAGACAAAGAAATCCAGGCCAAGGCCTGGTACTCACTATGTGAAGCTGGAGGAAGTCGCCGAGGCCCGGGGCACTGTCGATGCGCACCAAGATGCCATCCTTCACGGTGGTGCTGAAGCCCACGGCCAGGCGGTCCGAACGCGTGCTGGGCCGATCATTGGCCGGCCAAGTGTAGAGGATGAGGCCTCCGCTTTTCCCAAAGATGTACGTAGCGCCAGCTGCGAAAGCAAGGAGAGAGGGAGCCATCAGGGCATGTACCGTGTGTCCCCAAGCTACAGGCACACTGTGGATATTCTGCACAGACAGCTATGGAGAGGAAAGGACCCCCACACACGGGTGCTATTTGGTTACTGAGAGGGATGGCATCCAAGGTCTCGGATGGTGGCTGTCACCCTAAATTAAAGATGCAGGCAAAATGAATGAATAACAAAGCAGATGTTAGCGAGAGACACCCCTAACATCTTCACTTCCCACTGTATAATGGCAGAGGACAAGTAAGATGCTGTGTCTGGAAACGTGGGTATGTTGTGACAAACAACTTTTCCGATCTCAGCAGCAGAATGAATTTTCCATCTTGGCTAGGACAGTCATAAGAGAGAATATTAGTCCCCCAACCTCTTAGCTCCCAGAACATTCTGGTCTGTGTTGTTGGGAGCCATTCCAGGAATGCCTTGCAAGACTGGACGTAAGGTGTAAGTCCAAAGCCATCATCCTTTTCACACCTGGACCTGCTACCACCCCCACAGAAAAGCAAGCTGGAGCCTGAGAAAATCAAGTTCTGCATTTTCCTATTTCACTCTTACATTGCTATAAAAAATGTGAAAAAAATTAACTCCAGAAGCCTTTTAAAAATTAATTTATTTCCCTAGTGATGGTATTTATCTAGTATAATATAACAGCTTCCCTCTCTTCTCCAAACTAAATTTCAAAAAGGAAATATAGAAGACATAGAAAAAAAAAAAACTCACAAGAACGAATTTGGAACATAAATGGTATTGCCACTTAGGAATAGTGGGTTTATCAATGTTTTTAGTATTTCTGCCTTTTCACTCTTATTATTTACAAAGCCAGAGATTAGTAAGATTATATTAATTTAAAAATACTCAGAAAACAAACAGGAAGAAAAATAAAGAAAATATCTGCAATTCATAAATCTTAAAAGTCTGTTGTTAAAAACGAGTTTTTAAATCTAAATTTGGAAGGAAGCATTCAGATTTGGTAGCCGGAACAGACTACATCACTGTAGTTTCTATGGCCATCTGTCTGTTCCCCATAGTGAGTACTTCCATACGTTACTCATCTCAAAGTTCAAAGACTATTTGACAGCAGATCTTCTGTGTGTTCCCACTGAACATGGTCCAATTCTTAAAACTATTTTAAAGCAACATTAGATAAGCATTCAGATTTCTTCAACTTTCCTAAAAATCTCCAGTACTGGCTCACATTTAGTCTACAGGGAATATTGGGTTGAATTATGTTGTATGAAGAAAAAAAAGAGTTATGCAACTTATTTAGAAATTATAAAGTCAACTGCTACAAGGCTAGAATTAGGTGTATATGTCATAGGTCATCCTTATTTTAAGCATTAAGCCACATTGTACTCTGCGGCATATAGAATCTAATTTGTCCTTTTTTCAAATGTCACTATTCCAGTCCCTCCAGTATGCCCAGTTTGTATATTACATGTAGCATAACATTATCTTCCTTCTATGAATGTCTGGATCCTGAGGTGATAGCATCTAATAAGACCTCTGCTGTCATCTGGAGAATTTCGGATTGTGGTGTGAAAGTTTATGGTTAATTCTATATGTAAAACCATATTTGCTCCTCACCATGCACAGATACCCTCAATGCTTCTTAAAATTAGAAATATGGACATCATGATTTACCCTTGATGTCTATCCATCTGTGAGGAATTTAAAAAATTCCCTTTCCTGTAGATGATTACAAATGTCATCGACACCCTCTTCATTCTTTATTTGGAAAACTGAAGGTTACTCAGTGATCAATGTATAGAATCACCAAAAATGCAAATCACCCTGTGACATTTTGTGGCAATTTATAAAATCTTACCCTATTTTATCCCAAATATGTAGTGGATTCTGGTACAGAGATAAATTCATACTCTATCAGGAAATTATTTTATCACTTTATTACAAAAAGAACAAGTCCAAAGTTGATAACAGCAACACATATGCCTGGTGTTTTACAATTTAAAAAACTTTTTCAAATTCATTAGCTGGATCTTCATGACAGTTCTATGGGATATTTCGTTTGTTAACAATGTTTGGAAACAGAGACCCGAGCTTCTGCCTTAAATAAATGGCACCTCTTCAAGTCTCCTGCCTTCCCTCCTACCTCCAAAAGCCTGTCTTCACCATACGCCAATTATAGCTTAATAAAATTATACCATAAACTATACCAGTGGTGATGCAAAGTTGACTATACTTTATTCTTTTCCCATGTTCCTATAAGACCAAAATAGAATGAAAACAAAGCCATAGCTTCCAAACATGGCATATTTTCAAAAGCTAGTCTGGCCTTCTAACCATACAAATAAATGTACAAACCTTCTACTCTGCTTATATCTTTTATCCACTGACTGGTCGGTAATTCTCGATATAAAGAATATAAAGAGGAAGAATGTTTTAAAAGATAAATACACAACTTCTTATATCTAGTGGGTAGGAGGTCATCATGGCTTTACATTTTAAATAAAGAACAAAACCTCACTATGATAACCTCAGGGTAGATCAAAAATCAGTCTTAAAAATTATTTTGATTGCTTTTTTGTTCTGAATTTAGGATGCCACTATGTTAGAGCATTCTAACTTTGTAGATGGAAAAGGGTAAAAATGTACAAAGCCCTAAGCATATAGCTTATATGGCCATGTGGCAATAAATCTTAAAATATGTATTTTTTATATCAAATGTCCTAGGAAGGGTAAATAAAGACCCTGAATGCTCCCATAGTTCAATGTTGGCTTTAAAGCAAGTTAATTAATATTTACAACTCTCTACCCTGAAAACCTGTTATTTTTTATCCTTCTTTAGTTAGCTTTGCTATTTTGCATGGTTTTTAAAGATAAATATGCACTTTCTGCTAATTTTAATATAAAATGCCTAGAGTCCTAGGGGGAACATGGACTTATTTTGCTTTACATTTTCAAATTAAAAAGTTAATTTTGTTATTTTAAAATGTGGCTTGCAAATCAACATTTGGGGAACATCCTAAGAACTGTAAGAACCCTCCTTAATCCATTAAAGATTTTCATTTCCAAGCCATGCAATATCACATCACATGCTTTCCCCCTGAGCCTAGTTTCTCTGACTATTGGTTTCTTGCTGTGCTAAGTAGGCTGGTGCAAAGATCATACTCCATTTATTAATAATCAGAACCTTGCTGGCAAAAAGTGATCAATTCAACTGAAGAAAAACTGCTATGGTGTCATTTTGACAATTTAACATTGTAGGATTTGCAAGTTTGCAAGCATCTGAGATTGCTGAATGCCAACCACAGAGTATTTCAGGAATGACCTCTTCACATTGTCACCTTAACCAAGATATGTATACACACTGTTTTCAAACAGTCAACCAATCTACCATGTTATTTAATATGCAACTTCTTTTGTTTCAAAAGCACCAAGAAATGGGTTTTTATAATTGGCGAGCTATTTACTGTAATGGGGCTGATGGTGATTTTGGCAGAGACAGGTATGTGAGGGTATGGAATAAGTATGTTTTGGGGTGTTTTCTGTGTGTGGGATTCATTGGGGGGAAGATGAGCATAGGACAGGCTCCACCGAGATCATTAAGGACTCCTGGGAAACAGTTTTATGTAGCTTTACAACAAGCTGGTTAAACAGATGATTGATGGTTTCTCAATGAAAATAAAAGATAAAATTTTTTCTAGGTGATACATTTCTCCAAGAAATAGCTCTTAAATCTGTGGCATATATTACTGCTTATTTTACTAAAATTTAATATAATTATTGCTGGCAACTTAACACTTCCTTATTTAGACCATTTGGATAATTATTACTTCTGTTGTTTTGACTTCTTAACCTCATGGTCCTGTCATTATGATACTGTTTTCTATTCTTATATCCAAGTAGCATATTATTTCTTTTTGGTAATTACCAATAGAAATAGAATAATAGACTTGTTTAGGATTTATATTTGATATAAAAATAATAATTAGGTGCCTTGTTAGCACAGTAGGTAGGGCATCAGTCTTATAAAAATAATATATACATACATATGTGTATGTATATACATATGCGTATCTGTGTGTAAGAAATAAGGAAAGTTTAGTTAGAAAACATAGTAGACTACCTGGAATTAATTTATTATTTTCTTCATCAAATAATTATAGATAAAAGGCTCCAGAAATGCATCTAAATGTAATGTTGGTTGTTTAATTATGTCTAAAAAAAAAAAGAAACCAAAGCAAATCAGCTTTCCCTGAAATAATTTTTGGTTGGTGTTGAAACAGAACAATGTGAGCATCTCCCAGGGGAAACCTGAGAAAATTAAATTTAAAGCAAACTAGATCATTTACGCAGGGACAAATATAGCATGTAGAATAATAAATTGAGTAATAAAGTGAATATAATCCTTGCTGAGCAAACCATCTGGTAGGTAAACCAGGGTAAGAAACAAGAAGTCAGACCCCTTCTCCAGTGCTCTTTGAACACTGCCTGAGAACTCAGTGTAAAATCTCATGACGTCAAGGTACTATACCTGCCTTCATATCTATGACTCTGGCCCTTCGTTCCTCATTTCTATTGTAATACTCTTTCATCAACCTTAGCCACGTTTGTGTTCTTTACTGTGAATTGGTAAATCCTTTTGGAAAACAGATGGACTATCAATGGCATAAAATATATCTCGTCTGTAGAAGTAGTTATTGCTCCTCACTTAAAACTACCTTTTATTCAGATCAATTAACCAGATAGCTAACACAACCAAAATGGAAAGACGGAAATGACCCATAACTCTCCTAGCAAATGGAGATGTAAAGCTCAAGGATCTCAAAAACACTAATGGTCTGGGGAAAAAAAAAAAAAAAAAAAAAAAAAAAAATATATATATATATATATATATATATATATATATATACACATAGTTTCTTTGTTTCTTTTGCTCAGTTCGCTCTATAGTTCCCCTTACACACACCCCTGGCTGTTCGGGGAGTGATCATCACAGCAGGACCTTCTACGTTCGTAGCACTGAATGGTTTTCAGATTGTTTTCTTGGGAGTATCTCATTTGCTGCCACTTTCCCCAATACCCACTGAAGTGTCAATGGCAAACATTTTCATTTGAACAAAACAGAAAATAAAGACTCATGGGATTAAGTGACTTGACCTGGTGTTAAGGGGTGAAGCTGAGAGTAGAACCAGAGCTCCCCTTCCTTGAGTCTGCCCTCATTTGCCCTCATCCAGCTGTCCAGCTGGCCCATAGCATGAGGCGTCCCGAAAGGAATCCCCGAAAGGGTCCCCGGGGACCAAGAGCTCCACAAGAAGGAGGAAGCGAATAGTGGATAGAAAAACTATGAACAAAACCTCTGCACTACAGAGGAAGCCTCTCGGGAGTACAAAGTAAGTAATACAGATTTTACAAACAGTCCTGCAATGCATTTATTGAATGGATGGTTTATTATGATCTATTTTGTCGACTCTGAATTTTTTGAAATAAACATCAAAACTGAAGATAAAGAAGCCTTAAATAAAGCAAAACTGAAGGGACAGAATGTTCAGAGAAAAATTTCATCTATTTTAAAGAACATCCTTTATCTTTGGCAAAGAAATGATCAGATTTACTGCTCAGCTAACTGAAAAACTGACAACATTGTCTAAGAGTCAAATAAATAATCAGGGAGCGCCAAGCCCCATTTCTTAAACAGTGCTCAGGCAAGGCGAGGGTTTCCTCCATCTGGGACAATTTTCTTCCTCTTTCTTGAAAGAAGAATGATTAAAAGCAAAGAGCATTAAGCCAGGAAACACACAGGCAACATTTCAGAGCATGTTCGAGTATTCTCAAAGAAAAATTGCAACTCAAAGACTTCCTAGCAGAACCAATACTGGTTTAGTTTGGTACAAAATCTGCTTGGTAATCTTGGAATTCAAACTTGTGCACAGGGTGAATTATATATAATTCACCAATGCCAAAGCCTCCATAGAAGCTGGTAGGAGAAAAATATAAAACCAATAAAATTCTACCTATTAACCTATTTCTTTTTTAGAAATAAGAAAGTACACTACTATTTAATTCTGGTACTAAGTATTATAAAAAAGAACCATGCTTCATCAATGATTACATGTACAAGCCCTATTTTGGCAAAGATGCTTGGTTTGACCTTTTCATGGGAATATTATCATGAATTTTCCAGGGGATCTTAAGAGGAGCCAAATAATTATGCTATTTCCAAAACTGTACCAACAATTGAGATGGCCTCTTGCTATGATTTCTTTCTTTCCTTTTTTTTTTTTAAAGATTTTATTTATTTATTTGACGGACAGAGATCACAAGTAGGCAGAGAGGCAGGCAGAGAGAGAGGAGGAAGCAGGCTCCCTGCTGAGCAGAGAGCCTGATGCGGGGCTCAATCCCAGGACCCTGGGATCATGACCTGAGCCGAAGGCAGAGGCTTAACCCACTGAGCCACCCAGACGCTCCCTGCTATGATTTCTTCCTTCCTTCCTTTCTTTCTTTCTTTCTTTCTTTCTTTCTTTCTTTCTTTTTAAAGATTCTTTCTTTCTTTCTTTCTTTCTTTCTTTCTCTTTCTTTCTTTCTTTCTTTCTATCTTTTTAAAGATTTTATTTATTTATTTATTTGACAGAGACCACAAGTAGGCAGAGAGGCAGAGAGAGAGGAGGAAGCAAGCTCCCTGCTGATCAGAGAGCCTGATGCGGGGCTCGATCCCAGGACCCTGAGATCATGACCTGAGCCGAAGGCAGAGGCTTAACCCACTGAGCCACCCAGACGTCCCCCCGCTATGATTTCTTAAACACACCTGTACCCCCCAAATTCTGAGTAAAATAAAATCACACATAGTTTCCAGGCACATTCATGACTGCTGACAAACATATGACACTTTCTGAATCTCAGAGATAATGACATTTTTAGAAACACATTACATCAAAAATATTTTTACAAAGTTATTTTTACTTATCACATTCTAGGACTCTTCCACTAGGAAAAAACTGATTAGTGATAGAGATTACAAACATTTTCCACATTCAAAGTGATCTAAAAATAAAGCCTCCAGGGATACACTTAAATTCCCTTTGCTTAAAAAAGAATTTTCATAAACTCATTGTTATTGTTGTTGTTGTTTGGGATAATTAATTTATTCACAAGTCTTTGTGCTTAACAATACTAATACTAATATTAATACTAACATTAACATTTCTGCTAACTTTATGTATGAATCATTTATTATATAATACACCATGATACAATATTACAAATTCCCATCCCTTTGCCCTTTAGATATTTTTGGTGTATCAGTTTGTTAGGGCTACCATAAAAAAGTAACACAGACTGTGTGGCTTCAACAAAAGAAATTTACGCCCTATGAGTCTGGAGGCTAGAATTCTGATATTGAGGTGTCAGAAAGGTTGATTCTTTCAAAAATGGCTGTTTTCTTCCTGTGTCATCGCAAGGCCTCCTCGCAATATTCTAATTTCTTCTTCTTTTTTTTCAAAGATTTTATTTATTTATTTATTTGACAGATAGAGAGGCAGACAGAGAGAGAGAGGGGGAAGCAGAGAGAGAGAGAGGAAGAAGCTCTCTCTCTCTGAGCAGAGAGCCCAATGCAGGGCTTGATCCCAGGACCCTGGGATCATGACCTGAGCCAAAGGCAGACACTTAATGACTGAGCCACCCAGGCCCCCCACTAATCTCTTCTTCTTAAAAGAACACCAGCCATATTGGATTAGCAACCCCCTCCCCACCTTTTTAGAGACCTTATCTCCAATTACGTGACATTCTAAGATACTAGGGGTTACAATTTCAACATACAAATTTTGGAGACATATAATTCAGCCCATAACAGTTACTTTCCCAGTTTTAAAGATGAGGGAAGCTGTAGATTGGGGTGAAATAACTTGTTTAAGATCTAGTAGATTCAGGGATTTAATTGAGATTTACATAACTCAACGATCTACATTCCTTTCTTTATGCCACGCTGTATCCCTAATATGTTTACTTTTTCTGTGTATTTGAGTGAAGAGATGGTGATAAAGATGAGAAGAAGGACAATGTTTTCCTAACTTGTCCCCCAAAAGCAAGGAAAAGCAAAACAAAAGAAACCACAAAAAAGATGGAAACTCAATGCCTTCACGATAGAAATGACAGTCTAGGGGTGATCATTTTACTTAAAATGACAGTGGGTTAATAGGAGCTTGTTCTCTGCAAAGTGTGTAAAGCAAGGTCAGACAGTAGGCTGCTTCTCATTAATTACACCATACTCCTAAAAATCTAAATTCTGAAGGGGTGGACTCTATATAAGGTTTATTTCAGAAAATATTTCACAGCCAATTTAATTTAACTTTCATAACCAAGCTTGTTTCTTATATAGCAAAACAAATAAGTCCTAGGAAATTGGAAAATCTTCAGGTTTAAGGAAATAAATATTAAGTTTTATTGTCAAACAAAATGAAAATCCAGAACCCTTCTGTACCATGAGCTCCTGGATGACAGGGCTGTTTAATTTATCTCTCTATCAACACTGAATGCTCGGGATATAAATGCTATTGAATTAATCAATAAAACCTGGTTCACCTATACTTTCGTATCTTCACACTGTCATTCAGGTATCTGTCCATTAATTCTTCTCAGCTTTTTGTCATTTCATCTCAATGTAGAAATATTTTATAAATACTCATCAATGAGGGTTCAAAACATTTCCCAGGTGGAAAACAGAGCTTCCAATTTATAAAAGAAAGCTAACCACAAAAATGTTTAAATAATTTTTCTTTGGTGAACTTTTGGCAAGCTCAGAGAAGAAAATCACACCCATCTTTCATCAAATTGGTTTATGTTACCCCTTAGTTCCTAAATCACATGGCAAACTGTTTTTAGTAATATTCATATATATATATATATATATGTATATATATATACACACACACATATATATACATATATGTATGCATACATATATATATGAATACATCTTAGATTTAACCAACAAGAATATACAGTAGAAAAGGAATGCAACATATTTAAGAATAGCAATGTCATTATTCTATTTTACATATCATTGGGCAAAGACAATATATACATTTGTCCTTGGGCAAAATATAAATGAATGAAAAGAAAAATAAAAATGATCATTTTATAATTACTCATCAGACTTTTCTGTAGCATTTTTTTAGAAACTCGTTCTTTCTGATGACATCTCATGGGACATAGAATAAAAGGGAGGTTCAGAGCATATTCATCTGCCTCCTTTCCCTCTTTTTATTCCACAGCTTTGAAATACCTTCCATAATAAGAGCAATCAAGGGATTTCTAAGTACTGAATATTCTCCAAAAAAGAAATACAGATGAAGAGAAGTTGCTTATTTCTAGTGCTTTGATTTAAATGCTGGATTTATATGGAGTTCACACTTTCATGGAACCAGTGACGATAAACAGAAGATTTTGGTATATTTGTGCCTCTAATTCTTAAAACATTATTTTCCTGGAAAAGTTAGCTAATATTTTTAAGAGTATTGACTCTTCGATGAGATACAGATCCTTAATCATAGAACCCATGTCAGAATTAAGCAAAAGGAAGAAACTTCAACTATTATGGTCCCTTCTCCTATTCTATAACAATCATTTAGCTTCACTGTGCCTCAGTTTCCCCACTATTAAGAGGCGATGATACTTCTCTTACCACCTCATCTCAAAAAATTGCCATTTACTATAGCACCAAGAACCATAAGATACCTGGGAATAAACCTAACCAGAAAGGTAAAGGATCTGTACTCGAGGAACTACAGAACACTCATGAAAGAAATTGAAGAAGACACAAAAAGATGGAAGACCATTCCATGCTCTTGGATCGGAAGAATAAACATTGTTAAAATGTCTATACTGCCTAGAGTAATCTATACTTTTAATGCCATTCCGATCAAAATTCCACCGGTATTTTTCAAAGAGCTGGAGCAAATAATCCAAAAATTTGTATGGAATCAGAAGAGACCCCGAATCGCTAAGGAAATGTTGAAAAACAAAAATAAAACTGGGGGCATCATGTTACCTGATTTCAAGCTTTACTACAAAGCTGTGATCACCAAGACAGCATGGTACTGGCATAAAAACAGACACACAGACCAGTGGAACAGAGTAGAGAGCCCAGATATGGACCCTCAACTCTATGGTCAAATAATCTTCGACAAAACAGGAAAAAATATACAGTGGAAAAAAGACAGTCTCTTCAATAAATGGTGCTGGGAAAAATGAACAGCTATATGTAGAAGAATGAAACTCGACCATTCTCTTACACCATACACAAAAATAAACTCAAAATGGATAAAAGACCTCAACGTGAGACAGGAATCCATCAGAATCCTAGAGAAGAACATAGGCCGTAATCTCTTCGATATCAGCCACAGCAACTTCTTTCAAGATATGTCTCCAAAGGCAAAGGAAACAAAAGTGAAAATGAACTTTTGGGACTTCATTAAAATCAAAAGCTTCTGCACAGCAAAGGAAACAGTCAACAAAACAAAGAGGCAACCCACGGAATGGGAGAAGATATCTGCAAATGACAGTACACACAAAAGGTTGATTGATATCCATGATCTATAAAGAACACCTCAAACTCAACACACACAAAACAGACAATCATATCAAAAAATGGGCAGAAGATATGAACAGACACTTCTCCAATGAAGACATACAAATGGCTAACAGACACATGAAAAAATCAGGGAGATTCAAATTAAAACCACATTGAGATACCACCTTACACCAGTTAGAATGGCCAAAATTAGCAATACAGGAAACATGTGTTAGAGGGGATGTGGAGAAAGGGGAACCCTCTTACACTGTTGGTGGGAATGCAAGTTGGTGCAGCCACTTTGGAAAACAGTGTGGAGATTCCTCAAGAAATTAAACATAGAGCTTCCCTATGACCCTGCAATTGCACTACTGGGTATTTACCCCAAAGATACAGATGTAGTGAAAAGAAGGGCCATCTGTACCCCAGTGTTTATAGCAGCAATGGCCACAGTCGCCAAACTGTGGAAAGAGCCAAGATGCCCTTCAACGGACGAATGGATAAGGAAGATGTGGTCCATATACACTATGGAGTATTATGCCTCCATCAGAAAGGATGAATACCCAACTTTTGTAGCAACATGGACGGGACTGGAAGAGATTATGCTGAGTGAAATAAGTCAAGCAGAGAGAGTCAATTATCATATGGTTTCACTTATTTGTGGAGCATAACAAATAGCATGAAGGACAAGGGGAGTTAGAGAGGAGAAGGGAGTTGAGGGAAATTGGAAGGGGAGGTGAACCATGAGAGACTATGGACTCTGAAAAACAATCTGAGGGTTTTGAAGGGGCAGGGGGTGGGAGGTTGGGGGAACCAGGTGGTGGGTATTGGAGAGGGCACGGATTGCATGGAGCACTGGGTGTGGTGCAAAAACAATGAATACTGTTATGCTGAAAATAAATTTTAAAAATTAAAAAAAATATATATATATATATATAAGTAAATATAGGCACCTGGGTGGCTCAGCGGGTTAAGCCTCTGTATTCAACTCAGGTCATGATCTCGGGGTCCTGGGATCAAGCCCCGCATCAGGCTCTCTGCTCAGCAGGGAGTCTGCTTCCCACCCCCACCTGCCTCTCTGCCTACTTGTGATCTCTGTCAAATAAATTTTAAAATCTTTAAAATATTAAAAAAAAAAAGGTGCCAGTAAGGATCAAAATAGCTATCATGTACACTATACAGAACTCTAGAAATAATTTAGTTTTTCTGTTTTATGGTGATGACCTCAAAGTGCCTACGGTTTGGTATTTGTAGAATTTAATTATTCCATATTCCCAGTACATCTTCCTTCTTTGTCTTGCAATATTAAGCCCCTTCATATAGAAATGACTATTTTCTCCCATGCCACTCATGTGATTTCAATGGAAACTGTCTGTTAAAAATCTTTAACAGATTTTGCCCCTTAGGTAGAGCTGATTAGCTAAGGCATAATAAATAAGCCCAAGTCAGACCAGTTGGAGCATTTCACTGAATTATTATTATTTTTTGTAACCTGGAAGAAGAGGAACATTCTATCAATTTCTCTGATGATAGAGTTATGTCATAAGTGGCACACAGCTGTCATGGCCATGTTTCCTAGCAGAGGGAAAAAAAAAAAAAAACCTGGAAAAAAATAAACCCTGACCCAAAGAATGATGTCAAACTGTTGAATCAAAAGTTGGACACAGGTAGAAAATCTCATCATCGTTGGAGGACTTGGTTTTCATGGCTTGTGTTACAAAGTTGCAACTTTGTCTCATAGAAAGTTTTTAATGCTAAAGGCTTTAGTCTAAGCCCATTCACATTTTCTTTCTTTCACAACTATAAGAGTCCATGACAGTAAAGAACTCCTAGGAACTATCACAGTGCCTGGAACACAAAGGGGCACATAAGGGTTTGTTAAAGAAATTGTCAAAGGATGACTGAGATGATTGAGTGATAAATTATCCAGAAATTTAAGCTATGGAGCACACTCAGTGATTCATATACATTTCAAATTGGGGCACTAGTAAAATTGATCATGTCCTTCTTGATAAAGAAATCCTTAATGATTTCTACAGAATATGTATATATATATGTTTTACTATATGTATATGTCCCCAATAATTAGAATATTAATGAAAAGAAACTGCTTTATATTAAGTCCTATAAACTACAGATAAAATTTTACTCAGAAGGAAATGAACATAAATGAACTAAACTTTCAACTTAAGGTGCAATTATGAAAATAAACAAAATTAATAAAGTAGTATTTGATGATTAATAAAAGTTGGAATTTACCCAACATATTTAAAAAAATAATAGAAGAGTTTAAAAAGAAAACCCAAAGCTTATATTTTAAAATGTCAGTGAAAGCATATAAAACCCAGAAAAACCAGGAGAAAAATTAAAAGAGGAAAAAAATTATAGTGGAAATTATAAAGGGGATAGTACTATAGATATAGACAATATCAAAATAAAAAAGAATATTTTATATAACTTTATATGTATATATTTTAAAAAATAGAAGAAATCGATCACTTCCAGGAAAACTATGATTTGTTAAATGTTTCTAAGAAAAAGAAGATACACTCAATAGACTATTGACCCAGAAACCATTGGAAAGGTGATTCAAATTCTACTACTTAGAAGATATAGATGGGGCATCTGGGTGGCTCAGTGGGTTGAGTCTCCGCCTTTGGCTCGGGTCATGATCTCAGGGTCCTGGGATCAAGCCCCTCTTTGGGCTCTCTGCTCGGTGGGGAGCCTGTTTCGCCCCCTGTCTCTGCCTACCTCTATGCCTGCTTGTGATTTCTCTCTCTCTCTGTCAAATAAATAAATAAAAAATCTTTTAAAAAAATAAAAGATACAGATGATACAAAAGACACTAATTTTACAAGTAAGTGTTATCTAACTTTCAAAGAAATATAATTCCTAAGTTATTCAAATTATACCAGACCACAGGCAAAGTTAGAAATCTTCCCCAATTCATTTACAAATTTAACATATTTTGAATAACAACACATAAATGTACAGCATAAAAACAGAACAAAACACTAGACTGATTTCACTTATGGCTACTGATTAAAGATTTTTTCTAAATATACTTCAATGGTACACAAAAAATTAATATACCATTCCAGGAATATGAGAAATAGTATATCTCAACATAAAGGTATTTATTAGCAAAGTTCATTATATCACCTAATTAAGGTAGAATTAGAATATAATTTTATTTAGGATTTTAAAAAGTACTTGAAAAACTCAGCAGTCATTCCTTCAAAAACCTTACTTAAAATAGGAATTGAAAAAGCATTCTAAATATGATAGAGACTATCAAAAACAAACTGCAACATTATACTAAACAGTAAAATTATATAGCCTTTGCCATCAAAATCGAGGATAGAGATGTTCATTATTATGATATTATTCAACACTGTTTTATAAGTTCTTACTAAAACAATAAACCAATAAAATGAAGTAAGTTATAACATACTGTGGAAAAATACAATAATTTTTAAAGATATGACTGAATACATATATCTCCCTAATAACTCATTTAAAAACTTAAAACTAATGGGATCAATTGATAAGCTAGTCCAATATAAAATAAATACATAAATATCAATAGCTTGTAACCATTGTATAGATGGTCAAATGATTTTTGACAAGGGTCCCAAGACCATTCAGTGGGAAGATAAGAATCTTTTAATAAATGATTCTGGAAAAGTATATATCCATATGCTTAAAAAATGAAGTTGGATGCTTATAGCCTATAGAAAAGTTAATTCAAAATTTATCAATGACCTACTGTAAAAGTTGAAACTATAAAGCACTGAGAAGAGAACATAAGAGAAAAGCCTCATAACACTGAATTTGGAAAAAATTTTTTAATATGACATCAAAAGAGCAGACAACGAAAGAATAAAATAGATAAATTAAACTTTAAAAATGAAAAACTTGTGCATTAAAGTACACTATCAACAAAAAAAAAAAAGGTAAGCCACAAAATGGGAGAAAATGTTTGCAAGTCATATATCCGATACGAGATCTACATCCAGAATATATAAAGCACTCATACAACTCAACAACAAAACAAACAACCCAGTTACAAAATGGGGAAAAGACTTGAATAGATTTCTCCAAAGTTATACAAATGGCCAATAAGCTCACGGAAAGATTTTAACATCCATAATGATGAGGGAAATACACATAAAAACCGTAATGAGTTATCACTTCATACTCAATAAAAGGTTACTATCAAACTGACAGAAAATAAGTGCTGACAAGGATGTGGAGAGATTGAAATTCTTCTGTGCTGCTGGTGCCAATATAAAATGGTACAGCTCCTTTAACAAACGGTATGATAGTTCCCCAAACAGTTCAATGTGTAATTACCATACTGTCTGGCAATTCTACTTCTAAGTGCGTAAAAACAACAACCAACCAAAAAAAAAAAAAAAGCAAGAAAGGACTCAACCAGATACTGTGCAGCCATGTTCAAAGTGGCATTATTCACAGTAGCCTCGAAGTGGTAACAACCCAAATGTCCACTGATTAGATACTTGGATAAAATACTAGTATATATACACAGTGGACTATTAGCTTTAAAAAGAAATGAAATTCTGATACCTACTACACGATGAAACTTAAAGACATTATGAAGTGAAATAAGCCAAATACAAAAGGATAAATATGGCGTGATTTCACTTACATGAATAGTCAAATTCATAGAAACAGAAAGTAGAAGAGTGGTTATTTGAAAAGAGGGGGATGGGAAGCAATTGTTTAAAAGGCACAGTTTCCATTTTGGGTGATGAAAAAGTTTTGGAGATGGTGGTGATTGTTATACAAAAGTGTGAATTTACTTAATGCTACTGAACTGTGTGCTTCAAAATGGTAAAAATGGTAATTTTTTTCATTTTGTATATTTCACTACAATTTTTAAAAAAGCAAGATCTTGCTTTAATAATAGTAACTACCAGGTTGAAATGAAAGAGAGAAATCCCACAATAAAAAAAATCTACAAAATATCTTAAAATAATGCAACAAGAAAGCTATATAAAAAGACACTATATAAAGGAAAGTTTAATTTATGGAGCACATAAATCATGTTCATATATATGAAAATACATATGGTATTACTGAAGGAAAATATTAATTCATCAATAAACATGATAATCTTTATGGCACCTCTAAACAGAATCTCAATTTCTTTTTAAGTTCATAAAGAAAAATAAGTATATAGGATTTGCCAAGAAAAAAAATTTTTTTAAAGATTTTTTATTTATTTGACAGACAGAGATCACAAGTAGGCAGAGAGGCAGGCAGAGAGAGAGAGGGAGGAGGAAGCAGGCTCTCTGCTAAGCAGAGAGCCCAATGCGGGGCTCGATCCCAGGACCCTGGGATCATGACCTGAGCCAAAGACAGAGGCTTTAAACCACTGAGCCACCCAGGCACCCCTGTCAAAAAAATTTTAAAAGGAAAACTAAAGAAAGGAGACCAGCTTTAATTGACTTTAAAATTTACTAAAAAGTGATCATAGTCAAAATAATCTATCTTAGGAGCAACATAGAGCACTCATTCTGTATTTTTTTTTTAATTTTTAAAAGATTTTATTTAATTATTTGAGAGAGAGAGTACACAAATGGGGAGAGGGCAGGTAGGGGCAGGGGGAGAAGCAGACTCTCCACTGAGCAGGGAGCCCAAGATTGGGCTCGATCTCAGGACCTAGGGATCATGACCTGAGCCAAAGACAGACACTCAACCTACTGAGCCACTCAGGTGCCTCAACAATCAATAAAAATTAAACACAGTGGTATGTTAAAAAAAAAAAAAGTTGGCATGTTGAGTCTTTTCTATGTACTAAGAAGAACATTGTATATATAAGTTCTATAGTAGAGATATGTTCAAATGAGCTAGGAACACCCATGGGAGAGGGTCAGCGGCTTTAAATAAAGGCTTCAACTATATTATATATATATATATATATATATATATATATATATATATATATAAACATTATATTGTATATAGAATATGTAATATATTATATATAAAATTGATAATAATTATATATAATAAAATTACTATACACACACACACACACACACAGAGATGATTACCACAATAAGTTTAGTTAACATCTATTATCTTACATAGTTGAAATGTTTTCTTGTGATGAGAACTTTTAAGTTTTATTCTCACAGCAAATTTCAAATATGCAATACATTCCTATTAACTATAGTTATGCTGTACATGAAATCCCCAGAACTTACTTATCTTATAACTGGAAGACTGAACCTTTGACTGCCTTCACCCATTCGCCCCACCCTCCTTGCCCTGCCTCGGACAACCACCCATCTTAAGTTCATTTTATTTAGATTCCATATATTAGTGAGATCATTATGTTCTATACTTTAAACTAATTTAATATTATATGTCAAATATATCTCAATAAAACTGGAAAAAATCAAAATAAAATGAAAATATGTCAAAGAAATATGTTAAAGAAAGAAAAAGTCTTGTACTGAGTTTTGGGGTAGAGAGGTATTTACTTGATTTTAAAGGGGAGGAAAGACATTCAGCTCAGAGGCCATGAGCAAAGTGTGAAAGAACGCAATGAATTTTGGGAACACCAACAGCATCTTATCGTTTGGGCAGTGTGTAGATCTGCAGAGCCCTGAAAGTTAACTTGTTATTTCTCCCTTAGCAGATAAGCCAGTATCTTAAGAGAAAAGCCAGTGTTTTCCTCATAGTGTTTTCTGGGTTTATTTTTTTAGTACCAGAACTATTTCAAGGATCATACCTACAATAAAACATTCTCCACTAAACCATTGTGTGGCTTTCTGAAAACTATAACTTTTATTTGGGAAATATAGTAAAGTCACCTCAACATAAAAATTTTTAAAGAACGATTTTAATGCTCACGAAGTTTGAAAATGACCACTTTGGTCAATGGGAAAACATGATCTTATCTGTGCTTGAGGAGAAAATCTTCGGCTATGGTGTGGAGGATGGAAGGAGAGAAGTGTGTCCACATGACTCCAGGTGGAGGTCAGTGCCAAAGCCAGGACATGGGGGAGGTGAGCTGAGCCCGTGTGAGTGAGAGGGAGAAATGAGCGAAAGGAATGGATCCGAAATTGTGAAGAGGAATTGGTGATACATGTGATATTTAGGGAACAGAAAAGAGAGGCACTGAAGTTGATTCAGAGTTTTCAAGTTTGGGCAACAACAATTATAGATAGAAAAGGAAGCACTGGCTTAGGGCATGAAAAGGACAGCTTAATTTGGGGGTAACTGACATTGGTGTGCTTATAAGATAACCGTCAAGTGTTTGGAATTCCAAGGACCGATGCCATGGTCTTAAGGCCCAAGTGAGACTGTGATATTGTGTTACCATAGAATGTGCCCAGATCCCGCACAGTGATTTCCCGAACACATATTATGAGGCCTGTGGAAGATCTGGAAGATTATGTAAAACTGACGTGCCCAAATAATACCCATTGAAGGTATAGCTCTTTGCCTTTTTCTCTGGGCTGGCTCCAGCTACAGAAAAGCCTAGTTTGCATATGGTCTAAGGATAGGGCTTACATAACTTTGTATTTCTTTTCTGTTATTGTTTTTGAACCTCTTTGTATTATCAGTTGTCATTTTAAATGGTTGCATAATATTCCGTGAAGTGACGGGCTCTAACTTAGCAGTCCTTTCTTGCTGAGCCTTTATGATATATTTGTTTTGACTGTGGGTATAAGTTGGAGCAGGAAAGGCAATTTGATATAATATTTGACTCTGCTTAATATACATAACATTTCTGTTCTTCTGAATAACATAAAATCAATCTCTGAGAGGAGTAGGCCGGATGGTTTTGTTCTTCTTAAAACAAAGATAGTCTATAGTCAAGAGTCACATAAGAAACTACATCGGGGCACCTGGGTGGCTCAGTGGGTTAAAGCCTCTGTCTTCGGCTCAGGTCATGATCCCAGGGTCCTGGGATCGAGCCCCGCATTGGGCTCTCTGCTCAGCAGGGAGCCTGCTTCCCCCTCTCTCTGCCTGCCTCTCTGCCTCTTTATGATCTCTCTCTGTCAAATAAATAAAAAAAAAGAAAGAAAGAAAGAAAGAAAGAAAGAAAGAAAGAAAGAAAGAAAGAAAGAAAGAAACCAAAGCAGATCAAGGTCAACTCATGGTTGTTAAAACCATTTTTCATTATTCACTCAACAAAACTTTATCCCTCACCTCTTACCAATGGACAAACACACCATTACATTATTATATAACATTTGGGTAATTAGTCTCCAGTTTACTTTTTTAAACCGATTTCCTCTGAATACATTAGCTACTCATTTCCTTAATATTTTATCCCTTTCAAAGCTTCAGCTTATAGCTTCTATTTTTCTTCCTTTATTACTTTCGGCAAGCTAATTGCCCTTTGCTAATACTTGGCGATTCTCATCTCTCCTGCCTAATCAAATATACTTCAAACACGTCCTCCATCTCGGGCTCTTTGTCTCCCCTCAGCACCTCCCCACATCCCTTGACAGTGCTTATGCTCCAGGACCTGATACGAAAACAATTTTCTTATTTGTTCTTCAGCGAGCACCTTATGGGAGGTGACTGCCTTATCCCTATTTTTAAAACTGCTCTCTAGTCACCAGGCCCTGGAGTGAGGCACTTCCTAGACATCTGGTCCTGGCCTATGCTTCTGTTCACAAAGCCATGCTGCAAGTCCATAAAAACTAATTTCCCAGGCGCTCTTCTTAGTTCTAATATGATAACTTTAGCATTGATTCAACAGTACAGATATGACATTCTGCAAATAAACAGCAGTCACTTCCATCAAAGCTTAAAGATTTGTTATGATGGATATATTCAGACACACCACTCTCTTTTTAGAAAATGCAATTTTATGGAAAAATACAAGATAATTGGTCTTAGCTCGTGTAATAAACTTAGATAGCACCTGCCATATTTAAAGTAATACAGTGGTTCTCCCTATTAGATGAGGCCTTCTGATTAACTCAAGCGTGTGAAAAGATTCAGGCACTGCTCATGGGCGCTTAGACTGAACACTGTCTTTGGATGTGGTTATTTTATTTTTTTTTAAATGATGTGATCCTTGTCCATCTACTACGTAACGGAAATTGAAAGTTCTTTATTCAGCCATATATCCTGTCTCTTCTTATCTCTCAGGCTCAGCTTTTGCCTCACATTATGTTACAGAGGTGGTAGGTTTTATTGGGTGCTGGAAGATTCTCCAAAGCAATGACCTAGTATTTGAAGCCTCTGTATGAACACCAGGTCTGCTTCCCAGAGATCACATACACACCACTCTGGAGGATTTATTCGCTTTCCCATTGTCCCCATTTCCTCTGACTCTAGCTGCCACCGTGCAGATCAAGAAACTCAGAGGACAGTTCTGCTCCTTCTAATCTCTCTTAAACCAGCCACAAGAATGAATCAGACTCATACGGCTGGAACAGCAGAATGTAAAGTGCCAAGGCTGGCATTTCAATCTGGTTCTCCCACTTCCGGAGAAAGCCTGTATTACGAGGAGTGAAGGGATCCTTCCAGAGGATAAATTCAAGCTCAAAGTGTCTACCTACACTGAAACAACTAGTGACCCAGAGGCATGGCTGGTATGACTTCATCAGTAAGGGAGGAGGACACACGTTCTCTTACCGATCACAACCAGTGGTGATCCAATGTCCCTATTTTACTCATTCAACTTGACCCCTTAACATGTGTCCATTGTTTTACTTTAAAGTGAACATTCTTCCCAAAGTCATTCTTTGCAGAGAAGACCACAAACAAAAGGGGTATAAAGATATCTGTGTTAACTGTGTGAAAACTAGACCCATGAATCACACCACTATTTTTTAAATGATTCTCATTTCATAAAGACGATCTATAGACTAAACACTCCTTGTAATGCTAAAGCTCATTGCCCAGCAGGGGTTAGGGACTGCATGGACATGGCCGTCATCAGACTGGAAGTTACCTGCAGGTGTTGGAGTTGTCACGTGCTTCTCTGTGTTCTCACGATGGCTGAGTCCCTTGCTGGACACAGAAAATCATGCTGCATAACAGCTGGAAGGAGAACTTGAGAGCCACCATTCGGTGTCCTCACTTATAGGGGCAAATATTAAGGCCCAAAGAAGTTACAGAATTTGTCCAAGGTGACAGCTGACGAATTGCACAGCCACAGAAGAACCCTTTCCTGACTCCAGTTCAGTACTCTTCCCATATTCTTTCTGCTGCCTCTAAAGTAAGTGGTTTAAAAAGCTGTTTATTGATTGGGGTGCCTCGGTGGCTAAGTGGGTTAAAGCCTCTGCCTTCTGCTCAGGTCATGATCTTGGGGTTCTGGGATCGAGTCCTGTATCAGCCTCTCGGCTCAGCAGGGAGCCTGCTTCCTCCTCTCTCTCTGCCTGTCTCTCTGCCTACGTGTGATCTCTGCCTGTCAAATAAATAAATAAAATCTTGAAAAAAATTGTTTATTGATCATTTTTATTTCACCCATTTAGACTTCAGCACTTAAGGATACTGTCTGGGTAGTAAGAATCACTATGGCACAGCTTTAGTGGGTATGTATGAGAGAGAGAGGAGAAGAAGGAAGGGAGGGAGGAAGAGGGAAGGAGGAAGGGAGAGAATATGGAAATAAGTGTACATGTGGCAAGAAGCGGGTGCAGAGGAGAAACAGAAGTAAGATCACACATCTTACACTCTGTTACATCACTGTTTATTCTTCAGGGATATGCTTTATTGGGTACATAATGATCTGAAGCCTTATATCCGAGCACATAAAATAACAAATCATATATAAAGGAGTCCTGTTCTGATTCATTATTCTTAGTCCTTTACAAGGAAGTAAAGGCGAAGAGGAAAGAAAACATCTGAAAAAGCTACAGCTCAATCACTACAACATCTAAGCGAAAGCTAGAATGTCTATACTCCGTGGAAAAGGATCTCTTTTGAGCTTTATGGCATTTCCCCCAAATCCTAAGCTTTGCATTATAGGGGAGCAGTGCTAGTGCACAAATCTGTCCAGTCTTAATGTAAGCAAGGCTTACTATGCACAATGTTCCCTCAATCCAACACCAAGACCTCAAGAGGTGAGAAACGAGAGGGGGTTGGAAGGGGTACGCCACAATCCGGATGGGATCTCTTTAAAAGCAATGTGCAGCAGGAGAGACAAGTCTAATGGCTATTTAATCACCTTTGCTATGAAGTGCCAATTCTTTAGACTCTTATGACATTCATGAATGATGCAGGAGGCAGACATGATGAATGCAGAGCTATTCCCTGTGACAGACACTTTCAGGGAATTTAAACCCCATCCCCCCCTTTCCAGGATAAAAGGGCTCCCGGGCTCAGTTATCATTTGTTCTGAGAGAGAATTTACAGTCTCACTACCAACTCCTTTTACCCAACTCAATAAAGCGCTTATTTTGATATACGGACTATGATTGTTCGAGAACAACTGTATCCTTGGAAATTCATGTGCTGTGAGTGGTCTTGCTGGCTTACTTTCCTTCACTTCATACACTCTGTCATCTTCCAGGTTCTATAATCTAGAGGGTTTAGACACAGGGTGTCCCAATCACGTGTGGTGTCTCACACACACACACACACACACACACACACACATCACTCTTCAATATGTGAAAGCCCAAATGCTGTTTGGGTTCACTGTGAGTCAGAGAATCCTTTAGTGTATGGCTACATGTACCATTAAATCTGCAATAAAAATCTTATTCTGTATCCTCAGTCCACAGGTAATCTGTATGGATAAGTAAATTAGCTGATACATCCACAGATATTTATTAAGTTTTTATATGCTAGGTATTCTTAGGTGCTGGAAGGACACCAGTGAACCTAATAAAGTCCCTGCTTTAATAAAGATGCTATTACTATAATGATGACAGATAAAAACCTAACAAATACATGTATAATACAATGTCTGGGAGTTTCGAGTGCTGATAAAGCATCCTAAGGGGATAGTTGTGTCAGGCAAGGGTGGGGTATTTTAAATGAGATAGGCAAGGCAGGCCCCTCTGACGTGATGGCCGTGGTGAGCCGAAAGCAGGAGGAAGGACATCAGGTGCCTTCTGAGGAAAGGTGGTTCAAGGCAGGGGGGACAAGGACAAGGACTGAAGTTGGAAATGTGCTTGGCTTGCTTGAGATACAGCGAGGGAGCCAGTATTGCTGGACTGGAGGCACAGAGGAGAGAGTGAGAGAAAAAGGGGGAAGTAAAGGGAACCCAGAATACAGAGATCTCGTGAGAAGTACCGCTTATGAGAGAGGTCCTGGTCGGATTCTACTCTGAGATGACTGAACGGCCTTCTTAAGCAGCTCCGTTCATAACTATTTTAAGTAGGATCCTGAAAATCAGACTTAAGAGGAAGGTAACCAGTGTGGGAAGAGGCCTCAAGGGGCTGTCACATGAGGAACAACTGAACGAGCTCAGGATATTTAGCCAGAAGCCCTTGGAAGCTGGGCAGCTTTCTTCAAATACATAGGATGTCACATAGAAGGACAATGATGCTTGGGAATGTAGAACTAAGAACGATGAGTAAAAATACCTGAACTCCAGCTCAGAGGTCGTAATGTGTAGATGTATTTTCTAGAGCTATCCAAAGACAGGGTGAGACCCTCAAAAATATGATACAAAATTCATCCCCAGATATGTTCCAGCGGAGACTGAATAGTCACTTCCCAGGGATGTCTGTAGGTCATTTCTAGATGATTCCCAAAGGAACCTTCCTTCCTTTCTTTCTTTCTTTCTTTCTTTCTTTCTTTCTTTCTTTCTTTTTCTTTCTTTCTTTCTTTCTTTTTTAAGATTTCATTTATTTATTTGAGAGAGAGGGAGAGAGAGAGGGTGTGCATGAGGAGCGGGAGGGGCAGAGGGAGAAGCAGACACTCTCCGTGAAGTGGGGAGCAGATATGGCGATCAATCCTAGGACCTAGAATCATGACCTGAGCCAAAGGCACACACTTAAAGGGCTGAGCCACCTACATACCCACTAAAAGAACCTTTCTAAGAAAGGAAGAATATATGAAAATAGAAATGTTGGATTAATTATCTTATTTTTCTTCATTTAAAAAAGGGATCTTCTTTTCAGCAAATTGCCACTATATCTTCATTGAGAAAATCAGCAGCCATTTTGAAAAACATGGAAATTCTATAAAACCGTATATTCCCTACAAATACTTTAACACATTTGGCAGAAACACACTTGAGGGCTATATCTTCAAGAATAATTTCAGTGTAGAGTCAGCTTCTAGGAATATCCTACTAATAAAATCATCCACTCAAAAATATTCTTTCAATCACTAAAATAGCAGGCAAATGCAGCTCCTTTCTTCTTATCATGGAAATCCCAGGGAAAAACGTGGTGGTGAGGTAGCAGGCTAAAAGTCATAGTGGACAAAAACAATTCCTCATTATTAATTTGGGTCATGTCTGAGATTTTCTTTCTTAATAGAACTTAATCCTAAAGTAACAATAATACTGATAGAGTTTACAGGCAAGGGATTACCATGGCTAAGAAACATTTTCTTAAAAAGGATCTTCAAAGGGTCTTCTTTTTATTGCCTCATTGCTTCTTAACAGGAAAAGAAATACTTAAACACAAGAGTTCATTATGAAGAAGCTGCCTTTAAAATATTTTAAAGATGATAAAATATTTACCTAGTATTAGGGGGAAGGAAAGAAGGAAAGAAGAAAGGAAGGAAGGGAGGGGAATAAGGAGAGAAGGAAAAAAAGAGAGAAAGAGGAAAAAGGGAGGAGTAGTGGCTTTCAATGGGTTAAAGCCTCTGCCTTCGACTCAGGTCATGATCCCAGGGTCCTGGGATCGAGCCCCGCATCGGGCTCTCTGCTCCGCGGAGAGCCTGCTTCCTCCTCCTCTCTCTCTGCTTGCCTCTCTGCCTACTTGTGATCTCTGTCTGTCAAATAAATAAATAAATAATCTAAAAAAAAAAAAAAAAAGAATCACACAGTCACTCCTCTGCTGTATTCTGACTAAAACACACATGAGTTTTCCAAGAAAATTTCTGTCCTTTCACATGGCTAAAGAACAACCACAGAAATAATGAAAGGGATGAATAAATGGAACAAATGTGGAAAAGTTTAGGGAAAGGGGTCCCTAGAAAAGAAAGCAGAAGAATAAAGTAATTACTGTTTGCAACGTGTTTTCTGGAGAAAAGACATTCAGAAAAAGTCTATACAGTATACATGGGGACAATATATAAAAAGCGACAGAAATAAAATCAAGCAAAACAACAAAAAAAGTCTTTCTTGACCATCAGGTTAAAAAAATCATCCCAGGCGACACCTGGGTGGCTCAGTGGGTTAAAAAAAAATCATCCCAACAATAAAAAACAAAACTAAAATGAGTTACTGAAGACTTAGAGGTCTTCCACCCAGAAACATTTCCACCATCCCACTCCATGACTCTTCATCATTTGAACACTTTGTATTTTATTCATGGTCTTTATTAGTGTTGTCTGTCTCTTTTCTAATCCCCCAGTAGAATGTAAGCTCAACAAAGGCAGAAACTTGTCTTACTCATTGCTAAAACCCTAAAACATTACAAAGTGCATGGTAAACTTACTCTAATAGTGTTGAATCAATATATGGATCTTTAGGGAGGCTTGTTCCTAAAAATAGGGCATAGGTCAGATTATCTTCCATCACGCATTGGCCAGCAATCCCTAATAGTCTACTGCTTACAATTCTAAATGGACTCCCTTGCCTTAGAATAAATTAAATTCCTTAGACTAGCCCCAAAGGCCCTCCATGATCTGGCTCTTGCTGTCCTCTCCTACTTGAGCTGGAATCATACTCTCCCTTGTCCACTATACTCCAGACACTGGGATTTCTTCTCTTTTTCTGACAGGTAAATGGCTTTTGGGACTCTTTCCTCTTCCTACAGATCTTTACATGGGTGACATCTTCTCATCAATCATATCTCGTGCCAAGGGTAACCTCCTGAGAGGTCTTTCTTGACTACACAATCAAAGATACTAATTCTTCCCCCACCATCCCTGGTGGTCATGCTCTCTTAATATTTTCTCCCCATCACTTACAACATCCTTTCTTTCTCTTCTGACTAGAATGCAAGTACATAGGAATAGATGTCCGTCTGTCTTGCTTACCACCAAAAATTCAATGACCCAAACAATAGCTGGCCCAGAGTAGGCACTCAGTAATATTTTGGGGACAAATGAATACATCTTTAAGACAACCTGTTCTGAGAAATAAGATGGTAGATTCCCAAAAGCCCCTTCATGCCATCACTTACAGCATCACTGCCATATATTCATGCTACTTAGATTCCTGTTAAATCTAGAACACATGACACAATGCTTATTTTCACAAGCTCCATCATATGTAAATCTTTATATGATCCATTTCTAAAATGGAAAGAATAATACTGACTTCTCTGTGCTTTGTATATTATTAGAGGAATTCATTCATATACATAAAATCATTTGGACTTATCCAAGGAGAGGGACATGACAAGTCCAAAGCAGAAGCAGGGACACTTATTATTTTGTGGCATCTAAAACCCAAGATTTTTTTTTTTTTTACTGTTTTATCCACCCAGTGGTGTCCCAAAAATGGGTCACTCAAAAGGCATGGAAGGCACATTGCTTCTTGGATATGACTATTTGGGGAAACACTCTCTCCAAAGGTATGGCCTTGAAAAAGTCAAATTCAATGAAATCAACACTTTCAGCCCAGTGGTTCACACAGATATTTTTCAGAGGAGCTGGATAAATAAACTATGAAAATACTTTTCTTTCTTTTTCTCCATTGTAAATGCAATATATTGATTTGGGTCCAACTACTTCACACGCTTCAGTAATTCACAGGATTTATTTTCATCTCTGCACCTCAAGGAGCTAAAGCAGCTCTTAACCCCCTAGTTGAATGATGCCTATTCTTCTCCTCCTTCCTTCTATACTCAGTACCCTGATGGTCGGATACTAGGGTTAACAAGGTGACTATTGCATCAAACACTCTATTTCCATTTATGCTAATCTTTTTCACTTCTCCAAGGCCAATGGAGGAAAATTCTAAGGAATAAATGTGCTGGCAGTCAATAGGATGAACTAGGGTGAGTAGAGGGTAGTTAATCCAATTATATACTCATAATGAGAAGTAGTTAATGTTAGAACTGAAAATAACTTGGCATTTTTCAAAGAAAAATAGTTCAGGATTTTTCTTGTTGTGATAGATCTCTCATTCAGTACACCATGAGGAAATTCTTCTTTATTAGGCAATTTTAAATGCCTTAGAACATTTTCTTTTGGAAAGCAAACCTCTTGGTTCAAACAGAAAGACTTCTGGTCTAGATAATTATTTTAGTTCTGTCTTTGCTGTTGGCTGAACTATAACATTGGTTGATTTCCTTAATCTTTTTTTGAGGTTACACATTTGCCAGCTTCCACTCAACAACAAGATGCAGCACAGGATTGTCTCTGTAAAGCTTTTCTACCCACTCATTTGGCCATTTGGCTAACATTAATGATAACTGTAGTTAAAAACCTAGTGTTCCTCTAACAATAACTACTTATTTACACCTACTATAGAGTAGACTTAAAACAGGTGCTGGAAACAAACAAAGGCAAAAACAAAAATAAAAACAGATAGGGGCAGGGGGGAGAAAGCTGGCCTTTCCAACCAACAACCTTGAATGATTTTGTATCTTTTCATCCTTCTTCTGGTATGCATAAGAGGAGCTCTATCTGTACTGTAGAGTAAAGAAGCTGTACACAGGAATTTCATAATTTCTTCATTTGCACAATGAGGAAATGAAACTACAGGGACTCTGAGGGTCTTTACGACTCTGACATCATGAGAGTGTATGTGAATTTTCACCAACTGTAGTTGTACCAAAGATAACTTTGACTAGTTGATGAGTCCAAGCTGCAATGAACTGACTATCACCAAGCTGTCTCTGAGCTCTTTGAAGTGGAAATTATGCACACAATGCCAGACATCCTAGCAAGTCGCAGATGCTGCTTTTGGCCTCACCTGCTCATTTCTCTCCCCAGTGGGAGAATTGCCATAAGCACTAAACTTTACTGGAAAGTGCAGTCAGGGATTCAGACCTTTCAGAGCAAGCTTGCAGATATAAATACATGAAGGAGCTGAAGGTCTAGGGCATCCCCGTTCACTTACAATAATCTACCAGAAGATAAAGTGATAAAGCTAAAAGGCAAATTTGTATTACGAGACACTAAAATAAGCAGACCACCCCCAAAATTAGTAAACCAGTCTTTGTGTATAGATTCTAAACTTTGTGTCTTTTTTTTTAAAGTTGAGTATAAAATCTCAAGTGTCTGCTTTTCATGAATAAAACAAAAAAAGAATTATAATTTATCCACATCTTCCAGTACCTACAATAATATTTGGTGAGTATTCTCACCAGTTGCGAAACATTTCCTGTTCTTGCTGTGTAGCAGCAACCCTGTTTTCTCTGAATAATCAAGGTCATAGCAAAACTACCCCCACATTCCCACACCCCACCCCTCCACCCCATAAGTAGTCTGGGGGTTCCTAGAGGAGCCCAAAATAGCCACTTGATAGTTTCAGCACCCAGTTCCGTGGATTCATCATTATTATTATGAGCCCTGGTAAAAGAACTTCTTTCTGATAAATCATATCCACAAAGTCCTCATGAACATAACTTAAAGGATCTTAGCATAGTTCTGTGTCTCCAAATTAAAGCAAGCCTGTTAAGAAGACTGGAGGGGATAATCTAAGCAAGCAGCACAATGATTAGATCCTCATGAGTGCTCTGTAAGTATTGGTTATTGTAATATCATTAGCATTATTGTTGCTGTCTTTTCCTTGTTCCTGGTTGTTATGCAGGGAATCCTTAAGTTGGTGGAAAACATAATGGGTAATCTACAATTTCCTGTCTTCCTCATTGCCATGGTCTCGATTACATGCCTTCTATGGCCCCAGCTCTGATGCTGATTACACTCACCCAGAAGAGGGAATGAGGAGAGGATGGGAGGGAAAACAAGACAGGAGAAGAGCAAGCGGACTAATAGATCAGGGGCTGATAAAACACGTATACTGGATTTAGAGGAGGAAGAAGTCACTTTGCCATAAACATTGCACTGTCTCAAGCAGTATTTAACAGGTCATTCTAAGCATTGTCTGACTAAAGATTTCTTCATTCCTTTCTTCAATATTCACACTCACCATCCATATGCTTTGCTGTGATGCCCTTCGAAGATTACCTATTAGTCCAGGGATATCCTCTCAGCATTTCATTTGGACAGCTATTTATTTCTCTTAGGATTTTTGGGACTGAAAATGGAAGCCCAGACCAAGAAATGATTACAGAGAGACCCATTTCTCTTTGCTAGCTTCCAAAGTGTGGGGTTTCTAGAAAAGCGCCTTTCTGTTTGTTCAAAACCCCATGAGATCACTTACAAGGTGATTTTCCTAATAAGGGAAATTTTAAAACCTATAACCCATAACAACATTAATCCAGTGCTGATCATATTGTTGATTATTTTTGGAACTGAACTGTCCTTGCCACATTGGTCAATTATCAGATTTGTTGTGTTAACCTAAGCATTTCTTCCACTTCAGTTCATTTTTTTTTTTATGCTACTTGATCCTATTGCAAGGTCACCATATACTAAATTTGTCTCCTGAATAAGCATATGAATCCAGCAACCCATTACCTCAGAGCCCCATATACCTATTAATAAAGAATTAGAGTCATCTAAGCCAGCATGCCATATGGTGCCAAATTTACCTAGTAAATCTATTACAAATATTAATAATTCATACTCCTGGTATTCACACTGGTTTCTGGGGGGAAAAATCTTTGAAAGCAGCCATTTATATAATCTGAATCTTCATTTTGGAGCAATTAAAATTATAACAAATATTTATTAAGACTCATTTATGTAGTGACCATTGGGTTAAATTCTGGGGTTAGAGACATTTAAAAAGTTCAGATGCCACTGCTCAAAAAACATCTGGGGGCTACTCAACAGGAAGAATGTTGTAAACATACAAATTACAAATACGGTATGATAAATGTGCTAAGGTAGAAAGAATTAATCATTTCATTTGAATCAGTAATATCAATAAAATAATATCTACCAGTTAAGGAACATACTTTATTTGCCAGGCATGCCTTTTATGGATCTTGAGAGCAACCATTACAAAAACAGTAACAACATCATGAGGTAGATATTAGCGTCTATATTTTTTTTTAAGATTTTATTTATTTATTTGACAGAGAGAGATCACAAGTAGGCAGAGAGGCAGGCAGAGAGAGGAAGGGAAGCAGGCTCCCTGCTGAGCAGAGAGCCTGATGTGGGGCTCTCGATTCCAGGACCCTGAGATCATGACCCAAGCCAAAGGCAGAGGCCTAACCCACTGAGTCACCCAGGCGCTCCTAGCGTCTATATTTTAAAGATGAGGAAAGTAAGCCATAAAAGGTAAGTGGCTTTCACAAAGTCATATAACTAAAAAGGGGCCAAACTAGAATTCATGTAAATTTCTGCCTATGGTGCCTGGGTGGCTCAGTGGGTTAAGCCGCTGCCTTCGGCTCAGGTCGTGACCCGGGGTTCTGGGATCAAGTCCCGCATCGGGCTCTCTGCTCAGCGGGGAGCCTGCTCCCCCCACCCCCATCTGCCTCTCTGCCTACTAGTGATCTCTGTCTGTCAAAAAAAAAAAAAAAAAAAAAAATCTGCCTAAATCTAATCCTCAGTTTCTTAATCATTATACCAAATGCCTTCCTTGTGTGTTAATTTTACTTCACCCTTCAGACTGTTAAGTTTCAAAAAGGACAAAACTAAAACCATCCATTATTTTTTCTCCAATGATCCTTACTTCTTTTCTAGGCTAGTACCTAAACAATATTTTTTGAAAGGTTTGTTTTAAGCAGTAAATGCACAGCCCATGTCTCTGAGGAATGGTGAACATTCCAGTACTCAACCCTGGTTTGTACAATTTATACTACTCTACTATCTCACCTTGTAAAAATAGCATGTCATTGCTGAACCAGCAAGAGGGCTTACAAAAAACTGAATGGACTTAGGAAGCTAATTTTTGGTGTTACCTATTGATTACTGATTATTATTATTGATGATATATTGATTACTGTGTTCTATTTGTATATATGTTGAATGTTTTACAATATTTAAGCCCATTTTAAGAGAAGTAAAACAAACTGGAAAAATACATAAAAATGAACGTAAAAAACTTCACATGAGTGGACATAATAAGGAAATAATTTAAAAATTTTCACATGAGTAGACAGAATGAGGAAATAACTCTTACAGAATTTTTTTCTTTAAATAAAACATACAAATGATACCTGGCTGGTAGTGTCTCTAGAGACTATAAGCTAGAAAGCTGAACATAGGTTTTGATTTTCTGAAAGTAATACTTAGCTCAATGCAAACAAACAAACAAAAAGGTTTCATCTCTGGTCCTGGAGCAATGTCACTGGGATGCAATTCATCAGATCTGTAACTGCATGGTAGTTCAGCTGGCCCCTGGGAAGGGAATAATGCTGTTTTCCATTTTTAATGCTCAGGGCAATGTAGTATATATATATATATATATATATATATATATATTCATTTTATTAATTCTACATTCAACTGTTGATATTTAATTTCTACCTAAAACCCATAATGTGAATAGAGTGGCGACATAATTGATGATAAGCATGGTTTGTATTGCAAGTACAATGTCCAATGAACTATTCCATCACCCATACATATACACGCACACCCACGTACTTTCTAAATACAACAGACTGTACAAAAACTCTCTTTTGTGGGTGGCATAAAGGTGTTGCATTTCTCAGCAGCTTGTAGAATCAAATCTGAGGATTCACAAAAGGAGCCAGAACGCATCTTGCAGAGAAAATAACAGCATGGAAGCAAGTGGGAAATGCCATTCTATTTATTTCAATGCCTTGTTTCAGCGTATTATACATGACTCATGCGAAACATCAGGGTAGAAACTGCGTGCATAAGGCTTAGCCTACAACAGGTATCAAACTGCAACAAACTGCACTTCTGCATGACCAGCTAGGCCCTAGTGAAGTAAAGCACTAGGCTTCCACTTTGAGGTTCAATTATACCCATCTTCATTATCTTACACATTTTGCTTCTCTCTACACATACACAGATGGCACCAGCAAAGTCTTTTCCAGAAATTTCTTTCAGGTATTCTTGGCTCAAATTCCAGTTCTCGTTTCACATTCCATTGAGATTTAATTAGAAAAAAATTTTTTTTAAAAATAGCTTTTGAGTAAAAACTAGAAGATACTGGCAGAAATCTTGTAGTTCTCCCTTGTTATTTCTCTACCCACCTAGTTGTTTATGAAACTCTTAGAAACAGTAACAGATGTTATAAAATGCTTACTTGAAAAAATCTAGTCCAAACTATTCATAGGGAGACAAACATCAGTGACAGAAAATCCATACATTAATAAAGAGAGCCTTTTTAGTAGTTATTGCTTTAACTGGAACCACTTCTGAAGTCATCTTTATCAAACACTTTATCACACACAATTCAGTAGGCAAAGCACATTCTTCCTCTCCTAACCCTCACCAGAAAGCCTCACACAAACTCCAATCACATGTTCATTAATGGACTCAAAAAAGGTAGATAGATAGACAGATAGATAGACCATACCTTAGGTCAAGTCCAAAGAATAAGGAGACCTGGAGACAGCGATCCATGTGCAAAGGATTTAATAAGGAAGCACTCCCAGGGGAACCAGTAAGGAAAGGCCTTGGTGGGGGGTGGGTTAGGGGGAGGCAAGGCAGGGAAACAAGAGCACAGCCTCAGGTGAACTTCCAGAGAGGAAGCAGTAACCTGATCTTGGAAGAAATCTGGCCTACAACCGAGAGTTTTTCCAACCAGAGGCGAAATAGCACTTGACTGAGGACAATATTCCTAACAGAGAAGACCATCCTGGTTATTGCAAGAGAAAGTTATGTGGAAGCTGGAGGATCTACAAAAATGATAGAAGAGATCCAAAGGGATGGGGGCAGGGTAGCAACATTATCTGTTACAGATAAGTAGATATTTAATAAAAAACATTAGAAAAAATTGAGACTACTTAATTCTAAAACTTTATTTTACATCTGAGGACAGCACGATCAAACGAGGTCAAATGACTTCCCCAAGGATCCCACAGATTGTATGCAGCAGACCTAGGTGAGGATCTAATTCTCCAAACTTCCAGTTCAGGGGGCTTCTTATTTCTCTTAGCTACTGACAAAAACCCCACATGTTCAAATCAATCCTGATGTCTACAGGTTCCCCACTTCAGGATTGTGTGATTTGGCAACCACTCCAAGTTCTATTTTCTGAAGCAAAATCTCCTGCTATGCTTCTTTCAGTAACTGTACCTTTCCTCTTGTCTTAGAGATTGTTGGGATCATAAAAACATGATGTTGCATGACCACACTGGTTCCCTGAGAAGACAATGCAAATTCCATTTCTGAGAATGTCCAGGTATTTAAACTAGAGGTCTAATGGGTTTTCAGACGAAGCTTTGTTTTAGAAAGCACATTTTAAGATTAGCAAGTGAATCCTCTATACTTGTAAAATAGCCTGGGGAAATACTGTGGGAGCTAATCATGCTATTAATCAGAATGAAATGCAGTTTCTGAAGTTGGGACAAAGACATATCTTGAAATGTCACAATTCATCTAGAAGATCATTCCAGACAGTGGGAACCACATGGACAAAATCACTGAGGTGGAAAACGCCACTCAAAATTCTTGGAGTAAGAAAAGCAAGAAAGGTGGGATGGACAGGCAAGCATAAGGCCAATATGGGTGAGCTAGAGACAGATTCTGCAGGGTTTTTGATATTTTATGTAATAAAAGCTTATTTTCTAATGGAGAGGAGAAACACTGAAAGATTTTACACATGGGAAGATGAAATCAGGGTGGCAATTAGGAAGTTTGACTTGGCAACTGTGTGTAGGATGGACAAAAGGGGTCCAAGGAAAAGACCACAGGAGTGACTAAAAGGTATTGAAATATAACCTGGGAAGTAGATAACATAGACCAGGTGAGGCAGTTTCTGCACAGAAAGGGGAGAATTTTAAAGCATTTAGGGGGTAGACTCAAGAAAATTTAATCTGATTAATGATTAGCAACAATGATCACAGGGGTAACTGCCATCCTAACTGTTGTGAAAAAGAGTGCTTTCTAACCAAACTGTCTTTCAGTTTTCTTTTTCTCTAAGAATCTGCTTTGTCCAGGGGTGTCTGGGTGGCTCAGTGGGTTAAAGCCTCTACCTTCGGCTCAGGTCACCATCTCAGGGTCCTGGGATTGACCCCTGCATCAGGCTCCCTGCTCAGCGGGGAGGAGTAAAAAATCTTTAAAGATAAAAAAGTAAAAATCTTTAAAGATACTGCTTTGTCCAATAAAACAAAAAGTATGTGTGTCTTTTCCAAGGAGATCAACATCACTTTTACATACTCACTGTATTAGAAGTTACTGGCCACTCAGGATATGGAGCTTTTCAAGATGGGGGGAAGGAGAGGAGAAAGAGGAGAGACGATCACTCCTGAAACAGAAATGAGCCAGTGGCGTGCAGCTAGGTAGACAGCTTGACATATTTATAAACAGCTCAGGAGTGATAATTAGAAAATATATCCTTAGAGCTCTACACAGTAATGCTATAGTTCTGTGACACCTTTCAGCATGTTACTGTGGACTGCTGGAGTGAGACTGGGATTCATTCAAAGACCAGAAAGGGGAAAAGTGTTTTACACACACACACACACACACACACACACACACGATATGTCAAAGAAAAAAAGACAGAAGACACCAAAGATAGAAGTTACTTTTTATCAGTTTTGAACACAGTCACAGAAATGGCCTTGTATTATGAAAAACCTTTCACTCCCTATGTGCCTATAATCTCAATTACTTGACCTGGTTACGGACACCTTTTGGAGCAGTGTCTCCCGCTCCCACCCCAGCAGACAAGCAGCACCTCTGTGATGTCATATGTTACTTTGACACTCAGAGGCAGTGGGCAGAAGTCATTCTGAGCAGAGCTGCACTGGGCAGAAAAATCCATGACCTATTGCTTCTAGCAAGGATAGCAGCTTTTCCTTTTTAATAAGACAATTAAATAGATTTACCTCTTAGTAGATTATGCATATGATAATCAATAATTAAGGGGGGGAGCAGTATTCATTGCTAGGGCTAATATAAAAACAGGGAATCCTTTCTTTAAAGGGTTTATTGGAAAGTGGCTTTGATCCTGACTTGATTTTTCAAGTGAGATTCTGTCCCACAAAACCTCTCATGTCCCAATCCACCAGGCACAAAGTTTTTTTTTCTTTTTTAGCAATCTCTGACTGCTGCAAACTTTCTGTGCTTATCTCATCACAAGCTTCAATTAAAGCAATTGCTCTTTTTGGAGCAAATTTCTTACTCCCTTACTTCTGCCCCAACTTTGATTCACCTGTCGATTGACATTCTTGCTTCATTACTTGCTGGCAGCTCCAAATGCAAACCTGGTCCCTCAGCAAATTACTTCTAATCATTTCCTTCCTTAACATTATCACTTCAGTGGACTGTCAGGGGCATTCAGCAGACTGTGGAAGATCAGAAGCCTGTTGTAGCTCTCAGCTCCATAATTTTTGGCCTTGAACCAGACAGCGTTGTAGCGGATTTACTTCTGGAGTATTCCTTCAAGACTGGAGTACTCATTCCCCCAGCTGTTGGGAATGCCAGCTGCTGACTGCTCACAGCTCTGTCCCTCTCTGGGAGTGTCCGCAGGCAAAGGGATTGCCTTGAGCAGTCACTGGATGGTGAGATGAGTGGGGTGTTTTTGCTCAGTTTGGGACATCTCAGAAAGACCAACCCAACTCTAGTGTTAGCCCTGAGACTGATTGAGGCTTTAGTTACACCTGCATTGGTCCCAATTTTTCCTCTACTCAAGCCTGCTTCCCTCACTCCCATTGAGGATCTGCTTCCCAGCCCCCTCCCCAAGAAGCCGCCTGCACGTAATCTCCATCTCAAGAGTCTGTGTCTAGGAAACACTGCCCAAGGCAACAGTGGAAAGTTCTGTCTCTTCTTGCTTTATGATTCATTTGCATATTATTTCTCATGAAGAGATTATGCTATTATACCTGCATCACTGACACAAGTTTTTATTTGTTAGATGGATTGTTCATTTTCAAATGCCTAACAGGGTCTCCGGCCATGGGCCTTTTTGCTTGCCTGACTCACTCTCGGAGGCCTGTTCATTATTCACCAGATGACAGGTGCTCATTAAGAGATGGAAAACATGGGGCCAGTTGTAAGGGGATTTACATTTTTATTAAACTTCTTTGACTTTACCTTGATTTTTTTATAGAACTGATCTCATTTTTCCAAATTGTGCACCTGTGCTCATGGCTGCCACTGGGCTGAATCCCATTCTTTATTTTCTAATCTAGAGCTAAGTGGGGCACATGTGGATACTAGATAGTCAGTGCCAGAGATTTCACAGTATTTCATATGCCACTTGTTTTGTTTCAGAAAAGGTTATTGCTTCTAGGTATTGCTGTCTACCAGTCTGGCCAGGAACTGAGTCACGTTTGATCAGCACTACATGTTACAGGCAAGCCAACAGTGATACTTAACCTCCAATATGCATACAGATTGATTAGGCAAGGTATAAAATGCAAATTTCTGGGTGCCATTCCTCAGTGACCCTACTTCAGTAAGTCTGGGGTGAAGACAAGATATCTGAAATTTCCACAAGCTTTAAAGAGCTTGTGCTCCTGGTGACCTCAACCTCTGCATTCTGAAAAACTGGATTCTAGGTTCTTTGCTTTTTCTACCAAGAAATCATCTCAAATGTGATAATTATACTTCCATTTAGTTTGAAGACTTCCAGATAAGCAGGGGCTATGCTGCATTGAATAAAGTTTTAGCTAGATCCATGGCAGACCAGACATAATGAATAAAAAAAAGTAAGCATAAAAATGGACCAGAATCATCTGTATGAAATGTTGCCATATATGAAAAAAGTCATCACACTGGTTATTCATATCTGTCCCTCAACACATGGTGCCATAATTCGACATATAGTAGATACTATAAAATTAGAAAATGGACATTTCCCAGAAATTAGTTGTTTTTGTTTTTGTTTTTGTTTTTAAATCTGGAGGACAACTAATAGAGATTTTGTGTCCCATTGTTACTTATATCTGTATTTGCTTTTTAAATTAGTGTCATCTTGGTGTCATCATGAAGACCTATCCATTCACTTTGATGGAGAATGATAGTAGATAGAGGGATGAAAGGATCACAATCTTTCACAGTAAATTCTCTAAAGAGCTACTTATGTTTCTACCTTCAAGAGCCATAGCTATCCTTCTGGTTTCAGCCCAATTTCCAAATAACCAGGCTGCCCCAACAGTCTTCCTCTTTCCTTTTAGGATTTCCCAACTCTGTAACAGAAAGAACAAAAAGCTGAAATTTCCTTAGAAGGTAAACTGGAAATTCTTCAAAATGTTTCAATTAAAGAACACCTGGCATCCCAAAAAATATCAACATTTCTTCCCTTTGACTTTCTTCACTTTGAATTCTGAAGGACGATTGACCCAACCCTTTTCATTCACTGCACTATAAATTGGGAACATAGCACTACATTGTGGACACTGCATTATTCCATGTCTGGAGAAAACCAAAATGTAACAAGAGATATATGACTACACATTAAGATGAAAAGTGAATGGCTAAAGGAGAATTATTCAGGCATCTAGGGAACAGGTATTTTGACAGTCTTGTCAACTTCTGTCCACACATTTTTTTTTCTATATACTGTAGTTTGAAAACCTAGTCACCAGGATTGTGTGTCTTTGCATCTCAGTAAGATGTGCCAAATGCAGAGGACTCAGAAACCCACAGGACAAAGCAGACTGACATTCAGAACTATGACAGAAAGACCTCATGATCTTTAAATTTCTATTCTTGGGTCAAAGGCTCATAGTATAGAACTTTCAATCTTATCAGGAAAACTGCTTCTGAGAATAGAAAAGCAAATCTTTGAACACACTTCATAATATAAAGATACTAATACAAACTTAAATTTGTTGGAAAGTGGGATGGGAGAGGAGAAATAATCCTCTATACTATTCTCCTTTGAGATTGAAGATCTTCTCAGGGTTAGTACTCTTCCACAATTTACAAAATCTAAATAATAACAGAAAATGGGAACAAACACAGACATGCTTCTAGTCAACTGAGAAGAGAATACAGCACCTTATATTCTGTCATAAAGGTATGGGAGTATGGGAACAGCACAAACTGAGAGATTGGTTTCCCCTGGAGTTGGGATAGAGGCCTCTTTAGGAGGTCTTCCCAGGAGAGAAGATACTTGAACCTCACGGATGAGTGTTGGTGGCTGGTCAAAGGCAAATGGGAAATATGAGAAGGAAAAGGAGAAGGAGGGGGAGGGAGAAGAAGAAAGAAAATAAAATACTGCACAAATCTCTGGAAATATAAAAATACAATGCAACTTCAGGGTCCCATGGTCCACAATGGTTAAGATCAGTTAAGGACATCTTTAGAAATGCAGGTATTTTGCTATCTGCAAAAATAAGGAAAAGTTGATAGAGACTAAAAATTATACTAGGATTACGTGGGTGGTTCAGTCCGTTAAGCATCCAACTCTTGATTTGACTCAAGGTCATGATCTCAGGGTCCTGGATCAAGACCCGGGTCAGACTCTGCACTCAGTGGGGAGACCGCTTGAGGATTCTCTCCCTCTGCCCCTCCCCCCAACTTATGCGCTCTCTCTCTCTCGTTCTCTCTCTCGAATAAATAAATTTTTTAATGAAATTTTTTTAATTTAATTTTATTTTTTCCGTGTTCCAAGATTCATTGCTTATGCACCACACCCAGTGCTCCATGAAATATTATTCTAAAGAATCTCATCCTTTTTTTCATTAACTTCTTCCTTGTTTGCCACAGCTGCAGACCAACCTTTCACTTTGAGTCTAGGCTCATCACGTGGGAAACCCAGAAGCAATAATCCACTGTGCAACTGGAGTTTATACAGATAAACCTGCTGATTTTTCAGGCAAGTGAATCTCTCATCAAGGAGTGGGAAGTCAACCCTGACACAAAGAAAGCATCATCTCTACCACCCAACACATCTCAGGAGCTTCAACACAGACTCCTGAACAATGAAATTCTCACCAGCAAGTTACAGCCTGTCTTCCCCATGTATGGAGGCTTTATATATGCAGTCTTAAATGTCAACACAGATATAGAAATGTGGAATTTTTCTTCCTCTGTACTATGAATACTGGTAAGGTGAATTTCACAGAAAACCAGCGTAGGGCTTATTGTGTAGGTATTAGGTGAAGAATTTTGAAAATAAATTTTTGGCATATACTGATGGATCTTTTAAATCCAGTCAAATAATGCAACTTATACAACAACAGTAACAACAACGAAAAGGTCTACATCCTGAGTGGGAAAATTGTAATACTGAAATAATTACTCTTATTTCTGACAAGATAATAGTGATATAGAAATGAAGAACCCATAGACAAGCTAAATGCATGAGAGACTTAATTGTAATATAAAGATTTTTATTTACATATTTATTTATTTATTTAAAGATTTTTTATTTATTTGACAGACAGAGATCACAAGTAGGCAGAGAGGCAGGCAAAGAGAGAGAGGAGGAAGCAGGCTCCCCGCTGAGCAGAGAGCCCGATGCAGGGCTTGATCCCAGGATTCTGAGATCATGACCTGAGCCGAAGGCAGAGGCTTTAACCCACTGAGCCACCCAGGTGCCCCAATATAAAGATTTTTAAATATATCTTCATCTCTCCAAGGATATTGGGCACAAGACATTTTTCTTATGTGACACTGAACATTTTGATGAAGAAGCAATTGTCCTTACACTTAGTTCTTACATTATAAATAGGGTAAGTTTTGTGGTTATTTCTTTAAGAGAGGATGATGGGTCTGCACTCATCAATTTTTCAATCAATGACTGGAAGCCCTAGTGAAGAGGTCATGCACCTGCAAATAGCTTAGAGTGTCAGTTTGTGACTCTTATGTCTTGCCCATCATAACAACAACCTCATGCCTAGGAATTTCTGGGGTAATAACTATAAAAATATTCAGTTTAGGAATAATAGTTAATAATTATGAAATTACATTATATGCTGGGCACCATGCTGGGTGGTTTCTATTTTACCTTTATATGGTTCTTATAAGGAACTCTTGTTACTCACATTTTATAGATGAGGAAATTAATCCTTAAACAGGTTACCTAATTTGGCCAGAAATCATCAAGCAAAGGATTCAAACCCAGAAAAACCTCACTCTAGAAGCAGTACTCAAAATCATGACTCCATACTCAGCTCTCTCAGATATTACGATTCAGACAAAGGAGCCCTGTTGTTTAAAAGGAAAAGGAGGTCCCCTTATCTTCAGAGGGATCAAACCCATTTCCCTGGATCTGTACCTTCCCCAAATCAAATTCTTAAAAAACAGCATCTGGCATCTTAGATATACCAAAACAGCTCATTTCTCTTTGCCTAACTTTGAAGGGAAAAAAAAGATCAAATTCTGTGATTTCGTGTCACCTCTAACCAGGCTGCGCCAGGTATTAGAGATGCTCCCCAGAGGGATTACAGCTGGTAGGGGCTCCGCAATGCACAGTCTAATTTAATTTACGATCAGGAACGTCTTCCTAGAGATCACTCAAACCCACTTTTCTCCTAAGACCTTGATTAATAGTCTAACCATCTATAAAAAGTGAAATTAATTGACAAAAGAGAATGTTCCACATTCAGAGCACTCTCTTCAAGAACACATCTGCCCACTCCCACTCCCCCATCCCTGTGAATCCCCACTGTGTTTCTTTTAAAATTTTTATTTATTTATTTATTTGGGGGGGGGAGAAAATGAGAGCGAGCACAAGCAGGTAGAAGAGCAGAGGGAGAGGGAGAACCGGACTCCCCACTGAGCAGGGAGCCAGAAGCAGGGCTCGATACAAGGACCCTGAGATCAAGACCTGAGCTGAAGGTAGAGGCTTAACCCACTGAGCCAGCCAGCCCCCACCCCCAACTATATTTCTTTTAACACAGGATTTTATAGATCTGTTTCAAACTCAGAACTAAGAAGATTTGTGGGTATTGAAATCACATCTTGTAAGGTAAGGAAACACATCTTGTGATTCTAATCCTGTCTAGCTTACTTATCCTTTCCAATATTTTGTACCACCTAGAGAAAAGGGCACATTTCTAACCCTTATGCCTATGTTGATTTTGTGTATATATTTAAACTAAAGAAACACCTGAGATACCCGTAGAGATTTTAGAAGTCTTGTTCCTCAAAGCACTTCACAACTGTACGTTTTCTGTTGGGCTCCTGAAGGAACAGAATCGAAAATACAGAAAGTGGGCTGATTATTTGAAATCAGACTATAATTAGGACTAAATATAGAGGTGAAGGAGACTGGGGAGGCAAGGATATATCCCACTACCAGATCAAAGCAATGACCCCCAATCAGACTCAGGGCATTCCCAGTCTTAGAGCACATCTATCATAACGAATAAGGAAAGGGTTAAGGTCTAGGCAAAGAGAGATAGGGGACCCCTGGCTGGGCTCTGAAATTATTCCTGGCAGGCAGAAGCACTAAGAGTAAACAAGAAGTAAGAAAATAAACCCGACCACCTGGCCCTGGATATTTGGGAGTACTTTTCTTTGGTGGCTACATTGTAATCACAGAAAATGACCAGACCCCAAAGAAGCAAGCCATTACGGGTGTTACCAAATGTCCTTGTGCTCAGACCCAGACAGCTCAAGAATCCCAAGGCCACAAGCTTCCTGGTCAAGTTTTCAAGAAAAGACAAGCCCTAAAAACCCTCAGTGGCAACCCTGTCAGGACCCTTCTCACTCCAGAGAGCCTTTTCTGTATCCTCACTTTATAAAACTCTGTCGCTCTACTCACTCTCTCCTTTGTGCACAAGTCATTCTTAGACTCCATGAGACAAGAACCTCGCTCTCCAGTTTCAATAATACTTCTCAAGTTGTTAAGTATTTTCATAGACCTCCACCCCACTAACACACACACACACACACACACACACACACAGTCATCATCTCTTTCAGTACAGAGCATTCTCTCATTTTTCTTTCTAGCCCTGGCACTTAGGGCAGTGGCCGGCTCTCAGAGGAGTTTAGCAATTCTTTGTATAGAAACTGGCAGCACTGAGACTTCAGATGTTGCTTTTTCTCCATTGTTGTTGTTGTCTTAAATCCCCAGTGATACACATGGATATAATAATAACAGGTTTTGTGTGTTCGTTTTCCTGCTGAGGAGACTGAGACAGAAGGGGTAAAGTAAAACTTAAAATGGAAATTGCTAAAGTAGACCTCATGAAAGGGCAAACTTTCCTGAGGAAAGTATAAAAAAAAAAATCCCAGTGAATTATTCTGATATTTCCATTTGAAACAGTCCACTGGCTGGCTGGCTTCTGCTTTTCATCTAGCGTCCTGGAGGCCCTGATAAACCCTCACGGTGGCTGAGACTGTTTAAGGCTCTTCTCCTTGCTTTGGTAGGAGCTGCACGCGGCTCCCTCCAGCCCGCTGAAACACGTCTCTCCAAATCCAGGTCACTGGGATTGCCAGGATCGGCTTCTATCTGACACAACTCCTAATTCTAGCCATTTCTGTCAAATCTTATATGCAAGGGGGGAAAAAATAAGGTCAGATGATAGAAAACTTCCAACTCCAAAATGCACAATACCTAAAATAGTCAGTGTCACCTTTAAACTTTTTGGGGAAATCCAAAAGAAGGAACAAAAGTAGAGGTTGGCAAAAGAATGAAACACCCAGGGGAGAGTTCTTCTTATCAGCTGACGACTGTAAAAAACAACACTAATATTGAGTAAGGATTTTTTTATAGCACCTCTCAGGATAGGGAAGTTATTCCAGTATCTTTCTGTCTTACATCCAATGCCTCCAGCAACTCCCAAAACCAGCCGACCACCCGCCCAACCAGCCATCCTCCTGCCCTCAATCCGTACATGTTAGTCACTCAGATTGCCCTGAAAATTTACTAACAATGACATTTGAAAAACACGAAGTCTTTTCCATTCAGTTAAATAAACACACCATGTTAACCTTCAGTAAAAGAAGTGGCCATTCATTTTTATAGGTGGCTGTAAACAGACTTTGAGCTTCACAAAGCCAAGATCAATAGAGCGTTGGCAAACAATAATAATCTCATGCACACTCTATCGACAGCTGCTCAGAAAATATAGTTTGATTCTGATGGGCTTGATGATTGGGCCCTTGGCCAGCCTTTTGCCTTCCTCTGAGCAAATGTCAAAATGTCAAGAAAATGCCTCTGTGGGAGTGAATTCCACTGCAGTCTCCTGAGAAACCAAATCAGCCAAGTTCTGACATCCGGTGATGCGGGCCGGTGCAAGGGAAGCCAAATCTTGAGCGAGAGGGCTGCTGGAGATGGTGATGGTGGTGCCATATGGCTGTGGGGGTGTCACGGGGGGATGTCTTCACTACTATGTCTACTGTGATCACTGAGGTGGAAGGAAAGAAAGCAAGGGCAAATACATTACAGATTCAGTCTCCTTCCAGTTATTTCTGCCTCTCCTGCCTGGTAGAGATTAGTTCTACGAGTGGAAAGCCCTGGTATTGGATGCAGACCACCCCTTGATGCCTGCTCTTGATCTAATCTTCCTGTGATTCTACCTTTTTCTCTCTCTCTCCTTCTCTCCTTCCCCACCCCCGTATTCCCTCTTTCCTGCCTCACCTTTCCATTCCTCTTCTACAGAGCATACACATTTTTACAAAGACACAACTAGCCTGGATAGGATGAAAGAGATATAGTCTTGGAACAGAGCCCTGGTGTCTAGTGTCAGCTTTGCCTCTAACTTACCATGGGACTCTAGACAAATTATTTTTCTCTCTTAGACCCTCGATATTCTGATCTGTAAAATGGACTGAGGCGTGATCCACATGGTCTCAACATCTTCCTGTTTTAAAATTAAACTGGAGTGTGACTGAAGAAGACCTGAATTCATGTCATAGCGCATCGGCTCACTACCTGTCTCACTACTTTTCTCATCTCTGGTTCCCTCATTTGTAAAAATGGGCAAGATGATCTCTAGTTCATAGGATTATTAAGGCAATTAAAGGAAGCTAAGTCAAAGCATTAAAGCTCTTTAGAAAGAACAGCTGATTCATTCTTATAATGAATCTAGAACTGATGGAAAAATCGACGGTGGTGAATTTATCAACACAGCATGTCCCAAGCAGTCTTTGCAAGCCTCTGACCCAGGCACTACAGCTTTTCCAAGAATCCAACCTGTCTCTCCTAAATAAAATTTTGTCACTTTTATAAAATAAAAGAGCACACAGTAGATTTATTGAATGTTTATCACATGCCAGGCACTGAGCTAGCACTCTGTATAACTTAAGCTGTTTGAATATTTCCAACTGTTCTAAGAATTAATGGTTCTACTTTCCAGAAATCCATCACCAAGGGGTGAAATGAAGTCTCAAAGGGCCACCAACTTAGACTTGAACTCAAGTCAGTGTAACTTAAATGCCTGAGAGCTTAACCTCCAAGTGGTGCCATCTCCATGATTTATAAAGTCTCATGAAAGACTTCTGATGTTTCAAAAAACATCTTGTATTTTCCCAAGAAAGCTATATCCTTACAAATAAACAACAGATAGTCACTTGCTACCAATCAGTCATTCAGGTCTTGAAGCTTAATTATTCACATGATTGTGCTCATCAAGGAAAAAATGGAAAAAGAAAAATCATCTAAAGCCAGGTACTTCGCTTCTGTCAATTGCCTATACTTCTCTCTTTCCAAAAACAAACTATCATCTGAGTAATCCAAAACACTGGGGGTGGAGGTGCTTGTATTTTGCCCATTTGCAGAGAAAGATACTGCTGGAATAATGTAAGCCCTGAATAGAGTGGTGTTACCTCAAATAAAAGCTTCTTCGAATGTGGTAACAATGTAGCAATTAAGATCTTGGCTCAGAAATTAGAGAAACCTGGGTTCGATTTCCAATTTTGCTTTTAATGGTGTTGGGCCTTATCCAAGTTATATAAATTTTTCTGAGGGATAAAATAATAGAATATAAGTCAGACAGTTAATATGAGTCAAACTATTTACTATATGGGAAGCATTAAGCATGTCTAACACCTAGTAGATGCCGACTTAGTAAACGTTACCTGTTACTGCCTTCATAAATTCTTCTACTTCGTTTTCTTCTTTCTCTAATTCTTATAGCCTATTACTATACAGATTAAGAAGAGTCCTCAAGCTGTATTCAGCTCATAACCTTTTAGCCATGTCTTTGAGGAATCCATGTTTATTTTAATGAGTACTTATTTTAAGTGTAAGTTAATTTGCCTTAATTAGTGCACTTCCATAAACCTATGACAGTCTCTGCATGTGTGTGCGTGTGCATGTGTGTTTTAAGTAAGTGCATGTTTTAAATATGATCCCAGGGGCACCTGGGTGGCTCAATGGGTTAAAGCCTCTGCCTTTGGCCCAGGTCACAATTCCAGGGTCCTGGGATCCGACTCTCTGCTCAGCGGGGAGCCTACTTCCTCCTCCCTCTCTGCCTGCCTCTCTGCCTACTTGTGATCTCTGTCTGCCATATAAATAAATAAAATCTTTAAAGAAAAATATGATCCCATTGTCTGAAAAGAAATACATATGTATGTTAACACCCAGATAATTCCAATGGAGTTTCTTATACAATCTCTTTGATTTCAATGAGTTCAGCTTTTGTGTGTGGAGATCTTATACCAGCTTCAAGAGGAGCCCAGTTGTGACTCAGTCTCAGTGAGCAAATTGCAAGTTGCTACCAACACCATTCTTATCAGAAGCCACACAAGGAAGAGTTTGTTTGGATAAAGTTTCGTTAGCTTCATTCCAGCTTTATCTTTAAGTATGCTGAAAGAAAATATTTCAGGGCCAGCAGAAAGGCAATTTGTTGGGGTCTCCCTGAATGAATGTTCTATCTATCTCTAGTATCGGTGTGTCTAAAGCATGTGTACTGCACACTAGCCACCTCCCATGAATGCAATTCATTGTGCGACAGATCTACCAGGAAAGCGGTTGTGCTCAGTCGGCATGACTGCAAGGCAATGAAAACAAGAGACGCTCTGCTAGTCACTAGAGAAGCACCCAGGAAGGAAAAGTGAATGGAGTCTTCGAACGCAACCCACGCGAAGATCAAAAGCCCATTTAAGATTCACAACCAGTTAACTTAACCGCTCTGAGGCTGGCCCCAGACATCGCTAGTCTTCTAGTCATTTGGAATTTTCCTTTTTGAGGATACAATCTCATTATGAAACTGTTAATTAGTCCCAGGTATCATTATGTTAGCAAAGCAATTCTCACAGCTATTCCCAATAGATTGGGATAAGGATAGAGATCAGAAGACAAAGTGAAAAAGAGGTATATAATCAGAGAAGAGCCAGATGTCAAAAAAAGGGAAAATGAAAGACAATTTATATTTCTATGGCAGGAGGCAAATTCCTTACACACTTTAATCCCATCTATGAGGGCTCCACCCTCATGACCTAATTACCTCTCAAAGGTCCCACCTCCGAATACCATTACCTTGGGGTTAGGTTTCAACATGTGAGTTTTGGGAGGATACAAACATTGAGTCCCTAACAAACTTAATAGTCAATCTATAAAGTCATCCCTCTGGCTTTCTTACTCAGATCTGGATAACTTTTTCATTTTTTTCAAGTTTGATCTTTAGAACCAAAATCGATTCTGAGACTTCATTAATCTGTTCCTACCACTGACCAGCTCCTTATTTGGTCTACAGCACTGATATGAGTGGGAAATCTCCCTCCATCCCCTTTAAATTAGTTCTAGTGTTACAACTGGTAAAGGAAGATTCTTGAAGAACGCGGATGAAACTAAAACAAGTCAAGGGAGTGAGCATCAAAATGCCATTTACTGGGGCGCCTGGGTGGCTCAGTGGGTTAAAGCCTCTGCCTTCACCTCAGGTCATGATCCCGGGTCCTGGGATCAAGCCCCACGTCGGTTTCTCTGCTCAGCAGGGAGCCTACTTCCCTTCCTCTCTCTCTACCTTCCTCTCTGCCTACTTGTGATCTGTCAAATAAATAAATTAATTAATTTTTAAAAAATGCCATTTTACTCATGAACTCAAGAGCAGCAGATGGGATGGCTTTGTGAAAACATCATGAAACCTGTGGCCTTACTGTATTTGTAACTTGGAAATAATCACAGTAAGACTAACATGGAGAGGGCTGTGAGGTCTACCTGGTAAAGTCTAATGAAAAAGCAAGTAGTACCCAGGAAACAATACCAGGGCAGGTCTGCTCTAGAAATTTTACTGAATACAATGACTATTTTCCCACTCATGTAAGCCATCTAAATATACACATACCGTAAACTATATTCATAGAAAAGACCAAGAGATAATTTTTTCTCCTTAATGTTTTAAAAGATTGAGAGAAATTAAAGGTGTGGGGAGACAATTAAGCTTTATATGCTATACTGCACCTGCCTCTCCCTCATAACATTAAAGCACTCTAAGCACAAAACAGCCTCAATGGGTTTGTTAGGCAACTTTAAAATCTAATATTAAAAGCTAGGAGATGTCTCCTAATATTGAGCCATGCCTACATTTTATAGCCAACAGAAATAGAACTAGAACCTAGAGGCTTTTGTTTACTTCAGCTCCTTCTAGCGTAGGAATCACTGGTGCCCCATTTTCCCAGAATCAATTTGGGTCCTGCATACACTGCCAGGGTATTTTGCCATCTGGCATCTACATGATGAAATAAGTGTAATTATAAAATAAAACAAATATGAGACATTAGAGCCTAAAGGAAACAGAGAGAGTTTAGTCAAACCTCCTCACTTATAGATATGAAAACTGAGATCCAAAGACAAATGTTTGCCATAAATTACAGCAGCAACAAAACTCCAAATGTCTAGACCAGAGCTCTTCCCACTGCAGTATATTAAAATAGTTTAATACAAGAACACCTACATGTGTCTTTACTGGGTAGTAAGCTGGCCCGAGAGGAAGTGAATGCATACTTTCAGCACCCACGCTAAAGGTGAAATTACCCAGTTCATATGACATCTGCGAAGAAAATCATGTGTGCCTCCTTTCCAAAACTGGATATAATTTATTATTTTCTTAAAGACCTGAAAAAAATATCACTGCATACTGAAGTTCAGAAAAAGCCTGAAGGCTACCAGAATCTAAATGTGTGAGACTGCAATGATTGTTGAGTTTTTATTTTCTTTTACACAGATTTAAAAAAAAAAAATCTTAGCACACAGTAGGTGCTTAATGAATACTTATTCGACAAATTAGTATCTCTTTTCTCTCCCATGGAGGTTCAATAGTCTCTTTTGGGGGCTGTTAGTTCTAGTACCTATCCCTTATTTAAATGTAAATCCTTCTATTTTGCCTGGAGCAAGACAATGAGATGTCTGTTCTTTCACTACTGAGCGTAAAGTAGAAGATAAGTTCCTGGTGAACATCTTGAGGTTTTTATGTAGAGAAAAACCCGACAATTTGTGTCTACATTTTGTATCATCTTTTGCCATTGTGTGTGTGTGTGTGTCTTCTTGCTTTTTGGTCTTATAAAATTAGATATTTAATGGGAAGGTCTGTAGAGATCATCCAGTCAAATCTCAACTTCAGTGCAGGAATTCCCTTTAACCTTCATCATGTGCGGTCACTCAGCCTTTCCCGTGTATTTGGTAGGTACTTCCTATAGTGGTTTAGAGAATGGATCCAAGAGCCAGACATCCTGGGCTCTAATCTCACCTCTACCATTTCTAAATTTTGTGTTCTTGAAAATTCACGGAATCTCTGTGCTTCAGTTTCCTCAAGTGTAAAACAGGAATGATGGTAATTGTGTCTGCTTCACCTGGATGTTATAACGCTTAAATACGCAGATTCCTTAGAACAGTAACCAGAATACCCTAGGAGCTATTTTTATTCTCCATTATTACTCCAACGTCACCTTTTCCTCTTCTTCCTCCCTCCGATGACAGAGAGCTCACTACCTCCTGTTTATTCTAACGAGTAGGACACCCTCAAATGGAAAATTATCCCTGTTATGGAGCCCACATAGATGCCACAACTTCTAGCCATTGGTCCTGGTTCTGTGTCCTAGAGTTAGGGTGATTAATGAGAATCTCTTTTCTACCTAACAGTCATTCAAATAGTTGATAACAGCTGTCATATCCCTCCTTAGGCTTCTCTTATACAGGCAGAATATTTCAAGTTTCTTCAGCTCCTTATCTCAAGGCTGCCACCATTCTCATCATTCTTTCCTGTGAATAATAATAGCTCCTAGTTATGAGCCAGGCACTGTGCTGAATGAACCCTTTACTTGCATTATGCAATGTAACCCTTAGCTCAAACCAGAGAGAGGACTTCCATACACATTTATCAGTGAGGGAACTGACTTGTTCACAGACTCATAGCGACAGAGCCTGGATTTGATAGCCTGTGTATGGCACCACACGGATTGGGCCAAGTCTGTCAATGTTCTCTTAAGATGTGGCAGCAGGAAGCACACAGAACTTGCACATAAGCAATTTAAAATTTAAAAAAAAATCTAGGATTTGTCTTTTTATTATTATTTTTTTTTTAGTACATAAACATCTTTTTAAATGAGGTCTCTTCTACCCAGAACTAGATAATGATTTTTTTTTTTTTAATCTAGGGGCAGGGTTTTATATAGCCCTATTACAATTGATTTTTATATAGCTCTTTTACAATTTATTTTAGTATCATTTTTTCCTTCCTGTTGAGATTCTTTGGAATTTTAAGTCTGTCCTCTAGCATTTGAGCTATTGCACAGCTCTTTACTTTGACCACATATCTTCGAGCAATTATAAATGGAGAGGTACAAAGACCCAAACATACACCTAGAGACCTTCTTCCAAGATATTAATACAGATTTCTAAATATCTGGCACTGTGCAATACTTCATTTATTTAATCCTCACAAATTAACCTTGTCTATTCTTAATCCACTTTACAGATATAACACTGTAACCTGGGAGGTAAGTAATTTACACACAAAGTAGATTTGAATTTTAAATCTACGTCCACTTGACTTCAAAGCCCAGTTTTGCACAATGCTGCCCCATCCCACATTATATATAGATAGAGAAATAAGCTCCCTGCTGCACCCACTTCGCTGGTGGCAATCTGTGGAATTGTGTCATGTTTCTAGTTTCTTTGTGTCCACAGTTAGCACATATGGACCTGGAATTCCACGTGCCCGGAAGGCAGTGTGAGACCGGCCAGAGATGAGTTTCGAGTAACTGATCTCACTGTGGCAGATCTCACTGATCTCACTTGCCTGGGTGCCTCAGTTAGTTATCATGTACTCTTACCTTACCTTCTTACTTTAGATTCTCTGCATTGACAGTGACTTTGCAATTCAGCATTAGGCACACTTAGGCAGATCGCTACTGGCCCCATGGCCCTTTTGTGATGGCTACTGACCTATTACGTTAAGTACGCAGGCTTGTCATGACTGTTTTCGGGAGAGCTGGTTTGTGTTCCCTTATTTTCTATGCTCAAGGGCAGGTGCTGGTGCAGGCACTTTTCTACTACCTAAATCATTTGGAGGTAAATCTTCATTGATGTGACTTTTTACCAGACTAATGTCCCCATCAGTTTCAGCTCTATTCTCTTGTCTAGAAGACACTTCCTTCAATGAGTGTGGATGGTTATTTATTGCCCATGGTTTTAACCCCCTAAATTACCTAACTCCTCACCAAAATGAAACCACCTCTGACAGTTGTTTAACAGCTGCCTCACACAATGAGCCAATTTGTCAGGTCAAATGGTTTCTGCTGTTGCATATCTAACCTGAAATTACCAAGAACGCTTAAAGAATGCAAAAGGTCATCACAACCCTGTAATGAGGTGAGAATACTAAGGTGAGCGCCCCTGCACTGCCAGATAGTCCACACACCCCAAAGAACTGCCTTTCCTTCATGCCTCATGCATATGTCAAAGATGCACAAGTGAAAAGCAAATGAAGATTTTCAGGCTTTTTAAAAAATCTTGCTTTAATTCATGAGATGCCTTTTTTCTTTCTTTAGTGAAATAGTTATAAACTTGTTTTTTCTCTTCCCCTCTCTTCCTTTCTCTTCCTTCCTTCTTCCTTCCTTCCTTCCTCCCTCCTTCCTTCCTTCCCTTCCTCCCTCCCTTCCTTTTGAATTTATTCTCTATGGCTGTAATGGATCCCCTCAACCTACTTCTGTTAATGAAGTCTCTACTCATCCAGAAGCTAGAAATAGCAAAAAAACAGGGCTTCCAATCAAAAGCCCCATCTGACATAGCTCAGAGAACTGAAAGTGTGCATTTTCAAGTGTGGAGATTCATTTTTTTAGTCTTATTGCATAAACATAGGGATATGCTAATGGAAAATAAAATACTATACTTCTTTATGTTTTGAGTTATCTTTTTTTCTTTTTTTACCTTCCATCAGTTTATCATGGGCTTCATTAGCAAAAAATTAAAAGCACAAGGGGCAATTAATGAAGGCAGCATTACCTTATCAGTGTCCAGCCCCAGGACACCACCCTTGTGAGGAGCCCCTCACTAGATTGGCTGCACTAGAAAATAGATGAAGTAACAGTGGCAATTCAGAAGGGAGCTACAGCAAGAACAGTAGAAACAAGCAATAGAAGCAGCAATGGTGTTTCAAGTCAGGTACTAAATATGCTACCGTGTTGATGGGGCTTTCTACCTCTGCTACAATCAGGTTAAAACAAGAGGTCAATAGAGAAAAGAAAACAACTATCTTAAGAATACAATGAAGCAAATAAAATAAAGACATTTGTGTCTTTACTGTGTCTTTAATGTGACAGATTTAATGTCCAGATCTATAATACCAATAGTAATAGCAATAGTATAATTATAGTAATAGTAATTGATAATAATTATTAGTAGTAATGGTTAAAATAACTACTGATAATTGAATCTTCTGATGTGCTAAGACTAGACTAAGGACTTTTCTTGCATACTGTACTTGTTCTTTGGCTTATGAAGTAGGTAGTAATCATCTCCATCATACGCATAGGAAACCCAGATATAGAGATGCTAAGAAACTCATCCTGGAGGTGCAGTTAGTAAGTGGTGCTCTAAAATAGATTCTCATCCAAGGCCGTGTTCATAAGTTCCACTCTATTCTGTCTCCCACTGCACACTGAGCTGGAGATATCAAGGAAATACACTGAGACATGCAGAGTTGCCTTCACGATTTTCCTAATTTGTCGTTTTCCTCTAAAAAAAAAAAAAAGAAAAAAAACTCAAAAAGCGATTAAGCATACTCAGTATGATCATCTTCTAACTGGGTACTGTTGCACAATTGCCGACTAAAGACTGTCATGTAATGTCATCCCTTGGGTTTATGTCTGCAAGCACACTGACCATAAGAACTACTACGTTGGGGGCTGCCTGGGTGGCTCAGTGGGTTAAGCCTCTGCCTTCAGCTCAGGTCCTGATCTCAGGGTTCTGGGATCAAGTCCCACATCAGGCTCTCTGCTAGGCAGGGAGCCTGCCTCCTCCTCTCTCTCTCTCTCTCTCTCTCTCTACTTGTGATCTCTCTCTCTGTCAAATAAATAAAATCTTAAAAAAAAAAAAAAAGACCTACTACCTTGGGGCACCTGGGTGGCTCAGTGGGTTAAAGCCTCTGCCTTCGGCTCAGTTAATGATCCCAGGGTCCTGGGATCAAGTCGTACATCAGGCTCTCTGCTCAACAGGGAGCCTGCTTCCTCCTCTCTCTCTCTCTGCCTGCCTCTCTGCCTACTTGTAATCTCTCTCTGTCAAATAAATAAATAAAATCTTAAAAAAAAAAGAAAAAAAGAACTACTACCTTAACTGATGAAACCTAAATGAGAGAGAGGTGAATTGATATAGACATATATTGGATGTGTCTGTGGAAAGAGACAATCAAATGGGATTCTAAACCAGACAGAAAGTTTTTCAAGGGTTCCAAGGAAAACAGTAAGGGGACCCAAATGTCACAAGACCAAACTCCAAAGAACCTACACTATAGTCATCATGTTTCACATGGCAAGCAGAGATTTATTCTCAGAAAAATGTCTTCTGCCACATTAAATGAGTGCTCTTAATTTCAATTGTATTGTTTGCATCTCATTTGTAAATTTGCAATGACTTTCTGGTCATATGAGAACTATGAGCCTATAACATTTGTACTTGGTCCTTTCTGTTTGTGCATTTTTAGTAAACATTATAATAGATACCCTATGTCAATTATAAGGATGTATTGTATGAGAATATTTATTCTTAAAAAGAGACCTTTTTACATTTGTCATGTTTGAGACAAACTGCCACATCAACAGACAGGATGGTGAAAAGCTGATTAAGCACTTAGATCATCTTTGTTGGCCTGGCAAGAGGTAGCTGCCAGGGGGTTTAAGGAAAAGACGGCAAAGGAATTCTGAGAACTCTTGCAACATATACCCTTCTCATACGGTATGTATATCAAAATTGTCTCTAGGATCATCTAAAAATCATGTCAGATTTAATCTTGAGGCTGAAGGCCCAGACATCTTTTTATCCCAAGCTTCACAATGATTCTGATATGTTCTCTCCACTACCCAATTAATCCTGTCAAGCTAATGAACTGAGAAATGAAGACATTTCCTAGAACGGTGTTCTTAAACTTTAACATGCACATGAATGACCATATCTGTTAGGCATAGATTCTGATATGTCTGGGGTTAGTCCTCTGGTTCTGCATTTCAAACATACTCCCAGATAGTCCTGGTCCACATTTTAGAAGATGGGATGGTGGTCACATCAAAGCAGACGGAAACTGGACAAGCTAATTAAAACATTAGCCCAAAGTTGTATATCTTGAGTATTGATGATGGTTACATGAATATATACATGTGACAACATGTCACAGGATGAAATATACAGGTGTATAAACACACACACATATACATACACACAGCCTAGTGCACACATGAGTGCATTAAGAAAATAATCTCTAAGTCTTTCTTTGCTACAGATTTGCCTTAGTTTCTGTACTGGGGGAGAAAGAAAAGTTGAACTTTCACATACGGGTTTAGAATTTAAAGGTGTAAAGTATATTGCAAATTTGGGGCTATAAGACCTAATATCTAAAGAAACCAGGGAAGATAAATGTAAGGAAATCAGAAAAAGAGCATATCTTTGACCTGAGTCAAACTTTAAGAATTATAAGAAAAAGATGTTTCCTAAAGAAAAATTTTGAGGTGAACATCACTGGAGCCCAGATGGTAAAATGCTACAATGATTAAGTCATCAAGCTGTAGGCAGCTGACCTGCTCTACCCTCTACTACACTGTCTAACATATGGTCCTATCCTACATTTCTTACTCAAACATCAATCCTCTAACCTCCAAGGACAGCATGGAATAACGCTCCCCATTCCCCACAGCATCGTGGATATAAAATCTGAAATACAGCACAGGCTGTTTCAAATATGTTATTTTTTCCCTGAAATAAACTTTCGGTATGTTCCCCATGTGTCAATATTTCCATCTTTAAGGGCGGGCACAGCAAACTTTTTCTGTAAAAGACCAATCAGTAATATCTTAGGCATAAGATGTCTGTGGCAACTACTTAACTCAACCATTATAGAACAAAATAGGCCATAGATAACATGTAAATGAATGCCCATGGCTGTATTCCAAAACAACTTTATTTATAGAATAGTGGTCAATCCCTGCTGAAGAGTGTCTCACACACCCTCCTTGAAGAGGCATGAAAATTCTTCATTAGACCATGCATTCAGTTTTCGGTTTAGAAAACCTGAATGAAATCCTTAAAAGCATAGACCGTGGTTGAGACAGAAATGGAACAGGCCTTCTAGCAGAAGAGGTAAAATAATATCATCTTGAGAACAATGTCATTTCATCCTCACATGCTTCCTCAAATATTTTGGGATTTTTGCAAAGATGGAGGAAGTGAGCAGTGACAGTCACAGTAGGCGCTATCAGGAAATAACAGTGCCTCTACTTGAGAGCCACACAGCTGCTAGGTCAGCCTCTACAACTCATGACAGAGCTTAGGTGAATCCTAGATGAGAACACCCAAGTTCTGGTATGATCATCCTCTTAAATCCCAAAAGGTCCATGTAGATTATCCTTATAATTCACTGACATAACTCTACTGGTGGGATATCAGAGGAACAGCCAAGTTCTGGTGTGGTTGTCCTCTTAAATCCCAAAAGGCCCATGTAGTGTCCTTATAAATCACTGACATAACTCTACTGGTGGGATATCAGAGGAGGGGAAGTTGTGAGTAGACTTTTTTTCAACACAACTGGACCAGGATCTGCTTTACCTGCTAGAGAGACACACACCTATACCCTGGGGAAGGAGGAGTAGGATGTAACATAACGAGCAAACTTCAACAGTAGTGTATAGCCTGGCCTTGGATCTTGTTGCAGGGGTCTCTGGGTTCAGCTGCCTTGGAGTTTCATTGTGGAACTCTTAGCATGTTAATTTATTTATAGCCACCAACACAGGTGTCAGACAACAAAGAACCTGAAACTGTACAACAGCAGCAATTGCGGCTGGGAGAAAAGTCATGTCTTCTCAGACCTGATAACAAGTACAACCAAATAATTCAGATGGGAGGAAGGAGGAGTGCTTCTAAGAGACATGATTTCCTTATGCACCCTCCAACTGCTGAGTTCCATATCTATCATCCAAAGAGAAAAATCACCTCCTAGATTTCTGGGGAAGTGATTTCCAAGTAATTTCTAAAAAGGTGCTAAGATTTTATTGTGAGGACCACACTGGAAAAGAAACCAAAGAAAGAAGATGGGAAGAACCATCATGGAAGTGATGTGATAAATAAACCAACCTAAGAGCAGTGACGTGCACTTTAATTATTACTTTGCCAAATTCAAGGAATTGGAGCTAAGTCAAGGGTCCACCAATACATTATGAGGAAGTCAAAGACAGTCAAATCAATCTGGTAACTCACCAATTGTCTAGACCTTTTTAAAATCTCCCAGCCCTGGATTTTCAGGGCCTTACTACCACTTAAGTTAAAGACACACCTTCATCTAGAGGTCGTTTGGTTTGGATAGTCAGCTTGCTATACATACTATCTGCATTTACCTCTTCTTACTTTAACCAATGGTGATGCCCATGTAGGAAATTTGATCCTAGCTTTTCTGTTCACTTTCACTCTCAAAAATCACATTTTCCCTTAGATGTCAGAACCTTCTTCTGGTTGACACACACAGCTTCTCTGATCATAGCACTCTTTACCATGAAGCACAAACATGGCTTCAACTCCTTCCCAGCTTGGCAAGGGTCCCTACCATAAGTATTTGTGAGTGAAACCTGCTTATTTTCCAGAATCTGGTGTCACCCTTTCATACCCATTTATTTTTTGATGAAGAAATCTAAATCCATATAAACTTGGTGACTTTTCTAAGGTTAAGTAGCTAGAAAGTGTCAGAGCCAGGAGTAAACACTTGGTGTTCTGATCTCTAACCCCCTACTCTTCGCATTTCACTTTTTCTTGCTTCTGGGAAGACTAGGCTACTCGAGGACTTATGGATTAATCATTTCACCACAGAGAAGCTGGGTAGGGCTCTACATTAATAATTCTACTCCTTATAGTGGTAGAGGTGTGTCTAAACCACAGAAAAAATTAATCATGTGCTCTTTAATATTAACATGGTACACTGCATATAGCTTTCATACTCATCACAAGGCACTCAGAGCAATCTGTTTATCTGTTGGTCCTAAATAAGCCTGGGGACACATCTTCTTCACATTTGTGCCTACAGACTCTAGCACAGGATTTGAAATATAATGGGGCAGTTCGTAAAAATTATTAAATTATGGAATAAATTTATCGATAAATGAAAAAAAAAAGAATGAATGGCCGTAGAATAGAGAAGAGCACAAGACTTAGAGCCAACTGACCTGGATTCTAATTCTGACTTCACTGCATACCAGCTAACTGGTTTGGGGCAAATTGCTATAAAAATCAAGATAGCAGTACTGCACAGGGTTGTTTCAAAAGTTCTTTGTTTGCTGTCGTATCAGGGAGTCATCATGAAGAATTATTAGATGCTTCACCTAAGGACGGCAGCTTCAGCTGGTCAATTTCTGGTGTGGTTACAAACCCAGTAATGCCAGATATTCTAGTTTCTCAAAAGAAGCTAGAAAACTAGACTGCAGTATGAAATGGTCCAATTATTAAATATTGGACAACATTGCACAGGCTGTCCTTGGAGTATGAGCCATGTGTTTGCAACATCTGACGTGTATGTCGGCAATATGATCATTCATAAAGATTATAAGCAGGACACACACACAGTAACTGCTTGGAGAAAAATCATCCTTGCAAAACCTAAAAGATAGAGTGGAAAAGGCAAGGCCTCTGGAGTCAGAGGAACATATCATTTACTAGCTGGGTGGCCATGGGTAAGTTCATTTATTATATTTGATGTCATACCCGTATACCCCTATAAAATATTTCTTGAAGTTTCCAAAAAGGTAACACATGAAAGAATGTGTTAAGCCTGCGGTGTGCTTTAGAACATAAAACAGAATCACCATGACCTAGAACTTGTGGCTTGAACTCAACAAAGAAGTGAAAAAATGGGTGAGTATAGTAAATAAATGAATAAATGAATGGCAATTTGAATAATTTCATCTTAATGGGCAAGGCATCCAGCTTTTGGCTCCTATCTGGAATATAAAGGCTATTTAGCCTCCATTTTATAAATAACAAAGGTGAAGATCAGAGAATTCAAGGATTTTGCCCAAGGTCATGAAGGGGAACAAAATTTGCCACCTCAAAACAGGCCTTTTTGGCATAGGATTATGTTAAACAGGTTTTATTTATTTATTTATTTATTTAGAGTGAGCAAGAGAGAGAGTGGGAGAGAGAGCCTAAGCCAGAGGAGAGGCAGAAGGAGAGGGAGAAGTAGGCTATCAGCTAAGCAGGGAGTTCCATGTGGGGCTTGATCCCAGAATCCTGGGACCACGACCTGAGATGAAAGCAGACGCTTAACTAATTGAACCACCCAGGCACCCCAAAACTGGTTATTTTTAAAAGAGCATACATCAGAGAAGCTCTGAAAACTGACCAGAAGTTAACTTTTTGTAAGAGACATTTTCAAGGGAAATCTCCATTTATAAGAGTGTCTCCCCTACTTGTACCAGAAGAGAAGGACCAAATCTCTAGCAGCTTTTATCAATGGAGAAGTCAAAGATTCAAGTCTACATAATATCCTTATCTTTATTTATTGTGCTTTTCCTGATCACCTCCCAAAACTAGCTCCCTCTTCTCCCTTTCTCCCATCTTTCTTCTGTCTTTAGCTGGAGATGAGGTTTAAGATGATGGCCTGGGCCATTTCTAACAGTTACTCAGTTTTCTCAGGTATTTCTTAGATATGCAGGAGGTATACATATTATTATATTTGTTTTTCTCCCATAATCTGTCTTTTATTATAGGCTAGTCTCAGCCAAGAACCTAGAAGGATAGAGGGAAAATTATTTTTCCTCTGCTATAGTCATATAACAAGTGGTGGTGTGACTTTAAATATTTCCTGATATTATCCCTCTGAGTATTTTTGCCATTCCTAGAAAAGACAGAGCTTTAAGGTCTCAAGTAGCTAGCTCTGAAGGGAAAAAAAAAAAAAAAAAGAAAGAAAGAAAGAAATGAAATGAAAGCACCAGACCATTTGGGAAGAGTTTATCAAATAAATTAATCAACTGACTACATTTTAAACAAACACACTAAAGAAGCCCTTACAAATAATATATAAATAAGTAAGTTCTTGATGCAGTTTAGGGAACTGTGGTGCTAGAAAGAACTTAACAAGTTAGTGCTAAAAAGAAAACAGCACTGGGAGCCTGGAGGATGTAATTAATGAGAAGATAAAATAAATGAATATGTGTGGTTCATTTAGGCTGAGAGAGGGAAAGAGAGAGGAAGAGGGAGAAGAGAGAGAAACTCAAGTAAGCATTACATTTTATAGCAAAGAGGAAGAGTTATGAAACTTATGTGAGACATTCAATAGTGAATGTACTCCTTCTTTAAACTGTTCTGATAGTAACAGCCAAGGATGGAGCCGAGGGAAGCAGAAGAAACCTTAAATAGAAGTTAACGAAATCTAAAGAAAGTGTGAAGACAGCCATTTCGTAGAGTTAAAATTTATGACAGATATACAAGTAACCTATCCCTCTTCACCCAAAGACAAACCAAAAACGTGGTGGGAGGAGAGAATCTCGTGGGTTCTCTGAGACCCTTCTGATTCCAGTCAAAAGCTCCCAAAGCAGCAAAGAAGCTACTATACTAAGTCAGTGTGAGGGCCGGGGCTGCTGAACTAACCGTAAAAAGCTGAGGAATAGGAAAGTTGGTGAGGTGGGGGTAGTGGGAAGGAGGATTAAGATGAATATGCCCCAGCTCATGGCATTACTGTTGGCATAGGGGTCTCTACATAATTTAGACATTTTATTTTTTAACTTCAAATTTACTCTAGGCAAAACATTGAGTAACTTAACTATATATATATATATATATATATATACACACACACACACGCTTATATACAAATATACACACATATATTTTATATATATATAGTTACACACATATATTTTATATATATATATGTGTATATATATATATATATATATATATATATATATATATGGTTACATACACACACACACATATAATCTGCTGCCCTGAGCTCCTGTTGATATGTTAATTGAAAAATGTGTTACCTTCCCTTGGCAAGTATTTACATATTGATTAGCTTTGAGAAGGCTGCAAATAGTTTACTTGGCTGAAGTTGTTAACAGTCTATAATACTATAATAATACATCTCAAAGAGTCAGATGACAAGGACGCACCCATTTAGACATAATCTAATCTAATCATTTGGATGGAAAGTTATGCAGAATTCGCTATCCAGAGGCAGAACATTTCTGGTAACTAATCTAATGGGTAGGAGTGCTTTTTTGATAAAAAGGCAAAAAAGGTGAATTTAACTTAATGATGTTCAGAGGCATAGACACATGCAGCATCAAATAAGTTTTTGTTATAAGTGTAGTTAATGGAAAAGACAAGAAGTCCCCTAGGAACAGAACAGATGATGAGGAAAAGGAGTGGGGGAGGGGCAGACATCAGGAAAGACCTGTAAGAGGAAGAAAACCAGCTCTAGGGAAGAAAGAAAGTGAAAAGAAATTAAGGCTGGGGAGATGGAGGAGGAAATCAGTTACAGTCAGGAGGGATGGTGTGAAAATTAAAATGGGTTTCTATGTCTGTATTTAGAGTGACTTTAATGCAAACATTGTCACCTGCCCCAGGTGAACTTATTAGTAAAATTTCTCTTTAAAAACATGTAATTAGATATCTACAAGCCCTTTAGCTAGGTCCACAGGATGAATACAGGATAATAATCAGAAATACTACACATTACTTCTTTTTTAAAAAATGTTTTCACCATTCTATAAATTCACAGAAAAATATGTAATAATAATATCCACTAATACCTAATATTGAGAATTCATTATGTGTTTGACACTGTAAAAAGAAAAGACACAAACAAAAGTAAAGGAAATGTGAGAGACAGAAAATCAAAAAGTCAAATGTGGGAGGACCAAAAAATAAAAAATAAAAAATCCTCTTCTGTGCTTGGATTAAAGAATCTCCCTATAAATTTGCTCCGGATGTCCTGAGAGGAAACAATGGATTGTGGGCAGAAGTGACGAAATCCCAGGGAGAGTCATTATCAGCATGGAGACAGCTGTAATATAGCATCCCCCATCATCTACATTCAAGGCTCAAACTCAGGGGGAACATAGAGGTCCCTTTGTTAAAATAAAGCAATCATTTCCACCTTCATTAAAGAAAATATCATGGCATTATTAATCTACAGAAAAAGTCCCATATGCTGTAGCAATACTGGTGAATCTTGCTTTGGGGAGCTATTATCAATAGCAAATACTTATAAATAAAGCATAAATAATGCTTTAATCATATATGGCTTAACCATATTCACTACCTACGTTTACTTTGCTACAGAAAAAGCTTGCATTAACTCATCACAATTGCTAAGAACCCCCAATAATAATTCTTTCCTTAACTGCAACTTTAGGACAAAAAAGTAAATAACACAAAAATACACAGATATGGATGATTTATTTAGAAATCTTCTAAATGCCCTCCAGGCCTAGTATTTAAAATAGAAAAAAAAAATAGCTGACTCTTATGATCTTGAGTATAATACTGACATAAGCTATGGGAACTGATGGCTCAGTGATCTCATCAACCTGGAAAATGTCAGGTAGGGCTCCTTTGGCAAGTACAGTTACAGGGAAATACAGATGGACCTAAATGAAGAAATGTAATTTTCAGAACACTCTGAACTTTCTTTGGTATATTTAACATATTTACTAAGTAATTAATAAATAAATAAATACGTCTACTTTCCCCAATAGGCAAGGATTGCCCTGGTCATGTCCACGGTGTGTTCCCAGCATTTACCAAAACCGAGTAGGTATTCAATAAATACTTGTCGAATGCTGACTGCATAAAGGATGAATAATTAACCTCTATAGAATAATGGCTTTCCTGTTCTCCCTGACTGAGCTCCAGATTGAGAACTAAGGTTCTGGACAAGAATCTGAGAGATTAGGAGCATTTAAAAAGAATCACAGGAAGGCAAAGATTTCCACATAACCTAAGACTTCTGGGAAGGACTTTGAGGCATTGTAAAACAAATGCTGAGGGGAAGGCTGATAACTAAGACCTGGAAAAGAAAGTTGAGACTGTGGCACACTGAGGAGTTATTCTTCCATCCAGGATCTTAAGAGCTGCATTAAAAAAAAAAAAAAAAAAAAAAATTGCTGGTCAAACAAAACACACCTGTGTGTTAAACTTGGCCAAGGAGCATCTGTTTGCTGCTTCTTGGAAGTCCCTGCTTGGTGTTCTTTAGGCCTGAGCGACATCCCACTTACTCTTGCTTCCTTTTCCTTAACCTCAACTCCTATCTAGATCCCCTGAGAACACTAGGGACAACGTTTTGAGTCTCATATACTGACTAGCCATATGCACCCTAGAAGAGGAAGCTCTCATGTCTCTGGGCCTGTTCTGCATCATATTGTACACCAATATGCAACAGAATTATGCTGAACTTGTGTTTTTGGATTTTCCTTAACTATTTCTAAATGGCACAGGGCATTAATTAATACGTGTCTGTTGGATAATGACTTTGAGTCTTGGCCTTGTTCCTCTACCCCTGTACATCTGCCACTTAAGAAAGTGGAACCTGCCTAGATTTCCTTCTCTCTACAATAAACAGAGACAATTGCCCACCTGGACATACCCTGTGTACATACGGAATACTGTCTTATTTTCTATCAGTCAGGAATTTACAATATGAAATATCTTTAGGAAGTTAATCTAATGTCTCTTAAATTACTCTGATTAATTCTGTAATAGATATCAAGGTATCTTTGAGGTTGTTTGGGGTCATAAACCCCAAGATCTTTTATTCTCAACAATAAACCTCATTGATGGGGTGCCTGGGTGGCTTAGTGGGTTAAAGCCTCTGCCTTCAGCTCAGGTCATGGTCTCAGGGTCCTGGGATCGAGGCCCGCATCAGGCTCTCTGCTCAGCAGGGAGCCTGCTTCCTCCTCTGTCTCTGACTGCCTCTCTGCCTACTTGTGATCTCTCTGTCAAATAAATAAATAAAATCTTTAAAAATAAATAAATAAACAAATAAACCTCATTGATGGTCCTCCCTTTCTCTTTCCCCTCATGGTGAATTCTAAAGAAACTGAGTCAGGTATCCTCTCCTGAAAGTGATGAGTTATTTACATATAGAGGAATGTGAGCATCTTCTGGAATTCTCCTGTGGGATCAGAGACTGATCTGTAAAGAAATTTTACATCACTATGAGTGAGGGTAAAGGAATGCAACTGACCAGGTTCTTGCTTCCATCCCTCCTCTACCTCACTCTCACCCTCCCTCTCACTCTCCAAATACATACACAGTTAGTCTTAAAGACAATAAACTTTATAACGAAGCACTGGTAGCATATCCCCATTTAAGCTAACAGTCTTACTATGCGCTCTACCCCTGAGTATTCAGTTTTAATTAGGAAGATGGATTTGGGAGTTTATATGTTCTGTTGTGCTATAATTCCTGCCTTTAGAGTAATTTTCTCCTGCTTTTCACACTATAATGTGCCATAAATCCTAGTTAGGCTGTTTCACTGGCCTGTTGCTAGTCAGAGTCAATATTTCAGGCCTTTTGTTGCCATGGTAACCTTCTGCCGAACTCCGTTCACGGGAATATGATACAGTCTCCTGGGGAAATTGCTATGAACTTGATCATCACATGGATTCAGGCCCCCTGATGCACCGATTCTGCCCCATCTCTCTCCACCGCCCACCAGCTTCTCTCAGCTTCCACTTCATGTGTCTGTACGTGTGTGTGTGTGTGTGCGCGCATGCACGCTCATGCACGTACATTTGGCAGGAAAGATACAAGAGAGAAGAAAGCAAACAAAGTTCACGGAAGCAGCATTCCTTCTTTCATCCTTCTTGAAAGGGTGAGCTTAAAAAGTCGGTAAACTTAGACAGTTTTAAAGCCTAAACAAACAGGGCGCACATCTCACAGCTTTGTTCCCTCTCTACCCTTTGTTCTTACCTCCTATTTTCTTTCTGGTCCTTCGGTCCCATAAGCCCTTCATACATTTTAAAATCTCAGTTTGCTTCTTTCAAAATTTAACCATAGTGTGTGCTCCTCGTTTAAGTCCATTGCCCCCTACCTTTCATTAGAGAAACTCAAAGACCTAGCTGTCTTTCATTTCCAGGACTCTTCTGGATCTCTTTCTGCCTTTAACCACTTCCTATTCATACAGCTGTCCCTTAGAAAGAAGTCCTGGGGGAAAACACACACCTAGTAACCAGTAGCTTTGGGCAAGCCATGTAGCCTTTCTGTGACTTGTTTTCCTAGTTATAGATGTAATATTATCCATTCCAAAGGGTTTTTGTATAGCTGAAATCAATTTAAAACACAACAGTTGAGAAAAAATACTGACAAGCAGATCCACTGAAACATTTAGGTTACCATGTTTAATAAACCTATGGAAGTTATTTTCAGCTGCCATCTTTTCAACAAAAAATTTAAGAGCCCAGTAATGCAGTCTAGTTCTCCGAGTTCAGATTTGAATAAAACTGAGGACATAACAGCAAAGGAAGAAGATCGTTCATTCCGTTTTCTACCTGTCCACCCTTTTCTCTAGCCACATCGTGTCAGGTCTGCATCTGGTCTCACCTTTGGGGCAGAGCAAGGTCTCTCTAGCACGTGGTACCCACATGGTGTTTCACAGATGTTGGACCTGGACGGTTCTCAGAGCTGCCCCTCACCATCCCCCAAATTCAGGCTTCAGGGTTTTACCAGAACAGAGACTGGCTGACAAAGCAACTAGTTCTTTCTCACGGCTTTAGATTATCATGTACAGACAGCAAGACGATCGCCCAAGTAGGAGGACCTTAGTCATTCTTTCCACGCAAAAATGGAAATGTGGATCATGAGGTGACTTTGCTTCATGGAAAGCCAGGCAGAGCAGCTGCTTTGGGAATAGAGGCAGAAAGAGCAAAACAGTTGAGTGACCAAGAGGGAGTGTCGGGGTGACATGTTTCATAGACTCTTGTTCCATGGAGTCGCCTGCTCTCTTTCACTCCTTTTTACTCCTTCCAACCAGTGAACTGACTCATCCTACTGTTCTGAAGCCTGACATGCCACTCCCCTCCCTTAGCCTTGGGAGATGTCCTTTACCAAATGGCCATTTCTTTTGGCTTTGGGGGAGGCTTGTCCTCACCCCTGGCCTAGAAGTAAGGAGGCCTGAGCTTGTGTCCACTCACACATCTTCCAATCACGGACTGTGGCTTTGGGTAACTCCTTCCACCTTTTCTTTCTCTTTCTCTATTTCTTTTCCTTCCTTCCTTCCTTCTTTCCTTCCTTCCTTCAGATTTTATTTATTTATTTATCAGAGAGAGAGAGAGCATAAGCAGAGGGAGCAGCAGGCAGAGGGAGAAGCAGACTCCCTGCTGAGCAGGGAGCCCCATGTGAGACTCCATCCCAGAACCCTGGGATCATGACCCGAGCCAAAGCCAGACACTTAACTGACTGAGCCACCCAATCGCCCCATCCTTCCACCTTTTCTGAGACTTGGGCTCTTCATTTCTAAGCTAGAGGAAAGTGGCACAGATATTAGAGCCTCTAATGTTTCTTCTGACTCCAGCTGTTTATGGGTTTTCCAACTAATACCCATACCACGGAATGGGGACTTGATTCCCCAAATGAATCAAAGCATCTAATACATGATTTGTCTCTTTTTTGATATTGCAGTCCTTCCACGATCCCCAAAGTAGCTGAGGTACCCAAATGAGCATCTCCCAACATACACAGCATTTTTCTTTCACACTTTGTTAAATATGTATGTAATATTTATGTATGTATGTAGGTAATTAAATATGGATGTAATATTTATATTTACAGTTAAATATGTATGTAATATTTATATTTTTAAAGATCGATTATTAAATTTAACTTATTAAATTAATTACCTGGCTGATTTTTTTTTTCTGAACAGAAAGTTGTAGGAAGTTCTGAATCTGTCTTGTTCATCAGTGCCCAGCACAGTGCCTGATACAGAGCGGCATTCAATAGAGAACTGCTCTGTGTGTGAGTGAATGACTGTGGGGATGGACAGATGAAAAGGCTACTTAAGCCCATCCTGACAATCCCTTTAATTTGACTTCCGAGTTTTAAACAGTGGCACAGGGCCAGTAAATACATCTTTGAAAAGCTCACTGAGGTATCTCTGCCAAATGCTTTCACCTGGTCATTTAGGAAGGTAGGAGGAATTCCTGTCTGGACCTAGAATATGATTACATTTACATTTAAGACCTAAAACATGATTAACTTTATTTATGCTAAAATTTGTACCATTAAATATAACCCCTCTCAAAGTCAGTACAGGCTAGTAGACAATATGCAATTTTAGGCCCAAATTATGTGATTTTTTACAGCTGTAAAATAAGTCATTTCTTATCTCTTAGGAGTTGAAAAGATGGCTTTTTCTCATGAATATGCAGGTGCTTGCACATTTTTAACTTTAAAAATCACCTAGCATGGTGTTTGCTGCACAGCGGGTATTTTTAACTACTGAATGAGTAAGAAAATGAATGAAAAACAACCAAAAAATGATGAATTACTACAAGAGTAACATTTTTTTTCTAGTTTCTTCCTCAACCCCACTGGAAAAATTAAAATCATTTATTTGAATTTATTCACCAATATAGAAAACAATATATTAGGAAGCAAGGGCACATGGGTGCAAGAGGGCCTGGGTTTGAGATGGAGTGCACCGGCAGGTAAAGCCCTTTGAACAAGCCATTGTGAACCTCTGAGTAGAGCTGAAAGAGCATCTCCTCCCTCACATCACTGTTGTAGGGGTCATGCGAGAAAACAGTATGATCAGCTGCCTTTGTAGGCTGTGAGGCTTTAAGAGAAAAGTTCATCATCAAGTACTATTCTTTTCCAGGAAAGGAAGCATTTCGGTGAAAAGCCCTAACTTATCTCTAAGTCAGTGGTTCTTGAAGTACAATGCACAGTAGAATAATCTGGAAGCTTTGTTAAATCAGGTCCCCCACCAGAATTTCAGAGTCAGCATGTTTAGAGGACTAGAGAATGTGCGTTTCTAACAAGTTCCCAGGGACCATACTCTGAGGACCACTGTTCTAAGTTAAGGATGGCAGTGACTGGTATCCCCATAGGAAGGTCATGTAAAGACACACACACACACACACACACACACACACACACACACACACAGATATGTGATGCAGAGGCAGAGATTGGAGTAGTGTAGCTGTGAGCCAAGGAACGCCAAAAAAATTCTGGCAACCACGAGAAGCTAAAAGAGACAAGAAAGGATTCTCCCCTTCAGGTTTCAGAGAGATCATGGCCCTGCCAACACCTTAATTTTGAACAACTAGTCTCCAGAGCTGTGAGAAAGTAGACACATGCTATTTTAAGCCACTGCTTGTCTTGACATGTTACACCAGCTCTGGCAAACTAATACATGTGGTCCTGCATCCTCTATGGCACTGGGTATGACACTTTGCAAAGAATAGGTGTTCAATAAATATTTGTCTTATGAATCATTGTATTACTTTAGTTTTTGAGTTTAAATGATTTATATTATTTTCCCATCATCTACTAGGTTGGCCCCTTGCTCCTGGAGGCAGAGGCACAATTCAGGCTTCTTCTGTATTCTCAATGTGTGGCTCAGCAGTGGATATGTAGTCAATACTCAACAAATGATTCTTGACTTCATTATGTACCTTCCATCATTGGAGCACCTGGGTGGTTCTGTTGGTTAAGCATCTGACTCTTGATTTTGCTCAGGTCATAATCTCAGGGTCATCGGATCAAATCTGCCTTGGGCTCCAGCCTCTGTGGAGAATGTGCTGGAGATTCTCTTTCTCCCTCTCCCTCTGTCCCTCCCCCCATTCATGCATATGCTCTCGCACGCGCATTCTCTCTCAAGTAAATACATAAATCTTTTAAAAAGGTGTTACAACACTTTGAACTTCTCAAAAAATTTCCAGCTAAAATAAGGGTGCCTACCCAGAGGCAGTATTCATGTATAATGTGACTATCTCTGGGGAAGGGTACAGAGCCCAATGTCAGCAATGACAGTGTACTGAAGTATTTTTCAGCAGCAAAATAAACTGGCTTTGGAAGTTGTGTAGGGGACTGGGAAACTCAGAATTCTGTGAGAATGAAGAATATGAGGGTGACATATTGACATCTAAACTAAGAGTCAAGGGGTTTGCTTGGGCTTGAGGGAGATCAGTTAATGAGATCAACTCTGGGAGCTACAAAGACCCTGCATGTTGTCAGCACACTTAAATGTGGGGAAAATACCAAAGTATGAGACAGGTGAAGCATAACTGCCTCTATCAAATTGGAAGAACCATACACATTCCGGAATTCTGGGCCTTTTAGGGGTATGGCCTATGGAACACCATCAGGGCTGCCTTCTGGAATATTGCTGAAACCCTAGCTTTGACATCTAAACACTAGACCAGCTTTAAGTCTTCCAACACATGCTTCTCTTCTATGTTAACAGCATAATTTCATTATTCAAATCGACAGAGACTGAGAATAAGCAGAAAGCCAAGAATATTGCTGGAAATATTACTGCCGAGCCTCCACAGATCTTGAAGAAGTTTTACACATTCTCTTTGTTTCTGCTTTTCCATTGGCAGAAGCAAGTGGGTATGTTCCATCTGCTTACCTCACTGAGATGTGCAAAGACTAGAAGAGTTACTTTGTGTGGGGCTCGGTGATCGGTAGATAAAAAGCATGATTTGTGTTCAATTTTGGTTCATTTTTGAAACCATTCATTCAGATCCTTCTCTATAGACTCATTGCTCAGTTTAAACGTCTTAAAACAACTTCCTGACAGGGTAGTCTAAGAGGATCCTAGGTCTATATAGCTGATTTTTTAAAAGAAGAGGGAGCTGGCTAGTTTGTACCTTAGCCTTGGAAACGTCACAAGACTTTAACACAATTGAAGACACACACATCTGTTTGAGGCAGATTCCTCTCAAGAAACTACACTTGTATCCATTCTTACAAAATTGGGAGGGGGGCAGTGATGGCATGAGTCCTCTGAAGATGGAGCTTCTTGTCAATTTAACTTCCCTGCTTGAATCCATGGAAGCTGATGGATGCAGTCAGAGCAAAAGAAGAGAGGGAAGTGTCATATATGGGCTCAGGGTCTTTATTCAAGACGGCATCTATAAACTGAAATCTGACTGGTAAATCTGACTGCCGACCTGCTAGCCAGGTACAGAATCTCATTAGACAAGGCATGTTTGAGATGTTGTCTTAATACCTCATTTGGATTCAATGTAAATTTACAGTTTCACTGGCCAAGCTGTCAGCTGGTGAATTCTAGCTAAGGATGTTCTGCCTATTGTCAATCTGCTTTCCTAGATGACAGAAAAGTCCAGGCCCTAATCACTCATGGATTGTGAAACTTGCCACGTATTTTCTTTCCATATTTTCTGTGTACCCCTTCCTTCCATGCTGGTAAGAAACTCAAACATCTAGACCAAATTCATTAATTCATGGATCCTGAGGTTTGATGACTTAATCGCTTCCTAAATTATAGATGGCCATTGTTTCATGATCACACCCAGATACTAAACACGCCTTAAAGTCTCTGCTTTTAATCTCGGAGGTTGTTATTCAGCCTTGTATTGGTCAACTATGATGTAGATACTGAATCATAAAGCTCAGGAAAAAGAAGCAAAGCCCCATTATCCAAGAAACATACAGGTCTCAAGAAGTTACTACCAAGCATTATAGTTTATTTGTTCATTTAAATGTTCATTCATTCATTCATTCACTCCTTCAACAAACATTTCAGCCAAAATGATTTAAGAATGGGTCTTGGGGCACCTGGGTGGCTCAGTGGGTTAAAGCCTCTGCCCTCGGCTCAGGTCATGGTCCCAGGGTCCTGGGATTGAGCCCCGCGCGCCGGGCTCTCTGCTCAGCATGGAGCCTGCTTCCTCCTTTTTCTGCCTGCCTCTCTGCCTATTTGTGATCTCTGTCTGCCAAATAAATAAACAAAAATCTTAAAAAAAAAAAAAAAGAAGAAAAGAAATGGGTCTTGTTACCAATGCTCTTACAGCTTAAAGTCAGACATACTGGCAAGCAATTATCTGCAAGACAGGTTCAGACAGAAGTCAGCATAAGGATACAAAGGAGGAAAAGACCCATTTAGGTGATGAGATGAGTCTGGGGAGGAACTTCTCGAGTTTTATTTTTAATCACAAGATACTATTAGCTGAAGAACTATGTATGTTTGAGAGAAGAAAAAATAAGAAGGAAGGAAAAACCCATCTCTTCAAACTCACCAATTTTAAATTATGTTCTGTCCCTATGGCATCTTTCTGTGATATTTCTAAGACAGCTGCCTCTGGCCTTCCTAGCACATCCCTCCCCCAAAGAGATCAGCTGTCTTTTCCCTTTGCATTATATTAGGAGGTCAGAAAATGGATTTCTATTTCATTCCCTGAAGGTAAGATTTCTTTTTTCGCTGGGAAAATCAAGTTTAATAAATAGTGCATTGGCCAATGAACAGCAGTGTGAAAGTGGTTATTTTTTTTTCTCAGATTTCCTCCAGTAGGTCAGATGCTTAGCAGTTAGAAAATAAACAGGGTTTAGAAAAAAAAAAAAAAATCCCTTCTTCTGACATTAATTACTATTGACATGTTGTTTGTATAAAAGCAAGTAAAAGGATAAAGACACTATGAGCTCAATAGATTTAGCATAAATGAGCACCTAAATTGCCACTTCCTGGGAGAAGGTCTCCTAGACTCTTTTCCTTTAGTTAGTCAAATATCTGCTGTCTGGCATCAAGGAGCTTTCTAAAAACACAGATGCCAGGGCCACTCTGGCCTCTGAGTCAGAATCAGGGTGGGTGAGATTTTAACAAGCTCTGTAAGTGATTCTAATAACTAACCAGAGATGAGAACATCTGTCCTACTCCAGATTCAGAGTCCATAAGGCACATGTTTGTAAATATCAATATATCTCATATCAGTAAATACGTGTGTTTACCTTGTAGGTATGTTTGCAATTGCATAGGTAAATATATCAGAAAATACAACATATTTACAGATCTCCATCATCCACATTATATTGCATATATAAATATTTTTCTCATTTACGCTTATATCAATATAAAAATTATTAATAAACTTAAAAATAATGGCCTATATAGGAAGAATTGCTATGAAATAATGAAATCAATTTTCTACAAAGTATGCCAGCATGTGTAGGTACATGCATATAGGACCTATAGGCATACATATGGTTTATAAGCAGGTAGTATACACACATGCACATATGTGTGAACTCATGTGTAACTTATTTATATGTGCAAATGAATACAATTCTAAAAAATTGTGCTATCAGCCACTTTCCTTAATAATGTTTTATTGCTAGGAACAAGAAAATCTTTATTCGGATCTAGTTTCGGAGACAGTAATGAAATCTGTTTTATTGTTTTATATTCACATCCTGCATTTTATTAAATCTGCACACACATAAACACACACATGTCCACAAACAAATACAACAGCTTTCCCTAGACTTAACTGTCAATGCTCTCTGATAGTTTACCAAACTCAAAACCGAAGGGTATTGTTTTGTCTTCATGAAGATAACTCAAGAAAAGTCCAGTCCTTCTGGAATCAGACCCCTTGTACGTTGAAAATGACAACAGCACTGAGGTGTTTTTGCTCAAGGCCCTCTGTGCTAATCTGATGAAAATTATGCATACTTTGCAAATGATTTATGGGATTTGATGGGCCACCCAGAAATCAGGTCATGAAGCTCAGCTTTTGAACCTTTACAGAAAAGTGGAAATCTCTGAAGAGGGAACATTTGCCTATGCATTCCTGTGCTCTCCTACAGCAATTAGCACAATGATCCGCTCAGAGTGGTTGTTTAAAAGCTGCTGTTAACTGGCTCCCTTTGTGTATATTCAGGAGTGGATATAATAAGACGAGACTGAGGCTAAAGCTAAATTCTAAAATAAACACTAAATGACAAAAACAAGTAAATTTATTGCCCCAGTTAAAATGGCTAGACACTGAGGCTCCGGAGACGACAGCCCTGCATTTACAGTTCAGCTCTGCCATTTACCAGGTAAGTGACCCTGATGGACCAAGTCAGTTATCACCATTGATTCTCCGAGTCCTCATAAATAAAATAAGAATGATACAAATGTATAGATTTTGCATTGAATATTAAATGCACAGTGATTCAAAAGCCTGGCTGCATGTTAAAATCTCCTGGGAAGCTTTTAAAAAATCCTGATATTTACATTACATTTATATATACTGATGTTTGTATTTAAGAAACACTGATGCCAAAGTCCTGCCTCCTGTCCCCAGAGGTTCTGACTTAATTAGTCTGGTGTGGGTCCTGGGTATTAGGGTTTTCAAAAGCTCCTGGGGTGAGTTTGATATGCACCCCAGATTAAGGACCACTGAGATAACTAATGCATGTAAATATCATCTGGGGGTGCCTGGGTGGCTCAGTTGGTTAAACGACTGCCTTTGGCTCAGGTCATGATCCCGGAATCCTGGGATGGAGTCCCGTATCGGGCTCCCAGCTCCATGGGGAGTCTGCTTCTCCCTCTTACCTTCTCCCCTCTCATGATTTCTCTCACTCTCTCTCTCTCAAATAAATAAATAAAATCTTTAAAAAAAATACCATCTGAATGCCTGGTTATTAATAGACTTTCAACAAATATTATCTTGAGACTGCCTAGGTAAAAACCCTACTCTACTATTCATTAGCTTGTGATTGCAACCAAGTTCTTTCAATTATCAGGACTTCTATATTCATATCTGAAAAACCAACTAATACGTTGTGAGCAATCAAAGATATTCCATGTAAATCTCTCACCACGGTGGCCAATGAAATATAAGAAATTGGATTACCAACTGGTTTGTTGTCATTACCATTATGAACCCTCACTTCCCTCTGACCCCAGAACTAATCAAAGCGTGTTCGTTCTATACCTCAGCCGAATAATGCATTTACATAAATGATAATGCCTTTCAACAAAATTTGAAAGTGTGTCACAATACATTTTCTTTTTAGATTTTCCTATATGCCTCAAAATATACATTTTGCCTAATATTGCTATTAGTCTTTACAAAATATTTGTATCCAAACTATACCATGATAATTTGAAGAACTAATTCAATCAACTGATTTAAGTCAAACTTTCTGATTTCTCTTCTAGTCATAAGTCATAATTATTATACAAAAATGGCAGAATTCGTCGACATTCACTCTTTAACAAATTCCAGTAATACCTTTGCATCTAGGTCAACTCTGTTTGCTGACTTGTATACAATAAATATTCCAAATTTTGACTTTTGTTTTAATCAATACATGCTTTTTTAATGTCCTTTTCTTCTTAATAGTCTATTAAATTTGTTGTTCTTGGTAACAGACTTTTTAAAAAGCAGTCAATCTCACTGAATCCATTATACGCATATTAACCTTTATACAGAGGGGAGTATATTTCGTCTGTCCTATCTCTTTATCCTACCCTTCTGTGGAAGTCTTTCCATTTTGCTGCCCTTGTTTCTTCCTGTAAAAGGTAACTAGAGTATTCTGCTTTGATTTCTTGCTCTCCTTTTCATTTCTGGGCCAGAGCTTTCTTTATCTGTGTTCCTTTCTCTGTGTGTTGTTCTCTTTCAGAGTGTATGGTAATTTGCTCTGCTGTAATTACATCTGTCTGCATACACCAGCACCATGTGAGCAAGCCTCTATTCTTACACTACCTAGAATAACAATTATCAGTTAGGTTCCTTATTACCTAGACAAAAAAAAAAAGAAAGAAAACTTGCTGAGTACTGAAGAATTCCCCCTTCTTTACGAGGGAATATATATAGGACATAGGTTTTTAAATCCTTCCCACTGGAAAATAAATAAATAAATAAAGCCCGCATCTACCTTTTCCTAAAACTGGAATGCTGAGGTAGACAGATGTATTACAGTGTGTTCAGCTGAAAAGGGGAAATGGCATATGTGATCGCTTTGTAGAAACCAATGCAATTTTTGGCAAGTTATTAGACATGACTGATGGAGTAATGGAGAAGATTTGTATCTATGTAATTCTCATTAATTCTTTCTGGAACCAAGTCCCATGTCCTCCTATCATAAAATAAAATAAAATAATATCAGAGACGACTCACATTTTGGTATTTGGCCATTCTATTACAGATAGCTTGATTCTCAACCTGATCTCTTCCAAGTTGGGATCTGGTAAGCATTTTGGCTTTATGATATTTATGACATCCCTTAAGACACTAAGTATACATTCTTATATTTCATTAGATAATAATATTTGCAGAACAATCTACAGTGTTCTAGGTGCTTTCAAATATATTGTTTTATTTGAGCCTCACACCTCTATGCCAATTTGAAGCAGGATGAAAATCACTAACTTTATATTAAAGATAAGGAAAAATGAGGCCCAACAGGTCTAAATAACTTGCCCAGAATCCCCCACTAGGAAATGGCAGAGCTGGGACTAGAACCCAATTAATCAATGGGAGTCAAGTACAAAATTTTTTCCACTTCAAAAAGCTACCTCTCTAAATGAATCCTACAGAATCTGCAGAAAGCATCTGATGGAAAATGTCCAGTATCTGAATAGTTCTAGAGTTTGCCCTGGAATAAAATACTGAAATCTTCTAATCATATTTTTTGAATGTAGTCCACCCTGATCTATTACACTTATTTAGATAAATAAAGGGAAACTAAAAATAAGTATCTGCACACATATTGACTTAATCAATGTTACATGACATCCTAAGGAGCTGTCATTGTCTCAGACAAAATCACTACCGTGGTCTGAAGCTTCATTCAGTGGCATTCTAGTAGTTGGAAAAAGAGACAGTCACTTATAAGACTGGGGAGGGGGCCACAATTTGGAGAATTCGGGAGAATCTCCTAGTCTTTAGGAAGATTTAAACCAATGTCTCTGCCATGCTTCGAGTTGTCTTATTTCTGATTTTTATTTATATGTTTTAGAAATATAATTTGTGGTTCACTGTCGCAGCAAAAAGCGTTGCTCAGAGGATGGCCCTGGGGGTGAACTATGGGGATGGTAAAGGAGACATGAGGTATGATGAACACATCATAAGCAGAAAGTTTCAGGCAGGTTTTTTGGCAATGGAATTTCCTAACTGCTTTCAACATCATGGGCTGATTACCACTGGACCCTTCTCTACTTAGCAAGTGTAAATGGAACCCAACCCAGAAACAACTTTTCTTTCTTTATTCCCATATTGCATTTTACTTCCATGGCCACTCTTCACAGAATTGTTCAGACCTGACTTTCACTGGTTCCTTTTAGAGCGTTTGGTTATTCTGAGAAAGAGCTTTCATTAATTCTGTATCTTTCAGAGGTCCTTCAAGGATAAAACCTTAGTCCTTGAATCCTCTCATTTTTGACCCTTGGATAAAATCAACAGATTTGTAGAACGAAAAAGACCATATATGACTGTAATAACTTGCAATTATTGAGTTCCTTTGGCATGTTTGGGGAACTGGAGGCTTACAACACTTCCACAAGGGCATTGCTATTATTTTCCCAGTTGACAGATGAGGAAAGGCTTGGTGACTTGGTGAAGAAGACTTAGCTGAGGGGCAGCCAGCCTGATCACCGCCAGGTTTCACTCCATAGCTTTGCCTCATTCACACAGCCCCTGTGACTGACTGTCTCTGGGGCTGGCTTTAATGGATTTATTTGCATCAGTGCGTCACAATGGAGGAAGTAATGGGAAGTAACTCAATCTTTCACTCAGTGACTCCAATAATCGTGAACCACACAGCGGCATGTCGATGGCAGTGATAAACTGATGGCCTGAATGGAGACTGCACCCGGGTCCAGCACGCACGCACGGACAGAGCTCAGAGCTCAGAGCTGGGAACCTGCCTGCGCTGCTCTGTCATTCTTCATCACAAAATACCAGGGACAGTTGGGCCAATGCAATCATCTAACTAGGAGAACTGTCTCGGTTTCCTAAGGAAAACTGGAGTTTTCTCACAAAAGCTGGAGCTCCTTCAGGCTGAACAGGTCAAGACAGATATCCTCACAAATCACCTGCAAACAGTTGTGGCAAAACAGGAAATACACTTGGGAAAGAAAAAGTGCTACTTTTTAAAAACAAACAAAATGGGTGCATGGGTGGCTCAGTGGGTTAAAGCCTCTGCCTTCAGCTCAGGTCATGATCTCAGGGTCCTGGGGTGGAGACCTGCATCAGCAGGGAGCCTGCTTCCTCCTCTCTCTCTGCCTGCCTCTCTGCCTACTTGTGATCTCTGTCAAATAAAGAAATAAAATCTTAAAATAAATAAATAAAAACAAAATGACCAAAGCAGAAACTCAGACACTATTTAATTATCATTAGATAAAATAACCAGTCTTAAGCTACCTGAATGGAGAAATGGTGGTAGAGAATTTCCTAGAAAAAAAGTAAGAAAGCTAACCAAGTAATAACCACGGTACTGAAAACAGACGCTAAGATCTGTTGAAGGTTTATCATTTGCCAGATTTTATATCAAGAGCTTTATATGTGTTATTTGATTTAATCATCTGATCAACTCTATGAAGTTACACTATTATTAGCCTCGTTTCATAGATGGGGAAATGGACTCAATATGATTAATTTTGAATATTGAATATATGACTGCACACTTCGTGTAGGACAGAATTTAAATGCAAGGGTGTGTCAGGCTCTCAAACTTGTTATTTAAAAGCTCTCAGATCCTAAGTATCTTCACAATTATAAACCTAGTGACCACCTCCCCACGTCACCCTAATGCCTAAATGGTATAGCCCCTTATTGAGAAGCAAAGCCAAAATTCCAGGTTAACATATTAATAACTTGCAAATGCCTTTCCATCTCCATCTGGGTAAGATAGCTGACTTGGCATGGGTAGTTTCTCATTCTTAACCCAAATTTAGCTTATTTTTCTTTTGCATTTTCTCATTCAAAAGGACAGTGCTAAATCTGTGATCCAAAAGCAAATTTAGAATGAGTGGGACTTCAGTTTGTAGAAATTAAGACTAAAACTCATTCTCAAGTCTCAGAAAATGTGGAGAAGCTCCTTCTTCTGTGATCCCACTACACCTTAGACATAACACAGTAGAGCAAAAACCCTGGCATAGCATGATCTGGTTTTGGTTTGCCTATCTGCCACCCACTCCCTCTTTGCCTCCCCCCACTGCAACACCCACACTCTGAACTGAAAGCCCCTTGAGGGCAAGTTATTCATCTTTTCCTATTTTAAATTTCTTTCAACCACCACTTAACTAAAATAGGTTAAATGGTTACATGAGCCAAACCAAATGGGGCCGGGGAGGGGAAGTGTCCGGCAATTCTTGGTTTCTCCAAAAACCTCTAAGAAACAGTTGCTAGAAGCATAGCTTCAGGTAAAAGACATCGGAGCTGGATTTTGCAGCTAAGAGGACTTCGAGCATAATAAAATAAAAACACTGACCTAATTTGAGCAGCAATGATGATAAATTCACCAAATGCCAATTTAGAGCTGTTACATTATAAAGGGAAGGGAGGGGGGACACTCCTCTTCAAGTATCATAATATTAATGAAAAGTCTGGGGAAGACATGAATACTAAGAGAAAGCAAATCTATAAGAAGTTAAATTTATCTAGATGGGTTACACTGAGTAATAAAATGAAGTATGCATTTGAAGCAGCTTCATTCTGAGATGATAAAACATGGGGCTCATTCAGGCAGTAGCTAAGGGGTGACTGACTGAAGCACTCCTCCTTTGTGATTTATTACTCAGATGGTCTCTGCATAAACTTGCTGAAATCATGCTGAAGCCAGGACAGAGCTGCCGTGAGTATTGTGGATCTGCACGGCTAAACAATACAGACCCTTCCGTTTTTGGCTATAGAGCAAATGAAAAGAAAAGATATGGAGTTTCTTGGAATTTACAAGCTGTGAAAAAAAAAAAGTTGCCAATTTTGTTTCTAACATGAAAAGAAATGAATGAAAGGCTTTTTAGAGACAAATATTGAGCTTGCCTCCTTGGGACACATGATGGATTCATGGTACAATTACTTCTTTTGTCCAAGACAGAGAAGAGGCTGAGTGGGTTTTGAAAATTTGCATGTCCATTTCATCAAAAAGAGGACAGATAAAAATGGGAGGCTTAATGTTCAAAGCAAGTGAGAGGCATAAGAGGGTTGGAAGCCAAGCAAACATATGCTAACTTCCATGGCGCCAACCTATTTATATTTCCCTCTGCCTCCCTGCAGGTCACCTTAGCATGTCCACACTGCCCAGTCTGCTGAGGTCCAAGTTAGAAGGGAAGCACGGGGAATGGGTGATCACTCACAGTAGAAATGGAAACAAACAAACAAAAACAAACAAACAAACAACAACAACAACAAAAAAAACAGTGCCAAACTCTAGAGTATCAACAGCATCAAATTCTTAACTCAGTTAAGAATTCAATATTATTGGGATGCCTGGGTGGCTCAGTTGGTTAAGCGGCTGCCTTCGGCTCAGGTCATGATCCAGCGTCCTGGGACTGAGTCCTACATCGGGCTCCTTGCTCGGCTGGGAGCCTGCTTCTCCCTCTGCCTCTGCCTTCCACTCTGTCTGTCTGTGCTCGCTCGCTCCCTCTCCCTCTCTCTCTCTGACAAATAAATAAATAAAATTTAAAAAAAAAAAGAATTCAATATTATTAAAAAAAAAAAAAAAATCCAGGGGCTCCTGGGAGGCTCAGTAGGACAAGCATCTCCCTTGACTTAGGTCAAGATCTTGAGTCCTGAGATAAAGCCCTGCATAGGGCACCCTGCTCAGCAGGGAGTCTGCTTCTCCTTCTGCCCCTCCCCCTGGTCATGCTTTCGTGCTCTCAAATAAATAAATAAATAAATGTTTTTTAAAAAATTTCCAGATGTATCCAATACTGCCACCACCCACTCATCCTTACCATACCCACCCTGCCACACACACACACACACACACACACACAAACCTCTCTCCTCTTCCCAACTCTTTAAAAGGTGACAGACTAGAAAGAGCACTGTTTTGGGAGTTTAAACCCCCGATTCTGATTCAGTCAGGTTCATTCTTCTCATACATATAGAACAGGAAAAGCTGATTATAAAGTTGAGACCTCAATTTCTCACTTGTAAAGTGGAGCCGCTGGTACTTATTCTGATTTTTTCTTTGATTAGGGGAAACACATACATAATTTTAAAATCTTCAACAGAATAAAACCATATACGGGGAAAAATAAATCTACCCCATCTCTATCTTCCAGTTCTCCAGTTTCTTTACACCTTTTTATAGAAACAATGGCAGCCGCCTTTATATTACACATCCTTTCAGAGATAGTGTGCATATGGTAATAACATAGCTAAGATTTCATAAGGACTTATTATGCACCAGGGGTGCTCTCCGTGTTACCTGTATTCAGAGAATAACTCAGAATTTAATTCTGAGAATTAATTCTCAGAATAACTCAATAGGAAGGATTCTATGATCCTATTTTGCAGAGAAAGAAACTGAGGGACATAGAAGACACACAGTTTAAAATGTAGTGAAGGAAAGATGACAACCCACTAATCTTGCTCAAACACTGTTGAATAAATACTAGAGGTCTAGTAAATGTGAATTCATGGTACAAAGATTTATTAATTCCTATTCAGATGATAATTGAGAGGGTTTCTGGAAGGTTAAATGAGAGAATGTAAATTGTATTCTATGTGGAAGTGAAAAGTGCACTCGAAAATTATCCCATACACACAAAACTGGTCGTACGGACTGGTTGCCGATTTTCTATTTGAAGCCTTTGCAATTTCCCTGATGTTTCATGTAATGATACATCATTGGTTGATTGCATTAAATGCCATGAGAATCCTGAAAGATTACTTTATGACTGTTATTTTGTAATTGTTGATCTGGATGTTGTGAATTACCTTACAAAAATGGACAGGACAAAAGTTGGGGGGGGCACTTAAGTAAAGAATTTCCTTTTCACTGAGGATGATGAATCATACATAGAGTTCACCATAAAAAGAAGGGGGGAAAAAAACCACTTTCCCATTTTTCAGGGGAGGATGGGGCAGGCAGGGTCCATTTCCTTCAGAGAAAATGCACAAAAGACAAATTCTCTGAAGCAGCAAAGCCAATCCTCTACAGATGAAGGGCAAAGGCTTGGAAGGGCCAGTTATTCTGATGACAATAGAATTCCAGAACTTTCAGAGATGATATAGTTCAACTTTCAGTCTTTCAAGGAACACTGGCCTTCAGAGATATGTCCCAAGGCATTCTGTGTTCAAATAAGTCTGTGCAATACTATATATCCTCCTTTGGAAATACACAGAACACATTATCATATTAAGAATTCTCAAGGGTCCTATTATAAAAAAATATACAGAAATCACTTAACTTTGTTTACCTAGAAATTTAATGACTGATTCTGAAAAGAGACATTCTTTCCTTGAAATACAGCCTAAATACAGCCTTGGAGTCCACTTCGGAAAAGTTGGTATAGTTGAGAATTTAGCACAGGCACAGCCCTTACTCACATACCCCCTCACTCAGACTGCCACCAACGGAATGTATCTGCTCCTGGGTTCAAAGAGCAAACAACAGTCTAGAGAACCTGGAATGACTAAGATCACATGGTTGCATATTACGCTGGAACTAAAATCCAGGTCTCTGCCTTATACCCAGAGGACGCAGGATTAATGCTCAGATGTGGAAAAGAAGGGAAGATGGGTTTAAAAAATTGAAGGCTTTCACTGGCGCAAACTGGAAAGCATATTTCATGGAAAGAAGAAATAAATTGAAGGAGGTGAGGAGTTGGGAGAGGAGTGACCAGACAGCCAGTTCAACTCTCCCCAATTTGCCTCTTCATGCCATTCTCTTATTTCCATGGGTTCGGAAACTGTTCCATCTGGTAGTCGGATAAAATTGGTTATGCTCAGCTGACATCAGTGGCCTTTTAAAGAACAACAGTTCTCCACCATGAAGTTACAGTTCTGCCATCGTCAGAGGTATCCCAGCACCATGGGAGAGGCCTTTTAGATACAAGCAAGGTTGTCCGATCACAGAAGTTGGAAGCTGTGGTGGCACGCCCCTGCCATATTACCGAGAAAACAGCTGTCACACAAACACGGGCAGAGCCTCAGGACCCCAGGCCTCACAGGAGCCTTCAATCTCAGCACCCACCTGCCACAAAAATGTTACTGAGTGCACCTTAGGCCTAAGGCTCACACTGCTCCACATCCTAGCAGGACTGCTCTTTCCACCACTTTTCACTCAACAGAAAACACCAGTGACACAATGATCACCTTATGCTTAAGGATTCACCAAAATCATTCTAGATTCTAGAGCATAACTCAGTTCAGAAATGATTTTAAGAAAAGAAATTGCTCTCAAATAGGCTAAGATTTTTGTCTTGAAATTCTTCTATCTTTAAAAAAAAAAAAAAAGAATGTAGGTACATTTTCTTAAGGAGGCCTGCAGTTGAATAGCCAGTGGCTAAAAATAGAGAAAGTGGAGGGGGGGGAAAGAAAAGGCACCCTAGCAAATAAAGACCTAAGCAGAAAAAGTAATACACTTTGCAAATTACTTCATTTGTCCTTGCAATCGAGTTCAAGACAGAAGACCCCATACAGCAAAGCTGAAGCCTAAAAAGTGATTTAAACTTGGCCTTTCTGGGTTATTTCTTCATCCATTTGCCTATTCTTTCATTTGCTCATACTCCATGATGCCCACGTGCTCACAATGAGTTAGGTTCCAGTAATAAAGAGATGCGAACTTTCATTTTAATCACTATTCACTCATTCAACAAAATGAATAGGTAATGATTGCTAAGTGCTACTAACAGCATTGACTGGTGCCAGGTCCTGGGAATGAAGACGGATCAGACATAGCTCCTGCCTCACTGAATTCCATGGCTTGAAGGGAAAACGGACCCATATATGATGACAATGCACCAGAATAACAGTACTTCGTACCACGGGCTATCAGAACACTCCTCTGCACCACCAGTCCTTCTGTCTGCACTATTTCTGCAATTTCCATTTTCCTCCATGTGCATCCCGTGATGATCCTCTGACATCTGAACAAGAAAGCCAATGACAGATGCACCCGTGTCTTTGCTGACATTCCTTCTGTTCTAATCAGGAACACAGCAGGAGGGATCAGATGGCGGTCATCCCTGATGACTGGTTTTAGATGTGGTCAGACCTCAGGGTTTCTCTCCCTGGACCCTTAGCCAGCATCAGGGAGAATGTGAGGAACAGCAAACCGCATGGTCCTGTGTGCCAGAGTCATCAATATTTTCTCAGAGGAACCTCTGCCCGGCCATTCACTCTTCGGGGCAAGCCAACCGGGAGGGAGAATCTGCATGTCAAAGGAAAGACCCTGGTAGTGAAGACACCAAGGATGAACACCAAGGACAAATCATGGGGGTCTCTGGTCTGGTTTGAGAACAAGGAAAACAGAATTACATATTAGAAGAGATCATTAGCCTGAATCTATGATGCGTATTTAATCTCTTCTGATTGGCGCTGGGTTTTAAAAATAAAAGTGCCCCAAATAACATCTCCTACCACTCACGTAGTCAAAGACGCCTTTTGCGAATGTAACGTACAGGTCACGGGACTGAGGTCACATTTCAAACTGTGCAAATGGTATCCCAGACAAGCCAGCTCTTCAAAACTCCTCCCTTCCACATGACTCAACTTCGCTTCGTAGACTCTGTTCTCCCCTCTGTTCATTAAATTAGTTGATGCCTACGGAATGCCAATACCAGACTAGAGAGAGAGGCTTGTACTACTGAGTCCTATTTCTCTCACACATAACCCCGAACAATAGACATCTCAAAAACAAAGCAACTTCACACTCGCTGCCATGACAGACCCTCAAAACTAAAAGAAAAAAAATGCCACAGCATGTATGTGGGCATTTCAGGAGTTTCAGAGGCTCTGATCATTACCAGGATTGCATTTTCTCAAATTCCTTTCTCGTGCATTTCTTTGCACGGTGAAAAGCTAAACCAAATAGAGCCTATGAAAAACTTGTTGACGGGAAACCCGGATATTAGTGCACTAAGCTGGGAATCTTTAGGTATTACACCAAGTTTAGTGTTCTCACGGGTGTTCTTATATACCCTCAAAAAAACAATAGCATGTTTCTGGAAGCCAAGGATGCTGTAGTAAGCTTCTGACAATGTTTATCATTGTGTTGGGCCCAGAGTCAGTGCCTAATAGACACTTGTCAGTCACCCGATGGAATGTTCAAGTATCTTCTACTTAGCAGTTTCATGTCATAAAAGGAAACTTGATGGGTTGGTCTGGAGATTTAAAGTAACTAGAACTAAAAGGTAGAGTCTGAGTAGGCGTAATCTACAAAAGCAATACCCTAGATTAATAGGATTGCCTGGCAGCCACATCTTTGCTTGTTGGCTGTAAATTTCAACTGGCAACAGTGCACTCAGAATGAAACACTTGAGATCCATCTCTCCACATTCATAATATTCACAGCGTAGCAAATATGAAATATGCCACACCTTTGAGAGTTCCCAGTCCTTAAAAAAATGCATTTTAGGTAATGCATATGCCATAGTAACTAGATTCTCAGAAATAGCTTCTGGAAATGAAGTCTGATAGTCTTTTTCTTTCTTTTTTTTTTTTTTAATAAAGATTTTATTTATTTACGTGACAGAAAGAGATCACAAGTAGGCAGAGAGGCAGGCAGAGAGAGAAGGAGAAGCAGGCTCCCCACTGAGCAGAGAGCCCGATGTGGGGCTTGATCCCAGGACCCTGAGATCATGACCCAAGCTGAAGGCAGAGGCTTAACCCACTGAGCCACCCAGACATGCCTGAAGTCTGATAGTCTTAAAAACAAAATTAAAACAGAGCCCACCCTTGCACTGATATTCCTCAATGTGCAACCTCATCAGTGACATCATCTACCTCAGGAACAAGTTCCTCTTCAAAGGGTACTGTCTGAATTTAGGTAACGAGCTGACAGCTTATTTCCCATTTCTTTCTCTGTTGTCCTTCTCAGGAAATCATAGATGCAGTCAGCTTTACAGCCAATTAATTAGAAGTTGAGGATTTAAAGGAAGGAATAGACTCCATATTTCCATGAGAACAAATTCAATTGTACCAAAAAAAAACAATCTTTGTTTGATATCAGCATGATATAAGCTGGGGAGATAATGGGGTCAAGGACGCGACAAACAATTTGTAGAGGAATTGTTACAGGAGTCATAGACACACACGTATATACATATTTATTTATTTTAAAATTGCTTCTTTCAACTGTGCTTTCAACTTCTTTCAACTGTGCTCCCACATTGTAAATATATATATAAAATCAATGACTTGGTTAGGAATTAGAAACACTTCTAAGAATGTCCTTTTCTCAACAGTTAATTTCATATCTTAACCAATATGTACGGATTTTTAAAATTCCTTTTAGTCTTTACATATTGATGAGAAATAATGGCACACGAACCATTTATTAAACTGAATCTTGAGCCTGGGGAAGATTGGGAAGAAGATTGCCGAGGGATTTGAATTTAGTGGTAAAACGGGGCAGTGTGGAAACCAATCTAATCTTAATATTTAGGCAGTATTTCTCTCCAGGGTAAGCCATTTATCTGAAGAACAACAGAGCCACCCTAAAAAGAAAGATGAGCTGGGAGGCACTGATTCCACGCCCACTGATATGGAACAAGTACATGTCCCACTTGGAAGCAGACACGGATTCCTCAAGGGCACTCTGCTTTTTAACTCTTGGGTCTCGAACCACAAACTGGGGACACTAAGGAGACGTTACAAGGACAGCTCCAGATGGGTGCCAGAGTGTCTAGAAAGATTTTCCTGTTGTTTTTTTCTATGCCATTTCACTGGAGAGCCAAAAGTGTGGGTTCATTTAAAGACGTTTATACTCCTAATTTTTTTTTAATTCCTTTTACTCCTTTTTTTTTTTTCTTAAAAAAAGAAAACCTTTTACTCCTAATTTTTTTCTATGAAGCAAAAAGGAAGGGGGAAGTATTTCCATGTTAAAGGAAACAAAGAAACCAAACTCGAGAGTACTGGTTAGTAGTAAGAACTGAATGATAATATAATTGGAAGATGTAGGTTTGATTCCCTTTTCTCCTGGCTAGCTGAGTGAGTGCAGGCAAATTCTTTGACTCTCTGGACTTCCATCTCCTTAAAGGTAAAATGAACTCATATCCCTCTTTAACTTGGGAGGACTGCATAAGTGTCTGATAACACTGTTTTTGATATGTAGCCCCATGCATGGCACATAATAGACACTCAATAAATTGAAAAATGAATAATTTGGATGGTTTGGATGCTGTTAGGATTTCTGTAAAATGCTTTGAGTGCTATAAATGTGGTGTCATCAAACTATTTCTAGCATAATTCAAATAAGAAAATTCACCTTCCTTTCACAGCATGCATTGCTTTAGATTGAAATCAAACTTATTTAAATGCCTCTTCCACTAAGTTGGTCCACAGTTCTGTAGCTTGCTGAGTTAGTCTGCTATGGATAGGTAGAATGATAGATCAGATGATACGATAAATATATTATGAGGGAAATTTTCCTGTTATCAGAGTTCTGATATATGACGTGTTTACTTCCATAGTTTCCAAGCACCTCCTAATCCCCTCAGGCTCAAAGAGATAAATTAATTTGAAAAAAACTATAGATAGTAAGCTCATGGGATCCGTGTATTTAGGTATTTATTACTTCCATTTTGCTAGAACCCAATACCACCAAAAATAAATCTTGGAGAATAAATACTGCTTTTCGAGTGTATCCTAGCAAGAGCAATATAAAAATAATTTAGGACCAACCGTGTAATTATGTGCATTTATTCCAACCTTCCATTACTAGAGATAACAAGATGAATAGTAAAATGTGAACTTTAACAATCCTGTAATTATAGCTGCTGAACCGCACATTATTGAAAGAATTGTGCAAAATCCAGATGCAAAAGAATCAACTTGGTATGTAAATAGAAATGAAACACTAAAATCATCAAGTGATGAAGAAGTAATGTAGAAAGCTAAATTGCTTTCCGGCATTTTTTATTGCCATGTTTTCATTTCTTTCACAAATACTCGGTTTCTTTTTATCATTTTGCCACACTTTTTACAATTACATATTGTTCAGTAGCTATAACCCTCTCAGTTGAATATTCTAGGATTACCTTTTATTCAGTTTCCTTTTTTTTTTTCTAGAACGTAATTGGCATTGATAGAGTGTTTTTTTCTATGAGCATTCTGTGTAATGAGGGCAATCATACACACTTCACTGATATTTCTTGAATTACATGAATTTGCGTCTTTGCTCAGAAGGTACCAGTTCCAGCAATAATAACTACATTTAGGAGAGGCTAGTATTTCCCTGTATGAGAATGAGCATGCTGAGTCAGAATTCAACAAGAGCATCTCATTCATCGGTAGATGGCTTGGGATTTGCTGAGAGCAGTGTGGGGTGTCGATGAGCAGGGTCAGAATCACAGAATTAGGAAAGGAAATCAGTTTACTCATTCAAGCCAGGGAAAACTCAGAGCCTCTTCTATTTCTCTTCTATGTCCTCTTCTATTTCTCAGGGGCAATGTTTGAAAAAAAAAAATCATCTCCAGAATTAGGTCATAGTTAATGCTCAATTTTATCTGCTAATAAGGAGCAGTGATACAAAATACAACAATGAGTAGTAAAAAGCCATCCACAGTTTGTTTGAAATGAATGACAGGTGGAGTTTCTTTGGAAGGAAGTGGAAGAAGAAAGTGGATATTTCAGAATATTATTCCTTCCAATGTTTTATTTAATTAAGCCAATATTAAAAACATTCACACAACCAAGTGTACCTCAACTAACAAAAAGCCAGAAGATAACACGGAATTAGAAATATCACATTGTAGAATCAATAAAGTGGACAATCAGAAGACGAGTATATCTGCTCTATTTTACGAAGAGCCAGCAGTAGAAAATGGCCTACAGCCTATTTAAGCACAGCTCTGTGTGGTTTTAATTTGCTTTCAGTTTCCTATGAGGGATTATTATGAGATACAATAAATTAAGAAGATGCATGCATCTCCTTTGGGAAAGGCTCTTGCAATATAGAATCTGACCTTGGAAATTAGTTTTATTTTATCAGAGAGAAGGAATGGCGAAGAAATGTACTCGAGAGAAGGATAAGCTGCCGAAGGGAAAACTGGAAGAATAGAGACCCCGCATGCCAAAAATCTTTAATTCTAATCAATCTTTGAGAACTCTTGAAAGGGCTCCCAGAACGTGTTTTCTAAATGTAAAAATTTCCACTTCAATACAATGTGTTTTAGTCTCCAACGGTGCATTTATTTTGTCTTCAGAATTATGATATTCTCTCTCTCTGTGTATCTTAATTGTATATACGTAAGTGTGATTACATGGACATGTGTGGATTACAAAGGCATTGTAAACACTGCTAAAATGGGCATGTATATTAGCATATTAATTGCTCTGCAAAAGAGTAAGATAAAAACTATCAAAGATATTTAGCAGACTGGTTCTAATTCCTTCAGTTGGCCTATATTTGTTTTATTCTAAATATTTATTCTCTAAAGAGCTTCATTTGCAAATATTCCACCGCAAGTTCAATAATGCTGTGTCTTGTCTATTTTAAATGAAATAAAACACATATCTATCATAAAGATAAGATTGGTATGTGTATGTGTGTGTGTATGCATGTGTGTGTGTATATGTGTGTGTGTGTATGTGTTTTCCCCAAAATGAATACACTTTTTTACATTGCTGGCATATAACACATTTCCCCCCAAAATGAATATTTTCATTGCTCTCCAATGGCCCCTTCTGAACATTGTTAAATCTTATACCACTCACAGAGAATTCATGGTGCTTGTGAAGTGAGAAGGTCTGTTTCATTACTGTGACCTATTAAATATCACACCTGATAGAACCTGGGTGAATGGGGTTCTCTCCAGATTAGATACAATTAAATATTTTATTCAATATTTTTAAATGGTGTGCTGTATTTAAGTAATTTATTCCATATAAGTTCAAATATAACTAAAGAGTAGAAAACAATGTGGACAATGGTAGGTCTGTGAGTGGATGGATTCTACAGTCACTGGCTGTGTGTTTCCAGAACTGAGAGTTCAGCCCATCTCATCTGCCATATTCTTTCCCTACTGCCTGATGATAATCTGGAACAATTAGAAAAACATCGATTCAATGTTGGCATCTACACCTCACATTATATGAGAGAAATATCACTAAGCCTCATTAACTGACACAGTTTCAACTTCCCTGTATGACTTTGGGGAAGTTATTTAAGTTCTCAGAATCTTCGGTTTTTGGTCTATAAAATAGAGTAACACCTACTTTGTAGGACTGTTATGAGGATTGAACATAATGCATGTAAATGATCTAACATAGGGCTTAGAACATTAGGTTCTTAATAAAAGTTAGCTGTTTTTATTATAAGTAACTTATATCTCCCTGAAACAAGTAATATATTATGTTAATAAACAATAAATTAAAAAAATAAGTGACTTATATCTGACCATGAATGAATTAAATCATTTTCTGGGAACGTATTTTTGATTTGTGAGGAAAGGATTCACTTGAGATTCTAATGGAAGTTAAGAAGGATCCCCAAGCTTGTAGTCAGCCATGGTGCTAAAATCTATGGATTCTGAAATCAAACACCCAGGAAATCTTCCTGGACAAGTCATTTTACCAAAACCTCAGTTTCTTCTTCTGTAGAACAGAGATTATAATAGTCACCTCATTCTAATAAGGATTAAATGCAAGAATGATTACAAAGCACATATACAGTGTCTGGCCCATAATAACTCAATCAATTGGGAGTTATTCTTCCTCATCAAGTAGTGGGGATAAAAGTGAGGGCAAGTTTCAGGGAGGCAGCAAAGACAGATTTTGCTACTCTACAATTTGTCTTGTCTGCCTGATTAATACTGAGTTATGTAAACTAACCAAGCAGTGTGTGAAGGTCTACAGGACCAAGAAACTTTCTGGGTATAAACCAGCACATAAGCTCAAAATATGGAAAGTATACTGAAATCTAATTGGGGGTTGACAGTGACCATTAGCTGACCATGAATCAGCAATTCAGAACCATTATTTCTTAACTGACAGTCACTGGCATACATTAGCAGCCCTGCTCTGCGTCTTTGAGATTAGTCATGTTCTTGCTGAAGTGCTTTTGTCTGGCTCAAGAATTCACATTTTTCAAAAGACTGGAGAAATTAAGCTGATCACAGAATCACCAAGCAAACGTATTAAAGTGAGAAGGATGATAAATGATTGGAAAAGGGAAAATAGTGAAGTGACACCTGTCTATGATTTTGCAATGAGCTTTTACTAAAAGGACATCAGCTCAATTGCGGATGTTACCATGAGCATAGAAAGAATAAATGGGCCCAGACTGCTAAAGGATTTAAGTGGCATATTTGGAAGAAAACCTTGAATAATCAAAGTTTGAATACTGTGTCAACTTAAAAAAATACTGTGTCAAAGTTTGAATACTGTGTCCAGGAAAGATGACCTCTTCCTATTCAGTTGTTCTATATAAAATTCTTTTAATCCAACCTTGTGAATTCTTATGCTATAATGTATCCTATTAATCTTGATTGTTCCAGAGAAAAATCTAAAGACGCCCATGAGTTAAGTGAGCTGACAAAAGCAAACAGTGAGTCATTCATTCAATGGCCAAGCCAGAAATGGAACTTTTATATCTTCAGCTGAGAAATCTCTTCCTCCACAGGCTTTCCTTGATGTTCTGCAAGAAGAATCCTACTCCCACTCCAGTGGAAAGTTCTTACAAGATTTCTAGTCTCCTCAGTGGGTTCTATTTCTGTGTTTCAGTCTCATTCCATCCACTGGGTCATGAAACCTCTACCTCTTAAAATGTGTTTTAAAAGATTCTTCTTTTTCAAATACATAACACCAAGTAGCACTCATAATAAAAGATTTGTTATATACTATGGACATTTTATGGGCTGTTCCAAGTTATTCGTAATATTGAAGTCACTACCAGTCATCTTTCCCATAAACCTATGCAATGAGTAACTGTCATCCTCCTTGACATAGAAGCCAAAATATAATGGGCTGAAGGTTCTATCAAATACTCTACTTCTAAAGTCTCTACTATTTTTCCTGTAAACCAGTCTCTTTCCCATGGTCTATCTTTCCTCCAGGTGTGTTTGAAAGTATCCAACCTTGCTTATACACTACACACTGTACCCACTTCTGAAACTTCTTAACAGCACCACATTAGCTCATCACCACTATATCTCTTTTGAAATACCATTTTCAAAACAATTCTTCCTTCCTTTGCTAGCATACTTTTTTGCTTCTTTACCTGTTACCTATTATTCCAACTCGACACCTGTATAATCCAATGCTATAAGGTATTTTTTCATATATTTTGGTTTTAGAATGACAGTACAAAATAAATTCCCTGGCAGAAAATTTGGTCGGTTTGGATGGCCTTTTGGTGTGATTATTTTTCCTTTATTATAGGAAAAGGAATTTAAAAAATAAATCTGAGTAAATTCACTAACAGGAGATGGGGATTGCATGGAATAAATAGTTGGAATCTTCACATAATATCATTTTTTGTTTTAAATCAAGATTATCTTTTTCCAACCCAAACTCTCAGGGGCACTGATGACTAAGAGGAAAACTATGTTTTTTTGCTGCTTCTATTTTCCCACATATCTTCTGATAGAGATGCAAATGTGCAGGGAATGGCCAAAAACACAGCTTGGAAGACAGCACAGGTGAGCAGTCCACGAATTAGCTCATTACGCATTGATCAATCAGAAGCTGAAATAATGCTAAGCAGAGTATTGACCCAGTATGAGCCAAGAACCACTGAATTTAGAGCAGCATGCTTGGTCAAAATAATGGCACTTATGGGAAGAGATTAAGTCTCTTAAAGCAAAAACTTGGAAGATAAATTTTTCTTTGAATATACTGTTCTTATTAAAATATAATTCATACACATTTATAGCCTCAACACCGACACCAACTCTGGCAAAGAATAGGTGCTTAATAAATGGTTGTGGAATTAATGTAAGCTCATTTCAGGAACTACAGAGAAATGGACCCATAAAATAGTCTGCTCCAATTCTCTTAATTTCTTATAACCAGCTCTACTATGCAGGTAATAAATTCCTAAGCTAGGATATTTAAAAAAAAAAAATAGAATATATCTCCTTATTCTGGCGCTCACAGGAACCCTGCTCCTAACGTGTCCCTTTATTGGTAAGATCTGTATCTTAGAAAACACCACAAGAGTTGAAGTAATAACGTTACAAGTGATGAGTGAAATTCTAGAAAACCCTGCCTTTTTTTTTTTTTTTGCTATAGTATATCTAACAGATATGTCAGGATTTGTAGAGTCAGCTTGAGAACTGGCTCCAGAACATAGATTTGCAAACATCAGAAGAAGCAGAACCATGGGAGTCCCCTTTAGATTCTGTTCCCACAATGAGGTTTAAGCCATTCAATCTAATATCAGTCCAAACCTTCTCAAATCCTGGGCTTGCCATTTGCTAGTTCAAGGATCTTCGTAGGTCATTGCCTTTATCCGATTCCCAGTTGCCTAATACAATATGTGTTAGGTTATTTATAAGGGACAAATAAAAGCAATACAAATAAGGTTCTTGGCATCGTCCCTGACATGAATCAAGTACACAATCAATGTTAGCACTTATTTTTTTCCTCCTTCCCCACATTTTCCTTTCCCCAGTGTGATACTGCAGAATAGGGCACTGGATCCAGAGTTGGGAAATCTGAGTTTCTGATCTGGGTCCTAGGTGAGCTTTCTATCATACCCCTTCCCTCCCATGTGTAAACAAATAGACAGACAAACAAAGAAACACAATTTTAAGAACTTAGGACTTAAAAGAGGTGAGGATCAAAAATGTGCAATGTATGCTTAAGTCTGCAGGGCAGTCTAACCTCCCAGCTACCCAATAGAGTGGCCATTCACTAGCCACATACAACTACTGAGCAGACAAAGTGTGGCAAATTAGATGGAGCAACTGAGTTTCTTGTTTATTTAATTTTAATTAACTGGAATTTAGAGTGACACAACCGATCATTGATGTGGTTATCAAAGAGCTTCCTTTTAACATTTTTAATGTTGCTACTTAAAAATTTGAAATCACACATGTGGCCCTCACCAAACTGTTATTGGAGAGTGTGTGGTAGCAGATGCACATACTCATGCCTGATAGTTTCCTTGTACTGCACACATGATTTCCCTCCGAACTGAGGATACTGATGTAAAAGCCTACAGTTCTTTGGGTTTCTTGATGGAATTGTATATTGTAATAAACAGTGACCGAAGGGCAGAACAATAATATAAATGAGAGGAGATGCTAAAAGTTAGTCATCTAGGAAGGAAAGAAGGCAGAGAAAGAGGAAAAAGAGGAAAAAGTACGTGCCCAACAGGTACTCTGATTCTCATGCCAAGAACCCCAGAACTAAATTCTACCTGTGCTTTTTTGCACTTAATCTGAAGAACCTGAAGAGAAGGGATGCAGCCTGACTTATTATGAATCATTTTTATAGGATTTAATGCAGTACTTGTCACATAATATAGGTTTCATAAATATTAGTTGAGCAAAGTTCAATTTTATCTATATAATCAGAAAGTGGGCTGGTCTTAACTTCTGTCATAGAAATAGCTTAGGAATTTTAACATACATATATGGATGGAAATTTGGAGGCACCTTAAAAAAATACTTGAATATAAATTGAAATTATTAGTGTTGTTTGTGCCAAAATAGAGTATCTATTCAAGATGTTTTAGTAGATAAAATTCTTCTATGCCAAGACAGCAAACACAAAGAAGATAAAGGAAACTTGTTCTCTGTAATGACTCAGCAGATAAATCTGTTTGTGATAAAGAATTAAAAAAAAAAAAAAGTAACATCAGCATCTTTTAAAGGCAAGCCCTTTTCTGTGTACTTTCCCATTAGCTGGACCGAGTAGAAATGCTGTACTTTTCCTTACCCTTGTTCTCTCCTCTTAGTCTGCCATGGTTTCACTGCCATCAGTGAAGATGTCAAAGAAAGCACCAAGAAATCAGTCATCCTGTTCTATAGAACTTAAGATTCCCTACTACTCAGTTGAACTGGAGTCATGGGAAGGAGCTAAATTCCATCAACTAAAATGCAATATTCCAGTCTTCTCCTTTCATATTCTAACTAACATTTAGCTAATGTTGTAGGAGAAGAAATTAAGAGTATCTGGCAGATAGAATATAAATCATTTTAGACTTTATTTAAGTAAAATGTCTAATCTTGAGGGTCAATGAAAAATAAAACATATTCCCAGGCACCGTGATTACCAGAGTGCTCAGGACTGGGATTTTGCGTGGTAGTTAAGAGCACTCATATTCAGTTGTGAAGAGAAAGGGTTTCTACTAACTTCTCTAAGTGATTTAGACATCTAATAGCCAAAGAACTCCCATTTAGCACCACAGATCTATGTAGTCTTGGAAGGAGAAATAAGTTTAAAATATTATCATTTTAATAAAATGTTCAGCTTGTAATATTAATGTATGCAAAAGAGATACATTTTTTCTCAAACTCCCCTTGCACTTATTTTCTCTGAATATTTCATTTTTACCTAAGTGAGTCGCTGAAAGTAGAATATTACTATGTATTTGCAAAAAAAGACTGTCTAATTATTACTTTCCCCCTCTATCTTGTTTAACCTAAACTTGTTGCATTTTTTTCCCTAAATCTGTGATTGATTTTACTCTCCTGTACCTCTGCATTATAGAACCCTCCTTTATAAAAATCAAAGCATGAAATTGTTTGCCTTTAGGTTATAAATGAGGTAACAAATTTCCAGGCCCATGAGAAATGCTCTATACCTGGAGTTGAATTAAGAAATGAGCAAAGTTATAGGAAAAATAAAGTTTTAGAAATATTCATAGGTCAGTGCATTTTTCCATCACCCTCTTGAAGGCTTCTTTTTCTCTCCCTTCTCAGAGCCTAATCAGTTATCACCAAATTTCCAATGGGGTCATTAGAATCATTGAAAGCAATCAAGGACAGAAAGGGGGATATTTTCATAATTTATGCAGAATTATGGCAGACAGCAAAAAGAGCCAGAAATGGAGAGAAATGATGTGAATTGAAGCAACAAATGTCAGATTATAGAAGGAAAATTCAAAAAGAAATGAGAAGAGGAAGAAGGAATGATAGCCATAGATAAGTGCCCACAATGCAGATACGGAGACACCTACTGCTGGGTCGGTGCTTGCTGATTGCTGACACTGGTCTACAGGGTGGCACCCAAGCACCCATTATTCTCTTCATCTGCTGAAGAGTAGGTGTCAAAATGATAAATGCTAGCTCACTGTATCAACATTTCCCTACAGCCACAAAGCCCATTATCAAGAGATAAACCAGTGCCAGGATAAATTTCTTATCAGAATATGGGCAAGGAATAGTTCAAAATAGTTAGATTTTAACAGAATGTTTTTTTTTTTGGGGGGGGAGGGGGGTGTCACAGACATTGAAATGCATTAAGATATTCCATGCAGGAGAAGGAATCAAAATATTCTTAAAATCTGTTTAGATTGGTGCTATCACAAGTATTCCTTTGAAATAACATTAAGTGATGACTTAAAGGAGTAATTTCTCTCCTTTCTTTTTTTGTTTTTTTTTAATAAAGTAGGAGGAGGAGATGTAGACACCACTTAAGACAGAGGCAAATGAAAAGCAGCCAGCTCTCTTAACTGTTCTAAGCTTTTGCCAAATGCATGGCTGATACTTCCGCTGGTCTTCTGCCCCCACAAGGGAGAATAATACTAATTATAGCTATCAAGCTGGAAGGGGAAAGACAAGGGAGAACATGTAGAGACATTTTAATGTTGGGATCAATTGAACTGGGATGTAGCTTCTGACAGATACTTCAATCTAAATGAGTCAGACTGCTCTAGGAAATACTAAAAAAGACTATTCTAAATGCTCCCTCACCGTTTCCATCTATCATATACATCTGAAAATATCCCCTCTCTGTTTTGACTCTTGCCTTAGTCCAAACTTTGTTCTGCCAAGATTATTTAAATGGGAATGTCATTCTGCAGCTTTCTGAAATAAAGGCTAATGCCTTTTAACTCAGTAGTCTGGCTCTGACAGAGTTAACATGGCTGCTGGAATTGCGTTAAGTTGCTACTGCATATGGCCCAGTTTCAGAATCTTAATAGGACTGATGAACTTCACCCTGCTGATGTCTTTCTATGTGGTGCCTGGTTCTGATTTCTTGGCAGCTAGTCACATAACCTTCCCTTTTCTCCCATAATTACGTAAAGATAATCTCGGGCTTTTTTCAACATTTCCAAAGCATGTTTCACTGTGGAATAAGGGTTCCAATCTCTGTTTGGAGGCAAGTTATTTAACCAAAGCTCTGTTCTACATCTGATCAAACTGCCTACATCTAATCAATTTCCACCACCAACAACCCCCACCCCTGCCAGATTTTAGTATTTAGGATAAATAGATTTATTTCACCACAATATTTGACCAATTTCTTTATAAATCATTACCATGGTTGGTGGTCAATCAAATCGACTATTTTAATGTGATTACTGAGATCAGCTAGTACTGTTCCAAGTAGAGGAAGACAGAGGTGAGATGAATTACCCCAAACAGAAATACACACAAACTAATGATTTTTTTTCATTGTACCGAATTTCTGTTAAAGTAGAGTTAATAGTACAAAAGGTACACTCTTTGCTTTGAGGGTTTTAGCAGTTGTGAAATCACTGAAAGTTTAAAAAATTAAATCAGAGGGTGCCTGGGTGGCTCATTCTGTTAAGCATCTGACTTATGATTTCAGCTCAGATCATGATCTCAGGGTCGTGAGATGGAGCCCTGTATTGGGCTCTGCGCTTGGCATGGAGCTTGCTTGAGATTCTCTCTCCCTCCCTCTCTACCCCTCCACTCCCTGTTCACACACACTCTTCCTCACTTTCTCTCTCTCTCTCTAAAGAAGATTTTTAAAAAATTAAGCACAAGAATGCACTTAGATTTCAGTCATATGGTCTAGTGTCTTCAGTCCCATTATTCCATCTCCTGGATTCTGGAATCTTGGTATCTACAGTCCCGGTCAAAACATATTTATTGTTCCCCTGTATTTGCTCATTGCTCTCAAAGTCATCAATCAACATCTAACATCTTTTTGTGTTAAAGATTTCATGTTTGGTATCATTCGTTTGTCCTCCAATTAGCCTATTTAGAACAGTACTGAACAGGCTTCATTTTTTAAAAATCAATCTTAACGGTAGGGGATAGGAGAAATGAGGAAGCATTCTATTTACAGCAAGCAAGCCAGTCAGCTGGACTCATTAACTCATTCTTACAAAATTTGGGGGGCCGGAAATGAAAAGTTGGGAGAAAAGAAAGATGGGTTGACCATAGCTTACTGATGTCCCTGTCAACCAGCACAAGCTATCACAGTTTATTAAATATCTGTGTACAGTATGCTTTGTATTGTAAAGGTGAAAAGAGAATAAATGGCTCCTTTCCCAGAACCTTGTTAACACTTTTAGGCCACTGATGATTTAATTTTGCATATTATCTCTTCAAAGTAATATCACTGTGATCAAATTACCCTACAGCGAAGAACTATATACTCTTCACAGTATGATCACAGCCATCAACTTTAATCATACACATATAGGGTCTACCTCTTCCTCATTCCTATATAAAAGACCAGAGTTTGCATGACCTTCTTTTCTACATCCTACCATATTCTAAATACCTATAAAAACCACCACAATTTATGGAGTAACTACTACAGCTGAAATTTTTCACACATAATCTAATCTTAATCTTCTCAACAGCCTTATAAGAGATTAGACAAATTTGCCAAGGTCACATGACTGGGTAAAAGTACAGCCTAAAGGACATTTCTCCACTCATTTAATTCCTTGGTGACCATGTTTATCTAGAAAAAATAATTTAGCCACAAATGAATTGTTGATCTGAAATGCACATGATTGTCTTAAAAGAAGGAATGAATAATTAAAAACTCCATAAAACATTTTACCTCTAAAGTTTGGTCAACCCTTTCTTAAGGAACATAAATCACTTATTGGGGATCCATTTTTCAGCATCAACTTCAGAAGTCCGTTTGAAGGCCATGGCTAATTTTATAACTCTGCTATGTTGGCATACAGCAGATGGTTAATAAATAAGTATAGAGTGAATGAATACATACACACTGGAACAACTTGTAGTGACACGAGAAAGCACAAAAGCTCTATAAATGTTCCAGGGTTTACTCTGATAAAAGAGTAACTCTCTTGCTCAAATCCAGGAATGATACATGTAATCTGTCTAGTAGGAAAACATAGGGAAATATACATTTTATGTAGACATCTACACCTCGACAGGAAGCTTACCACACACTGCACTATGATGCTATTAATAGAGCAAATGACTTCTCGAAAAGGCATCGTGTTTACTTTCTCACAATCTTTACCCAGAGGAAAACCACATGCAGAATAGTTCTTCAGGGAATCACAACTCTTGCAAGAAGTTACTTAAAAATTGACAAGAAGAGTCACCCCTACCCTTACTCTGAAGGTGACTTCCACATAGCAGAAAAACGAAAAAAAAATTAATTTCCTTATAAAGCAATTGGAATTAAAGAGAATTGATATGTATTAGAAGACTGTGTTTTGAGGCACCTGGGTGGCTCAGAGGGTTAAGCCTCTGCCTTCGGCTCAGGTCATGATCTCTGGGTCCTGGGCTCGAGCCCCACATCGGGCTCTCTGCTCAGTGGGGAGCCTGCCCCCCACCTCACCCCCACCTGCCTCTCTGCCTACTTATGATCTCTCTCCTGTCAAATAAATAAATAAAATCTTAAAAAAAAAAAGAAGAAGAAGAAGAAGAAGAAGACTGCGTTTTTGTTACCTAAAACCAAGATACCAGGTGGGTAAACGAAAATAGGCATTTGGCATTTTCAATTATGAAAACTAATACAAATGTTCTCCCATTGAGGCTAACACGATTATGAAAATAATTATGCTCTAAACATATGTTGTTAAAATTTAACTCGAGGCCACAAATCAAGGTGGTGTATTAAATATACATTAGTATATTACAGGAATTGTAACTGTAGCCTCCTCATTTCCTATTAACTTGTGTATCAAAATGACTTTTTTTCCTTTTGTCCTATTTGAGGAAAATAGCAATATAATTTGTTTTCTTTTAAGCCACATCCTCAAGGATGTGAGGGCAAGGAAGAGGGGACTGTAGTGGTTGGCCTTTCCACAGACTCACAGCAGATGATGGTCACATACAGTTCAGAAAGGAGAATAGTGGAGGGTTTGGGGAAAGGGGCTCATTAAAATAATCTCAGCAAACAACAGAATAATCATCATTCGTTTGACACCAAAAATGCCCCAAAGATACAGCTACTTCTTTCAGTATAGTTTTTTCTAACAGCTTTGGCTCTTTGTTCCCAGCCCAATTTGAGCATTCAGGGACAACATTTCCCATTATTTTTGTTTAATTTGAAGGAAATGCTGAGGCTTGGTTTGCAGGAGACGAAAGTACTAGGGCTCACCTCTCAGGGGCCTTTGCTCATTTTAAGAATAACTGATGTACTGTGTATAGTCGATGCCAGAGTAACTATCACACAATACCCTGTGTATCTGAGACCCAAGCAAATACTTCAAAACCAAGGCACACACTGACTTCAAAACCCACTGCTCCATGTCACTAACCTCCAGCCCTTCTTAGTGTCACAGAAATGTTCCCATGGAAACTGAGCAAGGGAAGGGGAGCAAGGAACAGAGAAAAAGAGAGAACATTCCACTAACATAACAAAAATAACAAAATCCCAACAAAGAGGATACAAAGTTAAAAATACGACATGTCAATTATAGGGGTGACACAGACATCCATGGGGACACATCGGGTTAATCCTCTAGTATCCTTCTGAAGACTCATTTTTAGGGAAATAGACTGCCAGTCTTTTCTTTTTCTTCCACGCTGAAAATGAAGGAAGCACCATCCTCAGGAACATGAAACTGAGAAAACTGGACTTAATCTAACTGCCTTAGGGAATAATGTTCTTACGTAAGACCCTCGGGAAGCCTAGAGGATCTCAATGGTCTTATCACATGGTCTTCTTGAACAAGTTTTAAGGTTGGGCCACTGGGCTGTCAATAGTAAGTAGTCAAAAGAAAGGACTGAAAAGGTAACAGAACCTCTCTACAAAGAGACACAGAGAGGGTAGTATTCTAACAAATAACTTCTCCTCTTCCCCTCAAGAGCCCTTTGACTGGCCATCCACAAATCTGTTTCTCAAGAACCAGAGGAACACTAAATTCAGGTCTACAACTTAGAATCAGCTTAAAAGACAATATGCATATCTCTTTCACCGCTGCTTGCGTAGTACAGGCTAATCAGTATTATCAAGATTAGGGTAGTCAATGCTCCCATTTTTCCCCAGAAGCAAGGGTTTTCTCAGAACATGGAATGTTCGGTGCTAAGACTGGGACAGTCCCCAAAAAGCTGAGATGATGTGATCACCCTAAGATTGACCAAACCAAACTCAATTCAAATGGCATTAGCTGATATTTCTGTCTGTTTGCTTTCCTTTGTTAAGGGAGTGAAAGTTTACATTTTCCTTAAAGATGTTTAAAAAAGAAACTTTGTAACAAATCACAAACCTCCTTGAAGTAGAAAGGCGGCCATATTTTTAGTTATGGCTTTCATGCAGTCGTTTGTCGTGCAGAAGGGAAGACACTAACAGGAAGTATATATTGCAAGATTTTTTGTTGAAAAGGCTTTCGTGTTATATGATAGAAATATTCATAATATTTTGTTCATGATGTTCCACAAAAATCAATGGTATTAACATTCACTCTTTTCATTTCAGACTTTCCATAAACGCTCAGGTCTGCAACAGAATCAGCCACATTAAACATCACAGCCACATGCAATTAGGGATTAACGCCATTTATGATATTTTCCAACACATTCATTTATCAAATTGAACACATCAGCAGAAGCTTTAGTTGAATGGGAGTGGGGGGAGTGGAATAAAGACTACCACAATAGACCAAGATTATAAGCCAACAAGAAAAAGCTGTTTTACGCATAAAATAATAACAGAGATTAATGGATGTTTTCCCTATTGATGTTGTTTTGCCTCCTGCGATATTTTTAAGCAAAGTAAGATTGTAAATGGATTTTAAGCACAAACACTTTTGCACACGATGTCAAAGGCAAGAGGATGCAGCATGAAGGTATGGCTCTGAAGGCTGAGCCAGGGAGATGTTTAAGAATGTTCTGCATTCCAGAAAAGGCAAAAGCTTTAGGACAACACAGCTGGCAGTATTAAAAACCAAGAGCAACTGGGCTTCCACAATTCCCACAATAAAGAACTAAGCCTACAAGAGGAACATACCACCACACACACTACAAACAGAAGATGGCAAGAAAAACTAAGTGTTCAGGTAACCTTCTCCTTGAGGTGGGAGGAGAGAGTAAAGAAGGTTGGTTTTAATCAGGCTACCTGGTTTTAGATTAGGATAACCTAATATCGAATTTAGTGTTTTTTTGTTTTTTTTTTTTTTAAAGATACTCTTCTTCATTGTTAAGACTATGCTATGGGACCAAAAAAAAAAAAAAGCAGAGCTGTTTATCACTAATAAGGAAAATATTACCAGACCACATAACAAATGATAATCTAATCATACCCAAGAGTTTTATTTCCCCTGTTCTCACTGAGACTTCATCTTATATAACATATAAATTACATCACAGATAAGGGAAAAGACTGTCATTTACACAACAGTCTTTGACCTTAGCTCCTTTACACAGGTTTGCAGGAGAAATTTTAGCCCCTGTGTAAATTTCCAACTACAGTTCAGAGAAGAAATAGAAAAGGTATGTATGGGGTCAACTGAGTCTTAAATGAACAGAACAGAAAGGACTACTTAAGAGAGGAGGATAGAAGGGCAGATGAAGCCAGAATTTATAGGTAAAATAACAGTATTATGAACATAGATGTTAGATAATAACTAATATTTCTTGGAAGCTTATTTTTTCTTTGAAACTATGGTAAAGGCTTGAATAATAGCCATAAGAGTAACAAGAATATTAGTTGATAACTAACTGAGCACTGGAGTGACCGACTGTTCCACTTTGCGCAGGACTGAGGGTTGTTCAGGATGTGGAACTTTAGGCGATAACCCCTGAGCAGCTGTACCAGACTGCTGCAAGGATAAAATGGGGGTAACCAACATAAAACACTGAGCACTGGTCCTGAGACAAAGGGAGCACTCACCTGTCCCCGTTTGCCTGAGATGGTCCTGAGCTTAGCACTGAAAGTCCTACATCCAGGGAAATAGAATTTCTATGTGCAATAACTCATTCTAACATTCACAGGAACTCCAAGAGGAAAAACCATGAACTAGTATTACTCTATATTACAGACAGCATGAAGGACACCTAAATATTTTAAGTAATTTCTCATGATTGCACAAACCAGCATGTGCCCAAACAGGGACTGGAGTTGACCAGTCTAACTTCTACCATGCTTGTGGACTTTCCCAGGGCACTGTGCTTCTTCATGGTTTTCTCTGGGAGCACTCCTTAATGTCAGGAGAGAGAGAACCAGAGGTTGAAGGGGGCCACACATCACCAATTATCATACAGTTGTCTTTATTACTACTGGAAGGTGGGTTGACATCATTAGATAGTAGTGGTGAGTGGCTTTGTGGAAGCCAAAGGTGTCTTAGTTTGTGGAGGGCATCAGTGCCACTAGAAGACCAGAAACAAATCTAGCCTTTCATCTCCTCTTCTTCTGGGTTTACCTTCTATCTACTCAACTAGAGTTAAAACTAGGTTATAACTAGGGATGAGGTCATGCAGCTTGCAGTGGAAAAGAAGCCAACTGGTGGAATTGTGGAATGTGAAGAAGAAAGGAGGAAGGAAGGAAGGAAGGAAGGAAGGAAGGAAGGAAGGAAGGAAAGAAGGGAGGAAGGAAGGAAGGGAGGAAGGGACAAGCCTAGGAATGGGGAGGAAGAGCCACATTTTATCTACAAATATGGCACAGAATATTGATTCCTTATAATTAATGACTGATCATTTATTCAAAATCAGTATCAAAATCCAACCAATCTAGATTAATAGTGTTCTTTTAGACAGTAACCAAACCTTGTCACTTTCTTCGGGCAAATAATCTGACTAAAAAAATTTTTAAGGATTTATGTATTGAGAGAGAAAGAGAGAGAGAGAGAAATCACACAAGTGGGGGGAGAGGCAGAGGGAGAAGGAGGGAGAGAATCCCAAGCAGACTCCCCAGTGAGCACAGAGCCCACGATGGGGCTCCATCTCGGGACCCTGAGATCATGACTTGAGCCAAAATCAAAAGTCAGATGCTTAGCCAACTACGGCACCCAGGTGGCCCTGATTTAAATTTTTAGGGGGATAGTCATCAAGAAAACATCCAACATAAATATATGCCTATGCTAATTGTCCTGACTCTGCAAGTGTGATCATTATAAACCAAAAACAATCATCTGTATCTTGGGTGAGATCTATACTTGGCGATCAGAAGCCAAGTATCACTACTCATCTTACGTATACCCTGGGTGTCAGCACTCTACAGTGTCACAGACTACTATGACACTCAGGCAAATTTGGAGATGGATCACAATTTTGTGTGGTTTTGTTATTTCTAAACCAGCAAATGAGGGCACTTTGGGATGATTAGAGAAATAAAATGAGACGGTACAAAAATTATAGCGGTTCCCTGTAGTATTTTAACAACCCAGGTTTACTCTTTCCTTCTACCAACTGCACTTAAATAATAAGATGAATAATGTAATTAATGGGGATTGCTACCATTTCTTGAGCACCTTCCATTTATCAAGCACTGGAAGAAACAATGGCTGGAACACCTGTGTATATACACGTGTGCTCACGTGTGGATCAAGAATTCTGTTACACAAAAGGCTGCATAAGGGATGAGAAAGAATCCTCTTTGTGCTGTGCCCCAGTCACGTCTCAGGTTTTATGGACTGAAACTTTAAAAAACATTTTTTTTTAAATATGGTTTTTTTGGTGGTGCAGTCCTAGTGTTTTGGAAAAATAACATTTATATGGATACTAATTGTCTAATCCTTTCTATCTACTAAATGTTTAGTCTTATTGACACTTTATTTTTAAAGTGTAATGTTTACCAGTAGATTTAAAATGTCTAAAATGCTTTCTTGTATAGTTTATTTCCTTGAAGAAACCTCATCAGAAGTCATTTCATGGAAAGGGACTTCTTCTATTATTTATGTTGCATCTCATTAAGGTTTTACTTCCATCTTCTAAATTTCCTCCTGAGATTAAACATTTTACTTTTATGAGACCACTAAAAGAACAAGAATGCGTCACTTTCATTTTGGGTCTGAAAACATCATAATCTTGCAATTTAATCAGGCTGATTGTTGACAAAAGTTGTTTAAGCTGTTTATAGAAACCAGGCCAACAGAAAGTCAGCACCCTCTGAGAAGTCTCTGAAAATCTGTCAACTTTGCCCACTATCCTATCAAAGTTGATGACCAAATTTACTTCCCAATTATAAACTTGTGCTTCTCACAACATGAAGAATGGAAGATCCTGAGAAGCCAATCAGTCAAGAAAAGGTCACTCTGAACAAAAGTAATGAAAATGACTAAGGGCCTCAGATCCTAAGATGGAGTGGTAAGCAGAAAGAGTTGCCTGGTGACACCCAAGTGTCAGTCACAAGAAATTGTAGTAATTCAATTAGAAAATGTATGTAAAGCATGGAGCCATAAATCTGGCCTATTGTAGATCTCCAGGAACTGGTGGCCTTTATCATTATACTTATTCACAGAGCAGTATTTTGTTTTGTTGGATAAAACGCTGGATCTCATGTCCAAACATGGGTTAAAATATTGCTTCTCATCTTCATTTATGAGACATGATGCAATTTATTTAAAGCTGTGATTCCTAAACTAAAAAAAAGCAAAAAAAAAAAAAGAGTTGATTTTACAGAGTTTTATGCATATGATATTAAGTGAAATAGAAAAAGAAGGGAAGGGGGAAGAAAAGAGAGAACCCAGAACATTCCCTCCCTTAATAGGCACTCAGTACATGTTCATTGTACTTAAAGTTGAGGTAAAACATAAGTAGAATATTCAGAGCATTTTTTTTTTCCATACTGGAATGAAGCAGAAAAATACAATAACCTGAGGGCTTTCAATTATTCCAGTAATAGCCTGTATCAAGAATTAACCAAATATGCGTAACCTTCTAGAAACTCTTTTCCAAAAAAATTCTCTTGGATGGGCTCTTAAGAGGTGACTTTTTAGAACTTTTATTCATATTAAATCACTATTGGGATATTTGTTTGATCACAAATATTGTATGACCTAGTCAATAAAAAATAGCTACTTTTAATTACTGCTTACCATAAACCAACATGGTTAAACCCTTTTCATGCATTCCCTCAATCTTCATAATAATACTTTTAAGGTTGGTAAAGCTGTCCCCATTGTACAGATGACAAACCCAGGCTAGGAAGTGATAGTGCTAGAAGCTGGTAAATACTTTGGTCTAAGAGTGGTATAGACAGTATTACAGAGGTTAAGGATACAGACTCTAGAGTCAAATTGTCTGAGTTCAGATCTTGGGTGAGTTGTTTGCTCTCCTCTTTGGTCCTTAATTATGTTGTTTATAAAATGGGACAAATAATAGTGCCCACTTCCCAGGACTTTTAGGTTTAAATGCATGTAAAGCATTTGGAAGAGTCAATGACCCATAGCCAGCACTTGATGTATCTTGGCTGTTGGTATTATCAGTGTAGTTCTGAAATTAAGGAGTTTAATGGCTATTAGATCTTTATTCTTTTTCACTTTCTTTCCAGAACATATAAACTGTATGGCCCTTTGCATGGCTAACTAAAGGAACTAGAATTCTTTTAACAACACGTGTGTCTAGAATCTATGTAACATTTCCACACACTTTCTCTCAAATGACTCTAATTCTGCTCAAATTGTGCAGCTATTAAGAGGAAGAGCTAGGCTATGGCCCCAGGACATTAGGCTCAAGATGCTACTATCTTTCTCTTAATAGAAGAAAGAATTCTGCTGCTTTATTCTTTATCTCTGTCTAGTAACATGACACAAAATAACTGGATAAAGGAATGCAACATTTAGTTACACATCCAGATGTTTCAGGCAGCATGAGGCCAAACAGCTGGTTGATTAACTGAATATTGCTTTTTGTTGTTGTTGTTACCCTGACATTGGGCAGTGTGTCAAATATGATTGATGTGTAACAGAAGAAGGAAAAGCATACAGAAGGAGCTGTTAACAAGAGAAATACTTTGCTAAATAAAAGATGGCATGGACTTTGCTATCATCACCTGTGCCAGTAATTTATTTGTAACCAACATCAATGGCCCTACTGGGGAATGCAATCTTGCTTAACTTGTGCTACCATTTTGACACCTCTAACTCAGAAATGTAATTTAAAATAAAGATTCATAGAGCTAATATCCTCTTGCTTCAGACTATTAAAGTGCCTATTGTTCTCACAGCGTGCAGAGGGGTGGAACTCTGCAGGCATAAATGAACACATGGATGATATACTGTTTGGTATAAATATTGCCCAGCTTTTAGTGAGATACCAATGCCTGTAGAATACAAAGTTGAAAGAGGCAGTCTGCATAAAATGCTTTATGATTAAAAAAAAAAAGAGTAGTCATGATGGGTGCTTTTTTTATAACCCTAGATATACTGTGATTTCCCTGGGAAGATGATAATAGAACGGATCACACCAGTGATGATCATGTTCTTCTAGCTGTAGCTAGTGACACTTCTCTGTTCCAGGCAGCTTACTTGGCATGTGTAATATTAATCCTATGAGGTAGTACACTAAATATGTTCATTTTATAGATGAAGAAACTGAGGCTAAGAGCTATTAAGAGTGGCTTGCCCATTTTCTCATATTTCTTGACTTAGTATTTCCAATTGCTAACTTATGAAAAGGATCACTGAAGGGCCAAGTGTACACATAGGTTGAAAAGGAGTTACATTTAATGTGAAAGAATCTTAGAATTTTAAGTCTGGAAGAGATCTTTAGAGAGTAGTTAATCCAACTCTGACATTTATAGATGATAAAACCAAGGCTCAGGAGATGCTGGTTTGTCCAAGATTACACATTTTGCTAAAATGAGAAGGAGAAATTCCCACCATGAGTATCATTTCTTTCCACCAACACATTTTTTTTCTAAATGTCCAGTTAATTGTGGAGGTCCTTCCTAGAAGTGAAAAGATCCAATGTAACCCATTGTTACATTATCGAGAATTAGTCAGTTAGAGCAGGCAGGGTTAGATGGAGAAATGAGATGTCTGAGATGTTGTTCCAGGAGGCATCAGGGACCAGTGTTTAAGAATATCAGCTTGTTAGTCCTGGGCTGGAGTCCTGGCTCCAGCATATATTGCTAGGTGGCACAGCACAAGTAATTTTACCTTCAAAGTCTCAGTTTCTTCTTTTGTAAATTGAAAATAATAATAGCGTTAGCGCCAAAGAGTTGATATGAGCCTAACATTTCTAAAGAGTCATGTGCAGCACGTGATGTCGTTTAAGGGCTCAGTTAACACTAACTCTCCTCCCTGCTCCTGGGGAGGAAGACATAGAGGGAGTTCTGGGTAGCTAGAGGACTTCATGAGGGATCTGAGATCGGTGAGCGATGTACGGAGCCAGAGAGAGGAACTTCTGACCCCTCACCAGATGACTCAGGGCTGGCCCCGATTCTAAACTCTACCACTCTACTCTTCACCAATAATTGGTCAGCTTCCTATCTAGAGGAACCCAGGAAATGAGTTTTTGGCTGTCACTACTAAAAACAAAACACAAAAACAAAACAAAAACTATAAAAACAAAAATATACACCCTTTCCTCCAGCATGCATCAGAGACGGGATCTTTGCTACACCACACATGCACAAAAACTAGGGTATGTAGAATAGGGAGTTTATGGATTTCAATATAAAATGACAGAACTGATGGATCACCTTTGGTCCAGATGTGAGCTCGTCCAGGATAAATCTCTATGATGGATTCACTTTGCCATTTTATAACTCTAACGCCACAGTCCCAGTACAACAGACGCTATTTGACTGAATTTCCCATAAATTGTAGTTCCTCACCCTTGGGTTACTTAACATTCTGAATCAGGCTTTTCAAAGTTTTTGCCTTGTTAAAAAAGGGTTCACTTTTTTAAAGATACATACAGAGATCAATTCCCCCAATCAGTGCTTTGATTATAAAGTGCTTTGATACAATATTGCTTAGATTCTAAATTTCTTTGGATTCTATATTTCAAAGTTCAGTGAAAATAGTTAATGTAAGTCCTGTAGATTTTAGTATCCTGGTGTTTGGGGAAGCTTCTGTATAGTTTGCTTAATGTGAAATGTTAGTCATAATTTATGGGCTGTTTCAGTTTGCTAGGGTTGCCATAGCATAGTAACACAAACTCAGTGGTTTAAACAACAGAAACATATTGTCTCAAAGTTCTAAAATCCAGAAGTCTATAATCAAGATGTTGACAGCATTGGTTCCTTCTGAGGGCTGTTCCACACCTCTCTCCTTAGCGTGTAGATGGCTATCCTCTTCCTATGTCTCTTTATAACATCTTCTTTCTATACATGTTTGTATCCAAATTTCTTCTTCTTATAAGGACACCAGTCCCATTGGATTCAGTCCCACCCTAACAATCTCATTTTAACTTGATTAACTCCATAAAGACCCTTTCTCCAAATAATGTAACATTCTGAGTACTAGAGGTTAGAACTTCAATATATGAAGTTGGAGGCAGGAGGCAACAATTTGACCTATGACATGGGTCTTCAGAATAAGAGACTGAAAGATATCCACATTCCTTTCTTTTTACTTTACTTTCTCTTTCTTAAAATCCAGTCTGTTCTCTGGAAACAGGTTCATTTCACCCTGAAGCACCCCCACTGGTGTTCCACTTCACGGTGTGCACTGACTTTTTTATGACTTTTTTGTACTTTCTCAAACTTGGTCCATTCACCACATCCTGTCTGCCCAAAGATACCTCTAGATTGCTGGAGAAATTGCAGCATAGAAATGGAAACTTGGCACAAGGTAATTGCTAAAAAGTATGTGTGTTAAGAAAAGTTATGTGTACCCTATGCTCTCAGAAATCCATAAAGCAATTTACTCCCTTCACTTTTCATGGCAATCTGTGCTAATTGAGATAATGATAACTAATGATTTGCCACATCAAATGATGGAAATAAATCCATAAAAATTGACCTTATTGATCAAACATTTTCAATTAAATTAAAGGCAGCATTAATCAACTCCAACAGGGTAGTGATAGAACATTTTCTCCAGAGGTTGCTTGATAAAGGGGTAGAACAACCATCTTTTGAAATGTGATGCAATACACAGTGGACCCAGACACACACGAACACACAGACTACAGTAATGGATAATGCAGGAATGTAAGCAATTCAATATACTTCCTTGGCACAAACCTACCAGTTACAGTCACTTCCCAGTGATACAATATTTCTGGCTTATTTCCATATTGTGGTAATTGCCTTACTCTAAGTGATAAATTAAGAAGATTAACTATAGAAATAACTACCAAAAATGTACATAATTTAGGATATCCCAGCTCTCTATTATGTACTCTTTATTCAAATTAAAATAAAATACCTGTCTATGCTTTAACTGGTAATAAAACATTAAAAGGAAAAATTCTAATTTCATCACAGAGTTGAATAAGAGTCAACTAATAATTACAAATCCCAGACAGCGTTTTCTCATGGATGGGTAATTTCAATATACTAGAATGATCTTGTGGCTCTGTTGACAATGATGGAAATAGTGCAATGAGTCCCCTCTTGGCAGGATGCTGGCATTTAAAGGATTAATGGAACAAGGAAGCACAAAGGTTATGTAAAGCTTAAAGGCCATGAAAGGAGAAAAAATCTAATTAGAAAATTATATATAAAGGTTTAATTCAAATTATGTGCTTAGACATGGGCTTGGACTTGAGTGAGAAAAATTTCACTGTCATTTCATTCTCAAAAGTTTTTTGTAAATGGTCTTAAATGGGAGAAAAATGCTCAAGAATGCCTTTGACATATTTCTAAACCTTCTTGGGGTGGATGTGATATTTTTAGCGTGTATGAATCAAGACTTGTAGCCCTTGGTTCGTCACCTTTTCCTTTCGGCATTTCTGTGTCAACATCAAGGAAGTTTCGAGTCCTACTGAAAAGGGAAATGCTGCCTCATTCTAAAAACTGTTCCACATAATTGCTGAAAACCCAATGAAAGTGACACTGAACAATCACTTTATCATGCAGCTTAATGAGGTCTTTTCTGAAACTCGATCAAATTAATCGTTTGTTAAGACATTAAGTACCATTTCTTTCTACTTTTTATGTAATTTTTAAACATCTTTGAATTGAAAAAAAAAATAAAAGAGTTTTCCTAGAAACTTTAAAAATAACTGGAGGCAATTTGGGTGTTTTTTTAATCCTAAAGAAATGTATCCTATATTTTCTTACCAGAGTAGAGGTAAAGATAGTAGAAAAAAAAATCATGGATCCCCTCCCCTTCTCTCAGAATCCATTAAAATATTATTTAACCTAAAGATTCTTATTCCCCAGTTCATGCAAATCTTCAAAATAGTCATGGAATAATCCAGGCCTGAATGTTTTTACATTTGTCTAAAATCCTGTGGCATTTTCAGTACACTAATCTAGTGTTGTCTTATGTTATTGAGAGACTCCTATATATGACGTGTGACTTCAAGATGTTGCAGATGGGGTGATGGGACAGAAACATAGAGCTCGTAGACTGGACTTTCCACTGAAGTTGGGGAAGAGAGATGATATCCCATAAATAAGTTAACAAATAGGATATTTTTAGACAGGATGGTCAAGCAAAATCTCTACACAGAAATTATATATAAATGCAATCTGAATGATGAGAAGGAACCATGCACTAAACAAATGAAATAAAGTACACTTCACACAGAAACAATGGCAAGTTCTGTGACATCATCAAAGAATAGGCAGGTTAATGTGACCAGGAGCTCATGACCCCAAGGGGCAGAGATTTGAGATCTGGGCAGATCTTATAAAAACTTCCAGGTATAAGAAGAAATTTAGATTTATTTTAAGTGCATTTTTTGGCACTTTTTTTTGGCAAGAAAAGGGTTTTATGATGCTCTTTATGTATTAAATGAGAACTCTGGCTGTGCTGCTATATGAAAAATTGCTGCTATATGAAAAATTGGTTCAAGGCAAGGGAGGGGAACAGAGAGATGAGTGGCGGGGGTGGGGTAGAACTGAAGTTAGGCAAGAAATTACATTGGCCTACAGTAGGTTGTTAGAGGCAGAATCAGCGAATAGTTGTCAAATTTGAGATTTACAATGAAAGTAGAGTAGACAAGTCTTGCCAATGGCTAAGAGAAAAAGTCTAATACATATTACTCTTTCTTTTACCAAAACCATAGGGGCACCTGGGTGGCTCAGTGAGTTAAGCCTCTGCCTTCAGCTCAGGTCATGATCCCAGAGTCCTGGGATCAAGCCCCGAGTCAGGTTGTCTGCTCAGTGGGGAGCCTGCTTCCCCCTCTCTCTCTGCCTGCCTCTCTGCCTACTTATGATCTCTCTCTCTCTGTCAAATAAATAAATAAAATGTTAAAACAAACAAACAAACAAACAAAAACCTTATCATAATCACTGAAACAGGAGCTATGTCACAGGTTTCTGGTGACTCTGTATTATAATGCCTGGTGCTGAGGCCAGTCAATATGGAACAAACATCAATTCATTTTCCCTTACCCTTCTAAGGAAAATAATTAAAACAGTGCCTGCTCTCTTACTGTCAAAGTGGGGATCAATTTTCTTATCTACTTTTTGAATCTAAGTATTTTCTAGAAATATTTGGAACATGAAAGTGTGTTCAATCTCTACCAAGCCAACCACATGAATTTGTTTTTAATGTTTGATCGTTTCCTTTCTCTTAAATGCCACAGAGGCCACCAGTCAAAGATTTCACCAATAATCATGTGGGTAGTCAGAACCTGCAAATACTCATTCAATAGAGTAATTTAATAGAAACAGCAAAAATTCAGTTAAATTGGAAATGTTTTCTTGTCTTCCTGGTAGGCTGAGGACATATTAAAAAAAATTGAACGCATCCTGGATGAAGCCCATGAGAATCTACTGCATAATGCTCATATCCAGAATAAGATATAATCAAATGGTTTACTGCCTCTGTAATACATAAGTCTCCACAATATTTCCCTCTGAATTATAAAAATCTTAGCTCAAACTGAAATATGTCAGTCAAAGAAAGACAAATACCATATGATCTCACTCATATGCAGAATTTAAGAAAGAAAACAGATGAACATATGGAAAGTGGGAAAAGAAAAAAAAAAGGAGAAAGGGAAGCAAATCATAAGAGACTCTTAAGAATAGAGAACAAACTGAGGGTTGATGGAGGAAGGTGGGTGGGGGGATGAGCTAGATGGGGGATGGGTATTAAGGAGGGCGCTTGTCGTGATGAGCACTGGGTATTGTATGTAAGTGATGAATCACTGAATTCTACTCCAGAAACCAATATGGCACCGCATGTTCGCTAACTAAAATTTAAATTAAAAAAAAATCTTAGCCGAGGTTGAATTCTGGAACTAAGGTGACTTCTGTGTTCTGCAAGAGCTTTTTTCAACTATTCTGCCACAGATTTTCCTGATACAGTTTGTGGTACAAAAAGTTCTGTTGTCAACCATTTTTTTAAGGGGGGCTATTTCGATTAAAGGGAAACCATTTCCAGAGGTAGCTTAAATTAAAAAATAATAATTTTTGAATCATAACTTATTTTTCTGATCTGAATCTCTTTATGATTTTTACCACTTCTAAAGAACTGAATTAACTGACCATCATGGAAGTCAATGTATGCTCATTTTAATCGGTTTCAAATCCATGTTTGTGGCATAGTTAACTGTAAGAATCAAATAACTGTAAGAGAAAAGTGTGACAACTTTTTTTTTTCTTTTTTAAATTCAGAGAATTGAATGGTGTTGGGAAAGTTTCTACTTTTCCTATACAGTCAGGATTTGGTAAAAACGGGACTGAACATATAAATGTAAGTATGGGTCACACTGACTACATGGAAGGGCTGAGGCTCAATGAAAAAAGGATGAATCTGGCTCTTGGCCTACTTATCTCTTCCCCAACTCCCAGCTGGAAACCCACTCAATAAGCCAGGACTCCTTTGTGATAAGCGGACTGGTGTCATGATCCCAGATATTTCCTTTATGGGCTTTCTACTTCAGAGCCTTCATCTGCAGATTAGTAACAATACCTGCTATTCGATTTGACATGAGGTCTTGAAAGCAGTCTGAAGAGGGGCGGGCGCCTGGGTGGCCCAGTCAGGTAAGCTCCAACTCTTGATTTTGGCTCAGGTTGTGATCTCAGGGTCCTGTGACCGAGCCCTGTGTCAGGCCCCACTCGTGAGATTCTCTCTCTCTCTCCCTCCTCCTCTGCCTCTATCCATGCTTGTGTATGTTCTCTCTCAATAAATAAATACATAAATAAATAAATATCTTTTTAAAAAGGAGTGTGAATAAAGCACTATATGGAGGAGGTGTTCAGGGAAAGTTAGGTTGCTGGATATTTTTTACTTTTTGTCTCAGAAATGAATCCTCCTGATTTCCATCTGAGGACCCATGAGGTTGGAGGGAAGGTGCCCAGCTCCTTGATGGGGTTAAGATTCTCTTTTTTCTCCAACTCTAAAGAAAGGAAAAAGCAGGGAGGGCAAGAGTTGCTGGCTTCCCTCTGACAACCATGAGCGTCCAACCTTGGTATAAAGTTGATATCAGAAAAAGTGGAGGAAAACAAGAGAATTGATGTCTTGGGTGACATCTTTGTACCCTGGCTCAAGTCTCACTTAAGTGAGCTTGACGTTCTTTTCAGTGACACGAGTCAGTGACTTGGTTTTATTGATCGGAGCAATTTAAGTCAGATTTGCTGTTTTGGGGTGGTTTTTTTTTTTTTTTTTTTTTTTTTTGCACTCCAGTTTTAAAAGCTGCTAGAAAATGTGTTCAGGGGATAAAGCTGCTTCCCACCCACAACTCCCAGCAGCATGCCCAGCCCCAGACACGCCACAGCTTTGGTTAATGGGACAGAGGTGAAGGTTTCCCTCTAGCTTAAGTAAAAATATATGTTAACTCTAGACAAAATCCTTTTGATTATGGCTTCCAAACCTAGGCTGCAAATAGTGGGGAGCCTCATTAATATTGAAATCAGATTTCTGTTACCATTATATTCAAAAACCTCACAATCTTATTATTTTGGAGCTTTTCTCTGCCTTACACTTTGTTCTGGCATTGCCCTTTCTGTATTGTTTTCTTTTAACCTTTGGGGTCTACTTGGATCTGCCACCCAGCTTGACAAAGCTTAATCAGACTTCCTTAGATGAGGCTAACTGTAAAGCTTATCCTTCCCAGAGACAGAGTAGACAACTGACCTCAAACACACCCATTCCTTTAGACCTGCAACTATTAGAGTGATTATAACGAATTATGAAACCTTCTATCTTGGTAACAACTAACCTCATTCTCTGAATTTGAACTTCACATGGTTTTAGATGTTTGCCAATCCAACTTCCCTCTATTTGAGAATTGTTGCTTAAAGCAGTTAACACGTAATGCAGATGCCCCGGACATCTTGTTAAATTGCAAACTCTGACTCAGTGGATCTGAAGGAGGGCCTGAGATTCTGCATTTCTAATGAGCTTCAAGCTGAGGCTGTGCTGCTCTGGCAAATCACACTTTAAGTAGCAGGACTTGAAGGATTTGCAGTGTAAATAAGGTCTTGGGTTTTGTCTTCCCCACACACGTACCCTTGCAAGAGACCAGCAGGAGATGCGTTCCTTGAGAACTTGGTGACTTGCTATTATCTTTGATAGAGATTTCCCTGGGTGCTAACAAAGCAGTGGAGAGCTCCACCCCCTTACCTGTGAATGCTAAAAATGCAATTACAGAGTAAGGTATGCATCTATCATGACCAGTCTTAAAGGATCTATTTGTATAGGACACACCAATTTCAGAAAAGAGCCCCTCCATGCTGAACAATAGCCAGGGTCCAAAGACCCCTCAGTCACCTGCATGGAGCTCTACATTGTAACCCAGAAAACGATGTTCTCATTAAGCCTCTTAGATTACGTTGGCATGATTCTCATTTTAATCTATTTTCTCTGCAGCCATTTTATTTCACTTTTGCTTAACACGACTTTGAAATTTCTGAGCCTTGAGAATATAAAATACGAAAAGCAACAGGCTTATTTCTCAATTGCTGAGGGCATCAAGAGGGCTAAGGTATCTTCTAACTGCCAAAATACTAGAATTGTAGTTGATTAGAGAATAAAGAAAATATCACTAAGGACTATACTTTTAAAAATTAAATGATGTCAAACACCCTATTTTATATAGCACCTTTCAGGTGCTCAAAACACTTTGTTAAGAGGTCTAAACCTTCATTTTCATAACACCTCAGAGAGATTAGAAACTACTAAGAGATGTTGTCAAATATTACAAATCTAATTTGATCTTGAAAAATGCACACCGTATGCTATTATTAGGGAGGAAAGAGACACTAGGTGTTCCCCCACACTCCCCCCATAAAAAACACTGTCTGGGGTGCCTGGGTGGCTCAGTGTGTTAAACCTCTGCCTTCGGCTCAGGTCATGATCTCAGAGCCCTGGGATCGAGCCCCACGTCTGGTCTCTCTGCTCGGCAGGGAGCCTGCTTCCTCCTCTCTCTCTGCTTGCCTCTCTGCCTACCTGTGATCTCTGTCTGTCAAATAAATAAATAAAACCTGAAAAAAACAAACAAAAAAGCACTGTCTGTCTGTCTCTCCCTCTCTCATACACACACTCGCAAACTCAGAGGTCAAACCAGGAGGCTGGGATACTGCAAACTTTATCCATTCCATATCTCTACAGCTGTGATTCACAGACAAAATAACACAGTGAGGACAACCTAATTCTATACTGTGAAAATAGCTTTTCTCAAAACAGGACATATGAAAACACTTCAGAGAGAATTTCAAATACTTCCTTCAAACAGCTGTTTTTAATGGTTTCACAGGACAGATTTCACATAGAAAGGAATGAGGACATCATTTAACAACACTACTAATTATATGCACTTTACATATATTATCACATTTAATCTTCACTACAACATTATAAGTATAATCATCCCAATTTCTCAGATGAAATTAGGGATTAAAAAAAAAAAAAAAGCAACTTCCTCCAAAGTCACAGGGCTGGGATTTAGCAGCCCTGAGACTTGAACCCAGTTCTGAATGATTCAAATTCTGAATTCTCCAAAGCCCTTGCCTATAACTACTGGATCAGTGTTTCTCAAACTTTAATGTGTAAACAAGTCACCCAGGGAGCTTGTTAGGATGCAAACCACGATTCAGTAATTCTGGGGTGGAGTCTAAGCATTTACATTTCTAACAATCATCCAGGAGATATTGATGCTGGAGGTCCAAGGACTACATTCTGAATACCAAGTCACTTTGGCAGTGTTTCTCAAAGTATGGTCCCTGCATCATGAAGAATCAGCATCACCTGGGAACTTGTTAGAAATGCAAAGGCTAAGGCTCCATCTGAGACCTCCTGTGGAGTGGGGTCCCAGCCATTCTTGAGTTAACAAGCCCTCCTGAGGATTCTCATGGCCATTTAAGCTTGAAAACCAATGGTTAATATCCAACATTTCCAAAAATGTGAACTACCTAACTCCCTACAGTCTGGGAAGATTCCTGAGTAGATGTGATTTTCTCTTCTTATCCTAGGTCATGCTTTCTGATTTACCTGAAAATTTTCACCACATCTTTGGTTAAAAAGCGCCTTGGCCAAAGCAAAGCTGTGCGTGTGAACATAACTTTGGTCCATTGCACTGCAGTGGTACCATGTCACAGACTGAGGCGTGTGACCCCAGAGTGAGGTGACTGGGGAGGAAGCTGATGCTTATTAATTCTGCCCCCCTACAAAAAGGGTGGGCATTTTTCTTTCTCAAAGGCTCTCCCTACAGTGTGCCCAAATCACGTTTCTTCCCTAGTCTAGAATGCTTCGCTAAACAAATGCTTAGTCTCATACAGTCATTCTAAACAGTGACTAAGACATAAGTGTTTTTTTTTCTTAATTTGAGAGTAAACATGTCAAATAATTATCAAACACAAAAAAGAGAGTTATCTTAGATCTCTGGTTGGGATGAGCAGTAAGACTCAGAGGAAAATTATAGTGTTGGAAGACTCAGATAAATGAAAATGAAAAGATTTTAGTTGGATTTATTTAAACAAACAAACCAACAAAAGCAATCTTTAACCACCACATTGCTGATTAGTGGTAAGAAAAAATTGAGCACTAGGCAATGTGTTTTATATGAATTATCTCATTGAATTCATGCAGTGACCACACAGCAGGTGCTACTTTATCCCCATTTTAAAGATTATATAATGGGCTTAGGGAGGATTAAACAACAACAACAACAAACAAACAAACAAACAAACAAAAAAACACCCAAGGCTATATAGTTGGTAAGAGTTAGAGCTGGAATTTAAATCTGGGTCTTTCTTTTCTCTTCCCTGTGATGGTTGTTGTCTGTCGTAGCATTTCCTCCTAATTCACACACACCACCAGGGGCCTGGGGCCGCGTGAGAACTCGCTCTACTTCCTCAGTGTCTCCCAACTCCTACAGGTGCACATCAGTCAAAGGCTGATCCCACAGCCAGTCACTACGATAGCTCCCCTCAGCCAGGTAACACCACTCCCTTGCAAAATCAAGGAAAGGATGGAAGAAGAAAACCTCTTTGATCTTCTTCACTTAGAAGGGCAAAATTACAAACTCCAATATAGAAAGGGCAGAACAGAACTCTGGGAATCCTGTAAATAAGAACAAAGCCACCTGCTATTCTCTGAAGCAATCAGAGGGAAGGAGAAATTTAAGAGAAATGTCTGAGAGTTTACAAAATGCGTTGAAAAACACAGAACAAACCAGTGATGGAGTATGGAAAACTTGACCTCAAGGGACCACATCTCTCCAATTCATTGTCACAATAGGCGTGTTCCTTAGGACCACACTTGGTCCTCTAGTGAGTCCCAGACATCCCGAGATGCAGCATTAACATACATCTTGTGGGGACATAACAGCACCAGACTCTGAAGAGATGGGCCCTGTAGAGCTTTGAGGAAAAGAAATCACCTCTTTTATAATTTTCAGGCACACACATTGGTCCATTATAACAGATGCAATTTCTAGAAACAATGAGACTTACTCCTCTTCTCTCTCTGCAATCACAATAGAAGGCCAATTGAAACAGATTGTACTGCAGAGAACAAAGCAACATATCTGCATCCCTTCCCTAAAGTCATCATTAGAGATGCAAGCCCCTGCATCTGTGAGGGACTTCCATTTGCACTTGGTTAGTTAGAACTCTACGTTCATTTCAAGCCAATCTGATGGGTTTCAACAACTTTAATGATTCTAACAAAGATGAAGATATTAAACATAGAGCTCATTATTAGTCAGAAGTCTGCCATGTTCCCTGCTGTATAATTAACTCCTTTCATTCAGCACATTTAAAATAGCATCAATGAAGAATATTTAATTACCTCCCTCTATAAGAAGGTCCCCACTCAGATTCAGTAGCCAGTTTCATAATGAGGTCCAATTTAAATTGTTCTTAAAATAATGTTTCTGCTAACTATAAGGGCAGCTTAAGTCCAGGAAATTCAATCTAGGGAACAGAAATGGTATGATAGTATGGGAAGAAAAGCATGTCCTTTATTTAGTCTGTCACTTTTTTTTAAATGGGCAAGACTTTTTTTTTTTTAATTTTTAAAGATTTTATTTATTTCTTTGACAGAGAGAGAGAGATCACAAGTAGGCAGAGAGAGAAGGAGGGGAAGCAGGCTCTTGGCCCAGCAGAGAGCCTGATGCGGGGCTCGATCCCAGGACCCTGAGATCATGACCTGAGCCAAAGGCAGAAACCCAATCCACCGAGCCACCTAGGTGCCCCATGGGCAAGACATTTTCAATGGTGGTGTATTTTCCCAAGGAATTTCAAGTGTGTGGACAAAGTCATACGGAAAACAAAACAAAACAAAACAAACAAACAACAGTGATGGGAGAAACCGCTGTATGAATATTTGTGGTCAGGATGCATCATATCAATAGTAAAGTACGGGGGTGCCTGGGTGGCTCAGTGGGTTAAGCCGCTGCCTTCGGCTCAGGTCATGATCTCAGAGTCCTGGGATCGAGCCCCGCATCAGGCTCTCTGCTCAGCAGGGAGCCTGCTTCCTCCTCTCTCTCTGCCTGCCTCTCTGCCTGCTTGTGATCTCTCTGTCAAGTAGATAAATAAAATCTTAAAAAAAAAATAGTAAAGTACGTAAGGGACTGGTTTGTATCTCAGTCTGACCTTGAGGTTGTTCACAATCCAGCTACCATAATGTAAGAATATGGGGATGGAAATCACAAAATTGACAACGAAGATAATTCTTCAGTTATGCCTCCAGGGCTGAGAGGGATATGGTGCAGGTGATTCAATTAGGCATCCTTGTTTCTGGTGCATGGAATCTTATTCAATGAATACAGCACCTGCTTTCTATAATATAATACTCTTTATCACTGTGGCCTTTGGGAAAGCATTGCTGAAACCTAAATCAAAAAGAGAAGATGGCCAGCCTATATTAACTTAAAATGTCAAAAGGCCATACCACTTGTTTGTCATTCTGACCGTGAGAACATTTTGTGATTATTTCCTCAAAGGAGAAGAACCATTTATAATTTGTCCTTGTCCTTATCATCACCATCGCCATCACTCCCACCATACCTGTAGACAGTTCCAACTACAGACATCAAACTATGTTTGATATTGTAGTGAACAGCTGTTCAGGGTCACCTGGTGCCCTGGTTTTTGGTGGTGGTTGCTTTTTTTTGGGGGGGGGGGGGAGTAACTTTATATCCTTCTTGCCGTTCATAAACTCATAGAACTGTTGAAAAAGTGACTTTTTTCTACTTCCCTAAGGCTGAACACATGACCCAACACCTTTGAGCTTTTGTAATAATATTATGAGAAGGTAGGTGTCAAGGGGGGGAGCAGGTGGGAATCCAGAGTCTACGTCCAACAGCGGTGGCCTGAAAAACGTGTTGTTTCCTGTTACCTTTACCTCCCCAAATTTCCTATTTCATTTTAGAAGCCTTTTCCCCAGTCCTCACTTTGATTCTATGAGCTATGCAAAAGCTTCCAATAAATTCCTAACCTACTTAAGGGAGTCTAAGCCAGGTTCTGTTGCTTGCAACCAAAGAGTCTGAACTAATGGAGATCTGGATTCTGTAAGAAGGCACACATTATGGTCTTTGCCCTAAAGAAGCTGATGACCTAGTTGGCTCAAAATAATATGCAAAAAGGACAAACAGCATTATGAGGTAGCCAACGTTAAGTGACAGATAAATGTGACCACATATAGACATATATATCTACACATATATATCCTAACATTGCCTACCCTCACTTGGGAGCTTAATAATTCATATTTCCTTGAGGCTTCAGATGGAGAATCAAATATATATTTTTTTTCTCTTCTCAGACACCTCTCTCTTAATAAAAGGGGTAAAAGGAATACAAAATATGCCATAAACTTTCTCTCAAGATGCCTATTAAAAGAGGGATGTGATATTATAGAAATAAAAAAAAATGGAGAAAACACAGGGCAAACATAACTCCAGCATTTTCTGCTGAACCTACTCGGAACAAGAAAAAAATCAACTAGTGCCAGGACTGTCATCCTATTTTCCTCTAAGATTACTTCCTTTAATGGGAGAGAAAAAGCAAAGTAAAACAGCCACCCAATGTAGCATATCCACATGCTCAGACACACAAATACACGTATCTCCCAGTGACAACAACTCTCTTTTCTTTAAAATAAAAATCCTTTAGATTGTAATGTAAGAATACATCCCCTATAGCTGCAACAAATATTTTGAGGGAGAATGAGTACAATTCTTTTTATCAATTAGAAGATCACTCATGGGTCCACTGCTTAGGTTTTTGGCTCCCAGCTAGGAAAGGGCAGGGAAGGATAGCCCTGGAGCCACAGAGAGACTGGAGAATCTTGGCTCTCAATTGAAGTCAGGTAGAAAGGGCTGGTAGTATTTATTTGACTCTAGGATCACACAGCCCTCTCTCTAGTCAAATATCTAGTGAGTCAACAGATGTAAAGCAAGACCAATCTTCCTTCAATATTTTGTAGCAGTTTACAAAAAAAAAATCAAAATATCATTTCATGTGTCAATTTTAAAACAAATAATGATTCACTAATAGGTCCAAGTTGCAGCTTCAAACTCGGCTAATTTATGAAGCAAACCCTTGTGAAAACAGAGAACATCAAAATAATGTCAAAATGTATTCACCACAATCACCTTAAAACAACTTTTGCCTGGATTTCTGTAGTAGCTTCCTCAGTGTGTCCTTTCTTCCACTTTGCCCCTTTGGAGCGTAATTAGTACCCAGCTGCCAAGATCGTTCTTTTAAAAAAATGTAAATAAGATTGTTTGAATCCAAAGGCCTTTCATTCTCCCATAAGGCTATATACATGGGTAGGGCCCTGGGTATCTCTCAGATCTCATTTTACTCCCTAATGCTGGCTCACTGGATTCTAGCCACCAACCTCCTTGCTGTTCCTCCAATAAGCCAAGTGCCTTCCTGTTTCAGTGATTATACCTGCTATCCCCTCAGCCTGGAAGGTTCTTCCTAGATATTCTTATGCCTTGTTGCCTCTCCTCATTCAGGCACCTGTTTCAATGTCAATGCCAAAGAGAAACCTTCTATGACCTTTCCATCCAAAACAGCATCCCCAGAATACCCTCCCTTTCCTCATCTTGCTTTATTTTTCTTCATAGCACTCATCACCACTTGAAAGTATATACTTGGGGCGCCTGGGTGGCTCAGTCATTAAGCAGCTGCTTTGAGCTCAGTTCATGATCCTGTTAGGGTATGGAGTCGACCACCCCTCAATTAGACAGAGAACACTCTCGATAATGCAAGTCACACAGCGAGGTTTATCTCCAGCTAGCTGGGGTCCAAGTATCCGCCCGGCGCAGCGGGTTTCCACAAGGACCCCGAGCACTCAAAGCCAAGGGTTTATATAGCATTTTCAAGGCACTTCTTCATAGCTACATACATATCTTGCACCCCACTTTGACAGTTTAACTTTGTTTAACCTTTTGCCACCCCTGCATCACCCTGGAGCCATCCTGGAGGTTAAATGAGATTTAGGTTTAGAAGAAATTTAACTTTATTTGCATTTCCTTCTGCCTCAGCCTCCTTCAGTTTTATGGTACGACCTTAGACCTTGAGGAACTGAGCCATTTGTCTCTGGAAATTGGGCCATTGAAGAGATGGCCTTTTTGTTGTAAATCACCAGGACATTTGCAAACCAAGGGAGATTCCTGTCTTGCAGGATTGTGATCTCTGCAAGTTAACTATTTGTTTTTCTTTAACATTTGGTCCCTGTGGCGCCAACCCTAACCGCCCTGGTGGTATATGATTAAGTTGTTTTTTCAGGTTTTAGCTACTTTCTCTTGTCTCAAGTCACTATAGGCCCTGTGGGCTGGTTAGGGACGCTCAGTAAAATGGCTTCCCGACCTTCAGGATGGCCATTCTTATGCTAACCCACTCTTACAGGGCAAGGTGCAAGCTTTTGCTTTGCCAAGATGGCTGTACTTATGTCAGGGCTAGACTCGAGGTGGGTACAGCCTTGTTTTTCTTGGCCTCCACACCTGGAGCTGGTCTCCGGGACTTGTTTTTAAGTCCCCTGGGGGAAGGGGAGCAGGGACAGTTTAAGGGTTAAACAACAAAGTTATTGTTTAACTTCAATGGAAGCCTCTGGCTAAAATAGAAATATAAAATAGGTCCTTACAATCCCAGGGTCCTGGGATAGAGCCCTGCATCGGGCTCCCTGCTCGGCGGGAAGCCTGCTTCTCCCTCTCCCACTTGCCCTGTTTGTGTTCCCTCTCTCGCTGTGTCTCTCTTTCAAATAAATAAATAAAATCTTAAAAAACAAAAAAAGTATATATTTATTTCCTGATGGGTTTAATGTCAGTATCCCTAACTTGAAGGCCATTTTTGGAAAAGCTAAGAATTTGCATTGCTTCTATCCTATCCCTTGGGTCCTTACACAGGACCCAGGACATAGAAGGTACTCAATAAATATGAATGAGTGAATGAATGAATGAATGAATGACTACAGTCTTTTGCAACAGCATGCTGCTTTCAAGTTCACATGTTTTCCTTTTCTTTTTCAATTAGTACCTAAAACAATCCTAGAAGCATGGCCTCACAGGGTCCAAGATGGGCACACGGTATTATTCATGTTTGGTTAGAAAAAGAGAGAGAAAGATACAGTGAGTTGAAGAGATTAATTTAAATCCTCACATCTCTTAAATTTCTCTGCCAGCATTAGAACTCAAGCATAAAGACTCTTTTTCTTTGCACAAGGAAATCTGAAGATGCCTGAAAGCATCCGAACATTAAGTCCAACTGAGATTGGAACTTGTCCCTAAAAGCCACGTTGGATGCTTCTCTTAACAATTTTCAGCATCAGGAATGGACAGTGGAGAAAGCTAAAAAAGACCAGAGGGCTTCATTTGTAAGAAGAAGGAAACAAATGGGCATATCTTCTCCACCCCATCCTTGGCTCCCCTCCTTAATTCCTATTAGGCCATAAACTATTGCCTGAGGACTCATTATCCCAGCCTTCCGAGGCCTCTCTCCACTGGTGGGAAGAAGGACTCCACCCACTACATCATCTTAATCAGCAACTTAGAAAACAGTGCCACATAAAACAGCAGCAGACCTGAAAAAGTGCAGTAATTGCAATAGCGCTGCTAACTAACCATTCAGCTCCACTTCTGCATAATTAAGAAGGTGGTTTATGACAGGCATTTGTGGCATTTAAAACATTAAAAGGAAAAGTAGCAGAACGTGCCACACCAGGAGCCTACAGTTGCTGAATGGAGAGGAGGTGGAGACAAAGAAAACTAAACACACATACACACACAAAAACAGGCTCTTTGCTTGCTAGAGTCTCTCCCCATCCCCCCAAAGTTATTTTTTGTTTTGTTTTGTTTTGTTTTTTTTTTTTCCCTTTACCCTCCTGGAAAACAAGTAGCCAAGGGGATAATTTAGCAACCAGGCTTTTGCAAAGGTAGCTGCTGTGTGCTTAAATTACCAGAGAAATGCTTTCAATTGCTCCCCTTTAGAATGAAAGCATTGCATGGTATTTTCCCAGGACTGGAGCTTTGTACACAGCAGGAGGGTGCCAGGAGTGCTGGGAAAGCGGGATGGGGATGAGAAAAGGATGGCTGGTAAGGAGAAAACTCTAGCTTATCTACTTCTGGGGGAGGCAGTGTTAGAGAACAAAGACTGGTCATTATACGTGAAAGGAAGGCACCCCACTTAGTACCTCCCAAGAAGGTCTCCTGGCAAAACAAATCCTAGTTAACAGCAAACATTTAGTGGGCACCTACTATGTGCCAAACACTTGCCTGGATGCTGGAAACACAGATTTAAATAATAAATGAAGTCCGCACTCACAAGGATCTCAGACTCTATTAAGGGAGGCAGTCCAAATGATTAGAAACCAGCATAGTTAGTAATGACTGTGAGTACCAAGCAAGAGAAAACCCAAAGGAAGGAATATTTGAGTCTGTTCACAGAAAGTTTCCCAGAACATAGCAAGCATTCCTATAATGTTTCTGAAATGAGACCATCAATAAAACAATAGATAATCAACTCATTTATGAGGGAGGTGCCACTGGAGGAGAGGATCAATAAAACAATAGATCAATCAACCCATTTATAAGGCATTAGAGTCTGGTCTTGATGGAGTGGTAGAAATTCACTAGACGCTCTGAACAGAGGAAACAGCATATACAAAGATGTATAAGCTTGACAGACAGTGCAGGGCATGCCGAAGGAGCCAGGAAGAACTGGATGTGGCCTGGAGACACTGGTACAAACTGGTGAGTAGCAGAAAATGAGGCTGGTAAATTGGGAAAAAAAAAAAAAAAAGGAAGAATGAAAAGAAAGTACACACCACTTTCTAAGTAGAAATTTGATATGACCAAGACTACAAAGAAAGCTAAAACCAAAGCCAAGGAAACCAGTTAGAGTCTTTTTGTTATAGAAGAAATAAGAAATGATGAGCCCTGGAATCAAGGTCTCCTTCAGCAAAGCGATTCCAAAATCGAATGATTCTTGTAGCCTTAACACGTGCCCACCCAAGTAAACATAGTTGAAGGTAGGTATGCAGAGAGGCCTCAAAACTGAAAGCCTGTTTCACTATAAAATACACACATGCTCTCCCGTCTAACCAGCAGATCTCCTGATCTGAATGTAAAGGAGTGCCAGTATCTGCCTGCATCAAATACAATCAGAATGTCTCAATAACAACAAAACACAGCAACTAAACTGTATAGTACTTACACACACACACACTAGAAGAATTATTTTTGGTGATGTTTTTTATACTTTGAGCAAGTGGACACATGCTCTTTGATATGCCTTGATAGACAGCCGGACAGGATGAGAGATACAGACCAGTAATTTAACAGTGTGAAAACCAGTCTTGCAAAATGCACTTAAATCACCATTTCGGCACCTTCTAAATCTTAAGAGTGGTGGGAAATTAAAGACAACTATCCTAAAAACTGTCATATATATATATATACATATATATATATATATATATATGTATATATATATATATATAATTTTTTTTTAAATTCAGAGTTGCCTGGAAAGAAAACACCTATAGCATTTCTGAAGTTGAAATTTGAGAATATTGGTTGTAACAGTGACCAAAGAAAGCCTGAGGTGGACCTAATTCATCTGGTCTTGTTTGATACAGTTTTTCTCAGTCTAATAGTAGCCAAACTACGGCCTCTTCATTCCAACATTCCTGTTTATAGGAAAATTCCAGCCAAGCAAGGGAACTAAACGATGGAGCATGGGCCAGATGGTGCCGTGTTTCGGCAAGTCTACAGAGAGGTTAGGAATACACACAACCTGTATATTCTGTGCAGAAGCATACGGCCATGGTTCAATGTGTCCTCAATACACATGTGCAGATAAGAATGCTACAAAGAAATCTCATTTACATTTCCTCATGTACACAAAGTTTTTGCTAATATACAAGCTTAACACACAGCATTCTAAGCTCCGATGGCAAACACATTGTAAGGCATTCAGTATCTGTGACATTCACAGTATCTGTGATGATTTCGGTATCTGTGGCACTGCCCTTGTCTTCCCTAAAATGCATCTTTAAAGAGGATAGTCAACCAGCCAGCCACACTAGGTGAGATAAAACTGAGTGTGTGTTTTAGGGAAACGACTAGGATACCATACTTGCTTGGGCAAAAGTGAAATTTAATTCTCTAAGCAAATCATAACACAAGCCACCAAATTGCTTTGGCATCTGACTCATCTGAAAACGAAGGGGGATTTATGTGACTTATTTCATATCATATTTGTTTCATTTCGCTCTCAGTGATCAAACATGAGTTCCTTAATCTTTCTAAAAAAGGTTAAACAGGAAGGTGAAATATCACCTTAATTGGAAACTGAAAGGCTGCTGTCAAAGTATGTCCTTTCCTTTCTCTCCTCTCTGCTTTCTCCCCTACAGATCCCATTTGCTGTCACTGGTCTGGGGTTCTCATTTCTGTGAGGATGGATCACACCCCTTTACTGCTGCCCCTCACTTCCTTCATCAGTGTCAGTGTTGCACATCTAACGCCCTCCTGGCATTGCGTAAACTCAGCCACCCAGCACCAACACAAACAGCCCAAAATTCGGTAGCCAACCAAACAAGGCAGCTTACCAACTATCTCTGTTTAAGGGCATTTTAGCAAATGGGAGGTACATACAAAATAGGTCCATGGAATGAATGAAGCATCTATTTTGCAGCCTTCTGAGTTCAAAATTTTGGTCCTTTCTTTCCTTCTTTTCTTTCCTCAGCCCCCACATGGAATCACATGCCCCATCGCAGTGGCCCTCCTTTCAGAATTTCTCTCAAATCAGATTCTCCTACCATCTTATCTCCTTCCTTCTCAGGTTCCTGTCATCTCACGTGTAGCTCACAATGCTTTTGCAGATTCACGCCTGTCTAGCTTTCTGACACGACACCTCCATATTAATTTATTAAAAACCTCCTTTCATCATGTGAACTCAATGTTTAAAACCATCAATCACTCGCCATGACCTAGAGGACAACATTCAAATGATCTAACCTGGCTCTGCATACCTGGGCTTCATATGACCTTCCCAGACTTATCTCCCACTGTAAGCAGTTCTCAGACAGGTCTCATACTTTCTCACCTCCACGTTCTTACCTAACTAAGGATCGGCAAACCATGGCTGTAGCTATATCTTGGCTGCCATCTGTTTTATGTTTGTTTGTTTTTAAGATTTTATTTATTTATTTGACAGAGAGAGAGATCATGAGTAGTCAGAGAGGCAGACAGAGAGCCGGGGGGAAGCAGGCTCCCTGCTGAGCAGAGAACCCAATGTGGGGCTCGATCCCAGGACCCTGAGATCATGACCTGAACCGAAGGCAGAGGCTCAACCCATTGAGCCACCCAGGCGTGCCTGCCATCTGCTTTGATAAATAAAGTTTTATTAGAACACAGCCATTCCCATCTGTTTACAATTGTCTATAGCTGCTTCATGTTAAAACAGTTAAATGGACAGAGAACATATGGCTGGCAAAGTCTAGGAACAGTTTCATGGGTATGCGATGTATATAGTCACACAGGGCCCCACTCAATCTGTGCTTGGTTCTCTTGCTCCCATCTTGAAATTCTCAATAATTTTGCACTTTTTTAAAAAAGATTTTATTTTTATTTATTTGAGAGAGAGAGAATGAGAGAGAACATGCATGAGTGTGGAGAGGGGCAGAGGGAAAGAGAAAAAGAGTATCCGAAGCAGACTCCCTGCTGAGCACAGAGCCCAAGGTGGGGCTTGATCCCATAACCCTGCCATCACGACCTGAGCTGAAACCAAGAGTCAGACATACCACCTTACTGAGCCACCTAGACATCCCTTTGCACTTGTGTTTTTAAAATGAACTCTAATGAGAAAATCCGGCATGTGTAAGTGCGAAAGAGGCATACACAATGTTCATGTCCACCGTCTCTTGCCACCCTATTCCCACACAGCATGCCTGCTGCCCATGAGTTCAGGATTCTGGTAGGCAAGCCTATGACGCACATTCAATAAAACTCAGTGAGTACAAAGCAAGTGTTAATATCTAATACAGGGTAAGCCAGGACACGGACGCCCTCAGAGATCACATTTCCAGTTGGAAACAAAACTTGCTTTAAACACGGATAGACAACAAGGACCTTCTAAGACAGACAGATGACTAATGGAACCTCTTATATCTCTCCTTTCTAACCTGCATTACTTCCATGAATTGGCCAACCACCTAAGATGAAAACTGTGACAGAGAGGGGAAGGGAAAGATAAGCAACCCACTGTTTCTTTTTCTTTTCGGTCTTTCTTATTCATTGGTAAGCCAAAGGTACAGAATGTTTACAGAATGTGTATCAAAAAATGAAATAAAAAGTTGAGTTAATCTGTGCAGTGTTTCTACTCTTCTGGTGAGAACAAAATAAATATGCATTGCATGAGTTATGAAATAGGAAATGTTTCTTATTTTAACAATTCTATATATAAGTTAAAAAAACCTCTTATATTGGCATTTAAAACTGGCATTGCACAGTATAAAGACGGATGACAAAATTCATGCTAATAATTTAAAATTTAAAATCGTCTTTACCTAGAATGACATTAAATAGCAAATATAAAATACCATAACAAAGTTGAAGGAGCAAAACCATGGAAGGAAGGAAAAAAAGCTTTAGATTTTAGTACCTTTCATGACACTTTATCGTTGCTTTTTGCACAAGGAGCCCACATTTTCATTTTGTACTGCGTCTATAAATTAAGTAACCAGCTCTGAAAAAGCCTAAAATATTTAATTCCTTTACTGAAAATGTTTTGCCATTGGTCCTAATGTGACACTTTGAATAGTAGGCCTTTCTACTTCCTTCCTGCCCTTAAGAACATATCTTTTCTTCAAGTCCCAATCAAAACTTCAGCTCCCTCCTAAAATCTTTTTAACATTCACCACTGGTATTACAGTAAGTCCTCTTACAAGCTTTATTTGTGTATTTCATTTGAGAAGTAAGCATGCTCGTGTTTGTGATATCTGCTGTTGCTGCTAAACGTAATAAGGCATTTTTAATTATTTTTAATTATTTTTAATTTATTTTATTTTATTTATTTAATTTATTTTTTCCCGATTATTTCTGCCTCGAATTTGTAAGCCATTCAAGAAGAGCAACCATAAATAAGGGAAAGATGAGAAGAGAAAACAAACCATGCCAATGCTCTTAGGAAAAAGTTAAAGCCACTGTCAGTGCAGATTTTCTTATTTGCACATCCACAAACTCATCATTTGGGCAACGGTGGTTCTGTGCTAGAGCCTGTGGCCTCCAGAGAAAGCTCTTCCCTCCAAGCTTATCAAATCTAATAAGGACCACAAACATGCTCACATAATACAATAATATAAGGTAGATGAGATTAGTATGATAAGAGGTACAGAACAAAGTGCTCTTGGGATCAAAGTGTTTCAACTGGGACAGAGAAGAACAGACTTCATGCGCAGAGATGGTATCTAAACTGGGCTAAGGAGAGTAGGGTTTGGATCTTGGATGTGAGAAGAGCAGTGCCCGTGGAGGAACCTGGGCATGCAAAGGCTCAGGGGTCTGGATGCATGTGCTCATGTGGGAATGTACTCATTCGCTTGGGCCTTCCCCTTGCCAACACTAGCCCTTGAGTGAGGTGCTTCTGAGATGAGAAGATCCAGACAGCCATGAATCTGGTCCTGTGGTGTCAGAAAGGGAGGCAGGTTCTGAGAAAACACATACTCTCATTTCTCTACTTCTTATCCTTGAATCAAGAATCTATAAGGTGTTACAGGGAAATAAGGCTATGCCAAGCAGCTTCGAGCAAAGTAGTAAGTTCTTCCAAACGACAGCACTATGGAGGGAGTTGCAAATGCAGAGTTATATACTCTAAGAATAAGGAGCCCTTTGAGAGGCATCAAAGAAAATACTGTTCAGGGGCACCTGGGTGGCTCAGTGGGTTAAGCCTCTGCCTTCGGCTCAGGTCATGATCCCAGGGTCTCCAAGCCCCGAATCGGGCTCTCTGCTCAGCAGCAAGCCTGCTTCCTCCTCTCTCCCTGCCTGTCTCTCTGCCTACTTGTGATCTCTGTCTGTCAAATAAATAAATAAAATCTTAAAAAAAAAGAAAGAAAGAAAGAAAGAAAGAAAGAAAGAAAGAAAGAAAGAAAGAAAGAAAGAAAGAAAGAAAAGACTGTTCAGCTTATAAAGCCTACTTCCCCTGACCTGTCATTCTGGGATATGTGGTGTGGGAAGAAGGAATGAAAGATGGAAAGAAAGGGGGAGAGAGAGAGGGAAGAAAAGCAAGGGAAAATATGTTTCTAATTCTCCCTGTCAAGTTTAGGACTACATAGTTTTTTGCTGCTTTTTGAAAAAGAGGTCCTGTATTTTCAAGATGATGGTAGATGCTGGGGTTGGGTTGGGGGGGAAGAGGACTTAGAAAAAGATAGTCAGCAAGAAGACCTCCTTGGAAACCATGCAAAAAGCAAATGCTGATACAGAACATTAAAAAACAATTACTTTTCTTTTCCTCCTTTTGAAAGTCTCTGCCCATGGATAAAACCAAGAAGACACACAATCAGGTAAATAAATGCCATCTGGCAGTGTTCTATAATCTGGCTTCGAACATCTCCATATAGCTTTATCTCAAGGCAAACATGGTTCTTTTATACTCATTTCAAAGAGGAGTTTCTGGGCACCTGGAGTAAGGATGAGGATGAAAGAGACAGAAATGGACCAGGGTCAGAGTTCCCTAGTATTCTTTCTCTTTATCCCAATTGTGATTTCCTGAGAAAGTACATAGGTTTTCTGTTTCTTAAATCTGAAAGAACAAATAGGCTAGAGGATGGGAGAGACTGTGGCAAAGCACAAAGGGGAAAGCCCTTAGAGTCAGATGCCTCTGAACTAAAACTCGCGCAAGGTACTAATTTTTCCTAAACCTGGGTTTCCTTATTGTATAACATGGATAATAATACCTACCCTCATAATGTTATCATGGGGGTTAAACAACGATATATAAAGTCATAATCTAGCCCAGTGGCAGACACATTGTTGGCGCCCAATAAGCAGTGCTGTTAATGTGATTTAGGGATATGGACTGGGGACTCATTTATGCACTGGGGTCTCTGAGAAGGAAGGGATGAGATTCAGCACCCTGTGGCCTCCATTCCCCAACTGAAATACATTATCATCACTTCCAAGTCTTAAATTATGTAAAACACATCCCTGTTGTGCAAATACTAAGCAAATGGTAATGATGTCACTTTGGCAAAGAATGTAAATATCAATGCAAATGGACAGCACTTGGGAAGGCCACGGCTTTTATCTCATCACTGCGGCAATCCCCTCCAGAACATCAAAACCACAAGGATAGCAGACACAGAAAGACCCCTCTCCCTGCCATTCTATCAAGGGTAGCTCTTTTCCTTTTTGGATCTTCTCCCTTTTTATGCATCTCAAAGAGAAGTTGTACTTCTCAATAACCCTGTCCCTCTCAGAGACAAGCTAGAATTGTGCACACAGACAAGTCAGAGTGTGAGCATAGCACATATGCAAGGTGCCACATCTCAGTGGCAGGCAGCTTCTAGCCCTGCATGCTGATTCTCGGCAACGCCTTTGGGGAATGGTTGACAGCTGCAATTTTGACAAGAAGAGGAGACTTTCTTGAACACACACACACACACACACACACACACTTACCTGGGGCAAAAATTCTTGGACTCTTCCCTTACAGATTGCTACCCAAAGCAACACAAATTGAAAATAGTCATTAGGGCACTAAATCACAGTGGGAATCAGTAAATAATTGAAATATCTGAGTCTTCACTTTCCCTTTTAAACACAATGATAGATACTTGTCCACCACCATTTGTATGATTTCTAGAATCTATCACCATTTCTCCCAAACCTGCAAATAGTAAGCACCAAAGTCATTCCTAGAGCAAAAGCAAACTGTAATACAAAATTGGGAAGTACCAGCATGTGAGGCAAGTGTGAACCCTCTGTCACCTTGTCAAGGCCAGCATGGCACAGTGTTTGTTGTTAGCTTCCTGGCCTCAGAGCACTAGATTAACACTTCTCATTATCTTTGGCATCAGAACTCCAGGGCCAAAAAATCACAATTCTCCAAGAGGTTAAGCAAATGCCATATGTTAAAGGAGAGAATAAAGCAATAAAATAGCTCATTGTAATGTTTCTTTTCCAAAGCTGCAGGAAAAAAAGAAAAAGAAAAGCAGAAAAACAAGGAAGTAAAGCAGGAAATGGGGCAGAGATGATAGAAGTAAAAAGTCAGAGATAAACGTATACACACAATTACAGGCCTTATGTTTCCATGAATAATTCAAGACTCACAGCATTGATGCCTTTAGACAAGGAAAGCATCTGGGGCTTAGAAAGGACAAGGACCTCTGACAACTTAGAAATCCTTGAGAGCTATTTTTTCATCATATATATACATATACACACAATTGCACATATATGCACAAATGGCATATATACGTATAATACACACAACCCTATGACATATGTGTGTGTGTGTGTGTGTGTGTGTATTACACATACTGATGTATTACATATACTGATATAACAAAGTTTATGTTCTAAGCATTGAGTCAAGGCTATTAGATTAGATGTTAGGAAATTCAACTTAGAAATCCATGGGTTTTCTCTTTTGCAGAGAAAGTGACTTGATAGTTTTCTGACTTTATTTCTTTTACCTTATCCCACCCCAATGGCTCACCACTCCAAATATGCCTGACAAATCTACCTTTTCATACATTCTGGGTTGTTCTCTCCAACCAATGTTCTGACTTATCCTAACTGCTAATCTCCAAATCTAGTGTATGTTCTAGAATCTTCCCTGCTTCTGCTCCTGAGAAGTCAAGTAGCATCAACAAAAGTCTCAAACCTCTTTAACTGATCCACACATTTATGGTATATTACCTAGAACCTCTATGCCAAAATTATTTATCTAACTGAATTGATTTTTTTCTCTTCCTGCAAACCTGTTTCTTCTTCTCTTTTTGCAAACCTCTTCCCACTGTTTCAAACCTGTTGATTAGTCTTTGGAGCCCTTTAGGGAGAAATAATTGCTTTCCTGAAATTGAATGTAAAGTCTGTGTCCATCTATGTTTGTATTTAATTCAATATTGTTATCCAATTTTCAAGAGGGTAAAAACCTCCCATGTCAGTTACCAAAATGAACACTTTGGCAGTATCATTTCCTTTTCTAGGCTGCTCTTCTTTATGACCCTGATTCTGGCTGCTTTCATTCCAATTAAAGTTGGAATTTGAACTTGACCAATCCCTGGTCAAGTTCTTTCTGGTGGAAAAAAGTAAAATATACATTGGTTTGTTTTGAGAAATACCTAGTTCCACAGGCATCAAACACCTCTACATTCTTGGTACTTAACAAATATTTTCTGCATTAGACAGCAATATAAATAATGCAGATGTTTCACTATCAATTTATCCCCATACTAATGAAACTAATACCTTCACATTCAAGTACTTCTGAATGGAGAAGGGCATGCCACTATTAGTACTATTGTATATAAAATATTAATAGAAATGTAACCTTCTAAGAATAGTGCCACATGAGTCTAGGCTAATATCCCATGCCCCATTACCTCTGCCTTAGTTCAAATTGTTAGAAAGTGCTTCCTCGCACTGAATAGTAGTTATCCTTTCTACTTCAAAGCATGGATTCCATTTTTATCCATTAAAGCCATACTGACCACAGCTAATTTCTCCTTCAAAATGACCATTTAGCACATGCACGACAACAGACATTTTACCTGTCATCTAGCCTCTGCTATCCCTTAGTCACTATATACTTGAGCGATTTGCAGTCCTTTATCTATCTTCCATGTGTACAGTTCAGGACTCATCTCATGAGGTTTTCTTCTTCAGAATACCTTCTAGTATATGAGTGCGGAGAGGCAGGTAAATATAATACAGTTTATGTGGTCTGACCAGCACTGTGTATAATAGAATTACTTGCTGTGCAGGTTTATTTTAATAGCTGATAGTTCACATTGAGTTTCTGGTTAGCAAAAATCTGCAAGAGTGCTTTGCATGAATTTCTGTCAAAACAGGTCTCCCTCAAACTAACTGTGTTTATCCATTTATTTATTTTAATGTAAGAAGATGCATTCCAGAATCAGAAAGAACTAAAGTCTATTCCAGATACAATATTTTCAAGCCATATGACTTAGAGAAATTAATTCAACATAGTTCATTTTCAGTTTTCTCATCTGGAAGAAATAATAGTAATTCCGTTACAATAGGTTCTTTCAAGGAAGTAAAAGACATAAAATGCCTGGCATAGATGAAGTGCTTGAAATGTTGGTTCCCTGTTCAGTTACCTGTTAATGAGTATAGACTATCAAATAACTTTTTGATCTGGTATTTGTGCCGCTGTCTATTTGCTTAAGCATGTGTTCAGTGCCCTCTGTGAGCTGTGTACATCAATGAAAGAAAGGTCAGCACCAAGGACAGTGTTCAAGGGTTTCTTACCAAAATACAGCCAAAGCTAGGGAAGGAATTTAAAAGGTTTCATGAGTAAAGCGTTGATTTGTTTACTTCTTTATGAATTTATTTCATCACTGAACTGTATAAATAAAAAGCTACCTGGAATATGAAAAAAGGTAATGCTAATACTATTGTTTAAAATCATGTCTCATATATGAATATTACCATTAAATCTTGATTCACCAAAGAATTCCATAATTATCCTTACAGATTACCTCTCATATTTTTAGCACATATGTATTTACCACAAACATATGTATGTTATAATATATATTAAACTTGTTATGGTGTAATACAATGCATCTTATAAAACCTTTGAAATATGCCCAGCTGCCTGGGCAACAAAATAATTACTCAACAAAATAATTCAACTGAACTCAAGTATATAAATGGAAAGAAAACTTTTGTCCCAGCGTTCTTAATAGCATGATAAAGAATAGAGTGTCCTTACTTTAAGAAATCTGCTCACTGAAATAGTTGTTCAGGAAAAAAATGCTTCATTAAGTCACAATCCGCGTGATCTGAGTTACAAGATGTGGCAAGGAAAATGATTTTTAGTTAGGACTGGTTTTAAAATCTAAGAATTCATTTTTTACCTTCTTAAAAAATATAAATAAAATGGTGCTGAGTGGACCATAGCTATCTATAAATAATGCTAAGGAGAGCTATGTGAGGAACTACAAAGTACAAAGAAAGGGAAACATTTTTTTTAATATGATGAGAAATAAAATACACATGAGCATATGAAAAATTGCACTGGCATAAGGAACATCATCAAGCTGGATGAAGTCACAAAATCACTCAGATGCCACAGCTGGACACAAAAGTATGCATCATGCATTCATTTAATAAACATTTACTGAGTCCCAACTAAGCAGAGAACACTGTGAGATAGGTATTAGAATTCAAAAGTCAATAAAGGAATCATTCCTGGCATTAAGCAGCCAGCATTAATGAATGGTGTTTAAAAAAAAAAATCCCTGCTGGTGGTTTATATATGACATACTATGTTGCTTTTCCAGACATAGATTTAAAACTGTGCAAAAAAGGCACTCTTCATGTGATGATTATGTTTTTGGCAATACAGGAAGAAATTAGAAGGTTTATAATGATTGCATCATTTTATGGATATCGTTTTACTTCTCCTGAACTTAGCTTATTGATTAACAATGTAGAGACTGTTGCAGCAACTCACGGGACCCTCACTGGCACTCACATTTTAAGGTCAAATTGCATGATAAAGTGGACATTCACATAGAATGTGTACTCCTTATTTAATCTACATAGCGTTTCTTATAAGGAAGAGAATGTTGTGTATTTACTCATGGATATTTGCATGTTTAATATCCAGTGACTTATACTTTCATAAATAATATTTCATAGACATATTGAACATGGGAAATTGGAAAGCTGTGTTAATTAACTAGACACCTTGGGCAAAACTATAATTTTGTATGTATTTGCCATACAAAGACCTAAATTTTTCAAATGTTATTGTTTGTTAATGTCTTCTTTAATTTTTTTTTCAGTATGGCATGGCTTTATATTTTTACCTAACATCAGAAGACATATATTATCCTGAAATTTAAAACAAACAAACAAACCCAGCCATGCCTTTAATCAAAGATTTTTAAAAAATAAACACTATATAATCTAAAAGAAGAACACTTCACACTTAAACATTTCAGGTATGTTCTAACCAAACAGAATTTTGCCAGATCAGTAAGAAAATAAGTTTCATAAATAAAGACATTCACTAACAAACCTGGTCAGGACAGAATGTTTTTCATACAAAGGTGATGGTAATCTAACACACAATTGGAACGAGTTTCACAAAAATTCATAATTCATTTGAGCCACAACTATAACCCTAAACCTACCTAAAAGCAACACACATAGAATTATACCATTCATAATGATTGCTCAAAAGAACCCGAAGTCTGTCCTAGGAATGGCTGTATATCACAAACAGAAAGGACTAGAAGCTCCCATCTCACACCTTTGTATTCTTACTTATTGGAACACAGTTTTTCTTACCTACCCCATTACTCCAAACATCTCAAATACTATAAAACATCAGGTCTGTTTTCACTAAGCAGTTTTTACTGTGCTGTTAAAAAGTTAATTGTTAATTTATTTCTCTTTCCAAAAGCTCTCCCAGAGCCCACGCTTTTCTTCATTGAATCAGCTTGTCCTGGGGATACAGCTAAGCCTGCCTTTGATCAGTGTTTAATCCTGCTAGATGCTCAGGGGTGTGTAGTTTAGTATCTATGAGAAAGTAATTAGAAAGGATGGAGAAAGGGAGTATTCTAGCTCCCACTGGCATGAGAAGTGACCAATCAGAATTCTCTTGACCCTCTTCTGTCCTCACAGACATAAAAGATCATGCTAAGAAATGTAAAACTAGAAATAATAGTGATACTTGTAATTAAACAAAGGGGTGAAATTACAGATCCAGTGAAGCTTATTATATTATAATAGATGATCTTTCTGAAACAGAATTTCAATATGGGTAAGAAACAAGGAAAATAAACTCTTCAGTCTTCAGACTCTAAGCAGTTGTAGGCAATCTTGTTCATATATATATGATATATGATATATATATACATATATATCTTATGTATATACTTAGGAATATAATATACATAATATATTCCTAAGTAACTTTAAGAAAATACTACCTGGAGACAAATAACTATGTAACTTGGTCAAAAATAAAGTGAGAGAGAAATAAAGAAAACACTGATATTCAGGGGTGAGGGTACAAACCACAAGGAAGTGAATAATGCTTGGAGGATGATGGTAATATAAGTGGGGGTAACGAGGCATGAAATTAAGGAAGAAAAATTTAATATGAATATTAGACAATGTTCCCTGGCAGACAATTACAGGGATATGCATAAATAGCAAAAGAAATCCAATAATACAAAATGATTACTCAGAATTGACCCCAAAGAAATGCCACAGAAATAAATGAAGCAGAGGCACCCAGGCTCATCTTTGGTTCCAATTTCCTAGACTTACCTAATAAGATGTTCCTAATAAACACAGTATTACTTAGCAACACTGAAACATGACAATAGCTCTAGAATGGCTCAAGGTAATAATCATTACACTTAGTTATAGAAACTTGGTGACAACATGAAATGAGAAAGAAATACTTCAGTGGCATTCCAGTGAAGACACAGTAGAACATCCCTCTGCTGATGGACAAAGTCATCATCTCGGCATTGGACATAAGAAAAATCAAGTCACAGAACCACTGTGTTGTTTGAGAGAGATCAAACATCCAAATTGCCCCTTTCTTTTCTAAATGCTTCTTCACATCTGTTCATCTCAAGACTGTTTTCACATTTCCTTGCACTGAGTGCTCCTGTGCTTGTAATCTGGTATTTCACTTCTGACTTGAAAAAAGACAGTTTTTCTTTTCTTTTCTTTTTTTTTTAAGAACTTATTTATTTATTTGAGAGAGAGTGTGGGTGTGCGTGGGAGTGCATGAGAGTGCGCATCATTGGGGGGAGGGGCAAATGGAGGGGAAGAGGGACAAGCCAGACTTGGGGCTCCATCCCAGGACCCTGAGATCTTGACCTGAGCCCAAGGCAGATGCTTAACCAGCTAAGCCACCCAGGTACCCCGGAAAAAGACATTTTTCAAACCGTGTGTGAATTTACTATTTCTTTTCTTTTTCCTAGCCCAATTTAATTCTGGGTCTGTTAAAATCTTCCACAGAGATTTTCTCTGAAATTATGATGTCACTTACACCCTATCATATGGCATTGGCTTGAAAACCTTTTATGTTCTCCCAACCACCATCAATGAAAGTTTCTAAGCACTCACCCCCCAAAGTATGTCATTTATTTATAACATGTACACATGCATTATTATACTAATCCATTAAAAATAATACAGACCATTATGGAAATGTAGAATAATAGGATAAAAGTAAATACAAATAGAAGTTTTAAAACTTTCATTACACACCCCTCCAATATATGTATCCCACATTGGAGCAACCGCTCTACACACCGAGTTTTCATCAGCCTAATGAAAAGACACAATTCTGTTGCCACTGCATGTCCTTCCTGTTACAAGTTGAGCTGTGTCTCCTCAAAAAGATATGTTAAAGTCCTAATTTCTAGTATCTCAGAATGTGACCTTATTTGGAAATGAGGTCACTGCCAATGTAGTTAATTAAGATGAGGTCACGCAGGAATAGGATGCGCCATTAATTCAATATGATTGATGTCTATAAAAAGGGAGACACAATCCTAATGCCCAATGTGATGGTATTAGGAGGTAAGGCCTTTAGGGGGTGCTATAGTTACAAAGTGAAGTTGTCATGAATGGGATTAGCGCTCTTAGTAGAGATCCCTGGCCTCTTCATCCCGTGAGGACACAGCAGAAGGTGCCATCCATGAACTAGAAAACAGGCCCTTACCAAACACTGAATCTGTGGGCACCATGATCCTACAGTTCCCATCCTCCAGAACTGTGAGAAATAAATTTCTTCTGTTTATAAGCTACTAGTCTATGTTTTTTTTTTCCTTACAGCAGCCTGAACAGACTAAGACATACTTGCCACAAGAGTCATTCTTCCCAGCACTGAGGTAAGGTTAGAGATTTATACCTAACAAAGCAATGCATTCAGCCTAATTAATTTTGATGTCTAGTGATTTCAGAGTGCTATTTGCATGTGATATCATCTGGAAATGTATTTCTTATTTAACTATCTCCCCAAAGGGCTATATCTCGTTCTGCTTTCTTTCTAGTAACAAGTAACAGCTCATATTAGAAAATAAAGCTTTGTGTAGCATTGAAATGTACTACATAGTTTTCTAAGGCGTAACTTCCTTCTGTTGTAGCTCTTACTGGATGGGCTAACACAATGGATCGAGCGAACAAGAATTCATTCAGGCTTAATTTCATATATTCTTTTTCATATTAAAGAATAAAGATGAGGAATATGGTTAACCTCGTAAGTAATGAAAACTACATAACTTTTAGCTGGTCTGGAGAAAAATCTGGTGTTATTCTGGTAATACGACTCTCCACTTTGCACTCTGGTACTTCAGTTTTGTCCAATGATCAGAATATTTTTTTTAGAGATTTTATTTATTTGATTTTATTTAAAGATTTTATTTATTGGACAGAGAGAGAGAGATCATAGGTAAGCAGAGAGGCAGGCAGAGAGAGGAGGAAGCAGGCTCCCCACTGAGCAGAGAGCCCTAATGGGGGCTCAATCCCAGGACCCTGAGATCATGACCTGAGCTGAAGGCAGAGGCTTAACCCACTGAACCACCCAGGCACCCCCAGAATATTTTTGTTTATAGTCAATTTTGTCTTGATTTATTTCCCACTTTATTTCTGGTGACCTTTGGATGGAGTGGCATTTCCCTTTCTTTGCCACCAAGCTACATTTCAGGAAAGGCTCTTTTAATCTTTCAAATAGTTTCTCCACAGAGATCCCTTTTCTTTTTTCTAATAGAACAGAGTGTTTGTTCCTGCATTTAGGATAATATATAGTATACTTCACACACTTGGAAAGAATTATTCCCAAACATCTATCAAAGTTTACTTGAGGGAAGGACTAATAACCATGTTGCTATGAGGAGTTATAAGTTTTCCCTATTCTTCGTTGGCATATTTTAAGCCTTAATGGACTGAATGGTGCTGCTATAATAATTCTGGCTATTTCCCATCATGTTTAGACAACTGGAATCAACAGCACATTACAGGATAAAAGAAGTACAATGAGGGAAATTAGGTACATTAAGATCACCTGGGAGTTCCAACACAACTCATGGACTGCCAAGTTTTGAAGGCAAACTGAACTATGGTACAACCACAGAGGATTTGGACAGACACAGGCATGTCATAAGCAGGCATCCTGGCAGAAGATTAGAACACTTCCCTTGTGCTGATGAGGGCCAAACACTGGCAACGGCACACAGTCAGTGCATAATCTTAATAATTTGTTCTCTACCACCTGCCTAATGATACTAGCTTCTTTCATGTAAGACAGAAGCTTCTGATTTTGTTCTTCTGCTAGCTTCTACCTGGTCCACAGGCCATTCCACAGGGTATTGAATCTGTGGAACATCTGCAAGGCATCCAAGATGAAGATAAGATGCATAGACCCTGCTCTCAAAATTATTTTTAAAAAATCCTCTTCTTAACACTTGGTATGTGCTCAAAATTAGTTTATACAAATATATGTAAAAATAGCTATTGCTCCCTTTGGAGAACATCATACTGAAGTTCAAAAAGTTTCTAGAGAATTCCTTAGAGACACCAAGGACCAATCTAACCTGCTAAGACTTTAAGGCATGTGGCATCACAAGTCCTTCAATGTACTGGACAGCTAGAAAGTTTGGCTCCTCAGTAGCCTCGAGGATATGAGGTAAAGAGAGGTTAAGGACAGAGAAATGAAACCTGAGTTGTAGGTAAGAAAATATAAAAGAAAATCCCCAAGACAGGTATAGGCCAAAGATGGGACTGGACTGTGAACCCCCAAAATCCACATATTGAAGTCCTAATCCCCTAATACCTCAGCATGTGACTATATTTAGAAAAGGTATTTTTAAAGAGGTTATTCAGTTAAAATGAGATCATTGGGTGGGCCCTAATCCAATATGACTGGGGTCCCTATAAGAAGAGATCAGGGCACAGACACACAAAGGGAAGATCATGTAAAGAATCTAGGAAAAGATGGCCATCTACAAGGCAAGGAGAGGGTCCTTGGATATAAGCAACTTTCCTGACACATTGATCTCAGGCTTTTTAGCCTCCAGAATTGAAAGAAAGTACATTTCTATTGGTTAAGCCATTCAATCTGGTACTTTGGTGTAGCAGCCTGAGCAAATTAATACAGATGTCCTACCTGAAAAACATGGCTAGGGGAAAAAAAAAAAAAGCAAAAAAATAAAAATGCTCAGATACACCGCAGTTGAAGATTCAACTGAACTATGGGTAAAATAAAATTAGGACCAGATATTGCCAGAAGTTTTTAAGGAACTAAGGCCTCCTTATCAATAACTAGCAACACCTTGCTAGAAATGTGAGACTGGAAAGTGGATTTTCCACTCTAGTCAGGCTTCAGATGACAGCAGTCCTGGCCAGTACCTCACCTACAGCCTTATGAGAGGCTGTGATCCAGACCCACCGAGCTCAGGCATCCTTGCATACCTGACCCATGGAAACAAAATGAGGTAATAAATATTTACTGTTTTAAGCTGTTAAGTTTTGGGGTCAGTTGCTAGGAAGCAATAGATACATGATACATGTGATCAAATAAGAAGGAACTGAGGAAATTTAAAGACCATTAGTCAAAGTAAAAGCCTACAATGTAATCAGTTAGCTAAAGGCAGTATGAAGGTGGTAGGGTACTGTGGTTCAAACATATCTCTGAAGTCAGACTTTAATGACTGAATTCCTAGCTCCATCCCTTAACTAATATAAGATCTGAAATAACTTATTTGATCTTTTTGAGACTCAGTTTCCTTATGAGAAAATGTATAAAGAGGAACAAATTAAATCATTCCTAGGGCTTGATGCACTGTAAGCATTTGATAAATGGTGGCTATTAAAATTAGGGAGGTAAAAGAACTCTAAAAGCTGAATCAAGGTTGTTTACCAGAATCAACTACTTTGTGGAAATAAAAGGAGTGGCCCTCCACTGCCCCTTCCCAAGTGACCAGTCCTAAAGAGACAGCTCTTAATAAGGGTCAGTGAAAAAAGGCTCACCCTATCTAGAGACTAAAAAGACTGTCAGGTTTAATGAAGCCAATAATGGGGAGAAACAGAAACTGTTCATCAACCACAATCACCAGTCTGGTGAGGTCTGGCTCTTCTCAAAGCCCTAGTCCCGAAGTGTTAATGGAAGGTACAGGGAAGAGTCAAACAAGATGCTATCTTGCAGACCTGATGAGATTGCAATTTGCAGACAACTGGGGCTTATCTCTGATGATGAACTAGGTGTCAGGGCTGAGAGAAAGGCGAGAAACCACCTGCCTAGAGACCTTGGAAAGCTGGCAGCAGGGGATGGAACAACACTCTCCAACTTCTGTGCAGATTAAATGAGCTTTCTGGATAAGATCATGGTGTTAATGAATAGCCATTGAAAACAGCCAAGCAAACAAACAACCTTGTATTAAATAACTATGTATTTATACCTCTCTACCTATCCATACCTGAATTTCTGCCAAAGCACCTACGATTACCTTTAAAATCATGGACATATGGATGGGGAAGGAAATATATTAAAATGGCATTTGCTTTTAAATGTGAAAACATAGAGTCTTGTTGACTTTTGAGCAGCAAGTGCCCAATCTCTAGAGCAAAGGGCAGGGAAGAGACATGATGATGAAGACTACAAAGGGATGGTTTTCCAGAATGAGGAGGGGTTAACCAGGAAGCCCACACTGTCCTCAGAGGGAATATAAAGTCTGGTGGGGCTAAGGTCTGGATCACCGGAATACAATAGCCAGGATGTACACCAATCACTTTGGATGGGATGTCAGCTGACAGAGCACCCCACTCACAGAGAAGCCTTGCGGCAGCACAGAAACTTCCAAAGAAACACAGAACGACGTAGGGTCGGCACATGCAGATCATTTCCGTGATGGACTCACATTGCACAATTTTGCCCAGCCTGGTGTCTATTTCACGTGAGAACATAGCTATCTTTTCAGGTTAAAGGAAGAGAGAGACTGTTTTTGAACTTTGCATAGGTTTAGCGTGATATTCCAGTCCTGCTGACAACAAGACTTCAAGAACATTCCCCTCTGGCTCCATCTTATTCCTTAAGATGGGATCTTAGCTTAACTAGAGCTGCCTGGGAGGTCCTTGTGTGTAAGCTGTCCACACTAGAGATAGGCGAGGAAGCTGAGCGCGGGGAGGAAAAGCTGCCGGGCTTCCTGGAACTACACAGCTAATTTATTCTTTGTAGCCAGTGGACTCCTTAAAATAACCATATAATCATGAGGATGTGGCTCAGTGAACAGAGCAACTGAGAGGCAGCTGGGAGGGAGAGGTTTAAGTCCCGAAAAAAAATTGTAATCACCAAAGTTCTAGCACTCCTTCTGCCCTAAGTGTACTGCTTTGACAAAGTCATTTACTTTCTATGAACTTCAGTTCCTTATCTCCAAAATGTGTCTCTGGCCTACATAACCTCTAAGATTCTTCCCATCTGTAAAACGTCAGGAGGCAAACCCTGCTCACCTCCCTTAACTCTTTGTTTGTCAACAAGTTTTAGAAGACATATTGCCTATGGAACCCCTAGGTGCTGGGGGGGTGGGGAAGTCCTCCTAAGAAATAAGTAGCTAGGATTCCAAAAATATGTAAAGTCCATAGGGGAAAAAAGTAAGGTTTGCATGGTCTGTCAAATAACAGTTTGGGTAGTTACTCTGTGCCAGCAATTATGACAATAGCAATAATAGTAACTGACATTTATTTGAGGCCAGATATATAAGCACGTTACACGCATTAGCTTTTAAATCCTTGCCACACATAGTTGAAAAGAAAATTATCCCCATTTTACAGGTAAGATACAGGACAAAGAGAGTGGAATAAGGACCTTGCCCAAGGGACACAGCTAGCAGGTGGCAGAGCCAGAAGTCAGCCTGGACGTCTGAGTCCTGAGCCCACCAAGCACTGTCCCTCAGGCAGGTTGCAGGGTGACCCGAATTGGCAACATGTTCCTGTGTGTGTCTGTCTGTGGAGCTGAGGATGCTTTAGGGGAGGGGGCTCGTGTTCCTGTTTGCCTTTGGCACCAAGCAAAGGCCGCTGAGTGTTAAATATTTGTTGAGTGGTGTTAACAGGTCAGTTTTTATAACTACTCACTAACATACCAAGATCCAAAAAGGTGACGGACAGAGATGAAGAGCTCCCCTCAGACCACAACCTCTTAGATCAAATCTCTCTTTTTGGGACGGGTTTAAATGCAAAGCTCCTATGAGTGATGGGAATGGCTGGCAAGCATGCGTTTGGGGAACTGTGACATTTATCATAATGAGTCCAGGAGACATGCACCTGTTTTCTCTGGGCATTTGTATCTCACACCCCCAATTTCTATCACTAAATGCAGTCTGTCTCATTCTTTGCTCATTGTACCACCCCCCGCCCCCCTTAGCTGTGAAGTCTTCCTTGTTTATGTAGTTCTTGAGTAGGGGATGAACAAGGATTAATTGAGATGGTAATTGTGAATGGACGTTGTATGTCCTAAAGCATAAAGCAAATGTAACGTGGTAATAGAGGTAGGCTGATGCCCCTAATCACTGCCACTCCATTACTGCTGCTATATTATTACTACTGGAGCATAAATCCTAAGTGTAGAGAGTGACATTACCCCAGAACAGCCACATTTCAGATGGCTTAAAGCAGGGGTTGGCAAGACAAACCCAGTCCTTGTTGTGGTTTTGCAAATAAAGTTGTATTTGAATGCAGTCATGCCTACTCATTTACCTATGGTCCATGGTGGTTTTCCAGCTCGAATGACAAAATTGAGTAGCTGTAACAGTAAGACCTAAAATATTTACTAACTGAACTTTTACAGAAAAGGTTTACCAACCCCCGGCCTAACTTGATCACAAATCAGTGGCTTTTACCTTATTTCTTGCTATGACACCTGAAAAAGTAAATCCCACAAGAGATGTACTATGTTGCAGAGGAGAAAGGGCAAGGAGCAGAGAAAAGTCATTCTGTTCTGCTATTAACTACAACACCACGGTTGACCTGTCCAGACCTCATTTTCAGTGCAATGGAGCAACAGTGGCCAGAGAAGCCATTAGACTAGAATCCCTAGACAGCCTACAAAGTCCCTTCTGATTCCATAAGTCTTCACTGCCCATGATCTTGACTTTCTTTCCAATAACACTATTAGATCAGATCCTGGTTTTTTGACCTGACACTAGCTGAGAAGACTTTCCAAAGATCTAGAGAAGGGTTGAATTAAGAAACCCTTTACAAATCTTTATACCACTCAAATAGGGCATTCCCTATAGCCCAAGAGGCAGGGTAGTGCAAAGGAAGGGTATAGACGTTGGGAGTTTCAGATCCCTGCATTGTTAATTTACAAGCTGTGTGTTCCTGGGCAAGTTACTTAACCTCTCTGTGCCTTAGTTTCCTAGGGATAATGCTATCTCAAAGGAATTCTTTTGTGGATCACAGCCACTCTAATAATGCAAAACACATGGCATATGACAAGGGCTCAATGGCAACTGCTACCATTATTATTATAATCCACAGGATGTGAGGTGTCGGATAGAAGCACATAGGAGCCTCAGGAATGGAAAGAAATACTCATGGCAGGCTGCCATTTGAAATACTGGATTGTCAGAAGAAAAGAATATTTTTCTTGCCACCCTTCAGCAAACATTTCCGGAGAGAAAGAGCACAGAGCCAGAATCTGGGGGAATGAATATTATTAGCCCACTCATTTCAAGATTCCCTTCATCAGGACTGGATTCTCTCTCCTACTTCCCTCTTCCCAATACATTTCAGTTCTCCTACTCCAACCCCCAGTCCACAAATTCATCTCCAACACACGCAGCCAAATCCAAGACTTCAAATGAGGAGTCACACAGTTTCTCATCACACCTACACACGCACACATACACACGCACACCCCCCAAACACACATAGTTGTGTACGCTCCTATGTGGGTATTAATTGCTTATTGTCTTCTGGAAGCCTGGATGATTTGCTTGAACATTGCCTTAGAGAATCAGGTGCTGTCACCTTCAAGGGATCATGTGTAAGGGTTTGATTTGCAGCTAATAGAAAAATCTATTTCTTTCAGTTTCACTTCTGTCACACAACGACCGTTGTGTTCCCTACAGGAGATTCCTTCTCCTGTGCAATAACCACCAAGATGACAGATCTCAGGCGGCAATATGAGCTGCCTGGGTTGAGTGGTGCCTATTAGTTTTATGACCACTGGTTCAGAATGGCCTTGCAGTGTCCACAGCCCATCTTAATGAAGATGGGTAAGACAGTGCCGATGAAATCAAATTTCTCCTCTTCCTTCCTTTCCATCTTAAAGTCCATCAAACTTTCATCCTCACAACAGAACAGCTGCTGGGGCAAACACTCAGCCCCAGTCAATCACCACAGACGGTCTTCATGATTGTCTTAGGGAAGGGAGCAGGGGATCTGCTTTGCCACAAAAAAATGACACCAAATGGCAGAGAGGGAAGGAGGAAGTGGCTCTGCCCTCTTTCTCTGAGTAATAAAATGCAACAGAACTGTAGGCATATTTAATGTGATATAATAGAAGTTAAAATCTTCTGGAAATTTAGAAAAATCTATATATGGAAACTACTGTTGTAATTATGTCCCTGTATATAGTAAACAGCAATTCCTTTGTTAGAGCAAAGGCAAGAGAAAATTTCCTAGACAGTATAGTCCAACTGTGTGACCTCATTCTCAGCGAGGAACTAATGCTGTTCTTTATAATCTATTCTGGCAAAGTCGACACTCCCCAGATTTCTATATTTCTGTTAAGGTCCAACTCCCAACTCTATTACTACTTGGTGGTAGATTGTTTGCCAATCTGGTGAGACTTCCTTCCATTGCTGAAAGCCCATCCTTTTACAATGTGACTTTGCTGCTCCCCCCACTAGGAGGGGGAATTCATTTCTCCACCCATTGACTCTGACCTGCCCTGAGAATTGCTTGAACCAAGAGAACGCCATGAAAGTGCTGTTGTGTGACTTCCAAGCTCTGGAAAGTTCTTACTGTCCTTGTTACCACTCTCTTAGAATGCAGCCCTAAGACCACCATGGGAAGAAGCACAAGCTAGCCAAGATGAGGGTAAGAGGTAATACAAAGAAAGACAGCCAAGCCACCTAAGATTCCCTTAGACTAAAGACCAGAAGCAACAGCTGGAATGCGAGTGAGGCCATCTTAGGCCATCAACACCAGTCAACCAGCCAGCAGAGTATAACCACATGAGCACCCCCACGGGACACCTTCAGAACTATGCAGCTGGATCCAGCCTGAATGGCTGGCCCACAGAATCATGAGCAAATAGCGCGGTTGCTTTAAACACAATTGTGTTTTTTTAGTTTTGTAGGAATAGCTAACTGAGCCATACTTCCTGCAGGAGGCCTTCACCAATGGCTGGTAGAAAGCAAAGTATGCAATTAGAGAAACAAGTTCAAATCCTTTCTCCAGGACTTGCTAACTCTTGACCTTGAGCAGATTACTTAAGTTTTGAGCCTTAGTGTCTGCGAGAATAGAAGACTGGAAGTTTAACCGTTGAGGGAATCAGGTAAGATAACATATGTAAGCACCCAAGCATAGGACTTGGCACACAGGAGACACTTTTTCAATATTTGTCACTTCCTGCCTCAATAAAGCTATGTGGGTAAACAAAAGCTGCTCGATCTTCAAGGGCAAGAACTTCATTGATTTTTGAATCAGTTGTAATGTACAGCACAGTGTCTGATACACGGTTAATATTCAGTGAATTCAGTTGAATCAATCCTCCAATATCCCCTAAGATACAGCTTGGGTTCACGCTGCCATATTTACTGGGAATTCCCAAAGTGGTGGGATGAACAGAATTGTGGGGAAACAGACTGCAGTAACCTTGATTAAGTCCCTATATTTCCTGGATCCTTCATTTAAGGCATCCTTTAAAAAAAAAAAAAAGGTGCCTATGATCCCCAAGTTCCCTTGCAAGTCCTAAAATTCATTTATTATAATCATGATAGTCGTTAACATTTACTGGACACTCATTTATGGGTCAGATTCTGTACTAGGTTGGGTATATAGAAATTTTTAATCACAATAGTCTGGTAAAACAGATTTTATTATTGCCATTTTTAGATCAGGAAGCTCAGGTCTAGGGCAGGAGTCAGCAAACTCTGCCTGCTTGTTTTTTAAATTAAGTTTTACTGTGACACGGAGGTACTCATCCATGCGCATGGTTATCTATGGCTGCTTTCATACTACAATGGAAGGGCTGAGTAACTGTGGGGAAGCTGGAGTTCTGTGGGCTACAGAGCTGAAAATATGTACTACCTTGACCCTTAGAGGAAAAGTTTGCTGACCCCTGCTCTAGAGTATAACCTGCTAACTAAGGGAGTGACCAGTCACCACCTTGCTGGTGGAGCTGGAATGCCCGAGTTCTTTCCACTAAGCTGTGCTGGCTTTTTATTGTCCCTGCCACTTAATCATTCACTCATCACACCTGATCTTTTAAATAGCGGCTCCCAGGCAAGGATGTGCTGGGGGAAAATGTTCAAGACCTCTGCAAAAGCTGCTGAGGAAATGTCAAGCATGGTCTCTGTGCATGCGTCTAGTTAAGAATCTGTGCTCATCTGGCCTCCTGTAGCTAGAGGCCATGGAGCTACACTCAGCACTAATTGAAAAATAAGAAATGAAAAGATTTGCTTTCAACACAAACTTGAATGACTGGAATTACATCTTTATTATCTGAAGTGGGAGCTTGTGACTTGTCAACCTCCACCTGTTCTGGCATCAGGAAGAAATACCACAGAAATTAGCCTCTGGCTGGTCATCTCATTATAGGCCAGTTATAGCCCATTTTTAGAAAACCTGATGGTTAAAAAGAAATCCACGCTGCTAATATAAATGCATCTGAGGTTTGTTAGGCATAACACAAAATTACGCAGTGCCTCAGAAATAAAGAATTCAGCACTGAGAAATATGGAGATTGAGTAAAAGGAATTAGTTCAGAATGCACAGAAATGGAGACAGACATCTCTGAACTAATAAACTACATTGATTGGGAAGTGTAATTGAATTTACAAGGGAAAGTGATAATTAAATGGCCATCTTTTCAGAAACAAGCCTCTCCAACAAAGGAGCACAAGACAGAGCATAGAACAGACTTTGACAGTTGTGAAGCACTATATAAATGAGAAGGTTATAGTTATTCTTATCTGTATCACTGTCTTGATCCCCATCACAGTGATTTGAAATGATCCTTTCCCTCACCCCTCAAAGTGTGGATTTGCTACATGGTCACACTTGTGCAAATTCTGATCCCAGCTTAGAAATATTCCTCCTACACATCTCCATCTTTCTGGCCTCAATACCACCATCCGATCTGAGCCCTTATTACCTTTACCTTTGATGATTGTGACAATTGGCTAATCAGTCCTTCCAAACTCAGCCTCTTGTCTGACCAATTTATCCTACATAGCCCTGCCAGAATATTTTTTTAACCAATTTCAATGTATACATCAAATATTGGATGATTACCTATTTACTGTATCCCCAACTATTGTGCTAACAACAAAAACAGATGTAGTTTCTAGGGTTTCCAGATAAAGTATATGATACCCAGTTAAATACGAATTTCAGAAAAACAACAACAAAAAACATCAGTACAAATATGTCTCAAATATTGCATGAGACATACTTAAAGACAAAAAGGTTGGTAATCTGAATATCAAATTTAACTGGGTGTCTTATATTTTTACTTGTTAAATCTTGTGACCCCATCTGATCCCAACGGAACTTTACAGTCCACTCAGGGAAACAGATATTAATCAAATAATCTCACAAGTAAAGATAAAGTAGCAATTGTGTACAGAAGGGAGAATTCCCAATGGTTATGAGACCTTGCACTGGGGGAATTTGAATTTCTCAAGGAAGTGAAGGATGGCTTCCTAGAGGAGGTGATATACTGAAGTAGAAACCTCAGGTCTAAGTGGGTGTCAACCCAGGGAAAGAGGAAAGGAACTGCCTAAGTGGGATGAGCCATGGCAAATCCATCCAGGGAGAGGAGCAATGACTGGAGGAGGCCAGGAAGCTGGAACAGAAATACTGGAAGGGTCTGGTGGGTGAGGAGGCTAAAAATGTCAACAATGGTGGACCAGGCAGGTCTCCCAGACCACATCAAACACCTTTGTCCTTGTTTGAAGGCTTATGGAAGCCTGGGAAGAAAGAGGGTTTTTTGGTTTGTCTGCTTCTTTTTTTTTTCTTTTTTTAAGTAAGAGAGTTACCAAATCAGATTTAAATTTTGAAAAGATACAGCACCCTCCTTAAGAATTAAGCATCAACTTCTCAGTCTTGACCATTTTCTTTTCTCGTGAATAGTGATAATGATAAAATAAAACAAAAAACAAACAAACAAAAAACCCCAATCATACACACACAAGGTCATTGAAATTAATAAGTCAGATAATGTTCATGGTATTAGTTTGCACTGTAAATGCCAAAGGTGTCAATAGTTACTATAAGTATTTCTCAATATCCTCTATCAAAGAGCCACAATCTCCTTTTCCAACTCTTCTCTCAACATCCCTTTACGTGCCCATCAATCAGTGAAATGGGCTACTGATCCCTAAATGACCCTCTATTGTTTTTTCCACAATATACTCTCTACCTTCTTTCCTGCATGCCTATAAAGATCATTTTTCAAAACACAATGGAAAGTTAACCTCTTCTAGAGAGTGCTTTTTAATGCCTAATAAGTTATGACATTTCCCTCTCTATATTCCCAGAGTAGTTTCTACCTACCTCATGATGTTTGCCATACTATTCTCTGTGCTAAAATAATTTATGTTTTTATCTCTCAACCCACTCACTAGATTCTTCTGTTGATGAATACCATCAAGCACCTTTTATAAAATAAGAACTATGTTGGTCATGCAAAAGAGCTCATTCATTATCCATAAAGAAGTCAGAACTAAGTGAGAAAAACAATCACTACCAATAAATAATAGCAATTCCATACTGTACGTTTAATAAAACGAGTGAGCTCTTCTACCAAAGCGTGGCCATCTTGTAGGGCTGAGCTGTACTCATACAAACTATGCCGAGAATGCAGTAGGAGCCTTAATATATGTTTAATAACTTAATTATTCAATGTAAAATCACTGAGGAGAACAACACAGTAGTCTGAGAAATTCACTGTGCCAATAGGAGGTAGGGAAAACTTTGTAGACCAGACACTACAGAGTGAGCTCTAAGGTGAAAATGAGTGATACAGAATCATAATCAATGAAGCAATACATTCTAAAGTCACAGAGTTTTTTTAAGACCCTCATGACAATTGAGGCAAAAGCCTAGGTGGGTGCCATATTTGAAGGGGGATATCTGTCAGTTATTCATCCTTCCATTCACTCAGCAAATGTTTGTTAACTCACTCCTTGCTAGTCACTGTTACAGGCTCTGGATATACAACCATGAATAAGGCAGACAAGTCCTCTGCTCTCAGAGCTTATGTTCTAGCAGGTTGATGGAAGCAGCACACACAAAGAGAACTTTCATGGAGGGATCTGTGCTCCAAAAGAAAAAAAGAAAAGAAAAGAAGGTCTTATGATGGATGGAGATTTAAAAGAATGTTTTTTAGACTGAATCATTGAGGAAGGGCTCTTGAAGAGATGACCCAGAAGCTGAAGCCTGATGTTTTACAATAAGAGGAAGGCTCCATAGGACAGTCTGGATGAAAATGAAAACATTAAATGAAAACATTCTGGTGAAAAGGGACTGATAATATGAAGGCCCTGTGGTGGGAATGAAATTGGCATGTTCAAGGAACAACATCACCATCAAGAAGAAGGTGGCCAAGGTGGTCAAAGATCATGTTAGGAAATGAGTCTGGACATAAGTAGAGTCCAGATCATAAAGGGAAGCAATTAGCTCTTATTCTAGGTATAGAGGGAATGACATGATCTGGTAAGACTTTGTCCTGTAGGCCAGGAAGAGCCTATGGGAGAGTGAGGTGATCAGGCTGGTATTTCAGATGGATGGCTCCAGCTGTGAGGGGAGTGTGGACAGGAAGGGCAATTGGAAGTTTAGGAAGGTCTGCTGAGGTCTGCAACTGTCCATGTGACATGGGTGGGGACGATGTAGGGATGGAAAGGACAGATCTAAGCATCAGTTTAAGACACCTGTAACCATACCGTAAGTATCTGAATATAGGTCCATGTTTCAATCGTTCACTGTAGAACATAGGCCTGGACCCTGCCTACTACACCATAAGTATTCAATAATTAAGGTGTATCACACCTTCCCTGTCCTAACCATTCTTTCCTAAATGCTATCTTCTCCACTATTCTCCTTCCCCTTCTTCTCATACTGGAAAGCCCAGTAATTCTGCACAAGATTCTAAGTCATGCAAAGCAATGTGGGAGACTGAAGCTGGGTGTCAGTTTCTGCTCTGTCACTTAATACTTGAATGATTTTACTCAAGTCATTCATGCTTCTTTAGTTTGGATTACATCAGCTTAAAAAAAATGGGATGAATAACAACCATACCACCTGTCCTCCTGTCATAGAGAACTGTGGCAGGGATCAAAAAGATCATGAATTTTCTCTATGATAATGTAAAGCATTCTACAAATATCAAGCAATTTTAGAGGGATATGCCAAATCTATGTCAACCTCCAGGGAAACAGGTCAAAATTTTGAATACTGATTTCAGGTGTAGTGTCCAATGCTGAATGAACTGAAAACACTACCCTTTCCTACACAACACAAAATTACCCCAGCTACACACTACACCATCTACTACTATACACTACTACATCTACTACTACATCATTAGCAAGAAAATATGCTAACCATCTAGAGGAATTAAGACGACACAGTTACTGAAAAAAAATTGTCATATCCCCAGAATCATTCTCCTAAACCAAAGCATGACCTTTGGTTGATATTTCCTTTTTTGGGCAGATTGTACACTTTTCTATTCATGACAAACCATCTTCAGTCAAGAACTCCTTGGGTAGTTAATGGTGTCTTGTGATGATCCTTAAAACTCTCCTCTCATTTTACTCTTGATTAAAAAGAAAGAAAGCATGGGATCTAAGCCCTTGACTGATTTACACTTCAATTTAATTTCTCCCTTTCTCTTTCCTCTTCCTTTCACTGGATGAAACCTTCCATGTAATTAGGCTAGAAAGCTCTCATCAAATGGTTTGATTGAGCTGCAGCACACTGAATTTCCCCTCGAGGCTGCAAGGGCGGAGAGAAACCGGGCACCATGTGAGGGCCTGGCATGCCTGGGATGGAGTGGGAACCCCATTCTGTGATGGTGATTAAGGCAAATGGTGTGAGGGTTTGAAATAACTTGGCTCTCGTGCTCTCTGCTACCTCTGTTGATTTATTATACCACTTGTACCAGAGACTAGCATTGTCTCCTTGTTCGAAGCAAAACAGGTGGCCTGGAAAGCTTGAGTACTAACATCGTGTACAGCAGAAAGAGGACTAAGTCGAATCTGAAAATGGGTATTGTAGCCCCAACTTGCCCCTACCTTGAAAAGTGTGATTTGAGAATGATTCACAAACTCCCAGGCTGTTAGATTCTTTACATGAAAAGTAATTTGATTGGAAAATGTCTCTGAAAATGTCTTCTAGGTCAAATATCTGAAAATTCCTCAAATTCAAAGCAGCTTTTGGGTCCCATGAGGGCCCTCCATCAGAATATTCTTTTAGGGGCATCACCCCAGGGCCTGAGAAACTCAGTGTTCAGGTGATAGGTCTACTTCAAAGTTACTTTTATTAAGTTACCTTGTGCAGGAAAATGAAAAAAAACTCACTATCTCAGCATGGTCTAAAAGAGTGTTCTTACATACTAGCTGGTCTAATAGTTCCTTAATAACTGACAGATGATGGGGGTTGCAGGCCATGTGTACAAAATGGCCCCCTGACATGGAAATCCCTAAAAATATCATCTGAAAGAGAGGGATCTGCCATAGAGGCCCGAGGTTCCAGGTTTATACTCCTTTCCCACATTAAAGATGTCCCCCTCTTCAACGATAATTGACATTTTAACATGAGCTCTGGTGACCCAATGCACTGGTAAATGACATCAGAGCAGTAAGAAGCGGGTACCAACCATCCCTACATCTCTAATGCACAGCAGGTTTAACTCCTGTCTGACTTTACATTCTAGGTCAGGGGCTAATTGGGCTGTTATCAAGGTCTTTATGTTACTTTATTTTTTTTTTTTCTGGCTCACACATTCACCCACATGTACATATACACACACAATACCCAAACTGAAAACCACTGCTGCTCTTGGAATCTTTGTTTCATTAGCTTTACCTTGGTAATTAATGAACTTCGGCCATAGGTACAAAGAACCAAAAATAAAAGGAGATCCAAAGGTGACCAAAGAAGGGTGAAAAGGTGTTTTAGAAATCATTAGCATTTTGCCTGTCAGTGCTGATAGAAAGATGAATACCAAACTTGCAATAACTAAGCTGATAGGCCACTTGCAGATCATTGATTGCAACTCTCTCATTTTGCAGGTAAGAGAACTAAAACCGGGAAGTTTTGGTGGTTTGCCTAACATTGTAATTTGGGGAGAAAGCCCACAGCAACTGTTGGAGACTAAATTTCCTAATAAATGAATTTCTTACAGTGAAACAAAAATGAGGCAGGTGAGTCACCAGCGGGCTTCCTTATCAGTGGAGGGGTCCCTCACTCTTCATTGACTATGCAACCATTCCTTGCCAGCTGACTCTGAAACATGTGTGAGTTTCCCAAGGCTGTTTCAGAAAGCACAGACAATCTCCCATAATATAATAGGACTGGTGAATATAGGTAAGTGTTCTGATCAGTTGCTCTCAATACCAGGAAATAGGTTTATGTTTGTTCAATACAAGTTCAATAGATGCAAGGGGTTGATGGCTTAGTAGGTGGAAGAACTTGAAATGAATTGCCTAACTCCGAGTCTCTATTTCTTTCCCTGATAATAATAGCACCTACACCGAAGGATGGTTGGTAAAGATGAAATGAGATAAGACAAAGCATTTAGCTTAATACCTGCCTGTGATATTACAACCTACAGAAATATATATTTGGTCTTTTGGATGACCAAAAAATTCAACAACAACAGCAAAAAGACAGGGCTCAGAGAGCCTCTAGGTTGAACACATGGGGACTGGAGAGAATGACGCACCTGGAAAGGGCAAGAAGCTCCGTGCCCCTTCCTACCTACCTGAGCTTATGCAGCCCTTCCACTTGGCTGTTCCTGGGTTGTATCCTTTTATAATAAATTGATAATCCTGTAAGTAAATGGGTTTCCTAGTTTGGTGATGCATGCTAAAAAAAAATAATGGAACTCAAAGAGAGGGTAAGAATGGGGTGCCATCTGCTTCACAGCTTGCGGGTTGGCAGTGGGGGTGGCAGTCTTGTAGGACTGAACCCTTAACCTGTGGAATCTGGTGCTATCTGCAGGTAGAAACACATCAAAATGACCTGAATCGGTATTTGAGAGAATTTATTGGCCCCCATGCAAACAGACATGCTGGAATTAGGTTCAGGAACCTGAAGGACTGACATGAGTTAAGTGCATATTTTCAGCTGTTAAGTTTAGAAGATGTGACAGTCCTCACAGTTCATCTTGGCTCTAGGTCTAACATAAAAGACCTTTAAAATAGAGCCAGGCACTGCATTTGAAAACACTACTTCGAGTATTATTTCCCTCTACCATCCCAGGTAATATTGCATGAATATTTAAATATTAAGAGCACAGGTCTAGATTCAAACTGCTTAGATATCTAACCTGGTTCTGCCATGTGTTTTCTTATGATCTAACCTTATGACTCAAACATTCCATGCCTCCGTGTCCACATCGTTCAAATGGGAAAACAACTATATTGACCTCATAGGAGAACTAAACGAGCTAAGAGCTTTAGAAGAGTGTCAGGCACACTGAAGAGCACATACAAAAGTGATATATTGTTATTATAATTATTAAGAGTAAGGTAGATATTATTATCATTCTTGTGAAATCATAGAAGTCTCCTCTCTTGGGTTTATTTTACCTATGAAGATTGAATTGACATAGTGAACACATAATTCCCCATCCAATTATGCAGAGACGGTGGTTTATGGAAGGAGATATACAATAATTGGTTTAAAGAAAAAGATACACAACAAAACCTTGACTATCCAAACCACAGGACCCTTCTTCCATGCAAATTATTCTGCAGGCCAAATTTCTAATTGAGATTTAACCCTTTCACTATCCTTTCAAACGTTTAAATAATCAGAATGCTGCTAACATTGACCCCAAGAATCCAAGAGGGGCTTGCTTTATTTTACCTATGAACTCGTTTTTCATGGGGGCCTTTAGTCTTTCATGAAAACTGAGGATTCAAAGAAACTGGAGTTACCCTCTTGGTTATCACTTATAAGAAGCCCCAAAGCCTTTGCTGTCTATCACTACTTGCTCAGGATATGTCTGGGATTTGAGACCAGGAATTAAATGGACTGTGGAAGCACATTAAAACATTTTAATCCAAGTGATGGCCTCTCGTCTTGAGCCACTGAGGTAAGGCCAAATGGGGGAAACTAGTTTCTCCTTCTAGTCATTGGCTCTAATCTGAAAAGAAGGATCTGGCCAAGTTCATGTCCCTGCAGATGTGGCCACACCTGTGCACTTGACTTCAAGTCTCGCCTGGTCTTCAGAAAGAGGTCTCCATGAGACAATTTCAAATTCTAAAAGGTGCTCATTGCACTTGGGGGTTTGAGGTAATTATCTCCTTTCCCTGGTTTGAGTGTCTGCAGACAGCCTGGCCCTGCCTATCTCCTCTCCCCCCTAATCCCATTCTCCCCCCACCCCCCTCCTTACCAGGACAGCATCAAATGACAAAGGGACAATACAAATAAAAGCTAAGTAAAACACCCATCACTGGTTCAGCTTAATGCTGTGCTCTGCCAACCTGCTCTCCTGCCTAGCCACTGAGGTGGCTCCCCCCCCAACTTCACTTTCATTTTAATGTGCCATACCGAAAAGCAGCCTAAAAATATACCCCCAGTTCTGAAGCATAGAATCTGTAAACTACAAGAACAGGCGGATCATTTCCATTAGTTTCTTATGTAGCAAAAACCACAATTTGCCCCCAAAGCGTGTAATTATATTCAAACTCTGAAAGACTGTCTCAGAAAGAGTTGAAATTCATAGTTTGGGGGAAAGTCACTCAAGAGTATACACAGTTATATTCTAATGTGGGGGGGGGTGATAGAAATATTTCAAAACAATAAAAAGGGGAGGGTGATAGCAGTAGCTCAGAAAATACGGCTTGATGGTTGCTAGGAGTTTTCTGTTCACATAGCCACTCCATAGCTGGTAAGCAAGAGGTGGGGACTGGGTCAGAGGACATGTCTTTGAGCAATAACTCAGCTGTGGCTTCCAGATGGGAAAAGAGAGGTGGGTACATAGGCCATCTTCCTCTACTTTCTAGGGAGTGAGACCCAATTGGGACAGGCAATGTCTCCCTACACAGGAACCTGAATCTGAGTCCTTTCCCGCACTGGGGTCTCCCATACAGAGGAAGCCTTCCAAACACCCCGAGAAAGCCCGCCTCTTAGCACAAAGCCAGGCACCTATTAGAAAAATGTACATGGAATGTTAATTGTTTACAGAAGCCCAGAGAAGTCCTTTCCTGGGAGAATCTAATCCTACAGGACTTAATCTGGTTAAAAGAAAGATCAATCTGTAGCAAGAGAGATGGGACACAATGTTGCGATCTGAGAAAGGGTCTTGAAGGAGTGAGAAGTCAGTCCTCCCGCAAAGGAGTAAAAAGAAGATGGTGGAGTTGGAGTCATACTGCCTAATTCCCCACCAGCTCTGATATTGACTGGATGCCTATAGCCAACTCCAAACGTTGGTCATCTGGAATATAACAGGGTCAGACAATCCCTAAACTCTATAAACCTGTTGGTGTGCTTCTGAGAAATACGTGACTTCCCCTGCCCTTCGCCTCTTCTATCAATGACTATCCCTCCTCTCCTAATAAACAAGAACCAATCATGTGACACCTCACTCAGTCATTTACTCATTCACTCAAAAAACATATATCAGTGTAGATGTTTCATTTGTCTGCTCCTTCTAATGAGTATCTCCTTGGGTCAGAATGGGTTCAGGCAGACTGATAAACATTTAAATACTTATTATGAACTGGACACTTGTAGATGTTTTGCAAAGGTGTGCCAACTACATTAATCAAAATTTTTCATTAACCTGTACGCCTCATTCCCGACAAAGGAGTTTGCTGTGTTTGCTTCCTATCTCTTGAGCTAAGCAATTGTGTGGTATAGCAGAAAGGCCCAGAAATTTGTGCAGAGAACTGAGTTTGAATCACGGCTCTACCACCGTAGTACTTCGGTCGAGATGCATAAACTCTCTAAGTCTCATTGCTTTCATGTATGAGATGGTGGTAACCTTATGAATACTAGAGGTTTGTGGGGATTCAATGGAATCATATATGTAAACTACTGGAGGAGTGTATGGAACCCAGGAGGTGTGTGAAGGTCTATGGTCTGAGCAAGTCTCTCAAAACTCTGACAGAAGTAGACATAAAACACTTGCTCTTTACAAACTCCACTGGCATGCTGCCCTCTGCTCTGATACAGCTAAACACAGCAGAGCATTTTTAACATAACACAGAATTCCTTTCTAGGGCTGATGAGATGCATTTAAATGAAGGCTGCACTTCTTCCCGTCTTGACATGATGCTGTGGTGAAGTTGGACAGCGGGCTTTCTAAAATCACAGTGTGCCATTCTTGCACGTGATGCTGCTTCTGTTAGAGGGGAAAAGAGAAAACCTGGTTGCGGTTTTGGCATGGGTTTGGCATCAAGAAAACAAACCTATAAAATGCCCGTGTAAGATACACAGATGGCATGTTTAAAGGCATACGGATTGGGGAAGCATGCAGTCTTTATGTCGAGAACCATCTGAAGAGATCATCTCACTGGACCCACTCATTGTACAAATGAGGAAGAAAAGAAAAAGCCAATTTTTCTGCAATGGCAGGGTAAAGGTGCATATGCACTCCATGACATTCAGAAAACTCTAGGTAAAAGAAAGAGGGGACACCTGGGTGGCTCAGTGGGTTAAAGCCTCTGCCTTCTGCTCAGGCATGATCTCAGGGTCCTGGGATCCAGCCGCATCTGGCTCTCTGCTCAGCAGGGAGCCTGCTTCCCCCTCTCTCTCTCTGCCTGCCTCTCTGCCTACTTGTGATCTCTGTCTGTCAAATAAATAATTAAAATCTTAAAAAAAAAAAAAAAGAAGAAGAAGAAAGAGGAGGGGCGCCTGGGTGGCTCAGTGGGTTAAAGCCTCTGCCTTCGGCTCAGGTAGTGGTCTCAGGGTCCTGGGATCAAGCCCCACATCGGGCTGTCTGCTCTGCAGGGAGCCTGCTTCCTCTTCTCTCTCTCTCTCTGCCTGCTTCTCTGCCTACTTGTGATCTCTGTCTGTCAAATAAATAAATAAAATCTTAAAAAAAAAAAAAAGAAGAAAGAGGATAGGTTCATAAAGCCTAATGTGACTTAAAAACAAAATCACAGAGTTTGTCAGGGAGAAAATTTAGGCGTGACATCTATGGTCCAGCATAAGGTTCTCTCAAGAAGAATTCTGGTTTAAAATCGGGCCCCACTAAGTCACCTCTAAGCATTCCAGCATGTCCCCAGCTCCCACCTCCTCTATAACTTTGAGTCCTGGTGAGTAGAAGCACCAGAAGGGACATCTAAAGAAATCCTCTATTTCCAGATCTAAAAATAGTAGTCCTAAAAAGACCTGTCTTTTTCTTAGTATAAACCAGATTACAGATTCAAGTTTCCAATGGGTGCTAAGCATCGTATAGGAATGTTTAAATTCAGCAGACGTCTTCCAGAAGCATGATCCAATTATGTATTTCCAAAATGATCTCAGAATATATCTTAGGGGCCTCTCCCCTTTTATTTCACTAGATTTCTCAGCTTCTAAACAGTTTGCTACTTGTCATCTTAGGCTACATTTTGCCTGGCCTGGTTTTTTTAACATGTTATCAAAAAGCACAAGCTGACCACACATGCTATATTCTTTTAGTGCCATAAACAAGGAAATGCATATCAAACCAGTCTCCCCTTGGAGGCAAAAAGTGTTGCTGTAGATAAGAACATGAGGAGAAGTGGTAGATGCATGCCCCTTAACCTCAAACTATCAACCAGTAGCCATTCAACACTGAAGCTTGATTTTGTACCAGAAACCAAAAGAGAGTTATTAAAATAGTTCTCAGAGAATATTTAATCTCTACACAGTACCTCGCAACATAGCAAGCACAACTTGTTTAATTTCTTCATAATTCTGTGACATCTGGGTGGTATTATTATTGCTATTCTCAGTTTAGAGATGAAGAAACGGAGTCAACGTCAAGCCTCATGACTTATCCAAGATCACAAAGTTCCGAAGTGACAAGAAAAAGACCGAGAACTAGTTCTTCTAATTCTAAACCTTTCAGTTCATTGTTCCCATGGCCACCACTACCGCACTGCCCATTTCCATCATCATTCACCTGACAGCCTCATGAGCATGTATTCTCTCAAAAGTCACTTTTCAAAAATATCTGAATACAGAAACAAAAACAAAAATGAAAGAAAACAACACTCAAGAAACTCATTCCACAAAGAGCTTGGGATTGCTTGGGATACATCATTTGGGATTTACAGCAGTCAAGTTGCTTGATGATCCTCATACACTCTCTCCCCAAGCCTCATGACATGTCGTGATGTAGACAGACTACTTCCTGTTTATATTTGAAGATGAACTTTCAACAAAATAAAAATCCAACCAAAAAATAATGAAATTGATACTTTGTTAAAAGGACATATTTTTCAGCTGCTAAAAAAAAGTGGGAGTTTATACTGATTTCACCCTTTAATTTTTTTCCCCTGAAGGGTGAGATGTGAAGGGAATTGGTGATGTGTGTCTCAGGAAAGGAAAAAATGGGAAACTGTGGTTTACGAAGGAAGGAAGTTACTGGGTGGGCAGGGAGATCTGGCCTGGAATGGCAGCAGGTCTAAGGAGAGAGAGTCTTGGAGTGTAGACGGTGCAGTCTGTCTGCAGAGCACATGGCTAGAGTCCAATGGAACTAGTCTACAAACAGAACTAGGTATAGACTGGGTCACACAAGATGAACTGATAAGAAGGCAAACACAAGGTTGAACTAAACCTACTGGTATTGTTTTCTCCCAATAAACAGATTTTTCCTCTTGAGGCACTATCTCATCAGTTTTGTAAATTATTACCACTGTCACTGAGGTTTTATATTTCCACTGGGAAAGTCTGAGTTTAGCAGAGATTCACTGAATAGTACGTTTTTATGTCTTTCCCAGTGACTGTGTCCTAGGGGAGGAGGAGGAGTGTTAATGGGCTGAATTGTGTCCTCCCAAAACTTGTATGTTGAAGCCTTAAACTGACATACTTTCGAATGTGACCGCATTTAGAGATAGTACCTTTAAAAGGGTGATTGAGTTAAAATGAGACATCTGGGTGAACCTTAATCCAGTCTGATCAGTGTCCTCACAGAAGCGGATATTTGGACACACAAGGAAACATCAGGGACACATGAACACAGAGCAAAGACCATGTGATGACACAATGAGAAGGTGGCCACCTACTAGCTAAGGAGAGAGGCCTCAGAAGAAACCAGATCTGCCAACAACATGACCTTGGACTTCTAGCCTCCAGAGCAGTGCAAAAACGAATTGCTGTTGTTTAAGTCACCCAGTCTGTGAAAAAAAAATTTTTTTTTTTTTTTAATGGCAGTTCTAACAAACTAATAGATGGAGGAAAGTATGGGTAAGTTCAAGGTTTATCTTCAGAGACCAGCCTCCCTCTCAGATCACCCAGGGTCCTAGTGAAGCAAGCCTTCTGAGATCCACAAAATTCATTCCCTAAAATGTAAAACGGAGTATGTCACTGCTCCTAGATTCAAAATCAGATGATAAAACAAAAAAGTTCTTACTATGGAATTCCAGCCATCACCCAGTCTGGTGAAGATTTTTGTTTGTTTATTTATTTTTTCCTGAAAGCAATTGTTTCAGTAATCTCATCTCCTGTCCCTATGATATGACAACCCTCACGCCAGACCCCCCGCCCCTGCACCCCTCTCCCTGCCACAGTGATCCACACTGAAAGTACTGAAAAAATTTACAGTAGGATACTATAATTTTCCTTTGGTAATCTTTCAAGAACAAGTGAATTTCCAGTCCTACCACTTGCCAGCAAATCTGAGAGAAGAAAAACAATGCATCTAGAGGAGAGAAAGAAGGAGAAACCAATTTAATTAATTCATCACCAAGGCCAAAGACATAGAAATCTTATAATTTTATCTGTCAACCAACATTATGAATTATTCAGCAAACTGAATCCCAAGAAGGAAGGGAGAGAGAATGTGGTTAGGAAGCAGCTAGCCAAGCAGAAGAAAGTGCTCAACAGATCAGAGTAAAACAAGCCTCATGGCTAGAAAAACTCAAGTGGTAGGTCTTTGTGACAATGAATGATGAACACAGTTTCTTAGAAGAAGGACTCCCCGCACATGCGTCACTAGCGGGACCATGATCACCACTTCTGCTGAGATGATTCAAAGAGGGCTCATTCTGCCTTCCTACAAAGACACACACACACACACACACACACACACACACACACACACCTGGTTTCTGAGCAGGAGAATTTCCTCTAAATACACTCTGGTGTGTTCCCTTTTAAGATTGAGTTTTACATCCCCAAGGAGTTCCCCAGCATTCCTGCAAGTCAGGAAGCCTGGCTATTTTATGTAGGATAAAATGCAAGGCACATACTAGGTCTAGATTCTCAGAAAAGTCAGTTTTCTAAACTATTAAGTATGAAAGCATTTGTTTTAGGTAATGCTCACTCGAGTTCTTAAAGGTGGGAGAGGAGAAAAAATATTCAAACCTCCTTTATGAAACTGAAGGTTGGTAAACAAATGTATTTTCATATTTATATTTCCTGTACCACTAAACTACCTAAAAGCATTGACAAGCATGTTATTTAAGCCTGGAAATAAAGTTGAGGATGAAAAATACTGACAGGGATATTCTGAACAACAGAAGAATGTAAATTTGTACTTTATATAAAGACTATTTAAATGGTATATTAATTCATTTGCTTTGGTAGTTGGATCCTCACACCCTCCCCCCAATATTTTTACATTAGAGAAGCCATTATCTTTCATAGATGATCAAAATACTTCTGAAACTATTCTTGGCTGAACACCGCAATGTCTTATGTAGATTTCTATCCTCAGCAAGGAGCACACAGCCTGATACACAATAAATGCTCAATAAATGTTAGCTGACTACTGAGTAGGTCAGAGCATGGCAGAAAGCAGGAAGCCTGAGTGAAAGAAGGGACCAACCGAGGGGGGAAACCTACTAGATCCTACTTAAGAAGAGAGAGTTCATTCTGTCCTGAGACACAGTCCTAAGGGGAGAGTATTTTGGGTGCCTCAGGTACCTGTGTTCTTAGTCTCCTGCGCACACAAAGGAGCACGGCCTTCTCTAGGCCGCCCTGGGCAGGGTGGTCTGGAAGGAGGGGTGAAAACAACTGATTAACAGGACAACTGGAGAACTTCTGGCTTTTCAGGAAATGAGCAAGGGGAACCAGCATAAAACAAACAAACAAACATCTCCAAGTTCAAAGTAAGTTCTTGGACCAAGGCTCTAGTTTTCATTTTATAGCGGAATGAAGGGCATTTACTCCTTTCCAGACAATGGAGACTGCTGCTTTTAACTCGGGAATAAGGCTGGCAGAAAACTATTAGTAATAACATTAGTCTCATGGTGCTGTGCCTCCTACTGCCTCCATCCAAAAGATTTTTTTAAAACAATTGCTGTTAGTGAAGCCTTTGTCTTGAACTAGGAGAAAGCAAGTGTACTCCAAGTAAGAATGAGAGATGCATTAGCAAAGCTCCAAGGGGTCTTCTGGTCTTTCCAGGACACAAAAGGTCACAACTTGGATGTGGGACTGGAGTCAGGGGTTGGGGCATCTCGTTGATTGCAGCTTCTCTTGTTTTCAAGCTCAAAAACATTAATTAAGTATGCAAGGAGCCTACTTAATATAGATGCATTCACTCTCCAAGCCCCAAATCAATGAGATGAGACTTCAGGACTGAAAGAGGATACTCAAGAGGTGAATTCTTGAGTTTTCTTATCTTAGCTATGCCAGACCCTGGGGTTCACTGCACGCCACAGCTGTGGTGGGTGAGGGCTTTTCCTGGGATCTCTAGTCATTTACTTACTTCGTTCTCCTTTTCCATCACACTGAATCTTATCAGATGCAAGCTAATGAGAAACCAGACTGGCAACGAGTCAAAAAGATTCAGAAGTTACTGAACAACTGATCCTTGAAAAAATGAAGTCAACAGAAAAGAGCTATGTTTAATCTCTGCAAGGCTCAACCCCTGTAGCCCTTTCAGCTGAAAGAGAGAGAGAGACAGAGACAGGGAGCAGAGAGAGAGATTGACAGACTTAGGAACCCCTAGGATGTAGGGCTCTGCAAATACCATCACTTAACTAGTAGCTTCTTTTAACCGTTTACATCCTGAACAGAAAACATCGAGACTCTGCCAGCCTATAACCCCTAACTAATGCATAATATCCATCTCCCTGCTGATCATTTACACTAATTAGCGAAATTTAGCTAATTATCGCTGAGCCCTTCCATGTTTAATTGTGGCTATTAGTAATCGTCTGTCTGGCTTCCTCCATCTCCCACTCCCCTCTTTTTCTTTCCCACTCTTTACAATCCTACCCCTACATCAGTCCCTCTCTCCCTTAGAAGCTAACAGTTTCCATTTCAATGAAATTTCTTTTGCTTTTTGGGTGGTTGTCATTCTTTCCTCTCCTTATTTTATTTTATTTTATTTTTTTAAGAAAGCCTACACCAGACCCAGCGGGAGTCACAGAGAAAACAGCCCCCAGATCAAGATCAAGCATTCACTCCTTCCCACCACCCCTCTCCACCAACCTTACAAGCTCTGAGCTACTTGACAACTCCATCAAATAAAAATTTAAAGAGAGAGCCAGAAAGAGCCAGAGTACGTACTGGCATTTTCTCAATGTGCCTCCACTTAACACTACGGATGGTACACAGCAGAAGCCCACGGCTAGGAGGCAGTGGGAAGAACTGACATTCTAAATGGGGTCTGGATGCTATAGGTCTTCAAACTACAAGGTAGGGAAGGGGACCTCTAGTGTGGTTCACTCGTGCTGCTCCCTGGAGGGCTGCTCCTGCCATTAGGTTCTGTGATTCCTACTCTCCTTGCCACCAGAGTAGAGTGCATAGTAAACAAATATTGAAGATCCCTTCTTTGGAACAGTTTACTACAGCAGACTCCCACCTTGGTGGCAAACGTCGTCCTTTCAAAGGCAGCCTGCTTGGAACTGAAATGATTTTTAAGAGCCGTAGATCTCTTCTTTCAATAGCTATGCAAGGAGGATTGTTCGGAGCAAAACACACCATACCTGTTTTGTGTGAACCAGCCTCCCAGTGAAACCTTTAATTGAAATAACATTGGTATAAATGGTAGGATCAAAGTTACTGTAATTTACACTTGGGTAAATTCTAAATGGACTCTGTCCTATCTCTTCTATCACTTCCTGTGTAGTAGTTAGCAATCTTACATGCGCAGTTTCTGAGATAGCCGGTCTTTCCCTCAGACATGCGGACAATCATAAAGCTGCCCAAATGAACAATACTACCCTTTATTAATTGCATTTTCTGCCTTCTTACACTCAGCTACTCTCCTCCCTGACCTTAACCACACAGGCCACTTCCCAGTAGTTCCATCAACTTCAGGCTGAAGACCTAAGGATCCCTGCTATCTACTTTCCCATGACTGGCTCCAAAACAAGATCTGAAAAAAGGGTGAAAGCAAGGTGAATGGATATTCTTAAAGTGCAAAATCCGGCACTTATCTGGTAAATTGCTAACCATCACAGGGGTGGGGGGAGTGAAGGAGGCAGAAGGTTGCAAAAGGGAAAATGTGTGTGAAGCTATGAACGAGAAAGCTAAGGACAGGAGAAACCCTTAGAGAAACTGAGGGGCTGGGGCAGAAAACACTAGACTTTAAGGGGGAAATGAACATTTTCTTCTCTCATGCACATGCGATGGATGCTTTTTATCATTTTAAATTCAATTTTTTTATTATCTTCCCACCCTTGACATTACCTGAAAGGCGAGTGGGTTAAGGAATCGCTATGCCCTATTAAAAGGATAAATAGCAGAGAGACCCACCGTGCCCTCCTCGAAGGGAGACAGGGGAACGATAGATAGAAATAGGCACTGAGTGATGCTTGCTGCCATGGAAATGGTGCTCGTGCTGAGAGTGAGACCCCGGCGAGGAAGAGGAGGAGGAGGAAGAAGCTACATTAGAGGAACTCCACACAGAGCTGACGATACATCCCCAGAAGAGGGACCAGATCCCAAGCGTCCAGGCCGGCCGGCGAGGAGGGCTCCGTCTCGCGTGGATTCTCAGGTGCATGGTCAACGCACTGGACCACTACAGATGGGCAGTTTGAATTCCAGCCAGAGAGGAATAATGAAGTTCATGATGCCCAAGGGCCCATCATAGCAGCAGGAATACTTGTCCGGATTTTGGAAAGAGGGAGGGAATAAGCGCTTTCAAGACAAATGATGAATCAGTTAAAAAAAAAAATAAAAAATAAAATAAAAAAAGGAAGAAGGCAAAAGCTCCTCTTTCCTAGAGCTGAAATTTAGAAAGCCAAAGTCCACCCAGGTATAGCAACCCTCCTAGGGAGCCCCGGGATGCCACACATGTCAGAGGAGGCCCGCCGCGGCTTCCTCCTGATCTCCAGGCGACTCAACTGCACACTCCGGGAAGCCACACAGAGGAAAGGTGGAAACGAAGGAAGAGGGGGGAGGCAGCAGGAGACCCAAGAAGGTTCAGGTTAGTTTATCCCAACATCCAGGCAGTTTGAACATTTTTTTTTTCCTCTTTTTCCACTTCCATGCGATGCACTGCAGAACTGCCAGGCAAAAGGGGGCTGCAGGTGGGAGAGTTCTTCGCGTGTTCCCGAAATCTCGGTGGAAGGGCGCGGAGGCTGTTAACCCTGCGCGTTCTGGAAGAGCGCCACGGAGCAACCGCCTGCGTCCTGGGTTTCCCAACTGGATGGAAAGCAGCAGCAGCAGCAGCAGCCGGAGGAAGAGAACAAGAAGGACCGGAGGGAAAGAGGCAAGGAGGGGGAAGCCAGCGCGGAGCAGCCACCCAAACCAACGTGGTCCTGGGCGGAGAGAGGTGGGTGGGCGAGCAGGGAGCACGCAAGAGGAGGTGCCCGGCAGGCGGCAGAAGTGGCGGAGAGGCGGGCGGGCGCCGGCAAAGTGCGCGGACCTGGGAGGCACAGGTGAAGTGAAGCGAGGAGTTGGGGAGCCAAATTCACAAATGGGCAAGTCGTATGCAAATAGCGCACTCCCGAGAGCAAATCAGCGCAGCCCGAGCGCTCTGCCGAGGGACTGGCTGGCTCCGGAGGGAGGAGGGGCCGAGCGACCCGGAATCCCGGCCCTCCCCATTCAAGTACGCGCTCGCTCGTCTACACCCGCGCGAGCCTCCCGCGCACCCCGCTGCCCTCCCCGCGCTCCGCTCCCTCCCAGAAGAGTGAGCGTGTGTGTGCGCGGGGATGAGCGAGACCGACAGACCTACAGACGGACGCTGAGCCTTTTCTCTCTCTCTTTTAAAGCACCCTTTCCCTTCTCTCGGGCGCATCAAGCCACATTCGGATGATTAAGGCACCTTTTACAGTTTGGGAAGAAGAAACGCAGGCGATGGCTAAGGCTGAAGTAGCCCCAGAGAGAAATAAAAATAAACCCCTTGAGTCAGCAAAAGCGCTGGAGCGGCTGCGCACGGTGGTGCCGCCCGCACGCTCCCCCGGGCCTGGCGGTCAGCACCGCGCGGCCACTCTCCAAGGGCCCCACCCGCAGGGGGAGAGGCGGGAACCCGCGTCCCGTATCTTGCCAGTGAGCAGAAGACGCGGCCTGGGGACCCCAGAGGGTGAGGGGTTCGGTGGCTGGAGGCCCTTGGAGAAGGTAGCGCCCACCACCCAGTGCACAGGACGCTCTCGGAAATTCAGGTCCCAGGGGTTAGTCCCCTCGCCATCTGTCCTGGTCAAAGAACTTCAGAAGGGGCGAGGGCTGCTTCTGCTGGCGGAAGACGAGCGGCTGGCCCGCCCTTGACTGGCCTCGGGGGCGCTGCCCCGCGTGGGTGAAGCCTCCTAATCTCGAGGGAGCTGGGCACCCGAGAGCGCGGCTTTTACATCCAGGCTGAACCTGCGGGGGAGAGCGGGAGTGACAGGAAGAGGGCTGGCGCTCCCGTCCAGGCCATCTGTGCCTCCAGGAGGAAGCTGACCTAGGGCTCTGCCGGAGAACAGTGACATTCTGGAGGATATGGCCTCCACCCCGCCTCCCTGTTCCCCCGCACTCTGCGCGATGAGAGCTGGAGGCAAAAACCCAAAGGGCAGCCCTCCTAAACCTGGGGGAGGGGAGCTAGCTTTGGTTTCCTCTTTCTTATTCACCTTGGTTAAAAAAGCCCATAACATTTGGGGTGAGGCGGAGGGAATAGTTCTTGATGGTTAAAATATAAACACACACACACACATCATATATAATCATATATACGTTAAAATGTATATCTGTCTATATATCACATATATATGTCTATATGTCTCTCTCTCTCTCTCTCTCTCTATATATATATATAATATTTACGTGGCATTTGTCTTTTAAAAAGAACTTATAGCACCTAGCACCTATTATACTCCTGATCGCAATCAACATTTCAAACTCACAGAGGAAAAAACAAAGGAACAAACAGGGATTAGACAGTCCTGTTCATCCTTGGGACACCCTAAGGAGATGTTGAGGAAACTGGCATTTTTAACAGATAAACATCCATAACAAAGTTATGGATGATTTGTCTTCAAGGTCAAATATCAAGTCCAGTTTTGCATCCACGGTGGTGATTTGGTATTCGGGTTCTGAAATCAGTATTTTTAAGGTTCACTGCCTCATGGTGAATGTTGCACAGTCATCCCAACTGGTCAGGCTCTCAGCTGTAAGGGTGATCTGGGATCCAAAAGCCTCCAAAGGAGGGGGCCTTTTTTCAAGGTCTTTCATGGCCTTGGGTGGTGGCCTTAAACTAGCAACATGTACCCAGGAGCATTACAGCAAGCAAGAGGGGTGGTTTATGGAGACTCAATTTAAACCTGTTTCCTCCTCTGTAAAGTGTGGATAATGTCTTCCCTCATGAGGTTCTTAGTAATTTTAAATGAGATAATGTATATACAACATCTGGCATAGCACTTGACAAAGAGTGGCCAGACTCTTTGTTCAGTGGAAAAATAAGCTAAAACTCCAAGGAGGGGAAGTATGATGCGGTTAGGGCCATATGTTATTAGTAAAAAGTTTGGAAAAGCAAACAAACAAAAAACACCTTCCTGCCCTAAGTACCTTCTCTGAAGCAGATGATAATTCCCTTTGAATCCAATTGCTCCTTAATTTAGTCCCTCAGTGGGGCAAGTGGGTGGCTCAGTCCTTAAATGTCTGCCTTAGGCTCAGGTCATGATCCCAGGGTCCTGGCATCAAGCCCCACATTGGGCTCTCTGCTCAGCAGGAAGCCTGCTTCTTCCTCTCTCATTCCCCCTCTCCCCCTGCTTGTGTTCCTTCTCTTGCTCTCTGTCAAGTAAATAAATAAAATCTTAAAAAAAAAAAAAGTCCCTCAGATTCTCACTGCCCTCTGGATGTATTCTAACTGCGTCATGACCCTCCATGGACCTAGGTGACTTGGCCTAGTTCTCCAGCTCCACCTTCTGCCAGGTGACCCCTTACTCACTACTTTCTAGTCTCCCAGACCCTCCTGCTCTTTGTGTCAAGTTCTTTTCCAACCAGAAGCCTTTACATTTGTAACCCTCTAAGACAGATTTTTTTCCCAAGATTTTTATGGGACTGGTTCATTTCCCGTCACCTCCCTAAAAGCCCTCTCTCGCTGTCATCTAAACTTAGCCACCATCACCCCTGACAGGCCCTTTATTCCATTACCTTGTTCTATTTCCTTCACGGTACTATCCGCTTTCTGAAATAATTTTACCTGCATTTAAAAAATTTTATTTATTTATTTGTTTATTTATTTATTTATTTATTTACTGGTATTCTAGCTCCTTAAGTTCCCTGAAATCTGAGCCTTTGTCTTGTTCTCTCTACATCCTCAGTGTATGGAAGAGTGGGTAGCACATAGTAGATGCTCAGTAAATATTTGCTGATTAAAGCAATCCAGTGAATCAGTTGCCAGTCTCATTGTAACATGTTCTTATAACCGTAAGTTTCACTGACACATTGATCTGGCCTCGATAGATTGGTCCCTAGGGACACGTATTTCCCCAGTTGATGAGTTGACCACCCACCCACTTAATGTTTTCATTCTTTTCTAAATTGGCACTGAGTGTTGGAGATTCTGTTTTTGACTTCGTCCTAAGGAAGCATGGGAAGCTTAGATGGACCTTTCAATTAATTCTCTGCTAGGCAACAAAGTGAAAATAAGTCCTTAATGTGGTACAAAATCTGGAAATGCTGCTGGTTTGTCACAGCTGGAACTACTCATTTTACTTGTCATACTTATAATTTATTTATTTTCTTTTTGCAAAATGTCAAAAGAAGTAGCCGTGGATTCTGGTAAGGCTGCTTCCATTTGGGGACCCAGTTGAAAACTGAGGAGACATATCAGAAGATAAATCTGAGACTGGCTTATTTTTCTTCTACTACTCCAAAGAGATAACCCACAATTATCCTGATAAAATTCGTATCCTTCTCCATTCTAACACATTCTTGATTTCTTTTTTCATTTCTTTTCTATCTTTCCTATTTCTCTAGTCCACATATTTTTCTGAAACTTTTCTTTTTTTTTTTTTAAAGATTTTATTTATTTATTTGAGAGAGAGGCAGTGAGAGAGAGCATGAGCGAGGAGAAGGTCAGAGGGAGAAGCAGACTCCCCATGGAGCTGGGAGCCCAATGCGGGACTCCATCCCAGGACTCCAGGATCATGATCCGAGCCGAAAGCAGTCGTCCAACCAACTGAGCCACCCAGGCGTACCTGAAACTTCTTTTCTAATTCTCATTCTCCTCAGGCCTGTTAGAGTTTAAATTAGGCTGATATATGAACTATATATATATATTTTTAGATTTGTATCTCCACTGATACCTCTTAAACACTGCCTGTAGCTAGAGTCCAGCTGAAGGATTTGTCCCAACCTCTACTACCATCAAAAGACCCCCTCTCCCCTCTTCAATTGTCTTCTTTAGGGCCTCCTTGGGTGAGAGCATGTAGCCCTAGATGAGTCAATGGATAAGATACAAAAAAAGAGGAATGAATTTAAAAACGTTATGTTCACCAATGATGTAAAGTCAAAAAGTTTAAATAATTTCACAGGAACAACCACTTAGTTCCACGGGGACAAACCCCCACAAAATCCTAAACAGACCTTTGGGAACCTTAGGTTTCTGAGTGGAATGTAGTTTTAAAAATATTAACCAAACCAAACAACCAAACAACAGCAACAAAGCCTCTAGCTGGATTTGCTTGGTTAGTAATTGCTGGGCTTCTCTATTCCTTCAGACTTTAGAATGTGCCATGACAGAAGTCCTCTCCCTGTTCCAATCTCCCCATTCCTTCCCGCACTCCAGGAGACAGCCCCAGCACAAGGTGTGAGAATCCTTACTCGGCTGACCCTCTTCGTCTTGCTTTGTTCTGTACCTCAGCTACAAAGTAGTCCAGGGAATCTTCTGGCTTCTAAAATAGGCCTTGTGATAGTATTTCATGGCGCCCGGTGCCAGGAGCCTAACGTGGAGCTGCTCTGTTGGTCTCACAATACGTTTTGCGCCTGCACGTGTCCATTCTACCTCATACAGACTCTGACTTTCCACTTCACTGCCAGCAGGAGACACCTGTCAAGTTGTTGGTCGCGGGCACGTCTAATATGAGTGCAGAGACATAGAGAATCCCAGAGCAGTCTGTTTCTGCACAAGCCCTAAACCCTTAGGTGAGGGCCCTCTTTTTCTAAACATGAAGAACAGAAATCCTTACGTTCTCGCGGTTCATGAAAGGTAAGTTTAGGAGGAGGAAAAACCAAACCAAACCAAACTAAAATCAAACAATAACTAAACTCTCATAATGTGAAATGAAATACAATTTCTGAAAAATGCAGGTGGCTGCTCACATGGCTAACAGTCGAACTTTGCTTTATTATATGTCAGATTTATTTATAGCCGTGGAATTAATTCATCCCTCTGCTCATTTAAGAAAGTGATCCTGCACAAAAGCAGATTTTGATTATATTTTCCATTTAGAGGTATAAAAGAGAAGCATTATTCTTCTAAGCGTCACTTCTAAATGTATTTGATTTAAAAAAAGACAATGGCACCCTTGCACAACTTTAGTTTACAGAATGTATATATTACTTCTCTCCCTTTAACTTAGCATTCTTATAAATATCCATACTTATTCTCTTGTCCTCCTTGTGGCTGAAATGGGGATATCAGGAGTTTAGATGTTAAAAAATTTCCTTAGGAAATTTTCCAAATTTCTTGAGTTTGAGTAATAGTGCTGGGATATCTACTTCATTAGAATTCCACACATTTCTTCAAGGATAAGAAAAATACGAAATGCTCCTGGTAGACCTTAGCCATCTTCCTTCGAAGTCCATGTGAAACTATTTTTATCATGGAAGCAAATTTTCCTTATCCTCAAGGACAGAATTCAATTAGTTACTTGTAGGGATTTGGGCATTTAAACCCCTGTTAGTCTTCACTAAGCTTACACTGGATATCAGAAATCTCAATTTCATATCCTCCGCATTGTGTAAATCTTTATCCAGTTTTAAGGACTCAAACAGATGAATTATTGTTATACAATAACAGAATTAATAATATCATTTCTATGTTTATAATTACCAAATTAAAGATTTAGACAGCACTTTGAATGTGCATACAGATTTAGATTCAAGGCTCTGGTGCTCAAGACTTCCTAGGTTCAAATCCTGATTCTGCTTTCTTAGCTGCTTGTGAAAATGTTGACAAGATCCTTAGCCTCTTTGTACCTCTGCTTTTTCATCTGTAAACTAGGAATAATCATACCACCTATTTAAAAAGTTTGCTGTGAGGGCACCTGGGTGTCTCGGTCAGTTAAGCAACTACCTTCAGCTCAGGTCACGATTCTGGAGTCCCAGGATCGAGTCCTGCATCGGGCTCCCAGCTCCATCGGGGGGATCTGCTTCTCCCTCGGACCTTCTCTCCTCTCATGGTCTCTCTCACTCACTGTCTCTCTCTCGAATAAAAAAATAAAATCTTTAAAAAAATTTGCTGTGAGAATTCAAAAATTAATATATGTAAAATGTGTATAAACAGTGCCTGGCACATAAATTAATAATCAATAAACGGATTTATACATTGACAAAAAATCTTTTTCTCCAAATGACTCCTTTAAAGTCATTCTTGCAGATAGTTTTCTCTTCTTTTTGATGCAAATCTCAAGAGGAGTGAATAAACAAAAAAGGTCCCCTGCAATTCCAAAATGTAGAATGGAAAGTCCCTCCCATGTGCTGCCTGACTCATTGCATTTTCTTTGTCCATATTTCACAGAATGAGGAGTAGCTTAGTCATGCCTTTTCTCACAAATACCCTTCGAGCCAACTCCAAAACAATAAAGCTCATCGTGGTCCCAGAGCCAGATAATATGAACTACTGAGACCCAGCAATGTTTTGTAAGTAATAATTTTCTTGTATAGGGTGAAACCCATATCATCTCGGTCTGCTTTGGGATCTAGAAGGTCTCACTGGCTACTTTTCTTTTCTATTTCTTTATTTTCCTACTTTTTTCCTTTTTAATAAACAATTAATTCTAATTATTTCGTCTTCCCGCTAAAAGGCATCCCCTCTAAATCTTTTAATATTTTCATTGGGTTTATTGGTATTTTATTATTATTCAGTAAATGCTTTATTTCAAGTTAATGTGAATGTATCTCTAAACTAGGTTCTACTCAGTATAGAAAGAAACAATTACTTTGGTGCATCAATTCATCTACTTCACGAACATTAAATTTTTGCTAACACAGGTAAGCCACCAAGTGAAGTCCTCCTAGAGAGTCAGTGAAGATTTAAGGCCTTAAGAAGTATATAATTTGGCAGGAAAAAAATAAAAAATAAATAAATAAAACAAGCCATAAACTCTATTCATATATACAGCCTCCAAAATACAATGTGATACATGCTATAATAAATGCATAAATGAAGTATACAAAAGACCAGAGAATTGAGAATAGAGAAATGAATGTAGGGAGAAGAGGTGCTATCAGAACTACCAGGAGGGATTCAAAGACAAGATGGCATGTGAACTGAATGTAAGAGGACTAGAGTTCAAATTCTGTCTACTACTTTTTGGCCATGTGGCCTTGAGCAAGTTCTTTTATACTCACTGACTTTCTTCCCTCTATAGTATAATTATGAATGATCCCCATCTCACAGGATTGTTTTGCGGGTTAAATAAGAAGATATATCTTAAAAGAACATTGCAAATATTCAGGTTCACTATTATTATGAATCTCAATGATTTCAAATAGTAGAGAGGCAGGAATATGAATTATGGAGATTACCAGCATGAGGTGGAATCCACAGAGGACTTCCTGGAGGAGGTAAACCCTAAACTTAGCTTTCACTTGTCACTTACATTGATAAAGCCTGAGAATCTCAGAAAGGCATCAACTTTTCTTTTAACTCAAAAAACAGAATAAAACTAAACAGGTGCTTCATGGGATAAGGAAAGGCAACTAAAATAAAGGGAAGGAAAGGAGGAGAAATGGGAAGCAAGGGAAGGAAAACAAGGGAAAAGCAAAGGGAGGGAAGGGGAAGGAAAACTCACTTGTTGGAAGCTACATTCCTTCTCTCTAGTGACAGGGTTGCCACATTTAGAGATGTCCAATAAACACCATGTCAATAAAAAGTTAAGTGGTAGCATAGTCAGTTTTCCTTTGTCCAATTTCTCCCATGCCATTACTTTCCAGATGCTAAAATACCCATTGGATCTGATTTATAAGACTGTGGTTAATTCTGGGAACATCATCATTCACATATTCATCTCATTCAGGTATCTATCTCACTCACAATTTGATGAAGGGTACATTTTCTAAGATAGGGGTACAGAGACCTAAAGCAATTAGCCACTTTCCCCTTGATACTATGTAGTCTTAAATTTACTGAAAGAAATCTTTGAGGGGAATAAGATGCATGTTCCCTGAACAGAAGGAACAGAGTATTATCTAAACAGCTCCAAAAATATTTCCAAGATGGGCAATAAGGGCATTTCTCAGTGGTATTGAGAATTTAGCATTTTCCAAAACTAACACTGAGGTCAGGGGAATACTGATATAAGTTTATGTCATAGTAGGAGGAACGGACTGTTCTAGAAATAGATAAAGCAACATTAAGATAACGATATCAGCATTGATGATATCTAGGTCTTCAAAATATACCATTTCCCATCTGGACAGCAGTATTAATTGTTCTTTCCTATCTTCCGTTAACATTTGTCACATTCTGTTATTATCAGTTAGCTTTATATTTGGGTTCCCTACATGATTTAGAGAGAATCGTGCAAGAAGCGGGGTCCTATCCTAGGCTCAGACAACTTAATTTGTGGGGGAAGACAGTTTATGTTCAAGTCTCTGATCCATTCTTTACTAGCTGTGTGACCTTGGGCAAGTTACCTAGCCTCTGGAAATCTCTTATCAGTAAAGAGGAGATCACAATACTTGTCTCCAACTTAGCACAATACTAGACAATATGAGATGTTCTGTGGAGGTATATGGAATAGCCCTGAGATGTGATTAATTACTATAGATGAGAACATTTTTTTCTGTATACCAAACAAAAGACTCAAAAATATGCAAGCATGTCATTATAAGGAAGAACTATTCAATATTTGGAGCCATTAGAAAATTGGAAGAAGGGATGCTTCATGAGGCCATGGGCTCTCCATCACATGAAATGTTCAAACAGCAGATAGCCTTTAGGGACACTGAAGTTACTGTTTTGCAGTAAGTGAGAGGATGGAGTACATAACCTGTAAGTTTCTTTTCAAATTTATATCTGACATTGATTAAATTCCTTTTTCAACTTCTTTTTGTCCTTTGCTTTAGCATTTACTTAAATATGATGTCCTGGGTTTATTTTAAGGCTCAAACCCAATTCCTGACTACTGCAAAAATTATAGCACACTACTGTTTATTAAAACCTCATGCACAGTGGTAAGAAATGTGAAACTTCTGTACAATGAATCTACTATTATTTCATTAGAACTTCATTTTTCATTTTTGCATGCAGTACAAGTTGTCTCTAGACACATTAACAATTTTAATGTTTCTATTTTAAATACCAAAGATTATTGTTGTTGTTGTTTTTTTTCCCACTAGCAACACCTACATAGCTACTGTTTCTGTGATCTAAGAGGTCATTTTTCATTGGTGAAGAAATCATTGCTATGGAGAGAGAATGTTGACTTACTTGCCCTATTGTCCTTTAACCACCCAGCAGGGAATCCTGGCAGACTGCACATAAATAAAACTAAACCTCTTTAAATAAAGACATGTATCTTGAAAATCTTGGGACAAAAAGCAGAACTACTTGGCCAAGACAGGGCCATTCCTTCTCAGGAGCTGGTATGGACAAGAAAAAGAGAGCTAGGTATTTAGAAGACAACAAAGAAAGTTACAGAACCAAGATACAGAGACACAGAATGACTTGTACAATATCACACAGCATTTTAATGTCAGAATAAACTGAAAAATTCCTCTAGAATGTAAATCTAGAGTCAGGTATGCTTGGCTCCTACAGCCACATCAACATAAAGTAAGATTACAAGAAAAATAATAATCCAGTAAGAAGATCACCCACCATGAGAGTGCTAAAAAACACAAAAAGGAGAGAATAAGGATTCTAAAAATGTAAGATAACAGAACAATTTTTTTAAATTCCAAAATAATTAAAATGATTAATAAATTATAGAGATCACAGAGGGTAAAAAAGTATTATGGTAAGTGACAGATATAAGAAAACTAAAATATTTTGAAAATGCAACACAATGATTTATCTTTAAATATTTAATTTATTTATTTTAGAGATATTGAGAGAGAGATGAGCATGAGTGAGGGGAGGGGCAGAGGGAGAGAATCTTTAGGCAGACTCCTGCTGAGCCTGGAGCCCAACATGGGGCTTGATCTCAAGACTCTGAGATCATGACCTGAGCTAAAACCAAGAGTCCAACAAACATTTAACCAACTGAGCTACCCAGCAGCACTTTTAGTCAGTGGCTTTATTATATAAATGCAGCTGAATAAAGAACTGGTGAACCAGGGGCGCCTGGGTGGCTCAGTGGGTTAAAGCCTCTGCCTTCGGCTCAGGTCATGATCCCAGTGTCCTGGAATCGAGCCCCACATCGGGCTCTCTGCTCTGCAGGGAGCCTGCTTCCTCCTCTCTCTCTCTCTGCCTGCCTCTCTGCCTACTTGTGATCTCTGTCAAATAAATAAATAAAATCTTAAAAAAAAAAAAAAGAACTGGTGAACTGGAAGACAGAACAGAGGAAACTTTCTAAACAATAGCACAGACACTGAAAGAGATTTAGAAAATGGAAAAGAAAGGAAACAAACAACAAAAAAAAGGTGCCATACCTTGGTTCATAATAGTGAAATCAAAGAACACCACAACTAAAATAAAAATCTTAAAATCAACAGATAACTTTTATGTAGAGCTCACAAAACAATGAATATAATAGTTTTGTAATGGAAAAAATATGCCTGTCAATCTAGATTTATTTATTTGGACAAATAATTTAAGAGTGGAGGCAAACCTAAGACATCTTCAGACAAATGAAGTTTGAGAAAGCATACCACTCATGGATTATCACTGGAATAAAGCTAAAGGATATTATTTCAGTTGAAAAAAATGATCCCAGAGAAAAGAGGTGGTATTCAAAAGGCAATGGTTGAGTAAAAGGAACTAATGTAATATAGCTTAATCTAAGTAAGCATTATAATTGCTATTCCTACAACCACCACCAATGGCTTGTTTGTGGAAGCTATAAAACAAGGATAATAACCAACATTTACTTAATGCTTATAAGCTAGGTATTAATTATTGTCCCTATTTTACAATTAGGGAAAGGGAAGCATACATTCTGACTTGTCCATACTCACACAGCTTGTCAATTTTAGAGTCAGGATTTGAACCCAAATCATCTATTACTGATCTGTGATCTAAATCACTTTACTATTCTGTTGCTAAATGCTTTACAAGTGATGTGTGCAACTTCTGAGCCATACCTTAAAAGCCTGACACTTGCTTTCTGCTTGTTTTCTACTTCCTCTTTGTCCCTTTCTGGAATATGGGTGTGGAGATGAGTTAACTTCAATCATGTGACTGAGAACATTGACACAGATCTGAGTTTTTGTTTTTGGTTTCGGTTAACATTTGCCTGGTGACTTAATTAAAATATTGATTTGGTTGTTTTTAACTGAAACCATGTAACTATGTTTAAACAAGATAGAAGATTCCTTTCTCTCACGCAGGAAAGCCTAAATTGGTAGATGGTCCAAGGCATTATGAGAAAAGCAATCTGGAGATAAAGATAATGATCTAGAGAAGCATAACGACCATATCCTCAAATCAATATTCTAATTAATATACTTGGCAAATATTAACCAAGAAATAACAGATTTGTAAATATTATTGTCAGACAAAATAGACTATCACCAAAAGCATCATTTTATCTTGAAAACAAAACAAAAACAATTAACCCAGGAGATACAACAGTCCTAAATCTGTATGCACCTAATAACATAGCCTTAAAATATATAAAGCACATATTGATAGATTAAAAAAATGACAAATCAATGATCAAAAACCTCACTAAAATGTGTATTTCATGGGGGTATATGCTTTTGTTTGTTTGATCTCTGTAAGCAGAAAACAAAAGGCTGTAGCTAGTTTAAACAGCATAATACCCAGACCAGAAGTTATGGACATAAAAGGAACAATTAGAGAATTCCATCCTTTCAAGATATGTGAAAAAATGTAAAAAAAAGTCATGTTTTAGAATAATAAACAAATACTAAAAAATCAATAATTGTATTCCATATCATCTGCCTACAATGCAATAACAGTCTAAATAATTTTTTTAAATCTAAAACAAAGCAAAATATTTGTGATCAAATAAATGTTTTCCCATTTTATCAATGAAATGGGGTAAATGAAATAAGTAAAAATGATAAACTGAATGAAGTAAATGCATATGTATGTTTAAAAAAATTCTATGGTCAAAGAAATGAAAAGTAAAGCACAAGGAATATAGTCAATAATAAAAACATTATATGGTGAGACAGATGGTGATTACACTTATCATAGTGATCATTAAGTAATGCACAGAATTGTTGAGTCAATATGCTATACACCTGAAACTAATATAACATTGTATATAAATTATACTTCAATAATAAAAAAAGAAACTAATTCTATATCCTTAATTATCTTTGCATACAATGAAATATTACAGGGATGCTTTCAGAAAGAGACCTGTGATTAAATTCTTCTAATTTTCTTCCCTTTTTTATAGCAATGTTCATGACAAGTTATCCAACATATGTCAAAATGCATATTCTATAATGAAATAAAGCAAATGGCATACAAATGATTATATTAGAGTGTTAGCTATTTGATAACATATATGTCTGTTGTGCTCTCCTATATGAGACTTAAAGCAAAAAAAAATCTAGGTTTCACATAAATTACTTGCAATGATATACATTAGAACTGAATTATGCTCAAAGCATTGCATAGATACTGATACTTAGTACATGATGCCTGGGAAATTTACACCTTAGAGATTAAAAATAGTTATGTTCACTATCTGAAAATGGGAAAGGCCACATTAAATTAGTAGATAATACACAATATATTCCATACCCAGAAAACTTGTAGCTATTCAGAAAATTATTGATGTTTTATGAAATATTAATAAATAAGTTTACTGCCTGTGTTCCTGTTGCAAATACCAGTCAACTTCTTTAACCTAGAAGTTGCTCTATTCCCTCTATAGGTAGAGTGAGTCCCCAGAACACCTACACCGTTGTTGTAACTATTTATGAATAGGGAAGAGGTTCATTTCCTGAGACTGCCAGTCTCTACTCCAAAACTCAAGATCCTAACAAAATCAACTAGAATTTAAAAAAAAGGGGGGGGGGAGATTATTGTTCAACCGGAAACTAAATGCCTGGAAAATGTATCTGATGCTCTCTTTTGATCCTCTCTGAGTAAAAATCCTGGAAATAACATTCCAAATGAGAACTTTGATATGAGCAATATTGTCAGTAACAATGATGAGTGCAGAGCTTATTTCAAGCCATAAAAGAGAAAAAAAAAAAAAAAGAAGAAGAAGAAGAAGAAGAAGAAAAGAATGTGTATATCACTTGGAGCTAGAAAAAATCAGGAGACTTTTAAAAAGTTATACCAAAAGAGAGGTCTATCTTTGTCTCTTTGAACACAGTTTTGAACTAATCAAGAAGGGACTCCATTATGTATGATTTCCAATGGTTCAATGTGGTATAATTGAGAGAGAGATTGTCATGGTGGTTCAGAAATGAAAACATCTGGATTTTAATTCTTGGCTCTAACATTAATTGCCAGACATTAGGCAAGTCACTTAAGCATAGACTATCTCCTATACATTCGCAGTTATTTTTTTATTTCAATTTTTATAATAGAAACTGAGGCTAATGAGCTATACAACTTTGAAGTAATAATACCTGCTAACATGCTTCACCTACTATATATTTTCCCTGCTATGTCTCACCCCTGCTTGGCTTGGCCAACCACCCATTTTTTAATTTCAAGCAAATGAATGTAGATGTATTTACTGTGGATACCTTAGAAATCAAGAAAAGAATTCACAAGAGAAGAGTGGTAGAAGAGGGATGGAAAGGCACAAGTCTTCAGAAACATCTCTCTTAGCCCAATTCAGGCAGAGTGAGACATATCATCTAAGGAGTGTGTCTGTGTGGGAGTAAAGCATCACAGACAGAGTCATCATGTTTGAGATGTAATTTCCTAAAATGTATACTTTGTCGGTGTGCAGAAGATGAACAGACTAAGGTCGGTGCCTCCAAAGAGAGAAGGACAAAAGAATGATGTGCCATTGGGTAGTTCTGAATATTTTTGGAGGGTATGCCTCTCTATTAATGAATAGGTCTGACTCATTGCTAAATAAATGAAACAGCTACAAAGTTATGGTGAAGCTTTAGGAATAACAACACGTAGCAAAATCTGAAGTTTTGAAGTCTCTTCTTGAATCTCTCTTATTTAGCTCCTGCTGGGACTAGGGGAGTTCGGGGTGGGTGTAGAATGGTTGTTGCTTTGGGAGTTACTCACAGGATGGTGGTTACTAAATGTGATCCTGGGGGAGCAATAATTAATTTTAAAAATTACACAGAACTCTTGGCCTTTTCTCTTCAGCCCCCATTCTCCCACTACTGATTAAAGGAAAATCAAGAGTAGCAAAAATAGTAACCCCCAACTGCCCCCACCCCCACTTACCAGATGTGGAAGAGACTTTTGGTTGCTTGATTTACATCATAGGAAGATGATTACATACTGGCCCAAAGGGAAACAGAAACTAAAAATATTTATAAGTTATTATAATTTTTTCCTCCCCTAACTCATTCCCACCCCCATGAACATTTTTGACCAGAGCTCTTGATGACCAATTCCAAACAAAGTTTATTTTCTTTTTTAAAACATCAAGTTTTTATTATTATTTTTTTAATACAGTAGTCCTCTCTTACCCAGGGTTTTGCTTTTTGCAGATCTAGTTTCCCAAGATCAACCAAAGTCCAGAAGCAAATGCTCCTCATTCTGATGTATCATCAAAAGTTTAGTAGCAGGGGCGCCTGGGTGGCTCAGTGGGTTAAGCCTCTGCCTTCAGCTCAGGTCATGATCTCAGGGTCCTGGGATCAAGCCCCACATCGGACTCTCTGCTCTGCAAGGAGCCTGCTTCCTCCTCTCTCTTTCTCTGCCTGCCTCTCTGCCTACTTGTGATCAATGTCTGTCAAATAAATAAAATCTTAAAAAAAAAATTTAGTAGCAGCCTAATTTCAAGTCATAATGCCTGTGTCATTCACCTCACTTCATTTCAACATGTGGGCATCTCACATCATCACAAGAGGAAGGGTGAATACAGTATAATAAGAGACCACAAGCACATAACTTTTATTACTACTAATATATTATTCTATTGCTTTATTAGTTATTGTTACTTAATTGCATGTATGTAGGTATATGTAGGAAAAAAACATAGTATATACAGAATTTGTACTATCCATGGTTTCTCAGGCATCCACTGGGGGTCTTGGGATATATCCCCTACAGATGGCTGGGGGAGTACTGTATTAAATAAACCTCTTTTGAGAGTGTTCCCTTTAATAAGAATAGTTACAAATAGATTTATTGTCAATTATAAATCCCCATTTTAAAAAGGCAATGTATTTTCATTCTAATTTTTGATAGGCCAGTTTGTGTGTTTTGTGACATGGAAAGAACCTGAAAGATGTCTTCTCATTGATCTAGTCATTTATCATTACTCTCTGCAATGTGTTTTAACAGTCTGAGGTTTCTCATGGCTTGAACTATGTTATCCCCAAATTCTTATGTTGAAGTCCTAACCCCTAATATGATTGTATTTGGAGAAAACTCTTAAAGAGATACTTAGAATTAAATGAAGAAAAACTCTTAAAGAGATACTTAGAATTAAATGAAGAAAAACTCCTAAAGAGGTACATAGAATTAAATGAAGGACCCTTAATTCAATAAGATTGAGGTCCTAATAAAGAGAAGAAAAAAAAAAAAAAACCAGCAGGACTGTGTGTATATGGAGAAAAAGACCATGTGAGGAGGAGAGAAGATGGCCGTCTGCAAGTCAAAGAGAGAGGCCTCAGGAGAAAACCAACCCACTAGCACCTGGGTCTCGAACTTCTAGTTCTAGATGAGAAAATAAAGTTTCATTGTTAAGCCACCAGCCTACTGTATTGCGTTACACAGCCTGAACTAATATAAGGTTGTCAATAACAACAATGACTTTTGTGAAACAAGAGACATTTAGATCAATAAAGAACCTTAGGGCTCACGTGGCTCAAGAGTTCTTAACCCAGAGCTCAAGAAACTGCTACAAAGAAGGACATCTCTTTGCACACCTCCAAAGGGGTGCCTTTCATACCTTAGTCTATGTAAATTGTGCCCCTTGAAGCTGCATAAGTCTACACTCCATCATTATTTAGTGTATAATCTCTGTGGGTGAGTGTAACAACCCTGAAAATGGTCTATAAAACTCCTTCCTGAAACGGCATTCAATTTCCTCTGGGAGTGCATGTTCTTTTTCTTCTCTTTCTTTCTTTCTTTTTTCCAGAAAGAAGGTCCAAAGATTTCTTCATATTTTCAAAAGAAGTTCATAACCCCTGGATGTTTAAGAACTGCTGATGACTTCAAATCCCTCATTTCACAGGTGAACAAAAACACAAACTATGACCACAGTGTCTCTCAAAGTCAGTTTGTTTAAAGGACATCTGACCCCACTTTGTTTGGGCTAGAAAGAGAATGTGCTCAAAGACACATATAAAAACACTAATAAAAATAACATCCAAACCTCCTGCCTCCTAATTTGAGAGCATTCCATGTATGAATGCTCAGACTTGAAATTATAGCTTTTAATGGATATGAATTTTGGGGGGAAGATTTTATTTATTTAAGTTGTTATGAATCTTAAGCTAGATAAAGTATTTGTGTCCTTCTGCCTGGGAATAGTCAAGAGACAGTGATTGATGAGAAGTCCATTTCCCTTGTGGTTCATCATTCGGCCTGGGGTCAAGCATAGAGGCCGGAGAGAGTGCGTGTGTACACACCCACACATGCGTGCATTTAAAGTGTGTAAATCCAACCTCCAGCTGCAAAGGTCTTTCAGATTGAATTCCAGCAGCAGTCTTACAGACAGGCTCTAAAAGCCAGTAGAAGAGGAGGCTGAGGGCTGCAAGGCTCCTCTTCTCCTCCCTCCCCTTGTACCTATCTGTGCTGATATCGACCCAGGAACCATCCACTTTCTCTAGGCCTCTGTGAATGTCAATAGCCATTTGCCTCCTGTGTAACACAGAGCTCACGCTCTCTCTGCTAGGAGAGCCTCTTAACGTGTACAGCCCTTGTAATCAGTGTGGCTCCCTCTCTGTCTGCATTGGCTGTCTTCCCTAATTCCTAAAACGGAAATGACCATCTCAACTTTTTAACAGAAGCTTTGTATCTCTGACAAATATTTGCTAAGATTGTTCTTCTACTCCTTTTTTAGCCAGGTCTCCAAACTCTGATCAGAAAGCACCTCCTACCCTGCTTTGCATACTGCAGGGTTTATGGGCATGGAGAGAAATTTGAGAACTGGTACTTCAGCTGATCTTTCGTAAAAATTGTGGGCAGGAGGGCCCAAGAGAATGAGAATGGATTATTTGTTCGTGAAAGAACAGACTGACCCAATCTTTCTTATGATTAACTTTATGCAACATGTGAGTGAGCATTCTGGGCCCTCCCCCATTTTCTCTAAAAAAAAAATTGTCTTCCCCTGTGTTTCCCTGCTGCTGCTTGGGATACTCTAAGACATAATTTAAGCTCCAAAACCATGCCTTTGTCCTCACTCCGATCTGACTGGCATCTGAGAGCCACAGGATGGGCATTTGGGAAAGAGGAGAGGCAAGAAGTAGGAAAAACAAACAAACAAACAAACAAAAAAAACCCTCCTTGACCACCAGTCCCCTGTCACCAGATTCTCAAAGCCCATGACCCTCTCCTTATTACCCTCTCTCATCTTTACTCCTTCTACCACACTATGGCTACAACTTGCCCATGGGGCTGGGGTCTTTGGAGACCAAGGAGAATAATATATGGTGCTGAAGGAGAAAATCTACTACAGAAGGTAAAATCACAACTTGGAGTCCTCTACTGTCTAGGCATGTCCTCAGTCTCTCCTCCGACCCCTGCATGCATAAACCCACCTTTGGACTTTGATCTCACCCACCTTCTTTCTGAACTGGACTCGTCCTTCTATTTCTACCTATTTTGGGCAATTAAAATCCTCAGCCCTAGCCCCCCCACCCCACCCCCAATGCTTCTTCTTCCATGAAATGTTTCCCAATCTGCAAGTCAGAACAAATCTCTCCTTCCCGTGCTGATACTGAATTTCTAGACAGGGACCAAACAGATTCTCTCCATGATGCTACTCTGCATATACCCCTGTCTTCTCTCCTTACCAAAGGTCTTGGCTATGGAAATGGCATCTCGCTTAACTTTGCTCAATTTCTGGTACATACAAGATTGGGTGCTCAATAAAAAAGTGTTGAATTTAATTGAACTATGTTCTGCTTTTATGCTTAATTACCACTGCAGGCCCACTCCTTCAGCCTTTATCCCTCTCTCTTCATCTCCCCAACGCCACTGCTTCTATTATTCTCCTCGAATGTACCCAACTCTCCTCTCCACTCCATCCCAGAGCATTTCATCCCCAGCACCTCCCCATTCCTTGTTCAGCCCCTTTCTTGTCCTGGAGTCCCCTCTTCACTCCCACCTTGACCCAGATACAGGAGCAACCCTGACTGGAATCTTTGGAGACAGAAGGTTCATGGCTGAGTAGACCAGATCTTGTTATCAAATCTGCAGTGGTAAGAAATGAGCTGTTAGCATCCTAAACTAGAATTCCAAATACATCCTTCCTTTAGAAAACACTTCCTCTATGGCCAGGACTTGACTATAGTAGCTCTAGACTAGGATACCTCAGGAATGTTCTGGGTTAGCAGGTATTTGAAATCTGGAAAAAGAATCCATTCTATCTCTGGGAAAATATAATCTGAGCTCTGAGAATCCATCAAGTAACTTTTGGAATACAACCCTTTTGAAAACTGAGGTCTGCCTGCTCTTCTGTTATGCTGTGGGCGGCAAGTGGGGCGGTGGTATGACTATGATATGGAGCTTTCTATTTTTGTAACGTGGCAAGGATGCTGAGGAATTCAGCCCCCAAACTGAGAAATGCAGAATAGCAGCAGATACTAAATCGTGCAGAGACAATATACACCTATGTTGTAGGTGGCTGTGGGGGTGGGGGTGAGGGACTTGTCAGAAGGACTCTTTAACACGGGGCTCTCTGTTTTCTGATGTAGCCTGAAATGGAGGAGAGTTTTCTTTTCCATTTTCTTCTTCTTTTATTAATCACTTTATTTTTCTGCTCTATTAAGGCATGCCTGCCATCCTTCCTATGTGTCAGGACCCCAAGGTTTGTCTTTCATGTTTCATTCTTACAGCATTACTCAATTTTGGCTAGACCTTCATAAAACAGAATGAGGAGAGATATGAATCCTCTTTAAATACATAGTGTATTATGTGTATTAATGACAAACATGACTGGCCACCCTTTAAGGCAATAATAAGGTAGATATATACTTTCACACATCACAGATATTGGAACAATGTGAAATCGTAAATACATTTACAAGGCTTGAAGAAATTCTAGGGCAATCCATAAGCAGTGTCTTTCATTCCACAGTTCAAATTCATCAGCAACTGACTTCTAGTACAATTAAGTGAATGACGCAGAACAGATAGGTAAAGAGAATGGAGGAGGAGAAGGAATCAGAAAAGTGAAATTTAAGACTTGATTCTTACCAAGTTCTAACCTCCTTATGTTACATAATGAAGATAGCTCAGTGCTCCATCTAGAAGATCCCAAAATATCAGTCTTGGACTCAGTTTTCATTCAATATTATGACTACAAGCTGAAGAAGAAAAACTTAGTATATGTATATATAGGAAACACGAAAGCATTACTCTATTGATACTAGACCCACAACGATGGTCCCTGCACAGAAGGATCTTAGAAAAACACCAGAGAACATAGAACTTTTGCAATAGAACAGGTTCTTCCTTCGAGAGACAGAAGTTTTCTGTGTTTCTGTTTGAGACAATGTGAATCAGAAGGTAGAAAAAAAGGTTGGAAGCAGAGCTTAGAAGAAAAACCAACATCTCCCCTCCTGTGGCTGGAAAACAGCAGATAAGGAAGTCGGGTCCTTCTGACACAGTGTGTTCCTTATTTAACACCATAAACAAAAGCTCACAGACTTTCCTGCCTTATCAAAGGACTAACCTAAAGACGGGACACTGGGACCACCTTACAAGTGAAAACATGGTGACTACACAGTGATTCTGGTCTGTTTGGTTGCCTCTTATCGCTTTGTGCAAATGTGCCAACCCGGGATGCCTACAGAAGAACCTAGAAAACGAAAGGGAAGGAAAAAAAATAATAAAAACAAACAAAAACACAAACTATGACCACAGTGTCTCTCAAAGTCAGTTTGTTTAAAGGACATCTGACCCCACTTTGTTTGACATACCAAACAACACCTCCATTTTGTTGTATTCCTCAAAGGGAGAGATGTGAGTTTGGAAGAACAGACCAGATTTCCTTTTCTAGCAATGCTACCTTCACTTAGCCACATACCCCTCCTTTTTTCATCTATTTGTTTTTTTCCGCTGAGGTAAGTGTTTTTATTTGGGTGTCTGATTCACACAAGGCAGTAGTAGGACGAGGTGAGCGCAATGTCAACTCCAAACAGAAAGGAAGGACCAGTTAAGTAAGTTTGTCACCAACAATGAGCCAAGAGCTGAAAGCTTGCTGGTTTCATTTCCACACAAAACCTGAAGAAATAAGCCTCAGAGAAATTATAAAACAACAGCTTTGGAACTCCTCTAGTTATTAAGTAACAGCACTGAGATTTGAATTAAGGAAAAGAACGGAGTCTGAATGTGTAGAAACTGAAGGAGAACAGATTGTTTTAAAATTTTTTATGGCCTTCTGCAGAGAGTTTTAAGCATGAATGTGGTACAAAGACACCAAATGAGCTGGTGGAGGAGGGCGAGAATTTACTATGATGAAGATTAAGAACCTGATGCTACAAATTCTGAAAACCAGAAGCAGAACTGACCCTACATTTGGATCCCAAACATTATTATCTTCAACAGGTCAATTTCCTTGGTCTTATAAGAAGTCCTTGATTGTAAAGATTTAAAACATTACAAAAGACAATAGTCATGATGTGTGTGTGTGTGTGTGTGTGTGTGTTTTTCCAGGCTGTTTTTGGTTAAATAACAGAAAAGTTTAATACTGAATTTGAAGAATCATTCATCTGATTGTAAAATTTCTTGGCTTCTTAGTTTCTAAAGGATAATGTGATAATTCCACAGGGGGTAAGAGTTTGTATGTACCTCTTATTTCATTCATTTAAAAGTCAGATGTTACTTACATCTGTTACTTACATTAAGCTGGATATGATGGTCTTCCCAAGAAAGGTCATTTCTTCTCCTAAGTTTTCTGACTTCTCAAATGAACAAATATATTCCAACATGCATTTGTTGTTGATAAAATTTCTTCATGACAGACATCCACTGCCAATACCATGGCTTCACTACACCACCATCACCTTTCTGCCATCAGGGATAAGTCCACAGAACTTCTAGCACGTGCCTCTTTAAACAGCTGACATCTGGAGGAACTATCTGATATTTGTTACTTACACTCCACTCAGCATGAACGGAGGATGGCAGGGAATTTAGCAGCATGTCTTATTTTTAAAATATCTCACACCTCCCCCACGCCCTCCCTGCCTTCAGAGAGAGTTTTAAGCAATACACTCTTATGTTCTGCTGCATGAGCCTACCACCTTCTTCCCAGACATGCAAATGCTTTAAAAGAGGGCCCCGAGCTTTGATCTAATGCCAAGGTGGGCCACCCAAATTAAATACAAATAAGACAGCAGCCAAACTCTCTTCATTTCAGGGATAAACTAAGAAGTGAACTTATAAATCTAAAGTCAGTCTCTACTGCTTGTCGTCTCTGTCTATCTCTTGTCTCCTAGTACCTCTCTCTCTCTCTCTCTCTCTCTCACACACACACGTATGAGCTCTAAACATTGCCTAATAAAAATCTGCCCACTCTTTCACTGCAATCATTCCAAAGGAAAATCATTAGCAGGTTAAGAGAATTAAGTTGACTTGACAAAACTAATGGGACTTTTAAAATCTAATTGTGACCTGAGAGAAAACCACCTGCTTTGCTTCTGGCTGATTAGGCTGCCCCAAAACTACCCTTCCCTATTCCAGCTGCTATGAGGTCAGATAAACAAATGCCAGCATGTTAATGCTGGGCACTTAAGCTCTTGGAGAATCTAAACGGTGAAAACTGCCCCTAATATTTATTTAGTATCTGTTCTTTGGGGTCTCAGAGCAAATTTAACTCAGAGGTGTGTGGAGGTGCTAGGGGGCGCTCTATTACAGGAAATGGCATTAGAGATTTAGCATGGAGCCTATGGAATTGGGGAGTTCTGCGTAATTGCTAACAGTTCAATAAGGGTTATCACAGAAAGTGGTGATACTCAATGTTGACTAATAACAGTAAATATTATTAGGAATAGTGCTAACAAAAACAACTCCAAGAGTTTGAGAATTTCTCCTTTCCTTGGAAACAGCTCATAGTATTTTATGGGATCAAATTCTGTAATTCTTTATAACTTTCCTTTAGGTACCTAAACTGTTCTTCTGGGAGGTATTGTGTGTGTGTGTGTGTGTGTGTGTGTGTGTGTGTGTGTGTGTGTATGAGAGAGAGAGAGAGAAGAGAGAGGAGAGAACCCCCCAAAAAAGGATATATTTAATTTGGGAAAACAAAGTATTCATCCTCAAGCAATCCTGAGATGAAGTTTTGTTTTTTCCCTTTCCAAGAGTGAGTATGATATTATTTTTATGAACTCTCTAGTAATGTGCCCCAGATTCCCCACAGCAAATATTCAATCCTGATTCTAAGCGTTCAAAATTGGGAAAATCTGGTTGAATCATCCTCTGCTTCAGAAATGGAGGATACCAATCTAAGGCAGCACTGTCAACCAGCTTCTTGAGCAGACTTAAAATCCATTGTCTGGAGAAGAAAAAGATGTACCAGGGAGTTATCGTAATTATCATCTCTTTGGTCTTCAACTACCAGGTCTACGGTGTATCAATTTCAGAGTCTATGATCCTTGCATATAATAGGGTGTTGAAAATTTCATTTAAGCATTTGGACATAAGCAAAGGATAGTAAAAATAATTAACATTGTTTTTACTACATGTCAAATATTGTGATACGTCCTCTTCCATTATCTCATTTAACCCTGACAACAATTTATAATAGCTACAATTATCCGAATTTTTAAAGAGAGAAATTGTGGCTTAGAAAGGTTAAGCAACTCAGCCAAGGTTACACTGAGATTAAATAGTAGGATTTGAACCCCATGTCTCTGGCTGTGGAAGTCACACTATTGATCTGTACCATATTCGGCCTTTTAGTAATTACCCATCAAACATCTGGGCATAGTAAACAATCTGTATGTATTAGCTATAATTAGCTAGGATAATTCCCTCATGCTAGGATGATCTGACTTATTGTGGAGAACGCATGTGTACCACTTGAACACCAGGGAAAATTCCTTTGCAGTTATAGAAGCTAGAAACATCGTTGAACCAGATGGCCTGCGCCACATCCCAATAGAGTGACTTTGGGTTCTTTCTGTGCAATGAGTTTAGGGGAATGAAAGAAGATAAGTTTCATTTCAAAATAGGGCCAGAAAATCCAGGAAAGCATCTAGAAAAGAAATAAGTGAGTTGTATCTTTGAATGAGGGATGCTATTCCATTTCAATGAAATGGGCCTTATATCAAACAGTGTCCTTTGTGGGGATTTGGGAGTACAGGCAAAATTGTCAAGCAAAAGCAGGTGAATAATGTGAAAGGAGAGGTGGAATCAAAAAGACATCTCTTCAAACAAAGAAACAAAGCAAAAACTATGCTTCCCAAAGCACTAGTAGGTTTTTGTGATTTTTTTGTTTTGTTTTGTTTTTAACTTGAGTTCTCCCTCTGAAGCTTGCAATGTAACACGATTGTTTCTACACGGAGTTCTTTCTTTTTCTATCAGATGATTGCAGCTAAAGTGGTCTGAGGCCAGCACATAATGAACTTTGCCTGGGAGACAAGAGTCCTTGATCCAATGGTACGGCAACTTCCTCTTGGCCTGCTTGTGTGCTCCTCACCTGGTTAGTACTTCTTCAGCATAAATGATCAAAGCTTCTTCGGGAGGAAATAAAGAAACATACTGAATGTCTCTCCTTCCTTGAGCTTGCAAAGCAGAGTGAGGAGATTAAATATTCCTTTTCAATGTCTAAAACTGTCTCTGAAAAGTTACCAAGGAGTCTCATTAAGTAACAGTAGGCAAATGAGATATTTTCGCCATTACTTGAGACCAACTGATCTTGTTTATTTATTTATTTTTCTCTAACAGGTCACAGATTTCTGGAAGTGAGTTTCTGCCACACAGTCCTCAGGATCAGCCAGGATAAATGAAACATTCTTCAGGCATCACTGCATATACGCATTCATGCAGCTGTCATAGCAACATGGGCCATTCTGCTGATCTTTTCTCTGAGTAGGGCTGACAGCACTTTCAGAAGACAATCTTCAGGTTGCACCCTGCGTGTCTTGAGAGACACATATGGCTCTCAGACCTACCCACTCTTGCTTATAGGAAGAGAGGTGACCAAGAAAAACAATTTATACCATGGGATAGAAATGATGAGAAATGGATCTATTCACTTTACAGTCTTCTTATTTTTTTAGATGACATAATGCTGACCAAATAGAAGCAAGTCCATGAACTAAAACCATGAAGGTATCAATGTACCCCATTTAGGAGAACTCTGCAATTTGCTGCAATGCATTTGTTTGATTAGCAAGACGTCCAGTCTTGCCCCAGGATCTCCTTCTCCACTTATTCTCTTTAGAAATTCCTGAGTGGGAGAAGAGCTTCTTACATCCACCAGATTCCAATCCCATGCTCTAGAGGCTGTGTGTGTCCTGAACGCTTGGATTCTGCCCTCCATCGAGCTGGCAACCACATCTAGACTACTGCCTTCTAGGGCCCTTGTCTCTCATAGCCAGCAGCAAAACATCTTCCTCCCATCCAAACACAGTGCTCTCAGAGACCTCTCCCTCAGAACAGTAAAGCCCTTAGTGACACTTTCTTTCCTTTGTAAAAAACCTTTTCCCCCAAACCCAAAGACGATACAAGAAGAGAAGATCCAAGGATGTTTAGAACCAGCTTCAAACTAACTTGGAAACACTTTCTTTCTTGAACATTCTAGTCACACTACCTAGTCTAACCGATGGGTCAGGCTGTATTTGCACGGCTGGTAAGTCTGCCTTGGGGACCTCCTCTGATCTCCTTTTGGTCTGAGCTCCCTCGGGGCCTTCAGGTCTTTACAAAATCTCTGTGTGAGTGAACTCCGTGGGTTCCATGTAAACTAATGCATGCAGCTGAACAACTGTGGCAGTGCATTCATTTTCTTGACAGTTAAAAAGTTCTCCAAAAATTGTATGAAAAGGAGGAGGTTCCTCTTTGCAGAACACAGCGGGAAGGTGTGTTCTAGCTCCATAAGCTGGTAGGGTAGTCTTATTTCTGCCCTTACCAGCCCTTATTCCTCTGTTGTGTTTGTCATTGGTTTGGAGGCCTCGTTCACTTCTTTCCGTGCAACTTTTGCATTTTCCAATTCCCTCTGAAATCCAGTCAACTTTCTCTTAGATTTGAGGTATACCTGCAATTATGCCCCAATCTCCACTCCCCACCCCCATGACACACATACACATATCCTGTCTCTATTCACCTTCTGTTCTCTCAACATCTAATGTCCTTCATACTGATCTTTAGGGAAACCATCTATGCTAAAATGAGATTCTGCTGCAGTTTAAATAATTAGCATGATGGGAAGAAATAAGATATCAACCATAGGATCTCACAGAAATAAGAGGAGGGAAACTGTTTTCCATATAAATATCTCTGGTAATTAAAAAGGAGCGAAAATGACAGAAGTAGAGTGAAAAACAAATGAAAAGGAAACAGATTTCATTTCTAAGCCTGATAAGTCAGAAATGTTTCCTCCTAAGAAGGATCCTCTATTAAGATCCTGGAAGATAAATTCAATTTCTGGTTATTATGCATTAGTGTTATGCCAATCACCTTGACATCCAGATGTACTCCACTTGAAAAAAATGGAGTTGGAGGCATCTGATTTACCTACTCTAATGGGCAAGATCTTTGGTTAAGACAATGGGCTAAGTGACTACAGACTAAAGACACAGTTCTTGCTTGGTGGAAGGATTTGGCTACCCAGTGTGATAAGCTCTAAATAAGAGTATTGTCAAACAAACAAACAAAAAATGAAGGTAATGGTGCAATGAACCTGACAATGTCTCAGTCTCAAATATTTCTTCGGTTGGTCTTCCATTACCTGTCATTTAAAAAATGTGTTCCCACCAAGGCTCTATCCTTAATTATATTATTCCATATTCTCCCCCTGGTGACCCCATATGAATCATCCTGTGGATTCAGCTACTACTTTTAAGTAGAGAACCCCAGATCTATATCTCTAATCTTATCCAACAATCTGAGTTATAATCACTTGCTGGATCTCTTACATATAGATGACCCTGATTTACCATTTTCATTATTATGTTCCACCTCTTCTCAAACTTACCCCAAACTTAATATATGTTCCTTACCTTAGTTAATGACATCACTATTTTTCCATTTACTCAGGCACAAAATTTTAAACTCCTTCCTTGCTCGGCTCCTCTCCCTCTTAGCTAAACTTTATAAACTGCAGAACTGGCTATCTCCATAGTATTATTCATCTTTGGATCCTCGGTCCCATTCCCAGAGCCTGATTCTGCCCCTCAATACCTCTTTGTCTGAACAAATACAGAAGACACAGATACAGTTTTAGTTGCTGACTCTTTCTTTGAACAGGGCCTGCTTCACAGTTCCCCCAGAGAAATCTTCCTAATATACAGGTCACACAATTTCACCCCTTTGCTTAAAATCTTCCAGTGAGTACTCAACACCCACATGCAGAAAGTTCCAAATGCAAAAACCTCTGGAGTGTGCAGTAGGGCTGGTATCTGGATAGGGGCAAGTGAGAAAGATAACGAACCCTAATAGGCCTCGTGAGTGATAAAGCATTTGTATTTCAACCTAGGGTGATTGAAGAACCACCTGGAGGGTGTTAAGTGGGTGCAGAAATTGATCATATGTGGACTTGAGAAGGTTCGCTCTGGGGCTGGGCTACTTCAGAAGCATTTAAAAACATCACACACTATGAGGGAGTAGGGTGGGTGACAAATCGTGAAATGTGAATTTGGAGTGTTCTTCATAAAGGCCAACACACACACACACACACACACACACATACACACTTTCATACGTACAACTTAAAGCATGGCAGTGTAGAATAATAAAGGTAGAAAATAGAAAAATTCCCACATTTTTCAAGAGTTGTGGACATAAGGCTGAAGAGCAATATAAATACAAGTTAAAAATAAAAACCTTATTTATGTAAGCAAACTTTGGGAGAAAAATATACAAAATGTGAAAAATAAAAGTAGGGAATGGATCCGATGAGAAATGCCAAAAAGGAAGGTAGCTACCTTGCTTTTAGCCATTTCCACTTTAAAATGAGACTGAAAATGTTAGAAGGGAGAAATACTTATTTTGAATTAGAAAAAAAAAAAAATCAGGTGTGATTTTCTGCCAGGGAGATTATGTGTGGGGAACCTTGTTGGTTTTCTTTGCAGAAAAAGACCTACAATGGAAGGTCCTGTGGATGAAATGGTTTGATGGGTTTGCGGAAAGTGGGCCTGTGAAATGGGGACATGGACAGATTGTTCTACTACTGCTGCCTATTAGTATGACAATAGACCTTTCACTAATTTTTTTTTTTCTTTTCTTAACCTCTTCTTGATTTAGTGACATTTAATGTCAGAAATGAGAAGTAAGGCTGCAGGACTTAGAAGCAACGTTTTATTCTGGGTCCCCAAGCTGGAAGTCCTTGATTATTCATCTTTACTTGGGAGTAAGGATATTTAGTTACCAGAGGGATGAGGAATGTAAGCAGAGAATGTGGAAGGGGAGGAAAAGAGATATGATCATGAAATAATAATATGTAACAAGTCTAATTTGGAATGCCCTTTCCCTCTCCTTTATCGCATAGGCTAAACCATCAAAATGACTCCAGAGTTCAAGCAGGTAAAGTGAATGCGTGAAGTAGGTTGGACTTAAGAATTCTAGTGTTCATGGGGCACCTGGGTGGCTCAGTGGGTTAAGCCTCTGCCTTCAGCTCAGTTCATGATCTCAGGGTCCTGGGATGGAGCCGGGCATAGAGCTCTCTTCTCAGCAGGGAGCCTGCTTCCCACCCTCCTCTCTCTGCCTGCCTCTCTGCCTACTTGTGATCTCTGTCAAATAAATAAATAAAATCTTTAAAAAATAAAAAAAAAATTCTAGTGTTCAGGCATTTTCATATGTAGTTACTATTAGAACTGGCCATCAGCTGTGCTGTTGGGGAGGTGGTAGGAAATGCTGGGGCTGCAGCCACCTGAAGAATGTCTAAACCCACCGCCATTGACTGATCTCTGGCAAATTTTGTGTCATGGAAATGCAGGCCCAGTATTGCACTGTCTTCTGATTTTCCAAGAATATATAATGATTTTTCATTTTTATTGGAAATATCCCATTTCCAAAATGTTATCTCAAAATTACTTTTCAACCTTGTTGGAACAAATACAACTCATCTGTAAGCCCCATCCAGCCCAGCTTTATACTAACTGCTACCACTAAACTGCAGAGCAGGGCAGACTTAACCTGTCTCTTTCACTTCCTGTGACTTCTATTTCCGTTCAAATGCCTAACTTTTAAAGGCCATGATGTGAGAAGAGACAGAAAGGTGTGTCAAGATTGGCTGTTTGCATATTTGAGGACTAAGGAAGGGTGAGCTTCGTGCTACGTTTGACCAGGGGGAGAGGACAGGTGGGTGTCCCAGGCAATGCATGTCAGCAGAGCTCTGGACAGAAGTGACACCGCCACCATTTATGCCAAACACTCTCATTAAGGGCATTTCATTTGATTTCCTGAAATTACTCTGTATGTGAGAGAAGATGTGTATAAAATTCTGGAACTGAGAAAAGGCTAATCAAGCTGGATTAGAAATCTGAGTTTCCTTGGCCAAAATCACACATGCCTAGGCCACACCATTTCAGCTTAACAAGGATCAGAAGTAACTCAACTTCCTTTGCAATGTTTGCTATTTGATCCAGGCCTGGGAACAGGCTACTTTATGAAAATTCCTCCTGTAGGAAGAAAGGACTGGAAAACACACACACACACACACATAAAAATTCACACACTACAATGTTTGAAGTTTTTCTTTTCTTTTCTTGTTCTTCTGGTCTTTGTGAAATGCTCTGAGAAGCAGAGCTATACTCTGCAATAGAAATGACAACTTTATGAAAAAAAAGTCTGACTACTTTTTTTATGAAAAAGGGGTTGACCTGCTATCGCTGTGGTCTTTCCAGCGCCAGTGATCCCGTTGTGCAGCTCCTAACACTGTATCAAGCCTGTAACACTATCCCTCCCTCCTTCCGCCCCTCCCTGGCTCCCTTTCCTTTTTCTTCAAAAACGCTCTTGAGTGTTTTTCTGTGATGAATGCTGCCCAGAGATGAAAAACCATGACTCCAACCTCCCCAAGGACTAGGAAAGCAGGCAGAAATTGAAATGAACAGGAAATCAGAGAATGGGATCTAGAACATAACATGGGCTAGGAATCCACGCAACAAAAATGAAACTCATCTTTAGAAACAAGAATGTTAGGGGCGCCTGGGTGGCTCAGTCTGTTAAACATCTGCCTTCGGCTCAGGTCATGATCCCAGGTTCTTGGGATCCAGCCCCACACTGGGTTCCCTACTCAGTGGGGAGTCTGCTTCTCCCTCTCTTTTTGCCCCTCCCCCAACTCGATCTCTCTCTCTCTCTCTCTCTCTCTCTCGCATATAAATAAATAAACTCTTTTAAAAAAAAAAGCAAGGATATTAGATTCCATTTATTACAAGTTTGCTATCTGCTGTGCCCTGTGGAAAACATGTAATATAACTCATCTGATCTAGTCATGAAAATAGTTAAAATCTGGGCTTTAAAATTTACTGTTTTACTGATAAGGAAACTGAAGTTTAGAAAGGATGGCTATCTTGACCAAGATACCATAAGAACTCATTTGTTCTCCTTTTCTCTCTCTCTCTCTCTTCCTCCATTCTTCTCTTTCTCTTTTCCAGTCTGTCTCTGTCTCTGGATTCTGCAGAGTCAATGACTTACAGCATGTACAGCATGTTACATGGTGTGTGGCAACATCATAACTTCTCAGTAATGGTGACTGTCATTGCTTGGGTGCATCAGGGAAGGCTTTTCAGGGGAGGTAGTGCTTGACCTAGAAATTGAAAGATGCTCAGGTCAAGTAGCTGTGACATTTTTCATTTCATTTCATATTTATTAGGAACCTGGTGAGATGGGTATCATTAACCTCACCTTTCAAATGAGGAAACCAAAGCTCAGCAAGTTTAAAAAACTGGCTCAGGGCCAGGAAGCTGGCAAGCTGGAGGCTCGTGACTGGGACCCAACTGTCCTAATTCAAAGGCTAACTTTCTGCTATTACATCTCTGCCCCGATGGCTTTTAGACCCAACAGTTGAAACCCGTAATCCTTTAGTAAAAGCAGAGCGAAACACAGAAGAGATACCAGCTTCTTATTAATCCTTTTTCCCTGAACTATAGCCTTTCCCTTGGAGAGATAAAAGATACATACAAATGAGTAAGAATCATTGCCTATTCAGTAATATTTCCAATATGTGCTTGTAACTTCTCGAGTAACTGAAATAATTACATGAAAGAAAGGAAGGGGAAAGAACCTGGTGCAAAGTGTGTATTTGCAGGAAGGTCTTCTTAATGAGCTCTCTGTGCAGTACATTTTGTTGTCTGTAAAGGAAAGGTGTGAACAGAGCCAGTGCAGATCTGCTAAGAATTAGTCCAACTTGCTCCCATCAATTACACTGAATTTTCTGGCAAACCTCTCTACAGCTCATGGGAAATTTCCTGACAGGATGCTAATAAATCTACCTAACCTTGTCACCCCCCCCAATATGCCAAATTTGCAGTATTCAAGATAAATAACATTCATGCATTATAAGACTGAACTTGACATCTCAGAATTTCCATAAGGCTCTGGCAGGTTAATGAGTGATTTTTTTTTTTTTTTTTTGGGTGCATGTCTCCAGAGCATAAAAGAAAATGCTTGTCTTCAGAAAAGCACCAAATTGGCAGACAAAGTGTTTTGTTGATGGGCCCATTTGAGATGCCAGTAGCCTGGGATTGGGAGGGATCAGGCCATGGTCATATGGTATGTGTGCAATACAGTGCCAAGTTGAGGAGCGTGCAGCGAATAATGTGGAACATTATTCTGGACAGATATACTTAAAAAAAAACCCTCAAATGCCTAGATCTTGTGACCCATCTGCCAAAATCAAAGCTGGTATCTGTAGGTTTATTTTCTACCTGAATCATTAACTTCCCGTTGCAGAAAGGAAATTGATCAGAAGCTAGAACCAAGCTTATTGCCCAAGGGCAAGAGTGAGTATTGGGTCCAAGAAAAACAGGTAGCTTTGCTTGGTGATGTTCCTAGGTAATATACTGTGGGTAATGATAGTGTGGCCTCTTTGCTAAGAGCTGAGCTCTGAGGCCAGAGAACATGGGTTCAAATCTCTGCTCTGCGTCTTTCAAAGTTTTTAAAGCAGTAATAGTAATCGCATACTTTCCACTGGATTGTTTTAAGAATAGGATTCACTGGGGCACCTGGGTGGCTCAGTGGGTTAAGCCTCTGCCTTCAGCTCAGGTCATGATCTCAGGGTCCTTGGATCAAGCCCCGCATTGGGCTCTCCGCTCAGCGGGAAGCCTGCTTCCCCCTCTCTCTCTGCTCTTAAGTTCCTGTCTGTTAATAGTGTGATTCCCAATGGTGGACATAAGGATGTCATAATCCATTGTAAAATAGCCTTCACTGTTACTGTCCCAGTAGAGAAAGCACATAATGAATGAACCACAAGTTCCTTCTCAGAAAATCCTTCCTTCCAGGAAGATGCTGCAAAAGAGCATTGCGGGGGTGGGAGAGTGGGGGTGCATGCCCCCACTGGAACTGAAAGGGATTTTGCCTCAGATTTCTGGTCTTGCATTTCCTAATGATCTCAGCAGAAGACCTCATCAGAAGACTCTAAAAGGAAAAACACAGAACTAAAAGGAAATCCCACTAGAACTTTCATCAAAATTGTAGCTATTCCCCCACCTGGAGGTAACGACCCTTATTCCCATTTAGGTCCTAGGTAGAGTAAATACGTTCTATGCCTTTTATGAGCCTTGTTTTCCTCATCTGGGAAAGAGGTGGTAATTAATTATCCAGCTTTAGGGTTGTGATAAGGATTTAATTTTAATTATGAAGGTGAAACATATTAAAAGTTTCTGGCACAAGAAATCCTCAAGAAGTGTCACTTTTGTTGTTGCTCTTCTCATCGTTTTCAGTAACAAGCTAATAACAAAAAGACTTCGGTATTACCAACCATCGTCTTGTTCCATGTAAGGAGAGTCCTCCAAATCTTCCCTTGTGACACACCCAACCATAAAAATACTGGTCGGGCAAAAGATAATTGTTTTTACTACAGGTTTTCTGGGATTTGTGCCGTTTTTCCAAGTAAATTCAAATGTGGTTTAAATAAGAGGCTGTGGATTTTGTAAAGATAAATAAGGACACACACACACACACACACACACACACACACACATACACACATACACTCTTTTTAAAATTTTATTGCATGGACCCAGTTGGGAGAAACAAGATTTCACTTTTAGATTCCTCACCTGTATGGCATAGGTATAATGAAAATACCTGTCAGGGAAAGTAATGTGTTTAATATCGCACCAGTCTTAAACATCAGCAGAGATTTCTGTGTATTGCAAATAATTCCATCACCAGCCCATATTACAATGCTCTGTGTTTTATCTGTGGTAGGATGATATCACTATGTCAAGCATGAGGAAAGGATGTTTTATGAGATTGATGTGGGGAAACACAATGACAAGTACATAAAAAGGGCAGCCAAAGATGCCACAGAGTTGTCAGAGGAAAAGGCCGGGATCGTTCATGGGTGTGGCCTGAGTTAATTCTTTTCCCACCAAGGTTTCCAGAGACTGTCAAGGCCTGTGGCTTTTATCAGGGAATTGAAAGAAGATAAAACAACACTGATTCTTTTTTTTTTTTTTTTTTGACAGAGATCACAAGTAGGCAGAGAGGCAGGCAGAGAGAGAGGAGGAAGCAGGCTCCCCATAGAGCAGAGAGCCCGATGTGGGGCTTGATCCCAGGACTCTGAGATCATAACCCGAGCTGAAGGCAGAGGCTTTAACCCACTGAACCACCCAGGCGCCCCAAAACAACACTGATTTTAAAAAGGCCTTTCAGCAACTGCTGGTGCCTGGTTGGTGAATCACAGGTGAAGGCTGTCAGGGAGCCTAAGGGAGACAAATATTAGTGTTCCAGGGTGAACTAGGGAGACGTTTCCACGACCCTAACTTTACAAGGTACCATGAGGTGGAGCTTCTTTGAGACCTGAAGCATGATTGGAAGGAGGCAGGCAGATTTTTCTAGAGACAAGGACGTTGCATGTGGAGAAGAAAAATGGTGATTTTCAATCTGGATGGGTATATTATTTTTCATTTTTTTTATAATGTTCAAATAAATTCTTACTCTTAGTGCCCTATGTTTCACCTTTGTTATCTCTTCTCTTCATTTTCCTAATAGCCGCTAAATGTTCGCCTTACCCTTCCCTTCTTCCTCTTTTATTTCCTTCTGTATAACCAGTGGTCTTAATTCCCTTCTATAAAAGCCTCAGCTTCAGTAGCGACCATATAAAGCCACACACTATGTCCTCATTGTTATTATTTAGTACTCCTTTTTATATTTTGCACACATAGAACCAAATTAACTAGTTCATATTCCCAGGGTAAATCCCACACCTTTTCCCCGCTGTGTACTTGCCATACTATCCCCATTACTTCAAATGCCTCCCTTGTGTTTCTTATCTACGTGAATATATCCTTCAAAGGACAGATCACATAGAATTTCATCCACGAAGCTGTCTCGGATTACTTCAGATTTACAAATTCCTTGCCTTTGAAATTCCATGACATTTGATGTGTATCTCACTAATCTGTTTTTTTTTTTTAATTCTAATCATTACATATACGTACTGAAATACAAGGTCGTTGAGGGTAGGGTCTAAACCCTTAGTCATGGGTCAGAGAGTGAGCCTACCTCACAATGGCTCTTAGTAAATACTGGCTGAATGAATTCTAGTATATATTTTTATCCACTTTAGTATCTTGTACAGTGCATATAGGAGGTGCTCAAAAAATAATTATTGATGAAATAGATCAAATTAGGAAAGTCCCTGAAATGCTGAAGATACCTTTGTATATAAAAAGAAACATGAGATGGCAAATTCTGGCTTTAGTTATAAATTACTTATCTTCATGTAGAACTAAATGATTACATGTGGCTTTTATTTCCTTTGTTATCTTGGTTTTACTAAATTTTACAATAACTGTATATGATATTGTAATCAGAATATAATAAATGCTACTTAAAAATTTTAAGCATATCCTAAACAATATTTTTGATCATTCCATAATATTCGAATTTGTACATAGTCTTTTCTGTTAAGTCTATAATAAGTGGTTGTTAAAAAGTCCTGTTCTTTAAAACTTCCTTCTGAAAAAAATTAAAACTAAACCATATAAAAAACCTGAAAAAAAAAAGAAAGAAAGAAAGAAAGAAAGAAAGATGAGAAAGAAGAGGGGAGAGGAGGAAAAGAGGGAGGAAAGGGAGAGGGAAGGGGAAGAGAAAGCGGTAGGGGTAGGGGTGAAGATCAGAAAAAAGAAGAAAAGAATTTCCAATTGGCATGTTAACATATTCTAATTTGCAAAAGCCTTATTTTTCAGGAAATGTGGGTCAAGGTCTTGATACAGCATGAGTAGCTGTTTCCAAAATCTACTTGCCCCTAATTTGTTTAGCTGCATTGTGAACAATTGTACACTCGTGGCTTGGCATCTGGATATAGGGTATTGCTTGCTGAAGCAAATATCTCACAGTGATTTCAAGTAGGGACCCAAATACCACAGAGATATGCTATTTACAACATGCTTTCTCTGGAGCTGCTTCTGAGGGATACTTGGGAAAAAAATCACTTCAATCTCCCAATTATACATAAATATTAGAAACACAACATGAGTAAGCCTTTCACTCAATGATTAGAAACCACATCTGGAAACCACCTGCATCAGAAGCCCCTGGGGTGACTGTTAAAAAATGCGGATTCCTGGCTATATTCCAGCCCTACTGATGAATTGCATTGCAGTGTCCTTATAAGGAGGAAAATAGGTTATATTAGTAATATCTACCATTTATTTCATTTCATATATATAATCATAGTTCTTGGCCCTGAAAGGTAAGAGGCTTTCAATTTCTTTTTTTTTTTTAAGATTTTATTTATTTAATTGTCAGAGAGAGAAAGAGAGAGAGAGAGCACAAGTAGGGGGAGCAGCAGGTAGAGCAGGTAGAGGGAGAAGCAGGCTCCCTGCCAAGCAAGAAGCCCAATGCAGACTCGATTCCAGGACCCTGGGATCATGACCTGAGCTGAAGGCAGCCGCTTAATTGACTGAGCCACCCAGGCATCCCCCTCCCTTTTTAAAAAACATTTTATCAATTTCTGATATCTATTAGAGATATCAACTTTTTTTCAAGTTCGCCTTCTTTCCTGGGCCACAGATCCAAACATGCAACTTGTACTCCTCAAGTCCTTCATATCCTAGTGGGAGAACATGTCAATGTGTAAATATGAACAAAGAGATGGAGAACTGTCAGATGTATAAATAAATAATTTAGTGATTGATGTATTTGGTATGTAACTAATCTAAGTACTTATATACTCAATCTGTCTACAACCCAGACTTGCTATATAACTCATAAGGCTGAGTAAATCAAAATGTGCAAAATGCTCTTGTTTAACCCCGTATCATTCCCTCTCAGGTAGTGGAAAGTAATAGTCATTTTAATTATACAATATGGATTAGGGAGTTTCCTTGTATGCCCAAATGTCACAGCAAGCCAAAGGGAGATAAAAGTTTCCTGACCCTTTTATCCAATTATTTTCCTCTTATTCCTGCCCTTTACTGTCCATCTGGTCTTGATTGGCTACTCAGAAGTAGGGTTTTTTCCTCCTCCCTCTTACACAAATATAGGTATCCTATCTTTCATGTTGTATAAAAGATGCCTTGAAAAGTTGAGTATAATCTGAGCTCTCATAAATCAAATTCTGAAAAGAAGAAATGCTAGAATGGAAGACAGGGTAGAAGTGGAGATTAGTACAGTTTGAATTTTTTTACAGTTTATTATCTTCTCAAAACTGAATAATTTTTTTAAAAAATTACTTAAATACTATTTTAATGCAACTGAAAAACTGACCTGGAAAAGAACTCTGCATAAATTAAAATACAAGATAAGATACTGATGTAAACACACACTTCATCACTTCGATGGGTCCCCTCATCTTAGTTTATATGTGTGTGTGGGGGGTATAAATTTATGTAAAGCTTATATGCATAATATTTTCTAAGTATACTTTTTCCAAATTGTGCTCCCAGGAACTGGTTATTAGTAAGTATTATATCAATGAATGTTATCCAATGAATGGTCAAATGAATTCAAGAAACCTTGAATTAAACAAAGTTGAAAATGTGTATGTATAACAAAACTTGGCAGAACCTTTAATTTGCTAACATATACTATGAATATCTAAGGGCAGGAACAGATTTCAAAAGCTTTCCAATACAGATCTTCCTCAACTTATGATAGGGTTATGTTCCAATAAACCCATCATAAGTTTAAAAATCTAAAGTCAAAATGCATTTAATACACCTAACCAACCAAACATCACAGCTTAGCCTTCCCTACCTCAAACATGGTCAGAACACTTACATTATCTGTGCAGACTCATCTAGCACATCTAAACACCTAAAACCTGGTCTAAAATAAAATGTTGAATGTTGAAAATTTCAAATTCAAAATTTCAATATTGAAAATATTGAATAGCTCAATAATGTAATTTATTAACTACTGTACTGAAAGAGGAAAATGGAATGGACGTATGGGTACAGAATAACTGTACGTGTATAGGTTGTTTATCCTGGTGATCGCCTGGCTAACAGGGAGCTGTGGCTCACTGCCACTGCCTGGCACCACGAGTCACCACACTACTGACCGCTAGTCCAGGAAAAGATCAAAATTCAAAAATCAAAGTACAGTTTCTACTGAAGACATATCACTTTCACACCATTGTAATGTTGAAAAATCGTCAAGTTCAACGATTGTTGGATCCTTAAGTTACAACTATTGTAAGTTGGGGATCATCTGTATATTGTAATCAAAGTACAGTTTCTACTGAAGACATATCACTTTCACACCATTGTAATGTTGAAAAATCGTCAAGTTCAACTATTGTTGGATCCTTAAGTTACAACTACTGTAAGTTGGGGATCATCTGTATATTGTAACCACTGAATACCTTTCCTGTTTTTTTATTCTGAAGGACCACAGCATAAGACTGGTTTTTAAGAGAATGTATTTTAGGAAACAGCAGTCTAACAATATTTTTCTGTAAGTGAGACCACCAATATATCAATTGCCATCAGTGTATCCAATGCTGGGCTGAAGATACAGCCCCAGTAAACAAGGGTTTTTGTTTGTTTGTTTGTTTGTTTCTCATCATAGCAAACATCCTTTGGGCACCAAACCGAGAAGCTCCTATTCACTCCCCAAAGTCCCCTTTGTAACCAAAACAGCATTGCTCTAGTGAAATGTTCACAAATTCTACAAGTCTTTCCTCTCAAAATTATGTAGATCTTTCCTTCATGTCAGGCCTTTCATTAAGTAAAATAGCAACACGTTAAGAGAGTGTCATGGTTTGATTCAAAAGAATATTAAGGAAAAACAAAAACATGACATGAAACAAATAAAATCTAAACACAGAAAATATCTCCTGTTACTCCCTATCGATATTCAAGGATCCACATATAACTTGTCAGTAGACTTTATCTGGGAAATCCTGTCAAATTTAAATCTAATCATCTTTTATAAAGAGTTTCTGATTCTCTCTCTCTCTCTGTCTTTCTCTCTGCAGTGACACCAGAGTACGGCCTTAGATCATTCTGGCTTTGGAAAAAAATAAAATAAAAATTATCCCAAGGGTTTTCTAAGACAGAACATAACCAAGTCTCTCTAAAAGTGAACTGAACTGGAATCCACGGTAGGCTCAGAGGACCAAATCCTGAATCAGACTAGGTTTATACATGCCAATGCCTACATAGTAAGAAGAGGACAGTAGATGAAGAAGGAGCCCATTGGTGTATTTAGAAGAACCTCCCAGCTTTCTTGCCCTGGACCGTGAGTCTTATCTTTTCATACCTAACACTTTGCACATTGTTGACTCTCACCACACGTCTGTTGGAGGCGGATGACTACACAGTGAGTTAGGGATGAGAAAAAAATTCCACCTAGAATAATGGTCTTAAGAGTCAAATCGCTAATGAGATTTCAAGGCAATAAAGATTGGTAAGCTGCTATAAAAATTTGGTGCTACACAGACTTACTGGTTGGTAAAATGGACTGACCTCCCCCCCCCCAGAGAAATTGAACAGAATTTATGTGACAGAATATTCATGAGGATTAATGGTCTCATTTTGGGAAGGTACTTTGAGATCCCTGGAGGAAACATGAAAAGATTCTAAGCAGTTTATCTTTAATGAACCACTATCACAGTTATCTAAATAGAACTCTGTTTCCAATGTTAACAGTATTTATTTTGCACATATTAAATACTTATCCATGTATGACAACCATTATACACCGCACATTATGTCATCGGTTCAGTTTTACACTATGTACACAATGAAACCCTATTAAGAAAGCTTGAGGAGAGCTCAAAGTGGGATACGGCACTGGGCTTGCGTATCTGCAGGATGCTAATGGGGAAAATTCCTTTCTGAGCATCACAGGTAATCAGTTTATTCCCTGGAGCATGAGATCTGATTACCTTTATCTGTACTTCACACACATGCAGTTTATTGGATCTGTCATCCTAACTGAAAGAAATTCTGATGTGGTACCCACGATTTCAAGAATTTCTCCAACTAGAAAGCAGGTGTCACTGAAAATGAGCAACCTGTAAGAGAACCGTAGCAGAGATGCACTCTGAGTTAGTGTCGAGAGGTTCTACAGCCAAGAAAGAGGAAGTATTTTTCCTCAGCATTCAAAGGAGGCAGAAAAACATCTACGTGGGGCTTTGCATTTGATGTGGATTTTCAAACTTTTTAAAAATAAAGTCCTCTTTTCAATACAATTTCAAGAGAGCAGATACCTAACTATCAAGTCACTCATCCAACATTTGGTGTTTTTGTTGTTGTTGTTGTTTGTTTTTTAAAGATTTCATTTATTTATCTGACAGAGAGAGACACAGCGAGAGAGGGAACAAAAGCAGAGGGAGTGGGAGAAGGAGAAGCAGGCTTCCTGCGGAGCAGGGAGCCCTATGTGGGGCTCCATCCCAGCACCCTGAGATCATTACCAGAGCTGAAGGCAGACACTTAATGGCTGAGCCACCCAGGTACCCCAACATTTGTTGTTTTAATGATGATCTTAACATATTTTTTTTTAAAAAGAAAGATCAGATGAAAGAGGTAAAGATGGACAGAGAGGATGAAAATGAGTGGCAAGTGGTAGTGATTTCAGATTCTATAGGATACAAAGCTGAGCCATTCACCAGTCAGAGCTATAGTCAGATGAATACCCGCTTTATTGCCAGGTTCTCCAGCCATGTGACCTGAGCCAAGCTACTCAAGCTTTTCCAGCCTCAGTCTTCACCTCATAGAATATAAAATACTTTTAATGGTTCTTCCCTTTCCAATTACTTCCCTAGGAGTCCATGTTCTCTGAGACCAATAAAGAAGTAGTTAATTAATTTTGTTAATACTAAATAACTGTTATTTCCTTCTTCACACAGCTACTGAAATCTCAAGTTCCCTCTCCTACCATGCCTCAACGTCTACCCTCCCATAACTATTCAGCATTTTCTTTCCAATGGAATGGCCATCTTACTTACCCTGATTAGAGCAGTACCATTTCATACACCAAAAGCCTACTGACTTTTGCTTTCAATGTGCCCTACCTGTTCAAACAAAGGCTTGCTTCTGCAACCAGCCAAACTCTTGTTAGTATGTGACAAAATTGAGAAGATATTCTTCTCTTTGGGAAATTTAACTGAGAAGTCAGAGCACACTGTTTAATCATTGAATGTCTCTGACTCTTACCTCTTAGATCTGAGCTGCATGGTAGCCTTAGTCCTGAGTATGAAGGAAGTATAATAAGAGAAATAAATCAGGGGCACCTGGGTGGCTCAGTGGGTTAAGCCTCTGCCTTCGGCTCAGGTCATGATCTCAGGGTCCTGGGATTGAACCCGACATCATTGGGCTCTCTGCTCAGCAGGGAGCCTGCTTCCCCTCTCTCTCTGCCTGCCTTTCTGCCTACTTGTGATCTCTCTCTCTGTCAAATAAATAAATAAAATATTAAAAAAAAAAAAACCCAATGCTATCTCAATGTTTTACATTTTGGAAACTAATTGTAGAAAGGGGGTAAGTGACAACTGGTCTATTCCTATCCCTACAGTCATTTTAAAGAGTTCTCTTTAGCCTCAGGGTAAACTTTTACCTAGTTCCCCATTTTTTTCCAATGAAATAATGATGGGGAAAGTAAAGTCACATAAAGTCAAGAAAGCCTGATGGCATGATCCAGGAATCAAACTGTGTGCTCTGGGTTTGGAACACCATACTTTGAAACAAGCACTGCTTGACTGACTGAGGAATTAGAATCAAAAGATATTTAAGAATATTTAAAAATACCAAATAAGATGGCTTGAATAAATGTAACTTACCATACAACAGCTCTTGATAGTGTATAAAGCACCCTTAAAATTGGTTATAGGGTAAAGAAGGGATAAAAGGCAGGGAAATTATTGCTCTCCCCAGTTTACAGAGGAGTAAAATGAGGCTCAAAGATCCTGAACAACAGCTGAAGGTCACATTATTCTGAGAACCCAATCTTCTGATTCAGAGGTGAGAGTCTTCTCCAGGATTCAGTGTCTTGCCTGCATCTTTCAGGAAGAAAGTGGGCAGCAGAGGAGAGAATCACGAAGATGTTCACTCCACGACTTTCAATCAGTTAGGGCAGTAATTTACCAAAAAAGAAATTACCTCTCACAGGTCACCAAGGCCAGGGAACTTCCAATGGACCGGGTTTTGGGGCTGCAGCAGCTTCCCCAGAGGTTGTGAGATTTCAAGCACACCAGAGAGCAATAACCAAGGTAGGTCGTTCCACACTGTGGCCCTGGCTTTGTGTAGCTAATCCACATGGGCAGAAGGCAAATTCATGTCTCCCTTAACACCTACAGGAACGTAACGACCACTGCTTCAAACTCCCTCACCGATGTTTAGTCAATGGCACTGACATACTGAACCAGAATCCTATAGGCCGGACAACCCAGTGGCTTTGAAGAGACAAGCAGGGTCCACTGGGTTGCTGAGCCTCCAATGAAGGCAGGCACGTGTCTGTGGCTTGGTTTTGCGAGGCAGCAAGGCCCACACCAAACGTCCCTCTTACACCAGGCTCCTTTCTTCAGAATCGTGACCCAAGATATCTGCCCTAAATTCCCTTTGGGAGGAAAAAAAAAAAAAAGAAAAAAAAATCTAGTCTATTGTGTGGTTTTCCCCAGAGCCTTTTTTTTTTTTTTTTTTTTTTTTTCCTTTTCCAGATGCCAGTTTGAAATGCTTAGGCTCAAGTCCAGATACAAAGTGCAGCAGACTGCTTCATTTAGTTCCTCTGAGCCTCATTATGGCTCACCTCTGGGTATGTAATCAGCCTTTTATTCACCTAACAGGATCATTCTCTAATAAGGTGCTCATTTAAAGGGTTTTTCCCACAGGGTCCACCTCTCTGAGAGCTCCTGGGAGTGCTGGTACGAAGACTGTGCATGCTAAATACTCACTCCTTGCAAACAAGACCCCCTCTCTCTGCCCAGGTGCTTAGCTATTCTGAAGGCCCCAGTGGCTGCCCTGGATCTTGTCGCCGGCAGCACAAAGGAGGGAAAAGACAGAGACACACTAGACAGGCAGCTGGCAAATGATTTCCAAGAAGGCTGCTGCCCACGGGGAGAGCAGTCCCTACTTCCGAGGTAATCCATCTTCCTGACACATCCCCTTCCCAGGAGTTAGTTTTCTCCAACATACTTTCTGGTCCTGACAGCAGGATGGATCTGTCCTTACTCCTCCCTCCTCCTGACAAGCTTAGAGAGTCACGCCTAGCCTGCCTTCAGCACCTCTCTTCTCTCCTGACACTGCTATTTATCCACCACCCAATTTATCGATAATTATCACAGACCTCAAGGTGTGTGGTGATTGGATAACAGCATCTGGCCACAGTTGGCCGTTTGATTTAAAGTGAGGTGGAAGAGAAACAAATGGGAAATGACTAAGCTGAGCTCCAAACAGAATGGACAATGAACTATTTTAAAGGCACAGAAACCTTACAAAATAAGTCTCATGGAGACCAGAGAATATACTATCTTAGGTGACCTCTTACGGAAAAAAAAAAAAAAAAAGAAAAAAGAAATATTCTATATTTAAAATGTTTATTCAAGCAGCGATCATGTCCATGGGGCAAAAGGAAAAAATGAACAAACAAACAAACATAGATACCAGGCTGGCCGTTAGAGTAACCTGGCTCCTAGTCCTGGCCAGCCTGCTAAATATTTGAGATTTGAAATCTCTTTTTTAGCCTCTCGGGGGTTCTGTTTGCTAATCTCTAAGAAGGGGTTCGTAACCGATGAGCTCCTTGCTCCAAGCGAGGGCTCCCGCTCCAGCCGGGATCTCATCTCCCAAGTGAGGTGCCTGCAGAGTATGATCAACAGGCCATGATGGCTCCCCTCTAAACAAATTCAAAGGGGGAACTTTAGCAAATGTGTAATCCAGAAAGAAATACAGTCTATTTACATTTCCAAATGTCTACCTACTTTTTCATAGGGAGAGCTTTCAAAGCTTCCTAGGCTCAAAACCTAATTGTAAATCTCCTCTCTTTGGAGACCTGAGGCAGGCACCAGGTGCAAATCAGTCAGCTATAGCTAATGTATTTTGCTAATGAGCCCAAGGCACAAATACACCCTCTCTCTCCATATATACGTAGAAAGGACTCAAGCTATGCTGGATGTCTCTTTATTTTCATTCTCTCTGCCTACCAACTGCCTCTTCCAAGACTTCTTTCAAGGGGCACAATTCAGTGTCCTCTGACGTGAGGTGAGAAGCTATTTCTGGCGAGGCAGTTAGGCATTAAACATTTGTCTTAGTCAAGTACCTGACTGACACTGGAACGTCAAATATTTTGTTGCTTAGTCATATCTAAATTTAATGCAATTTTTTTATATTTAACTAAGTTCCTCAAAGTGATTATTAATAAATTCTTTTTTTTTTAGATTTTAAACGACCAATTAATTCATATTCTAAAAAAAGTCTTCCAACTGTTCATTTCTCCCTCCCCACGTCCAAGAACTCAAGTGCAGGGAGGTTTATCAGTGAGACTTGAACAACCGAGCCCCTAAAGGGATACACCATTCCGTTAACACTTCAGGGAAGGCATTTGCTATCTCTTGAGAGCAATCTGAGGTCTAGGAGATCATTACTATCAGCCTCTTTGAGGAGATTCTCATCTAACAGGCAAACTAATTTGAAAAATGAAACATCAGGGCAGGCAAAGGAATTCAAATCCATAGATCCTCCTGAAGTATGTTTTTCTTCTTCTTTTAATGTGAGTATCCTATTTGCTTTGACCTACTTAAATCATTATTTGAAAAATGGCCTTTCTGCTGCTTTGGGGGAAGATGTCATTGGCATGTGTTTAACTGTCACACTGGAGGTCAGGGCTGGTCTCACCATTTGGGATATTAAGTGAACAGACTCCCAATGGGGGGGGGGAGCAAAACAAAAAAACAAAACATAAAACCATACGGGCACCAGAAAGTGGACATAACAAAACATACATTGTCTTTAGTGGTCAAAATTTGATGGCCATAATTCTACTAATGGAAAGTCTATTCATTTGGGTTAAAAGGAAGCCCCTTGTCATACAGCAAATGCGTACAGAACTATCACAATTAATTCCTGGGTGGCATTTTCTTTCTTTTTTTTCTTTTAAAGATTTTCTTTATTTGACAGAGAGAGATAGAGATAGGGAAAAGGGGAATAGAAGCAAGGGGATGTGGGAGAGGGAGGAGAGGGAGAAGCAGGCTTCCTGCTGAGCAGGGAGCCAGATCCCAAGACACCGGGGTCATGACCTGAGCCAAAGGCAGAGGCTGAATGACTGAGCCACCCAGGCGTCCCTGGATGGCAATTTCTTAATCAGACCCTTTCTAAGTAGACTTACTCAAAAGCTGAGTCATGGTCAAATGAGACTCAGGATATGGAATGCAGACAATAGAAAAGGTAAAAATGTATAGATGCCAACACAAGGAGATAAAAATAGAAGTAGGCAAGGGTTTACCGTTAAGATTCCCAGGAAGAGAAGACTTAGGTAAAACAAGTGTGTACCAAGGCGATTCCCTCAACAGGGACCTTAAGTATTTGAATCACTGGTGTATTTCCAGTGCCTAGAATAATGCCTAGTACATAACAGGTGTTCAATAATCATTACATGAATAAATTCTCTTCAAATAAGTTTTTCAAATATATTTTTGAATTATTTAATTTTGTATGGATGGGAGAAGAGAACGGATGCCAAAATATAACTAAAACCTGCATTGGAAAACTGGAAGTGAGTATGTATGTGTCTTCACTTGGTGGATAAGTCACTAAAGGATTTTGAAATCAAAATGGGAGCCATTGTTTATCTGTAATGTGCCTCTTAGAATGTTTAAAAGAGGCAGGAAACTAGAAGACAATATATAAATGGTATAACAAATTGTGTTTTGAAATCATTCAAGTAGTAATCGGATGGTGTTAAGCAAAGAAAATTTAAGGTAAAAACGTAAGTTACCCTTTACTGGGATACATTGAGTTTAGAGGTCCTCAGAAGAGAAACAAGAGGAATTTATACTTAATGTGCTCAAAGGTAAGGCCAAAAGGGATCTCTGAGCACAGGACACCAACAATTCTATGTATTCCCTCTATGGACTATGTAGAAAGTAATTTCTTCCCTGATAAGAAGCCAGTCCTATCAAAGATAGGTCTGAAGTTTTAAAAGTCAAATATCCTCCATTTAGTAGATTTAATTTTTAATTCCCAAGTCAGCAAGTTGATAAAAAGATTTTTAGGGGCGCCTGGGTGGCTCAGTGGTTTAAGCTTCTGCCTTTGGCTCAGGTCATGATCTCAAAATGCTGGGATTGAGCCCCGCATTGGCATTGGGCTCTCTGCTCAGCAGGGAGCCTGCTTCTCCCTCCCCCTCTGCCTGTCTCTTTGCCTACTTGTGAATTCTCTCTCTGTCAAATAAATAAAATAAAATCTTAAAAAAAAAAGATAGACTTTTAAAAGCATCATGCTTATAATTAATGTTTGCTAGGTTTCGCTAAAGGTCTGTTTCCCCCTCACTGTTTAGCTCCTCCTTCTGCTCAGTCCCATTGGGAAGTTATGATACTCAGCAGCAGATAATCTGTGGTAGGCAAAATAACGGTGCCCCAAAGATGTCTGTGTCCTAATCATCAGAACCTGTGAACATGTTAGGTTACATAGCAAAAGGGAATTAAAGTTGCAGATGGAATTGAGGTTGCTGATTAGCTGACCCAGAGAAAGGGAGATTATCCTGGATTATCAGGTAGGCTTGATCTAATCACACAAGTCTTTAAAATTAGAAAAGAAGGTATGGGCACCTGGGTGGCCCAGTGGATTGAGCCTCTGACTCTTGGTGTCAGGTGTCAGCTCAGGTCATGATCTCAGGGTTGTGAGATGGAGCCCCGCGCCAGGCTCTGGGCTCCGTGTGGAGTCTGTTTAAGATTTTTTTTCTCCCTTTGCCCCTCTCTTCACATGCTTTCTCTCTCATTCCTCTCTCTCTCAAATAATAAATAAATAAGTCATTTAAAAGATTGGATAAGGAGGTTCAAGAATGGGTCAGAAAGATTTGATGGGAAAAAGACTTGACGAGCTGTTGCTGACTTTGAAGATGGCAGAAAGGGGCCATGAGCCAATGAATGCAGTAGTTTCTAGAAGCTGGCAATGGCCTTCACTTTATAGGTAGACCAAAAAAAAAAAAAAAAAAAAAGAACAAAACAAAACAAAAACAAAAAACAAAACAAAACAAAAAACCAGGGAATTCAATCCTACAACCACCAAAAAAAAAAAAAAAAACAATCCTGCCAACATCCCAAATGAGCAGGAAATTGATTTTCCCCTAAAGCCTCCGGAAAGGAATGTAGTATGTTGATACCTTGATTTCAGTCCAGTGCAACCCATACTGGACTCCTCACCCAAAGAAATGTAATCTAATAGATTTATGTTGTTTTAAGGTATGCAGATTGTGGTGACTTGTTACATCAGCAACAGAAAACTAGAACACAACCTAGGATTCTACCGAGAAAGATAGAATAGCAAGAAAAGCCTGGAATACAACTGTGTTAATTGTACAAGAGATTATCTAAGAGCCAGGAAGGAAGCTGTGTGATCAGGGACAGTGACTCCCTTTTTCAATGTACAGCAAGATACTCAGGCTTCTGGTTATAACTTACCTCATGTTTAGGGGTTTATTCAAGCCAAAACCTGTCCAACCCATTTCAGTCCATTAAAGTGACTTGGGTAGTAAGCACATAAAAATTGGCAGCAACACTGACATCTGGAACAGGTGATTGCCAAGAACTCTTTTGATGACTATCCCTCAGTCTCCCTGGCTCTTGGATCCCTGCTTCTAGCTGGGTTCCAAGATACCTGCCTCTACTCTATTTCAGTGGCCTCTGCGGAAGTCCCTCAGGGGCAACCTGGGCACAGCAGCCTCCTTGACTCCTCAATTAGTCTTCTAGGAATGCCACAACAAAGTGCCACAAACTGGGTGGTTTAAAACAATAGAAATAAAATGCCTTATGGTTCTGGGGGCTAGCATTCTGAAATCAAGGTGTTAGCAGGGCTGTGCTCTCCTCCAGCTTCTCACGGTTGCCAGAAATCCTGGATTTCGTTGGCTTGTCCCTGCCTCTCTCAAACCTCTGCCTTCATCATCACATGGGCGACTTCCCTCTCTGTGTGTCTGTGTCTTCATACCATGTTCTCCTCTCTGGGAGTGTCTGTCTCTGTGTCTCTTTTCCTCTTATTCCAAGGACACCGATTATACTGGCTTAGGACTTCCCCCTACTCTAAGATGACCTCATCTGAACTAATTACATCTGTAATGATGCCATTTCCAGAGAAGACCACATTCTGAAGTTCTAGAAAATACATGGATTTTGAGGCATACTGTTCAAGCCAGTGTAAATCCTAACTCTGAACAGGTCCTAGATTTTTGGCATCTCCTTAAGCTCAGGTGAGTGATTTCCTCTATCCACTCTCAACTTGAACACAATACTACCCTGCCCGCCAAATAGTAAGAATGTGTTAAATATCATGTGTGAGAAACTGAGTTAAACCCACATTTATTTTCTTGCATTATCGTTCATTATTAAACTTACAAATTATTTTATAGATCCCCAAGAAATCCACACTGATTATCTCATCCGTGCCTTATATTGACAAAGGCAGTGCAAATCTCATTATTTCTGTTTGTACAGTTAGTTAGTTAAGAACTACATCAGACTAAAGATGAGACTTCCTGACCTCTAGTTCCAATTCCTGGGTCTCCTTTTTACAATTGTAATAGAAAAAACATCACCCCTGTGTCCACCACTGTTTGAAAAAGAGTGTTCCTAAGAGTTGGAAAGGGCACAATGATAATCTATAGACTCTCTGATCACTGCCACGTGGTATCTTCATGTCCTCTCTAAGTTGTCCTATTGCGGATTGAATCCTTTCTTCTTTGTTCCCCCTCAAGAATAAAATAAAGTAGAAATTCAGTACCAATATATATTAAGAACACTCCCCTGCTCTGTCACACACAGAAAGTATCTAAACATTATCAAATCAAATGACATAATTTATGACTAAAAACACAGTTTTTAAAAACAAACGAAATCAGATGAAAAGTTCAAATGGATATGTTTGGCATGGCTCTGAGAGAAAAACCCTTTGTGTCCTAAAATAGTGTCTTGTTTTATTATCATCATGCATAATGGTGATAATCTGTGACTGGCGAGAACAAAGTACTAAACAATGTGTGAACCATGGGTTTTATATTTCAAAGGGGCAGTAAGATCTTCACTCATCTCCATGATCTCAGCTACTGTGAGTAGATGTGCATCACCATTACTTCACATGCATTTGGGTAAACACTGTTCTTTTTGCTTGTTTGTTTTTAATAAGAAATGTGATTCAGGAACATGGCATTCCCATTAAAAGATCTAATTGCCCATAGAGATACATCACTGCATCCCTATTAAATAATCAATTTTTTTTTTTCCTAAAGGGAAGACAATGGCAATTTCTAAAGGAAACACAAGAGTAAAAGGCACAGGATAAAAGAGTATTAAGACCAAAAAAAGATAGAAAGAAAGAAAGAAAGAAAGAAAGAAAGAAAGAAAGAAAGAAAGAAAGAAAGAGAAAAGAAACAACTTAGAAATGCCCAGCAAGATCCTTACTTCAACAATTTAACCTAGATCATGGAAACATTCATGTGGAGGGAAGAACAAATCCATAACTGTACAAAAAAGGAAGATTCAGCAGAGTAATGAATGATATCCCTAGCTGCACATTAGAGTGAAAGTAAACTTTTTACATATTTGGTTTCTGCCTTTCCTTCTCTTTAGGTAGAGAATTGGGTTGCAAGTCTCCTGACCTTAACTTTTGGTGGCTTCACTAAGGTTTCCTAGTCCCTTCATTTTATTTCACTAGAATTATTGTGAAAGAGAAAATCAATACAGGTCCATTTTCTATCTCAGATAAAAAGAGGCAAATAAAAGATAATGTGCTCTAGGGGTGCCTGGGTGGCTCAGTGGGTTAAAGCCTCTGCCTTCAGCTCAGGTCATGATCCCAGGGTCCTGGGATCGAGCCCCACATCGGGCTCTCTGCTTGGCAGGGAGCCTGCTTTCCCCTCTGTCTCTGCCTGCCTCTCTGCCTATTTGTGATTTCTGTGAAATAAATACATAAAATCTTTAAAAACAAACAAAAAAAGATAATGTGCTCTAAAATAAGATTACTAAGCTTTGTTTATTTCTCTAATTGTAGAATTCAAAATATGATGGAGCTTTCACAAGGATGAGAAGAGAAGCCAAAGATTACGGAGAGAAAATTTTTGCAGAGGGCATACTGGATAAAGGACTGTTTTCCCAAAATACAAAGGCCTCTCAAAACTCAATAATTAAGAAAACAAACAACTCAATGGAAAAAGAGACGGAGTATATGAACAGACATCTCACCAAAGAGAATATGCAAATGAAATATAAGCATATGAAATGTTCAATGTTCCATGTTATTAGGGAATTGCAAATTAAAACAATGAGATACCACTACACACCTGTTAGAATGGCCCAAATCCAGAACACTGGCGACAAAATCAAATGCTGGTGAGAATGTGGAGCAACAGGAGTTCACATCCATTGCCAGTGAGAATGAAAAATGGCATAGCCCCACTGGAAGACAGTTTGGCAATTTCTTACAAAACCACACCAATTGTCACCATACAACCCACGAATTACACTCCTGGATATTTACCCAAGGGAGCTGAAGACTTATGTCCACACAAAAACTTGCACATGGGTATTTATAGCAACTTTGTTCATCATGTCAAAACATGGCTGTAACCAAGATGCCCTTCAGTAGGTGAATGGATGAATCAATGGGTTTACCCAAACAACACAGTTAGTCAGCACTCAAAAGAAATGAGCTATCATGTCCTGAGAAGACTGGGAGGAAATTTCCATGTATATAGCCTAAGTGAAAGAAGCCTATATGAAAAGGCTACGTACTGTATGATACCAACTATATGACATTCTGGAAGAGGCAAAACAATGAAGACGGTGAAAAGATCCATGGTTGCCACAGGAAGGGATGGGAGGATAAAGAGAGGAAACATTGAGGATTGTGGGGGGGGGTGAACCTACTCTGTATGATCCTACAATGGTGGATTCACGACATTCTACATTTGTCAAAGTCGATAGAATGCACAACACCAAGGATGAACCCTAATGTAGATCATGGACTTTGGGTGATAATGATGTATCAGCAGAGGTCCATCAGTTTTAAGAAATGCACCACTCTGGTGAGGGATAGTGACTACAGAGGAGGTTGTTAGGTCTGTGAGAACAGGAAGTATATAAAAAAGATCTGTCTTTTCTGCTCAGTTTTGCTGTAAGCTAAAGGTTCTTTAAAAAATAAAGTCGGGGCGCCTGTGTGGCTCAGTTGTTAAGAGTCTGCCTTCGGCTGAGGTCATGATTCCAGGGTTCTGGGATGGAGCCCTGCATCAGGCTCCCTGCTTGGCCGAAAGCCTGTTTCTCCCTCTCCCACTCCCTCTGCTTGTGTTCTCTCTCTCGCTGTGTCTCTCTCTATGTCAAATAAATAAAATCTTAAAAAAAAAAAAAAGTCTATTGAAGGCGGGGTGGGACGTGATGGACAAAATATCATCTCTACCTAGGAAGTCATTCCTTAAAGTCCTCCATATGCTAAAGGATGATTTAATGATGCGGGCAACAACCTGTAAACTGGAAAGCATATCTTAATCTCAGTTTACAGGTGTGAACCTAAGAAATAAAGATGACAAATTGTCTTCCAATTAAAAAATGAAAGGTAGAGATATTTAGGTTGAGAACTGTCATGTCACCTACATTTCAATGCAGATCCATTTTCTTTTTTTTAATTTATTTTTATTTATTTTTATTATTTTTTTAAACTATTTTATTTTTATTTATTTATTTGAGAGAGAGAGACAGTGAGAGAGAGCATGAGTGAGGAGAAGGTCAGAGGGAGAAACAGACTCCCCGTGGAACTGGGAGCCCGATGTGGGATTCGATCCCAGGATTCCAGGATGACCTGAGCTGAAGGCAGTCGCTTAACCAACTGAGCCACCCAGGCGCCCCGCAGATCCATTTTCTTAATCATAAACCAGTCTTCGTTCCTATGACCTATAAAATAGCTTCCTACAAGTATCCTGAAACAGTAAGACAGTGAGCATTTGCAGTGGTCTTCCAACTAATGCTGCTTAAATTTAATTTCCTGAAAGACAAGTATTATCCTGCTTGTGCATACTTTCCCCCCTTTCTGAAGGGAAAAAAATTCAGTCCGTATAGGATCATGAAACTAATTTGAGTTAGAGCGGTTTTCTAATATAACATGACCATAAAACCACATGATCAAATTCTGGGGGCACCTGGTGGCTCAGTGGGTTAAAGCCTCTGCCTTCAGCTCAGGTCATGATCTCAGGGTCCTGGGATCGAGTCCTGCATAGGGCTCTCTGCTCTGTTGGGAGAATGCTTCCCGCTTTCTCTCTGCCTGCCTCTTAGCCTACTTGTGATCTCTCTCTCTGTCAAATAAATAAATAAAATCTTTTTTAAAAAATGATCAAATTCTGTTGGATTTTTATTAAAATATAATTATTTGACCATCAAATGTGGAAACTGAAATAAACAACCATCAAAAACTTGGGCTTTTTGCCTTTACCTTTGGTAGACAAAAACCACTAAATTAAGGAGCCTCCCTCTACAGAGATCTTAAGCTAACCAGGCCCTCTTGGTATCATAGCGCACTTCAGAAGGAAAGTCTTTAACAACAACAAACACAATCTGGAAAAGCTTCTCTGCCTTTCTTATTAAACCTTCCCACAAAAGCAACAGTAATGACAGAATAAGAATCTTGCCTCTAGATTTTACTAATACTAATATTAACAAGGATAACCATAGCTACAGCGTACCTACGATGTAAAAATTACATTATATATTTACTTACATTTATGTGATTTTTTAAATAGAGTACTATTTTAGAACAGTTTTAAGTTCACAGCAATATTGAACATCCTTTTTTTCCCCATTTTTAACAGAACCACCCTAAATGATACCATATCTCACTGAGACAATTACCACAACCTCCTAACTGAGCTTCCCATTTCCTTCTTGCCTCTCTATAAATAAAATTAGATAATTTATCCCCTTGCTTAAAATTCTAGAATGCTCACCATTGGACTCACAGGAAATGTGAACTCGTTTCCCTGGCTTACCTGTCCAGGCCCCTGCCTACCATATAGCCCTCTCTCTTTGGTCTCCCCACTGCTACTTGCTTCTGGGCTCATTGAATTTTTCTGGCTCCCAAACAAGTCAACCCTATTTTTGCTTTTTCATTAACAATTCCTTTGACCCAGATGTGCTTTTCTGGTGCTCATAGAACTGCCCTTTTTCATTTGGGTCTTGAGCTTTTCCTATTTATACAACCTAAAGGGTCTCTCAATCATTCTTTTCTGCTTTACCCTGTCTTATCCCAGCTTCTATCAGAAACTGAAATTCTCTTCTTTTTAACTTACTTATTGGCTCTCTCCCTCAAGAGAATACAAAGTACGGTTGTCTCACTCAACACTAAATATTCGGGGTGCAGAACATGATTTGAGGATAGTCATGTGCTCAGTAAGCATTTGCTGAATTAAAGAAGAAGTGATTTTAATTCCTACAGCCATTTTGAGACACGAGTATTTTATTCCCTCCCAACGTGTGGACATGCAATGAGATGGGAAGATTGTTGAAGGTCACTCCACATAGGACAGTGGCAGAGCCAGGATTCGAACCCAGATCTGCCCGACTCCATGGTGGACCTGCAGAGCAGACTGACAAAGCCATCAGTAAATTGCATGTGTGGGAATGGCTTTGGTTCCAGGTTATAGACTATCCCAACATCTAGTTGAAAAAAAGGGGGAATCTTAGAATTCCAAATAAAAATAGGTTAACTATAGAGTGGATATTTCAGGGTTCAATGATAACATCAAGCAAAGAAGTTCTTTTTGCTTTACATGTTGGCACATGGGCTTTGTTCACAGGTTGGCTATGAATCCCACAGTATCTGCTGCAGAATAATGTGTAGAAGGGTGAAGAGGCAATGAAGTGTCTGCTTAGAGGAGTATTTTTTGGTAAAAATTCACTAAGGCCACTAAGCATTACAATTAAAGATTTTTCTTCTATGCGCTCTTCAGAAAGTTTAGAACAGTGGTTCTCGGGATGAGCTACACATTAGAATCACTGAGGGAACTTCTGAATTTTGACACCTGAGGTTCATACCTCACACCAACTAAATCAATGTTTCTGGAGGAGGAATCTGAGCACCAGAGTTTCTTGGGTTTTGTTTTTTAATCCTGTAGATGATTCTTCTAAATGCCTTTCTTCTAAATAGCAATGGTCGAGGATCACTAGAATTTCATTTGTAGATGCTACCCTGACCTAAGTATTTCTACTTCTTCATTATCCATTACTTTCACTTCTTACTTGTATGTTCCCATTAGTTTCTGACTTTCCGTTCTATGATGTTTTTCCTATAAGTTATTAAATAACCGTTTTTGTTAAATGAGCTATACAAATGAAGAAAGTACTGCCAATTACTTCCCATATATTATCTTAGAGCATTCTTAGAAAGATGAAGAAAGGCAGCATTTCAAATATAGAGCACTTGAAAGGGATCCATCTTTTGTTAGCATGATGAAGTGTCTGACTTCTCAAACGAATATTATAAAGATACAATCACCACGCTCTTTTCCAAAAAGATCAAATAATGTCTGCAGAGAATTGTGTTTTTCAAAGACAGCCATAACAACATGCCCCATCCAACCTGCTCCTTTTGCAATGTGACTTTGTCTCTCCATCAACAAGTGGAGTCTAATTCCCTCTCCTCTTGAATCTGGGTTGGCTTGAGTGAATCATTTGTAACCAATGAAATGTTGGTTTGTGTTGAATGTGGTGGGAGGGGATACTGTGGGATTCCAAGGACTAGGTCAGAATACGCAATGCAGTTTCAAATAGGTGTTTTTGGAATGTTCCCTCTCCAGATGCTTGCTCTTAGGACATTTTCTCTCAGAAAACCAGATCCTTTGAATGAGAGGCCTGAGCTACACCAAAAGGTCATATTGAGAGTCCCAGCTCAGTTCAGAAGTCCAGGATCCAAATAACAATAAAGAAACTTCTAGATAATTCCAGGCCCCAGGCATGAAAGTCACACCTGATTCTTCAAGTCTTCCCAGTTGAGACCCCCTATACCAAGGAGCAGAGATAAACCATACCCCTAATGCCCTGTTTAAAATCCTGCCCCACAGAACCTGTGAAATCATAAAATAATTGTTATTGATAAGCTACTGCATTTGGGATTATTTGTTACACAGCAATAAATAACCAGAAAAATCTCAAGAAAGTCACATCAGAAAAAGCACCAGAGAAAACATCTCTTTGTTTCATTCTTTAACTATTTTTGTCTTCCAACTTCACAAAATGTGTTTCTAACATTTACTTCTAAAAGTTGCACCATTCTGACCCCTTTATATACACACGCATAAAACCCACAACCCCATTCTCTATTAATTCCAAGAGGTGTGCATTTATTTAATAAGTTAAATACTATTTGAGGAAGGATACATTTATAGAGAGAAAGTGCTGAAATGGACCATAAACATTGTGGAGATCTGTATCTCTAGGAAAGCTAGCTCTCTTTAACCATCCAAAAAATGGGACAGCCTTCTTTCATGTGCCTTTGGAAGCCTTTCCAGGTGACCACAGAACTGTCCTCACAGCTATCTCTTTTCTACAGGTGGTCTGAGATACCAACACTCAGAGAACAAGGTAATGAACTCATTACTTTCTTTCAAAATCAAAACGTGGTTTTTCTTTAAAGAAGAGCCTCGTGAAAAATGGATATTATGACAGAGCCCAACATAGGATATGTGTAGTTATGGCAATACCACGTTTAACAATAAAGCTTTTTCATTTCAGCGTGTTTTTAAATGAAATTAATTGACTTGGAAGGGAATAAAAACATGTCTTTATACTTGATCCCTTAAAACCAAATAGCATGATTTTCCAAGAATGTAAATGCTATGTGGTCCCATGGGTATATTATGGCAGTCCCAAGAGCCAGGCTCTCCTGGCCAGTCTTCCAGTTCTGACGTACCAAGTCAAGGAGCTGGGACAGGAATATTGATGTCTTCAGGGAAGTCTTGACCTCTGTCATGTGGGTTCTGAAATGTGCTGTCTACCATGGTTACAGTCTCCTTGTAAGTGCTTCTTCTTGCTTTGCATTGATTCTTTAAAGCAATTTATGATGTGGTATATTAAGAATATTATATTTTAAAAATGACATTTTATTTTTACCATGCTATATTTGACTCCATTCATGTTTCCATGAACCCAACACATTTCTGCTAACAGAAAAGCAAAACCATCTTTAAAATGTACACAAAGAGAAATCCAGGATATGTTAATTTTATATACAATTTCTTGAAATCTAATTAATAAAGCCCATTCACAGATTACTTGCATACTGTATCATTAACACACCAATCCATCTACAGAGGCTTGTACTCCTCTACTACCTACCTAGCTTTCTTCTTTTTAGGTACATACATGGCATTATAAGAATGGAGGGAAAACAGACGTGGGAGGGAGGAAAAGAGAGTAGTTACTGAGATAATGCTCTTGTAGAATCTTTTTAGAACCACAAATTCTGGTAGTCACTATAAAAATACACCTGCAATGTGAAAAATTGTACATAAAAAACTTTCCCTTGAACTGAAAAGCCAATTTACCCAAGTAACAAGATAAGTTTGCAAACTAATTACAAAATTGTAATGAAAGTGATCAAGTCCAATGCTCTCCAAAGTGTGTTCAATAGAACATTAGTCCCTAAGCTGCTCCTATAAAAAGGTACCCTGAGGTCAAATAAAGTTGAAAAATGTTGTACATATTTTGCCCCTCCTAAAGAGATTCATAAATTGTGTAATTTTTTTTTAAGTCTCTGAGTAGGTCTCCAATAAAAAGACTTAGTTTTCTTTCCTCCAGCATTCCCCACACTTATTTGAGCACAAAGCCATTTATGTGTGTGTGTGTGTGTGTGTTCTTTTGAGGGGGATATGGGAAGACAAGTAAACTATCTATTATACCCACATAGTGAAAAAGAACTGGTGTCATACCAACAGGTACAAAGCACCATTATTAACAGACCCAATTTCCTCTAAAGGACTTCCTAGGAGCAGATGGGAACAGGAAGGAAGAGTCAGTGGTTGAGATTTTTTGAGATCCTTCTCATCTAGGTTTTTCTAACACCTTCATCCATCTTCCCTGTCCCTTTTCCCCCAGGCAAGTTAATGGATTAACCTAAGAACATAAAGTATCAGAGGCCAAAACTCTGCACCTGAGAATACATTGTAGCTTCACATGTACAGAAGAATAAATCATTTCACAGTCTTTCTCCAATGAAGCCCGGGAAGAAAAATCACAGACGGGGGGGATTTGTCCTTTAGATGGTTATTACCCGTAGCAGGTGGTAGAAATGCCAACAGTAAAAACTGCACTTTGGCAACCAAAGCTGCAGCCAAAACACAATGATGTTCACAGGGGCTCTGTCTGTTTTCTTGGCTGCTACAATCCCATATTAACATCCAAACAGGGGCAGACAAATTATTGTGCTTGTTTCCTTTGCTATGGATTCCCGAACACACACAGGAAGTTGTCCTTCAAGCCAAGATTGGAAAAAGGAAAAGTAGAATGAAGGAAAGAGAAAAAGTACCAGAAACAACAACTACAATAAAGCAAAACAAACCAAAATTGTCTCTCGGCAAATCCAGTCTCGAGTGTTTTAATTCTTTTAATGCTCAGAGCAACACCCGGAAAAATAACATTGTTAATGTAATAACAGAGGGAAAGGCACATTAGCTGAAGGTCTTTAAAAGTTATTTATCTAGTTTGGGATTATATTGATGGAGTTTATAAAATCTTATGGTTCTGGGATTCAGATTGGCTTGAAAGTGACCAGGGAAAGGATTGCGAAGGATTCCTCTGGAATAGCCATTCAAATTCAGCTATAATAGAAGACTAAGACTCAGTGAAAGAAGACTGTAGATGTGACATGGCATGATACTCGTAAGCAGAGGTATGAAGTCAGATGGAACTGGATTCAAATCTAAACTCCACCCATTAAGAGCTATTTAAATTTGGGCAAAGTGCTTAATCGTTGGGCTCTCCAGTTTCCTCACTGGCAACATGGAATAAAAATAGATCAAAAGCTTCTGCACAGCAAAGGAAACAGCCAACAAAACAAAGAGGCAACCCACAGAATGGGAGAAGATATTTGCAAATGACAGTACACACAAAAGGCTGATATCCAGGATCTAGAAAGAACTTCTCAAACTCAACACACACAAAACAGATAATCACGTCAAAAAATGGGTGGAAGATATGAACAGACACTTCTCCAATGAAGACATACAAATGGCTATCAGACACATGAAAAAATGTTCATCATCACTAGCCATCAGGGAGATTCAAATTAAAACTACATTGAGATACCACCTTACACCAGTTAGAATGGCCAAAATTAGCAAGACAGGAAACAAAATGTGTTGGAGAGGATGTGGAGAAAGGGGAACCCTCTTACACTGTTGGTGGGAATGCAAGTTGGTGCACCCAATTTGGAGAACAGTGTGGAGATTCCTTAAGAAATTAAATATAGAGCTTCCCTATGACCCTGCAATTGCACTACTGGGTATTACCCAAAAGATAGAGACATAGTGAAAAGAAGGGACATCTGTACCCCAATGTTCATAGCAGCAATGGCCATGATTGCCAAACTGTGGAAAGAGCCAAGATGCCCTTCAACAGATGAATGGATAAGGAAGATGTGGTCCATATACACTATGGAGTATTATGCCTCCATCAGAAAGGATGAATACCCAACTTTTGTATCAACATGGATGGGACTGGAGGAGATTATGCTGAGTGAAATAAGTCAAGCAGAGAGAGTCAATTATCATATGGTTTCACTTATTTGTGGAGCATAAGGGATAACACAGAGGACATGGGGAGATGGAGAGGAGAAGGGAGTTGAGGGAAATTGGAGGGGGAGATGAACCATGAGAGACTATGGACTCTGAAAAACAATCTGAGGGTTTTGAAAGGAGGTGGGTGGGAGGTTAGGGGAGCCTGGTGGTGGGTATTATGGAGGGCACGTATTGCATGGGGCACTGGGTGTGGTGCATAAAAAATGAAATCTGTTACACTGAAAAGAAATTAAATTAAAAAATGCAAAAAAAAACCCTGTTTCAATGTGTTATTAGATTTATTTTTTAAAGATTGGTTTATTTATTTAAGAGAGAGAGAGAGGATAAGGGGAAGGGCAGATGGAGATGGGGGGAGAGAATCTCAAGCAGACTCCTGCTGAGCGCAGAGCCTGATAAGGGGCTCCGTGGGGGCTTCATCTCACGACCTGAGATCATGATCTGAGCTGAAATCAAGAATCAGATGCTTAAGCGACTGAGCCACCCGTAGTCCTCACTGTGTTCCTAGATTTAAATCACATAAGGAATACAAAGCATCCGTTCCAGTATCTGGTCTATACTGGATGTTTTATAAAGGATACTGCAAGCATTATCATCATTATCTTACAGTGAGAACACGCCAGTGGTCCTTTCCTTAACTCCAGACATATAAATCAACATAACCTTGAAAACGTGTGATATGCCAGTCATTTTTGGGAGTCCTGGGCTTCCTTAGAGAATCAGAGAAGTCAGTAGGCATTCTTCCCAATATGGAAAATGAGATTCTCATAAATTCAAGCCAGTTAAATCCCCACTGAGGCAATTTCCACTGCCTACACTCAGCAGTTCCACTTAGAAATAAGCAAGAGAGAGTCAGTTACACAGATTCTTTGTGCTTGAAGGAATTACCCAGAACACATAATAGACCCCAATTGGGTTTCTTGATAGGTAGGACAGACATTGATTATCTTGTTCACTTATTCAACATTTTTTGGAGTCCTTCCTATGTACCAGGCATTGTGTAAGTGTTGGGTATACCATGGGGACCATGAAGATTCTGTACCTGTCCAAGTGAAACAAACGTATTCTCCTAGTTAAGGTACATGGTAAATTGTTAAGCTACTTGCTCTCAAAATCATGTCTCTCAGGACACCTTTTATTGGACAAAATTATCTTAAGAGACGTTGACATTAGGATCGTTAATAGTTTTGCAAAAGCTTTATCCATGGGAGACAGGGACTGAGAACATTGATTAAAATAGCTACCCAAAGGGCATAGCCCTTAAGGAAGCAAAGAAAAAAGTGCAGCCAAACTTATCTATAACAAAAGCCTGAGACCATTAAACAGAAACTCATAGGAAAAATCCAAGGGGAAATTAACTCACATTTGTAACCAAAGGGCCAATGCTATTGATGCTTTAATAATTAGTCCTCTCCTGTTTATCTTCATCTACAAGGCTGAGTACCTTAGACAGGGTCACAAAGAACACTGCCCCATGTGCACATTCTGTCTCTTAACTGCAGACTTAGCAGCTGTGCATGAATAGCGAAGAGTGAACTTTGGGATTTAATAGAACCACCATTCATTCATTCATTCATTCATTCACTCATTCATTCATTCATGACATATACGGATGTCTTTCGTGTTTCAAGCACTATTTTAGGCCCCAGGGAATAAAATGACTAGTACAGGAAAGGGCTCTTGACTCCTAGAAGCCTGTGATATAATGAGGAGAAAGACAATAAAGTCACAAAAAAAATAGTGGTAATCGCTATAAAAAAAAATAAGACAGAGAAATGAGATACAGTGACTATTAGGTGGGGAGACTGTTTTAGATCTGGTAGCAGGAAAAGAGTCTCTGTAAAGGTGACCTTGGAACTGAGACCTCAGTGACCTAAATGGTGACAGGGAATGAAAGTCTCTCACATACCAGGAGTGTTACTTACTCCTTGAAAATTTACTTATTCCTTGAGAATTACTCCCTGTGAGTTTTAAAGAAGTTTCCTTACTACTTATATGGCAGTGTATTAGAGAGACTGAAATATAACCTTGATTCCTTTTTCAGAGAAATAGGTAATTGGACATCTGTTTCTTGATAAAGACAGCTAGGCAGCTGAGAAGAACCCAGAGGTTGTCAATTTGTCATTCATTTCCTTTAAACATTTTTATAAAAATCTTCCAGTGTTGTTGGTGGATATACAAACTGTTGTAATGTTCCTGGAAGGAAATCCGGCAAAATGTGCTAAAACATAAAAATACTCATTTTACACTGGCAATTCTACTTCTGCAAATTTATCCTAAGGATATGATTACAAACATTTTACATCATTCAGCTACAGATAGGATTCCTGCAACATTGTTTCTTATAGCAAATATTGGAAAATAACCACAATGTCCAATAACATTGGATTAATCAAAGTAAACTGTACTATTTCATATAATGAAATATGAGTAAAACAATTTGAAACAGTGACCACCTAGAGTAAAATGTCTTTGAATGTCAGTTATTATGAATATTATTGCTACCAGTCGTAGAAGATGAAATTTGAGATGAATACTGAGTCATAAACATTTTGGGTGGATGTAGAGATGAAAAAAATAAACAATATTCTTAGCTCAAAAAAGATCCTTGGTAAAGATTTCCATGTTCTCAATGCAAGATCTTGAGTTGAGCACTTAGGGCCAAAGGAAAAAAAAAATATTAGGGCACTGATATTGTTGGCCCAGTTTAGAAAAAAAAAAAAAATCTGGGTGGCAGAGAGTCTAATCAATATATTCTGATTCTTTAATCCACCCCTTATGCCCATTTCCAGAAATCTAAGAACATCCTAGATTAGGGATTAGGTAACCTCACCCAGCAACCCCCACTCCCAGAAAGTTACTTTTGCTGCCAGAACCATTTTTATTTTGTTTGAGTTATGGGTTCTGATTCTTATAGAATTATTCATTGTAATTAATTAAAACAGTCTCCTTGGGGAGGACTCAAAATGCAGTCTACTTTTCTATTAAAATGATGGTGTGTTTCCTCCAGCATCTGGTGCTTTCACCTTGCTGCCTCCTCTTTCTACCCAATGGGAAAGTTACTGAACTTCCCAGTTTCCTTAAGTGAAATACTGGCATATTATTATTACCTACCTCACGAGGAGTTCATAAGATGAAATGTGCTAATATTTTTAAAAAGTTCCTAGCTCAATGTTTCGTAGTGTCTGTTAAATAAAGTTTAAAATATATATTCTATAAAATTTCTATATCTGCTTCTCGATTACTGAGTTTCAATGATTTCAATTCTTGAGATCACTCTCAATTGAATTATCATCTAAGGGGATGAAAAGGAGCCTGGGTGGTTCCATTGGTTGAGCATCTGCCTTCGGCTCGGGTCATGATCCCGGGGTTCTGGGATTGAGTCCCATGTCAGGCTCCCTGCTCAGCGGGGAGTATGCTTTACCCTCTGCCCGCTCGGGCTCTGCCTGCTGCTCCCACTGTTTGCGTTCTCTCTCTCTGACAAATAAGTAAATAAAATCTTAAAAAAAATAAAGAATGAATGAATTATCCTCTAGAAGGGACTCTGGTTTCTTGTTTAAGATCTCTTCCCGATATATAGATCTATAGATATATAGATATGGCTTGCGGATTTGTTGATATACGCATCAACAAAACCCACAGGCTTTCAAGCACAACCTGAAAAACCTTCCATCTGTACATAAGCAGCAATCCCCTGAAACCCAGATCCACTCTAAGTGGGATCTTTACCAGCTCACTGGGGCAAAGAGAGCAGGCCAAACAAAAAAAAGAAGAAAATCAAGAGGGAAAACCTGTATGGTAATTCCACTTTGGGCACAAGCTCATCTTCAGAGTGGTCTCCTTATTAGTATTCCCAGCTTCAATTAACTCTATTTTTTTTAATTTTTAAATTTTTTTTCTTATATTCTTAATTTTTAAAATTATGTTAGTCACCACACAGTACATCATTAGTTTTCGATATAGTGTTCCATGATTCATTATGTGCATATAACACCTACTGCTCATTACAACACGTGCTCTCCTTAATACCCATCACTGTGCTAACGCCATCTTGTCACTGCTCCGATTCTGAACCCTGCTGCAAAAACTATCTCCCTACACCCAATATTGATATGAAGTCCTCAAGAGAGGCAGTCTCATTTTCTTTAGAAATATTTCTAGTCTTCAATCTCTTCTGCCCAAATTCTCATGCATGAACATTCTGTTTTTCTCTACAATCCAAGTTAATATTTCTCAAAGAGAAGTCTGTGGACTGGCTACGGTCAGGGTCACCGGAGCTCAGATTCCTGAGCTCTATTTTAGACCTACTGAATTTCAATATCATCCTTAGAAATTTGTATTTATAAAAGAACCTCAGGTGAAGCTAATACACACAAAATACTGAGAACCGTAGTCCAAGAAACCAACAGACAGGAGTGGACACAGGGCAGGGACTGGTAAGCCATGTCCCATTGACACTGGCAGTTGCAAATACCTTCTAAACTCACAAGGGTTTGTGAGCAAAGGAGGCAGGAGTGCCAAGAAGCAGTTGTAAAGTGACAGTGTGCTGGGGGATATTCCTACTCAAAGTGGGGAAAACTACAGAGACCTAATGCCTGTAATTCAATCTGCTAGAGAGAGGGAATCAATGTTTTCTTTTTAATTTTGTCGTAAAAATCTAAATGAATCCAATAGTGGTAATGCACACGGACACTTGTACATTAATCTCCTGGTCACACGCGTTGTGTTCTGCCTTTCTAATTAGATAATGAAGTTACTAATTATGCCTAATTTTGGATGTTCACCTATTAAAATTAACTAAAAACCAAATGTTTTCCAGTGATCAAAAATAAATAAATAAATAAAAGGAAGGAAGGAAAGAAAAAAGAAACAAAAAGAGGAAGCACTCCTAACAGCTAAACCTGGTTAACAACCCAGACGGAAGCACTGGGGTGTTAATGACAATAACTCAGAAAAGGGGCAGGAAAGGCAGAGTTGTCACAACCGAGGGTGAAGACAGAGAACACTGCTAGAGCATGGATGGCTTTCCAGGCTGCCCTTTAAACACTTCCCATTTTAGCTCATGTCATTCTCATCACTGCCCTGGGAGGTCAGCCTTGGTCATATCCACATTGTCTTTGACAGTCAGGGAGAGAAGGACACTTGACACTGTGATACAGCCTGCAAGTGGCAGGGGCAGATTTTGAACCCATGCGTCAAGGTTCCAGACCCACTCTCATCTGCGTGACTTAATGAGCAGCCTCCTCCACCTGAAGCCTCTCTTCTAGAACACGGGGATATGATATCACCTGCCTCAGAAGACCACTATGAGGTTAATGCATGCAAATCCTTCAGAAGAGTATCTGGTATAGTAAGTACCATGTATATGCTACTGCTGTCATTCATTATTACTAATTATTAATGACCAATGTAATTCGGAGTAATGTAACTATAATAATTGGCATAACAGTAACTATAATGATTATGTATTTATAATCACTTTCTATTAGACGGTAATATAGCAAAAACAGAGGCAGAATAATGCATTCTTTTTCTGAGGGCAAAGTGGGATATTCCATAAAATGTGTTCTTCCAGACTACCTGTTTCAGAATCATCTGAGATGCTTATCAATAAACAAAAAACAAGCAGAGAGATTCCAAGAGCCTCACCCGAGATCTGCGACGATGAGATTCCCCAAATGTGTGTATTTAGAAGGGGCATTAAGTGCTTCCCCTGAACACTAAAGTCCAAGATTCCATGATACAGAGGCAAAATTAAAACAAGAGTAAATAGAAAAAGTCAACTGCCAGGCAACTTACATATTTCTCCGCATCTCTGAGTTAAATACCTTAAAGGCATATAGAGCAAGTCCTTCCAGGAGATGGTATTTCTGTCACAGGACTAAACAATTTCTGGGTTTGCACTTGTAATTAAATAATTTCCATACCATTATGCTCTGTTAGGTCTGGATTAACCCAAGCAATAAAAATACAATAATAATAGTGATGGATAATGGTGGAAAGAGATAGATGATGATGATAATTATGAAGTGTTCGATGCCTTACATCAAAATTATAGAGTCTTATTTTCATTAACTTTGGGCTAAACTATGGTGACACTAGGGACTAACAAACTTTTAGAACTGCAATTCAGGAGGAAGTCCATTTGATCTGTTGCACTTGTGAAGTATTCTTGTATATCCCTACTCACCTTTGTTGCGATTATTATGGCAGGATTCTTTACCTCCAGTATTACAGCTTTAATGTCTATGTTAAAATACCTCAACACTGAAAAGTAAAAACTGATAAATTGATTAATAAAACACCCCCAAAGTAGAACCTTGTAAAATTAGGTTTGTAATTGTCAAGTTAGGTTTCTAACCTCCAGGGCGTCCTATTTTCAAGTCTGATAAAATGGGTAAGGAAAAGTTACGACTAATGAGAAACATACATCCTAACCTCTTGTCCAGTTTCCATCTGGCTATGCCCACTTCCCCATATCAACCATCAGGTTTCAGGAAAAACGTTTTCCATCTTTGAAGCATAAAAGGAACCACCGCTGACACAATTTACAATGCCCAAATATTTACTAAACACAAAGGGAAGTCTCAGTTGGCTGTGCTGTTCAAAGAGAAGGATTTGATTCTACCTGCCAAAGGACTGCCAGAAGGAAGCAGCCACAAATAAATACGAAACCGCGTGTGTGTATCTATACCAAGTCTCAGCTGTGTCATGCTTTGAGGACTGTCCAAAAAGCAGAGCTTTCTAAGGAGACAGCTAGGAAAGAACCTGGATGCATGCCCTTCATTTCTTTTCCTGTGCATAAATATCTCCACCTGTGCCAGGAGTAGGAAATGGGAGGGCAGCACTCCTAGTGCGGTTCTCAATATCTCCCCAGCAGCTGCTTGCTTTTCGCTGACAGCCACTGGAGGCAGCCCGCGAGAAATGTGCCGGCAACTCTGTAACTGATGATGACTTAAAGTATGAAAATGAGCATATTCAAACATTTCTCCTCACAAGGAAAGAACAAACAGCCAATATTAAACAAGTCCATTTCTCTTATGCCAAGATTTTGATGGTGGTTTCTTTGGGCAGGCAAATGTTTCTTTTTATAACCGGCTCTTAGCCGAATGCTATCTATTGATAAAACATGGGCATTTTGTGTTCATTTTTCTAAGCAAACCTCGGAATTTCTCATAAAATCCTTGTCTCTCTTTGGTAACTGTTGCCATATAAAGCATTGGGTTGGAAGGAGGAGGTAGAGAGGAAGGGGGAGATGGATAAAGGTAAAAAGGAAAAAAGCAAGCGAATTTGTAACTGGAGCCTCCAAACCAGAAAAAGCAAAAGAAGTTTCACAATTATAAATGCAACTAAAACCATCGCTTCTCCTTTTCAGGCGATAGCAGTACCTGACAGGAATGCCTTGCAAAGGGATTTTTTTTTTTTTTCTGTGTATCTTTTTACTCCTTTATGAATGCTGCAGATCTTCTTGTGGGTGGGAGTGGAGCATGAGCACACACAGGGACACACCAGATCGGGCTTGCACTGGCTCCCAAGAGCTGTTGGATTATCCATATTGCTTCTCAACTCTGGGTTCAGACATGCAGATGTGCTGGGGGAACTTTCACCCAAGAAATCAACAAATACCATAAAGTAAAGCCTTTTTTTTTTTTTCTTTTTCAATTATACAGAAAGTATGAGAATAGTGCTCAGCACAAGGTCAGGCCTATGTAAACATTCACTCTTCTGGTGTCAAGAAAATACCTGCTTTCAGATAAATCAGAAGCTTTATGAACTTTTTTAGTCTGTGATTTTGTGTTTACTTAACTTCTCCCTGGGACACAATGACAAAATTTTGGTTGACTTACAACAAATACATGTTAATGAATTGAGACCCATAGTCCTTCAATAATTTTTAATGAGACTGCCATGAAAAGTGATGGCATGTAGATTCTAGAGAGGAAGTAAAAGCATATCATCCATTCCTAACACCCCTTCCTACCAACCTCAGAGTTTATAATACTTGTGTTTCTGGATATATTAAAATAAATAAAATATCACATCCCTAAGAAACAGCCCAACTTGACTTTAAGCAACTTTAAAAAATCATATTCCTAATTTTACATCTTAGTGCATTATTTCTTGATCTTTGCTTTCATTCAAACATGTAATGAGCTAATATATGGTATTCATTGGGAATACAAGATAAAAGCTACACATCTTCCTCTTTGACCACAAATTTTATTTTTTGAAAAATTTACTGTGTACCAATTAGTTTTGATAAGTGCTCTAAGGATACAAAAGATAGGCAGAGAATTGTTCCCTAAAGGTGTCATCATCATTTCTTCTTGAATTTATACCTAGTAGGCAAATTTGACTCCAGTGTTGCTTACCAATACAGTGGCTTCAATATACACTTCCTCCAAATCCTAGAAGCTAATTTTGACTCAGTCTGAGCCACTGTCCTGGGAAGAAATCCCCATTAAAAAAAAAAAAAAAAAGATAAACTAGTTGGTGTTATTTAGCCTGAAGAATGGCAAGCTAGAATGAAGAAGAGAAAAAAAAAAGAAGTCTTGATGTATTACCTATTTCAAAAATATGAATATTATTACTTGAGAGAATAGTTACCATATGTTCTTCATGTCCCCTGAGGATAAACAAAAGAAAGCTAGAAAAAAATCAGCTTAAATGAGAGCAATGGGAATTTTGGATAATGATTTTAAAAAGAACTCCGGAGTAACAAGTGCCAGTGAGAATCAGAACAGGTTAGCAAGAGACAGTGTGAATTCTTTTTCTCCAGGAGTGTTAGTTGTGTGTACATTGTTTTCCAATTTGTTTTACCACCTGTTTTTTTCTATTTGTATTAATGAAAAACGAACAAGAAAAAAACTAACCCATTCCTTCCCAGGGAAGTAACTGCCCTTTCTTCCCTCACTGTTCCTAACTCTCCCACTATACATTCATCATGGATATGCCAACCCTATGAACACACTACCAGCATGGAAAATATGCATTTTCATGGATTCAACCATCATTTCAGGGTAGACGTCATAAATCCACAACTTTAGCTTGAAACTCTCTCCCAAACTCTGGATGGGATCTCCTTACTGAAGAATGGGTCTTCTCACTTGGCTACTTTTTAGTCACCAAAACCTCAAAATTATCACCTTCACAAAGCTACCTCCTTCTCTTGATTTTTTTTTTTTTTTCATGTGCCTCCATTCACTTCAATATGTAAGCCTTCAAAATGTATCCCTTTTAACCCTTCTCTGGTCTAGGTACCTTACTATCCAACTCTCCCAACCCTGATCAGTCACCCGGGCCCTCCATTCCTGCTCTTTTGCATTGCTCACAGCTTTCTTCCCCATGGTTACCGTCAGTGGTTGTCAAGCTCATCCTGGATAGGCCTAAGCTTGCCCGCCTGCCATAAACTGACCCCAAGTCACTGTCCCACACTTTTCTACCATTTAAAATCCAACTATCTGAGCCAAACCTATCTAGAACTGCCTCTGACCTTTTGGTCAGACATAATCACAGCCACGGTTTATCTGTTTGAATCTTATACATAGTGTTGCCCAAAATCCAGCATGAAGCCCACATTCCTTGGACTACCCCCAGTTAACAGTGATGATCTCCTCTTCCACACTTAACACATATTCCTTTAAACAGTCAGTTGCTTTTTTTTTTTCTTTCTCATATATCTGTTTTGGCATATAACTTTTTTTTCCCAACTTTCAACTGATTGCAAACAATTTGGAAGTGTGAACTCTTATACATCTTTACATCTCCTCCCTTAAGAAATACATGCTAATGAATATTGATTTAATTAATTTTGCTTATCTTTGATGCTGAGTGTTGCTTCTTTTTCTTTGCCATCAGAATAATCAAAAACAGTGCCTAACACATTTGATTTTGTCTTTCTCATAGGACTAGTAGCTTGTAGTCAATCATTCCTCTCTAAGAGCCTGTCTAATCCCTCATATGAAAATTGGTTGGAGCAAGAGAGAAAGAATAAAGTTAGAGAAGGAAGAAGTGGAAAAAAAAAAAGAATGAAGATGAGGAAAGAAAGCCTATGGTTTTGCTTCCTCTAAGTTTGACAACTCAGGAATTACTTGTGATCTTTCTCACAGTTCAATCCCCATTCTGGAAAGTCAGGAAGTTGATAGCTCCCATCAGTTATTCTCTGGAGACCACTCTTCAGTTCCAAGCCTTCTACATAAAAGAGCTTGCAGCTTCACTTCTCCTATCATGAAGCAAGTTCCTGACCCATTCCACTGACCTGTTTGAATGGAATTATTGCCTCTCAGCTTCTATCATAGCTGAATTTCCTTCTGCTAATTCTAGGAATACTGCCTCTTTGGCGAACTTAACCTAGTCTATCATTGCAATTTCTTCCTTTTAACACCAAGTAAAGAGTAATGGATATCCTTCTGCTGTGGCACTGTTGTTTAGTGAAGCAAATTATATCATTCTCACTAAATCCATCAAATTGAAACACTAAAAATGAATTCCTCCTGGTGGCATAAACAAACTGGTCTTTAATATGCAGAATATCATAACAGATTGTCCTTGGCTGTTCACTATACTGTATGTTCTGACACTTGTTGGTGTATTTACAGTGTTTCTACTAAAAAAAGATTTGATCAAGGGAAAACAGCCAAGTTCAGAATGTTTTAAATCTCCATTACATGCTGTCAAAATAACTTTTAAGTATATGTGAAAATGAATATTTGCAATTCAAAATAAGAACACATAAGGGAGAAATAGAAAATACTTCCCTTTCATATAAATCATATCAGGAAGAAGTTATTTGAATCATCCATTTTCTACCAGACTCATGGAGAAATGGATGGTAGGGTATAACAGTGTCTCTCTCTCCCAGACATTGCCCTTATAATGGAAAATAATAATCTCCAGAAAGAAAGACATAAAGACTGAATATGAAAAGTTGGGCAGGAGATGTGGTAATTCAGAGAATGATGACAGATGATTTTCTAATAGTATAACCATCATTTTGATACTCTAATAAGGACTCTAAAATCAAATAACAGGTTTGTATTAAGAACCTACTATGTGATTGGCATTGTCTTTGATTCTTGGGGAATATGAAAGAGGCACAAGATTTGGTAACGTGCTAATAAAATAAGTAATCTAGTGTGGGATGGAATGGAATAAAAAAGAGAATGTGAGAAAAGAATATGAGGCCAACATGTGGAGAGGTGCAAACAATTGGAGTTGGCTAAAAGAGAAGGATCATAAATTCAGAGAAGGAAAAATAGCTGATAATGGAATAGCTCATGTGGCCTCATAAAGGAGTCATGGAGAATATGGACTGAAGTGGGGGCCTTCAGAAATTGATACGTCTTGCTTGAGTTGTGAGCTTAGGTAAAAGGACATTTACAATGGGAAATTTCAAGAAAAGTCATGGAGACAGGATTGATAGAGGGACGCAGTAGAGAAAGGCACTCCAATTGAAGAAGGGGCTGGGCACTACACAGTAGAGAAAAATCAGTATTGATAAACCAATTCTGGATGGTATTTAAGGTAGAAACTTGAAGACAGAAAGAGCACTGCATGTGGTAAGACCACCAGTGGGATGCCTGGCTTGGATCTTTGACTACAGAGGCAGCAACAACAAAGGGAATGAATAATCAGAGTTCATGTAAGCATTCTTCAAGATTTCCACTAAATCACAAAATGAGGGAGAAAAAAACACAACCAGAAATTGCAGATAGAGCAAAGAAATAGAAGTATGGAAGGAAGGAAGGAAGGAAGGCAGGATGGATGGAAGGAAGGAGGAAAGGAAGGAAGAAGGAAAGAAAGAAAGAGAATAGTTCTGAACAAACCAACCAAATGTCCCATGAAGAATCATGGTCAAATAACTAAACTGATCAAGTACTAAGAATCTTGTTCTGTGTAAGCAACAATAATCAATATGTCATTAATGTGGCTATATTTGTCTTTCGCCCATTCGTTCATTTTCCATATAATTACAGCGGGCCTAGGGAGTTGACTTTGCTAATATAACCGCACCTCCTGATGGGAAAGTTCCTTCCCCAGGAGGGACTTGAGGAAGACAGTCTGGTTGTTTTCTTAAAGGAGTATGGAACAAACCTGAGAATAAGAATTACCATTCAGCTATTTTACTGAGGAAGCAGCAAAGAGTAACCTGCGAAGATTGAGAAGAATATGCTTAAGATAATTAGCTGGACACAGGAAGAAGGTAAGAGATATGTAGTCAAAGCTGACCTGCCCCAGCTAGTCAAAACCCAAGTCACGGAACTCCACCTGACCCCCAAACCCATGAGGGAGCCCAGCTGAGATCAGCAGGGTCACTCTGCCAACCCCCATCTTCAGCCACTGACCCTCAACCAAGCCACAGCTCTACGAGAATTAAGTCTTTATTGTCATATGCTGCTGAGATAAGGCTGTTGTTGGTTATGAAGCATATTGTGGAATGAATTAATTTAACTGAATTAATAACATCCCTGACATTGAGTTTCTCATGATCCTTATATTTCCTTATATTTCCTTTTTGCAAAAATCAATTGAAGTAAGCAAACAACACCTGATTAATACTCTAAAAGAAAAAGAAAAGAAAATCACCGCAACATATTAAGGTCAACAATCTATTTAACAATAATGTGGGATTTCCTGTGCAAAGCTAGATCGATAGGACCCAAGCCATCAAGTCATCTACTCCATTCAGAAAATCTAAATCTCCAATACTCCACTTTAGTTCTCCATCACTCCTCAACTCTCCTACCCCTACCCTGCCCCCAGACAGTGTGGTGATCCTTCTTCAGGACTTATTTTCTCTTCCAACCCATTTCAACTTATCTATTCTATTTCTGACTCCTGGGGCCATCCTGTCCACTAATGACCTCCATAGAAAATGGATTTGCTAAAAATGCAGGAGGGTATAATTGAGTAGGTCATACTGTGTCATCCTTTCTGCCTGGAATCACTTCTGTTTCATGTGACCTCTTGAAGATGTAACATCTTAATCCAAAGGTATGATCTCTAATAGCAGAGTTTCAGGCCTGTGATGATTGGGGAATTTTTTTCCCTAATCTCAATTACTTAAGAGTACATACCCTACAGTGGGCCCTACAGTGTTTAAAGACATAAACCAATTGTATAATGAAAGGGTAATTTGTAAAGATTTTTACAGAGCAAACACTTAGAAAAAAACAAAATTGGAGCAAGAACAGAGAGTATGAGTATGCCTGCATGTATGCTTATGAAAGGAAGCCTGTGTATTAAAAACTTGGGGAAATTTCAAGAATCATTAATTCATAGCACATTGCAAAGGCAACCCACTTTTCTCGTAGTACTGAAACCTAAGTCACTGTAAGGAGTGCAATGCAGGATGAAAACTTTTTTTTCTTTCTTGTTCGTTTTTCCCAAAGGCCTCCTGACATAGAGAGATAGATGGTGGCCAATGACAAGGATCAGAAAGTCCACCCCTTGCCGCCTAGGGTCTAGGAATCTTATTTGTCATTCCCAGTGCTTTCCCCTCAGTGGGAACTACTTGTCATGGGGCCTGGCTTGAGTTATCCAAGGACAGGGAGCCAGGGGCATGGGAGGAGAGACCTCATTCTTCATCATTCAGGCAGCAAAGGGAAGAGTAAGAAGAGGAGGGGAAAGGAGCCATCCATGACCGAGTCTTGATTAATTACCAGTCTTGACAGTGACAGGAATGTGAAAAACAAAGCAGGAAGGTGAAAAAAAAAAAAAAAAAGAGAGAGAGAGAGAGAGTGAGAAAAGAAAAAGAAAAAAAATTAAAGTGACTTTATAGCTTCCTACACAGAAAATATTGTATCTTAAATTAGAAAAATCAGTTAATCACATCAGATGTCTTATAAGCAGAATCTGAAAATTTGGGAACTATAAATAAAAAAACAGAGCTCAAGACTTGTATTTTCGGGAGACCTCCAGGTATGGGAAGACCATCTCTAGAAAACCAAAATCAGGTTTCTGCACCTACCTTTCATTTGTATTGAAGGTACCTTGTTTATGTACTAATGACAAAAGCAATCATAGCCAATGTACAGAGACATTGAGACCTTTGGGGTCTTACTGTCTGGCCCTTCTTGGGAATGAGACTCCCTAATGTCTGCTTTCTTTTATGGGCGTCTTCCAAAGAATATCTTTGTCTTTGCCTTACTTTCTCCCACAGTACTGGCAGGCCTCCAAACTACCCAGACAAAAGTGCCCTCCAGCTACCTTCTGGTGTGCTAGAAATTCCCAGAAGGAGAATTGTTTCTTTAGGTTAAAGAATCTCGTGCCTGGGAGGCCTCAGTGAACCACCAAATATGTTCACTTGGAAGTTCCCAAAACAGACTGTCAGCTTCAGAATCTAGCCCAAGGCTAGGAGGTTCCTAGTTCTCTCTGGGTACTGAGGGATGAGAAAGATGGTTCTGGCAATCACATGCCAAAGGAGGGAAATGTGTGACATTAGTTGTAATAATCTGAGCAATCCCTGGAAACAGCACAAAGTAAAGGTGAGAGGAATTCTGGGAAAAGGGGGGATCTGAGTCAAAAAGAAATTAAGGTTATTCAAAGAGCCCAGAAACCTCTCCTAAAAAGTTCCTGTTTCTCCTATGGAAATACTGTTGATATAAACATATCCTCTTAAAATTGCACTAATCACCTTTAACTATAAATTGTGTCATCGTCCAACTGTTTGAAGAAATTTAGAACACTTCTAATTTTAAATTTGTAAAAAGCTATTCCTGTTAATATATTACTGAGATTGCCTTATTTGGACTGCATTAATCACATCTGCATTCTGAAAAATCCAGTCCCAGATAACAACCATGCTAGGAAGCACTGTTACTCACAGATAAACAGTTGGATACATTTTTTAGTAGTAATTCTAAGATATTCTTATCCAAGGAAAACACATTAGAAAACTTTTTACTCATTCAGGGCTCTCCTCCAATGCATCCTCTCTCCATCTCTCTTATTTTTTTCCTTTTCTATACTGATCTCCACAAGATGTTTTCACATAACTGTGATTAAAAAGAGTGTCTAAACAGATTTTCCCCCCACCTACTAATTACCTTGGCCACTTGGAACCTAAATTTCATTTAAAAAATAGAACTTCCCTATGACCCTGCAATTGCACTACTGGGTATTTACCCCAAAGATACAGATGTAGTGAAAAGAAGGGCCATCTGTACCTCAATGTTTATAGCAGCAATGGCCACGGTCGCCAAACTGTGGAAAGAACCAAGATGCCCTTCAACGGACAAATCGATAAGGAAGATGTGGTCCATATGCACTATGGAGTATTATGCCTCCATCAGAAAGGATGAATACCCAACTTTTGTAGCAACATGGACGGGACTGGAAGCGATTATGCTGAGTGAAATAAGTCAAGCAGAGAGAGTCAATTATCATATGGTTTCACTTATTTGTGGAGCATAACAAATAGCATGGAGGACATGGGGAGTTAGGAGAAGGCAGTTGGGGGAAATTGGAAGGGAAGGTGAACAATGAGAGACTATGGACTCTGAAAAACAATCTGAAGGGTTTGAAGAGGTGGGGGAGTGGGAGGTTGGGGGAACCAGGTGGTGGGAGGGCACGGACCGCATGGAGCACTGGGTGTGGTACAAAAACAATGAATACTGTTATGCTGAAAATAAATTAAAAAAATGATTATAAAAAAAAAAGAAGGGCCTTCTCAATGGTTAAATACAAATTTTCAGAGCTTATATTTTTAAAAAATATTGCTAAAAATTGGCAAAATTAAAAGTAGATGGCAACATGGACTTAAAGTACTTGGAACTATGATTTATTCAAACACTAAGGCAATAGCAATATAATTTAAATTTAAATAAATTAAATTCCAAGACACTCTCTTGCTTGTCATATATTTCTTCCTCTTTCTTTTCACCACATCCCTCGCTCTGTGATGCTGCTAATACACTAGTAAAGGTTGAAATAAATCTCTTTGACCAATCTCTTGCCTGTGCAATTTAAAACCAAAGTCAGATCCAGAAGGTGAAATTCATCTCTCTTTTTCCTTTCATGCTCCTTTAATTTATGTTTCTTTAAACAAACCATTCTTATTTAGAGGATATAGCATATTTATATTACTACCATTCTTCCCTGAAGTTCAACTCTTTTCAAGTATATCTTTTTAGTCTCTTCAAAACCCTTCTATGACAAAGACAAAGAGTAGGTTTATCCTTTTTGGCTAATTCTCTATCAGGATGAAAGGTCTTTTTACATCATTGTTTCTCTGAGTGTGTAAACCTATTCTTTCCAGTGATAGACTCTGCACATAGTAGGCACTTAATAATGTTAGTCACTGATCTCAGAGCTGGAAAGGACCTTCAGGAGCATTAAGTAATGGTTCTGAGAACCAAGGAGGCAAAGTCACTTGTTTATCATTCAATGTGTTTTCATTACGTTGGATTAGATGTTAAGTAACACTGGTTTGGTAAACGCTGTATACGTGTGTTTGAAAAGATGGTTACCAATACTTCCTGTTGGGTCCATTAAAACACAGCAAATGTTCCACTTCAAGTCTACACATGGCCAATACTTCCTGCTTGATTCTTTGTTGAAACAATAATGGTTAAGATGGCTATGAGCATGTGCGGAATGTTTACCGTGTGTCAAGCAAAAGTGTTTTAATCTTGAAAACTCTGTCTTAAAGGGGCACCATTATTATCCTTGGATTATCACATTCAACAGAGTAAGAATCACAGATCTAGAGAGGCTCAGTAATGTGGCCAACTTGTAGAGCTAGCAAACAAAAGAACCGAGATCCCAATCTACTTCTGTCCGACTCTAGTGCCCACGTTCCTACTCACTATATCTTCAAGGTAAAAAGTGACCAGAATCTAGAGAACATTGTTCTTTTTGGGATCTCTTTTGGTTCTACAGCTACCAGAATACTCCTATTCGAGATTGTTCTGAGAGTTGATTTTTCTGTCAGGTGGTAAGACAGGCTTACCCATTGCCAGTGGAATATTTATATGTAGGATTATTTATGTATAACACAAGAGAAAGTTCAGAGGCCTTGAATTGGGGCAAACTAGCGTCAAATCCATATTCTACCAATTACCTGCTGTGTAGTTTTATACAAACTTGACTTCCTTGAGTATCACTAGGGTGTTCCAAGAGCAGGCTGTTATAAGATTTCCAAATCTTATGTCAAATGCCCTGCAAATAGAACACTATCAATAAATACTGTCTTTCATTATTGGTGCTGACTTAGCTTTGGTGCTTAACTAATTTTCTCATCTAGGCCATGATGCCGCAGATTTTGGTTATCTTATATTTTCTTTCTGACAGGGGAGATGTTATGCCAAGACTGCAATGTAAGTGGAGACACAGTGATTCTGGAAGTCAGAACCTGGACAGACCCACAGTCTTGCTGGTTTATGGCTCCTTTAAGATCAAGCAAGACTTTTCAGGACACCTTGAACCACCGCTCTCAAAAGGCTGCCTGCCCACAGAGCAGTCTTTAGACCAAACTGGTTGTACCAGTTGTCTTTACCTATCATGAATTTCTGATTTGGGACTGATCAGGCTCTTGGCCATGCCTTTGTATTTCAGCTTGCTCTCCCTACTTCCATAATATTTTTGATTTGGTGTCTGGCCTGTGTTCCCATGTCAGTTTCTATTATAAAACACAAGAGTGATGACTTCTCCATAGTTCATGTGTCTTATGTAATAGGCACAGCACTATCCTCAGAACACCATTCTAGCTGACCCTGACACTCAAGCCCTCACTCAGCTCATAGGAGACTGTTTTATGCTAGGGAACTCTTTGCTGACCCCTTTTGACTTCTTTTCCCCCACTATACCCAAGGCAAAAAAAGTAACCCTACCTCACTGGAGATGGGAAGATCTATGGGGCATCATGCATGTGCAAGTTTGATCCATGTTGGCAATTGGTGTTTTGGTTCCATGCAACATTCATAAAGGAAAACCCTCAAGACTCCAGCTATGGCATAATTCCTTCATAATGCCTGTGTCCTCATTCTCAGTAATGCCTATGTGACTCAGTAGAAGGTTAAGATGAAAAGAAGAGGGTTTGAATAAAGCAGATCAAATTTCCCTTTCCCCATCCATGTATCTCCACCAACATATTCAGAATTCCAAAGGACCTCTAGAATTTTTTTTTTTTTTCAGGGATTCTCTGGTTTGGAACTAGAATGGTTATGACCTCTTCAGATCTGTAATGTGAAGAATTGAGAGAAGCCAAACATTCTTAGAGTCTAGTTATTTAGCTTCACACTACAACAGGGCTACAAAGATATTCAATTGCCAACAATGACTCTAACGAATCCTGTGTTCCAAGAAATAACAACCAAGTGCCCATTAAAGAATGACAAATTGTTAATCCTAATTTAAAAAACAAACAGGGTACCTGGGTGGCTCAGTGGGTTAAAGCCTATGCCTTCGGCTAGGGTCATTATCCCAGGACCCTGGGATCGAGCCCCACATCGGGCTCTCTGCTCCGCGGGGAGCCTGCTTCCTCCTCTCTCTCTCTCTGCCTGCCTCTCTGACTGCTTGGGATCTCTGTCTGTCAAATAAATAAATAAATAAAATCTTTAAAAAACAAATAAACAAACAAAACCCAAAAACCTAAGGCCTTCAAAATAAAGAAAAAAGCTTTCTTTACAAGTATGTTTAAGTTAAACTTGACTTCACTTTTTCAGCAAGAGTTATTGAATACTCACTATGCACCATTAGCACTGGGTAATGGATATAAAAGGGAGAGAGAAAAAAGAAGAGGAAATCTGTCAGTTAAATGGGGGGAAAAAAAGCTGAAACTTTCCTGTCAGGAATAGTATGATGACAATACAGAAAATTTTCAATAAGGATTATGGACCTCTTCAACTTGATCTGAAAATGTCTCCTTGGTAAGAGTACTTCCTTTCTCTTTTGATGCAAAAGTCCATATGGATGGCTGGCAAGAGCCATCACTTAAAATTATAGGGAAATCTGAGCAAATGAGTAGATGAAACATTATTTCCCTTTAGAGGATGGTTGAAGGAATACCCAATACAGCCCAACTCCAAAATGTAATGTGCTTCCTAGTCAGAACATATCCATCAGGTATAACATAAATCCTTTCCCCTACTATAAATATTGTCTTCAGGGAAATCTTGCTCAAGGAAGAGAAAAATCACCGTATAATACATTTGGATAGACACAACAAACCTGTCTCCTTTTTGATGAATTGATAAATATGTTTTTATTGTTACTGTGAAATAGGTTATATATGTATATAGTTATATGACTTTTTTTATGCATGACATAAGGTGGGATTGCACTCGCCATGGATTGACTTACAGTTTTCATTGCTCTGTGTCACTGCAGAAAGTTATATTCACAGGCCTACATTGTATATATCTTGTTGGGCAGGAACTCCAGAGAAAATGTCTTTACTACAAAAGCAAAAGTCACACTCCTCTCTAGATGACTTCAGCTCTGCTTTGGAAAGCCTCCCTTATTCAGGTTCTTAAAACTGCTGCTTAGTCCCTTCCTTTTATCTCTTCTCTTCCTCTCCCCTCCTTCCTTTCAATGCGCTACCCGAGAAAAATCACATGACTGCTCGACAAAGACCAAAGGACAAGACCTATATATTTATTTGCCTAAGCCATTTGGAAGGTAATGACCAACAATAGCTACTCAGAATTGTGGTAGATTTAAAGGTGGCTGGTGCTCCCTCTAGGAAGCCTGATTTATTTGACTCAATTGATGGCTTTATTTTGGGGAAGAAATTGCCTTTTAATGGAGACGCATTAACCATATGTCCATGGATATTTCTATGAAGGTTATTCCCTAGAAAGATACCTACTAGGGATTTCATCTTTGTACAGTGTGAGGAAAAGAAGCCTGTGCTGTATACGCTCAAGGTCTAGTGGCAATATAAATTTGCTTCAAAAAACCCTATCTTCGTTCATATATTTTCAGGTGTCTGAAAGAGGACCTAGGAATACTTCTCAATGCTTGGCCATAGTGTTTGGAAAGCGATTCATCACCACCACCACCACTCCCAACACCAATTTTATAATAAAGATTCACAGTGAATTTGTATGGATTTAATTATGGTGAATTGAAAGGATTTAATAAATTCATGTTATTTTTTTCACTTCAGCCAATGTCTTCTAATAGTGACTCAAAGCCTGTTACAGGGTAGTTTCTTCTCAGTGTTGAGGGAAGGAGTGAGGAAAACATGTGTAATTACCTCTGTGTAACATGACAGAAATTCTAGCTGACTTCTTACAGTAAAAACCTTATGTCTACCAAAGGCAAACAAAACCTACCAATGCTTCAACAAGATAAAAACTGTGGGGTTTCAAAATTTGATATTCATCCATATGCTCAACAAATACTTCGTGAGTTCCTGCTTATGTGAAGAGATACCAGGAGTGGTGCATTACAGGGCATGGCCCTTGCTCTCAAGCAGCAACCATCTGGTAACCCAGCTGAGATGATCTTCAGTCCCATTCAGTAAGGGTTCAATGTTGAAAATCTCAGAGTAACTTGCCATAATAATGGATTACCCATAAAAATCTACTGTGATCCTGGAGAAAAACATATGCTATTTTTTCCCCAGGTTGACACACTTTTCAGAATAAGTGATCATTGAAAACAGAATTATTAGTCAGTAGGGTAAATCCTTCTGGTGAGTACTGAATTATTCTAGGGGGCAACGTGACATTTACTCAGAACCCAAGGGAAAGGGTCATTTAATCTGTTTGCATTCCAGATGCCTCTTCTATAAAATGAACATATTGATACTTTCTACTTCACTGGTATATTGTGAAGATTAAATGAGATAATGAATCTGGACCACTTAGCCCAGTTCCTGAAAATAAAAGTCAGTCCCTAACAATGAGAAAAATAATAATGCAGTGTCCTGACACCTATGAAAACTGCTAAGTTGTTCCAGAAACTCGCCTACCTGCTTGAAAAAGTTGTTCCAGTTCTGCTCATGGTGCTTTGGTTTGGAATTGCTCAAAAAGAAATTATGTACATGCTTGAAAATTGCAAGCACCACACTAGGGCTCTGCTGGCATCCTCAATTCCAGAATGTTTCTACGTGCATAAAGCTCAGGGCCTTAGTTCACTACTAAAGCAGAAAAAATGGTGAGAGGGGAAACTCGACAGGAAGTAATCCATCCAGATATTTATTTCTCTTTGTTTAGGACTATAAGACACATAGATCAAATGTTCAAAGCTATTAGGACAAGAGGAAAATGCCAGAATCAATGCTGAAACACATTTTGTGCTTATCCTGAATTAATGTTTCTATACCAGTATTCCTGATCTAACTTCTTTGTTAATAGTCTTAAATGTTTTGATCTATATCTTTTGCCAGCTCCAATCCAGAAAAATCTACATCATGGATTCCCTATAGAGTCACAAGGAAAGGAATCTGCAATGCCAACAGAGATGGCTAGAAGCCATACTAAGTTTGGATGACCCTCCCCTTCTTGGGAGGTAATTATTACAGAGAAATCCTTATATCACAAAACATACCCACCATCAAAGTGAGAGCCTTCACTGCTCACCAATAGTTAAAGTGGAGGTTCTTTTTAAAGAGTAGAGAAGTTCAGAGTAGATTCCCTTCCCTGTTATCGGCCTTTAGGGCAATTTCAATAAAAGAATGGTGGAAAGCATGAAAAGATCTAGCAACAACTCTGAGGTCTTCAGAAACAGATCTTATCATGACTGGACCATTGCTTTCCCAACTGGATTCACTGGAGATGTTAGTAGGTGGTGTGTGAAAAGGAAAGACGACATACGTCATATTAGCTACAATGCATACGCACAATATATATTTGTATATTAAAAGGTTGAAACCCTATAGTAAAGCAAAATTTTAAGATTTATATGTCACCCCCTTCGTTTACCAAATATATTTAAGTAAGAAACACTTTTTTTGGGGGGGTGACATTTTTGACTTCCCAATAGAGTGGTTACTGGCAAGTCTACTGATTTCGTGTTAAACCACTAAAATAGAATGGAATAAAACAGGATAGGTAACATTTACTCAGTGTTTAATATGCCAGCCAAATATTATTCTAAGTATTTTACATGTAGGAACACTTTCATCCTCCCAGAAGCTCTTGAGGTATGTACTATTACAATTCCACTCTACAGAGGCACCTAGAGGCTAAATACCTTCTCAAGGACAGACAATAAATGGTGGAAGCGGCGCTTTAACCCATGCAGTCTGGCTCCAGGTCATCCCAAAACAGAATACAGGTAAAAAACTGCTGGAGACTGTTTTATAAAATCTTGGAAGAAAAGAAAATATTTTTTTTTTCCATTGAGAAAACAGAACTCTAAAAAGAAGGAATAATATCATCGTATATTAAAAAAAAAAAAAAGAAGTAAGAAAAATAAATAGACTATAGGAAAAATCCCCAAGAATAAAACTGCTGATATAATAGAGAAAGTACAGGTTGCAGAATAGCTTTCTCTATGAATCTTTTAAAGTAAGAATGCTTGGGGGTACCTGGGTGGCTCAGTTAGTTAAGCATCCAACTCTTGATCTTGGCTCAGGTCGTGATCTCAGGGTTGTGGGATGGAGCCCCATGATGGGTTCTGTGTTGGGTATGGAGCCTGCTTAAGATTTTCTCTCTCCCTCTCCTCCTCCCCCTCTCCCATCTCTAAAAATAACAATAAAATAGAATAGAATACAATAAAATAAAATAAGAATGTTTGCCATGAATACCTCTTGAACAGTCTTTATTAAGATGAATAATCCCTAAATTCTTATGAAACCACAACTATCTAGGATTTCACGTGGAGAAGTTGGTAGAAGACTCCTGGTGAATGTGGGGGTATAAGAGAGCATTGTAAGTGAGCCAGCCCACAGCAAATTTCCCACTTATTAACATTTCTGCCTGAGAAATAAGCCTGTTAGAACCATGATGAAAACGATACTTCCAAGGCATAAATAATAGTTTAATCACATCTTAAGATGATGATACCCTTTATAAGTACACGTTGACTGTGTGAGCAGCACTTCTGTAAAATATCCTGAAATGGCAAGACTGTTGACAAAAATACAAGACCATTAAATTGCAACAGATACCACAAAAACTTGAGAGTAGAGTTAAGACAAAGTGTTTGTTCGTCATCCTTAACTATCCATTTACACAAACAATGCAAATAAGACGACTAGGGGGAAGCTGGAGTGCAGTATCCATTAAGGACAGTCAATGAAGGGCTGTCTCTGATAGAAAAACAAAACAGACAGCCAGACAGAAACACCACGTTAGGGCATCAACAGTGAAGTACGAAGTACCATTTCCTTCCACAGTTACCCCTAGTCACTCATTCTTATACCGTTTGCTCCTGGCTCTGACCATTAGTGAGATTTAGGTCCTGCATTACCCATATCTTCTCTTTCATTGTCCTCCAGAGAACGCAGGGTGGCATGTGTGGGAGAATGTTCCTTAAATGACTATCCATGAGATGGGAATTTGTGAATCCATTGGCTTGAGGAATACTTATGCCTCCAATAAAAACTGTATTGGTATAGCGCAAAAATTTCATAAAGGCAGAAATGACACAGGTTTCTTGAGTGATATCTCCTGTAGAGTATGATGGAAACCTAAAGCTACCATCCAATATTTGGGAAATGTTACCATGGAATCATTTTTCCTCCTATCTTTTTTAAGTAGGCAAGCATAAATCATCTTCTTGTGCTGTTTCCTTTCCTTGTCTCTTTTTTATTACAAAATTAAAAAGTATTGGACAGTATCCCAAAACACTACAGATTTCATATCTTGTTTGGGCTAATTATATCATCCAGCCTGCCAAAATGGTTTCATCAATGAGCTTGCATTGCAGGAGCTCTCCTAATCAATTCTTTGACACTTAATTAAGGACTCTGTCTGTCTTTGAGGATCTGGAGCTTGAAACAAGGAGGGGTTTCTGTGTGGGGAGGGTAGGCTGTCAGAGCTCCTGGCAAATCTAAGCCCACATCTCTTACCAGCTCTGCTGTTATGGCCAATTTGATAGTATTTTGATTTTATGGGAACACTTTCTCTAATCCTCAAGCCTCAATTTTCTTCTTGGTTACAACCATCTAAGACCTACTGGTGGTAATGGTTTTAAAACCTTTGGAAGGTTTCTGACTTTTCGCAGACAGATGTACCAGGCGACATGATGAAAGTCAACTTCGAGGCCTAGAAACTAAGATGGCATCCCTTTATCTCTCATGAGGTTGAACAGAGAAGGCCTGTCAGACAGGAAAAGAAAAACTATAAGAAACAGGATAACATGAGAGGCAGTGGTTTGATCTTCAGTGGTGAAAGGCATAGTCATTATGTGAGCACAATGCAAGAAAGGAAACATTTACACCAGGGCTGTGACTAGACTCAAAGCGGTCCCAGGGAGAACTCGGAAGGAATTATGGTAAGTTTTTGGATGTCTGGTTTACTAATTTAAATAATTTACTAATTTAAATAAGCAGACATTGTTTAAAGATGACAGAATCAGATCCCCCCTGCAAATGTGTACTGAGCATCTATGGAATGTGTGACATTTTACCTGTTGCTATGGTGTCCACATACGACTTGGACCTTCTTTTCAAATGTCTTACAATCTGAATGAAGACATATTCCATATTTCCATATATACGGAAAGTGAGTCCTTCCATGATGTAGAGAACCACTGACGTATGTGAGGATCAAGGCAAGGATGGAACAGAGAAGATATGGTTGGGCTGAACTGGCAAAATCTCCTATACATCTTGCTATTAACACATGGGGAAAACTGAAGTATAAGGGAATAGAACTACAGTTTTAAGTATATTAATGGGTTTTGCAAATAATTTCAATTATTTAAGTCCAAATGAATCACATATATGGATTTTAAAATTTTAAAAAATCCAAAAGGATTAGAATTTAAAAGAATTATAAAAAAAGAAAAGTGTGTTTAGAGCAATAATAATCATATCTTAGAACTGTATACATGCTTAACAAACCTAACCCACTGGAGAATTCAAATGTGGACTTTTTTATAGAATCTAGTCTGATTGCAAAGAAATATTTCTCTTTGTTTAATATATCTCAGATTTTTCTTTATGCTTATATTTTTAGTGACCATGCTTTTTAAAGTCACTTCCTGTATAACAGCTGATTTAATCAATGATGCTAGATTTCAATGAGAAAATTATTTGAAAACACTAAAGAACTTTGTAGTAAGTTTTAGGGGGTCCTCATGAATCTAGTACTTCTCCTTTTATAATTGAAGTTAAATAATTTGTCGTGTGATTCCTTGTCTCATATGCTTCAAGCCTATTCGACCAGAGGTTCTGTGGAGGTAGGGACGGTGTCCATCGTCTTTAAGCCTTGTCTTAACACTTTGCACATTTTTACCTTCACAATTATAAGTACTCAATAATTATTAATCAATGAATAAAAACACTATATCAATTGTTTTATAAATACTATACATATAGGAAAGACCATGATTATGAATAGGGGTGATAGCAAAGATTGAAAATACCAGAAAATGGATTTTCTCTTTTCTAACATAACCAAACTGACCAAGAAATGTCTCCATATTCATTGAAGGAAGAGTCATCAAATTGGAATTGGATTAGAATCAATGACTGAGATGCTTTTCACTGTGTATACCACCAATGATATAAATGCACATTTTCTGGGGGCACTTCATAAAAAAATTAGTCTTCATTTCATAGCATATTCTTTAAGAGAAGAGCCTATATTTCTATTCCCTTGGTTAAATCTTAGCTCACCACTCTTTGTGGGACTTTTTACCCTAATTATCTGTTCTACCCTGCACATGATCCAGGAAAACAAAACTTTGTATTGGAAAATGGAAATCACATGACTTTGTTCATAACACTATTGATAGTAAGGAAAAAGGCGGTCTAGAAGTTGTTCTAGCTATGATTTTAAATTTTCCAAAAGAAACCAGGGGGAAATGAAATAAGAAGAGGATTTCCTTTTTTTTTTTTTTTTTTAAAGATATCAGATTAGGAAAATGAAATGCTAAGAAAAGGTCAAAAGGTGAAAGTTGAATGTAGGATTGACCCAGGTTTCCACTGACATATTTATTAGTTTTAGACCAAGTTTATACTTTTTCTCTTATAGTTTGGGACTTCATGACTGGAATTACTTTTAAAGTTACTATCTTGGTCTCCTTCACTTTGATAGCTACTTTCCATTTTAGATTTCTATCCCATTTTGGAAAGTCAGCTGACACAGAAGTCACTTGACCCTTCTCCCTGCCTCCCTCTCTCTGCTGAATAGAGAATTACAGAGGATGCATGGGTAGTACGTAACTGTGCTACCATATAAATATTAGATCTAAGGAATAGCAGAAGAGGCACAGGCAGAGAATTGAGATCCTATGTGGCTAAATATTTATCGCTGTTGTCAATTTTTTCAATTATGTAAAAGTTTCCAGAGCATCCTATGATGCTAATTTCAAAATACAACATTTGCTGTGAGGTTTTAGATATAAACTAAACTCAACAAGCAAGTCCATTAAAGATTGTTAAGTACAATATACCATGAGGGATGGTTTGTTAAGGTGAGTGACTTGGGAAAAAAAAAAAAAATTCAATGACAGCTAAGAATACAAAAACATAAGAGCCGATTCAATTTTTATTCAGCAATATGTCACTCTTCAACTGTTTCTGGTACTCATAACAATGCTGGAAAACATACTCTCAAAAAGCTTCATATTTACCCTTAAGAAAATACTCAAACATTTCCCATTTGTACTTATTTTTTGTGTGGTCGGGGGAGAGGGGGAAGAGGGGAGAGTCCATTTATTTCTTCCTAGAGACTATGATTTCAAATTTCAATTAAAATGGAATGAGCAGCACGATTATCACTATACAGCAGGCTGTGGGTAGCAGGAATAGGCCTTCTTTCATTGCTATGGCAACTGGACTGCATTGTCACGGCTACCTTGGCGCTACATGTAATTGTCAGTGTGTGAGCTCAACTGATAATACCCAATCAATACCCCATAAGCTGCAAACCACATTTTGAGCCTGAAAGAAAACCTCGAGAAAGAGAGGTGATTTATTATTATTTTTATAATTGTGGTCTGAGACAGAATCAGGCTATTGTCACCAACTGTAAGTTTTGCTAGAATGGAAGGGAAACAAATTTGTATTGTACTACTGGGACTAAATACGTCATAGTCTTAGGGAGAAAAAGCCTCAACTAGCCAAGGGCACTGAATGAACATGAAACAAAACAGAATGCATTGGCAGTTCTGGCTGGGGGCTTGGGAGAACCACTGGGTCTCTTCCTGAAGGGCATTGCCATGCAGGAGTTAGAATAAATTCTTTGAGACTGGGCGGGAGGTGGTTTCAGCAATAGAGTATGTGTGCACAGTGCTCTCTGGGTATCCTCTTCACCACAGCCAAGCTGCCAGCTGTTTGCAGCCATCAAATAGAAGAATCCAATGCAGACATCAATTTCAGTCAGGGATGCACAAATAGCAAACACCAAGAGGACCAGACTCCTGTGTTTTCCACCCAGTCTACCCCTTCTTTCCAAATCCTTAAGGGGATGATTCTCAGACAAGCTCTACATGAGAACCACCTGGAGGTCTTGTTAAAATTCAAATTGCTAGACCCCTCCCTCAGAGTCTCTGACTCAGTAGGCCTGAGATGGGGCCTGAGAATTCGCTAATACTGGTGGTTCTGGGACTGTACTTTCAAAACTATGGCCTCCACTAATTTTGGCAGACATCTCTCATAAAAATATAATAGTAATCTTTTTCCAAATAAGGTAACAATGTAACTCAAATCTATACATTTGAGAACAAGAAAAGCAGTGAAATAGTTGTACTGACTCTACAATCTTTATAAGCTTGTTCATGTATTACATTCTTACTCCCAAGAAAGACCAGGAAGGATTTTTTTTTTTTTCTCTCTTGCCTTTTGTGTATGTCTCATCCAGGAGCTTGAGACATAATGAAATTCTTTCAAGATAAGTCAAGGATGACAGCATCAGGTATGCCAGAGTAAAACTTAACTGAAGTCATTGAAAAATACATCCTCCAGGTATGAAGACAGGCTTGAGAAGTGAGAGAGAAGTGAAAGAAACCCCATAGGTAGGACTCTCGACCTGGTAACTCTTATCGCTGTCTTTACTTTGAAAGTAGCTGTTAAGAGAAAGCCTTCCTTTCTGTAGAGGGTAAGCCGAAGGAGCTGAAAGATGGGTGCTAGAAGGTTCCTTCATTGAGGAAAAACACTGAGTGGTAAGAAATTTCTGAAGCAGACTGGGCCTGGACAAAGACAACTGATTTGGCAGAAAGCTGCTGACTTAATGATAGTCACAGCACAGAAAGAAGTCATTTTATGTCTTGATATCCAGTGTATGGTGTGGGCAAAACGTGTATTTTTTTTTTATTTTTTTCTTAAGAAATCTCTACACACTGTGCGAGGCTCGAACTCACAACCCAAGACCAGAGTTGCATGTTCTACCGACTGAGCCAGACAGGCACCCCAAAGTATGTATGTTTTGGAGAGATACTGATAAAGGACATGAACTTGAATGAGTACATATCCATAAGAGACTATGTTATCACAGGGCCTTTCTGGTATCTTTGCTATAATCCCAAAGGACAAACTCTGAGAGCATATTTGAATCATGTTTCATCTAATCAGATTTACTCCTGATCTGCTAACAGGAAAAACCATGGGTGTGTTTCAAATAATAGTGACAAATTAGTGACAAAACCTACAACTCAATCAACGTGCTAGACAACAATTTTATGAAAGTTAATGTTATTTTTCCATTCCTTTAAAATGTCTATTCTGGAACATCTGGGTAGCTCAGTCAGTTAAGCATCCCATTCTTAATTTCAGCTCATATCATGATCTCAGGGTCATAGGTCAGAGCCTTGCCAGGGCTCAGAGGTGGATGTGGAGCCTGCTTAAGATTCTCTCACTCTTCCTTGGTCCCTCCCTACCTCACACAAGGCACTCTCTCTCTTGGGAAAAAAAAAAAAAAATTCTGCCCCATATTGTCTCAGAAAATGTACAGCAATTAACAATAACAGTGATTACAATAGAATTTCAACCTTCCCAATAGTAAGCTAATAAAATGGTACTTAGAAAAATCATTCAAGGGGCACCTGGGTGGTTCAGTCCGTTAAGCATCTGCCTTCTGCTTGGGTCATGATCTCAGGATACTGGAGTGGGGGGGGGTGCTCAGTGGGGAGTCTGCTTCTCCCTCTCCTTCTGTCCTTCCTCGCTCCCCACCACTCATGCTCTGTCTCCCTTGTGCTCCCTCTATCAAAGAAATAAAATCTTTAAAAAAAGGAATTTAAAATATCATTCAATGAAGAAAAGAAAAGAAAGACTCACTAAAGACACTTAGGGTTTACAAAATGAGCCCAGCATTTAACCATAGCTGGTCATGACAGCAATTTTTTTTTTCCCTTTAATCTTATCTAAGTATTGTAACAGAACGGTATTTCCCAAAATGTGGTCCTGGGCCAATGGCAACCATTTCAACTGGGAACTTGTTAGAAACCCACACTCTCCTGCCCTGCGGACATACACTGCACCACTAACTGGCCAAGGGATCCCACAGTGCAGGCTGTACCAAGCCCACCCTGTGATGCTGATATACTGAGCTCAGAACCACTTGTACAGCATGCCTCTCTCTTTGTCCTGATTCTCAATTACTGGCTTTGTATGACACATTCCACACAGCAGTCCAACAACCTTTTTTTTTTTTCTTACATAGTTTCTGGAAATGATAGGCTAGTCTTTAAACTTATTAGTGATACACTGTAAAGAAGATCGCTGTCATCCTTTATCTTATCTTTTATTATGATCTTCGTCTCTGCTCACACTCAATTCAATCTTGATATGCTTAAAGAATCAAGAATAACAATGATAAAAAGCCCATTTACCACAAACTTGAAAACAAACAGCTAACTATACTATTTTCCTCTTATTTTTGTTGTTACAATTTAGCAATTTAAGATCCAAGTATTTTTTTTCCCAGAATTCTCCCTCTCCTCAAATGCTACAAGATCACCTTTCAAATGTAAATGTAACAGAAGGGAAAAACACCTGTGAGAGCTTCTTTTCCCCAGTGAAACAATTTGCTCATAGATTAGGTTTAAATAATCCTTCAGAAACCTTAGATTGTGGTGTAGGGTACTTAGGCTGTTTTAGAAGACATCATGGCCCCCCCATATTCATTAAAATTAATTTGTGCATTTTACAACACAAAAACTTATCAAAGCATCTTAACTGTGAAACTAAATAAATAAATATCCCCAGCAGTCCCCACATTTAAAGAGATTATTTATTTTCTCTGAGGGTTGATAAAAGTTCTGATGGCACATTTTCTAATTTTAAAACCATTTTCATTTCACACTTCTGAAAAACTTGAAGTCAGGAGTGAGCTGGTGGGTCTGTTTGAAGTGTGATTCACACTTTATGCTCTCTTCCCTAACAGCTCATGAATATTTATAAAGCCAACCAGACTTCAGGTTTTAAACATGCCAAAGAAAGGGACTATTTTAGAGGATAATAAATAAATGCACTGTAGTTAAGTAGCACTTTCTGTCCAAAATATCCATCCTGTTTACAAATTTTAACTCACAATTTCCAAAGATAAAATAATAGAGAAGTCATCCTTATCTTTATCTTATCCTACAAAAGTCTTCATAAAAAATATTTTTTTCTCTAGAGCTATATCCATAGTAACCCTCCTTTTGTCAGGTCTATAATATTCCCTATTTCATTTAGTGATTCATTTATTCATTTCTCTGCCAGTCCATCCATCCATCTGCCCATCTAACAGTGCGTCCATCAGTGAGTCAACAAACAGCATACAGGGATCCATTTCTCAACACAGAGAAAGCCAATGATGGACCAATGGGATACAAAGAGAGTACCCCAACTTTCTCAGTCAACTCACCTAAGTGAACAAGTTATTATATCAATATGAAAAGTGCCACAATTGATAGATGGAATGATAAAGAAGCAAGTATTTATCTTTTTTTAGACATGTTTAAAAAAAGGCACTATAAAGGCAGTGGTGTTTAAATTCACATGAAAGGCTAGGATGGAGTTCAGTAGGTTTATGGGGCAGAAAAAGCAATTCAGTACAAAGAAGCAGCATGAGCATGAGTTTCAGAAGACTGGAGGAGAACAGCCTATTCAGGGAACCAAATAACCAGCATGGCAGGAGTGCCTGTTTACGTGGCAAGATGGTGGTACCCAAGACTGAAATAACAAGCAAGGGGCAGAGAGGAAAGGGTCTGGTACCCCAGGCTAAGGAGTTGGGCTCAGGGTACAGTTGAGGGACTGTGAACCCACACCATGGGCTAGGGGATCCCTGTGGGAAAACTAGAGAGTATGTCTCTTGAGAAGGCATTCTAATTCAGTTTATTTAAAGCATCATGCAAGCTCAGGAAAGAACACTTCCAGGTTCAAATTCAGTGCCTCTTTCTGACTCCTCAAGCTATCTCGAAACCAGGGGGAAAAATTAAGGGAGTCTTATTATCAGATTTGCATTTGGCTGGATGGACGAGAGATTCTAGTGCAGTGAGGCAGAAGGCAAAAGTATCAATTAAGAACTGCTCTACCAGTGCAGTTTCTGTTAATATGTTTATTCATTCATTCGACTGATATCACTAAGTACTTAAAATGTGCAAAGCCCTGAGCTAAGCTCAGAATCAAGTCATGTAATTGTCTTCATGGGAAGTCCACTGGGCTACTTTCTGTTTGGTTGTTTTTATTTTTGTCTTTCTCTAGTTAGTAAACTTCTTAAAGACAGCAGCAGCACCTCTTTTAAATGTAATCATATGCTTGCCTAGAGTGCTACTACAGTGTTGTGCGTGCTCTGTGCATGCCACAAATGTGTGCTGATGACATTCAGTTTCACGACTACAACATTGTTTTGTAACTTAGCCAGGAAACAGAGAAGTGCTGTGATTTAAACACGCCATCCCACTTCCTCACTGCCAACAACACAGCCCAGAAGCCAAAACTCTGGGCTTGGGAATCAGATGGCTTGGAAAATTCTGGGACTCAATTATAGGCAGTGCTGACTCCTACACTTTTCAAGTATGCAAGTCATGCATCAGAGTGATGTAATATCACACGGTCCTCTCAGTATCCCTCTGTTAGAGATACGTTTCTTTTTTTTTTTTTTTCAAGTGAGAAAATACACAAATTTACCACTTCCTCAAGGAGACGTCTACAGAGCTTACTATTCATATTCATATTCAAAAGAATATAAAAGACATACAGTGGATTCTTTACTAGTTTATAAATTATCCTCTTAAAAGAACTGGTGATCTTACCTAAACAAGCACAGCTTCAAGTGAATTCCTGCTTTTGTTTTTTACCCAGCACGGGTCTTGTGCCCAGATATGGTGCTGTGGTTTCTCTGCTTTACCCCAGCTCCTTTGTAAAAAGCTGAATTCTAAGTTATTTTAGTTACGCATGTATCTAAAATTTGTTTTTTCTCTCCTTCCACATTGTACGTTTCTCAACTGCTTCCCCTCCTCCCTCCGAATCTTGGCAACCCAGATTAACAACCTGTATCATTCTTACCTTTTTCTACTATTATCTTGTTTCCTCACTTAACAATGCATTCTGGAAATTACTCTAAATCATATGGCGTAGATCAAGACAGATTAAGTTCATCCTCTTAAATGACTGCTTAACGGCCCCTGATACAGATTTATTATAATTTACTCAACAGTTCCATTTCCCTATTTGTGAACATTTACTTAGCATTTCCTCTCTTTTTTTAACTACTATTAAAAAAAAAAGTTACAACGAAATCCTTGAGAATACAAAGAATCCGTACTTTGATACTGAGATTTTTATTTCTATGAAGTAGATTCTCATATTTGTATTACTGGGTCAAAGAGTATATGTATCTTAATTTCAACAGACATTTCCATGCAAAAGTTGATCTTTATTTTTAAAAAATCTAAACAGGTCAATTTTTTTCTTAAACAGCAGTAGGAACCAGCACACTTAAATTGTATCCATCGGTTAAATATAAAGTGGTATTTCATTGTTACTTAAATTGCAGTTATTTGATCACTAAGATTAGAAATTTTTTCATAGATTTAAGGTCTACCAGAATGTTTTCTTTCTTATGTGTATTGTTTTTTTTGTTGTTGTTGTTGTTGTTTCTTATCAATCATGCATTCCTCTACTGGGTTGTTTTCTTTAGTTTTCAATTTACAAAAATTCTATGTATAATCCATCTTCATTCATTTGTTTGTGAGAACAGAATTAGTATCACCCCTCTCCCCATAAAAGAATTCTAATGCTGGGAAATCTGGGTGGCTCAGTCAGTTAAGTGCCTGACTCTTGATTTAGACTCAGATCATGATTTCAGGGTCATGAGACCAAACCCTGTGTCAGACTCTGGGTTCAGTGCAGAGTCTGCTTGAGATTCTCTCCCTTTGCCCCCACTCGTCTCTCAAATAAGTAAAATCATAAAAAAGAAAAAAAAGAAGAACTCTAATGTTAAGGTTAAAGTATCCCCAAATTAAAGAAACAAATACAACAAAAACAAACTGTATTAGCCAGCCTCCCTTTCAGCTGGGATAGACACAGTTATGGCAAAGGAATATAAAAGAACATCACAGGGTGAGACTTTCAGGTAGCTTCTTTCAAAAGATGCAAATTCAGCTGGTACGTTAAGTTTTCAGGCTTCCTATTTTCCTTCCAGTAATTTGGACCTGATGCTGAAGGTGAAATAACCTTCTAAGTGAACATGAGATGATAAATGTGAAGATGTAAGGTCGTTGTCAAGGACACTTGGGATTACTGAAAGGGATTACTGCATGAGCTCTGGCTTGCTTACTCTCTGACTTCCTGACATGACAAAACTGTACATGGCAAAAATGTATACATCTTCAGTTACAACTGCTGGCAATCCTAATGAATATATTTAATGATAACATTCTCAAATATACCATTTACATGTTTAAATGCCAATATATCTTTTACTATATATTTGTTTCCTTAAAAATATGTATGTTGACTATTTTCATTTTATATTATAGTATCTGGGATTCCTCTTTTGGTTAGAAATGTTTAATCAATCACTAGGTTGCGCATATAGTCCAAATTATCTTCCAATATTTTTGGTGCTTTTGTTTTGTTTTGTTTTGTCTTAATCTTTAAGTCTTTATTTCATTTGCAACTCATTTTGTTATAAAGTAAGAAAGATACCCAACATTATCTTCTTCCATATGGATAGCAGGTTGTCCTTCTATCATTTGTCAAATAAACACTTTCCATCTCTCCACTAAGTTGTGATAATAATTAAATTCCCATTTATGCTGGGGACTGTTTTTTCTCTTCCTTTAATCTATTTGCCCATTCCTATGCCAGGAAATGCATTATTTTTTATTGTGATGGTTTTATATTGGGATTATAAAGTACAGTCCTTCCTCAAAATCTTCTTTCTTATACTCCTTTTGTCTAGTCTCAGACATTAATTCTTTCATATAAAGTTTAACGTTACTCTGGGCCATGGAAAAAAGTCACCAGCAAGAGACTTTACTTAGAATTGCAGTGGAGTCACTGAGTATGAAATCATTCCATCCACGGCCTTAGCCCCTCTGTCATCTGGCCATATTGTTTATTTATTTCTATCTTGTTAGCTATCCCAAGGTATTTAAGACTTTTCTATTGTGAACTATCCATAGCTAGTTGTCTAACAAAAGTAACAAATACCTTTTGTTCTTTCTTTCCTCTTGTCTCCCTTCCCTCCTTCCTTTTTCCTTCCGTCTTTTCTCTCTTTCTGGTAGAGATATTCAACATTGTTAGAAGTAAATGCAATACGATGAAGAAAAGATAAACTGATCAGAAAAAATATGAGGGGAAAAATGTATCATTTTACTAACACCTTGAGGGCTATCATTTCTCTCTTCACTCTACAGATAAAGGCAACCGAAGCTCAAAGGCAGGGAGGGCCTGGACTCAAACCTGGGGCCGCATGCCTCTGGAGCTGTTGCCTTGTCCCTAGCACGTAATTGCTGCTCTACGGTGATTTTCCCCAAATAATTCTTCATTTAATACTTGCTTTTTATGTATAAGCATTAAGAATAATTAACTCAAATGTTAAAGTTATAAAGATATTTTTATATATGTTCCCATTGATAAGAGAGGTCTTCCCTATGTTTACCATGCCATATTTAGAATGTGTCCTCTCATTTTTAGGATTGTTGCAATATTAATTGAAACATCTCTTCCTAGTTTTAGATGTACTTAGATAAATACAATTACCTTCCTTTTACTCTTAAAAGTTACAACTGCCCATAGCAGAGCCTGTTGGATTTTACCCCAATTAGGAATTATTCTCTTAATGAATAAATAAAAGTAAATAAGGCCAAAAACAAAAACAAAAACAACCCACAAAGAACTTCTCCAAAGAACAGAAACTCAAATCTCAGACGCAGGGTTATTTCTCTAGGCTGTAATTTTGTTTCCATATATTTTCAACAACAGCCAAAGGAGGGAAGGTAGAAGAGTAAAAAGTCTGACATATCTGTCCAGGTATGCATTTAGAAGCTCTGTCTACCTTTAACTATAAGATGAGTTCTTATGGGTACCCACCCACCCCTGCTATAATCTATGGGGGGGAGGGTGATGTCCACATGACATCATTATGCATGATATATTGAGACAGTTACAGAAGTGACTGTTACCCATGTTTAGACATGGGACTTTCAGGAACTTTGGGTTTGTTAAGTGCAAGAAAATGGAAGCAGACTTTGGTGAGAGGTAAAAAAGAAATTAAAATGATTTCTCATTCCAACGACTTTATACAACTACTGCTCTAATAACTTCCTCTGACTTTGCTCCAACTCCCCCTTGTTCCAAGAGGAAGGGAGAGAATTTGGAGTACAGTACTCTCAAGGAAGGTAGGAGATTAAATGTGCATCATGTCCTTCCCTCTACCCACCCTTTCTTCAATGGAGAGCAAAATAAAGAGCTTGTGTAAAGGTTTAATTAAGGTCAGAATTAAAACATGGATCCTGCTTCTGTGCCTGGGGGAAGTCAGTGCCTGTGTTTTGAAGTCTAATTTCAAGGGTAGAGTGGAACCTTGTAGAGTGGGTTTTTCCTACTAATTGGGCCCTAAGTGAGGAGCCTATGTGTTTAAACTTCTCCTGAAAGTGTTATTTGCATTCCCCTCCTCCTCAGAAACATACTTTGAAGGAGAAATAATCCTTCTCTTGAAAAGTATTATTTTGAGATTTCACAGTCCTTCCTTTGTGACAGGGCCAGACTAGTGATCCAGGGAGCCACTGATTAATGTCCCAAACTCAAGATGTTATATCCACTGAGGCATCAAGAAAGCATAGTCATCTCTTGAAATTGTGACTACCTCAAATTCCTGTAGGGACTATATCACACAGAACATAAATTCTTTTGAGATATCTGGAATGACTAAAACAGCTAGACTTTTAAAATGGAGAAACAAATGCATAGATACAGGGAAAATCTGGAGTGGGATAAAGGCAGGGCTTCTTGCTGAAACTTTCCTCCACCAAAAAAAAAAAAAAAAAAAAAAATCCAGGTGGTACATTCTCTTCATACCTTTGGCCATGCTTTCAGTGATAGAGAATGATGTTTCTACCCCTTTAAGGCTCAGCTCACATTTCAACACCTCCATGAATACCTATCTACCCCAGTTTCTAGATATCTCATTCTTTGCTGCATACCTGCAAGACATATTATACATAGCACCCATTTGACATAAATATGTCAATATGAATGGTTACTTTACTCAGAATTCTGAAATTACAAGAAAACTAGAGGACCAACTTTAATCCCTCATTTTCATGTAAAAAAACCCCACTTCTTGGAGATGTGAAATAATTTGTTTAAGTCACACTGGCAACTTTTTTTTTTAAGATTTATTTATTTATTTTAGAGAGAGAGAGAGTGCAGGGGATAAGGCAAGAGGGAGTGGGAGAACTCAAGCAGATTCCCCGATGAGCATAGAACTCAACATGGGGCTCGATCTCATGACCCTGAGATCATGACCTGAGCTGAAATCAAGAGTCAAATGCTTAACCGACTGAGCCATCCAAGTGCCCCAACACTGACAACTCCTAACTGGTATCTCTTTTTCCCATCCATACTGCAAGCTCCTAGAAGGCAAAAGAAAGGTCTTACACTTCTTTGCATCCCTGTGTGTTCCAGCCCAATGACTTCCATATAATAGATGGTCAATAAGGATGGTTTGATTGAAGGATTAATATTAAGCTTGTAGTAAATTTAATTTAACCTAGTGCATCCAAAAAATATCTAATCAATATGTAGTATAAAAGTGCTGTGCGATGTGAAGAACACAACTATTGTCAGAAAGCTTACAATCTTGCATAATAGATATGACATGCCAGCTTATGCCTACCCCAGCTCGAGTCACAGATGACTTATATACATTTAGGACTAGTTTCTACTGGTTATCAAGCCAATTCTAACCAAAGAGGGGTGTATTCTTAAATCTCAGTCTTATCAGTTGGCAGACCAAGCAGGACTGTATTTTGGGACATTCCATGTGTCCTCCCTATCACTGTTTCCTTACCTGGACCTTAAGTTTCTTTCTGGGACTGGAGCCTCCCATGTAACCCACAATGGTTAGATGAAGCCCTGAAAAAATTCTTTTCAATCTCCACCACTTCAAAGTAGGTTTGCAAACAATAGGAACCCATTCAGTGAGTAATGAGCATTCAGAATAAAATTTCAGGAACAAAATTCCAGGGTATAGGAGGAGATCTATAGGTCATAAAGATAGGCTAACTTGAAAAGTGTCTGGGCCACACTTTTTCCAGACCCAAGTGAGAGAGAAGTGACAAAGGATAAGGATAATCAATTCTGAGACAAGGAAAGGTGAAAGAAAGACTACATAGAAATATTTTGATAATTTCCATATAAGAAGGGGCTGTTAAGTGATGGGGACTGGTTAGGAATATAGACAGTAAAGGAAATGGAAAATCCTTACACAAATTACTATGGGAATTGGGTAATAAGTTATTAAGGCTATAAAAACACTAATGAAAGAAGTGTTGAAGTGCATTGAGACACCACATAAGATCATGACTTTCTCAATTGATGAAGGTGTTGCATTCCAACTGTGGCCAAGGCAGAGTGACACGGGTTGAAGGACTGAGATGGAATGCAGGGTTTCAATGAGAACTTACAGCCCCAATGAGTAGAATGCAGGCTTTGAGAGGCAGAGAGTAAAGACAGACCACTGCGAAGGGAAGTGATGAAGTGGGAACTAGAGTGCGTGGAATGAGGCCATTGGCATGGGGGACGTGGAGGAACCTTGATGCTTTGAAAGTGCAATCTGCATGAAATCTGGTATTTCTGAGTACGCTTGCCATAGATAGAGCGTCAAGGTCAAGGAGCCAAAGTACCAATGCCATGGGTGGAGAAGAGACATGTATTCCTGAAAATGTCATTTAGAGAAAGAGCACACATGTCAAAGGGTCAATAACAATTTTCACTCCTCTGGACTAAAACAAACAAACAACTCAACTAAATTAAAAGAAAAAAAAAGAGCATTTTTCAACACATACACAAGATGGGATTCAACCTTACTTTCTCAATTATCATATTCAAAATACCAAGGCCATTAATTCCGAAAATTTTCCATTTTCTACAGATGAACTTTGGTGTGACTCACAATAAACTCTTTGGGAAATCTGCCCATTGTAATCAATGCAGCAATAAGAGTGAAGAGGAAAAGAAGAAATGGATCAGGATGGATGTGTCAGTGATTAAATTAGGTTTGACCCTCAAACTGAGAATGACTCAGCTTGATGAAAGACCATTTATACTACCTCTTAACTGTTCCACATTTCTAAGCAATTTTTTTCCTTCCCCCTACAAGGAAGAGGCTTTCAGAACAATACAGTATCAGTAACATATCCCTTGAATTCTTTCCAGATATTCTTTCCACAAGGAACTACTGCAAAATCACATGTGATCCCAAAAAAGCAAGAAGTAAACCTGTATTGAAATTAAAGACAGTCAAAACAAAAACAAAAACAAAAACAAAACTGTAGAAGGGCATGCGTTTTTAATATTGTAGCATGGAGAACATTCTCTCCCTGATCCCCAGTTGAATTGTAACGGCCATTTGTAAATCATTTTTAATTGTCTTATTAAGCAGCTTAGAGTGCAGCAATCAAACGCTTGTGGCGATGTGAGACCTGGCACAGCCATCAGGCACGGATCAGCAGTCAGGATAATAGAAGATGCAGGATTATATAACCAGTGATGGTCAGCAGGGAAGGTGATTTGGAGAGAAAGTGTTACATGGTTGGTTCTGAAGAGATGCTGATCTCACACAATATGAAACCTGACAGTATTGTTCCAGGGGATGGAAACCCCCCTCCCCACACATGCACACACATCAGCCATGTGCAGGCTGATGACTGTACTGGGAAAAGCCAAGTGCCAAAAGCAGTGATCTCTTTTCAAGGAGAAATTTCTCATGCAGTGTTGTGACTCATGACATAAAGGGTATTTGCAAAACAGGCCCCAAAGTATGGAGGAGGGAAGGAGGGAGGAAGAGAAAGAGGTAGGGAGAGAGGAGACTAAAGTGTGTGTGTGTGTGTGTGTGTGTGTGTGTGTGTGTGTGTAAATTCCCTGACACTAGACCAGGAAGTTGCATTCTTGCTTTAAAGAGAACATACAAAAGTGCATGAGAATTGAATCTTTCTTTGAGACAAAATGCAATTGTAATTCCGTGAAGACAACTTTCTGAGGTGAGTGCACCATGTCACAACTTTGTGATTCACAGTTATGACATCTTTAGACTCAAAATAGATCAAAGATTCTTTCTCATTCCTCTACAGACTTAATTGTTCTACACTGACCTAAAGCATCCCATGAAAAAGCAACAAACTTCTAAATTAATTATTATGCCACTTCAGGCAGTAGCAAGAGCCAACAGTCTGTGGTCATCTGAAGAGAGGCTGGCAAACACATGCTGAGTTCCTAACAGAGGGATCCAATGAAATATGCTATTCTTCATAAACCACTTCTTACTACACAATAACAATTTGCAACTCAACCACCAAGACTTTGGCCAAAAATGAGGACCATTCAAAGAAAGAATTTACGTATTAATGGCAATGCATTTGTAAACGCATTAAGAGAATTCTGTTTTAATAGAACATTAGTGGGGGAAAATGTCTGGTCTCCTGGATTTATAGTTCCCAAATTATGTTCTGCAACATAAATAATACATGGTTTTGATTTTTTTGTCTTGATTTCCTAGCCATAGGCAAAAATATTTTAAGTATTTTTTTTTTTCATACACACTTGGCCTTATCCAGAGAAAGAAACCATAAAAATTTCAGTAAGGACAGTATTGGCGAAATGCAACAGTCTTAGAAAAGTCAGTATTATTATGAATTTTTCTGAATAATGACTCACTAATTTCTTTTAGCTTGAGATTCTGAAATAAATTTAATTAAACACATAATATAAATAAACTCATTGATAAGAAATAAGCATGGATAAGGGAGAAAAATGAGAAGAATTTCTCATATGGGCATTCTTTCTCATTTCCATAAGGGATAGCCTCTTTTCCAAATACTACTCTCTAGGTTTGACCTTGGGCGTAGCATTTCAGACACATTTGGTAAAATACCCTCTAAGTTTCTCCCTAGAAATTATGAAGATTCCACAAAAAGCCATATTCAATAACTTTTCTAAAAGTGAGTCAATTAATAAGGTAGAATTTAAATGACTTAACCAGACACATAAACTAAAATAATTAAATATTTGCCTTTACAATAAAAATAGAGGAAACATAAAAGGATATATATGAGCACAGATGTTGCATTTTTATTGTTAGGAATTGTCCAGGTCCTGCTTGAGAGCCCAAAAAGATCTTAGTTTGTTGACTATAGGCTAGGTATAGCATCCTTAAGCCTGGTCTGGCTTTATAGAAGTGTATATCTTCACTAAAGGTCCTAAGACTGTGTAGTTAGAGTAGACATATAAATTACAGTTAAGAGGTATAGCTTAGAAAAGAAAAAGTGATGACTGACAGATCGAAAGTGTGATGTAAGATATCACACAGAAAATTTAGTCATAAGAATAGTAACCAGAAAAATCAGAAGTAAACTGAAGGAAGTAGAGAGCTAGTCAGGTCAGTAAGTTGTTTAGGACTATGCTGAGAGCAATGGGTAGGTTCAAGGGGAGTATTTTATGTAGTGCTGGCTGAATAGGTCCAGAATGTCTTAACAGTTTAAAGGAGCTACCGAGGACCAGACAAGGATAGCAGCATTGCTCTTGCTGCTACTATTGCTATTAATATTTTATATTATAACGATTATTTTTAGGTGAAGAGTAATCCTTAAAAGGATGGGAAAGGGGCATGATTTTATCCTCATTTTGCCATTTTATTTGGTTCATTTAATAAAAGAAATTGATTTGGCAGACCTAATTTTATAATTAAAAAGCTTATCATGGCTTTCTATAATGAATTAAATAAACACACAATAATTCATTTACAATACTTAACATAGCTCATACCAGGGGTGTCTGCTTACTAAATTAAATAATATGGGGGAATGAGGAAGATGCCATTTAAAATAGGAGTGAAGAGAATATACCAAGGACAAGAAGGAATTCAGAGAGGACAAGTCATCATTGTATTTTTTATACTGGTGCCAGCTCAGGAAGTTAGCTATTTGCAACTCCCCTTGGAGAGAAAACATGGTGGCAAGTGACTTGATTCAATGGTGGTTCCCTTGAGTTTTGGCTCATCTCTCTTGAGAAAGCAAGTAAATAATCTATTTGAAATTAAAAGACACCAGATTGAAATTAAAAGACACCATCCTCATGAAAGAAATTACTTTCTTTTTGATCCCAAAGGACTTCTTGGAAATATTTATTCACCTACACTTGAAGAGGAGCATAATACCCATTTAATGGAGAACAGTAATAATGAGGGAGGAAAGAGGATGGTAGTTGAGGAAATAGCTGAGAACCTGTCAAGCCTCTGGAGACTATAACTGCTAAATGGCAATCTCCAAATGTCCTGTTAAGTATATTTTTGTAAAAGGGGTCAAATTAACTGTAAGTTCCACAAGACCTCTGTTTGAATGACTTCTGTAACAGGAAACCATAAAGGCTTATATCCCTGAATTACTAAATTTGAATGTAATTAAGAGAGAGACACGGAGAAACAGAGAAGGCAAGGGAAGGGAAGAAAAGAGAAAAGAAAAGAGAGGGAAAGAACAAGCGGGAAGGGAAGAGGATAGAAAAAGAGAAGGGAGGCATGGAAAAAGAGGAAAGATGATGGGAGAGAAGAGGAGAAGATGGAAGCCACAGCCTCAGTACCACAGCACCTGGCTTTGCTATTATATTTGGTAATTCAAGTAATGATGAGGCCCAAACCTGTTTGCCTTAAAAATATAGGCCAACCTGTTGCCTCAGGTAATTGAGCTAGAGTAAGAAACACTACTCAAATCCCCCCTTGAAAATTACTGCTTTGGGATAAATCACAAATCACAAGAAAATTACTGCTTTGGGATAAAACTACATTTTACATGTTGTTGGGTTTTGAACTATACTTCTGGCTACCCTGTGCCACCTATCTCTACTCTTGTTTTACTAAACTACATGGGATCCTATTCTTCCAGTGCCTTGATGACTAAATTCAATGCAAGTCAAGGGATTCCAGCCACTTTCCTCATCACCCTGTGTCAATACTTACTGAAGCTTAAACAATTCAGGACCAGGGACAACTCCCGGTCTCTAGACACCTGCCATTTTAATCATACATGGAGTGCTTTGGAACACAAAGCAAATAATCACCTTTGTTCAATGGAGAGGTTTCAAGCAGTGAGTGAACAGTATCACCCACAACCTTGGAATTTAAAAGATAATTTCAAAACACATACTTTACCAAAAAAGCATCCAGCCCCATCTGTCCTTTCAATCATACTAAAAAGAACATTGTTAAAATCAATTCAAATAATCACTATGTGTCAAAGATATGCCCTGTTGGGATATTTCTGCCCAGTGATCTGTGTTGGAAAATACTGACTGAAGCAACCAGATGTCAAATGTCTCTTACCTTTAGCATAAAGTCAACAGAGGCAAATTCTCTGAATTCTAGAATGCAAAACTTTCTAGAGTCTGGGATTAAGAAGGATGTATAAACTCTTGCCAGTATCAACTTTACAAATATTTCCTAAAAGTCAATTATGTTTCATGCCATAGGTGAATGTCCCAAGGAAAATAAAGTTTTAAGAAATGCTCCAATTGGCCTTCTTTTCTCCCCCATTCCCAAATTAAATCGTGGAGCTATTTAAAAATGGACAGTTAATCTCCAGATATAGCTATCCAATTATATGCATTATACAAAAAGAAGGACTAAGAGTGCTACGGTAAGTAAGCATTGCAAGTTGTATGCCTTAAAATTAAATGTTAAGAGAAGACCTCTTGCATCATTATTTATAGGTTTTCTCCCTATAGACCTATTGTGAAGTTTTAATAAATTTATCCATAAATTGGCCATTTGGAGAATATAAGAAATAACTAAGTGTCTCTGGTTAAAGAATGGTCATGACCTTTTATGAAGCTCGTCTACACCACTGTCTACTTGGCTCTGTTTTCCCTTCTTGTGCTGCACCAGCCTTCCACCATGTGCCATCTGTCAGCTCTTGCCTACAACACGTGAAGCCTCTTAAGTATCTGAGTATCATTTTAGATCCTATTTTTCAGGTTAAAAGCAGTAAATTGCAGATGGCAAGTGTTTTTTTCTTTTTTTTCTCTTTCCTTGAGATTATTGAAAGCTGGGTAATTTTGTCGTGAGTCACATTAAAAAAAGAACAAGTGATGTTATGCAGCACCTACTCAACGTGAATATGTGCAAAGAACAGCCATCCATTCAGCAAAGGAGGGGGGGATCTTGCTTTGCTCTAGGTGACGGATTTTGGAGGGAGAGAATGTGTGTAGTTCAATGTGCCCTGTAAGCATAGTCAGAAATTGTGTGAGGATGCAGGTGAAAAAAGGAAAGAAAGAAAGAAAGAAAGAAAGAAAGAAAGAAAGAAAGAAAGAAAGAGCAACACAATGGATGGAGCACCTACAATGTGCTGAATTATGTGAAGCAGTACCTAGAATGGATTCACTAAAAAAGCTGAGAATGGGGAGATCCAGGTCAGAGAAGGGGCTACAATCGTTACAGAAATGACAATTTCACTCACAGACAAAACTAAGTTTAAGAATTTGTGTAAAGAGGGTTTTTTCCCCACGCTTATATGTTTGTTTTAAATTTCTGAGCTTACAAATTCCAGCTTTAACTTAACTGTTGAAATTTAAGAAGCCCCTCAGATACCTTTCATTTTTCGAAATTGGGCTATTCAAAATGGTAGCAGAGGTTAAACACTGATGGGGAAAAGTTGTAGGGGATGCTGGAACGTGGAAAGGAAGAGGTTGCCCCAACTTCTAACCAGCTGCGGGAGTTTCTTGCCAGTCAGGTTACTTGACTGAGTCTCAGCAGGATCTAAAGAGGTCAGGGTTGATAACAATTATGATTTCTGGTAGCATTATATCCTATAAGCCATCTCTTTTGAACAGATTTTAATTTGAAGTTCTCAGTAGATGGCATTTGAAAGTTTCTCCAGTCTTGAACTCTCTCACTTAAAATTACTCATGGATGATGACTCCTCACTGGAATCAACCCATGTCCTCAATTCCTGTTATAACTTTCAGAACATAGCATAAGACATAAATGTACATAGATAGATCTATTTAATTATGCTACTGCCCTCAAAGCTGGGCATGAATAAGGAATCAAAATTTGCAAAACACAGAAAAAACTAAAGGCAGTAAAGAAGGGGGCTTATGAAGTAGGCAGGTGAAACAAGTTAATTTTAGTAAATAATAACATTAAACCACATATTCCAATGAATATTTATTTCTTTGGGTTGCAGCAGTAAAAACTTAAGATCAGCTTCATTGATCATAGAATAGGTTGTGAGGTTCTCAGAAGAATTTCTACCCCAAAGTTATCCCACACTAGCCAGTTCAATTGCGTCACTATTAATACACAGGAGTAGTTCCTTAAATCATCAACATATCAATTATAACCTCTGTGTTATGTAATAACTTCTGTTATATAAGAAGTTTTATAAGAAGTTATATAATAACTTCTGTGCTTTAGAAAGGTGCAGGGCACCTTATCAGAGCCTTTCCTACTCAACGCGAATGGAACATTGGCTTTAGTCATAGAGAAGTAGAGATACTTCCTAGAGAGAATAAATCTAGAGGCAAGTCTCTAGGCATGAAAGAGAGGAATAAACTAGTATGCATCTCAGTAGGAGTGGAGGAAGGAGCTGGAAATGGAAGGATCTGATGGAAACTGAGACAAAAATGGGTATCTTTCAATGTAATCAAAAGCCCAATTTACAAAAGAGGACCTGCTTCCAAGAGTGCATTTTTACTCAGCTGCAAACCCCATCTCATGCTAGCATAGCAGCACTTCAGGAAAAAAAGAAAACCTTATGCAAATAGACAATTTCCCAATTTCCAAGTGGCAAGAGGTGAAAAGTGGTGCTTACTGAGGTCCATCACAAACACCATTCTTTTATAAAGTCTTTTCCAAGCCCAAAGTAATTCTCAAGACTTTTACTCTAAGTCCTCCTTCGTGTTTTCACTTCCCTCTCCTCCCTTACTCTTCACAACAAAGTACCCTGAGTTCTTTTACCAGTCTCATAGGAAAGAACGTACTATTAAGAATTTGAAATACTTGTTGATGTGAATTGTGAGTCACTTACTTGTCAAATAATGACACTTATCTCTGGAGACTCCAAAAGGTTTCAGGAGTGTTTTCTGAAATAGTGATAGGACAACTACTATAATCCAGATAGAAAATCTACGAGTATGAACTCTTCTGGCCCATATCAATACACCACATGCCAAGTTGAGGATTTGCTGCTTTCCTTAATTGTGCAAACACTAAAATGAGGTGCAAGACCAGCTTATGCTGGTAAAAACCAAACCAAACCAAACAACAAAGTCCAAGAATTCTGGAAACCTAGGTTAATCAAAAAGCAATGCCAGTCTTGTCTATTTCTTTCCTAGTTTCCACAGTTTGATCCCAGGCCAGCTTATGCTGGTAAAGCTCCCATCCACTTCCAGAAGTCACTGTGCTTGATCAGAAAATATTCTTCTTTGAGAAAACAACCCAATAGACATTTAGATACAGTGCTAAAATCAAAGTAAAAAAATTCAGATGTATATGCTAATAATGTCATCATTTTTCTACCTTGCCATGTAACTCAAAAAATAATAGAGATTTCATTAAGACTTAAAGTGTCCTAAGCATGACCTCTCTCCAAGCAGAGGAAGAACATTTACTAAAGGAAAAAGCAACACAACAAATATCAATCGATAGCAAAATAAGCAGAAAAGTATCACAAACTTAGATAATCCCTAGCCAGGTTCCTAACCAAGACCAATTTTTCAATGTCTGGTAATATTATTTTCAAAGTTTTTATTTATTGATTTGAGAGAGAGCGAAAGAGACAGAAAGAGACTGAGAATGAGCTGGGAGAGGGGCAGAGGGAGTGAGAGAATCCCACACTTCCAGCTGAGCGTGGAGCCTGATGGAGGGCTCCATCTCAGCACCCTGAGATCATGACCTGAGCTGAAACCAAGAAATGGACACTTAACTGACGGACCCCTCAGGCACCCCTCTGATAATATTTTTGATTGTCACAATTAGGGAGGTATTACTGGCACCCAGTGGGGAAAAACACAGAGATGCTCCTCGGCATTCTAGAAGGCACAGGACAGCCATTGACAATGAAGGATTATCTGGCCCACAAGATTAGTAGTAGTGAGGTGGGGATCCTGGCACAAGGAAAGCAAAAATAAGAGTGGAGTAATGATAGAATGAAATACCAGTGGGAGTCACCAATGTAGATTTTAAACAGTCTTCCTCACCTGGATTCTGTTAACTTCTGAATTTTTTACTTTTCCCTGGCTCTGTGAATTCCTCCAGAATCTTGCTCCTAAATCTGTCGTCACAGTCTTGTTAATAAAATAACATTATGTTAAGCAATTTAAGTAAAGCACTACGGAAGGCAGGGAGGCAGGCAGGAAGGAAGGAGCTATTACACACATTTGCAAAAAAGAAAAAAGAAATCAAAATGGTTGGTAAATGTTCTTGTTGTTGGTGTACCTTTTTTGTTGTTTACCTTGCTTCCTAAATCTAAATTCAAATTATAAAATGTGATCTTCTATAGGAAAAACAATTTCAGAATGTTGATCTTCATTTCAGTGCAGTAGACTATTAACATACCTTCCAAAAAACAACAAAATAGGACCTGTTAATATACTTAGTAATCTTTTTTTCTTTTTCTTAACATCAAGAGTAGTTTAGGAAGGGTTAAGATTGCAGGCTCCAGAATCAGATTTTCTGATGTAACTGAGGACTCTGTGATCACGGCAAACTAATAAATTTCATGTAAGCCTTATTTTGCACATCTGTAAAATGAGCACTTTCATGGCATTTTTTTAGAGCTGCTGTAATGATTGAATTACAATATCCGTGTAAATAGGGGAAACACAGTCATTGACTTGAGATCCATGTACTCTTGTATCATCAAAATCTTTATGAGAGCCAATCCATATCTAATGATAACACTTATCTTTTCAATAGAAATCTTTATTTTTAAGTTTTTGTTTTCTTTAACAACTAGCAAATAACATATCCTTGATAAATTTAAACACAAAAGTGATTTTAAAAATCCATGTAAAGTTCTTCCACTGGTCTCTAAATAAGTAATAATTCAGTACTTCCTTGTCAGAGTATTGTTTAATATCTATAATGAAGACTTTGGCTTAAAGAAATAAAATCCTTGATTCCGTTAATGAAGACATTAGCAAGGAAGATATTTTTTATAAATCTTTAAAAATATAGCTCCCCAGAAATTTGGGTCACATTATTGAGAACATCCACAGATAAAGATAAAATCTATTCCATCAGAATAGATGAAGACCCCAGTGACTGTGACAGTATTTGTTGTCTTAAGTGAAGTTATAATGAAGAAAATACTCAATACTAAGTCATAATAAATCACACATAAGCAAAATTATTAACTTTCAAGTTTTCTTTCAATCCTCATTTCCTCATAGAGAAATTTGATATTCACAAGTCTTTAAGAGTTTTTTTTAGACTAATCATTTTCCTTTCTCCTCTCTCCTTCCCTATTTCCTTCCTCCCTTCCTTCCTTCCTTCCTTCCTTTCTTCTTTCATTCCTCTCTCTCTCCCTTCCTTCTTCCTCAATAGAAGAGTAGGACTTGGTTTTTGGTAGACTACAAAATACAGCTAATATATAATAACATGTTTTCTCATTGTTTATTTTTACCATTATCTTTTGCTTATGAGAAGTGCTACCGATTTTCCATTTACCTGACAGATATATATTTTGCTTTTAAAAATGAAACCACAATGAGATATCACCTCACACCAGTCAGAATGACTAAAATTAACAAGTCAGGAAATGACAGATGCTGGCGAAGATGTGGAGAAAGGGGAACCCTCCTACACTGTTGGTGGGAATGCAAACTGGTGCAACCACTCTGGAAAACAGCATGGAGGTTCCTCAAAATGTTGAAAATAGAGCTACCCTATGACCCAGCAATTGCACTAATGGGTATTTATCCTAAAGATACAAACATAATGATCCGAAGGGGCACGTGCACCCAAATGTTTATAGCAGCAATGCCTACAATAGCCAAACTATGGAAAGAACCTAGATGTCCATCAACAGATGAATGGATAAAGAAGATGTGGTATATATACACAATGCAATACTATGCAGCCAACAAAAGATATGAAATCTTGCCATCTGCGACGACGTGGATGGAACTAGAGGGTATCATGCTTAGCAAAATAAGTCAATCAGAGAAAGAAAACTATCATATGATCTCCCTGATATGAGGAAGTAGAGATGCAACATGGGGGGTTAAGGGGGTAGGAGAATAATAAATGAAACAAGATGGGATTGGGAGGGAGACAAACCATAAGTGACTCGTAATCTCACAAAACAAACTGAGGGTTGCTGGGGGGAGGGGGGTTGGGAGAGGGGGATGGGGTTATGGACATTGCAGAGGGTATGTGCTAAGGTGAGTGCTGTGAAGTGTGTAAACCTGGTGATTCACAGACCTGTACCCCTGGGGATAAAAATATATGTTTATAAAGAATTTTTAAAAATGAATATATTTATTTTAAGTAAAAGACATCAGCTTAAAGAAGACAATTAAGTAAATACTAGCACAAGTGACAAGTGGGCATGACAAAAATGGTGATGGTGGTGGTATTCAAATGGCACAAGGATATAAAACAGCACAACCCTTTTGCTCATCTTGGAGTGAGTATCAAATCATGTCCTTTCCATAGGGTTTTTTTTTTTAAGATTTTATTTATTTATTTGTCAGAGACAGAGGGAGAGAGAGTGAGCGAGCACAGGCAGACAGAGAGGCAGGCAGAGGCAGAGGGAGAAGCAGGCTCCCCGCCGAGCAAGGAGCCCGATGTGGGACTCGATCCCAGGATGCTGGGATCATGACCTGAGCCGAAGGCAGCCGCCTAACCAACTGAGCCACCCATTGTTTATCATTTTGTTTCATATTTTACCAAAGAATATTGAAAATACTCATAATCTTCAAAAGATAAGTAGATTTATTTTAGGTTTAGAAGTGTCTTGTGTTGGATCCATCCATTCTAAAGCAGTTTTAGATTCCTATTCTCCAGTTTCAGGCAGATGCTCACCACAGAGGAAGCGAGAGTCAAGGGTGAAGGAAGGATGCTCCATGTGACACCAATTTTCTGTGATGAGGAGGAAAAAGTCCAGAACTTCACAATGGAAAGGATGCCACCACCTCCTAAAGGAAAGGTAATCTCCAAGGTGGCCCCTCAATCTTTCTCACAAGAAATCCACAAGGGAATATAAAGAGAGAATGGAAACGTGTCCAGCAATCTAACATTCTGCAGGTTTTCGGCTGCTCTGCCCATCAGTCCAAGAACGAAGATTCAGTTTAAAAAAAAACGAAAGTGAAGACATTTTACTTGCATATACTAAGCTCAATTTGACCACGCTACGATACCATCCAAATACTAATTATTAACACTCTTAATTTAATGATAGTAGATTCTCTCATTCTGTGCTTTCTAATCTTTACAGTCCTTTTGCCCGCATTACCTATTTGGGTCCTCAGAAGGTCTCATGATGCAGGCAGGGCAGGTATGATGGCAATTTTACAGATGAGAAAACTGCAGTCTAAAGAGGTTAAATGAGGTCCTGAAAGGCCAAGCCACATATCAAACTTCCTAGAGCAGCCTGGCAGGTTATCATAAACATGTGAATAAGCTTGCCATAATAAAACATGGAGTGATGGGGCCGGAGGCTGAGTCCACATGACCCACCAGAAAACATTCATAATTTCAAATATCTTAAAAAAAATACATGTTGCCAAACAGTACATGTCTGTGGGGCAGATTTGACTCTCAGAAAACCCATTCACTCCTTCTGGCTGTCAGTGACATTGGGGCTACACGGCTTGTGTTTGCACACCACTAGAAGAACCATTCTAAAGTAACCAAATTGAATTGTGCAGTACACAACGGTGCCATTGTCTATAAACCATTCTAGTTTATAGGTGTATAAGAAAATACAGAATAATCCAGTGAGGTGAGAGGCCCAGGAGAGTACTACGGGATATAGGATCTACATGAGAAAGTCTTGGCAGGTTACTGGGGAGCCCCATGCCCTTCGAATCATGGCCAACTCTGCCTGCCCACTGTCCTGTTTGGAGGACCCCAGGAAATGCAAGCATGTCATTCAGACTTCATCTGTGAGGCTGCTGTTCCTTCCAAGTCTAGGTGTTCATCCAGTTCAGGGATTTGGTCTTAGGGTTTTCTCTTTAGGGTTTCTACCAGGCTTGGGCTTCTGCATTTCAAATACAAAATAAACTAAAAAATGCACTGAGGAGATGAAGGTAGGGGGAGGGGCAAAACTCTAATAAACTAGCCATGTGTAGTTTATTACAATCTCCTTAAGAAGACAAGTGAGGAAGAGGTCTTCCCAGGAAAAATGTTGGACATCTTTGAGCTATATACCCTCCCAACCCAGGAATCAGTGAGCTAACCCAGGTTTAGATTTTCCTCGTGATAACATTTCAGTAAAAGTGATTGAGGTACTTCAGTTGAAAGTTCCCAAGACAGGGTTCTCACTGACATATTATTAAGCATTTACACAATAGCTCAATGGGTAGAATAAATGTAAGGTTAAGAATTTTCTGCTCTGACTGCCTGAAAACTAACCCTCTCTCTCACTCCAATAATAGTAATAGTAATAATAGTTACTACAACAGTAACGAATAATAATAGCTTATCTCTGAAGCTTGCTTTGTTAAGTCGCCTCCCTTCCTTAAATGCATATATAATCATATTTCTAAATTTGTCATACTCCTTTTTCCAAACAAAGGAAGAACATCTTGCTTAGATTTCAAAAATCATTTTATGAAGACAGAAGAATGTTTTGAAAACAGCTGTGTTTAAATAGCTTTAGACAGATATATTGTAGTTAGGGTGTGACAAGTCAGTCGTTAGGCTGCGTGTCAGCAAGATAATCGGCTTCTTGGGATCCCAGATGGTTGTTACTGGTCTTCGACTAGTTGACTACAAATGAAGTTCAAAAGCGTTCTCTCCGTGCTCGTAGTCCTTAGCACAGTAAATGATTTTCGGGTGAAAGAGTGAGGAAGAGCACAATGTTTGTCGAAATCCCTGTTCAAAACAGCAAGTGACTCATAGTTGAAAATAGATCCAAATACATAATATTGGAAAATAAAAGTCGCTAGAGGGAAAAAAAAAATTAGGGATGAAAGATGCCTAATTATGAGCACAGTTGTTTTAGGAGGATGAGAGTAATTACATTTTTAAAACTTTTCTTTATTTCCAATTTTTTAAAAAATACAATGAGAACATGTTACTTTTATTATATGAAAACAGAAAGTGATATTTTTGAAAGGAAAATATAGTATATTGGCTTCCAAAAGTTATGAGTTAGAAAACTTAAGGTGTCATAAATTCACTGACAACACAATGGAGAGATATAGGTTGAGTCTGTGCACTCTGGGCCAGTCTCCTCAGCCATCAAAAGCCTTTTTTGACACATTTGTGGTGGCTGCATGTACCCTTGAAGGATCTCACACATGGGTGAGGTTCCCATGTCTCAGAGACTGGCTTCCATGAGGCCCTGCATGTTTGAGTTCCTAATCTGAGATGGCTCTTGGTTAGGCCTATTGGATAAATATTGTAATAAATAAATATCTTCTGTTAAGTAGTAAAAGGCTTATCAAAGCCTGATCATATATTTTTTAAGATTTTAAGTATTTATCTGAGAGAGAGAAAGAGAGTTCATGAATGTGGCGGGGGGAGAGGGGTGCAGAGGGAGAGAAAGAAGCAGGCGCCCCACCGAGCAAGGAGCCTGATGCGGGACTTGATCCCAGGACCCTAGATCATGACCTGAGCCAAAGGCAGACACTTAACCGATGGAGCAACCCAGGCAACCCAACCTGACCAGATTTTTTTTTTTTTTAATAAAGATTTTATTTATTTGAAAGACAGAGATCACAAGCAGGCAGAAAGGCAGGTGGCGGGGGCGGGCGGGCTGCGGTTAGGAAGCAGGCTCTCTGCTGAGCAGAGAGCCGGATGTGGGGCTCCATCCTAGGACCCTGGGATCATGACCTGAGCTGAAGGGAGAGGCTTTAACCCACTGAGCCACCCAGGCACCCTCTGACCAGATTTTTAAACCAAAGAATTTTCAGAAGGATATTTTCCTTTTCGTGGGGTAGTCAACTCCTCAGAAACTAGTTCCCTTTTATTTTTCTCTTTGCGTGCAGCCTCACCATTACCCGTGTCACCGCACTGGAATCTTGAACCCAGTGGCTGCCACGTGGAGACTGCCCTCATTTAAAGGACTGGGGGTGGTTGCAAAAGATTTTGATTTTTGAGTAAAATTTTAAAATTGTCTAAAAAACTTAGTTTGCCTTCTTGAAGTTTATGCTGCTTGTATTTAATGAGGCTGTAACTTCCTTTAATTCTTTTTTGCTCTAATTGGGTTAATGGCATCTGCGGAGAAACAGCAGCCTTTATTTTTAGCTTGTGTCGTGGGTCTCCTGGGAGGTGGCTGTGTCTTCGCGGGAGCCAGGTCAGATAGCAACATGCATGGAAGGTGGAGAATTGGACTAAAGCTGGAGTGAGAAGTGATAGCTTTGGTTAGAGGCAAGGAGTTCTTGCCTCTTTCTCTGGATGTCACTCTGTGTGGGAACATGTCCAGGAATTAATTGGGGGTGACAGTCAGATCCTCTGTCACCCTTACTTAGTGCGAAAACAGGCTTAAGTGAAGTGCTGAGGGCTTCTGCCAAGCATGTCTTTCTGCCCCTCCCAACACACCACGCGGTAATACCGCTGATAGAGGTGGTAGGGAAGAGGACTGGGTGCGGGAGGCTACTGGCAAGCACCAGAGCAAAAAATAAGCAATTTTCACTCTTCATTCCATTTTAAGAATTGGACCCAAACTTGACTAATATTGAAAGTGATCTCCGCTACCAGGCAATGGGGCCAGGAAGAAAATTGTGGAGTGATCATCGGAATATGCATGAACACACCAGAACCCATGGTTTGTGATGTGGATACCAGAGTCATTCCAAACAGAGGCAAGGGCGAGATTTAGAATGGTCCATGCTTGGCCTGCTCCTCTGTGTTTCCTATGAGAATATTGCTACCAACAACAACAAAATAGTGATATATCATCGTAGGGCACCCGATTTCTTCCGGAAGGTGGATTCCAGAAATAACCGATCACCCGTGCCCTAGGCCATTCTCTTTCAACAAATAAATCAAAATTCTAAGCTAATGCTGTCTCAGACCTACTTTTTTTCTTCCCTTTCCACTAGCCATGGCATTAAAACTTTTTTAATTTTATTTCATCTTTTTTTAGATTTTATTTAATTTATTTATTTATTTATTTTATTTTTTATTTGTTTGACGAGAGAGAGAGAGATCACAAGTAGGCAGAGAGGCAGGCAGAGAGAGAGGGGGAAGCAGGCTTTGCACTGAGCAGAGAGCCCTATGCAGGGCTTGATTCCAGGACCCTGAGATCACGACCTGAGCCAAAGGCACAGGCTTAACCCACTGAGCCACCCAGGCACCCTGGCACTAAGACTTTTTAAAAGACCCTTCTTTTTTTTTTTCTTTCTCTCCTACCTAAGATATTGACACCAACAAATGTCTATGGAATGGCGATACCCGACCATAAATGGGGGCAGACTAGACTTGACCTTCGGGACTTCAGAAGGCTCTGACCTCTCTGAGCCCTACCTCGTTCCCTTATACTATGTCCAGCCAATTCTTTTGCTACTGCTCTCCCAAGAATTTTATGAGGATCACATGAAGTGATATTTACAAAAACACTTGCTGTATCGTAGTGTATTATCCTAAAATATATATGTGAGGTTTTCGTCAGCTAATGCGATGCAGGGAAAATCCAGAGCAGGATGTAAGAGCTGAAAAAGAAGGATTTGAAGATTCTCGTGTTTTACTTTTAAGGCAGTAATTTCTGTACTACTTATAATAAAGCACAGTGACACATGGAAGGCCAAGTCGCCTTCCCTTCCACACCCATCCCTGCTCCTCTCAGAAGGAATGCCACTGCCTCCTGTCTCCTCAAGATGGACAGTGGGAAACATCAGACACAAAATAATATAATGCCTCTGCTTCTGGAGACTTCTGCACAACTTTTGAGGAGCTTTCCTCTTGATTCTGCTCGAAAGCCATTCATTAGCCAAGTGATAAAAGAAGAAAGAGTCTTGTGAAGAATAGGTCTTCACAAGAAACCAGGTTCACAAAGTAAAGAAGCTTTTTCCCTCCTGTCTCAAATGGGGCAACAGTAGATCAGGTGCCGTGGAAAGGAGGCTTTCCCGAGATCTCCCACTTCCCAGTTTCAGCCTCTGCCGCCTGCCAAGATGCCGCTTCTACTCTCTTGCAAAGCAATGGAATGCAGTCACTTGACTATTAAGATGTTCTTCATTTGTCAAAAGAAAAGCTGCTAAATTACTACTCTGGGCAAATTTACATAGAAATTACTGAAGATACTCAGCAAATAAGTAGGGAATTACAACAGAGAGGAGTATAAACATCTGAGGGCAGCTCCCCCACCACTGAGTCAGTGCAGGCTAACTGGAAAGGGAGAAGAAATTCCTTAGCGGCTCCCACCCTCTTACAACCATTTGGATGGACTTGAAATCTGGCTTGCTAACAGGCTGGTCCTTCCATGCCTAGTGCCCACTCCCTGGCCCTCGTGCACTTTTCCACAGTTCCCCCTCCCACATCATGGAAGAGACTCTGCTCTTCTTAAAGTTTCACACCTGTCACCACAGGTTAATTGCTCAGTTGTCTGCTCCCCTTATCTGGGCGGCTGCTGGGGCTCACTGTTGTTCACTTAAGTGTGTTGGGAGGAAACCTCCCCCTGAGTTCCTAAGGGTTAGAGGCACCTCTCCTCCTTCCTCTACAAATGTCCTTCTATTGCTCTCCTTCCTGGCATCCAGATGGGCAAGCTGGGTTCAGACAGGCTTTTCTTTCTTGAGGCTTTGTCCAAGGAGATGGTACCTGCTTTTTGCTGTTCTGAGTTTCTCTCTCCTTCCAGGATTAGACAGCAGCTTCAGTTTACCTGGGCTGAAATTACGCTGTCTGCCCAGGGTTTACAATGTATACTTGCTTCTCTGAGGTCTTCAGAGCTTGTCCTCCAAAGCCTTACAAACCCCGTGGTTGTCATTCCTACTAACTGCACACTCCAAGAAAGTAAAGCCCTCTCCTTGTCAGTATTATCATATCAGGTAGAACTCTATGAAGAATGAAAATAAAATAAAACGGAATGCCTACGCCATTCCCATTGTCTCTGAATTTGTCATTTTGTTCTCTGCAGCTAGAACACAGTCTCCTTCACCCCTACGCACTTTAAAGTCGAGGTCATTCTTCAAGAACGAAGTCAATCTTTTCTCCTGTGTTGGTGTTGTCTGGCCATCTAGACTCTAGAGTCACAAAGCAGAGCCATGCTTTGTAATTTTGCAATTTTCTATAATGGTTAAGAGCATGGGCTCTGGAATTTGGTTGCCTGACTCAGAATCTTGAATCTTCGCTTATTAACATGGAGACAAGAGGTGCATTAACTTGATCTCTCCAAGTCTTAGCTCTTTCATCAGCAAAAATTGGGAGAGTATTTACATTATAAGGCTATGAGGATTAACTGAAATAATGCATATAGGATAAATAACACAATAAAAACTCACTGAGTGTTAAATGTTGTAGTTGTTATTTTGTATCACTCATAGTGCCTAGCTGAATGACACACACAGACATACCCACACACATAGAAGGAAGGAATCATTGCCAGAAATGACCAGATACATTCCTAATTCTCTTCAATCCAAAAGAGGGCCTCCGTAAAATGAGAGAGAGCTGCTGCTCAGATCTGAATAGGTAACATAAATGGAAATCTGGAGAAAAGAGCAAAATATTCTAGAAACATGAGACATGACCTGTGAGAATAACCCATTAGTTGTACCTGGGGAGTCTGCCCTACACAGGATGGGCGTTGCAAGGTTTATGTGAGAAAATGGGACAACTGACTGTGGAATAACACAGGTTGCTCAAGAAGAGGTAGATTGGAAGCATGCTTCTATCATTTATTAATTCTGTACTTTCACTAGTTAAATAACTGTTCTGTACCTCAATTTCTTAATCTGTGACATCTGGGAAAGAACTCACTAAGTTTACTGCGATAACCAATACCATGCAGGTATAAATAAATCTTGGCTGACTTCCTCTTGCCCTCCTGCCACATGATTTCAAGAAAAAATTTGGGACTATAAAAGAGAATGACACTCATTAATGCTTAATTACAATGCAATGAATATGCAAGTGCACAGGTGATCTTGTTTAACACCAAAGGAGCCCCCTTCTCATTTCTTCTTATTGCAAGGAACACCAAGGAATTAATTGAGAGCTGCCCTTTACAAGATAAGAGAATTGTGATCAGATTTAACAAGTACCATAGGACAACAGCAAAGGTAAAGATGCTAGATTTTCCTTGTGAGGAAGACATGCCTGACTTTTTCTAGAATCATTTGAGGCTGGTTATAAAAACAATTTAGCATATAAATGTGTTCCTATAGGCCCTACAATGGCCCATTAAAAACTTCATAGTACTATGTCGGAATTACAGCATTCATAACCTTCTGTCACTTTGGGGGTGAAACGTAACAACTTGGCCTGTTTCCCTACGCTGAGTATCAACAATGACTAGGGACTGTCGAATTAAATGGAATAGGAATTTTAGTCTCTGATGCTGAAGCGAGGCCTGAGGTCTTCCCATAAAAAGTTTCGAGATAAAAAGGAACAAGTAGAGGTTATTTTTAAATGGCCCAAGGGAAATTCTGGAAAGAGATCTGAAGATACAAAACTATAGTTATATCCTTTACCCAAATAACCACATATGAATCAAGCCTTCACATAGATTAAGGCACAGGGTTGCCTTATGTATCTCAATGACTGTATTAAGTGTGCACGAAATACTCAGGAGAACTCTAAAATCGTGCCCCTTGATGAGCAGACAGGGCTTTCAATTTAAATGATTCATCTAAAAAGAGTCTCCCACACAGGAAATTGCAGGAGACTTAATTCATTTACCTAAAAAGGATAAAGGATTGACTCAAGCCAAGGAGAATTCAAACATCAATTCTCTAGGCTGTATGACAGAAATTTCTAATAACCTAATTTTTAGATCATGAGTCCATTAACTCTTGATAAGACTTTCAAAAGAAAAGAAGAGGTGTGGGGCGATGGGGATGAAGAGAGAGGGGAAGAAGAAAGAAGACAACCAAGGAGATAAGATATCCCTAACTCAGGAGAAAAGTGAAGTCTTTAGCATTAAAGAAGTCAAGAAAGGGCTATGCTTCTAAGACTGGCTCAAAAACTTTTTTTTTTTTCATTAATACTGGCTTTGTACCTTAACAGAATATTGGCTAGAACTTAATCAAATGCCTTTGTACCATAAGTCTTCTTATAGAGCAAGAGCTACCTGGACAGCAGCACTCATGGTTAAGAATGGCATGGGGGATGGAGAATATATCGGCAAGCATCTTATTTTTGATAAGACTTCAGTAACTTCTAAGGTGACTAGGGGAGATAGTCTAGGAGTATCTTAATTTAAATGAGAATGCTTCCCATCTGTTCACTTTCAGAAGCCACATGGCTGACTTTATTACCAGGTAGGAACCCACCTTCCATCAAAGCACAGAGTTGTTTTAAAATCCATTAGTAAGACAAGATTCAACATCTATGAGAGCTAGGAAGTTGGCAAATATGTGAAGTAGGCCAGGCATTATACAACAGGAGTGATGGGGGCCTGTGTTGAGCTAGATAGGGCATGCCCAACATAATATCATTAAACTGTTAGACAAACATACAGTTTCATGGATAGATTTTGCCCCAGAAGATGCTAGTTTGAAATTTCTGCAAGAGAACATGAATCCAAACTTTGCCAACTGAAAGGAGGTGTGTCTCACAATGTAGGAATCTTACAGCCTTTTTCTAAATGATTACAAAATAGTTTCCACCACCAGGAGCATCAAGTAGCCATTATTCTACCTTTTCTATTCCCCTTTGATCCAATTTTGGGAGATCAAAATAATTTTCTTTCAACACAGAAAACACACACACATATACACACACAAAGTGATATTTAACACCTTAGTAGAAAAATTTTAAAATACCTGCTTACTCCTTGTCGGGAGGAATATACACTTCAATAAAAACTGACAACTACATCCAGAAACATTTGCATAAGTTTTCCTACACTTACATTTAGTTAATACAAATAACCACATAGGAAGAAAAAAAAAATGATTCTTTGAAAGGTAATTAAAAACTTTTGTACCACATCTCTCTAAAATTAAAGGAAATCTCCCTAAAAAAGTGAGCAAAGGCATCATGACTTCTCTAGGCTTCTAGATCTTAAAGCAATCAGCCAGCTAATATTTATTCTACAATATAGACAGAAGTCTACCTTCTGTCAAGGAGAAGAGAATGAATTGTTTTCCCATAATGGTGTTTTCTTTTCAATCAATTTCCCTTCAAGCTTGATTTAAGAAGGTACCATGTCAGAACCTGAGCCTGGTGGATGAAATCTGGGACAGTTCCCCATCAAAGGTGAAAATTACGAGAGGCAAACCTCAAAGTTCAACTTAGATGCTGCAATCCCCCCTCCTCCTGCCTACTTGCTCTCTCTCACTTTTTTTTTTTTCTTTCTTATAAACTAGAAGCATTTGCAGCACTGGAAAAAGCTCAGAGGAGCCAAAATGAAAAGGCTGAGATTAACCAAAGAATTGGAGCAGAGACAAGAAAATCCTCTAAGCATTTCTCCCTATTGCCAAAAGTGCATTTAAATTTAATCCAATTCATAAACCGTGAGTTGACTTCTACTCTGTGTCAGGCACCTAGGTGCTGGGTGCTTAAAAGATGAATGATAGAAACTTGACTGCCCTTGCCCTCAAGGAGCTCACAATCTAGTAAGATACACTACAAATACACAGTGATGAGATCATCGTAACTACTTTTATAAAATGCCACAAATATTACATAACAAAGATGACAAATGGAGAGATGGTATTCTTAGAACTAAATCAAATCTATATTGGGGAGAAAAAAGGAGTCTGATAATACTTCTTTATTTTGGTTATGGTGACACTTACCTACTTATCTATCTAAGCTAGTTTTGTCTTTCTTCCCTGCTGCTTCCTCTGTATATTTCATTAGGTACTAAACCCAGCTGGGTGTGTCCATGTCTTTTGTGATCTGAGTGCCCTCTTCCTCACCTCCAGGGCCACTTTCCCAGTCTCAGTCCTCATCACTTCTCTCTTGAAACTGCAATAGTTGGTTGGACTGAAGACTCAGCCCTGGCTGCTATTTTCGTCATGCTGCTTCCCGTGTTATCTTTCGAATCACAAATCCGGTCATGGTATCGTTCTTCCTGAAAACACCCACTGCAGCTCAGGATGCTACCAGATCAGCTTCAGACTGCCCAGCTTCCAAGCAAGGCACTTCCCGGCTAGACAACAGCCTCTCTGGCCACCAACCCAGTTTAACCCATTTTGGATCATTCATTGTTTCTTGTTCCTTAATATCTTTGCTCAAATGGCCTCTTTTAGTCTGAAAGGGACCCTACCTGTTGCTTCTGTCTGCCCTTCTCCACTGGACAAATGTGCAGCCAACATTTAATACCTCATCCAGACAGGGCATTCCCTGAACTCCCAGGGGAAAATAAAATTCTTTGCTTCTTCATGTACGCTCACATAGTTTTTGTTTTTGTTTTGTTTTTAAAGACTTTATTCATTTATTTGACAGACAGAGATCACAAGTAGGCAGAGAGGCAGGCAGAGAGAGAGAGGAAGAAGCAGGCTCCCTGCTGAGCAAGGGGCCCGATGCAGAACTCGATCCCAAGACCCTGTGATCATGACCCGAGCCAAAGGCAGAGGCTTTAACCCACTGAGCCACCCAGGCGCCCCACCCACATAGTTATTTGCATGTACTTTATACTATGGTGTTATAAATATTTGAATTGCTGAACTTTTCAATAGATACTGGCTAGAAATTAAGTCAAGAGTCATTGATGTTCTTATGAAACTTTTATAACATTGGACTTGATGGAAGACACTGAGTACATAAAACAGTTTGAAGTTACCAACAGAGATTACTTAGAACTACACATTGGCTGTCAGTTCAGGTAAAAGGCATTTAAACTTATTAAATTAAATGCTAACCCTTTAGGACAAGGCATGGGTTTAAAATCAGGGAGAAGATACAAGGCAGAATGGTCATCTTCTTTATCTTCTTGAGAGTATTCAGAAAGAAAAAAAAAGTCACTATTTTAAGAGTGTTATACAAAGAAGAACAAACTGGGCTAAAAGGTCGATATTCTTAGTTCAAGTACCTATAATGCTATTCACCAATCCTGAGGCCCAAGACCAGTCAGGTAACCTCCTCGCCTCCATTAGGCTCATTTTTCTTTCCATGAAATAGGGTTTTAAGTATGTGCCCTAAAAACCATCAAGGGGATGTGGAAAGGATCAAAGTGTAATAAGGATAGTATCTTGCATTTACTCAGTGAGCCCAAGGAGCCAGATGCATTGTGAAGTACATTCCATAAACAATCTCATTTATTAGTGACATTGAGGAAGGTAGGCAGTAGCAAGGTGGGAATAAGGGGACAATGACTGACAGGAGAGGAGGACAGAAAAACAAAGGCTTTGGGAAAAAGCAGTACAATCCACTTCCAAATCATACAGGGAGCTTCCCTCCTCTTGCGTATCCAGTGGCTTCAAAATGCCATCGCTGGTATGGGTTCTGCTGCCTTATCACTTACCACACAGTCCACCACACTGAGAAAGACTGTTGTGTAGGGAATGCTTCGACTAAAGCTGCAAAATACTCCTGTTACATTTTGAAAAGGTAAATTTGCTACATTTTATGTTTTTTTTTCTTCTACCCCTCAATGTTTCCCTTATTTTAATGCATTTATTTTCTTAAAAACAAGCATAAATATATGTGTGTATACACATACAATACAAAATATATAAATATGTGTGTGCGTGTGTGTTTGTGTTCACTGGTCTGTGGGTTTGTGATTTCATTCTGGACATACAAGAACACAGCTGTTAAAATGCTAAGGATTGAGGACACTCTAAAAATGGTAGTAATAACAACTCTTTCATTTGCTGAAATTAGCTGTCCAAGGCAGAGTTAAAGAAGAGAAAGGGCCATGTATCAGCTCTCTGCACATTCCTGTATATTTTCTACCAGTGTGGGTCCATCTTGTGAGGCAGTTTCTATATTTAGGTGACTTGGTTCACATTGCTTTTTTGGCAATAAATCAGTACTCACTCTCCCACACATATACAGATACACAGACACACACAGACACACGCCCAGGTGTGGCAATCACATAGCAATATGTTACCCTTATATATAAAGAGAATTATTAACCACTTACTTGTAATGGGAGTGTACTTGGAAGTCAGGACTTGTAATGGGAGTGATCCGACATTAAGAGTGTCCCTACTGGTTACTACAATTTCCACATCATCAGAGCACATTCTTGCAGAATACAGAGGCAAATAACACGTATCTCTGTTTACACACACACACACACACACACACACACACACACACGGAAAAGGCTGTATCTTCTCAATGTCTCGAACCCCATATTCCCATCTCACAAACATATATAGGTAAGGACAGTGTTAAAACTCAAACTAGCTCAAAGATTTTCTAGTTCACACAACCACTCTATGTGCAAACCAAACATCTATCATTAGCATCTATCATTAGTTTTTCAATTCTGTTAGACAGAGACCACACAAGAATTATTTTCCGATGGCATTTTTATGGCCAGTCAGTTCCTGTCTCCCATGCAATCAGTGTGAAAAGAAGAAAGTAATAGATAATAGAACAAACCGATGGATTTGGTTTGAATGACAAACAATTTTACTGTCTTTTTAAAGACGACAACAAATAGAGCTTCCAACTATGAACAAAAGGAGGTTTTTTTCACATCATTTCCTGTGTTTCTATTGTCAATTATATCTATATGCATATGGCATTTGCATAGCCATATTTCCAAAAAAGCCTCTGAGTGTGCAATCCGGAAAGTATTTAATTTTAAAGGAGAATTTAGATTCAGATTATGACTTGAAATCATAGTAATGTTGATTGTTTTTTAAATTTTGATTTTGAAGACTGCTCTGCTTTTAACAAAACTCTCAGGACCTTTGGCTCCTATTACTAGAGATTCTTAGAAATTTAATTACCAATTAAGAACTTTCAAAAATAATGTGAAGTTTGCTATAATCTAGACATAAAGATGCACACAGCTAACGAGAAACTTAAATGACCCATTGGTAGCAAACCAGAGTTGTTTTTTTGTTTTTTTTTTAACATTAATTTGATATTTGGGAAGTTACGGAATAAGGATAACACTATAATCATTTTTTTTCTTTTTATATTCTGCATGAATGAGAATAAAATTTTACTTGTAGATTTAATGTAACTGATACAAGTGAAATCTACGAAGCCCACATGTGCCAAATGGATGGTATTATTTATTATGACTCTCTTCCTTTCTTTAATATGGAACACATAAATGATGACAAATGAGCAGATAGATGCCTACAGGCAGGCCTACATACAGAGATCTCTGTTGCCTTGAACAAGGGAACCCCTGAAGTGTTCTGTGATAAGCCAGTGCTCATTCTTAAAATGCCAAATGAAACTATGTCTTTTATTTTTGGAAGTTACTGGATGACCCCATGCAGGTAGATCCATGACCACACCCACCACTCAACCTAGACCCACAAAGCAAAGGTTTTTGGACAGCTCCTTTAAAAAGTTTTAATGTCCTCCTTTGAATTCTGCCATTCCTCATTTGAAGGCATGATTCAGGCAGCACGGGCAAAGTTATTGGCCCTGAAGATGAAAAAGGAATCTGAAATTGTAAAGTGAGAAAGAACTTTGAGAATAAAGGCATTTTGCCTGCAAATACTCCATGAATTCATGCTCACAACCTGTCGCGCTCTCCTATGGAAAACCATTCCCTTGATGCCTTGCCTAAGTTCTTCTGACTTGGGGGCAGCTCAATGGCTTTGCTCTTTCTCACCAACATTTATCTACTGTTTAGCAAAGGAAAGAAAGAGGCAGTGAGTTTAGATTGCTCTTCTGAAATGCCAGCCTTCCTTCATTTCTCAGCCCATTTTCCATATATCCAGAACTACTTTTAGACTGGTACTTCAGACAAGGTCTGATGTCAGCCATTACCTCCTGCCTTCTTAAGTTCTCCAGCGACTTCAACAAGATACACAGTCATTCACTTTCTGGCCAACACTCTGATAACGTAAGACTTTGGTTGGACCTTGGTCCCATAAATCCCAGTTAGGCGAGCGTCTTGTAAGTTAGCCTACAGATTCTCATCCTTCTGCCCTGCCCAATCCTTCAAGAATCACTCTACTTCACAGCAACTTATTTCCAATGAGCCTAGGACCTTCTGGAATATAGGAGTCATGACACTTAGAAAACAATGCTGTGTGTCCAAGTTTATTCCCATTCTCAAGTTTTATTCAGAGAATATATTCTATTTAAAAGAATATCATCAAAAGACTCATTTATGAATATTTCCTAAATTTTTCAAGGTATCCACTCAGCAAAGCATTTTGCTTCTGAGAATTAGGACTCAGATGCTTTCTACAGAACAGTCCGGGAGTTACTTTCCTGGCACAAGGCATGCCCCAGGGATATAGACTGGCCTTCTCCAATGATGATGAAATACAAAAGTACACGTCTCCTAAGGGAAAAGTTTTCATAGTCCCTTTTGACTTAATCTTTTGTTTTTGTTTTTGTTTTGTTTTTTACACTATACTTTTTTTTTAATTTTATTTTTTATAAACATATATTTTTATCCCCAGGGGTACAGTTCTGTGAATCGCCAGGTTTACACACTTCACAGCACTCACCATAGCACATACCTTCCCCAATGTCCATAACCCCACTCCCCCAACCCCCCTCCCCCCATCAACCCTCAGTTTGTTTTGTGAGATTAAGAGTCACTTATGGTTTGTCTCCCTCCCAATCCCATCTTGTTTCATTTACTCTTCTCCTACCCCCTTAACCCCCCATGTTGCATCTCCTCTCCCTCATATCTGACTTAATCTTTTGAAAGACTTTTCCTGTTCTATATCCCAATATCTGAGGAAAGAATCTATCTCAACACAGGGATGGCAGGAAAAAAGGCAATTTAAAACATGAATTTAATAGTTCTGCCATTTCTTAGGCTATGATACTCTAGACAAAACAACTGAGCCTTACTTTCTTTGTCTGAGAAACGTGTCATGAGCAAATAACCTATAAGGTATTTGTAGAAGGCCAGGAGAAAAGAAATACAAAAGCACTACTGTAAGTCTGTAAAGTACCATAGAAGTTGGAATTACCTTATTAGAACAAGTTTATATAACCTTAAATTTCTGTGATTACTCACTCTTCCCAAGTGGCCGAATTTTAGTATTATTTGAAGTACTCTGTATGAGTGTTCACAATTCTAGACATTTGTGTTATGTCTCAGGTTTTCCAGTGGGTAGTGTGTGTGTGTGTGTGTGTGTGTGTGTGTGCATGTGGGGAGTAGTGTGCATCACTATTCATAAGTGAGTCACACCAGAATGCTAACTTTCAGGAGGCAGAGCAGTGTAGGCAGTAGCTGTTCCGACACTATGCACTCTGATGACAGGCAAATGTTTTGCAGGAACAGAATGCTTTCTGTCACCTTCCTCCAGATGAAGGCCGAAATACTCCAGAAATAACAGATGAGGGGTGCCTGGGTGGCTCAGTGGGTTAAAGCCTCTGCCTTCGGCTCGGGTCATGATCCCAGGGTCCTGGGATTGAGCCCCGCATCAGGCTCTCTGTTTGGCAGGGAGACTGCTTCCTCCTTTCTCTCTCTCTGCCTGCCTCTCTGCCTACTTGTGATCTCTCTCTGTCAAATAAATAAATAAAATCTTGAAAGAAAGAAAGAAAGAAAGAAAGAAAGAAAGAAAGAAAGAAAGAAAGAAAGAAAGAAAGGAAGGAAGGAAAAGAAAGAAAGGAAGGAAAAGAAAGAAAGAAAGAACGAACAGATGAAAAGAAGCCACGACCTAACTGAAGATCTACCTATTGAGACAGTAGCAAATGCTCAAATTTTCAGAGTCAGACCTTCCTGTCTGACCAGGCAGCAAACAGAATCCATGACGTTATAGAAACAAAGAGACTTCTTTCTTACTTGAGTAGGGGACTGTTTTCCATCCATTCCTGGCTTTTCCTGTCCCCAGATGGCTCTAAGGGGTAAACGGATTTTAGGGAACCCTGATGAGAACACAGCCCTGCCAAAGTGTTTCAGCACCAGGATTTGGAACTCGTCTCTGGTCCTCGGATGGCTCCCGTGATCTTTGAGAGCTGTCCCACATCCTGATTCCTGGCATTTCAAAACAGTATCCATGACCAAGCTTGGGAAGCAGGACTCTACGGCTATTTTAATTGTTTTGGTTTGTGTTTTACAGTGTTCATTTTTGCCTTTATATCCTTAAGAATTCCCTTGCCCGACCATCCGACTGTATGCTTTAATATCTTATAATTTGATCTGTCCCTTATACTTCAATAAAGTTGGAAAAAAAAAAATCCCCTTTCTAATCTTGTACGTGAAGCACAAGCAGTCCCTGGGAAACACACTATTGACTCTAACATCTGTATTTATGAAGCTCATTTTCTCATTTTCTCTGCTCTTACTAAATGCTCTACAGTGCTCCCTGTACTTTGGCCCTGCCGGGAAAGGAGCAGGCTTGGACTCAGCAATTCTAACAACTAGGAATATAATGAATTTACTTGTGATTCACTCAGTCCTCTTCTCCAAATCCTATTATCTTTTAATCCATTCAGCTTCCCCTAATGGATTTCCCCTTCTTCCTTGAAAATTACCACAGGAAGCTGGGAAGTCTGGGAGAGGAGCAGAATCTATCACTTATTCATTGTGAGTGCTTATAAAGTTGGTCCTTAAAGAGGACCTAAAAAAAAAAAGGGAAAACAGGAGACACTGCAGATTATTTCTAGCATAGAAGCAACATGGTCTATAGAGGACACTTTAGCGATGGGTTGACAAACCTTGATCAATGGTCTGGTCCTGTTGGGTAGGTTTCTGGGAAAGGGCAGCCTGTTCTAGAGAGCACGAACTCACATGTCTAGGGACTACAGAATAAGTTATACCTTTAGGAAGTATCACAAAGGCCACTGAAATAACCACAGACACATCCTTCAGTGATTTTATATGAGATATTACTAATTCCTAAAATTTATGCCTCCGAAAACCCAGCCCACTGGCTTGGAAACAGAGACTTTTATCCTGTTTTATGGCTGTAATTCAACTCTAGACAGGAGTTGGTGAATGTACCCTTGGAGGAAAAGAAAGGCAAAGACAATAAGATAGTAAGTGATAAAGAGAGTAAAGAAGAAGGATGAGGAGGAGGAGAAGAAGGGGGAGGGGGAGCGGTGCTCCCTTATTATAAGGATTCAGGGTAGTACAGCAGAGGGGGAATAGCTCTCAGTTTGAATATAATAGAGTTCTGATTTCATATTAAGGTTCAGTCAATAATGAGCTGTGTGATCTTGGGGAATTGACTCGACTCCTCTGAATGCCTGTTTCCTTATTCAAAAAATACCTACCTCACTGTAATTAAGTAATTTATGTAGGGCATCCCTACAATCAAAGTATCTCTGCAAATGGTACCCAATGTGTAGTTAGATCAGTGCTCCTTGGATTGAACCACTTATTTGGTTTAATAATTCAAGTGCAGAGTCATCAACTGTCATATTAAAAACTTTCTTTTTTTATAGGGGGAGGGAAAGCCTGAGGACTGTCAGAAAAAGCTTCTTAATCCTCTATGTTACTCCTATATTTCAGTGATCTGGACATTCACATCAAAGTCAGCCTCAAAGTTCCCTTAGGAGAGTGTTTTGGCAAGTCCCTAGAGGACAGGGATAATGATATCACTTTTCATTACATCGTGCCATTTTTCTTAATGCCCAAGACTTTATCTTCCAGATTTCCCTGGGGAGAGCAATAGGATTTATCTGGGTAATTATTTATCTATCTATATATCTATCATGGGGCAAATAATATATATTTGGATATATATATGGATATATATATATATATATATGGAGAGAGGAAGAGAGAGGGAGACGGAAGTGGGGGTGGAGAGAGAGAGTGAGAGAGAGACAGAAAGAGAACTATGGGAAAGAGCAATTTTATGACTTTGCCAAAGTAAAAAAGTACTGAAGACTACAGGAAAAGTCAAATCTCTTTTTTTTCCAGGTTATATATGTTTTCACAGGCTACATACACATCACACCACACACAAATCAACAAATCTTTGGCTAATCACGATAAAAGGCAAATTTGTTCTAAACTCCGTCAGTGCTGAAACATTCTCCCAAAGATGAGTCTCATTACATATCACGTACCTCCCACATTCCTTTCTACTTTGTCTCAATTACTCACACATATCCAGGATGGAGTGAAAATTATCAGTGTTGTTTTAGCCTAGGTAGCCAAAAATATCCTCTAGGCATCCTGAAGAAAACATTTTTATATCAATTCTAACCATGATCAGTGGTGCAACGCAGGGGTTCAGTAAGTGCTAGGGAAATAAATGAACTTTCAAATTTCTCAAATACTCACAAATATGTGATATCTTATTAGCGGCCAAAGAGAAGCTAACATAGAGAACAGGGCTCAAAAAGAGAGAAAGGCAGATTTTGTTCTCATTTCTGCTAATGGATCACTTGAAGCAAGACAGCTAACTTCACTGAGACTCAGTTTAATTACCTCTACAATGGAGATGATGAGATCATTCTCTTATATCTCCCAGTAATTCGAAAATGGGTGCAAAACTGATAAAGTGCTTGGAATTTTCTAGATGCAAGTAACACAGAATCGAAGTCACTGCTGCTTCTCTAGAGCCTCACAGCCCCAGCAATTTCCCTGGGAACGAGGAGGACAGTGTTATGTAACACTTGCAACTGCCCTGATGGTCCATTTCTAAAAAGAGACCTGCTGAAGTACCCAGCTAGCCTGGTTCCAAAACATTGGCAAGACTTTGTTCTTCCTTTTAACTGAAATTAAACTGCTGCCCGAAGAACTAAAAATATATTTAGAAGACAGTCTCTCCCCCCCTTTTTTTTTGGACTTCTTTAAAGTTTCCTAATTGAGAATCATATCCCATAGAATTACATAGCAGTAATTGAGTAAGAATTGAGGAAACAGGCAGGAAGACTATAGGAGAAGAAAGTCTTAATCTTTCTGACCTTTTCCATATTTTCTCTCCACAACAAATACATAGCTGACCTTTTCTACGTACTGACAGGATGTGCCCTTCATTCTTTTCAGATAGTCTAGTTCTAATCTTTTCTTAATGTCAAAAACATGCAACACAATGTTGATGTTATACCCACGATTCCAACAAAGGGTTAATGGAGCCTTCCACTTTTCATTTCTTTACTGCTAAGTGGTGAGGGGGAAACGTCGTTGATATGGTGGTACACAAGCTTTCACTACAGATGTAGGTACAGAATAAGGACACTGCTGGGTATTATACAATTATTCCTTCAGTAAAGCATGTATTCATTAAGCCTCTCTTTGAACAAGGCTTTAAGAAGATTATAGATATATATAGTACACACGCACATGCACACACACACGCACATACACACACACACACACCCTGTCTTCAAGGAGATAGCTAACAAGTAGCAATAAGAATTAGACAAACACAATGGGGATAAAAATACATTATATGCTTATTAAAAACTAAATAAATAAATAATAAAATAAAATAAAAAGAATTAGACCAACACAAAAGTTCCTTTTCTCATAAACTTTCATGGATCAAAATAAAGTCTGACCAATGTTATTTGCCACCAACAGAGGGCAATAAATGTGGCCACCAGTCATGACGGGGCTGAAGTCAATTTGGTCTGGGCTTATAAACCAAGCACAGATGTCCAGAGGGGCCAGGCAGGTAAAGAAGCTGGAGGAGCTAAGCCAGAGATGAGTCAAGAGGAAGAGAGAGAGAGAGGATCAATGCGAAACACACAAAGCAATCTATGGCCTAAAAAGACAGACTTAGCTTCAGCTATAAATGAGTGCTAGCCAATGCATCTGCTTTAAAGCAAAGAAAGGGGAAAAAAAAAAAGACAGTAAGTTGTTTTTTTTTTTTTTAATGTTAAGTTTTTTAATGAAAAATGCTATTATAGTGGATGCTCTGATGTGCTGCTCAATTATCCCCGCGACATTGGACTTTGCCCCTTCAGGGTTAACCTCAGCTACAGAGAGCCTCCTCAGCCACTGTCACTCTTACTCCAGGGGGACCTGCTTCTGATGACTTACAGGTGCCGCGGTATAAAGGCCTGGCTGTCTCAGGCCCACTCAGGACAGTCTGCAAGGCCATTTTAGCTCCAGAGTCCCCTGTGGGGTTGGATGAGGCATTTTTGGGCCTGCAATGAAGCTCGGCTTCTCCCTCTGCCTGACTCCACTCCCCTCCCCTCTCTGTTACAGGGGGTGACCCCCAGGGATCTCCAAAAAAACCACGTGGCACACTAAACTCCGTCTCAGGGTCAACCCCTGAGTAGGCCGACCTGTGACTAGTGGCAGCTGATGGCTTCTTGCTTAGTTTGTATTACTATTAACCAACATCAATTTAAATCATCTGGCCTTAGGGGGCAGTCGAAACTAGTACTCTCCGATGGGAATATAATGTAGAGAAAATATATAATTCTCATGTCTCTAGCAGTTACATTAACAAAATAATAAGTATAGGAAAAATAAACTGAATAACATATATTATTTAACCTAATATACTAAAAACACTATCATTTCAAGATGCTATAAAATTTTTAAACTAGTAATGAGCTATTTTGCAATCTATTTTCCATACCAAGTCTCCAAAACTGGGCGTATATTTTAGACCAACAGCATATCACAATTCAGAGGCTACAGTTATGTTTTATTTTGTTTTAGAAACGTGTGATCCATAGAGAAGTTTCATAAAATTTACCATTAGAAAGGTAGATGCACATATCCAACTTGTTCCACCCATGCTTAATTAAGGGCTTTCCAGTGACTGAACATCACAGGAGTCAGTCCTGTCTGAGAAGGATACACTCTGTTGAGATCTAAAGATGAAAAGAGGCATCCAGAGGTGGAGCTCGGGGACAGGCACCAGGTAGTGCTTTATTTGTAATACTTTAATTACTTAAATAAAAACTTAAATACTGAATAATCAGATATAACTCTGTCCTTTTACATACACGTTTTCACCTGGATTGCAGTTTTGGTTTTTGGGTTTTTTGGCATAAGGTCATTATCGCTAGCTGACTTTCTAGCAACTGCATATAAATTCTGGTGTCTCCAAGGCAGTGTACTGTGCATGACAAGGACAGCTCTTTTGTGTGTCTCAACAAAATTTTTAGGGAATCATGGCTCAAATTAAAAATTTTCCAAACTTGTAAACTTATGAGCTAACAAAGTGACCAATTCCCTAGAGTCTTAGCCTACCCCTCCCCCCCCACCAGGGTCATGCTCCATTGTAGTGTTTGTGTTTTTCCTTGGAAGGTTCCCTTCAGAAAGGACACACATTAACAAAGAGGAAAAAAGAGAAAAGGAAGAAGACATATTAAGATGATCATAGTGTTCTAAGAGCCCCTGTTTGAGGGTGTCTCACTGTGTACCTGCTACGCAAGCAGGGTTATTTATGGTGCCCTCTCACTCCCTTCCAAGGCATCCCGGTTTGGAAATAAACAGTATGGTCACTGTACATGCCCCCCACCACTTCTAATTACACTGGGAGGATAAAGGGTAACTCTCCTAGTGGATGTCTGGCAAGCAATCACCAACAGGTACATTCTGTACCTTTGCATGCTCCTAGCCACATTCCCATCTGCCAGAGATTACAGGTAACTAATGACAACTCTAAGCCAACAACATGATTTATACTAAGCACCACAACTGACTCTCATGCAGAGGAACACACTCCCTCCCAGAATGCCCGTCCTCCCTCACTGACCTTACCAGCAGAGAGAAGTTCTTGATTCGACGATGCCTGATAACAGGCCCTGAAGACTCCCAGCTTCTTTTATTCTACATTTATCTCTTTATTTCATTTACTTTGGTTTGACTTTTTGTTCCCCACCTAAAGCAACTAGCATGAGCCTTCAGGCATTGTGTTTAGAGCTGAAGCAATCAATACTCATTTCAAGGAACATGGAAAAACCCCCAGACCTTCATCAGAGCTGTAAGGGGGACTTCTGATCGGGGCCAGACACTGTTTCATGAGTCAGGATGTGTTGCTTATACAGTGTTGTGATATGCGGATGGCACTGGGTGGGTACAGAGACATCCCATTACATACTGATTAGCTCCTTAGGACACAATTTAGAAATAGTTAAAAATCAAGAGAGGACTCAGTAGAGGGTGCTAAGGATGAGGAAAATAAATATTTCGAAGAAGAAAAAAAAAACAGCTGGTGGGAATCCCAACTTCACCTTCCTTCACCACGTTCCGCAGCCCCAATGACATTCCCCCGGAAATTATAGCAAGCATCCTCAGTCGTGTTTTTACCCATCTGTCTCTCTCTAGACTTCAAACTGCCTGAGAGGGAACGCTTTCTTATCGCTCTCAAAGGTCTCAGTCTAGCAGCCTGCATGCAGTAGTCACTCAATAATTGTCTTCTGAATTTAACGGAAACCCACACGTACCGATGCATTTTAGATCCTACTGTTGAGAAAAGGAATGAGAAACTGGGTGAATTGTGGCCCCTACTCTATGGCTCTTTTATGAGACAGCTATTTCCTGGCAGCCAGTCCAGCCCTAAACTCCACATGAGAGACGCAATTTAGGGGAAACAATGGAAAATTGGAAAACTCATCTTGACAGTAAATATTGAGGTGAATAATGGCCAAAGAGTGTGGGTTCTTCATTCCTAGGTGCGTGCACGCACACGCGCACACACACACAACCATACAAGATAATTTAGTTACAGTCCTATGTGAAGAGAGGGGAGCAGACCAGAGGGTTTTTTTTCCATGAGGAGTGGACCCTCTTAATCAGCATCCTAAATAAAGGTCAATGATTGCACTCATTGTTCCTGTGCGTGCTGGGGTGACGTCAGAAGCTGAAGATAAGTGGAAAAATACTTAACTCTCTCAGTAGTCGTGACCTTTCTCACTGAAAATTATATCTCCATTACTTCCATGAAATTATGTTATACTCACTTCAGGCTTTCAAGAAAAAAGTGGAGAAAACCATGTGTTTTTATACTTGTAAGCAGTCTTTTGAAACAGGTCTATGTGTATTTTTGAATGAATTTTAAAAGCCTAAGAATCTCACAGGTGAGAAACTTGAAGGGGTGAAGTGATTTGACCCTGAGTGCATAAAGCCTAGCATGGTTCTGGCACGTGGCAGGTACTTGGTAAATACTAGGAAGCAAATAAATGGATGAATTATGGAGCACCTGGGCGGCTCAGTGGGTTAAAGCCTCTGCTTTCGGCTCAGGTCATGATCCCCGACTTCCGGGATCGAGTCCCACATCGGGCTCCAGCTCCTTGAGGATTCTGCTTCTCCCTCTGACTATCTCCTCTCTCATGCTCTCTCTCACTCATTCTCTCTCAAATAAATAAATAAAATCTTTAAAAAAAATAAATGGATGAATAATGAAAGATGGAACACACTCGAATGGGCAGGGCTGTTGAGTTAAACTAAGTGCCGCATATTCCAAGTAAAAGGCCATGTCCACTCTATATACTTAGACTGAGTCTAACCATCTTGAATATAAGATATTTATCTTCTTACATTTCCAACAAATATTAAAAACCCTCTTCAAAAAGTCACTCTCCATCCTTTTAATTATGTATCTCATTTAATGTCTGGAAATGGGAATGTGAACTTAATCGGTCTCCTACAGGACTGTTACAGCCTAGTTTCGAGGCAAGGAAGGTCTGTCGCTACTTGCACGTTGATTGTTAATACTGGCCACTTTCTCCAAGTCATCCAAAGTCAGAACATGCCTCCGGCCTGTCTCTTTCAGCCAAGCTTCCCTCAGGCTGCAGAGATGTGTATGGGTACGCCTCAAAATGTCCGAGAACTCCCGTCAATCCCTGTCTGCTCCTCATTATTCTGTTTCCTGTGCCAGCACTCCAAGCCATTGGAAAATCTTCATGCCAACGACCAGCGTGAAATTTTCTTTTTGCTTCTCTGCGTGGTCATTTGCACGTCTTTGCCAGCCATTTTGGGTCAAAACTTCTACCCAGCAGATAGAATGCATGCAGGACAAAGAGCCGCAATCGAATACACCCACCAACAGGGATAAATAAAAATAAACAGTACTTCTCTTAGAGCCCACGACCTGGCATTATAAGGCGCTAAGTTTGTGGCACGATGTACTGAAGCTACAAAGTGAAAAATACTTAACTCCACTTTTACACACAGGTCCCCATTTTGCCTGGTTCTGATATGCGTGAATTTTGCTTACCATGATTCAGTGAGTAAGTCCAATATCCTAACAACAGGTCCTACATTTCAGTTACTATGGTAATGAGCCATGAGTATTTGCATATAATGTAAACTCTGCTGCTAGTTCTTCTGTCCACAATCACGGCCTAAGTTACAGATGTACCTCATGACCCCTGGCCAGTCACATCAATCCTTTCAAAGTCTGTTGGCGAATGATCACTAAGCGTCATTATTCGGTTCATGCACAGAGAGCAAACCATGCAGGGTGCCGCTTCTTTGTCGCTCAGGGATACGCCCATGTAACATTTTATTAAACGGGATAATCACAACAGAGAAATGACCAACAAAGAAACAAAAAGTGCAAATGTTAAAAGTGAGCTTGAAGTTGGACACAGATGGAATTATAGAAGAAACTGCTGATCATGAAGATACTGAGACTGTCACTGCCGAAGAAAGGTTTCACGGTCTGCATGTGGCTAGGATTTTATTCCTAAAATCCAAATTTGACTCTTCATTTATAAGGAAGCACTCACACCTCTATCCTTTACACCAGCAAAGAAGTGTGTTTATGTCTTCATGCATATCTTATCAACAGGCTCACGATCTCATGATTTATGATACACACGTGAACATGGCTGCAGGAGCGCTAAGACCAGACTCTCAGTTGTCTCAAAAAGCCATTTGGATTATAGTCCTGCTCCTCACGTCTAGATCCAATGCTCTTACAATGATGACTCTAAAGCAGTTAAAAGCATCACTTGCTATAGCAATCATGAGAAAGCTTTTCTTCTAACATTGTTCTAAAAGATCTATGAGCCCATATTCCCCTGGAATTGTATCTCCTCTTTGCTGCATTCTACCTATAATGCTCACAGTAGAGAGGTTATGAATAGAAGTCAAGTGACAAGTCTTTTGCTGTTAACTTCCCCCCCAGAGAGCAATGCAATGAAATAGAAATATGATACAATAAGATTATCTAGTATCTTCCTCACTCTAAAGGTAAAGCACAGACCCAAAAAGCAAAATATCACATAGTTATAAAATGTAAGAAACTTCCAAGGATTTATGAATATGCTGTGTATATAAGATTCAGTATTGTCATTCTTGTTGTTTTCTAGAGGTGGGGCTGGGGAGAGGAAGAGAGAGAAAAATCTTAAAAAGACCCTATGCTGGGCATGGAGCCCAATGTGGGGCTCCCTCTCACCACTCCAGTATCATGACCTCAGCAGAAATCACAAGTCATGTGCTTAACTGAATGCTCCACCCAGGTGCCCTGATTCAGTGTGTTTCTTTACACTATGTAGAGCTATTTCTTACTGGAAATTTTTTCTTCCATTATTGGAAAAAAAATTTTAACATTTTTGTATTCTCATTATAAAAATCTGCTCAAAAAAAGAACTGGATTATATAAAAAATTTAAAAAGCATAGTGAGGAGAATACATCAATTTTAGAGTAGATCCTGTCATCCTTTTCTTCGGGGGCATTTAATGAATACAGTCTCATACTCTATCTGCTTTCCTATAATCTGATTCTTCTGTATTCCTCTGTTGTGAACTTTCCCTGATACTTATAGTGCACTGATCTTCTGGATGAAAATTTTAAGTGAAAATCGTAACCAGTTAAAGAGAAATTACATAAAGTTTTATCTTTATCATGAAAAGAAAATTAGGATGGACTCATGACCTTAAAAAGAAATATATTTTGGGGTGCCTGGGTGGCTCAGCGGGTTAAGCCTCTGCCTTTGGCTCAGGTAATGATCTCGGGGTCCTGGGTTCAAGCCCCGCATCAGGCTCTCTGCTCAGTGGGGAGCCTGCTTCCCTCTCTCTCTCTGTCTGCCTCTCTGCCTACCGGTGATCTCTCTGTCAAATAAATAAAGAAAATCTTAAAAAAAAAAAAAAAAGGAAAGGAAATATATTTTTCAGCTTTGTTATTATTTAAAGTACCAAGAATAGGGGTACTCATGCATGCCCACTATCAACACTCATCTGTGCAAGATTCTCTTCAGTTCCATTCATGTCATGTCTTGGGGTAGGAAATAATCTCCATGTGTCTAGAACTTCTACTATTGCCAGAACACAAGGATGTATGTGAAAATATCAAAGCAAGTGTTGAAAGGACAAAGAAACTACTTAAAGGAGATCTGTGGCCAGTGGTGGTAATTTGAAGACTATATAAGATTAATAACAACTAAATTACTCATTATTTCTGTTGTTGATTAAAACAAGCTAAATCTATGAAAGTTCATAGTGACGTTCAAAAAAAAGCTTAATATAAATTCTATTATGGATAGTTGTAATATAAAAGAAGTATGAAGACCACAAGGTATATTTAATTGTTATTGATTTTAATAAGTAAGGAAGTGTTCAAATATATGTGCACATGTGTTTTCCTCTAGCTTTTCCTTAGGTTCCTGTTCATAAAGTATTGGAGTAGTCATGGTACTATTGAATACATAGAGAATGGTGAGTAAAAGTAACAGGAACTATATTAAACATTCTTGGAGAAAAACAAAACAAAACAAGGAGGGTTACTTACCAAGAGCAAACAAGGCTGGTCAGTTCTGGGCTTCACACCTAACAAACCAGTAGAACAGGAGTCACCTGTGCATTCATTCTAGGGTTAAACGTTAATCTAACCTTCTAGGAGAATTAATGACTCAGATTCACCTCAATCTCTTGGGAGTTGAGACCTCTAGATGGTCTTCAACTCCTTGTAAGATGTTTATAAGAATATACATTTTTAATAATGCTAAATAAAGGAAAATATTTAATAAGGAACATGGTTCAGATAATGTCACCAAGTGCCACCTTTAAAAATACATAATTTTGGGGGGTACTTGGGTGGCTCAGTTAAGTGTCCAACTTTTGATTTTGGCTCAGGTCATGATTGTAGGGTCATGAGATCCTGCCCCACATCTGGCTTCATGCCCAGTGGGGAATCTGCTTAAGATTCTCTCTTTTCCTCTCCCTCTCCCCCTCTTCCCCGCTCACATGTGAGCTCTTCCTCTAAAATAAATAATTGTTGGGTGCCTGGGTGGCTCAGCTGTTAAGCATCTGCCTTCAGCTCAGGTCATGATCTCAGGGTCCTGGGATCGAGCTCTTCATGGGGCTCCTGGCTCAGTGGGGAGCCTACTTCTCCCTCTCCCGCTCCCCCTGCTTGTGTTCCCTCTCTCACTGTGTCTCTCTCTGTCAAATTAATAAATAAATCTTAAAAAAATAAAAATAAAAATAAAGTAATTGTTACAAATAAGTAAATATATATTATTATAATATTAAGTATATAAAAAGATGTAATTTTTGGAGAAAGCAATTGAAAAAATACACTTTTGTGAAGGAAGTTATGACTTGAAACAACAAATTCACTTAATGATTAAAAAAATAATCTCAGCCTGCTGATCAGTAGCTCAGATTTGATTCACACTGAGAAGAAATTACTATTTAGTACTTGAGCTGCGTATTAATATATAATTCAAGAAAATATAAAAATGAGTATAGAAATAATAAGTCAAACTCATGACCTGTTAAGATTTAAGAGTAGAAATTTAAGTATAAAAGTGTATATTTTAAGGTATTTGAAATGTTCTAAAAAGCAGCCATGTAAAATATGGAACTGACATTAATAATTAAAGAGGACTTGATCATCTTATAAAGAAAATTTGTTTTTTAAAGTCTGTCTCTTCGATTTATATGATTTAAATATATGATTCAAATAAGTAGAACATTAAACAAAGTGCAGATGGTAACGATTTCTCCTGTTCATACACAAAAACCCTCAGATACTAAGCCATCCACTAACAAAGTGTCTCCAATCTTTCATATCCCGATTAGCATTACACTCTTTTAAAGTGGCCTTAAGTCTTCCAAGACTAAAATAAATAAAATGTCTTTAAGGAAACTGCACCCTATGGGTAAGAATTTGAGTACACTAGGTAGTAGTTTGGGTTGTGAGAAGGGGATTATAGTATTATATAAACTCTTTACCTCTATTCATTAAGGAAAATAAAATGCCTTATCTTTACATCCAACCAAATATGTCCATTATTATGGAAAATAATATGGATACCGCTATAACAAACAAGCCTAAAATCTCAATGGCTTAAAACCATAAATGTCTATTTTTGTCTCCTGTGTGTGGACTGGGGTTTTGATACGTGTTGTCATGGTCCGGACTCCAGAGGCCAGGCTAATGGAATGGCCACTATCTGAATATTGCTGGCAGCGGTGGAGTAAAGGACAAAGAGAGCTCTAGAGGGTCCCATTGCAACACTTAAATGCTTGGCCTAGAAGGGACACACATTACTCCGCTTCACAGCTCATTGACCAGAAACGATGACCCATTTCAATACAGGAGGTTTCAGGAAGTGCAGGCCTACGATGTGGCCAGAACATGGAAAGCCAGAAATACTCAATGAACTTTGTTTTTTGCTGCAACTTTCATGAATAAAACAAGACTATAAAACTCCCTGTGTCTCTGGGAAAAAAGGACACTAAATTCAAAGACAAGGGCATGGTTTTGTTAAGAAAAAGTCATTTTTTCTACTGCTGCTGGTGTCTAAGAATGACTCGTATTCCCCGCTGGGGTGGGACTCAGTACTTCTCTACTGAACTCCCATGGTCTCAGCACCAGCCAGCCCCAATTTCTCTGGCCAAAATGCGCACCCTGCATCTCTGAAATGGTTTTGCTTCTTTGCTTGAGCAAATTCAAGTGAGAGATTTCTTTATGGACAGCCATCCCTCTGTCCACATCCCTGATCCACCACCTAGAATCCCCTGCCCTCCACAAACACACACCCACTCTGTAGTATCATTTTCTTGCCAGGCTTAGCCCAGATCCTTGTGGAATCATTTCTCTGTCAACCCCAACAATGATTTTTTTTTCCTCTTCTTAAAGGCTCACCTTGAGAGGAAGTGTCTCCTTCCATCTGTCTAATGCTGACAGGCTAATAACTGGAATCTGACAAATGCTGGAAGAGACAGACATGCTGCCCAAGGCCTGAAACCCTTTTCCTTTCCCTACCAGTAGCCTTTCCCCACCCGCACCCTTCGCATCTGTGTGTAGTGTTAAAAATGCTCTTATAAATTTACTGCTACACACACTTTTGGGGGACACATCTCAAAAATGTCTGTCATTTCAGGAAATGTTATAAAATCCTTTAGGGACAGCTAATGATCATTTCTTCCGAACTATCTAGAACCCAGACATGTTCACGTGCCCACAGTTCTTTTTGCCAGTTTTGCAGTGAAATATAAATATAGTCTGATGACCAACATCACTCCTATTTTTGCAATTACATGAAAAGGAAAGATATTCTGTATGTGTCCTTTTACGGTCATCTTGTTGCCATCTAAGTCCTTCCTTCCACGTAGACTGTCACAGACAAAAATGTATTTATGTACTGGAATTTTTTATGAAATGTGTGAAGTAATAGTGAGAGATGTAGCACCCAGAACATATGAGAAACCTATAAATGCTACGTGAGATATGATATATGGGCATATATGTGTGTGTATATATATATGAAAGAGGAAACTTTTACAAACACATGTAGCTGCTTTCTGACAAATGGTACTACAATGTAAACTCTAGGGCAGGGATCCCATTTGTCTTGTTCCCTAATATATCTCCAGTGCTTAGAAAAATACCTAGAACACAAAAAATACCCAATATTTTTTTGAATGCCTATCAGAATCTTCCAGTAAAGACAAAAATTATCACCAAAAGCAATTTGTTCCAAATCCCCAGTAGAGATTATTATGAGGCCTGGTGGGGTGGAGGTTTGCAGAAGTTTTTGGAAAGACATGGAGAAGAAAGGAAGGTAGACTGAGGACAATAAAGAATGAGCACCACAACTGTCCACAACTCTTATCTTCCCAGTAATCATTCTATTTCCAACCTGTCACATCTTTTGCTGTATCTTCATAATGTATTATGAAGACAAAGGGATGTTGGAGTGAAAATGAAGTTTTCTAAATCTTCTATGACTATTGCTTGTGAACTGATAATTTCCTGATGCCTCTAATCTAAATTCCTTTAGAGACCCTTCACACACCAGTGAAATGACACTAAGGGGGACATAAGTAGGGATTACTCTATCACATTAGTGATATTCATATTCATAGTGATAACAATATTCGCTCCAGAAAGGATGCAGTTTCCTAGTTTTTAAGATGAAGTAGCCATTCCTCCTGGAACTGTGGCCACGCCTATACCTCCCTACCTCTCAGGAATCTTGAACGCACAAACAGTAACTAAGCCAGAGCTTTACAACTGTGATGTGTGTAATGGGGTCAGCCTGGCAGAACAAAATGCTGTAGCAATTTTGCACCCATTTCAGCCCAGATATGGAAGCTACAAAAGAAAAAGGGTACACAAGACAGAGTAAGAGGTCTATAGGTGTCTCTGTAATGAACTCCCACAAAGGAAAGCTATCTTCTGTGTCTCCTTCCATTAGTCAGTTGTACGGCTTCTCTCACTTATGGGGGACTACCCCCGACCATTCCCTAGAGGCCCAAGGGCTGAGCTGGATGGCCCTTCCTTCTCCAACTCAGTCTTTGATTTTGCAGAATATGGGTTATTCACAAATACCAGGTTCCAAGAGCCACGCCCCACAGCAACTCAATTTTGTGTTAGTGGAAGAAGTATCAGTTTGGTTTTTGGAGAACCTGTTTTCAAATCACAATTCAGCCAGTTATAACTTAGGTGACCTTGAATACATTCCTTATCCTCGTTAGCCTTTGGTTTCTAGAGGTGCATAACAGATACAGTAACAGAATCTACCGTATAGGGGTGTGTGTGTGTGTGTGTATTAATTGCATTCAAAGTACTTGTTGTGGCACTTAAAAAGTGCTCAAAAATAGCAGCTATTATTACCAATATGGTTATTACTAGTAACAAGGAAAATATAAATGAAATTTATCAAAGAAAACAATGTACAGTGGCTTTCTGTAAAGCAGAAGACTCATAATTGTGAGACGTTAGTATCTTCATATGATTTCTTTGTCTGAAGCATAACACATCAGAGTGTTCTCCAAGTAATATTGGACTGAATTCTAGACAGATAGATAACTTCACTTTTCTTAGGAATAACGGGACCTATTCCTCCCCAGTCAATCAAAACACTGGGTAATCACTTATGGGGTGGTGAGTTTCTCTTCTGATTTTGCTAAATATCAGTGAATTCTTTGCATTGCTTTCAGAGTGGCATCTCTCTTCTTCTTGAAAAAATAACCTTTTAGCATTTGTACGGGTTATGAATGCCTAATAGGGTAGAGACACACTGATAATGTACTGATTGGTTTAAAGAAAAGGGAAAAGAATTAGGGACATATTCTCCCTGTAGTGAATTGTCAAATGATGATTAGCAGTAATGGAAACAAGTCTCTCACCGTAAGGATCTGTTTTGTTTAATTAAATTAAAATTAAGGAACTGGTGGCTCACCCAGTTGATACTCACTAGGCAGGTAGACATCAGGTTAGGACTCAGGAATTAATGCCAGAATTAAAAGTCTACCTTTGGGAGTCACTTCCAAGAGGTCTGAGGTGAAGCTCTGAGAATGTCTTAGATTGACCAAAGTGAGAAGAGAGGAGAGGAGAGGAGAGGCGAGAAGAGAGGAGAGGAGAGGAGAGGAGAGGCGAGAGGAGAGGCGAGAGGAGAGGAGAGGAGAGGAGAGGAGGGGAGGGGAGGGGAGGGGAGGGAAGGGAATGGAAGCACTTTCTTTGGATCATGCCTGCATTTAGAGCAGTGCTTCTCAATCTTGGCACAATTCCTATTTTGGGAAGGATGATTTTGTTGTTGTTGTAGGTGAGTTGCCATGTACATTGTATGATGTTTAGCAGCATCTATCAACGACTAGACACCAGTAGCAGCTGGTCCCTTCATACTTCCATATCCCCAACCCCAACTTATTTTTGATGATCAAAACTATGTTGAGACATTTCCAGATAGCCTCTTGAGGGCATAATCACCCTGGCTGAGAAACACCAAGAAGCAGAGGGAATAGAAAATGTGACCAAAAGTGCCAATGGGTATAAAAAACAGGAAATTATGTTCTCATGAAAGCCAAACGGAAGTACTCAGAAGAGACTAATGAAGGTCTGGCTTTTGGATTGCAATCCCCAGATCAGCAGCGCGACCATCACCTAGGAACCCGTGAGAAGTGCAAATCTCAAACCCCACCCAGATCTACTGAATTAGAAACTCTGGGTGTACAGCCTAGAAATCTATTTGAATAAGTCCTCCAGTAATTCTGACACACAATAAAATTCAAGAACCATTGCTCAAGAGCATCAAAAGTTGCATGGAAGTAAAAGAAAAGATGAATTTAGGAAAAGTTCCATTAATTGGGATATTAGATTGTAGCATTTGGGGGACTGCTTTTAGTAGTGATATGGAAAAAAGACAAATTGGGACATGTTCCAGGAAGTGGGCAGTGAGGAGGTGGAGGCTGGCACTGAAGACTACTTTTCTAAGAAGTTAGTCGTGATGTGGAGAGAGAAAATATAGTAACTTTAAACCTTTGCATTGTCAAGAGACATTTTGATTTGCTCGGGGACAAAGGAGATGATCAATTCCATGGTCAGGGGAAAGAAGACCGTGCAAAGGTAGAGGGAGAAGATACAAAAGCAAGAGGGAAAAATTGGTGGAGGAGGGTTGTTGTGCTGGGCAACTGGTCACTCTGTTTCCTTACTCTTTCCTCACATGGGATGTTCGAAAGTTCCAGTGAACTAGGACACTCTCCACATCAGGCTGCCCCATCATACTGATATGAATTTGATACAAAGAGTAGATACTTTTACTATAAACATATAGAACTTCCTTCTAGTCAACATGGACTCTATCTTAACCCACTAATGATTCTCAACCAGGGATGATTTTTGCCCACAATCCCCCTTTTCCCCCAGGACATTAGGCAATGTCTGGTGACATTTTTTTTAATTTATTTTTATTTATTTGTCAGAGAGAGAGAGAGTGAGCACAGGCAGACAGAGTTGCAGGCAGAGGCAGAGGCAGAGGGAGAAGCAGGCTCCCCGCTGAGCATGGAGCCCGATGTAGGACTCGATCCCGAGACACCGGGATCATGACCTGAGCCGAAGGCAGCCGCTTAACCAACTGAGCCACCCAGGTGTCCCTCTGGTGACATTTTTTATCTTCACGAATGGATGGAGGTACTACTGGCATCTCATGGGCACAGGTCAAGGATGTCACTGAACATCTGACAATGCGCAGGACAGCCCCTCACAGCAGAGAATTACCAGACCTCAAGTGTCAATACTACTGAGGTTGAGAGACCTCGGTCTACTGAGAAGATTTACATAGTCACTTGGTTGTACTATGTAAATCTTATGGAACTATGCCTAGCCACTCTGGGTGGTAAATTTGCATCTCAGTCCTAACTTTTGCCTCATCTTTTTCCATCACGGCCACTCTACTACAAAGAGGGGTTCACCTAGTCATGTGTTAAATCCCATGATATTTCAGCTCAAGAGATTTACTTTTAAGTCTATTACTGGGTACTTCCGCCTGTATTTGGTCCATGTGCTAACAGATATGCAAGGCTACAAGCAAATGTTCACACTCTATTCACTTGTGGCCAGTCAGCCATCTGTATCCAGAAAGTAAACTTTACAGAGTCCAGAGACTAGCCTGACTTTTTCTAAGGCACTACATTTACATTAGTTAAACTCTAAAAACCCAGATACGTGCAGACAACACTTCCAAAAATGCTTATTTCACTTTTCTATGGACACACAGTCTCTTGAGGAAGCCAACAGAGATGGCAGTTTTCTTTACTTTAATACCATGTCCTAGTTTATTCATTCAACGTTTCAAGAACCCAGACACATAACAGAACAATGCCAAAAATTACAGAAGGAAGGAACAGACAACAGTCTATTTGTTTGAAAGACCCATTGTCTACATATTGCTGCCAACCGGGTTTCAAGACAGATGTGCAACTGAATGAAAAATGTACATTTCTCTCCTTCTCCCTCCAGTCCACTCCTACATGATGAGATCCTCATAACTGCAAGGTGACAAGCAAGATAAAACAAAAGGAAAAAGAGAGGCCTACAAGCTTCTCAAAGAAGTGCTAGTTCTGCAAAGGGTTACTTTTTAAGCCTCTTCTCTTGGAACATTTAAGATTAATGGTTATGCGTAGGAAGAAAGAATCTGTTGATATTTTAGTCACTTTTATGTACTCAGCATATTTTTTTAAAAATAAAATGATAAAATACCATAATTAAATGATTACTCACAAGTGGACTATATTAGGTTTTGTTGGTATTGCTTAAAATGGACTATAACTTCTTTGGGATCCTGATTTTGAAAGTTTGAAGGAGACGACTTAGTCATGCACACACTGGACTCCACCACTTATGAAGAACAAGTTCTTGAGAACACTGAGGACAGATTTTTTTTGAAGGATTTATTCCCTTCACAAAACGATCCTCATGGCTGCCCACTTTTTCTTCCAAAGCTCTCCCTTCTTTTACACATCCTTTTGAGCATTCTAGTTATACAATAAATTATCCAGTTAGGTTCTTCCATCTCAACTTTGTGAATTCAACTTTAAGCAGGGAGTGTAGCTCTAGAATTCAGGGCTGTGCGTGGTTAGTACAAGCAACAATCGGGGCCAAGAGAACATGGCCCAGGTGAAACAGAGCAACTGATGAAATTTCATGGTGGACAGTATTCAACAGTTCAACTCATGACTTTTTTGATGGCTTAGATTAGCAGCCAAATTCTGTTCATCCCAGTAGAGGCAAGTTGCTTGCATTTATATCAATTCTTTCTTGTTCTTTTACTCATACTTGCCTTCCTGCGCTGTTCCAGAGTTAATGGTTCTCATCCTTTCACATCCTTACCCCCTTCTTCCTCTTCCACTCTCAAATTTCCTGCATTATCTTTTTTAAAATATAATTTCCAGATTACAAAAGAGTTGTAAAAATAGTAGAGTTCCAAGATATCCTTTGCTCATCTTCCCCATATGTTAGTATCTTACATAACCATAGAACAGTGATCAAACACAGGAAGTTGACCTTAATGTAATACTATTAACTACAGACCATACCACTTATCATCAAAACAACAAATGTCCAGTCCACTCATCCATTTAGCAAATATGTATTAAGCCCCTACTGCCTACTATGCACCATTCTACATATTTGGGATGAATCAGTAAAGAAGGTAAAACTATCAGTGCCCTCATAGAACTTACATTCTAGCTGGTAGAACGCAGTTTAGTTCATTCTGAAGGCAGAGTTATTACAGAACATCATTATGGATGATGCAAGAATGGATCCAGAGGGTACACAGGACAATCCTAGTTGAAAGTTGGCCCAAAGTTTCACATGAGCTATCCCCCACATGTTCTTTGCAGTTCCACATTTGCATTCTGTCTTGGAATTTTCCAAGTATTTTTTTTCTCTTGTCTGTGTTTGCTTCAAGAAGAGAGCTGTTTTCATAATATTTATTATTTTCCTTGAGTTTCTTTTCCAATTTTAACCAAGTTGTGTAAATTAGAAAATGTAACATTTTACGGTAATTGTCTACAAGTACATTCTTTGAATCAACGCTCAAACATAATGCCAAATGAAAGAATGTTAGGAAAATTTTATTTTATACACTTTATTTTAGCCTTACTGCCTGATTTTTCAGTAGCTTTATATACTTTATTTTTTGTAGAAAACTATAGACTCATAGAAATTTGGCATGGCATGCTTTTTTTGTAGGCACTGGGAATGTGGACCAATATTTATTTTCAAGATCAAGTTAACACTTATATGTCCAATTGATACTTACAAGCACATCTAATAAGTTCTTTAAACCCTCTTCAGAAAAATGCTGAGGCTGTACAGTTTAATATTAAGAATATCAGGTACAATTGCTGAAATGCTCACTAGAAAAATACGTAACATATGAAAGAGAGAGACTGACAGAGAAAGAAATTCTCAACAAATCTAGGTAGGGTTCTGAAGCCAGTAAGATCTTATCACAGATTGAACAAGGGGTTGCCAAATCCCCACAAGCTTGAGGAAAATCTATTTAAATTGTCTTTTCTTTCATGCATGGCATCAAAAGGAGGCTCTGCCAATATTCTGATCCTGAGTTACTCCTTGCCAAGTTTCTAAACCTTTCTGCTTCTGCTGAAGACATATTCTTTATTCCCCCAGGCTTTTGGAGAAAATTATTCCAAAACCTTTGCCTGCACAATATACATAAAGAAAGAAATGCATCAGAAAGAGACACAGTTATCTAGTTATTGCAAGTTTGGTTAATAAGGCATCATCTCTGGGTATACTAAAAGGGTTAATTTTCTGAATCTACAAATCTCAAAATAACCCCATACCCAATTTAATGTGCCACTGAACAGACTCTGTTAGGTTCAGCAGAAGCCACCACCCAGTCTACACTGTTAATGGACAATAGAAAGGATTGGGAAGTAAGTATCCAGCAGAGAAAAGCCCACCAAAATCGACATAACATTCACTGAGTATCTAATACGTAAAAGGATAATGTCTTTTGGCACTGAAATAGTATATTCTACCTGAAGAGAAATTGTCATCCTAGCCAGTAGCTTATGTCTCAGAGTGATTACAAGGGAAACAAAGACTCTTTGACAGTGTCAATCTCAAAAACTCAGAGATTGAATCTGTGTTTTTATTTATCCTAATATTAGTGCCTCCACATTAGGTCTCTCACACCAGGGTAAAGAATTCTCCCATTTCTTCTTCTTCTGTCCTCAATCACAGATTACCTCCCCTCCCAAAATAGGAAATAAAAGTTGGTTTCCCCACTTTAAGTGATATCATTCATATACAATATATAATATATAATTAACATTATAATATATATATAGCATTATTGTGCTGTATTAAGCTAGAAGCAGAGAATGGATTCATTTTAGGGAAAATTTTATCCCATTTGGTGCCATTCAAAAAATACACTGCATTGTAATGTGACTATCATGAAGATTAGCATTTACTAGTTTCGATTTCAAGTTTCAGACAGACTTCCTTAAAGTTTAGAACTGTAGGAGCAACCGTGCCTTTCATAGCTATTACGTAAACTCAGTTTGATGTTCTACATATTTGGCTAATATATGGTTCTTTACAAATGCTTTAGTATATCTGCCAGGTAGCAAAATCTGAGACCGGTATAGATAAACGTATTTTTAAACTCCCCAATATATTTACTGGTGATGAATGCATAACAAGACTATTTTCATTCTAGAGAACTGATTAGAGAATTAACTCTAATAATTAACTAGAGAATTAATTTGTCTATAATTCCATGAGTATTCATACAAAGTGCTATTCTTAAAAATGGTTTGGGAAAAAAACAACACATGTAACTACACACTTGCACACACATTCACATCTCACAATACAGTGACCTATATCCACTATCACTTCCATATTCACAACTTCTAACACCTCACACACAGTTCCCAAGATGGCCTTCAACCACAATGAAAATTAAATTATTGTTTTGTTTGCAATATAGGGGGACGATATCACCCATATTTCATGATTTCCTTTGGCATGTTCATATTGGTTCTGACCAAAATAAAATATATTTGGCTCCAGGTGAGACTTAATCTTTTGTGATTTGGATTAGATATTCCAAGTCAAACAAAATACAAATGATAGTGTAATAAAACATATTTCCGTTTCTACTCTATTCTTCCCTTAGAAAAGAATACCACTACCCACTCAGCTTCTCAAGTCAAATGTAGACATTCTCAACTTCTCCCTTTCCATTAATCCTTCCCCAACTCCCTATCCGTGAACCATCAGCAAATTTTCCTATCCTTACCCCAAAAATATACTTCCAACACTCCACCCTTCTCCAATCTCCATACTAAAAGCCTCCTAAGTACTTTTCCCTCTCTTCTTTGTCCCGATCTCCTAGAATCCATTTTCCATTAATCTCCTATAATCCATTTTCCAGTAAGTAGCTAGAGTAACCTTTCAAAATATAAATCAGATTAAGTCATTCTCCCAATTAAAACCCACCAATGTTTTCTACTATTCTGAGAATTATACAGCCTTCAGTACTCTGCAGAGCTGGATAGTGGCTACCACTTTGTTCATAACTTTTCTGCTCACTGTGCTCCACCCACTGGCCCCTTAACTCTTTACCAAGCACCAACCCCCACCTCACAGCCTTCATGACTCCACTTCAATATTCCCAGAGAAGACCACACTATATGATGATTTAACTCAAGCCAGTTATCATCTATCACATCATCCTGTTGATTTCCATTGCAGTGCTAGTAACAGCCCATAACTACTTTATTTGCATACGTGTGTACTTATATATTGTCAGACACTACCATAAGAATGTAAGTTCCTTTAAATCAAATATGTGAATGGCTGTCATTCTCTGTATTCCAAATACAGTGCATGCCTCCAAAAAAACTGCTCAGTGAGCTTCTAGTACTTGAAAAAATAGGAGTTGAAAGGATAAATTAATTCCCTCTCTTGGCTCCTTGGCATGGGATTAACCCTCACACTGACCTTAGGAAGTGGGTATACCCTGTTCCCTGAGGGCTTGCTAAGGCCCTTAGTGCCCTCATCAGTAAAATAAGAAAATTGTATTTAATGATCTTTACAGTCTTTAAGCCAAGGAGATCTCTTAAGTCAAATCAGCAGAAAAATAAACTATTAGTAACAAAACCAGTCACGGAGCACACCATTCATCATTCTCCTTTTTTACTCATTAGTTAGTAGACGTTTATTTCACTTCCTGTATCTATATAAGGAAGCAATTGATTTATGTCTCTTTCCCTAGCTAGCTAGCTGTCCATTCATCTATCCACCTATCTATCCAAACTATTTCTATCTCTACTTATCTACCTATCCATCATACTTTATTTTAAATCACAGTTAGATAGTTAATTCTCAGACTTCAAGACACATTTTTATTTGGAAACAGATAGAAAAAATGCACTGCATTAACTAATTCTGTTCAATGACAAGAGCTCATCCTGATATACCTTCCTTTCAATCCCCTAGTTATTATGCATAAAGAGATTCTATTTGGTGAATTTTAGAAGCTTTTTAATTGTATTTATTAAAAGGATACTAACTCTTTAGGGTAAATTACAACATACGCTCAATTAGTAAATTCTCTATGATATTTCCAAATTTAACGGTAACTTTATAGATATGTCAAACATTTTAATGTTTGTTTGTTTTTCTTCCCCATTTTACTTATTGGATATGGATAAATCCAGGACCATAGGCATGGAAGATAAAGCAATCATTTAGCAATAGCAAATAAAAATGCATGTTTTATAGTTTGATTTTTCTTTTTTTGCTCATGTTTTGAGTATGTTTTGCTTTTTCTCATATAGTTAACTTTTTTCTTTCTTATAAATGTAAATCTCCTATCTCATCTCTTCCTGTAGGAATCAAAGAAAAGAAAACATATTTGAAGAATCTGGGCTTGGGAGTAAGCAGTTTGGCTTATTCTCTTCCATTCCATTAAAAAGAAGAAATATTCCCAAGATAATATCTACAATCCCCAGATAGTTTCCCACTCCTGAGTTGGTTTCAACCCAATTTATCTCTCCTCACCCCACTACCTGCAGCCATCCAGGGCCATTATCTTGGAAGATTATGAACTATGACATCATGTCTATGACTAGTGCTCATGTAGAGATGAGAGATCTAAACTTTCCTACTTCCGAAGACACAGGAAAAGAAGGTCTTTGGTGCCATATTGAAGGGAAAGAAAGGAGGTAGAAGTCAGAAAAGGAGGGGTTAATTCAAAGTGATTAAAACTACAGAGAGATGGGGTGCCTGGGTGGCTCAGTGGGTTGAAGCCTCTGCCTTCAGCTCAGGTCATGATCCCGGAGTCCTGGGATCGAGCCCCGCATTGGGCTCTCTGCGCAGCAGGGAGCTGCTTCCCCCTCTTTCTCTCTGCCTGCCTCTCTGCCTACTTGTGATCTCTGTCTGTCAAATAAATAAATAAAATATTTTAAGAAAAATGAAAACACATGTTATTGTTAGGAGGAAAGGATTTATTTTAAGTCCCACGTCCTCCCCATTCTGGACCTGGCCCCTAGCATTTGGTATATTCTCTGATGCCCATCACAATTGGAAACATGTTCCTCTACTGCTTCTCTGATGCAGCCTTTTCTGTTAATGCCTTACATGGTTTTAGTCCTTTAGCAACCTTCTCTTTCTCTTCATACTTGAGAGAAGGCTAACATTTGCCTAGCTCTGCCTGAGAACGGGTAAGAATTCTGGAGTAAGGAGAAGCACGGGGGAATTATTTTTAAAAGAGGATGGATATTAAAGAAACCCATCTTTAACAACTTTATCAATTTTGTGGAATTCAGAGGAGTCAGGAGAATGGAATTGCTCTAAAACTACAAATGGATTCATGTGTATGGCGAGTATAAATGACAGGCATTCTCATTTCAGTAATGCATGTTACATTAACGCCCTTTCTTTAACACCGATATTATATATAAAATATGTAAAATAAAGAAAAAAATACAAGTCATCTGAAAAACCCTCTTCTCTTGTTTAGAAAGCTTTCTACAGACTTTTTTTTTTTTTTTAATGGGAAGATAAAACAACTCATCTGGGACTGAATGAGTGATTTCTTTGGCTGGAGAAGGTTTGTACAGATAATATTTGTGCATAAGATGTAAAATGGTGTTTATAAATGAAAATGATGCTACTGATCTGACTGAGGATTACTCTTTGTGGGGGTGGCATATCTGTGCCATGGTCAAGTCCCTCTTTTCATCCAATTTCCTCAAAATTAAAAACATATACCTAAGAGATGGGTGTCTGGGATTAAACAAAAGGATCCTATAGTCATAAGCAAAACCATAGTATTTAAACAAGAATTAAGCCATTATTTTGGTTTTAATGTAATTTTACCATGTGAGCAACTGGGCCTAGCCACGAAATCCCATGAAAACTGTTGAAGTGATCTGTGCAATGAATGAGTGCTGGCAAGATAAAATCTTAATGAAAGGACACCTTATTTCATTAAAACATGGTTTTGAAATATTGGATGAAGCAATTGCTAAAGGCTCACCCAAGTAAAAAATAAAACGTTATCGTAAGATTAAAGATTTTACAAAATCCAGAAAAATTAGGATGTGATAACTAGGGGGAAGATGAATTCCCTTTAAGTGATAAATAGGGAAGTGATGATAAATTAAATGTTCTGAACTCCATCCCAGCAGGTAAAAGGGAAAAATACCATCTAATGAGAAGTCATAATGAGAAGTCAATTACCTCAACACGGGTGTCAACTAATGAGATAGTTCAGATACTAATAGAAAGGGTTGCCTAGCTTCCTCTTGCATTTTCCACGCAATGTGACCCAAGGCATAAATGGAAAACTGCATGTTCCTAGAGGTCAAGAAGTTTGAAAGAAAAGACTTCAACCTTTACCAAAGCAGTCATCCTTATTAGATGAAAGAGTGAGTTAAAAATTCACTGTAGAGTGGGGAGGATCCTCCCAAGCTCTTTTCTACTTATTCCCTGTACATTTACTCTGTGTTTCATCTATACTCAGAGCCTCATCCATCCACCCATCTATCCACCCATCTATCCATTGATCCATCCATCCACCCCCCTATATATATATACTTATAGTCTATAAGTTGTACAGGACACTCATGCCAGGTAGGGTGTATAGAGGATAGAAAAAATAAGTAGATTGCCTCTGCTGAGGTAGAATTTCCATTCTTTTGTGTTTTTTTTTTTAAGATTTTATTTATTTATTTGACAGACAGAGATCACAAGTAGGCAGAGAGGCAGGCAGAGAGAGAGAGAGGAGGAAGCAGGCTCCCTGCTGAACAGAGAGGCCAATGTGGGGCTCAATCCCAGGACCCTGAGATCATGACCTGAGCCAAAGGCCGAGGCTTTAACTCACTGAGCCACCCAGGTGCCTCGGAATTTCCATTCTAATAAGAAAGAAACCATTAGAACACAAATTGCTCAACACACCTCAATAAGTGCATGGCATAAAAGAAAAAGGAAACTTGTTCTAGTGTGAGGTCATGGACTTCACTGATAAAAACTTCTCTGATAAAAAAATGTTTCAGCTGAGCATTTGTAGAATGAGCTGGAATTGACCATATGAAAGTCATGCACGTATGTGTGAGTGTACACACGTGAATGTTCACATATATGCATGGGCACACAGGGGATACATGTGTGTGTGTTTGTAGCATGTGCACATGAATCTAAGTGCATGTACATACAGTTGTGTATGTGCACATGTGCACACATGTAGAGTGATGGTGTGTGTGCATGTGTTCACCTGTTTGTGTATATATATTTGCACATCTGTGCTGGTGCTTGAATATATTTGTGTATAGATACGTATGTACATTGGGAGGGCTGCATTCTGAGCTGAGATAACAGAGTGGGAAAGAAGCTCACATATGTCTCTGAGAATTGAAATACAGAGCCTAAACCTGAGGGAGAAGGAATCTCAGGACAGATACTGGGGCTGAAGACAGAGCCAGATCACAGTGCCTTGCCATCATATTAAGAATATAAGTCTCTTGGGGCGCCTGGGTGGCTCAGTGGGTTATGCCTCTGCCTTCGGCTCAGGTCATGATCTCAGGGTCCTGGGATCGAGCCCCACATCGGGCTCTCTGCTCAGCAGGGAGCCTGCTTCCTCCTCTCTCTGCCTGCCTCTCTGCCTGCTTGTGATCTCTCTCTCTCTCTCTCTCTCTGTCAAATAAATAAATAAAATCTTAAAAAAAAAAAAAAAAGAATATAAGTCTCTTTCCTTAAGGACTCCATGTAATTGTTTAAGTGACTCAGGCAGTGGAATGACAGAAATGAGATTAATGTTTCATGAAAGGTCACGCTGGTTGTACTACCATATTGACGAATCAGAAATGGATCTCTGGCCCCACCTTCCCTCTTGGACTCCAGGCCAACATTTACAACTGTCTGCTAAACATCTTCTACCAGACACTTAAAACTCAAAGCAGCAAAAAACAAATTCCTTATTTTCTTTCCATAATACATTGTTGCTCTTTCTAATTCACGTGGGGGAATGGCACCCTCCACAAGCCACTACTTATGTCAGGAACTTTAGAGTCAATACTCTTCCTTTTCATTTCCTTCAACCATCAATTGATAAACTGATCCGAGGCAAGTATGTCCCCTTATTCCCTCGAGGATTTCTCTTTTTTAGTCTTACATCGACGCTTTCCTCTATTGCCATGGCCACATTGCACCCAGTCCCTGAAGTCCAGTGAACCCTTTACCAGGCGATATACCTACCACTCTCTTTCTCTAGGGCTTCCAAGCATTCCCCATTTCTCTTTGTACCACGGTATACTGAGAAGAACAGGGACTTGGAATTTAGGCCTGGGTTGAACTCTGGCCTCAACCAACTACCATCTGAATTTGTTCAACAAGTTACCTGTGTCTGTTAATTTTCAGGTTCATCCACTATAATGAATGCATATCTGTCATATAGGTAGTTACCTATCCAATCTGACAAGACTATGTATTAGAAACAAAGCGCAGGACCTAGATCAGAGTTAACACTCCCCAAGTTTTATATTCTGGCTTTAATTCACTTTTTCCTCACCTGCTACTATTCTTTTCTCCTACCCTACAATCTAATTATGCATACACTCCCTCTTTTTCACACTTACCATGTAATGTCCCATAATATTTCCATCCTCCAATGTCCTTTCCTAATCTGCCTGACAAAATCCTGCTCATCCTTGAAGATGCAACTCAAAAATTACCTTTAAGTTAAAGACTGTGATGACGACTATTCATTATTTTTTTATAAGATTTTATTTATTTATTTGAGAAAGCAAGAGAGGGGAGAGGGTCAGAGGGAGAAGCAGACTCCCTGCTGAGCTGGGAGCCAGATGTGGGATTCAATCCTGGCGCCAGTATCAAGACCTGAGCTGAAGGAGACGCTTAACCAGCTGAGCCACCCAGGTGCCCAGACCCACACCATTCATTCCTTACAAGAATCCCTCACCCCTTCTCTGAGCGCCTATAACACTTTATAAATATGTCTGTGTAACTGTTTATGTGCCTCTGGATTGTTAGCTCACTGAAGTTCAAGAGTATCTTTCCTCCTTGCCTGTACTCAGTAAACATTTGCTGGGAAAACGATGGCAAGTGTAAGTTGTAAGAGACACTCTATGTGAAGAGCCATCCCAGAGAGAAGAGCCAGGGAACCAGGAGGCTTGACATTGGGAACTGCTAATACCCTCTTGCTTCTTGCATGTTCCACCCTCAAAACTTGCCTTCTGAAAATATAAGTGTAACAATGTGAGATATTAAAAAAAACCCACTAAATTGTATAAGCGTTTTATTTATCCTCTCCAACCCCAGGAACTATGGCCAGCATTATGTTTCCAGACACTCAGTGGAGAAGGATTACGCTCCGTGAGCCCAAGGAAAGGGAGATACAAAAAGACTTCAGCTGAGAAAGGTAAGGATCTGCAGCAGGGAAGGGAAAGAAGGTGACTCTGTCTTTTTTTTTTTTTTTTTAAGATTTTATTTATTTATTTGATAGAGGGAGAGCAAGTATAAGAAAAGGGAACAGCAGAGGGATAGGAAGAAGCAGGGTCTCCACTGAGCAGGAAACCTGGTATGATGCTCGATCCCAGGACCCCAGGATCATGACCTGAGCCCAAGGCAGATGCTTAACCAAATGAGCCACCCAGGTGCCCCGACTCTGTCGTTTTTTAAAGGTTGCCATAACAAACTGGGAGGCATAAAACAACAAAAGTTTGGGATTTTTTGTTGTTGTTGTTTGTTTGTTTCTTTGTTTTAATATTCTGGAGACCAGAAGTCTGAAATCAAGACATTAGCAGGGCCATGTTGTCTGTGAAAGCTACAGGGCAGAATCTGTTCCCTGCTCCTCTCCTGGCTCCTTGGCATTGCTGGCAATCCTGGGTGTTCCCTGGCCTGTAGACATACCACTCCAGTCTCTGCCTCAGCTGTCACTGGATGTTTTTCCTGTGTGCTGTGTCTTCTCATGGCACTCTCTTCTCTGTTTATGTCTGTCTCTGTTTCTTCTCCTCTTCTTATAAGGACACCAGCCACACTGGGTTAGAGACCCACCCTACTCCACAATGATCCCATCTTAACTGCATCTAAAAACCTGATTTCTTAACAGGGTGACATTTATAGAAATCAGAGGTTAGGACTTCAACCTGTCTTTTCTATGGATTCAACTCAACCAGTAACAAGGATCTAGGTGGCAGAGACCCGTGTTCTGCTTCCCTGTAGCACCCAGGATAGAGAGGCTTACTGGAAGGTGGCTGGTGGGCAGTGGGAGCAGATGACTGGCATCCAGAGCCAAAAAATAACAATAAAGATGACCCCACTATTTTCTTCCTCAAGCTTTTCTGTCATCACTACCTACAGAATTACATATGACCCCATTATAAGAAAAGCAAATCCTTGAATTTCCTGCCAGTCCAGAAGGTAGGGAACTCCAAAAATGATTTAAGGTTGGATTGCAAAATAAAGATAAGCAGTAATACTGACATATAAATGGTCTGACTAAACCTCAGACTCATTTCATAAGTGTGACAGGGCAGCACTCACTATACAGAGTGGGGACACTGAAAACACCGCTCCTGGCTCCTCCCCAAACTTTGTAGGATGGCTACTGGCTGGGCTGTTGGCCATATGCCAAGAGTAAGGTAGAGGAAACAGTTGATTCTTCCAGTACATAGATTTTAGAGAGTCGGATGCTATCTTCTACCCGAGAATTAAGTTTGCTCTGTGCCCACTCTCTTATTTGTCCCCTAGTAAACAAATGTAAAGATGAGAAAGATATTAATTATGAGCTGCTGGGTTTTTTAGTAGAGCTGCTGTTTTAACACTCACATGAATCCTTATCTACTACCTATCTCTGGCGTTTGGGACCAAAGAATATTCCCTGAGAGCAACAAACAACGGGTAGGCTATGAGCCGGATACTGGAACATGACATAATTTAACACAATGACCTCTGATTACACCTAAATGTGAGGGGTTTCTTACCCCTGTTTTGGGGTGTTGAGGTCTGTGATATGGTATTTCACACCTTGTTTGCCATCTAAATGACAATACAATACTGTCATCAAAACCTAGGGGGCGATCTAGTCTTCCGGTTGCCTAGAGTGAACGTTAACTCATAGATCAGCAGCTTTGCAGACCAAGAAATAGTCCTTTCACAAAAATAAATAAATAAATAAATAAATAAACAAACAAACAAACAAATAAAAGAAGTTTGCTCAGAAATATGAGGTTTCCATTAAATTCTTGATAGGAAGCTAATCTTTAATGAACTACTCATTTCTAAGATCCAAGACTAATCACATAAATTAGAAATCAAAGCAACATCCTAGCATCAAACACAATATTGTAGATCATTTGATAAGGGGCACACTGGACCAATAAGGAAAAACAAGACACTGGATCCTATTCTTAAGAAGACTAAAAGAGAGACTAAACATTAAGAACATAGGAAAGTACAAGCTGTTTACTATTCATGGAAGTTCTCCACTAGTTTTTAGCTGAAATTGAGTGGAAGAGAGGGATGATTTGGGGCTTTCAAAATAACTCCTCTTACCATCTCAACATCAACATTCAATTTTGAAAATACCTACCTAGATGTGATTATGTTTAGGCTTCTTCTTGTGCCTCTCATTCTCTCAGATACATGCGGTCACTAAAACAGATTTAGTGGTCTGTTTCAATGAAAAGGCTCTCCTTTATTGTGATTGACAGACAGAGAACATTCTGTGAGTACAGGAGCAAAATGCAAAACTAAACTACCTACAGGGAAGAAAGTACCCGGGGATATTTCCTTTGAGGGCAAAACCACTAGTTTGCCCCTTCCCCTCGCATGACCATTGACAGGTTTCATTCTCCGTGGACTCATTTTGTCTGTAGAAAATGATTCTCCTTCTGTTTTGGTTATTCCCTCACACAAAGCTGCTTTTTAGGCTTCCATCAGCAGCCAAGACCAAAACGATCCTTAGTATAAAAATATCAGTGACAGCTAAGCCTTGGCAGGTTAGAAGAAATTAGAAAAAAGATTTGGCAAAGGCATGGGATACAATAAAAGATAAACATTTACAGTTTTTCAGCAAACATAAACCAATATGCAATATTTTGATTTCATAGACACTAATATTTTTTCCCAAATTCATCTGAAGACCTACAAGCTGTGAAAAGTACAGGAAAAGTAATTGTACCTTTTATAATAGTCTTATTTTCTAATGTGTAGTAAGACAAAGATTTCAACAAAACTAAACATAAAAAGTTCCCATATAAATTAGAAATTTTCTATGATTTTAAATAAATATGACTTTCTCTCCACTTAAGAAAACTTGAGAATATTAATTTTAGTTTTTCCATAACATCTTGTAAATAGACTCCCTCCTATAAACCTCAATTTATCAAAGAAATAAATAAAATCTTTATGGGCGCCTGGGTGGCTCGGTGGCTTCGGCTCAGGTCATGATCCCAGAGTCCTGGGATCGAGCCCCGCATTGGGCTCTCTGCTCAGCGGGGAGCCTGCCTCCCCCCCCACCACCTGCCTCTCTGCCTACTTGTGATCTCTGTCTGTCAAATAAATAAATAAAATCTTTTAAAAAATAAAAAGCAACCTCAATTTAACATGTATCAATTTGCCTAGGACATTCTACTTGTTGACTTGGTAGAATCATTCACAGTACTCATTTTGATTTTCAAAAGTGTTCTGATTTAAAGTAACCATCAAATGGTTCCTTTGTTTACAAGGGACTCTTCTTGGACACCTTCTCCTTATGTTTTTCCCCAGGACGTCCCCAAATTCTTTTATACCTTCCACTCTGCATCCAGTGAGATAACTGGGGTCCAAGATGGACTATAACTAAGAAATAACATAGTTACTTGAAAATATCTCAAACTAAATAGAAAACTGTTTAAACCCTTGCAAACAGCACATGAAATACCTAGAAACCCATTGTGATTGCTCGTGTGGCAAACACTACTCTGTAGTTGTCTACTCTACAACTGCTCTCCTCTACCAGTTAATCCCTGAATTCCGATTTTGTTCACGAACAGGGTAGCTCTGTGCCCAGGAAGATGGGTCCAGCCCCAGGAGGTGCATCATGATTACCCTATATAATCATGGAAATACCATTCTCCTTTGTCAGTGATCAACATAGGGGTAACCAGATGTTCAATCTGACCAATCAGACATAAGGCAAACTCTGCTGGAGGCTGGGGTGGGGGTAGTTGGAAGGCTTCTGGGAAAAGCTTTGTTCCCTGACAAAAAGTGAGGAAATCCATTTTTCCTTTCAGCCTTTCAATGTCAAATTGTGAGGATATCTGGAACCACAATAGTCATCTTGTATTATTACAAACCATCCAGAATCCCAGTTACTTGCTGCCAAAAGCACTCTGGTGTGCTTCCTTTTCCAGGCACCATTGTGGCATTCGGAAATCTCAATGGGGAGCATTTCTCTGAGCTCGTAAACTCAACAGCTCTGTGAGTCTAAGCATCAGACATCCTCAATGTGAGTTAAATGAAAGCAACTTAAATTAGAGAAAGGATCTAATTAGCCAGACTCAGCAACATTACAAGAAAAGTGTGGTGGGGGGAGAGTGTGTGGGAAAGCAGGCAGCACACCCCGAGCGAGAGTGATGCCATGAGCTCCTTCCCCAGGAAATCCATTGGTGGGGCAGGGCGGGGCAGTGGGTGGGGGGAGATACTCCCCTTATTGCCAAGTGATGATGCATATATCCACTAATTAGAGAAAAGCATGCAAAGAAGCTGCAAACAAAAATGAACTGTAAAGCAAACAGGTTTTTTTTAAAGCATATGCAATAATGTATGTACTTTTTAGGGTATTGGGGTAGAAGTTTAAAATAGGGGAGACATTCATTAACCAAACCTGCTTAGCTGACATTGTTCTCGTGCTGTAAATCTGAGATGCGCTAAGACAGGGGGTGTCCAGAGCAGGATGGCTGGGCTGCTTTAATTCAACCATCAGAAAGCATTTTAAGTCCCAGATAAAGTGAGCATGGAGCATGATGGGCTGGCTGCCCCCTTCCCTGGGGACTTTGCTGAGGGCGCATCATTCCAGTTTCCCCTGCAATAAGGATTTATATAGCAGCCCAAAGAGTTCTCCAAAGGCAGGAGGATTAACAAGCACTTTGTAGAGGGATCCCTTTCTGAGGAGCAGTTGTAGAGGAGTAATATAACCCCAAACAACCTGCTGGACACTGGTTAAGAACACGTACATGTCCCTTTATTTGACCTCCGGGGCAGGCTTGGCAGCCAACTACCAGGCTTTTGTAATAGTACTTGTGACATGGATCCCAAACTGTGAGAATCCCATGTATTAGCACAATGGTACTTATTTATTTAGTAGTGGGCAGTGCATTACATTTACATGAAAAACACACACAAGCTTCCCTTTCTTATCATAAAGTGATAAGGGATCTATTGAAATAATTGATAAGGGGATTATTCATTGCTGGCACATCCATTAAATGCAAGGCAGAAAATAAGATAAATGTACCCGAGCCACAAACCCCGGTCAGAGAATGAGCGTTGGTTCACTCAACTGGGGGTCACAAATTATTCATTCACTAAAGTTTCTCCCTCTTCCTTTTGGACTCATCAATCTGGCCTGCAGAGGCGAAAATCCTCTCACAATGGTCTAAGTAAATTCCTTCTCTAATTTTCCCTACTGATGCTTCATGGCACACACCATGCCACAAGGTTGGCACACTTACCCTTGGGATGCAGGTAAAAATGACTAGTCTACCTCCTCGGACCAAGAGCCAGGGCTTTCTTAAGTACCAGCAAAACAAAGCTCTTGAAGTTACAGTAGACTAGCCATTGGCAAAACTACAATACAAGAATAAATTTACCTCTGGTGCTTTCTCTCCTCCTGTCTCCTCTGCTCTCCAACCTCAGCCAATGCTCCATTTGGGAAAGACCCTCTCTCAGTTTAGTCCATCTTAGGTGTCAACTGATGATAGTTTTAGGTGCTAACCAGGAGTATTTGAGGCTCACAAGACAAGTCTAGGCACCTAAAAATTCTTTAAAGAGTGAAGGAATGAGACGATAATGAAGAAACTCTAGGCACTATGATACAAGGTAGAAAAGGTCACTGTGGCCAGGGAACTGCTTTGGCTTAACACTTAAAGGCTGCCTTAAGGTTGAACTTCTCAAGATTATATACCAAAATTAACTCAAAATCTAAATTTCTTGGAAGCACACTGATTTACTACCAGAACTGGATTTTTCTGTGGCAGAATAGGGTCACTAAGAGAGATCAAGACTGACCTGGGGAGGACTTAGACAAGTGAGGTATGGAAAGTCGGAAGTCATAGGTTCAAGCACAAAAGGAGCCTGAAGTTCTACTGGAGGAAGAGAATGGGGGTCAAAGCAATGTAGCTTGGCATGAGGGGTCTATAAATCAGGCACGGATTCTCACTGATTCTCAGTGATTCCCACTGAGAGGACGACTGAGAAGTAAGCATGAGCAACGTAGATAATGTAGAGCTAGTTCGTTTCCCATGTAGTATCTCAGTCTTCACAGGAAGTATCGCATAGTTCTACAGGTAAGAAATCGTAGCTCAAAGAAGTTAACAAGCATTTTCAGTTAAAAGTTATTAATGCTAAAATACAGTAAGGGGATAAAAGGAAAATCATCCCCTGAATGTTAATTATGCTGACTTATGATTACTCTTTCCTGCCAGCACATCGAAGCATAGATTTTTCAGAGAAAGGAAGGGAGGATGGAAAGGAGGAAAGCAAGAAGAGAGACAATTTAAGAAAGAAAGAGACAGGAAATCAATTGGCCAGCTGCGAACAGTGATATTAGAGTTAGTAAAAAAAATAAATAAATAAAATAAAATAAAAAATAAAAAAAAAATTGAAACATGTCTAGAGTCTAGTTTCCAAAATAGAAAGTACCCTTTATTTGTTCAGATGCATATGAATTCTCACAACAAAATTTTCATATATAGGTTTCCAGTGATTATTCCCCACATTCCAAAACAATCACCAGTATGAAATGAGAAAATATGTTTCCTGAGACATTAGGTAAAAAATACTAAAGTATGATGCTACTAGAGGCAAAGGCAACCTCACGAATTCCAGAAGGCAGACCGAAAAATAACGAAAATAAAACTTTGCAGGAGTTTCCCATGGAGCTGTCTAGAAACTGGGGAGAAAAACTATATTGAGACTATCGATACACAATACAGAAGTATTGTTCCCAACTCTGACTAGTATTTTCTAGACATTCTTGCTTATAGCTCTTCCCACTAATGCATATTGTTCTACCTCCAATGCCTAAAACATCACCTAGTATCAAGTAGGCACAGAGTAAATTTCACATGCATTGATAAATGAATGAACCTCTTGGATAAATTACCAGTCTTTCTTGCAGGGGTTACGGATGTTTAGCATCCAAAAAAGTTTAGCTTATTGCTAATGACAGATATGGATTTATAAGAACAATGAAGCCTAGCTAACTCAGACCTAAGTCTATAACTATATTTTATACAACACGAAGGAAATAAATAAACTGTAGATTCAAGTGCTAAATAAGAATAATAATTTATAATGGCCTGTGGTGGCAGCCAGTTCAATTGGTAAAAGCTGACTGTAGATACCCAGGTCTCCACCACGACCATTAGAGAGAAAATTAAGCAGGAGTAAAGTGGCTGTCTCAGCAGAAGCCTACAACAGAAGACAGCCACATTAGCATAAAGCAAGGCAGCCAGAAATTATGACTGCTCCTAATCTCAGAATGCTAAGGAGTTTCGTTACATTCAACAAAATGACCTGTCCATTTTGATGCATTAGTATTTTTTCCCCATTTCACATGCACGTGTTCTCTCTCTCTCACCATCTCTCTCTCTCTTTCACACACACACCCACCACCACCACCATTTTTACAAAGCCAACATGTATGGGTCATATATAAAACAAACAAGCCTCATTGTTCACCCTCAGCTCTAGCCCAGGACCTTTCCCCTCAGTATCTGATGGTCAGGGGAATTCACTAATGTTTGCTGGAAGCCAAGAGAACGGTGATTACCAAGACATGCATTTCTACAACTTACTAATGAATACCAATTGTCATTTTAAAAATCTCAGAACTCTTTCAAAACCTTAACAGGTGCATGCAATTATCCGGAGCCTCCTGAGTCTAGTTATATTGTCTTTCGGTGTTGTTACTCAGAGCTCAGATAGAGAAGAAGAGGCTAGGCAGTGAGTAAAGGAACCCAAGTGAAGAACACACATATATTGGAAGGATTATCTTGTCCCAAGATCCTAATCCTTTAGAACTGTATCTGGGAGTTGGACAAAGTCCGAATTGTATAAAATTTGAAAACAGAATAAAAATCTTACAGACTAGAGGGACTGTCTTCTAAAGAAGTGGTTTATATTTTTATTGTAATGCAATCCCATCCACTTCCTGAAATCCACTTATCTTTACAAAGCGTTCCTTTTAAAATGTGTGTGTGTGTGTGTGTGTGTGATACACACACACACGCACACACACCCCTCTTCTGCCAGCATCTTTCTGCTCTAATACAAATGGATGTTTACACTTTGGAGCCTTTGCTTTGGAGTGACGGGCACTAAGGAGAAAGGAAACTAAAACGGAAAACACAGGTGAAAACAACCCCAAGAATCCAGGAGCAACAGAAGCCCTGGGAGACAATTTAGAGCTTAGCTGCAACCCCACGGCTCAGGACACAGGTTGGTCATTCCATATCTCTGCTATGCCCCCTTCTTACCACTCCACTCTGGCAGAGACCAAGGCTCTCCAAGCCTGGGCTGCTTATCTATTCTCCCTCACACACGGCCTGACCTCATTCCACCCTCTACTTCTCTATCTGAGCTCCAACTAACAAAACAAGAGGACAACAGAGCAAGACTCAGGGGGCTCCTAATAATTGCATATTTGTGTTGAGTTGCCCTGATCTTCTCTCATCCCAATCTCTATTCCACCACCCCCAGCCATTTGAGGGGGTGGGTAGAAAAACAAACAAACAAAAAAATCAATCAGAATGATATATGACTCGTCAGTTCTGAAGTAAAGCCCAGTCATGTAGAAAATAGACCAGGCACCGTACTCTGAGTCCAAATGATAGGGTGAGCAAGCTCTAGCCTCAGGTGCAATTATCTCTTGAAAACAAAACATAATAAAAAATAAAAAATGCTCTTCTCTCTCTCTCTCTTTCCATATATAGATATATATATCCCAAGAGAAACCTGTGCACCACACGCACTTGGTTTTGCAATGTCAAAGGAAACTGCTTTGCCTGTGGTTTATGCAGCTTCTCAAAGTTGCCAAACTCAACTGAGCTTCTGCAATGGCACCGACTCGCTCACAGGATGCGAGAAACACTTCCTCAAGCTCCGCCTGTTGCTCCAGTCCCTCAGCCATCTCCCTAGTTAAAGCCACCCCAACAATCCTTAACAACATCCTGCTGGTCTCCCTGCCCTTTGCATCTGTTCTCCACCTTACAAAGCTTATAACTCACACCCTCATGCTTCTTAAAAGTCTTTAATTGCCCACCCCACCCCTATAACTCTCAGAAATAAAGTTCAAAAACTCTTTTAAGAGGCCACTGAGGCCATCACCTGCCCCAACCTGCTAGCCCTTGACAGGCACCCTTAGACCTTTAGCATGTGGCCTTCTCCTAATCCAATACTTCCTGTCTCTACACCTCTGTTCACCCAGCTAAGTTCTAATCACCCTTCAGTACACGTGTGAGGTGTCTTGTCTGGGAAGCTTCTCATGGCCTCAACTTTGCCCAGAAGATTCTATACCACAAGGCTAGCCCATGACCCACACTTTTTTGTAATTGCCTATTTCCTTGTTTGTTTCCCTCACGGATCTATAATGTCCTTTGGCAATGAACGGACCATGTCTGTTTTAGATAGCTATCTCTAGCTCTATGCCCAGAATCTGCCATTTGGTAAACCTGAGTATGAATAAATGAATGTGTGAATGAGTGGGTGAATCCAGATGACTCCCTCCACTTCTCTGGCACTCAACCCCAGGTCCTGCAAAGCCCGGGGCAAGCAGTTAGACACCTCAGAAGAAGGCAGAGTGGAGACCAACTACGCAGGGCCTTTGGGGAAAAATGTTTCTTTTACCCTTCCAAAACTGGGAATAAGGAAGTCCCAAGGGCCTGTCACTATGTAAGTTCTTCAGGAACAATGGGGCTCCGTGGGAGTTTGCTACACTCCCTCTTTCATGGGGCTCTTTCTACCACAGAACCAAGCCATTGTGCTGTGGCAGAAACTGGCTGGCTAATTCCATTCGCTTGTCCTTTCCAGCCTGGAAGCCCATAGAGGGGAGGCAGCTCCAGCAAACCTCCACAGTTGATTTCACTTTGAATTTAAAGAGAATATGCATATTTATACATGTACTGACAGGGAAAGATGTCCAGGACCCATCTGTATTGTATGACTCTGTATGAAAACTAAGTCATCTTTCTGAGTTGACGTGTCTGTGCGATATGCATGTGCTCACGTATGCGTGTTTTTATTAGTAGGAGCAGAGCACAAGGTTTGGATGTCTGTACACTGAAATGTTAGCAGGGATCCCCACTTGAGAGAAGAACAGGGTTGCAGATGGCCGGAGGGGACTTTTATTTTTTCTTGATTTTCTTCACTATGAACTTGACCCTTGAACAATGTGAGGATTAAGGGTACCCACCCCCAAACAGCCAAAAATCTGAGTATAACTTTTGATTCCCTCAAAACTTAAGTACCAATAGACTTGACCAGAGAAGCCTCACCAATGACATGACCAATGAATACATATTTTGTATGTTATACGTATTATATAGTATATTCTTACAGTACACTAAGCTTAAAAAAAAAAAGGAAAATGTTATTAAGAAAATCATAAGGAAGGGGCACCTGGGTGGCTCAGCCATTAGGCGGCTGCCTTCAGCTCAGATCATGATCTTAGGGTTCTGGGATCGAGCCCCACGGGCTCCCTGCTCAGTAGGGAGCCTGCTTCCCCCTCTCTCTCTGCCTGCCTCTCCACCTACTTGTGATCTCTCTCTCTGTCAAACAAATAAATAAAATCTTTAAAAAAAGAAAGAAAATCATAAAGAAAAGAAAGTACATTTAGTGTACTGTATATATTGAAAAAAGACCCACCTGAAAGTGGACTCATGTAGTTCAAACTGGTGTTAAGAGTCAACTGTTATTTTGAAATCTTTTTAATAGCTTGTATTAATTCTGTAATTAAAAAAGGGACATGAAGGAGAGAAAATAAAATAGGGTCTCTGATCTCTCTAGGGACAGGCCTTTGTCCTAATACTTCACTGAGACCCAATTTCAAATGAATTCCCTAGACGCTAGGATTAGTGGCCACAAATAGGACACAAATCATAAGCCTTCCACCACTGTAATTGCATCTCAAGTTTGATGTAGAATTATCTATTATAAATAACCTTAAGATAGAAAAAAAATGGAAAGAAATAGAGCTAATTTATTGCCCTTTCCATTTCATTTTAAAAATAATTTTAATTGTTGCTTTGTGTTTTTTGTTGTTTTTTTTTAAGCTTCTAAGAAGAAACCATGTTTAATTCTCATAGTTTGGGCTTAGTTTCATTTTAAGTGAACAAAGAAACTCAACAAAAATATAAACATAACCAAAAGGGGCACATTAGAAAAGGTTGGTATGGAGTGTTTTTTTCCCCCCAAAGCAATAGAGGAACGGGCTGTCCCCCTTTAATCATTCACTTTTGTTCCTGTTTGGTAAGTGGTGCCACCGCACATCAGAACGTACAACGACAAAGGTATGGAGGGAAGCCTGTCTCTGGGTCTCCTGGGGCACTAACTAGGTCTTTAAGATCACCCATCACCTGGCTATAATTGCCTTGACACCATCACCCACTGACTCAAACAATCATCTTTACAGTAATACCCTCAGCACACAGAATTCTCCTGATTATATAAGCTATAAGCAGAAACACCTGGGACAAAGTGCTGGTGGGGAACCTCTCAGATAAACTACTTGATTTCTTAATCCTTCTGTCCTTCTGTCAAATCAGCTGGAAAGCATGAATAGGGAAGCGGGTGTGGAAAACCTCCTGAGGAATCAGAGACTGAACGTGAACCACATGCAACTTACATTTTTGTTATGCTACTATTATTAATCCACCTTGCTTTTCACATGCTGGTAAAAAAGAATATGGTATGTAAAGACCTGTGGTTGGAGCTTCCCACTACCGATTATGTGGATGCAAACTTCTTATCTTCACATCCAAAGACTTAATACAATATGCCCTTCACTTTCTTCAGCTGTCTTCATGGTCAAATGTTTTCAAATAACAGTCCTGCAGCAGGCAATAAGCTAGGTGCTTTTATAGCTTGCTGCATATCCAAACGTAAAATAACTCCGATCAAGGCATGCTTTTGTTAGGGGTAAAGGAGGGTGAACGCTTATTTCATCCTGCCTGTTTTGGGTCACATTTTTTACTGAGATGGTTGGCTAAGACGTTAAGTACTGTTTTCTATTCAAAAAGAATCTGGAAACGAACAGTAGTAACCCAGGGACCTCCTTGTGGCCCCATGTTGTTCTTAGCAATGTGGTTTTTGTGCTCTGGGATTTCTGTTTTTCCTCCAAGCTCTTTATCTCTAAATCTTGGGATTTATGTCCCCACTAAAAAAATGAGGCATTAGGTACTGGGAAATTATCACTCAATTCCTACAAAAGGCTCTGTTTCTTTCTAATACCATGCATGTCCAGGTAGTGCCCCAGGCTTGACTCTGCAACCTGCATATTTTACGAATCCCTCCTACGGCTCATACAGTGTGGAAGATAAAGTCTGCTTCCTAGTGAGGTGGACTTTCCCCTGTGGAGAAGTGGTGGAGGGTTGTGAAAATTTTTTTTTTTAAAGATGTTATTTATTTGTTTGAGAGATACTGCACATGGCGGGGAGTGGCAGAGGAACAGGGAGAAGCAGACTCCCCACTGAGTAGGGAGCCAGATGCTGGCTTGAACACAGGACTCTGAGATCACAACCTGAGCTGAAGGCAGACGCTTAACCGATTGAGCCACGTTGGTGCCCCAAGGGTTGCAAATGACGATTTTTGAGTAGTGGGTGATATGATGAGAGACAGTGGGGAGCAATGGGACACTGGGGGTGAGAGGAATGTCAGAGAAGAGAACATGGTAGTATCAGAAGTTGGCAGGGAGAAGAAAACAATTAGGAAAGGCAAGTAGGGTAAGGTGACAGAACTTGAGAGTCAATGAAGGGGAGTGAAAAGCAGAGGAGAAAGCTAAGAGCAAAGAAAAGATATAACCCAGAAGTCAAATGTAATTAGAAGGCTGGGATTCCACAGGGGAAAGAAGCCTATCTAACCTAAAAGTCATTGCACAAAGTAGCCAGTTCTATCCTCTTCTCTAAAAGAGAAGGCAAGACGGGGCACACCTGGGTGGCTCAGTCAGTTGAATGTCGGCTCTTGGTTTTGGGTCAGATCACGATCTCAGGGTTGTGAAATGGAGCGCCAAGTTGGGCTCCTCACTGAGCATGGAGTGTGCTTCAGGTTCTCTCCCTCTCCCTCTGCCCCTTCCGTGCTCTCTCTCTTTCTAAAATAAATAAATCTTTATTATTATTTTTTTTAATAAAAGGAAAGGCAAGAGTTTCCAAATGCTCGGGCATCTTCATGTGATGTTTCACATTCAGAGATGCATAGTCAGAGACCCTAATAATTACCATCCTATATTATCTGGGAAACAATTAAGTGGAACCCTAAAAGTAGGTTTTCTACATAAGATGATGAATGTCATTCCATCCAGTCTAGAACCAGGGGAGACTTTAGCCCTTAACTGACATGTATTATTTAAAGAGAAGGTGTTTCTGAACTTACAGTATAATCAGTCCCCCATAAAATTGATAATATGGCTAGACACTTTTTGAGATATCAAAGAGAAGGTGACTTCAACACTACAGCAATCCAAAGTGTGTTAGTCCAGAGGCATGGCTCAAGGAAGTACTCAGATATGATTTGCATGATTATTTCAAAAACACAAAAATAAGGCAAACTTCCCACTTAATGCCTGAAACTGAAGTGAAAAATCGCTATCTTAATTCAGGTCAAATACATGTTCTTGGAACAGGTAGAGAGGTGTGGCAAGGTTAAGAGATCCCTCCAAAAAAGCTGTATTCCTTTCAAGTCCCCTGAATGGCACTGAAATATGCAGAAGAAGGAGTGAAACCAGCTGCTCTCTATGCGAGTTTGAGGGTGTGAGTGAAAAGCTCTGTAGTTGTCATCTCCATCATCTCTTCTGATTTGAGTAATGTCTTGTCATGCACACACGTTAGTTTTTGAAAAGGTTTCTAAGCTTGTCAAAATATCCCTAGGTGTGAGCTTAGTGTTTCTTGAAAAACGGAAGAGGCAGAAAGCAAAAGGCAAACCTTCTTAACTATTTGGCCTTTTTCAGATATGAAATAACCGTCAAGTAAGGAGGAGAGAAAATTCCTTATCTATAGGGACTGTGCTTGCATACTTTTGCTTAGGACGCTGTTCTCACCTACAGGGTCTGTCCCTCCCCCCTCTCTGATTGTTTGATTTCTTCTCATCTATGGAAGCTCAAAGCAAACAACCTTCTCACTAAGGCAACTTCCTTGTTTGTCGTCAACTAAGTTTCTGTGAAACGAAAAGTAGGTTTCTGTTTTGTTTTTTGTTTGACTCATTTGATTTTTAAGTTGTTAATATATTATTCGGCACTCAGATAATCTTTTTCCTACAGTTGATTAATACCCTGCAGTCAGGGGTACCTACCTCATTGTGCCCCTCCCCCCATTGCTTTGCATATGGCGCTGTTCACTATGATCGCATTGACTGATCCTCATGGAGCAGAACAGGTGGAAGATAAGGTGGATTACAAAAGATGCCTCTGTCCTTTCCTGCCATCGACACCACATCCCCAAAAATCCGGATAGAGACACTCAAACCATGAGACCATACATTTTTGTTGTTTTCTTTCATTGTGTTTTTGATCATTGTGTTATTGATCATGATCAATAAAAAAATTTACCTGTGCAGAATGTCCTTACTTCTTAAGTTTCGCTGAAATAGCTTACATGTCTACAGTTAATAATTACATAGAATAAAAGAGATAGCTCTGAAAATTAAACAGCTGCATCACAATTCCACCTGCCCTCTAACCAGGCTTTACTGAGAAGACACATTTTTAACATCATGTACAAAAAAGGGCTCAGATGACAAAGAGAAATCAAGAAATATGAAAGCCAATATCATAAAAATGTTATGCAAATGACCAGCTTAACCAGTTTCTTATATAAACTTCAAGTATCCTAAATTAACCCTTCCCTTCCACAGGTACTACATCTGAGGAACTGTTAAGAGAATTTTTGACTTCAGCCCAAGTCACAAGGAAAATCTAAGAAATTTGCTCTCTTCAAAGAATATCATTATTTACAGTATAATAAAATAGGCAAGAACATATTATACTCATGGATATATTAAAACTTCAGGGAAAGAGAGAAGGCTCTTAAGTGTTCCAGTCTTTGCTTTTATCATTCTTCATCTTGATGGAGATTTGGAATGATGTTGCTAACCCAGGGAGGCTGAGGCAGGGCAAAGTCAATCCCGACCTTTACCAGGAGTAAGTAAAGGTGTCCTTTTTCACATGCCCCCTCAAGTCACCTTACTTTATGCTAATCTTCAAGGAGAAGAGTTAAGATGGTAAGCAGAATGAGAGAGGTTTGAGCAATTTTTCTTATTAAGTGGAAGCTGAGACACCACAAAGTTCAGATGGCTAAAGTGATTTATCTGAAATATTGCAGCAGACTTTGGCAGTTTTGTAAGGATCTAGCCAGTCCTCTTCCCTCTGACCTATTAGATACCATTTCCTTCCAAATAACACAGGAAAACTTTGCTTTGTTCCCAAGGGAATTAACCATCTCATTTCAAGTGTATTTAGCCTAGGGCAATTTCCAATTACTCTGAGATTGCTTCAACTCACTTGAATACTGGAGTTGCTTTAATCAGAGAATGGTTCGCTATTATTTCCTAAACACAAGAAGGTCACCCAGCACCTCACACTCTTCCCAAGTGCAACTAAAAGCCTTATTTTATCTCCTCTCTAGAGGACTCTAGTGGAAACGTTCTCAAAAATAAATTTTTTTAGTTAAGATGGCAATGGCTGCCTGATATTTCCTGTTCAAGGAGTCAGGCAGAGATTTCTTTAAAAAGAATATGATAAAGATACGAATATCAGTTTTGACTGGGTTAAATGGGACTGTATTCGGTTAGGCCTCTTGGCAGCTCTGAGTTTTCTCCTTAACTCTTCAACTAGATTGTTCTTCTCCCTATTTTCTGCCAGGAAATCTTCATTCTTCAAGTCTCTACTTACTTTTTTAAAAGATTTTATTTATTTATTTTATTTATTTATTTGAGAGAGAGGGAGAGAGAAAGCATGAGCAGAGAGAGGGAGAGGGAGAAGCAGACTCCCCATTGAGCAGGAATCCCAGGGTCCTAGAATCCGGACCTGAGCCCAAGGTAAATGCTTAACTAATTGATCCACCCAAGTGGCCCTCTTCAAGCCTCTACTTAAAAGTAAACACCACTGGGAAGCCTTCCCTACCTGTAGCTGTTACAACTGGTTCTGTGCTCCTACTCAATTCATGTTTGACATCCAAGATGATGTTATAAATGTGTACTTCTTCCTCCAGAGGATTTTTCTTTTCTTTTTTTTTTTTTTTTTTTTTTTTTTCAGAAAAGGTGTGTGAACTCTACTGTATCTGAATTTTCATTTATAATTTATAAATTAAGATCTATGTGTTTCCCCAGTTCACATTCAAATTTTCATGAGACTTTACATTCACAGAACTAGAAGACAGACCTTTGCCTATGGCTCATTAAATAACTGTTCATATCTGCAGAGAACACCTAATATTTTATAGAGTTACAGATAGAGTGTTAGACTTTTCACACAGGAGTCCAAACTTGTTTCAGTACTTTTCATTTTACAGTTAAAATGGAACTAATTTTATCAGGGAAATAATAAAAAGAGGTATGAATATAAATTCCCTCCATGCACCTTGAAAGTTGAGGAAAAGCCTTCATTGTTACACACCTTTCACTAAATGCTGACATAACTCAAGAATTTAGGATGATTTTGTAGGGCCCATCTGATCAAATGCAAAGTGGTCCAAGTTTCCTCTGCAAACTTGCCTCTCAGCAGCATGTACCCTCAATATAAACTGAGAGAAGGATCCAAGGAGAGATGTTACTCTGTGTTACTCTTTTAATTTTGCCAGACATACAGTTTCTCACACAGACAAGGGAAAGGTTTAAATCCACTTCTTGAGTGATGACAAAGAGAGCGTAAGATCCCAAGTTACAGAGAGGGATGATGATGCCCTAGTGGAGAGGATAAAGGAACGGGAATGGGAAAATTTTAATTTCCTTCCTGCATTGACTCCTGACCGCATGTGGAAACTGGAGAAAATCACTTTGCCTCAGAATGCTGTTTCCTATCCTGTGTAATAAGGGAGATGGCTAAGTGACCTGTAGGATTTCATCCAATATAAGAGGTTGTAATTTCAGCTGGATTCTCTCTGGATCTTTTCCTTGTAGCTCAAAACTTTGCATACCCCATATTCTATCTCCTATCATCCTAACACAAACTCCCTTCCCCCAATACCACGAAGTCAGTGTCAGAATCACAAGAAAAGTCTTTAAAGAAAAAAGAGAGAAAAAAAATCATCATGAAGATCTTAAAGACTGCAGCTCTTATCATCACTCCTTAGTGACCTTAATTATGCATCAATCAACCCCAGCTCAAATGGGAGATTAGAAAATGGGACTTTTTTGCTGATCTCAAAGGACAAGCTTAAAAAGCAAGATCATCAGAATCATTATAGTTGAACAGGTAGTTCTATCCATCTAGAGGGAAACCGTTCAAAAATTCTAATCACTTTCACACAGCATATTCAGAGTTTTCTAGAAAAGAAAATTCCAACATTACTTCTATCCAGAAAATTATCTTACTCATTTATCTAAATAACCTAGTATTCAGATTATTTTTCTCCGTCTTCCTCACTGCTTCCCTCCTTCTGATTCTCCTCACTGTTCCCTTTTTTTTCTGTGCTTTCTTGCACTGGGTAGGATTGATCTGGAACAAAACCCATTCTATAAGCCCGAGCCATTACATTACTAGGTAGAAGCTGGAAATGAATATTTTTGATTTACATCTAGTAGCTGAATTTCATTTTCCCTTTGAAAGAGGACCATTTTCCTAAGAACGGTAGATATATTACTTGAATTTCTTCTCTAATGATATACTTCAAAGGGTTAAAAATAAAATGGGTATGTTCAAGCTTCTCTATTTTATTACGAAATCACCAGAAAACTACAATATACTTCAAATAGCTTTAATGGTGATTTTAGCACCAGGTCACTCATTTCATAAGTTATTTTAATCTTGCCTGGCATTGATAGCCCTAAAAGATAGTGTTTAATATTTCATTATTGAAGACAACAAATTTCATTAACTACTTAATAGTAGGGAATCATAAATAATAAGGAGCCATACAAATGTCTTTAAACACTTTAAGACTCCCAACAAAAACTAATATAACTCCTAGTTTTTATTGTTTAATCTACTTATTTCAACAATACAACTTAAATGTGTTTAGGATTCTATTCTGCAAATGAACAGCAGCAAATGAAAAGAGTAAATCCAGGCAGGGACCCAGGCATAATCCCAAAGGCAGGAGGCAAATAAAATGTCTCGTCAGCTCCTAGGTCTTAATGCTTTTTACCTTAAACATTTACATTAACAGATGGTCCCCAGCAGTGCTATAAACTTACCTCTGAGTTCATTTCTGTGTCACTCTCAACCCCATTTATCACTATCCATGCAGGAGAAAATGCCACAAGGGGTTTAAATCAGAACAGTAAGAAGTTGGGACAAACTCTTTGAAGCAATGGGTGTCACCTACAAACATATTCTTGACCTTTGTTGAAAAAAAAAAATCAATAGAAGAACTGATGACTAATGAATGGAGAAAGACAAGGATAAGAACCAACTAAAGTCCTCGCATTTGGCCCACTGGAAGGAGTAACCTGGCGCCCTAAATCCTTAAGTGTTTTTGTTCTCCAATTTTCCAAACCAGCATGGAGGCCTAGGCAATGAAATAGCCAAGGGTTATTCTAGATGCCAGAGGAAAACATTTTAGGAAATAGATGTAAAGATTGTAATTTTATCCTGTGTGAGGAATAATGGTAGTTCTTTTGGGTCACCAATTTGGCTTTCATAGTTGGTTGACAATATGATCAAATGATATCATTTTTGTTAGACATCATTTAACATAACACGGACTTAGGACTGACAACCTTTTATCAGAATATTTTAAATTTTATTTTTAAAGTCATCATATAATAAAATTGAGGGCTTTTTCCAGAAATTTGAAAACATGTATTGGTTCATGTAAATCAGGATAATCAGGATGCCGGATATTTCATCACTCTTCAAAATTCCCCTGTGCTATTTTAAAAAAAAAAATTTATTTATTTATTTATTTATTTATCAGAGAGAGGGAGAGAGAGACAGAGAGCAAGCACAAGCAGGGGGAGGGGCAGGCAGAGGGAAATGCAGGCAACCCATGTAACAAGGACCCCAATAGAACCCTGGGATCGTGACTTGAGCTGAAGGCAGATGCTTAACCGACTGAGCCACCCAGGCGTCCTTCCCCTATGCTATTCTTTAAGAGTCACTACATTTTATATCAAGTAATACGTAGCTGTGATAATTATAATTTCCCTCTAAGGAGATTTTTTTAAACTGTTTTATATAAATCCCCTAATGACTTTTCCTACACTTTCCTGCCCTTTTAGTTGTTTTTGCCTTCAAGATTCTAGAAATTTTCCAGTCACAAGATAGTCTCCTGGGATCTTGAAGAAACATCCCTAGCATAAATCATATTATCCTATTCTTATATAGGGAAAAATAACAGTAACAATAAAATAATTTTTTATGTTGGAGACACACACGTGTGAACTGATGGAAAAAGGGGAAAAAAAAAGAAAAGAAAAGAAAAACCAGTTCACTGTTCCAAGTATACAGTGTAAACAGCCTAGCAGAATGATGCCTGGAACATTGCAAGAGCTCAATAAAAGTTCCCTTCATCCTCAGCCTCATTTCTAAGGCTCTGTTTTCAATCCAGTGTTTTATATGACTTTTTTTTTTTTTTTTTTTTTTTTTTTTTTTTTTTTTTTTTTTAGAATATACAAAAGCCATAGCTTCTGGCAGACTTTGCTTCCCCTCGTGTGGTTCCCATCCAGATTTACAGATCAGAGTTTCAGACTAATAGCTTTAGTGAAATCAGATAAGTCTTCTTCAATCTGCCGATACTCCTAACAAAGTGACTGGCAATGGAATTGTTATTTTTATGGGAGTTCCACGTTGCTGTGGAAATAAAACTCCTGTGCCTGAGAAGCACCAAGCTTAGACTTAGTACAACATCTTACACAGTGCCACTGATGGTAAATAAATGGGAATTTGTCATCTTTTGTTTGGAGATGCTGCTGTGAAGCATGTCACAGTCCATTTAAAAATGAAGAAGGCAGAAAAAAATGGTCCATCAATGTCTTCCTGTCCTCCCATGTTATGAATGCAAATGGTAACCGTGTGATAGAAGAATCGTTGGTCCCCACCCCCCCAAGAAAAAAGAAAACCTCATTTATTTGAAACTGTGAATCTATAACAGAATCTATGCTAAAGAGTAGCTGGCTTTTATTTGGCCTTTCTGTAAAATTGGGAAATTTTTTTCTTTAGCTGAATTTGAAGTCCTACACGAATCTGCAAGAAGCAAATGTGAGCTTTCTTTAAGTTTTATATTGGCTACATATTCTACTTGTTCACCTTAAACTTCTCTTCAATTAGTCTGCATTAGGCAGACTGCCAGTATTTATCCCTGATTAAAAAAAGGTCTGATGTTGTAAAGGAGGACTCATTTGGAAAAAACTCTTAATTCAAAGTATGGTTCTTCTGTCAAGCCATCAAAGTTCTCCTGCCTTCAGGTTCCTACGTATAGTAGTGACTCCTACCAGAAGAAATCTGCAAGAGTGCAGCTCGCTCTAATTTTGTTGATGTCTTCACCATCACTCTGCTCATTGCAACCATCTTGATACTTCTAGGGCAGAAGAATAAAGTCAGCATCCCATACAATGTATCTGTTATATGTGATGAGGTAGATATACCAAGAATATGAGGTGTCCTGTCAAATCAATATTTTAATGGACCTTAAGAGGCTAGCAGAAAACAGCTTCTTGAGATGGGATGTATGTATTATATTCATGTGTATACATACACACACATAAAACTTTGTGTGTATATATCTGTGATTATACATACTTATATATGTATAGATATTTATGGGTATGTCATATGTGCATAAATGGATGTTTATGTATATATATGTATTTGTCTATGTATATATGCATGTATAAATATGCGTGCATACATATATATTAAATTATATATATTTTCCTCTTGAGAATTAAATCTAAATCCAGGGATTTTTTTTTTTTCTGATCCTTCAGCAGAGGTGGGAGACTATTTTGCCCTCATGCCTCTTCAAATAGTTGTTCCACTCTGTATAGCATCCATATCAACAACCATGGAGACAAGCTATGGTGCCTGACAGAAACCATGAAAAGCCAGCTTTTATGATAACCCAGATTATTTTAAGACACCCTCAGTCTGCAATGAAGAAAATGCATGTCTTATGTTTTCTGCCATTGAATGCTACCATACCTCTATAAAGTTTTACACAGTAATTTATGTTTTACACACCTGTCTCTTCTATTAGGTGGAGAGCTTGGACAGGTAGAATCTTCTACTTCTCAATTTCCATTAACTACCCTAGTGCCTGCAGAGAATAGGGAGGTATTCTAAACATTAACCCTCTGGGATCAGAAACAACAAATTTGGTCTTAATACAAGTACTTACACTTACTCTAAGCCTCACTTTTATCATCTACAAAATGGGAGAGAAGGTGGAACCAACTTCACTGATTGTTAATGAAATAATTGATGCAACGTACTTAGTACAGCACTAGGCTTGAATTCATGAAATGCCGCAAGAATGGTTGACTCATCTGTAGGAGATAGGGAAAAGAAACCGGGATCAAAAAAAAAAAAAAAAAAATGGACAAAAGTAAAACAGAACAAAAGTTGGTGGTGGTGGCAGTAGGGGGTTAGAAGATAAACTACCATATAGTAGGGTAATATTTCCTTCTGGCCAAAGACAATTGTGTTTGGGTCACTAGATCTGAACTAATCAGGAAGTCCCAGCTACAGTTGGGGGAATTTCCGGAGGAGAGGTAAGACAGAGACCATGACAAGCACCTAGGGGGCGAGCAGGACAAGGGTTGAGCAAGGCTCTGTTTCTGGAGTCTGAAATCTAAAAACTGCCATGAGCTTTCTTCTTTTCATTCATAAAGCTCTTGCTGGATATGGGACTTGAGAAAATCACAACCATGATATGATGAAAGAAAGCTGAGAAAGATGGGAATGTATCTGAAAGTCAAGAAGACAAAGGAGAAAAGTACCCTTGTGAAATAACTAAGCATTTGAAAGAATAGGAGCTGGAAAAAGGGACAAGAAAGGGGCATATACTGCCCCCCCCCATATATCCTCTGGGAAAAACCTGTGGTGTGGGAATCAGAAACTGCTAAAATGTGAGTATAAACAGATTCCCCACAACCACCGATCCTATCTGATTAGACTTGAGCCTCATTGAGCAAACTGCTATTATTTGGGGGATCTCTCCCAAATTAAAATTCCTCAGACAGCCTCCATCTATCTTTTCTTTTTGACATCAAAAGCTGCATATAATTAATGTATACAACTTGATGAGTTTGAAGATAAGTATACACCTGTGAAACCATCTATCTTAAAACAATTTATTCTACTTGCTAACTATAGTTCAAACAAAATAGACTATCTGCATCTCTTGTATTTCTTAAAACACCTTTCAAATCCATTATATATCTGCTTCTTTTCTCATTTATCCTTCGGCAAGAGAGCATAACTGACTTGGCTTCTAAGGTGTGTGAGTCAAGGACATTTAAAGTCTTCATTAACTGAAGCAGAACTCAGACACTTCACTGTGCCCAGTCTCACATTTCCTTACAAACCAAACCACAATCCCCCATTACTTCTGGATTCCCCCATCTGTCAATCCTGAGAAGTCTCATGCGGGGCCACTTTTCCTTCAGGTAGATTATGAGACTGAATAACACAGTGACCTTAACATACTAACAACTCAGTTAGTGAATGATGATCCAGTTTGAACTTCTCCTTCTCTCTTATACATACCTTTTGATCTCTTTGACTGCCTATTGGCTCTTCTTCCAAAGAGTAAGAGGCAGAAACATTTATATTCATCTATTATTCTTTTTAGAAATCTCTGAGCAAAATTTTAGGTTAGAGGGTATTAAAGGATTATTAAGGCTATTAAACATAAATATTTGAAAGTTTACATTATCCAATCTACCTTTTATCTCTTTTACAAGACTGATTCAAGTTTTAACTTAAATGTAATGACTTATGGTGTCAAAGAATATTTTCCTTTGATTTCTCTAAACATCCTTTTGTTCATGGAGGAGCTGTTATTTCAGTAACATATTTATATTCTCTTTCCAGTTGTTGTTTAACAACGAAGAAAGGAGGAGGCAAACCATGAGAGACTCTTGACTGGGAACAAACTAAGAGCTGTGGAAGGGGAGAAAGGTGGGGGATGTGGTAACTCAGTGATGGGCATTAAGGAGAGCACGCGATGTGATGAGCACTGGTGTTTTATGCAACCGATGATTCATTGAACACTATATCTGAAACCAATATGTGCTATATGTTGGCTAATTGAATTTCAATTTAAAAAGTAGATATTTTACTATGAACGGGTTTCTAATCAGCTTGCAGTTTCATAAACAAATTGATTTGTTTCCCCAGATCCAATTATTCTATTATATCCCTTTCTTGGTTAGATTTGCATGGTAATATTTGCCTGGTAATTTAACCAAAATGTCCTTTTCTTTTTCTTTTTCTTTTTTTTTTTTCATTCATTCTTTCTTTTCTTTCTCCTTCTCCTTTGTGGGTTCAGGTATAGAATTTAGTGATTCAACACTTACATACAACACCTAGAGCTTATCACAACAAATGCTCTCCTTCTTCCCTATCACCAAAGGGTCATTCTTTATCTGAAGGTGTCCTCTACAAGAAAAGGGCCATGGAACTGAGTACAGCTCTGACCAGGAGTCAGGGTGCAGGGAAGAGAGCTGATCTTCTGTAGCACAGTTGTTTCATAAGGAGAGGAATACAGGCTTGCTTTTGTCATTGAAAGAAAACATACCTGCCATGAATCATAAAGACCAGTGACAGAAAAGAAGTTATCATCTCCCAGTATGCCCACGGAAGAATCATGGGCCAATAGGACGTTAGAGCTGGAAGGGGCCTTACAGGTCATTCGGTGTCACCTCCTGCCTTGATAGGTACCAGAAGTGTGGTTCAAAGAAAAGAAGACATTTGCTTTACTTGCATGGTGCCGCAAAAACAACTCAGATTCCTTGCTTGTAAGTATTCCCAGAAATGGTCGTTCATCTCTTAGAAATGTATGTGTAGGTGTAAATAAAATTATATCCAAGGTTTTTTTTAATCTGACAAAACTATGTTATGTAGCAGGGACAAACATCAACAAAGAGAGAGCCAAGTTGTTAATATAGTCAATGAATTGAATAACACCATATTCTACCGCCTCTTGCTTTCCTACTTGTTTAGAAAAATGTAAATGCTGAAACACGTGTCATCTTATTTAGTCTTCTTGTGCATGGGCCAATTAAAATAAAATGGCTTAGCCATCATTTTGCATTCAGGTTCTGGAAGATATGCATAGTAAGCTTGGGTAGATTTTCATGATATAACATCACTGGGTTGTATTTAGAGAGAAAATGGGCCTCCGGCACTAATTTCCGATGGAGTGGTGAAAAACATAGTATCTTCCCTCATCGATCAGCTGCAAAAAATCTAACCTCCTATTGGATAGCACACTTGTCTTTGTTCTCCTTTGGAAGGTACTTTGAACACTAAAGTAGATTGACTGGTCAAAAGTTTAACAAAAGAATTTTATGGCTGATTGATCTCAGTGACCTCTAACGTTTAATTCAACCCTGAGACCCTCTGATTGTAACAGCAACAAAAGACATCCTGGGCATCTTTCCACTGTCATTCTAAACAAAGCACATCAAAAGAGAAAAATTATTTAAACTTACCTTGTCATTTCAACCAATATAAAATCCAGCTTCATTATCTAAAAGCTTTATTAGAATGCCTATATAGGTCTACATACATTTCTTAAGTATCTCTCTCAAGATAACATCCTTGCCTATAAAAAACTTAAATAAACCCTCCCTAGACATCTCTAATCAATAGGCTAGAAGTTCCCAGACAGATATTTTCAGTCAATTTTTTTTTAAGGATTTATGTATTTATTTGTCAGAGAGAGAAAGAGAGAGAGAGCAAGCACAATCAGGCAGAGTGGCAGGCAGAGGCAGAGAGAGAAGAAGGCTCCCTGCTGAGCAAGAAGCCTGATGCAGGACTCAATCCTAGGACCCTGGGATCATGACCTGAGCTGAAGGCGGTGGCTTAACCAACTGAACCACCCACGAGTCCCTATCTTCAGTCTCTTAAATATAATGTAAAACAAGCAAAACCCTAACCTACAATATAGCATTATATCACAAAATGGACTGTAGGACTGTCAAATCTTATGCCCTATGTAGTAGTTGTATGCAATTTGTCTCATAATTTATCACCAGTTACAAAGGGTTGATTTGCTTTATAACCAATAAGTCTAGTTCTATAGGACATTCCACTTCAGCTATAGTTTAATTTTGCATTTACATCTGGGTCCTTGTTATCGTTCCTTATAATCACCCAAAAGGTCCAGGGACCACATGAAAGTGTTTTTTGTAATCACCCACATGGAAGTAAAAACTTATTAAATATTTTTGACAATGGGATCAACAGGGATAATAACTTATTGTCTACTTCAAGGGAGATCAAGGATTTAAGTACAGAAAATTTCAGAAGTAATAGCCAAAAACATTGTTTCCCAGGTTCACAAAGGAGACAGTGTGTCCATATACCCAGTGTCTCAGGCTATGTGGCTAAGATTACACATACTGTGTGCTTTGTCTTCTATTTATTGAATTTCTAGGTGAGGCCAGATTAGCAGAAGAATATTTTCAAGGTCATGAGGGAATTTAATTCATATTATCTGCTGTGCAAGACTGACAACAGCATCCTGACCTAAAGAAGAAATTCCTACTTATGGTTAAAAAGGTAATTCAAGCAAGGTCGCTCTAGACTGGCTTCATTTATTTCTTATTTTTGAATAATTAATTTCAGATTTAAGTCCATCCCCTTGACGGTAGCTGGAAAAGTACAACACAGAAAGGCAATTGTCCAGAAAGAATAACATCAAACATTAATCTCTTTATAACAGGGAGACTCTCATCTTTTCAATAAAATAGAATTTTGTAAGCATCTAGATATTTGAGTGCTCACTATGCACCAGACGATGTACTGGGGGTGATAGGAAATAGCACGGGATGCTCTCTACTCTGTGGCAGACACCACAATAGTATTCCATGTAGGCAACCTCAGAAAACCTGCATGTAGGCATTCAAATGCCCGTTTCATGCTATCTACACCTGTGGAAGGCAGTCTGCAAGATAGTCCCTGAGTATCCCTATCTCTTTGTATCCATGCCCTCATATCGTCCCTCCCCTTAAACATGCATTGCACTTACTGACTCACTTCTAAGGGATGAACAGAATAGAGCACGACTGATAGAACATCCCTCTCAAAAGCCAAGTGAAAAAGACCTAATCTCTCCCTCCCCATCTCCCTTGTTTACTCTAAGGTGAGACAGTTACCATGTTGTAAGCTGCCCGATAGAGAAGCCCAGGTATTGAGGAACTGATGTCTCCAGCCCATAGTCACCAAGGACTTAAGGCCTACCAACAACCATAGGAATGAACTTGGAAGCGGCACCCTCCCAATGAGCCTTGGGATGACTGAAGCCCTGGCTGTCACCTCGACTGTAGCCTTATGAGGGACCCTGAGCCAGAGGCACCCGTCTGTCAGTCCTGGATTCTCGACTCACAGAAGTGGTGTAATATGCATTCTTACTGTTGGAATCTGCTAAGTTTTAGAGTAAATTGTTTTGCACCAATAGGTAATATAATACCACTTCTTCCTCCGTAGTCAGATCTAAGAAGCAATCCCATGAAGGAGGGGGAATCAAGAGGAATTGAAAGCTTAGTGATTGATGGATTAGGCAATGGTACCACCAGCACTTCACTCCTCCAGAGGCTGCCCTTCTCCCCAAAAGCAAGACTCTAACCCATGAGGGTGGCTTTCACCAGAAAGCTGTAACAGCTGCAGAAGCATAAGAAGCAGGGCCCAGCACACCGAGTCTTACATACAGATCATGTCTCAACTCAGTCTGGAAAAGGGCCAGTTGCTTTCCATTTCCATCATAAATCAATTAATGCCTGGGAAGGATGTCTACCTCATTTCCCTCCCCCCCCCCTTCCCTTCCCTGCCTTCCCCTCCACCATACACAATGAGGCCCAAGAAGTGCTCTTTGTAAAACTACCTGAAGTCATCTAGATATTAGCCAAAAGGCCAAGAAGTGATTAAGAAGAAAAAAAAATCCCGAAATAAATGTTATTGCCCCCGTTCTCTTTGCAAGCAAATCTAGATGGAATGTAATCAAACAGCGTGCATTTGGCATGAACTTCTGTTTGAGCATTGCAGGAAGAAAAATGAAAAATATGTTTTGGCAGGGAGTTAGGCAGAAAGGAGGACTTAATTAAAGTTCTGAACCATACACCATTGGAACCAATTAATAATCATCAAGGAATCAGAAAAGGGAGGACAATACTAAAAATACTTTGCCAAGTCACAATCTTAGGTGAGGGAGAAGGAATCCCAACCACATTCTTTTGAACCAGTAAATTAGTAAGTAGCACTTATCATATATCCTTCTAGCTAAAATTTACTCATTATCTGTGGCCCACTGCCATGAAAAAATTCATGGTCTCACTGGGAAATCAACACATGTAAACCATAAATACACACACTAAAAACGCAACAATAACACAAACTCTAAACATAAAAGGCTTTTTTTAACACAGAGAAGAAAAAAAAAATGCAAACTCTAGCCAGGGATTGACTGCTTTGGAGTTCCTCAACCCCCATTACGAGCCCACATGTAGTTTCCACAGCCTCTCTTCATTTCATTCTGTAAAAATCTGGTCATCAATTGAAATGCATGTACTTTGTAGGTGGAGAACCTAAGTCAAAGGGTAGGAAATGAAGTGCATAGAGATCACACAGCACAGGTGTCTGGGTGGCTCAGTCCTTAAGTGGCTGCCTTTGGCTCAGGTCATGACCCCATGGTCCTGGGATCCCCGAATCTGGCTCTTTGCTCGGTGAGAAGCCTACTTCTCCCTCTCCCGCTCCCCCTGCTTGTGTTCCTTCTCTCTCTGTGTCACTCTCTGTCAAATAAATAAGTAAAATATTTTAAAAATAAAATAAAATTTAAAAACAAATAAACAAATAAAAAAATCACACAGTCCATTAAGAGAGTTGAAGCTGTGATGCTATTGGACTTTCAATTTTCTCTACCACAAAATCCATCACAATATAGTTGCAGCAACTTAAGAAATACAAAAATAAAATACAACACAATAAAAATAGGTTTGTTGAGGTAGAAAGAAACTCGCCTATCTCTTCAATGGTTCTGCACATTTGAGTCAAGTGATCAAATGGCAGAGGCTGGAATGTGCCCAAGGAAGACCCCATTTCATCTTGGCTGTGTCAGCCCAAGTAGAAATCAATGCAGAGTTTTCTGTCGCCTGTTTATTTTATTTCCAATTGAGTAAAACAAGTGGCTTATCTCCTTCACAGATCAGTATGTGAGATATGCTTCAGATATGTTTGCCTGTTAGACTCATCAACACAACAAGATATGCCAGTAGCAGTGGGAGAAGAGCTGCTTTGGTTCATGGATTACAGACTGCAACATCCATCAGCATAAACACTAACAGCTCCAAACCACTGTCCTTGGAACCTGGCCTAATGCTATGAAGGGCTGTGGCAAAGGAAGATTAAAATTCCCAAGGTTTGCTCAGGTTCTCTTCCATAACAAGAAGTAGCCGAACATAGCCGACTGGACCTGGTAGGCAAATGAGAAGCCTCCTTCTTGACTGAGGTGGGGGACCTTAAATACTTTATATATGACCTTAAATACTTTATATATATTGATACAGCCATTGGTTTCTAGTTCTTGGCATTCAGGATGACTGCCAACTTTGGACCAGGTGCATCGGTCAAATCTTAACTATTTAATTTCACATATTTCTCACCAGAATCAATTTTGTAATTTGTTAGAAAAAAAATTTACATGCTAAACTAATTGAAAGTACATTATCACTTGGAGATTATCTATCTATCTATCTATCTATCTATCTATATATTTTGACAGACAGAGATCACAAGTAATCAGAGAGTCAGGCAGGCAGAGGGGGGAGAAGCAGGCTTCCTACTGAGCAGAGAGCCTGATGTGGGACTCGATCCCAGAACCCTGGGATCATGACCTGAGCCAAAGGCAGAGGCTTTAACCCACTGAGCCTCCCAGGTGCCCCAACTTGGGTAATTATAATTCCCCTCTGAAATCAGGTAAATGTTTGTATTTCTATTTTATACACAAGAAGACAACTCCAATAAAGCTTAAATTGAGTGTGTAAGATTGCCTAATTATTCAGTAAAAAATAAGAATGAATTCATGTGTCCTTTGCTTCCCTCCAATGTGTTGATTTATTTAGTTAACTCCTTACTGCATACATATTATATGAAAGGCAATGTGCAAGTGATACAGGTTATCCACTAAGCTTATTTTATTTACCAAAAACTTATGTAGCATTCACTTTTTACCAGATGCTTTTCTAAGTACTTTACAGAAATTAACTCATTTAATCCCCCTAACAATCCTCCTATGACGTACATACTGATACACAGAGAGGTTAAATAACTTGTTCAAGGCCACACAGCAAGTAAGTAGCAGAGATGGAATTTGAACACAAGCAGCCTAGCTTGAGAAAATGTTCTTTTAAATTTAAGCGTACTATCTTAAAAAAAAAAAAAAGAGAGAGAGAGAGAGAGAGACTGATATTTGATGGGACCAAGAGAGTGAGTCAGTATTAATAGCAATTGTGCAAAAGGAAGGAATGGGATGGAGACAGAATCCTTCAATTCATCTTTAGCTTTGTTTTTTAAGAAAGGTTGTTAGTAGTTGTAAAGGAAAGGGACTCAGAAGAAAAGGCTACAGTTAACACTCTTTGTATTGCAAAGAGTTTCCAGTATCTTTAAGGACCTGAGTCATGGAACATTGGTTCTGGTAACTTCTATCACACAGATTAAGTAGGACTTCCATTTCAGCACGAATTTAATTCACACCCAGCAGCAGGAAAATGCTGATTTAATCTGCAATTTTCTTATATTGTCCAATGCATCGTCTATAAGAATAAATGCCAATTTCTCTCTAAGATATACATCTAGAGCAGGTTCCTATGGGAAATAGTTAAAAGCAGGTCAATATTCTCTTTACATTCTGAAATTTATCTGTAGAATAAATATTTGGGATCCCTAAAATTGTTTCTGCAGTCCAGACTATCTCCACAAGAAAAGGGGGTATTTGTTGATTACAAGTGACTTCCAAATTAGAAAACAGCACACAGACTCATAGTGGGATGTCAACACACAATGATTACACTAAGACAAAAACAAAAAACCAAACAAACAAGGGAGAGAGGAGATGGGGAAGCAGAGTACAAGAGATGGTTATCATGCCATAGTGTCATTAAATATCACGAGAAACGATCTTCAATCCAGCAATAATTATAGGAGCATTTGACAGTCCCTTAAAGTTACTAAGTATTTGCAAATACATCATCTCACTTGGTTCTCACAACTGCCCTATGAAATAAGCTTAATTATCAGGTAGGTCAGACTGGTTGACATAGTCAAGATTATAAGTGATTTTGCATTAAAAAGATTTATTTCTATATTTTCAAACCATATCAATTGCATTCTTTCCATTATACTAATTGATTGTTACTATTTTTTTATTACAGCAAAAACCACTCAACTTTTAGTCAAGTCAGAGATTTGAGACTTGTCCAATGATGAAAGAAAGAGAGGAGACAGAGAAAGAGAGAAAGAAAGGAAGGAAGGAAGACAGATCAGTATCTATAGTCAGCACCACCCATTCAGCAGCCAAAATCTGGAAAGTCTTAGAGAAGATCAGAACACCACTGATCCCTATCTTAGGAAGAGTATAAATGCAGGGGACACCTGGGTGGCTCAGTTAGTTAAGCAACTGCTTTTGGCTCAGGCCATGATCCCAAGGCTCTGGGATGAGTCCTGCATCAGGCTCCTTGCTCAGAAGGGAGCCTGCTTCTCCCCCTGTCTGCTGCTCCCCCTGTTTATGGTCTCTCTCTGACAAAAAAATAAAATCTTTATTTTTTTTAAAGAGTATAAATGCAAGCTTTCTAGGTTATTCTTCAATAGAATCTTTAGGACTGGCAATCTCTCCAGAATGGCTATAGAAGTATATATTGATGATGTTGTGATCGATGTTGACCAACTTCACATTCATTCTTAACATGCAATAGGAGAAACATGTGACCCCCAAATAGCCTGTATTGGGTCTACATAGTTGTTAAAAAAAAAAAAAAATCAGAAACTGCCAGTCACTCAAGAATTGTACTAACCCAATTCCCAAACACTTATTAAAGTATATCTCAAATGAATGATAATCATGGGTCCTGTCAAAATCTTCTGAATCCAGAAAGGAAGTCTATTATCTATCTACCCTCCAATCATCCATTCATAAACTCGTCTATCTATCCAACCATCCCTCCATCCGTCTATCCCAAGTTGCTTCCCCTGTTAATTCAACAGGTAGGGCAACTGCTGATGAAGATACAGGTTAAAAAAAAAACAAAACAAAGAAACAAACAAAACTTCTGGATTTTCAAAATGTTGTTCTGCACTAAATGGGAACAGTGTTGAGCTTCAGTGTTGAATAGCATAGCTGAAAACCCACCAGAAACATACTCAAAGATGTTTGACAGGATTTTTCAGAAGCCCACTCCCGAGATTTTCAAGTCTTTTCAAAGAAAATAAAGAAGCCACAGAGCTAATCAATCAGCTTTGTATGTTAATGAGCAAGAAGAATTTGACACTAATTGTTCCAAAGCAATAGAATTCATCCCTATACACAGCCCTAAAACTACTGAGCTATCATTAAACTGAGCCCACCCTATGTTTTCACCAAGTCCCAGAGCCTCCCCAGTGTGTCCCCACACCTTCAGGAAGGATGCTGAAAGCAAATATTTGCAAATCAACGGGATTCATTTTTTCCAGGACAGGTCCTAAATTCTTCCATAATAAATACATTTATGCTAAAAACGACGATGATTTCTCTTATTAGGAAGATTCCTTTAAAACTGATTTGGCTTTCCATAAGAGACTCTTAATCTCAGGAAACAAAATGAGGGTTGCTGGGGGGTGGCGGGGGTGGGATGGGGTAACTGCGTGATGGACATTGGGGAGGGTATGTGCAATGGTGAGCACTGTGAACTGTGTAAGACTGATGATTCACAGACCTGGACCCCTGAAACAATAATACATTATATGTCAGTAAAAAACAGATAAACAAAACTGGTTTGGCTTTGTTGCTCTTTTCTTTTTTGCTCCCCCTTCAAGGTTTAGTTAACTTATTTCCATTGTCAGAAAGCAGGAAGGAAAAAAAAAAAAAGAGGGAGAAGGGTATTCAGGTGTGGAATATAGTAATAGCAAGGAAAAGGTAACATTTAAAATTTCAACTATCTTAATTATCCACACTTATCTCTAAAAGGGAAAATAATAAAGAAACACACAGAAGGAGAGAAATGTGGCAGCAGGTGGTTAAGGAAACTCGGTGTATGGCTGGAGTATTGCCCAAAGTTTCCCCAAAGGCTTAAAGGATCTTTCTTTCTTTCTTTCCTTCTTTCCTTCTTTCCTTCTTTCCTTCTTTCTTTCTTTCTTTCTTTCTTTCTTTCTTTCTTTCTTTCTTTCTTTCTTTCTTCTTTAAGATTTTATTTATTTGACAGACAGAGATCATAAGCACACAGAGAGGCAGGCAGAGACAGAGTGGGGAAGCAGGCTCCGCAGAGCAGAGAGCAAGCAGGATCCTGGGATCATGATCTCAGCTAAAGGCAGAGGCTTTAACCCACTGAGCCACCCAGGTGTCCCTAAAGGATCTTTCATTATGCAAAACTACACAACATCAGGGAGCCTGCCTCGGTTCTGTTCACACACACACACACACACACACACACACACACACGGCTCAGAAGGGGTGGCTGTGGTGCCACATTGTTGAGAAGGCTCCTCAATAGTTCATTTCCTGTCCGCTCCCCCTTCCTTTCTGAGGACTGAAGAGAAACCCCACCCCTGTATCCTTCTAGGATAGATTCTGAAGATCAGCGTTTCGGAATAGGATCACACGGAGTTGTGTTTGTCTTATTGTCAAGGGCATTATAGAAACTGACAGTCAAATTACCAATTTATGGGACGCCTGGTGTTACCCAGAACAAACACAGGAGGTTTGTGTACAATGCGATGGCCAATTAGAGGCTCATCACATTCTCCCTAATTTGGTGTGACAGTGGTTTGCCAAATGAATGAAATCCAGCACATACAAAACACTGAGTCTAGAGCAAAGAAAAGAGATAGAGATGGAAGGAAACGTATAGAAGAAAGTAAGTGACTGTCACATCCTGCTTGTTCTGAACAGCTCTCTTATAAGTTATCATATTGCTGTTCTCTTTCATATTGCTTTCATCTATGACAATTCCAAACACAGGCCTAGAACAGATCCTGAGGATACATGTCCTAGGATCATTATCTGATCCTCTAAGACTGCTATAAATCCATCACATTCTCCAGGTTGTCAGTAAAATGCCCTCTTATTTGCACATTATGATAACAAATTTTTAAATGATCATAATGTGTCATAATTTCATCTCCAGGCGTGGATACTGGAACCCAGATGCTCTCAGGGAAAGTTCCTAGATGTTTTAATGGCCACAGAATGAACATCTAAAAAGTGACAAGGGCACAGCTTTATATTTCATGAGAAATGTCAACTTCCCAAATTCCAATCCCCTTTCTCTGCCTTAGATCTCTTTGAAGGATTTAGCACCATCTAATAAACTATATAAGTAACTTACTTGCTCTGTTAACCCCTCCTTGCCTTCCCTCAGAAGGAAAATTACACAAGGATAGGGAAATTCTGTCCATTTTGTCCAGCTCAGCAAATGCTTAATTAACAATTAATTAATAGCTGTCTTCACCACACAACTGGGTGAGGGCTTAGAACTGAAATCACAGTGCTAAATTAATTTGGACAAAGGGAGAAGGTAGGGAGAGAGACAGTGAGGGGAGAGGAAGGCGAGGCAAACAGGTCCGTGATAGAAAAGGGCGGGTCAGGCGTACAAACTGCGCTTAGATTTCCAGTGCTTGCCCTACATTTCCCTTGACTGTTTCCTTGATGGCTGTCTTTCCATAGCCTTAGCACTTTCACTTTTAGCCAACAGTCCTAGCAGAAGGATTCCTGTACCCCGGAGGGAAATTCAGTATACGCTTCTATTCATCTTCCCTTTATCAGTGGGAACCACATCACATAAAATTATGCCATTTTAGAGTCTCTAGAATCCAACGCAGTAACTCTCCTGCTAGTGTGAACATGTTAATCAATCAATTTAAAGACATTGGGAATCCATACCGCCTAGGGCTGTTCCTACCGTCTTCTCCCCTGCCCATTCCCTGAAACCTCCTACAGACGCAAATAGTATAACTGAGAATCCAGATGTAAATAGGCAACATCTAATCATTTTTCATTAGAGTATATTTATTTGGACTTACATTCCCCCTGCACATGTATTCACCGAATATTATTAAACTACATATTTATTGGGTCATGTCATTTTTGCCTCTCTGAGTTTCATTTTAAATGACTCAACAACTAGAACACAAATAAAACAAATACACAAAATAAAACATCTGGTACCCCCAGGAAATTAAATGTTAAAATACTATGTTAATTCAACCAACAAGTGGGGACTTTAAATGTGGAGAAGTTGAGAAAAATCAAATTTATGCTTCCCACTGTCCTCATAACAGCTAGGCTGCATATGTACATGTTATTAAGACATAAATATAAGGCAGCAGGCATAGTCTAGAGAATTAAGTAGGCAACTTGGAAATCAGTGCTGCCTTTGACTCGACATGTGGCCATAATCAAATGGTATCAACACCAAGGGTCTCAATCCTTCTCTTTCCCCCACAATTTCTTTCTTTTTTTTTTTTTTTTAAGTAACATATTTACCTAAGCAGTTGTGGATGTTGTAAACTCTTTGGTCCAACAGATTTACAGTTAAAGTATATTTTTATCTTATGATAAAATCATTTCCTGTGTGGTTAAAGGAAATTTATCCTTTAAAATGGGTCCATAATCAAAAAACCTGCTTCTAGGAGTAAAACAAAAGAACTAAGGATGAATGAGAGGTAATCTCTTAAACCTTGCTTCCAGAAACCCAGGGACATTTTTCCAAATCTCTGTTCTCCTTGAGTTCTTTAAGAAAAAATAAGATGTCTACAGAGGATAAGGGCTTCTAGAGGGTCTGGATCACATCTGAATGGCTTCTAATCCTTCAGTATGTTCACAGCCTCATGTCTGTTCTCCTATATTGCTTCTCCATACTTCGGCCTACTTTGAACAAGAAAGAGAATTACTATCTGTAAGAAATGTTTTTGTCGCTTCAAGTTATGGGCTGAATTGGGTCCCCTCAAAATTCATACATTGATGTTCTAAGACCCAGTAATTCAGAGTGTGACCTAATTTGGAGTCAGTCTGTATGGAGGTAAGTAAGTGAAAATGAGACCATTAGTCTAGGTCCTAATCCAGTAGGACTGGTGTCCTTATAAGAAGAAGAAACTGGGACACAGCACACACACAGGGAGAACACCATAGGAATATTAAAGTGAAGGTCAGGGTGATGGGTCTATAAATGAGAGAATGTCAAGGATTACCAGCAAGCCACCAGAGGAGAAGAGCCTATGGAGTAGATTCTTCCTCAGGGTCCTCAGAAGGATACAACTCTGATGATACCTTGATATCTAACTTCCAGCTTCTAGGACAATACATTTCTTTTGTCAAAGCCACCCAGTCTGTGGTCCTTAGACACAGCAGCTCTTGCAAGCTAATAAACTTTACCTTGACTGATAGCATCCCTTGACTATTAATAAAAATCCAAAGTCTCTAGCCTAGACTAAATGGTCTCCATATCTGGATTTATTTCATCTTCTGTATGAGACAACTCTTATGAGTACCTCCTAAATTCTAGCAACTTTGACCTTCCCCAGTCTATTCCATACCCTTATGAAAATTAGTGCCATTGCATATGTCATTGTTCCACGTGACCCTTTCCTATCTGGAACTGGTGCAATCTTACCCATCTTTCAGGATCTAAATCAAAAGTCATTCCTTTGCAGGATATCCAGTCTATCAGGAACTGAGACATCAAAAACAATGTTGAAAGAAAGAAGCTAGATGTGGAACAGGGCAAATAGCATTGTACTATGTAAGTTGAAAAAATTATATAAAATGGTATATGCTGAGTTTTCCCTAGATATATATAGATGTATTAAACACATATTTCTTTAAAGACTTAGCTATCTGTTTGAAAGAGAGAGAGAGAGAGAAGCAGGCAGAGGGGCAGAGGGAGAGGGAGACAGAATCCTCAAGCAGACTCCCTGCTAAGCATGGAGCCCCATGTAGGGATTAATCCCAGGACCCTGAGATCATGACCTGAGCAGAAATCAAGAGCCAGACACCTAACCAACGGAGCCACCCAGGTGCCTCTAGATGCACTTTTTTTTTTTTTAATTACAAGTATCCACACTGTGATAGTTAATTTCATGTGTCAACTACGCTGCATTACGGATGCCCAGATAGTTGGTTAATCCAACTCTAGATTTCAGCTCAGGTCACGATCTCAGGGTCCTGAGATCTTGGCTCCCCATGCTCAGAGGGGGAGTCTGCCTGAGTTTCTCTTTCTCTGCCCCTCCCCCACTCATGCAAACATGCATGCGCACGCTCTCTCTCTCTCTCAAATAAATAAATAAACCTTAAGAAAAACTATCCTCTTCATGTCTGTGAATTTTCTTTAAAATTTAAAAAAAGAGGCACCTGAGTAGCTCAGTGGGTTAAAGCCTCTGCCTTCGGCTTGGGTCATGATCCCGGGGTCCTGGGATAGAGCCCCACATCGGGCTCTCTGCTCAGCAGGGAGGCTGCTTCCTCCTCTCTCTCTGCCTGCCTTTCTGCTTAATTGTGATCTCTGTTTGTCAAATAAATAAATACAATCTTTAGAAAAAAATTAAATTAAATTAAAAAGAAAAAAAGAAAGAGGGGCGCCTGGGTGGCTCAGTGGTTAAAGCCTCTGCCTTCGGCTCAGGTCATGATCTCAGGGTCCTGGGATCGAGTCCCGCATCGGGCTCTCTGCTCAGCAGGGAGCCTGCCTCCTCCTCCTCTCTCTCTCTCTGCCTGCCTCTCTGCCTACTTGTGATCTGTCTGTCAAATAAATTAAAAAAAAAATCTTAAAAAAAAAAAAAAAAAAGAAAGATGTAGGCTAGTAAGTCCTGTCCCTAAAGCCAGAAGGAGATGGGGGGGCGGGGAGAAAACAAAACAAAACAAAGATGTTTGGTGTTAAAAATCAAGACAACAATCCCCAAATGAAGCCATTTACCCTAAAACCCGTATCACCAAACTGAACTTAATTCGAGCTTCATCTCTCCTAGACATGGAATCCTGCCTGAATCAGTCAATCAGGAATCGCCTGCTCAGCACTAGTTAGGTAATCTGCCTAACAGACCCCTGCCATTCCCTAAAGGGAAGCAACCTTGCCCTAAACAACCTGCTTTTTCGACTAGTATACCTTCCTTGCTCCTGTTACCTCCTGGCTATAAAAGTCTTTCATTTTGTATGGCTCCTCTGAGCTTCTTTCTATCAGCTAGATTGGATGCTGCACAATTCAAATTGATTTTTGCTCCAATAAACTCTTAAAATGTTTAATATGCCTCAGCTTATCTTTTCATGTTATGACGCCAGCTGGAGACCAACAAATAACTTTGGGGATTTGATCGGCTGAAGACCCCCTCTCCTCTATGTCCCCACGGATCTCCATTGTGAGTACTCCCTTGAGACCGTTCTTGGCAGGATAAATGGAACCTATTTCATCCCTAGAAAGACTATAGTGACTCCCTGAATTCCTGTATCTCTTACAGTTGATTAGCAGTATTGAAAAGAAACTCTGTGCCCTCTTAACCATGATTTTGATGAAGGTTTTACTTCTACCTCCCTGCAGGGATTGTGGCATTTGGCGCTGCTATGGAAGAAGCCATCAACTGGAAAAGAGGAGATCTAGGTTCTCCCTCATGCTTATGACACTATCTGTCCAGGTGACCCCGTAATTCTCTCCCAGATGAAAACCACCAGTGACCATGAGAAACGAAGCAGCTTAGTGTGTCTCATAAGCTTTTGTAAACACAAGCAATTTACCTTTTAGTTCATCAGGAATTCACCTGTTCTTCACTTTTTATGAATGATCAGAAGAAAATAGCATGATGTAGACCTCTTCGCACACCTAGGTTTTTATGACCATGTGGATAGACAACAAGGAACCATGGATATTGGCCAAGGTACAAAAAAGATAGGAACATCTACATTCTGAGAAATGGGTTTAAGTGAAAAAAAAATTTAGCAATACATTTCCTACATCCATATGCTCCTTTTTATTTTTTATTTATTTTTAAAAGATTTTATTTATTTATTTGAGAGAGAGAGAGAGAGCGAAAGCACAGAGAGTGAGAGGGAGAAGCAGACTCCCTACTGAGCAGAGAGTCCAATGCAGAGGCTCAATCCCAAGACCCTGAGATCATGACCTGAGCCAAAGGTAGATGCTTAACCCACTAAGCCACTCAGGCAACCCTATATCCACATTTTTAAAGTCGATATACAGAGAGGACCTACTATTCCAATATGCTAAACTGTTTGATTTGTCACTTTAATGGTAAGATTTTAGGAATCCCTCTATCTTGAACATACACACACAGGTTGTGAAAACCTAAAGCAGTATATTGTTCTTGATTTTTCCTCTTCCCATCAGCTTGTATTCAAAGATGGCACAATCATGTTTGTGACACATCACTTTGTCACCATGGAAATGCTTGTAATGATGTGGCAAAATATCTTTCAAATAATATTTCCTATGGGTTCTGAACTGCAAGTAGAAAGCTTTGTTAATATAAAAGGCAGAATACCAGTCAATTCATTGTTTGCCTAACCTTCTTACCTTTAAAGGATAACTGCATTTGGGCACCTTTCCTTTCTAAAATGTGTAAATTCTCAACAAAAGAATTCAGTGTTTGGAAGCTGGGAGTTTAATTTGCCATTCAAACCAGAATCTATTCAATAGAAACAAAACCAAATGCAAATACACATCCTTAGCAGAAATCACCAAGAGCGTGCTTCCTCATTTATCACAAAATATAAAGATAAACTCTTAAAAATTTACCTAAATTACCAAGTAGTCCTCCCCCTTTTCTCAAAATGTGTACCATACAAATTTTTGCCTTTAAGGAAGTAATTTCAGGTTGTTCACCTTAGAATTATGGCTGCTAATCACTATTATGGTAAAACCAATTTTCCCTGCAAGAATTCACAAAACCCAGAGACTCTGGGCTTTTGTTTTGTGTTTTATATTTTTCTCTTGCACAGGAAAAAAAAAAAAAATGAATAGAGACAGAGAAATAAAATAGAAGAGGATTACAAACCCTTTGATTACTCTAATTACACCTAAAAGGAAACTAAGACCCCTTTCTTAGTACCAGAGGTATGAATAATTAACGGGAAAGGAAGGAAGACAGAAAAGCCATAAACCATCGTCAGCTGATCTGCAGAGCTGCCAGAGAAATATGTTGTGCCCTGAAAAAAGTTACTCGTTCCTACAATTTTTCTCCTACCCATGAAAAGCAAACTTCCTCCCCTTTTCTTTGCCCCTGGTCTTCTAACTCACGGTGGACTCGCTTTTCAAATGTATTAATATCATTCTAGGGGGCCTGAGTCAGTAAGGAAGAAATTCCCGGAAACTTGGTCATTGTGCTGTATTCGGGGAAAGAGCGAATTGTTGAGTGTTCACAGTCTTAAGGGCAATCACAGAGAAAACTGGAGCTCTGTAAATGTTTTAATTACCATTCCCCTCACTGAATTGAACCCACGGAGCATAATGAAAGAAAGAAAGAATGTAGGTGTGGAGGGAGGAACAAGCATGGAAAAGGATTTGGCAGGAGATTTGAGCATGGCCCCTGCAGGAACCAGCTGCTTGCTGCTCCAAGCAATGAAAATCTTTCCATGTAATTAATTCTAGCCATCAAAAGCCTGCCTTGTTTTTCCAGGTAATGGGGAAGCACTGCTCCTGACCACAGGATCCCTCAAAGATACCAAGCAGCCAGCGTCTGAATCAAGCAATTTAAAAATTATGGACGTTTTGCTAAATAAATGAGCATGTTTCAGCAGTGACAAACAGGATTTCCAAAGGGCTCTCTACGTATTTATTTGCTTGTGTGCCTAACCTCAGGACAGAGAATGCTCAGCGAGTGGAGCTGGGGTCTCTGGGTGAGGTGTGATAGATTAGCCAGGGTAGACTGAAACAGCAGCCATTACTCTTCCCGCCCACTCTGGCACCAGGCACGCTGTGCAGGGACCTGCATGGTTGGGGGGAGGGGAGGACCTGGCACGGGGAGAGGCACTCCTCATCCTTCTCTGAAGGTGACAGGGTGAATTGAGACAAGGATACACCAACAACTTATGTATAACCCAGTTTGGTTAGCCAAGAGAAACAGGAGCGATTCTTGACGACACAGATCACACTCATCATGGGCAGAAAGTAGACTGGGACAGCATGTGCAATGGCAGATCATTCCTCAGAAGCTATCATCCCTGCATAGCTTGAACAAAATCAAACTCCCAAACATGGGCCCCTTGTAACTCTCACCTTGAGCCTTGCTCCCCTGGTCTCTAGACATGCTGGCTTCCTCTGTGCTGCAGGCTTATCAAACCCCTTCCCTGTACAACCCAGGCTCTTCCCTATTCCACTCTATGCATCCTTTAGCTCTCTGCTTCTAGTCACTTCCTCTGACAAACTCTTCCAGACCTTCCTAATCCCATCAAATCTCTCAGTCCAACCGAGCAGCACCAAGTTTGGCTACTTTGTGGCCCTCATCACGGCTGCAAATGTACTTTTCATTTGTAAGAGTGGAATGTACACTCCCCGTGAACAAAAACAAATCTCTCTTTATACACAGCTGTGCCCTGAATGCTGAGCATATAAGAGGAGCTTAATACATTCCTATGAATGAATAAATAAATCAGGGAGCTCCCCCAGGTTGCAGACCACTCCTAATTTTTTTGGTTTCTGAAAGGAGAGTCAGCTGTACACGTAGGCCACTGAGTAGATGTTTTTATTTCCCATCATGAACTATTATGACCCTATGGTAGACACCTATCAGCAAGACCAGAGGATATCACACAGCACCTCATGGGGTGACTGATGTACAGTGGGCACCAACTCTATCCCTGGTCCTTCAAGATGGAACAGCTGTGGTCTCTTCCCATAATGTAGCCGAGGAGTTAGAGCAGTAGCTATAATAAAACCCACTTCTAGAGATATCAGAAAGGTATAGGAGGAAGGAGACGGAAGGGGGTGGGAGGAGGAAATTTCTCTCTGTTACAAATCCGAAAGACAGATTCCATTACCCTACTATTACAGAAGCCTGAGGTAGATAAGGAAGTCAAGCAACTTACCCTCATAAACTTAATATGATGTTGAGCTAGAACTCAAGAATGGGTTTTTCAAATTCCCCAAACCAAATTTTTCCATCACATGACCTTGGCTCCTTTTGATGGTAAGATTTCCCTATCACTTGACACTGCAAAGAAACAAAAGGTTTTGCTACACATATGAAGTAAGAGAGTCACTTGACCATTCACAAGTCATCGGAATAGAAATTGAAAAAGGAAACTGGCATCCCAAAATGTGGTTAATTTCCACATACAATCAATAGCAGGTACCATGGGACAGGGACCACACTGAGCTGGAGATGGTGACATAGAAAACACAGTAAGACACACTCAGGTAGAGATGGACCATCAGAGAGGGAAGCCTAAGGACAATGAAATCAAAGTTCCTCCAGACAGCTCATGATGTTGAATTTCTTATTTCCAACTCGAGGCTATCTGGCTCTTCCTTGAGATCCCACTGAAGACTGCCTCCTCCAAGAGGACTTGTATGGGACTCGGATGTACCTCAGAAGAACATCAAGAAGCACTAAAGCCCTGGCAGGGATTCAAACCCTCTGGTTCCACAGAGTCTGGAGCATATTTCAAATGTGTTGCTTAGTGCATTTAGCTGTTTCAACAGCAAGGTAGCCGGTCCCCAGGGTGAAATCTGTGGATTCACTGAAAAAATAACCCCTGTTTGACCTCTAGCTTTCCCGAACCCTGCAAGCCAAGGCCAGAGGCATGAAATGTAGGTTTCCTTGTACTTTTACAGAAACTGGAAAGCACACAAGAGTGCTGTCCAACTGCAGCGATGAGATTCAGAATGGGAAAGCACCTGGCACTGAAACTCTTCCTCTGTTAATCTCAAATACATGAGGTTAATTGTCCCATTCTTTTGATTCCCCCCCCATCAATATTACTTAATACCAGCAGAAGTCACAAGAACTGGTAAGAATGAAACAAAAGGACAGCTACCTTGTGACATGAGTCAAAAAGACCAAAAATCTAACTATGGGGTGAAGGTCCTTATAGCTGCAATGAAATGAAAACCAATAGGGAGAGACCTTACTTAGAGACCCATTGGGAAGTTGCACAATTATCTACCTAGAGGTTTTGATGTGAATAGGCCTAAGGACAGTCTTCTTATGCCAAGCAATGCCCTCATTGGCTTGATGCACTAAGGATAAGTAGAAGGAATGGAATATACTCCATATATACAAGGAATAAATATATTTATGTGGATTTACATATATATATCATGACAACTATGAAATTATGACAATGGCATAGGAACTAGCTGTGATCACTTACATTTAGAATTAAGGAGTCTTGGAATTAGAAAGAACCTCAGAGGTCAGACAGATTAAAGTTCCACCTAAGGCAAGAGTCTGTCATTTCAGTATCCAAGAAAAATAGTTATCACAGGGACTTTCTCATCAAATCTGACATCTCCTGACTCTTTTCGCTTCCCTCCTAAGCCTGAGTTCCATTGGCCATTTATTCACCTGCCTACTTCTCTGTTGCTTAATATTTTCATCCCTTTAACCTTTTGTTGAGTCTGGCTGGTCATTTCCCAAGGCTGGAACAACCCAAACCCTCCTTTCTCACCTTCCTGTCCCTGGGCGCCCTAATCCTGGTGCAGAAATGCTCACAGCTGTGTTGATCGTTACTACTTAATGGTTTTGAACCTCAGTTTGAACCTCAGCGATCCTTTTATTTGCCCCTATTAAATTCCCTACAGCAGCTGTTCCAAACTTGTTTCTATTTTTTTCCACCCCCACACGTTTCTACTAACCCCTTCCTTCATCTACTTCAGAGAAAATGTGAAGTCATCAGGCATAAGCTCCCTCAATTTTCCTCTCTACTACCTCCAAAGATTCATATTTTTACCTGTCTGAAAGGAGGAAAATTCTCAATTGCTCTAATTCTGAACTATTTTATGCCTCATTCCATACCTTGTTTCATCAATTATCACTCTCCTCATCTCAATATATTGTCAATTCTATCCCATTTAAAAAAAAAAAAAAAGGAAAATCTTTCTTTAACCTTGCTTCATCCTTGGAACATGACTGTGTCCCTCCTTCTCTTTACTACCAAACTCACCAGAAGAGCGGTCTGCCATTATTCCATTCATCGACCTCTGATCACTGCTCAAAGCACAGTAACGTGGGATCCTAACAGCTCTTCTCCTTAGAATGCCCTCTCGGAGGTCATCAGAAGCCTCCACATATTAAGCCCAATGGATTCACCATTTTTCATCTACATAATATGTCAAACTGATCTTTTTTTTCTTGAACCTCTCTTCTTCTTGCTTTTGGTGATACTACTCTTGGCTCCTTCTACAAGTCTACCTCTTTCAAGAGTCGTCCTCACTCATCTGTGTGTTGTTACACAGGATTCCATCTTTGGTCCCTGTTCTCTCAATGGATCTTAAACTGCTTTGTTGTCAGTACCATTTTGGATGCTAGGATACAAAGTGGCGCATTTGTATGGGTTTAACACCACTGACTACAATAAAAGCACTATGCCAGGAAAGCAATGTGTTCTAATGTCTGAAAACATACCCATAGTCATCACATTTTATGCACTTGATTATTCTTTGTAAACAACCAAACTTCACTGGACTCCAAATGGGCATCGTATTTTTATCTCTGTCTCTTGTACCTTGCTTGATATTGTTCTGCATGATCTCCTCAGACATCATTATGGCAGCACGAGTCCTCAGATACAGAAAAAGGAAAGACTGTATACCAAACAAGATTTGGTTACCCACTTGAGAAGAATTGTTAATGTGTGCAGATCAGAGTTCTACACACTTGGGAAAATTTCATTTATAGCTATAGCTTTCACAATCACCTTAGAACATAGAAGGCAATCTGACAATCTTTGGATCATAGTTAAATGAAAGATAAATTGTATAGGGGGATAAAAAGAAAACACTGACTAGAACATAATACAAATATCCAACTTTTTGTTTTCATTTAGAAAGTATGGAGCACTAGACACACAGGGTTAATACTCCTACATAACAGTCTATTAGAGCTAAGCAGTGTCTTTGGAAATATCATCTGCTTTCCAATTTTCTATAGTCCCCACTACTCCTTATTGTCTTATAACTTTTCCACTTCACTTATTTATATTACCTGCCCATCTTCTGTGGACATTTGCTTTGATGATCCTTGCTTATATTGAAAATTCCCCATATATATTTTCTAGCCCCATTTTCTAAGATCCAGATTCATATTTCCAAATATTCCCTGGACAACTCAATAAAGATGTCCTCCAAATACCAAACAAATTTTCTCTCCATCTGACTCCTCAGCTACCATCTCGATTAATAACTCCCCTTGACCCTAAGCAGAATTAATTACCACAGCCTTTTGTTCATATCAATGATATGTATTTCACAGATTTTAATTAGCTATTAATCATTTTCAGGATCTCAGTCTCCTGTGTTTTGTGCATTGTTACCCAGTCTATAGTACATACAAAGCATTTAAAAATATATTCTGAATTCAAATAAAATGTTGGGACACGTTCAGTGGTGGATGGTAAACTTGGACTTTCAATTTTTGGACCACCCTATTGTAATGAGGTTAAAATACATTTTAACCAACATCCTGTTCCCATTAGTCCTTCTACGCCCTCTGTGCAGAAACAGAATAAATTATCTTCCTCCTCCACACAACAACCCTCCAAGTACTTTTTAACTCTATCCCCTCAGACTCTTGTTTCCAGGTGTCTATCTGATCAGAATCTTTTGCATTTGTGCTCTTTTTCCTGTTTCCACTGTCATGACATTAAGACCACCATCATTTCTAACCTGGATTACTGCAAAAGCCTCCCACTGACCCCAAACTTACTCTACGCAGTGGAGTTCAATGAAAACATATCATACCCCTGCTTTAAATGCTCCACTTCTTTATAGCCTTTAAGATAACGTACAAACTCCTTAACATTTCAAGGTCCTACATGATCTGTTCCCTGCTCACATTTCCAGCCTTCCATCTTTACTACTCCCCAATGTGTACAGTATGCTCCAATCATCCTAAGTGGCCTGCAAGTCTCTAAATTTGCCTGCTCTGCCTCTGAGTTCTTACGCATGCTGTCCACTTAGCCTGGAATACACCCAGTGCTGGCCTACTTTTCCTACCTCCAATCTATCTGTCCAGGACCCAGTCACCATTCCTCAGGCTGGCTATGTCTTCCCTTCCGTGTATCCCCACAGCATCCCTTACTTTCTCCTCTTGAGGTAAGAATGTTAATGCATGTACCTTGCTCTGTCTCCCCCAGTTGAGAAGTGCCTTTTGCAGATCTGTCATAGCATGTATGAGAAATATACACAGACTTAATTAAACCATCCTGGATATTTTCCTCTGACCTTTCTTCATTTGCCAACGTCTCCCTGAAAATGCATTATTTGGGTCTTAACACGATATCCCCTATGTGGTAAGGCCTCTGCAGGGTACAATGAGGAACTTATATTACTTGCTCCAATCACACCCAAGCCAAGATGTCTTTAGCTTCAATTTCTTCATCTGTACAGTAGAAGCAATACTGCTTATCTTTAAAGCTGCTCTGAGAACTAAGTAAGAGGATATATATAACAACGGGCCCAATCCTGGCAAACAATAGGTACTCAATGATAGCAACTATTATCATAATGGAGTATAGCATCGCCATGATCCATCTTTCTTGGAATCCTGTAAAAAGTAGTCTTCTTATGAATAGCAGAGATGGTGAAAAGGATCAGAAAGTTCTATTTTGGTGGAAACACAGAGGTCAACGAATGCCTACAGTGCCTTTATGTGTCCTGAAGGAAGAGAAACAGAAGGGGCCCAGAGAAGTCACAGCAGTAAGCAGGGGGTAGTGGAATCCCACATACTAATGGAACATTTGTAATGGCTGCTAGAGACATCTGTAGCTCGCAAGTCACTGCTGTATTTACATTCAACATCCACTTCAGCTAGACCCCATAGCTCACAAAAGGCAATCAAAATAACATCTGCTCCCATTTCCAGCAAAACCTGTGCTTTGTCCTCTACTTCAATACCTACCAGCAGACAGGAGACTCCTTCAGAAAGAGAACATTATTGTTATTTTTGCCCCCCAACCCAAATTGTTGCTATCAGACATCCATGAATAAGGTAATTGAGATAAAAGATTATTAATAAAAAAAAAATCATAGGGTGCCCAAAAGAAAATTTGTAGGTGGCATTAGCCCAACCTCCCGGCGTTCAGAGTAAATTTTTCATGTTACACTAGGAATCTTCAGTTGGTCCTTCCTATTGTGATTTATTCACGGATGTCCCTCAACTCCCAGTGTTTCCAGCAGCATATTCTGACCAGGAACCCCTCCACAGAGGGTGAATCCCCAAAGGGGACAAACTCATGTGAAAAGTTTCTGCTTATGTTAAAAATCCTCCTGCAGGGGATGGAAGCGGCAGGTGCAACGGAGTGGGAAATGGCTCTCAAGGAAGCTCTACAGTCTCACCACACACAGGGCCTTCCAGTCTATCCACAGCCAAGCCGTCCTTCATCTCCTGCCTCTGAGTTCTTACCAGAGCCAGTTCTTACCACCAGCCACCAACTCTTTGCACCCTGACAGCAAGAGTGACCTTTTTTTTTTCTCTCTTATCTCAAGTGAATTAGGTAACTTCTTTTGTTCAAAATATTTCCATGCCTTTACATTCCAGTCTTAGCAGATAAGACCAGGCAATTCCCCACCCCCACCAACACCACACTATTCGAACTTTGCAAGGACCTCCACTGCCACCACAGCTTTCAGCTCCCTGGCCTTGGTGTTGTTCGACTTCTCCAAGCCTCCGAGTCTGTGAGCTTAGCTGCTTCCATTTCAGAGCCACAGGAGGGGTAATTCTCAGGAGAGGGCATCCTTTCCTGTTTCCTTCATCTAGGGATCTCCAGTGGTACCAAAGGAATAGGCCCAACATGATAACATGACTAGTTTTGAATGAATGGATACATTCAATTAAAAAGTTAATGAGTGAAACAGGAAAGGAAAGAAAGAGAATCTTAGTGTTTTTTGAAAAGTAAGACCCCCACCCCTCTCCTTCATTACCTGGTCCTGAAAGGCCAACTTCTGTACATCTCAGTTATGTGAGCACATTCATACACACTTAAAAAAATGAAACTGGGGGTGTAGGATCCCATGTAAGCAGAAAACCCTGTCGATGTAAGTTCTAAACAGGCAACCTCTGATCCACAGTGGGCAGGGAAGGTGAACCACATCATATCTAGTGTGAATTTTGGGACCTTGATTGGAGGACTGGCACTTACTTGGGATAATTACTTACAAAATGATAGTCCAGGAGACAAGACTGTGGGAGAAGAGCACTTTTTGCATCTTAACACTAAGAAAGCCCTGTGCCATCTGGCAGAAAGAAAGCTCCCTACAAGGAGAAATGGAGTTCTTCTCTAACACCGTGGATACAGAGGTTCAGGCTGGGTTTTCTGTCTCAGCCCACAGGACATGGATTTGTGTGGAATGTAGCCCATCACTCCTCATAAGCCAAAAATCAGTCCAGGATCACTACAGCAGGGTATAAGGTTTGTAAGTGAGAATCCACGAATCTCGGGTCTTCTGGAATGCTGGTACTCTAAAAAAAAAATACATAAGTCAGCCTTCATTCTCTGTAGCAATGTGAGCTATGAGCTTCCTAACCCAATGCCAATGAGAGCTTTATCCTAGAAATCATTTCCTCCCTCTACTGAAGGCCTGGATTCCCCAGACACACTTCCTAAGATTTTCAAGTCTCCAGTAAACGCACAGAATTTGCTTTGCAGGAGTGGAATCCAAGTTCTTCCAAATGCCTCTGAGCCACCACGAGGACTGACTTTCAGCACCCCCACAGCAGGGACATATACATGTAGCTACTCCCATCTCTGTTTAAGCCAGGTTTCTGTAAATGTAAAAAGCATGTTCCTCAAAAACAAAATCCCCATACTCTATTTTTGAAGCATTAAAAATTGGCTTAAAAATTGTGACTAAAAAATAAATTTTTTTTAATTAAAAAAAAAATTGTGACTAACCATAAACAAAAAGCCAAAGCAATTTTGGCGTGGGGGGGGAATATGTGTGCGTGCGTGTGTGTGTGTGTGTATATATATTTATATTTTATATTTTTATATAAATATACAATATTTTATATTTCTAATAAAAATATATTTATAAATATATATTATATTTTTATATATAATATTTTCATATATTTATATATTTATATATATGTATATATATATTTTTTTTTTTTTTTCTCTCCAATCACAAGATACCAGTGTAAATGCTGACACAGCTGGCTGGGTGCAAACTTTTTTATCATAGTTGGGAGAGATGGAAGAGCAAGTCCTACACCAAGTTCAAAACCAATCCTCTAGTACTGCTTTGTTTTTGGAACAACTACCCCTCTCTCTTCTTCCAGATGTTGACAGCCCCCTGAGGAGGACACTGCCATCACTCCCAACCCTGCCCCTTCTTTGAGATTCACTGATTTAAACCAAGAAATGTACTGGGTCACACGGACCAGGAAGACCTTGGAAAAAAGCCAGTCCTTTCTAAAACTGGTTTGACGCCAGCTCCATAAAATGAAAGCAGTCTACATCAAATCAGAGAGACTTTCCAGCTCAGAAGTAGTGAAGCATAAATGTTTCCCTGGTGAAATTCTGTTTAGTGCAGACTCTGTTTAGTGTCTCATCAATTAAAGCTGATTGACTAAATGCCATTTTATTACAACGTTCCTGTGGTCCTTCAGGGGAAGCAGCTCCTGGAGCCAGACTCTTGAGTTTCACGCTTTTCCCAACTGTGTGGCCGTGGGCGTGCTCCTTTAACGTTGTACATTCCCGTTTCTTCGTGTGTAACAAGGGGATGACAACAACACTTTCTCGTTGAGTTGGGAAAATTCAAATGAAATAAACCACTTTAAACAGCAACAACTGCTCATTAAATATCAGCTGTTATTCTCCACACTCATCAGTCACTCGGAGGTGTGCTTCATCGATATTTTAGCTCTTTTTCCAAAAGAAACACATCTTCTCCATCCCTTGCCCTACAGAGCAGAAGCAGATCAGAGCACTGTGGCTGCTAGATCCAGCATTCTGCACGCCCATTCTGACTCCACCATTTAAACACTGCTCTGGGCACAGGGATTTTAACCTCCCAGCCTTCCGCTTCCACAACTGTAAAAGGGAGGAGGGGATTATCCATTGTATCACCAATAGTACAGAACTACAGTAGGATATTGTGGGAATTCAATGAATTAACCGCGTAAAACATTTAGAAGAGTACCCGGCATGGAGCGCTTACCCTACAACTGTCAGTCATTGTTAGACTCCCTACAGTGGGAGACGATGTTTTTATTAAATTTATTTAACACTCCATGCCCAAATGAAACAAAGTACTTGAATGTTTCTATTTTGCCAACAGAGGAGAATCAAGGAACTAGGAACTCTCTCATGTAACCTGGAACATAGGAGGGCTGCAGTGGCCATGACTCAGGGCTGGGGGTCAACGAATCTGGGAGAGAACAAGCTCTGCAACCTTGGCTATGTGACTTCAGTGATCTGGGTTTCAATTAAGTTGATAATAAGTGATTCTGCTACAACCCAGCCCTGAAATTCTGTGAATGGATGCATGGATGTGTGTTGTGTATATAAATACCACTTGTCTTGTACACATGCCTATTAGACCCTTGTCCAGTCTAAGTCTGTTTCTTCTCTTTCCTTGTCACTCCTCCCAGTAGACCCATGTGGCAAGTGCAGCGTAGCGCATTCTCTGCGTGTGGACTAGCGTTTTGCTTTCACTTCAGTCACTGTGCTGCCATCAATGTGGCAGACGAATAGGAATCCATCAACTCTTGGTTCAAGCGTTTGTACCAACATCGATTTGATGTGTGACTACAAGAAGATGAGTTTAATTGGTGCCATCACCTCCCTTTTTCACAGGGCATTACCATTTATGATAATGTTAATGAATTAGAGTTTATAATGTGTTTGGAAAAATCTGAATGAAGAGTCCAACTCAAGTGGAAAGGGTTATCAATTCAATTCTACAGGAGATAACCCAGGACAAGGATAGGAAAGGCAAAGAGCAGAAGCCTAGAAAGAAAGGGCACTTGTAAGAGAGTCTCCCTGGAGAGGTTTCACAATGGAATAATTTATCTGGAGAGCAAGGTACAGGCTTTAGACAGATATACATAATTAATTAAGGGGCTCTTTATTTTAATGTTATGATATTCCAATTTCTCTGTTCTCCAGGTGACGGCCAACTGCAGAGCAGAAATTCTAATGGAGGAAAAGAGTATAACAAGTAACTTAGACTCAGAGAGATCCTCCTAGAATCAAGAATAATTCATATATATGGCATAATTCCATAGAGTGAAACATAGGATTTTAAGTATACCAGTGGATACATTTTAACAAATCAATATGCCCATAAACCAACACTCCCATGATGACACAGAACAATTCGACCACCCCAGAAAGCTCTTCCATGTCCCTTCTTGTCAATACCCACCCCTCATACACAATCAGTGTTCTGATTCATAATATAGATTAGTTTCGCCTGTTACTGAACTTTATATAAATGGATTATATAATATGTACTCTTTTGTGTCTTTTTTCTCCAATCTGCTATATTGGTGTTGAGATATATACATGATGCTGCATTTATCCATAGTTCTTTTTTATTTTTTATAAAGATTTTATTTATTTATTTGACAGAGAGAGATCACAAGCAGGCAGAGAGGCAGGCAGAGAGAGAGAGGAGGAAGCAGGCTCCTTGCCAAGTAGAGAGCCCGATGCCGGACTCGATCCCAGGACCCTGAGATCATGACCTGAGCTGAAGGCAGAGGCTTACCCCACTGAACCACCCAGGCGCCCCTCCATAGTTCATTTTTATTAGTAGTAGTATGTCATCATAGGAATACACCGTGTTTTATTTTTCTACTCTCTTATTGATAGGCACTTCTTCTATTTCCAGCTTGAGGCTACTGCAAAGCTATTATGAATGTTTTTACATAAATATTTGTTGTGAATATGTGCCTTCATTGCTCTTGGGTAAACACCTAAAAATGAACTTGCTGAATCCTACTTTAGATTTACATTTAGCTGTATTAGAAATTGCCAAACAGTTTTCCAACATAGTTATACCATTCTACATTCCATTCTGCAATGCATACAAATACCAGTAGTTCCAAAAAATAAAAAATAAAAAATAAAGATAAAATAAAAATTAAAATAAAAAAAGAAAATTTCAGTAGTTCCAAGGTTCACCAAAATTTGGTGCTGTCAATCTTTTTAATTTTAACAATTTTTTTAGTATGAAATGATACCTCATTGTAATTTTAATATACATATCCCTGATTATGAAAGATATGGGCATCTTTTCATATGCCTATTGGCCACGTGCATATATCTAGGGAATGTCTATTAAATCCTTCTCCCCTTTTTCTGTTGAGTGTCTTTTTATTACTGATTCATAGGAGAGCTCTATATGTTCTGAATATAGGTCCTTTTTAGATATATGCCCTGGAAATATTTTCTATCTATAAGTCACCCTTTAACCTTCTTAAGGGTATCTTTTGAAGAACAGAAAATCTTAATTTTGATCAAGTCCCATCTACTGATATTTTCTATTATGCTTATGATGTTATTTCCTCCAAGAAATCATTGCCTACTTCAAAATATTTTGTGCAAAAATATTTTCCTGTGTTTTCTTCTAGAGGCTTTATAATTCTAGCTATTGCATTTAGGTTTACGATCCGTCCCAAATTAATTTTTGTAAGACCATAACTCAAAACTCTTAACTCCTGCCAGGACTGAACTGTTTCAAAGTAGTCTAAGAGAATGACTTCTTAGATTCCATACCACAACTAAAGTACATTGTGGTAGTGGAGTGTGTGCGTGTGTATTTGTGTGTGTGTGTGTGTTTGTGTTTGTGTTTTGCTTTGTTTTGTTTTCAGGGTTTTTTGGAGGGGGAGGAAAGAAGGAGAGTGGAAGTTGCTTTTTTTTTTCTTTCCTTGATACTCTCCACGTATCTTGTTCAAATAAAATTCACGTCATAATATTAGCAACACTCATGATGGCAGGGACCCGTCTTAGCGTTTTACATCTAGTAAATCATGTAATCCTCAAAATCCAGAAAATCGAGGTCTAGCTATCAAAGTAAACATCTTTATGGACACACCATAAAGATGTCGGTAGGCTAAGGTTCAGACCCAGACAGGCTGACTTCAGAGTCCAGAAGTAGTCTCCACCATACATTGATGAATCCTGTCCAAGTCAGTATCAACAAACTGCTTCATGATGGTATAAAAGTTATGGGCCAGCAACTGTGTCAGATATCATGCTGTGCCTTTCTATTTTATTTCACAAAATCTGCAAAAAGACCTGGTAAGCACCTGTTTTCAAGGTTTTATGGAGGAGGCCATGTAGGCCCAGAGAGTGAAGAGCTAGAGCCAGGTCATCCAAGCAACAGTGGACAGTTGAGCCCAGGTTGTCTGGTTCAAATCCTGGGCTGCTTCGGCCAGGAAGCCCTGCATCTCCATAGATTTCAGTCACGACGCATTGGAAGAAGCATGTGGGGAGAAGCTGGACAGAGGAATCAGAGCCAAGTCATTTCTACAACACAAATCATCTCAGCAAACAGATCAAGGGAATGTTTCCCATCTGGAAGCATGTCCTAAGTTCCAATCCTTGATCCACAAGCACACGCACTTTTGCTAATGTTAGCTTATGGGTCTTGCTCATAGAAGGAACTGACCCCTTTCGACCTGCATGTGTGTGGGCAAATCACTGGGCTCTCCCTGCCCCTTGCTGTTTCTACTCAGTGACCTCTTATAAGGACCATGACAGACCCCAGTTGTGGCTCTCAAACTCAAGGCCACAGCTACTGCTGTCCGATCTAGAAAGCAGGGTTTCCAGAAATGCCAAAAGTTGCTACGTAGGTTTTTGTGTTGCAGTGTTGCCTAAACCTGGATTAACAGGTAGGGGCAGATTTCGGCATATGCCCCTGGGGACCTGTTACACTTGGAGCTAAACGACAAAACAACTAGCTCTTCTTTGCAGTGCTGGCTTGAGACTCTGTAAGTACAACAGTGGTCACAGAAGAACCTGGAAGGCCACATGTAAGGAGAATTTTTTTTTTTTTAAATCAAATTAGGGGAAGAAGACTAAACTCCATAATAATGATATGACTCCTGTTCTCAGAGTTCTGGGACACAGAGGAAGTTAGTTTTGCCCCAAAGCCAACTGGGGAGATGATGCCTTGTGCTGTACAGCTGGCAAGTGCTACTCTAAAAGACACAATTCTGGGGTGGGGAGAAGAAAGCTCTGAAACACTCTAGGGATCTCGCTGCTCAAAATGTGCTCCGAAGGACTGGCAGCATCAGCATCCCCTTGGGGGGGGGGGGGCGGGTTGCCAAAGAATGTAGATTCTCCAGCCCTGTCCAGACTAACTCAATCAGAAACTAAACAAGAGCACCCTGCTGCTTCCTATACACTCTCGAGTTTGAGATGCACTAGCCAAGGACATAAAGCAAGAGAGGCAACCAGAAGAGGAAGGGGACATTGGTAAAGGGTGTGTTCCTACTACTTCCCAGGTGTCTCTCATTGGTGTGTCCTTCCAGGTGTGTCATTTCCTTTGTGATTCCCTGAGCATCAGTTAAGCTGGAGGGGCCTGAACGGTGCCACATGGATCACTACAAAAGCCTGCTCCCTGGGGATCTGTGAGCTGATGAGCTCTTCTTAGTTGTGAGATCACTTTGATTTGTCAGGCCACCCCAGAAAGGACAACCACGGGGACCCTTTGCGCTGGGTGGTTTAGGGGAAGCCCTGCCTAGAGGCTCTGAGTCACCGGCAGCCCCTGCAGTCGCCCCTTGCTCGTCATTTTTGTAAGGCATGATTCATGGGGCAAGTGAGGATGCAGGCTTATTCTTTACGGTCCCATCAAGCTGTCGTACCTCCGGCAAACAGGAAGGTGCAGTGCCTGGGATTAGGGTTGGCCTTCTCTGTTTATGACCTGTTCTCGGTCATAAATTTGGAGCGGGAGGGCAGAGTGATTGCCGGTTGTTGGGGAACTGAATGGGGAGAAGGAGGAGGTGAAGGAGGAGGGATGTGGGCAATGCCATGAAAAGCAAACGTGGAGTCGGTGTTCCCTCAAGGTCACTTTGCTCCTGCAGAAAAAAAAAAAAAAAAAAAAAAAAAAAAAACACCACACACACAAAAATGGATTCTCTCATTTTCTATACATCTGTGCCATTATAGACACAGATTTGATAAAGTTCTGGCTGAAAGAAAGCTGTTGGTTTTTTTTTGTTTTTTAAGATGCCATGGTGTTTATGAGACGCCTAGGCAATGAAGCGTAAAATCAAAAGCCACTCTAGGACTTTTCTCATTGGCGCACAGGCTGCAAATCAAGGAGATGATTTGTACTTCATCCGATGGTGGCTCCAGAAGGAAAGAATGGGAAGAAACAGGAACAGTGAGAGGAAGCAGAAAAAGTGAAGGGGCTAATCCAGATGTCCTGGATTTGTCCCAAGAGAGTGGATGAAACCAGAGAACTAATCACATTGTGTGTGTCTGTGTCCCTGGGTGCATGTGTGTTTGCACTTGTGAGTCTGTTTTCTGAGATCCAAAATGTGGGAAGTATGTGGTAAAGAAAAAAATAGACATTGGCTTAATAATAACAATCAACCAATTTTTCAAAACTATGATCGACAATCGTGATAATTAGAGCAAACGTTCATCGAGCACTCAGCATGGGTCAGACAGCGTGCTATCTGCCGGCACTAACGTCTCTCATTCCACCTTCACCACAAGAGGGTAAAATGGTACAACTGTTATTCCCCTCATCTCACAGATGAAGGCAGACTGAGATCTGTAAAGCCACCTGGCCAAGGTCACGTGGCTCGTCCATAGCAAATCTTTTTAACTCAAACTCAGGGGCAGGGACATTGGCTCAAAAAATAAGTGCAGAAACTACCGCCTTCATCAACTTCCTGTTTCACATTTGGGGACACTAAGTCACTCAAAGGTCAAAATGCAATGTTTTCTCAAGAAGAAGAATCAAAGATTTATGTTGGAAGTCTGTCTTTGAAGAAGGCCTAGCTTTGCTGAGCATAACTAGAAGGAAGGAAAAAAAACCACACACACACACACACACAAAAACAGTGGTCTTACTGCAAAGGGCACAAAATTTAAGGCAGTGATTTTCAACCAAGGAACAGTGTGTGCTCTCCTCCCCCACTGCAGGGGACATTTGTTAATGTCTAGAGACATCTCTCATGGTTATGACTGGGGGCATCTAGTGGGTAGCACCCAGGGATGCTGTCAAGCACCCCACAACATCGAGGACAGCCCCACAGTCAAGAATTATCCAGTCCCAGTCCCAACAGTGTTGAAGTTTGAGAAATCTTGTAGCCAAGCCATAATCAGAAAAGATCCTTTACCTGGTCACTTCCAATTTATTTCAGTGAAAATTAAGGTCTCCCAACCACAGACTGCTATGTGATCAGAGACAAAGAAGACTTTTTTTCACTGCCACTTCATAGAATGGAATCCAGCAAGTGAGGCAGCCAGTTCATACTCACAAGGAAGCCCAGCACACAGGGCATGCCTCTGAGGAATGCAGCCATCCATAGCCTTCTGTGGCCTCACAGGACATCATCTTGCCCAAGACCGACACAGCAGGGGTGGTCCCAGATCACAGGTCCTGAGATGCTATAAGCCAAATGAACCTTGCCAAGTCTATTGCCCCCATCTCTACGACCTAGTAGTCCTCGGAAATAAAAGATTTGGGAAAGGGGCACCTAGGGGACTCAGTCGGTTAAGCATCTGCCTTTGGCTCAGGTCATGATTCCAGGGTCCAGAGATCGAGCCCCGCCCCCATAGGATTCCAGGCTCAGCAGGGAGCCTGCTTCTCCCCCACTCCCTCTGCTGCTCCCCTGGTTTATGTTCTCTGTCTCTCTCTCTGTGAAATAAATAAAATCTGAAAGAAAAAAAAATCTGGGAAAACTACGTGAGTGTATAATTTCAGATCCTCCAACTATTTTTCTAGCAAACTTCCTTGTTAGGCTTAATAGGAGGGAGGGTCATAGCCCAAACTGGCTTTGTTCAAGGAAACAGTCACCTACTAAAATCCTTGATCCTAATCCGTATTAACCCACCCCATTCCCAACTTTCTGACTCGTGCCACTGTCTTGTTTTGCTTTCAAATCTACCGGCCAATCCCAGTATCTAAAATGGATATTTGTTGAGGATTATAGGTAACTTGTGTTGGCACAAAATAAAGAACCATAAAGATGCCAGGGAAAAGAGAACCCAGAACCCAATAAATTGGAGGTGCTTATTAACCAATTCACTTGGTAGGTCTTTTGATAAAATTTCATATTTTTATGATAATTCCCACCATTTCATTTTCTTTAATTCCTATTTCATTGTCTGACTGCTTGATTTAACACAGGATTATCCTAAAAAAATGAATTCTTGATTAACTTTGTTTAAGAGGTAGAAAAAAAAATGAAAAGGCATTTGTTTGTACCATACCTTCTGAAGCTTTATTGGGCTGCTCACTGAGCAGAAATAAAAGATTTCTGACTTTGGCCAGCCATTCCACTGCAGTGGTAATTAAGCAAAATCTTACAAAAAAAAAAAAAAAAATCCCTATGCTGCATTTTGAATCCTTTTCCCTACACTACTTGCTCCCTTTCCAAGACAGCAGGACAGACCATACCAATTTAGGAGAATTTGCAATATCCCAGATGGCAGAACTTTATTGTTAAAGTGAGCAATTTTAGCTATTCCCAACACAAAGGCATACTTGCCATATCTTTCCTATTCTAATTTTCTAGCCAACATTAAGAAGAGAAAGAAAAGAATACTTTCTCTGAAGATAATCTTATATTTCAAAATTAATCCATAATCCCCTCCCACTTATTATGTATACATACTAATTTTTATTTTATTTTATTTTTAAAGATTTTATTTATTTATTTGACAGAGATCACAAGTAGGCAGAGAGGCAGGCAGAGAGAGAGGAGGAAGCAGGCTCCCCATGAGCAGAGAGCCCCATGTGGGGCTCGACCCTGGGACCCCAGGATCATGACCCGAGCCAAAGGCAGAGGCTTTAACCCACTGAGCCACCCAGGTGCCCTAATTTTTATTTTAAAAAGTAGAAAATACAGTCTGAGCTTTGGAGTCAGAGAGAATGAAATTCAAATTTGGTTCCACCATCAGGAGCCCATTAAACATGGGTGAATTATTTAACTAGTCTTAGCCTTGGTTTTCTCATCTGGAAAATGGAGATAATAGGAAAACCATATGTAAAGTATCCACGCAATGGGCACCATCGCAGGTGGCCTCAGACTCCGGAATTTCAGTGTGTTTTCCCCTCACAAGATGAAGCCTCAAGAACCCTAGGCTAAATCTGGCTTACCTTATTTATTGCTCAATGGAAAAGGAGCCATAGGTCAGCAGAGCCTTACAGTTCCGCAGGTAGGGAGCCCACGGAATAACATTCAGGGAACTGTCTGGTATAAGGAAGATTGACAGGCCCCAACACAATCACTTTCCTTTTAACCAGGCAGCCACACCACAAAGAAGAGTGGGATATGTCAGTAGATAAATGAAAAGGCACTCTTCCCTTTTGCTAGGATCCCCACCCCCTACCCCCCCACCTTGGTTTCTTCTTGCTACGCTGATCTGTTGTTTCTCCATTTTGTGGTTCTCCTAGGCCTCCCTTTGCTTTTGCTTTCCCCTCCGGGCTACATTTAACATTTTCTAGTCACTTGCTATTCTGCTAACCTTCATTTCCTTCCCATTCTTCTCTTTAAGTATGCACTTGCTAAGTGACACCACAATTCACCATGACAAACCTCAGAACATTAGGGGATCGGGCTAACCCCGAATCATTCCTTAATTTATATAAGTCTCTGTATTAAAATTATGACTGGCAGTGGCACCTTTGCGCTGTGAAAATGATTGAAGGGCTCGCTCCTTTTTTCACTTTACTTCCATTATACACTCCATGTGGCCCTTTCCACCTAAGCTTAATGTTCTAGAGAAGTGATCTTAACTTTCCTCACTGAAACCCTGAAGAAGAGGTTAAGTTCACTTCCAGGTATTTTTTTTTATATATATATTTTTTAAATAGTTTTTTAAAATATTTTTAAAAATTTTTTTTAAAGATTTTATTTATTTATTTGACAGACAGAGATCACAAGTAGGCAGAGAGGCAGGCAGAGAGAGAGAGAGTTAAGCAGGCTCCCTGCTGAGCAGAGAGCCCAATGCGGGGCTTGATCCCAGGACCCCTAGATTGTGACCTGAGCAGAAGGCAGAGCTTTAACCCACTGAGCCACCCAGGTGCCCCACTTTCAGGTCTTTTTATGATAACAGCAGTTTTAGGAACAAGGATACTGAGACACTAACGACTGAAGGATGTTCTGGAATCTCCGAGGTTATACTGGGAGATACTCTCAGGTTATACTGAGACAAGAGCTTATCTCCTGCCACCCTAAGCCCAGCCCTTTAGGAACAAACTACATTTATTTATTCATAGCCTATAGTCCCTTTACTGCACATTACAATGGATCTGCTCCTTGACTTTAAATAACCTTTCCTGAATTTAGCAGCTCACCTAAACTCAGTTATATCCCCCATGGATGAAAGTACCTGATTTTCACAAGGTTCTTTGACATACATGATTTCATGAAACAAAAACAAAAAAACAAACAAACAGAAAAACCCTCTAAATCATAAATTATTATCTTCACTTAACAACAAAAGAAACTGAGATTCAAGACAGGAAAGCTGATGATAGTGTGCCTGGATTTAGAAGGGCTCTCAAAAATGTTTGTTAAACATACAGTCCAAAACCAATAGCTATGGTGGGGAAAAGTCAGAATTTGAACTCAGGTCTTTCTACTGTTACATCCATGTGTACTCTATACATTCCTGCTTCTGTGCCCTTGTTCATGTTGTTTCCTGTTCAGGAATGCTTTTCCCACAATCTTTGCATATTGATTGAATCCTACCTCTGCATCAGACTCGGGTCTCACATGGCCTCCTCTAGGGACAGTCTAAGATAACCCCAATGTCCATTCATCCTTCGTCATCCGTCTTCATCTATGTAGCCACAGCATTTTGCCCAAAACTTGATTAGAATATTTCAAAATTAATCACAATTTGAACAAACTTCTCTAGGATTAGAATTATTTTACATTTGCATCTCTTCGGGAACATTCATTCACCCAGCCATTCACTTGTTTAGAAACAATTACTGGGATTCACTATGTCCAGGGCACTGAGGCATACAGGGGTGAATGAGTTCAGGGGTGTTCCTAGTTTCACAGAGTTTACACTGGGAGCCGGGATGGACAAGGGGAGGCAAAATAATTTAAAAAGGTGATCACTGCTATACAAAAAGCTTTGGGGTGACGAGACAGAGGGTCACTGGGGAGGCCACTAGAGATTAACAGAACACTTCTCAGGAGTGACATGTGATCAGGAGAGCCTGAAGAAGGAGAATAATAGGCAATGAAAAGACCATAGGAAAGGCATTACTGGCAGGGCTGCTGGATAAGCCCTGGGTTGGTGAAGGGGTCAGAGAGATCTAAGAGAGCGAATGCCAAGACTGGAGCCTGGAGTGGGGACAGGACAGACAGATGTCTATCTCCGACACAGCAGCGGACAAACGGTGTGGTGCAGAATTGGAGTCTGGAGTCCACCACAACCGGATTCAAAGCTGCCTTGTCCCTTACAAGCTGTGTGACCTTGGACAAATTTCTCAATCTGATTCTTGATATCCTTATATAAAGAAAAAATTGGAGATAAAGAAAGAAAACAATAAAGGTATCGAATGGAAACTGAGTTGCACAATGCCCAGCTGGAGACCCGCGGAACTATGAGGCCTAAAAAGAGCTACGGGCTCCAAACTGGGCAAACACGGAGTTCTCCGTAGTCATGTCACTTGCAGTGCCTCGGAGCTGGTGAAAGGCCTGCCTGGCCTAACATCCAGCTTGAAGACAGAGGCACAGCCATATTCCACGGACATGGTGTCAAGTTCTGCAGTTAAGCTGGGGCCTCTCCTCAGAAGGCAGACTTGGGTTTTTGGCGCTGTCACCCTGTACCACATTGACAAATGAACACAACACTCTCAAATGCTGACTCTGGTTTCTGAATTCTAAAAGTAGAATGCATGCAACAATAGGTTTCATTCTTCCCTGAACCCAATTTACTATCCTCCTCACATGCAGCCAAGATGGCCTTCTACGGCTCTCGGTCACTCACTGGAATGAAGAAATCACACTGCAGGCCAAGTGAAAAAAGGAGAATTTGTCCAGAGATCAAGAGAGAATGGGGGAAGGGGAGGCCGGGGATACTGCTCACCTGTGGCTCCACAGACCAAGTAGCATCCAGGAAACCTGTCCTTGGATCTCACTTTGATGTCCGTAGGGCTTCTTGATGCAAAGGCAATGTGTAAAGCACATTTTGTAACACTTCTAGACAAGGAAACCAGTCATTCTTGGCCCCCAAATAAAATGAAACTATAAGCAGTCAATATTAATTACATGCAGATAAGAACAGGAAAGAAAGCCTACCCGTTGTTGGAGGTGAACTCAGAAATTGAGAGGCAACTTTAAATGGACAAACAGAAATCTGGGAGAAATCTTTTATTTTTAACTGAATAGCCACACTCAGAAAATTAGGTAATGGTATTTTTTTTCATAATTGAAAAGGTAATCCATTTCTTTAATATTCTTCTAAGACCACTTTCACACACAGCAAAAATCCTCCCTCCAGAAGGTTATAAAGCTTAAGTCTACTAAATTTTACCAGCAGAGAATAAACGGTTTATCTGTTCTCTGTCTTTTCACTACATATTTTTATGCCTTTAGGTCTCTGTTTGTTGGCTGTGGGATGTGGGGAAAGAAATAATATTCTCAACGGTTTTTCCCAGATAATACCCTATAAATTGTAAGTAATACTTCTTGTACTCAATGAAGATTCAATATATTAGAACACGTCTGGATTTTTACATGGTGGTATTTATGGACATTAATAATTATATGGATTTACAAATAACCACACACACCCCCTTCATAGAGAGCCTTAATTAACTTGTTCAGGATTTGGAATCCCGACAGTCTACAAAGTCAGCAGGATCATTAAACCCAATCATATTTTCAACCTAACCTGATATTTTACTAGAGCCATTCAAATCAATTTACCCAACAGAGACATTTGTCCCTGGCCTGTCACCACAGCCCGTACCAAGCGTCCTACACTTCTTTATCTTTTGGCAGGGCCATCATAAGCGAGCGACACAGAGGGTGATGTATGAGAACTCAAATAAGTCATAAATCCCGCAGCCTGTCATCTCCCGTCAGGCGGACTGAATTTACGCCCACTGGCCTTGGCAATGGCTCTTAGCTCAGCTCTCAGAAAGTCAACTTAAAATGACACACTCTGTTAGGAGAGAATTTCCTTTCGATGGGACCAGGAAGAGGGAAAACGCAGAAGAGAAGAGGGAAAGGGGAGAAATTAGGACACTTTTCCCTGTAACTAGGGTGGACGCCACCAGCCCCTTTTCCCTTTAGAATGAAAATAACTTTAATAGAACAACGTTCATTCCTGCCTCATCCCTCTTATACAATGACCAGAAGTCAGCCATTCTATTCTGCCTTCTAACTGGAATGGGTGGTATAGAATTAAGAAGGTAACAAGTGGTACTCAGGTGCTATGTGGCTATCATGGGCCACAGTAACACAGATTTGCCCAAGGAACTCGGGAGCACCAGACATCTTAAGGGAGTAGTGAGTAATGGAAACAAGTCCTAGAGATGTGAGAACTTTCCACTTGTGTGTACCAGCACATGCATGCACACACACACACAGGCTTTTTGGTTAAAAGCAAAGCATACCGAGTGCGAGATCTGTCAAGCCCTGGAAGGTCCTATTCTTCAGCTAAAATGTCCCCTATATGATATGGCATCCTCTGGGGACAGGATTTTATGTAAGAGCTTTGTCTGTTTCTGGATGGGGAAGCTATAGCACTCTCTTCTTCTTTCCTCATCTAAAAAAAAAAAACAAATGTTATTTGTAACCCAAGTAAATTTAAACTAAGATGAGGGGTGCCTGGGTGGCTCAGTGGGTTAAAGCCTCTGCCTTCAGCTCAGGTCATGATCTCAGGGTCCTGGGATCGAGCCCTACATCAGGCCTTCTGCTCAGTGGGAAGCCTGCTTCCCCCTCTTTCTCTGCCTGCCTCTCTGCCTACTTGTCATCTCTCTGTCTGTGTTAAATAAATAAAATCTTTAAAAATAAATAAATAAACTAAGATGATCTTGTTTATTAATAAGAAGTTAGGAATTTAGAGTAAATCAAAGATACTGGAGAAGTTTAAAAAAGGGGGGAGGGGAGGGTTGAAATAGTGGACAGTGATTATTTAAGACCCTTTTCATCCCTCTAAGAGAAATATAAATTTTGCCATTCATAATATATATATTAAAGTTAACACTGGTCCCCTCTTCCCTTCCATTCATTTTGATCATCAGCAATACCATAAAAACAGCAATCGTGTCTTCTCTGCACATCTCATTTTCTATCCTTCTTAGTATACGTCTTGAGTAGTGCAATTTACTTCAATGTCACCAAGAAAGCCAAGTCCCTTCGGGCCTGTCATTATCATAAACCACAATCTGCTTCCAATTTATATGTCCTTATCTGCTCCTTGTTGTAACTTCCTTTAAAAACAAAATAAACCTAAACAACAACAACAAAATAATGACCGAGTAGTTTAAGTCCTGGTTTCCCGTTCAGTCCTATGCTTTTCCCATCTTTGTTGCTGTTTTGTTTTTGCCATTGTATCGACCTATGATTCATCCAGATCAGGGAGACTTACCGTGCCCTCTCCCTGCCAACAGGCATTCTACTACAGCCATTGTGAAGAGCCTGGCATACCTACACTTCACTTTGGGAAATTACGTTTTCTTGTTTTCAGCCAAGACACCAGAACAAGATCATATTAAATTGAAAACAAGCCATTAGTTACGGTGTTACTTGAAACAAGGAATGTAATTTGGCGCGATGGAATTTTGCTCTAAGAAGTTGCAGCGGGGAAGAATATCTTATTGACTATTATATAAACAATCTACTGATTTCTGAATTTAGTAACTATATCATTATACTTTTTTTTACCTATCCAAAAGCATCTAGCAGCGCTGAGTACAATTTAACCATCCTTCAGCATGGAAAGACTACCATGAAAAAACTTAGCAGTAATTTTCATATTTCAAAAAGAAAAAAATGACAAACAACTTGAATAAGGATTAATTTTTCTTCCTGGAAAGGTTTACATTTAGGCCAATAAAGTTATCAAGCAGATATTAAAATACCACTGAGAGAGTAAAACTACACATGTGAGTACACACACACACCCCTGCTCTACAATTGTTTATAAAATAGCAGAAGAATGATTAGGTCCATTTATCCATCCCCCCAAAAAATCAAGAACAAATTGTAGTTCAAATTAAAAGTAGCAATACTAAGACATGTAACTAGAGAGATACAGAAAATCTTCAAGATTTATTTGGAGTTAATGCCCTCTGGCTTGGAGATTTTATTGTCTGTATTTCTGCTCCTCTGTGTAGAAAATGGAAATCACATAATTTAGATGGAGTTAAATTTGGAATTTAGAATTCTTGACCACATGCGTCCCTTGACACACAGAGAGAAAATATGATACACTCATTGACCAAAATGCTTTGAGTTTCCGGGACAAAGATGTTCTATAGCATGAAGTATATTTTACTAAAAAATCTATGATTTCTATGAATATGTACATGTAGGCGATGGACAGAAATAGGACCTGTTCTTTTCACATGAATGGCTGTCAAAGGAGAATATCAGATCCATTTTCATGAAAAGGCCAAATATGGCATGTTTTATGTAATGAAAAGAATACATTAAAATCCTCGTGAAAATGAAAAATGAGACAAGGCTGAAGAGTGAGGCCTATTAAAAGGACAGTTCTCACTTAAAATAATTTATCTCAATATCTTCGTTCTTAACCACTGTACATGAATAAAACTTTTAACTTTACTATTTTCTGTCAAATTTATTTTGTCTGCTGACCTTTTTCAATGCACCTTTAATAGTGTGAACTTAACAAATTTGTTTCCATTAAAAAACAAAAGGTTTACACTTAAAGGAGAAAAGGGGGTTTTTCTTATAAGACCGCCAAAGTTAAAGTTAAACTTGATGTCAGAGTTTGTGAATCCTTCCCCCAATTATTTTCATGTTCTATGTAAATCTGAGGTAGAATTCTTAAACATGCTATGATTGATAATCTTACCCCATGCCATCAAGAAGAGGGTTCATTTCATAAACAAATTCCCTGTTTTCTAAGAGCATTTACTTATAGTGCAGAGTCACTTAGAAGCATTTAGAAGACTGATCCTAATACTTAACTCTTGCTAGATTCAAAATGAATGCTTCATAAAAATCCCATTCTATACAATCCCATGTTTCCCTTCCTGTGAATAAGCATGTTCATTTTGTAATAAATCTGAATCATTGCTTGTTCCAAACTCCCAGTTATCAGAATTTATTGTTGAACCCTGTAGAACAAATAAACTAAACTAGGTTACTTAGAAAAATATTATGTGTACAAGAATACCATTTCACCAAATTTGCATATAGGTACCATAATACTCTACTTTTCATAGCACCTTACGCTTCACCCTTGCTTTTCTGTCTTTCTTGCTTGATTCTCTCAACCCCACTGACAGAGGAAGTTCAATGGCACCACTCCCATTTCACAGACGGACTGGGGAGGCGGCTCAGAGACCAAAGTCACTGCTCTAATAATTTTTCTTCTCATAAAATAGAACACTTAAATCCTTACAACTTTTAACATGCATATTTTAAAAACACATAAGAAATAAGGGCCACAATAATGATTCCACATGTAACAGTTTATGACTTACAGAAGTGACACTGTAAATGGTGGGTCTATTGAAAAGTTTCCATTTTCAAAGTGTTCTCCACCTGAGGTCAAACCAGAACCACAGTTCTTAAATGTCAGAGAGCATAAGAACCATTGTGGACCTCAGTAAGAATACAGCTTATTGGTCTCCCCTTCATGGACTGTTTTATCATTAGGTCCAAGCTGAGTCCCCTGGAATCAGTTTTTTTTTCGTTTGTTTTTTATTAACATATCATGTTAATTAACATATTTTTTTATTAACATATATTTTTATTAACATATAATGTATTATTAGCCCCAGGGGTACAGGTCTGTGAATCGCCAGGTTTACACACTTCACAGCACTCACCATAGCACATACCCTCCCCAGTGTCCATAACCCAACCATCCTCTCCCTTCCCTCCCCTTCCTGAACCAGTAATTTTGATAAGTGACTCAGATGAGTTTGATGCAGTTGATGAGAAATCTTTGTGATTTCTCTCTCTGTCAAATAAATACATAAAATCTTAAAAAAAAAAAAAAAAAAAAAAACAAAACCAACCTCATATCATGTCTATAAACTTACTCAAATTCTGGGCAGGCCGGCCGGCCTGCCCTCCTTCCTTCCTTCCTTCCTTCCTTTCTTCCTCTCCTGTCTTATAGGACCCATGTCCAGCATAGAGACCAACGTGAAACCCAGTGCAGGGCTTGAACTCACAACCCTGATTTCAAGACCTGAGCTGAAATCAAGAGTCGGACGCTTAATCAACTGAGCCACTCAGGTGCCCCTTGCCTTTTTTTTTTTTTTTTTAAAGATTATTTATTTATTTATTTGACAGACAGAGATCACAAGTAGGCACAGAGGATAAGGGAGAGTTTCTGCCCACCAGGTGTACATATTGTAGGAGGAAGAACAGAAAACTACACAAGTAAATATAAGGTGCAAAATCTTATGCCAGAGGTTAACTCTGCACTTCAGAGAGGCATGTATCCTGCAGTGCAGGAAAGTGGAAAACCGCTTCCTGGGAGAGTCAAAAGTAGGAGCCCTGAAGTCCCAGTTGGCTGAGAGAAGGGGAGGACGGGAACAGCGTGAGCAGGTTCTGGGAACTCAGAGCAACCCAGGGGAGAAGGAGAGCAAGTCAGCGTGAATGAAGTCCCTATAGGTGGGAGTGATCATAATAATTAACATTTATGGAAGGTTACCATTTCTTTGCAAACCACCTTACTGGCACTAACTAGTTTTCATTAACAGGAGCCCAACGAATCAGGTGACTTTATCATTCCCATTTCACAGATGAAGTAACTGAGCCACAGAGAGGTAAAAGCATGTATTCAGGGCACAAGGACAGAAAGAATAGAAGCTAGGATTTGAACCCAAACTCTAGTGCTTGCTCTCCTACCACTGTATACCATCCAAACCTGCCTCTCAAGGTAAGTATCCGCAGGCGGGGGGGGAATCCCAGAAACCATGCATCAGAGCACAGATTTTATCCTTGGGGGGAAAAAAAAAAAAGAATGAGGGGCCATTGCCTAGATTTAACAAATATGTTGTTACACAACTTCACAAAGTATCAGAGTTAGCTGCCATGTAGAGAATGCATGTCCATGAGGGAAGAGTGAAGGCTTGGAAACCAGTCCTCATGGAGGGATTTAAAAACTATCAGTGGCATTACCAGAACAGTGAGATTGGCGGATGTCACCTTCCTCTCTAAGGCATCTTCAGGTTAGATGAAACATGGCCTCACAGTAGACACTCACATAGTTTTTTGCCACTGTGGGTTGGCACTGTTTATGGGAGAAATATTATTAGCTGAAGCAGTTATATCCGATAATCAGCTAAGAGCTCAGAAATAGCAGAGACCTTACTAGTATTCTCCCCCCTACCCTTAGCACAACAACCATGGAAATACATACTCGGTGACTATCTGGGGCACAGAATTCCACTGAGTTGAACTGAATTCAACTTTGTCAAAAATTTTAGGAAGCTTCAAGGTCTTGGAGTATGTTGCATTTAAAATATCAAGTACCCTTCAAGTATCAGTTGCCTAGACTTGACTCTTTAATGCTATATTAATGTATTATTAGGGTTAACAGCGTTCACACAGGGTATGGAAGAAAAGAAGAAATTTATCCTAAACTAGAGGGAAGAGAAACAGTCAATGCCCTTGATTAGTTGGTTTTGCCTTCCCTGTCAAATCTAAATGTCCATCCTGGTTTTCTTATTTTGTTGTGCTCCTTTCTTGATTTCAGAAACCTTAAAACGTTCTTCACACAGCCCCGTACTCTCAGAAGCCAGTACTTTTCCCCCTTGTACCACAAGTAAACAAACAATGACAACAACAAAAACCTGAGAGCTATAACTTAATTAATTTACATAAGGTCCAATGAAGATGCGTGTTTTTAACATGTTTATACCATAGGATAAATTTTGCTCCGTTTATAATTCCCTCTTGTTTCGGCAAACCAAAGTGAATACATTTTAATTGATTAACTCTGGATACCGGTTTTTTATTTTGGATACACCGTATAAACAATCATTAAAGGGGGATTAATTTGGCTCTACCAGATGGATTCCAATCTGTTTTGCAAGTTTATTACAATTCTCATTTTCTTACAGAAATGAGTAGATTTGATAGTTTTCCCTGTCCTTTTGAACCTCACAGGGTCCTAATTCTCATTCTTGGTTTGGGCACTCTATAGGACAGGAAAAAGATGGGTACTTTGCAAATAGCAAATCCTAGTCCTCTTGTTTCTTATTCCCAAACTCCACCTAAAATAACTCATCCATCTTTACAAATCATTGATTTTATTTCACCTAGCAATAAAAAAAAAAAGAGTTAATTCCAAAAAAGAATTACCTACTAGGTTTTGAAGATAATTGCTTATGATGTGGAATCATTTAAAACTTATCTTTAAGACACTAATTCTATAAAAGTTTAAATATTTAATCTTTATTGGATTTAATATTCTAAATTTAAATTTTATAAAAATTCAATTCTATTAAATAAAACAAAAAATTGCCTCTAAGCAGTTAATTGAAAATCCATTCCCTGTGCTCCTCTTAGGCTTATCATTCAACAGAAGAAAAAGGTTTCCATTACCTGCCTGAGGAACTTCCTACCCAGAGAAAGAAATCCTGACAGAAACTTGGTGTAGATGGGTCATTTCCAAAAGAAAGGCAGAAATGGGAAGAGAGGTCCATAAATAGATTAAAAGATGCTCGCAAACAGAAATGTTATAGAAACACACCAGCATCCTCCACAAGTGAGGCATGGGTCATGAAAAATGATCTGGAGAGATACAGCGGAAGGCAAAATAAGAGACAAACTGTCACACAAAAACTTTCAAGGAAGAACCCAGAAACAGCCATTGCAAGAATGACAGAGATTGGGAAGATCAACACCAGGAGACTAAGCCCTAAAATGAAACAGAGCCCTAGGCAGAGAGACAGATATTGATTGACACAGGCAGAGAAAGGCTCCACACCAAAAAACGATCAAGAAGACACAGAAAAAAACACAAAAAGCAATAACAATGGAAAAAAGAAAGAAAAAGTGAGGAACTCTACAATAGAAAGTTAAAACAACAACAACAACAAAAACCTAACAGAGAAATGGACCAAAAAACCCACATCCCTGTGCAGTTTCAGGTATTGGGAATCAGTGCCTTTAGAAAGTGAGAAAGTACAGAGACGCTTATAAACTGGACTGTGAAAAGTTACAGGTCTCTGGGAAGGAGCTGTAGGTTAATGTCTCACCCTTGGCGATGGGTAGGAGGAGTCCGTGAGCAGGTGTCCAGGCATGGCTCCTGGGTCAGCAGAGTGCCAGCTGCTGTGTGTTCAAGGTCTTTCCCTGGGTCCCTGAATCTATGGTAAAGCACCAGTAGTCTGTCCAGAGCAGTGGATCTCCACCGGATATAATTTTGCCCCTCTCCAGGAGACACTTGGCAATGTCTGGAGATATTTTTTTATTGTGACGACCAGTGTGTATGTGTGGGCGTGTTATGTGTGGGCGTGTTATGTGTGGGCATGGGGAGGGAAGGTACTGTAAGCAACCAGTGTGTGGAGGCCAGGGAATGGCTAAATATCCTACAATGTATAACACAGTCCCCCCAACAATGAATTATCTAGCTGAAAATGTCAACAGTGTAGCTGAGAAGCTTTGCCCTACAGCTGTATTCTCAGGAGGAGAGAATCTTTTCCATCCATCTCTAAACAGGAATTTGTCATCCCTGAAATAGAATCAAGAATTTGCATGTCAAAGCCTCATAAATCAACCCTCTCCAGCCTCTTGACTTTTGGGTGTGGGAGCTAGCACTGAAAGTGACCTCCGGCAGCCTGCTAGGAGGTCAGGGTTCTGCTACCATTAATCAGTTGAGTGGTTTTGTTCACAGAACTTGTCTCTGTTTGGATTTCCTTTTGTCATCAGTGCAGTGGAGGGCCAGAGGAGAACAGCTGTTCCTAAGCCTTCTGAGTTTAAGGGTCTGTTTTTAAGGGATTAAAAAATAAATAAATAAAAATAAAAAAGACACAGCCACTTGAAAGCAATCGTACTGGGAGGGTGTGTGCTATGGTGAGTGCTGTGAAGTGTGTAAACCTGGCAATTCACAGACCTGTACCCGTGGGGCTAATAATACATTATACGTTAATAAAAAATACAAAATTAGAAAAAAGAAAGCAATCGTACTTTCAGTACTTTAGCATCTGTTAATTGAGACAATACAGACAATTAAAATTTAGTGAGATTCAAATATGTGCATTTATTCACTTAATTTGGAATTAGTCTAGCCTTCCAAAAACAATCTTTAAACTTATACAAAACAGATTATGTATTATTAATTGGATTTACAGACAATACTTTGATTATATATGGGTTTATAGATTGCATATGATAATCCTGGGATTCCCTGCCCCACCCCCCAACTGGAACTGCATTTATAATTGTCTCCAGTGTCTCTTTCTACATGGCAGGGATGGGGTGGGGGTGAGGGAAGGAGGCCTGAAGGCAAATACCTTCAGGGCCACTCAGGTAAATGGTGAGTAAATGAACTCAAGAGGTTAACCTCTGAGAGAATCAAGAACTATCCCCTTAAAAGGTGGCAAAAGCTACTGGCTCCAGCAAGCAATGGCCTTTATATGGGGATACCTGATCTTCATTTCAAATCTTACTGTTTCTCAAAAAAATTCAGTTATCTGGATTTTTTTTTAATGTTTTTATTTATTTATTTGACAGAGAGAGAGAGATCACAAGTAGGCAGAGAGTCAGGCGGGGGTGGGGGGGGGAGCAGGCTCCCCGCTGACATGGGACTCGATCCCAGGACCCTAAGATCAGGACCCGAGCCGAAGGCAGAGGCCCAACTCAGTGAGCCACCCAGGCGCCCCCGGATTTTTTTTTTTTTTTTTTTGAATGTTGGCTCAAAGACACAAAATACTGTGAGCCAAAAACGGCATGTTTGTAAGACGGAATTTGGTCCACCAAAGGACCTACGTGCAAATCCTGGATAATTAAAATTTTATAATTTAATATGATTGCCTCAAACTCTGATGAGAAAAGCCCACAAAATAATAAAGACCCAACAATGAACTTCAAATACAAATATTTTTAAAACATACGGACATATAAAACAACAACGTAAGGACATATAAACTCTATTTCTCTCATCCCTTACACTGAATCCCCCAAAATCAAATTCTATTAGACCTACCTTCAAAATACGCCCTCCAAGAATACCATCATAACCAAGCCTCCAGGATCCTTAAACCAGCTAACTTAACACCCCTCAAATGGGTCTCCTGGCTTTCACCACCATCCCCACCACCTATTTGCACAGCATTCAGAACCATACTTGAAAACAAATACCACATAATTTCACTGCCTTTTAAAAACTCTGCTCAAAGGTCCTACGTTGTCTGGCACCTGTCTACCTGTCTGTCCTCATTTCCTATTCTCCCATTTGCTTCCTTCTTCCCAGACACGGCAGAACCCTTGAGATCCCTCTAACACACCACTCTCACTCACCTCAGAGCCTTTGCACTTGTGTTCCTTTTAGACGGAATGCTCCTCCCTGGATAGCCACAGAGGTTGGCCATTCCCTTTACTTTAGCCTCTGATCAAAAGTCACCTCCTCTAAGATACCTGCCTAGATAGCTAAAAGCCCAGATATGCTCCCCGCTCCTACCATTCTCCAGCCCTATACACAGATTTAGTTGCCTTCATATTATCTATTAGCACTTTATATTATCTGATAGGATACTGTATATACTGTTGGTTCTTTCCAGTTTATATGCAAGTTCCACAAAGGCTGATATTTCTGTCTGTTCACTTATGTACCTCAAGCACCTAGAACTGTCACAAAATAGATGCTCCATTAATACTTGCTGGAAAAAAAGAATGAATACATGAACATAAAACCTCTGACAAAGCAGAAGGCAACTATAAGTTACAACGGCGATATGTCTGCAAACATTATCTGACAGCCTGCGTTATAATATCATAATCATTATCGTTGAAACCAACCAAATGGATGCTAGATAGTTACAATAGCTACAAATTAATTGTAAGCTTCTTATGATCCCCTGGGACAAGTTAGACCATCACAAATTCACTCGGTTGGAATATATCAGACGTGGATTAACTGACATGCCGGATTCCCTCTGTCCCTCTGTCTCTCCTTTCTTTCTTCCTTCCTCCATTCCTTCATTCCTTCCTTCCCTCCTTCTTCCTCTCCTCCTTTCTACTTTCTTGCTTGTTTCCCTGCTTGTTTGCTTTCTTGCTTTCTTTCAAACATATTTATTATTCTTTTTTCCTATGTCATTTCTCTCTAGGTGCGTCCCAGCCAGGCTGAGCATAGCTCTATGCCTACCCCTTATGCCTTCTCTCTGGAGTGACTGCTGCACTCGGACTGGAACCAGAATTACATCTGGAGTGAATGAGGCCGTGAAAGAAAGAGCTAGAGAACTGCGTCCCTTCCCAGCACCTTCTGTATATGGCAAAAAAGCTTCGGCAGCATCTGGATCAATGGCTGAACTGAAGTCCTTGCATACTTTGTATCCCCCTGAAATTCCTACCAAAGCCTCCCCGCTGCCAGTCAACATCTCAGCCAACCCTGACCCTCCTCCACTGCAGGAATCTGGGAATCATTTAAGTGCACTTGTGTTCTTCATCTGTCATTTCCCAAACACCAGTCATTTATACTGCAGTAAACAGTACATTAGCCACCAGACAGTCCCTAATCTGTCATCCCTTTTGTTAGATCCACTCTATCTGATCAACAGAGGGGTGGCTCGGAAAGGCTTCCCTTTGCTAATGAGGAGTCAGACTCCTAACCTTGCTCACAGTCTGTTCTTGGGCAAGGTGGGTAGTTGATACTGCAAAGCCCAAGCGTGACCGCCTTACTCTTTGTGATTGCCCTTTACAGACACTAGTTCGGGTTAAGACTTTAAAGAACATTGAAGGAGAGCTCCCAAATGAAGAAGTAGACCATTTGGCTATGCAGTGGTGGAAAAATTCATTTGATTTCAGCTTCTCATGTTACCTGCCTAGCCCGGCCAAAACATGAAGGGAAAAATGAAGAAAAGACATGAGGTCTTCAGAGATCATCATGGTTTCCAATGGCCAAAGTAGTGAATTGGAAAGCAGGATTCTGGTCCTATTTCTGCCATTAACCTTGGGTATCACTCAGCATTCCCGGACTCAGTATTTTGATCAATAATAGTAATGGCTAACATTTACTGGGAACTCATTTCATGTTATGGTAAAAGATGTATACACATTATCTCACAAATTTCTTCATAACAACTCTATGAGAGAGAGGACGGCACCCTCCCTATTGTATAAATTTGAATTTATACAATTTATACTGCTAGAAGTGACTTGCCCAAGATCACAAAACTAGCAAGTGATCAAGTGAAACCTGACATTCAAGTCTGCCCAATTCAAAGACAAGGTCTAAATCAAGTTTTTAACAGTTAGAGGGGGATTTGATAAAAGCTCTGTGTTCTTTTCCTTAGAATATAGCACAAGCAAAGAAATCACATATCCAACTTCACAGAGTTCACAGTCTGGACACAATAGCAATGCCCTTTCCAGAGCTGAACTTCTATGACCCTGGGATTCTTATGGCTGTCCCCTTGGCTGCATAATGAAGCTGGTGGCTTGACCCTTAGCTAAAGAGGACAGGACATTCTAAAAACCTAGATCCACACTGTACTATAGATGCCATGGCCCTGTGACAGCTAATGCCATCACGCAGCAGCAACCTTCAATTCATATTAACCTGCACCAGCATTATAACTAGCAACTAAAGGTAACAGATTCTTTATTCTAGATCCAATTCTACATCCCCAAGCCATCCAGTCCCCCAGCTGTTCCCTTTTCTGTTTTGCTTTGTTTCATAAAGATAGTCATTTAACTTCCCATCATCTTCAGCTCCTAATTGACACAACCAGATGGAATAACTCACTGCTGGGTGAAGGTAAGACGATTTCATTCTGCGACATTGACCGAGAGAGTCCATGTCCCCACAGGAGAATTCTCACTGAATCATTTGGTTACTATTCCTCCCAACATCTGGCAGGGTTCTGCTTTTCCTTTTATCAAAAGAAAAAGAAAAACCCTTGGCTTTTCAACACATTTGGGATGGATGGATGGATAGATAGATCAGGTTTTTATTTTTTATTTTTTTTATTTTTATTCTTTATTTTTTTTAAATTTTATTTACTTATTTGACAGACAGAGATCACAAGTAGGCAGAGAGACAGGCAGAGAGAGAGGAAGGGAAGCAGGCTCCCTGCTGAGCAGAGAGCCTGATGCAGGGCTTGATCCCAGGACCCTGGGATCATGACTTGAGCTGAAGGCAGAGGCTTTAACCCACTGAGCCACCCAGGCATCCCTAGATCAGGTTTTTAATTAAAAAACACATGCACATAGGCTGTTGTACCAAAAAGTTTGCTTCTAAGAACTTCAATACATGGAAAATTCTGTTCTGTTTTTGTGAAGAGTGAGGGAGATGGGTTAAGAATGTACCTTGCAATATATATATACATGTGTGCAATCTTTTCTCTCCCTGGGGTCATGCATGATTCTTGCACATGTGCCTCTTTTGCAAATTTTGCTAATTAGATAGAGCTCTGCCATTCCCTCCCACTAAATGTCACTTTTCAGAAGCAGGGTTCCCATATGTTGATGAGGTGATCAGACTATATGGCTGACAGACCCACAAATCCTTATTGATCTTAGTTAAACATCTATAACATGTGAGTCATTTTCACATACCTTCGTATCCACGGGTCCACATACCTTAGTATGCATGCCTTCACCAATATGCAGAGAAGATTTTCTTTCCTCTCTTAATTACAAAATAAATAAATCTCGGACACTTCTGCATGGTTCCATTACTAAGGGCAATCATGTTGCCTATGGAAAAGAGTTTATGGGGACTAGGTGGTAGGACATATCATCTCCCTTCATTCAATTCTCACTTATTTTTATTGTCTTTGGGATTTTTTCCTACACCAGCCAGCACCCCAAATGGGAGGAAAAAAGGGGAACTGACATTCACTGAGTGCCTTCTATATGACAGATAATAGGCCATAGGCTTTACTTCTTTTCATCATTACAGTAAATCAAGGAGGCAAGTGTTTTACTAATGCCACTGTTTAGATTGATAAGAAACTTAGATAAATAAGTCACTCAAGTCCACATGGCCATGTGGTCACGCATTTGATAATAAGTCATTCCGATGATGGTGTTCATTTTTGTTGTTGTTGTTGTTATTACTCAGCTGTTTCTTCCAAAAAAGGATGAAGCATTATTTTAGGGCAAGGATTTATCCCTTAATCTGTGCTTTGGCTAATACACCAGGCTGATTCACTTGATACCAATTCTTGGCAACGTTTTTCCAGTCCTGCTTCCTCTATAGAAGCTTCAACGTCCAAAACTCAATTTCCCAGCTTCCCTTGCAGCTACAGGGGGGCAGAAGATAGAATTCTGACTTCACTGGCCACTAAGATACACCTGGATTTCTACTGTTCCATTACCCCTGCCCTGAGGTACAGCAACTATCCTGTGACTCGGAGGTAATAATCAGGAGGCCAAAAGCCAGCAGACAGAGGATGCTGAGGCAGAAAGAAAAGAGCATGGGTCCCAGAGCAGCTACACCCTCCTGGGCTGCCTACTCCTGGACTTGTTGCTACTTAAAATCATCAATCTCTAACTGGTTAAGCCAATGTCAGTTGTGTTTTCTGGTAGTTGCCGCTGAAAAGTTACCAATCACTAAAGAAAATAATCCAACTTTGGTAAGGGGCACCTTCTGGAAGACAGTTTCTACGGAAGGTATATATTTAAAAAAAAGACTACTTTATAGACCTTTTGAGTTTAGAGAGAGTGTTTAAGCAGGGAGAGATCGATATGAGCAGAAGAAGAGAAGATAAATTTCACAGAGGAGGTAGAAATTGATCTGGATCTTTTCGAAGGCATAGGGAAGGAGGCAGCTCTTTATGTGGGGCAGACAGTGTGAGGAAAGTCAACAAGAGAACACACCCCACATGTTCCAGGGATATGTGAACTCAGCCATAGGACTTAAAGAAGGTTAGAGAAATAGGACCACGTGGGTTAGGCAGGGCTGTGAAGCTGGCATGCAGAGAGAATGGCAGCAAGCCCTCAGAAACCACAAGATGGGCGGCAATGCGGCAACCTGTACTCAAGGTCATAAATCTGACAAAAGTGCCTGAGGCTGATCGGTGGGGCAAACAGCTAGAAACAGCCAAACAACAGGTAGAACAGTAAGAAAATCTAGATGTAAAAGGATAAAGATTCTGAGAAGGAGGAGGAATGGAAAAGAATAGATAGATGTTCAAGACCTTCCAAGAACGACTCCATAGGATTCCAGGAGGAAGGCGTGGACACAATAAAATGGTGGTCATGTCTCAAGGGGTGGGGAATGGTGGGGTGTTTTTGAGAGAGGATGAGGAAAGGCAAGGAGAACTGGCCTTGCAGGCCATCAGAGGCAGCTCTGAGCTTTCCATTTACAACAGGGGACACCATGCCTCTCAGAGAGGGACGGACAGAGAGCCATGCCTGCCTCTATGGACAGTTGTGCTAGAAATAGCATATTTGATAGTTGCTTAATAAATACTTTCTATTGCTGTCGTTAATATTTGCAAGTGGAGAAAGTAGGTGAGCTACCTCACCTGTAGGAGAAGAATTTTGCCAATGAGTAGGATTTCCAGGATCTTTGAGAAACCCACAGAATACTGATGGCAGGACTTCAAATATTACAAAGACAGTTTGGGGACAGCATGATACACATTGCAGTGTTATGCCTAGACCCGAAAAGGGTACCGTGACCATGTCTGTCTCTACAGATCATTAGTTTGAATGACCAACACTCCCATGGCAAAATGACACACTAAATTTCCAGGTGCTACAAGTCTCAGGTACCCCCAAAACGTATCCCTTTCTATTTTTGCCCCCCTCCCACACCTAACTGGGAGGGTGCTCACTGCCCTGTCCATGCAGATTATGGCACAGAATAACTCGTGGTATTACATGTTCATAGAAAACATTCAGTCATTCTACGAGCTCTGGGGTTACATTTCATTCATTTACTTGTGTCTCAGGAGACAAGGGAGACGAGACGGGGAGGGCAGGAGAGGAAAGGAGAAAAGAAGGAAGGAAACTGGAGAGGAGGGAAGAAGAAAGGGAAGGAAACTCGAGGGGAAAGGAGGGAAAGCAAAGGGAAGATGCTTCCTAGAGGTCTGCCCAATGTTATGTGATGTGGTGTTTGGACAGTAGATTATAGAACCTTCTGTGGGTGAGAATTCATCTTAAGTCCTTTCCTGGAGTTTTGAATGAAGAAGAAGGAGCTCACATTTTTTAAAACATCAATAACTGCTAGGCACTGAGCTAGAGATCTTCCAATTCCAGCCTGTCTAACATGACTGTACATACTGAAGGATTCCTGGTAGCTGCTACAATAACTTCAGATAAACGGAACGTAGACCACCTGAAGTATGAACTTTGCACGATCTGTCCCTTCCGCCTTGAAGACCTTTTTGTCAACCACGGGTGTCCCTCACTTCACTTCATCTCTACTCAAACACCTCTCCCTCCAAGAAGTCCTCCCTGATTACCACCTGTCCCATTCCTTCTCTCCTTACTCAATTTATTTTTCTTCAGAGCACTTTTTTTCTCATCATTTGATATATGTGTGTTTGCTTATTATTTGTCTCTCCCATCCAATGAGAGCTTCAGAAGTTCAGAGCTTAGTCTGTTGGGCCCTCCCCAACCCTCCCGTCTTCTAGGTATCATTGGGCACACTCTCCTATGTGAAGAAATATACCTAACTCCCAGAGATACTAAAAATCAGTCCTCAACTTCTAGAAAACAACATTCCCCAAGCAGTTTCAAGCCCTAGGGTCAGACAAGAGGCGGCTGCTGAGTGTCCACTGGGATTGGGTCAGAGCCCTGTTGCTCTCCATCAATAGGAATGCTCAGGAGAGGGGCCAGGGACCACACACCGGCTTTAATTCCTTCCCTACGGATTCTTGGCAACAGGGGCCCCATCATTTTTCTTTTCCAAATGGACTCCATGCAGTTGATACTTGCTCAAAAGGCCTCTACCCTCTGCTTTATAACAAATGACCGATTACCTCATCTGAGGTAATGTGGACTCTGATCTAGGCTAATGAAGACATGGTGGCCGAAATTCTGTTTGCAGTACACAGTACCATTAGGAAAGATTAATCGCTGTTTAACCAGCACTTCTGTATCCCGGCTTCAAGCAGCCAGAGAGAAGACAGAGGCATCCATCACGTCACCCAGGCAACAGCGAAATCCATCGTGGGGTGGGGGTGGGGAGGTACTGACCCACTGCAGCAAGAAAGTGTCCAGATAAACATGGAGACAGACATCCCCATGGTGCTGGAGAGTGGCACGGAGCACTGAGGAAGTTACAGGGTGACCGCTCCTGCAGTCAGATGTATGTCCTCAATAACACGGCAGGAGAAATCCCACTTCTGACCTTTCGAGGACCATCCCCCGATCCTTCTAGTTAGACATGAACTCTGAGAAGACAGAACAATGTTCGTTTTATGTGTTTTATGTGTGCATTTCAAAGTGACTCTGACAGCACCTAACATGTAAATGACCATAAGGGGAGAATTGGGAAGCCTTTGCTAAACTCCTGTTTGTGCGCAGACTAGCGCGTGTTCTCCAGGTTTGGTGCTTTTCTTCTGAAAGCCTGCAGTCAATGTGAAAAGGAACTATATGGCAATTTCTAGTGCCCTACTTTTAAATCCCGAAGAAAACGTATTAAAACATTGTTTACCCAGAATATGTAGGACCCATTCTGGGTTCACAGTTTTTCTGGAGTTTAGATTCCTTAACTACAAAAAAGCAGCATAAAAGAAAACATAAAACCAACAATTTTACATAACACGTATCTTTGCACAACTGTAGTTCAATGTCACGAACAGCTATCACCCAACAAAACACACAAAGAAATGAGAATAAGTCATACACCACCCCAGGACTGCTGCATCCTTACCCTCTCGCCCCGGAGTCCTGAATCACCTATGCCTATAGCACAAAATGGGCTGACCTTGCCGACCTCCACAACGTCTAAGATGATGTCGTTGCCATCTATGTATTCTTTACTTAGTATATGGTATGGATTTAAACAAATGGACGACCATTGTTTAAAATAAAGAAACTTCAAGAGTTCTATTGTACAATGCTGCCAGCATTTCGGTACTATGGGACCACTTTTCTAATTACTCACATAACCTTGCAGTTGCGCACCAAGAACCTATTGTCTGCGCCATCTTTTATAGTGCTCATGACCGTCAATCTAGTATTCGAGCAAATTGTGCACTCCCATCCTCTCCACTAGATTGTCAGCTCTTAAAGCATGGGCTGAATCACACTCGTCCACAGATCCCCTGAAGTGTCTGGCACTTTCCAAGTGAATACAGGCACTTAATAAACATCAGTAGAATTGGATTTTTTGAAGAGACCATAGATCAAAAGAAGTAAAATGAAATTAATTTAATTGAAGCTTATTAAAATGCACTTTCAGCTCTCCCTCCGCCACACAGGAAATTCAAGCCAGCACCAGCTGGAAAGTATCTTCAGTATCGAAACGAAAGACTATTGTTCTTTAGCCTTTTGCTAGAACTAGAGGACGTGGTGATAGTTAAGGTCGGGAAGATCTGCACTTGCAACCCCAAAAATGTTCCCTGATAAGCTGGGTGATACTGAGCAAATATCATATTATCATAGGTCATTATCATCATCTCGCTTCCCCTCTCTGTCAGATTATAGTGTGGTTATAAGGGTTTTAAATGGTATAAAATATATGTCAGAGGGTCCAGCCTAATCTCTGCGTCACAATAAGTATATGTCTTTAAAAGCTACCAACCACACTTTGTGGCCAGAATTAAGCTCCACTGTGGTATGACCTGAATCTAAACTTTACACTATTAAAGAGCACAATGTAAAGATCACATATGTAAATTGGAAACTCAATAGTTAAATGAAAAAGTAAAAAAGAAAAGAAAAGACTAAGACTTCAGAAATGAACCTGCAATATGGCAGACATGGTTGGAGGTCATGTCCATGGCAATGTCCTTGTACACAAGATATATTACCTGGCTTCCTCCACTCAAGATCAAAAGAACACATTTTGGGGGCACCTGAGTGGCTCAGGGAGTTAATCCTCTGCCTTCAGCTCAAGTCATGATCTCAGGGTCCTAGGATCGAGCCCTATATCAGGCTCTCTGCTCAGCAGGGAGCCTGCTTCCCCCTCTCTCTCTGCCTGCCTTTCTGCCTACTTGTGATCTCCCTCTCTCTGTCAAATAAATAAAAAAAATAAAATAAAATCTTAAAAAAAAAAAAAAGAACAAATTTTGTTTTTAAACGTTGGGTTTCCTTTCGTTCCCTGTTTGACCTAACCCAAATCTCTGCGCCTCTACTCAAGCTCACCACCAGCACCTTCAGAATATTTCACTAGGAAATGTGAGGCCATGTCTGTCTTGACACACACCCAAGCTTTCTCTCTCTGCTGTGCATGGGGCATCGTTCCTCTGACCAAATCCCCCACCTTTCCTTTCCTTCCACCAGCTCCTACCTCCCTCATGGCCATGGGCCATCAGTCAGCATCTCCCTCCTACATGTCTAATTCCCCCCTTTCTCTCTGCCTAGACACACACACAGGTCTTTCAGATTCAACTATAGCCTTCAGCTGCCTGGTGTCTTCCCTCACCACTCTCCTTCAGGAAATCCCATTCAGTCCTGACCCTGGTGTTCTCACCGTGGCACCGCCACAGCTCTTGCCCTCTTACTAAAGTGATCTGCCACTTGCCAACCCCAGCAGGTTTTTCTCTTCCAGCAAGATAGGATTCCGACACTGAGGATTACTCCTTTCTTTGTAAAACTGTACTCCCTTGGCTTCTATGTCATTGGGATACTCTTGTTCTATACCTTTCTGACCTTCCCTCCCTCTCTCCATCAATGGCTCCATCAACTGCCTCCTCTGAAGGACAGGCAGAACGCTCTCCCTCACTTTCTTCCATTTCTATTCAAACATCTCTTCCTCATAGAAGTCCTCCTCAACTGCCTTTTCCCTGGCCCTGCTCCTTCTCTCTTTACCCTGCTTTGTCCTCATAGCAATTACCACTGTCTTCATTACATACACTTATTCATTTATCTGCCACTAAAACCAAGTGAGACATCAGGTTATTGGGAAAGACACCTAATCCTTTAATTTACAATTTAGAGACTGAAACATGTGCCAATAATAGGAGAAGCTGCCTATTTCTGAGGCATTGATACGGTCCAGGTGTTGGAATAGGCATATACAACGGGTCCTCATCTCAGATGCTAGACCAGACATCCTACTGCAAAGGTCCATTACCACCGTGAGAGAACCAGAGTCAAGGGAAGGAACTGACCAGTGCAGGACAGCAAAGATTAGCCTTGAACCAGGGCCACTATCTTCAAAATGCTTTTCACTCCATCACCTATGTTGAAGGAACGAGGACAGAAATTAGTTGGAATAGAGATTAGAAAAGAGAAATGTTTTTTTTTCCATCTCTAGTAGACAGAGAAAGCCTATGCCGAGTAAGGAGTTAAAAATTAAACCAGTCTTGAAATATGAATAAGGTTTTGATAACTGGAGAAAGGATGGGGAGCCAGAGGTTTGATCAGCAGCTATAATTCCTGAGAGACAGAGCAGGAGGGCAGCATATCCTGGAAGCACCTGGATATTTTAGTCACCCTTGATTTAGGGGATTTTTAGAGATTTTTGTCCTTAAACAGACAATTTACTCTCTTGGAAGCAAATATTGAGACACTAGTAATAGGTTTATTGGACTACTTTTAAAAACCTATGTCAGGGAAGACAGAAAGCATCTGAGAAGTCAGGATGAATATACTTACTACGTATTCATTTACTGACCCACTTATTCCTTCTACATATGTTTATTAAGGGTGTACTGTCTACAAAGGACAGTGAGAGATAAGAAGATAGTAAAACACTGTCTACAAGGAGTCCACAACCCTATAGCAATAAAACAAATAGTATAAAAGATCATAATGGTAAAATTATTATCAGAGAGATCTCAGTGAAGCCCTCTAGGACCTCAGACAACGGAGAAACGAACAGAGAGGGGGCACTGCTAGGGAAGGTTGAAGGGAAGTGGTGGTGCCAAAGAAAACTCTTTTTCTCCCATTAAAGATTTCTTGTGTTTTGTTTTTCCTATTGTTTTTCTTTTATTTAAAACATTTTTTCCTCTATTACCAAACCCTTTGATTATAAGAAGTGCCTACTGTAAGTTCTTCAAAGTCTTCTCTTTAGAGCAAAGACTACTGACTCTTGGTTTCCATTCTTTGTCACAGAACTTGATTTTTTGTGTAGGTGCCAAACTAGCTTCACCTGATAATGAGAGAAATGCCCACAGACCGGTTTGCAAATACTTCTAAGGAGAGAAGTTTCTGTTCCTTCTTTCCTTTTCCTGCAGCCTATCATTTGATCCCCAAAGCCTCAGCCCATTGTTAACAGAGAAACTTCCAAGCAGACTGTGTCTCCATCATGCATATGCTATCAAATGTCCAAGCTACTCAAAATTACTGTGGCAATTTGCTTCAGTTGTCTCTCCAGTACTCTGGCCAACCTTAGTCCTAGTCCTAGATGGACTTGTCACTTGTCATTTGTCAGAGTGACTTTCCCCATTTCCCCTCCCAGCCACCCCTACCATAAGAAGGAGGGGTATGGGGATGAGATGATGAACTATGAAGGAGGGGTGGATGTGATAGGAGGACTTGCATCTAAGGTCAGGAATCTTTAAACCCAAAGAAAACTGGATATGAGCCAGAAGTGAGAATAAAGATATTCTAGGTGTGTAATATAGATGGGAAGCAGGTGGACTCAGAGGTCCTAGATGTGTAGTAATGCACAGATTTCCACCCCATCAACCAAAGATGCTGTATTCAGCCTCCGCCACTTCACAGCCAGCTTCCTTGGCTTGTGGCTACTGCATTAGGCAGGCTTCTGTATCCAGAAAGAGCAAAGAGTAGACAGGAGGGGACATGGGCAAGATGAAAAGGGAAAAGACACTTTCTTTGGAAAATTACCAGTGGCCAAAGACCTTTCAGACCTGGCCCTAGACATCGAGGAGCCACTTGAGAGTACTCTTCAAGAGGAAGGAGTAGAAGGGCAATGAGACTTTGAGGACAGAGTAGCTAGCCACACCAGAGAAACCAGAAAGCCTAAAGTTAAGGAGAACTGATGTCCTGTCCAGAGAACCCAGGAGAACCTTAAGGAAATGGCTCTCTGCTCTAGGACACTGATGACGGGTGTTGAACTACTGTGCTCAAATGTGCCTCTGTAGCTGGCATCACGTGGCAAGGCCATATCCCCTTAGATAGAACACAGAGGCTGTCCTCTAGGTCATGATTCCACTGTCAGTCTTGGGATGAGCTAGACCTTGAAAGAGGAAGTTAAGAGTGGATGTTAGAATAGTAAGTGAGGCAAGCCTTGGAATGGAATCAGCAAAGTCCTTGTCTGGGCTTTGCTGTCTTTGCTTTGAGGTCAGAATTCCAGTCATGCTCAAGGATAAAAGATCAAGGTACTCTCTGACTGGGAGAAAGCCCTGTAGAGACCCCGTGAGGGAGGACCAAAGCCTATGGGCTCTCTCTAAGGACTCACAGCTAGTAGCTGATGTGCTTCCTCTTCCATGATTCTGAATCTATCAGACAAGTCTAAAATACAGCACCCTGTCTCAGCTGTGGTTTGCAGAATTGAAGAAACACCACATCTGAATCAAAGCAGGAAGGGAGGGGGAAGCAGTGATTTTTGAAGCTGGTATGGTCGTGACAATGGAGAAGGGGATTCCCAGGGACAATGAGAGGTCCAGCAGCCCCTTGCCATAAGGATATTTCCACTTTTCAGCTCACTTGAGTGAATGATAGTGCCAACCATCCCTGATTCTGCTCAAATGGATTTTCATACCAGGTCTTAGGAACTTGTGATTCAGTGACCTATGAGTAGTGCAGGTGTAAATCCCATGAGGGCAGGGAAGGTTTTTACCTTGTTTCCTATTTTATCTCTAATGCCAAATACAGTATCTGATATACAGCAGGAATTTTATAACTGGTTAAACAAACTAATAAATGAATCTTATATTTTGCTTTGTGTATCCATTATATATATATATATATATATATATATATATATATATGTTTATGAGTGAATGAATGTATTAAAATGATCATTCACTTTACAGACATGTAAGTCATATAAGGTAATTACTTACAGATTCTCCTGGGTTGAATGACCAACAAAGTATTGGTTTGGGAAAACAGGTAAATTCTGGGCCTATTAAATTATTAAGGAAAAAGCAGAGCCGGTTTAATGAAGACCCTGATTTAGCATCTCATAGTCAACCAGTGAAGGTAGTTGGTTGGTAAAGTCTAATGTGGATAGAAATGCATTCAGCATTTCAAGAACAAGAGCTTCTTTGGAAGAAGTTAATAATCCCTTTGAGATTATTGCCGACCCACAGAAAATGAAATGGGCTGTTACTGGGATCTAGTTTTGTTTTAGCCTTTATTAAATACCAACATTGCATAAGAAGCTTTGGTACATATAGAGTTAGACAAAACACAGTCTGCTTTAAATCCTGCCACTTGAACAATACAGAGAAAACCAGAGAACAGATAACACAAAGAACGGAATAAATGCATGATGGTTACAATCCAAGAAGTCTTGGGTAAGCCATTATTACATTCAAGCAACAAAGACATTTCTTTTTTTTTTTTTTAATTTTTTAAAAAGATTTTTTTTATTTATTTGACAGAGATCACAAGTAGGCAGAGAAGCAGGCAGAGAGAGAGAGGAAGGGAAGCAGGCTCCCTGCTGAGCAGAGAGCCTGATGCAGGGCTTGATCCCAGGACCCTGAGATCATGACCTGAGCCGAAGGCAGAGGCCTTAACCCACTGAGCCACCCAGATGCCCCAAAGACATTTCTTTTTTACTTCCCTTAAAACCACATTTTAATTTGGGAAGAAGCAACGGTGGGCTTTAAAACAATTCAGGAACCCTTTTTGGCTCGCTGGAAATTTGACGATACATATTCTTATTAGGTAATTTCATACAGGGAAATCTAGAAAGTCCCTGAGCTAATCTTTACCACCAAAGCCCTACGAGCCTGACCATAAAGGCACATACACAGTGCATTTCCCCACCACCTTCAGATATAGTAAGACAGGCAGAGAGAGCAGGATTCAGAATCAGTGTCAAAAACATCACTATGAATTTCTGCTTCAAAATGCTGAAGGAAATGTGCTCATCAAAGGTTAAACGAGTATGATCACAGCGAAACCCTTCCAAAGCCTCTCCGTCTACAGTTTGAGGAAAAACAAAATGTTGGAAATAGCAAGCACTCTTTAAATAATTAAGTCAATAAGCTCATCTGCTCTTGCATAATCAATTCCTCAGTGGCCAGAAACACTCAAGGAGAGTCAAGATCTAAAATTCCCGTGAGGGGAAGATCACGGCCGCAGTCACTTTGCAGACTCTGGCTCTGGGTGGTCACCTGGAGTGACATAACTGCTCACTGCTCTCCTCTTGTGCCTTCTGTAAAGAGATGACCCCACTTCTGGTAGGACTATGGGAGGGTACATATTCTTTTTTTTAAAGATTTATTTATTTATTTACTTGACAGACAGAGATTACAAGTAGGCAAAGAGGTAGGCAGAGAGAGAGGGGAAACAGGCTCCCCGCTGAGCAGAGAGCCTAAAGCGGGGCTGGATCCCAGGACCCTGGGATCACGACCTGAGCCAAAGGCAGAGGCTTTAACCCACTGAACCACCCAGGCGCTCCAAGGGCACATATTCTTAAAGGTTCTCCTATAGCTTTTAGAAAAAGAGCTCACACTCAATTTAGAACTCAAAATCTCCCTCATTCTGACCCCACCCATGTCCCCAGTGAAGACCATTATGCAATCAGCTACCAAACTCTTTCAATTCCCCACACTCACAGAGGGTCTCAAGTTTTATATCCGTTTTTGTATTCATTGTTGTTGTTTTAAGTTCTCCTTCCTGTGCCTACCTCTCCTCTTTCTTCTCTTGCCCATCTAGTCATCCTTCCAGACTCGGCCTGCCTGGATCTTATGAGCCATTTTGTCTTGATTAGATGCCCCGTCGGTGTTCTCCCAGGTCCCCTGCTTCCCCCTGGTCTGCTGTGCGTACAGCCACCAGTCACTGAACACGCTCTTTCGGGCATCCCTTTACCGTCCCCACGAGACTTTAGGCTTCTAGGGGAATGGAGTGTACATTTGATCTCAAGGTTCCGAGTGTCTTGGTACTTAAGCAGATATTCATAAGTGAGTAGATGAATAAACATTATTTTAAGCCATGTCATCTGGGAGACTTTTCTGTCTGTGATCACCTGCTGCTACCTGGTATTTTAGCTTTAGCTCGGAAAAATTATTCCTTGATGGCAAGAAGGCGTCATTTGTGGACAAGTCAACAAATAAAGTCCTTGTATAACAAGGGAAATGAGTGAATTCAGTACATATAAGTCAACTTGTTCAAATCATTGCCCTCTCCCCTTTTTATCTTCCCCTTCCTTCTTTAAAATGTAAAGAAGAAAATGAGGTGCTGGGCTGAAAGCATGTCCCAGAGCAATGTCTGGAGCCAGCGCTTTTCATACAGGGACCCCCAAATGACACACAGTTTCCGGCACCTCTAATGGCTTGCTCCATGCTGTATGAGGAAAGACTCATTACGAGTGAGTGTAGCCTGTCAACATAATGCTGACGAGGTAACTGAACTAGGTCCAACTACTGATGTTCTTTTCCAAACTGAGGGAATATAACTTATTGCAAAAAAAAAGTTGAAAAAGGAGCATCCAAAATTTTCAAATGCATTTAATGATCTTGGTTCTAAACAGTGATAATGATGAAGAAAACCCAGTTGAACAAAGCTAACTGGCACAGTCTTGTTAATCCACCTTGAATGGGGTTTCTTCCCCTGGACCAACATGGGGGAGGAAGGGGGCGGGGCACCCAGGCTCATTAAATTTGACCTACAGGACCAAAGCACCACCTAGTGGGAAAAATGGAAAACAACCCGCTTTTGTGCAAACTCCTTTTTAAACCCCACAGACAAATGTTTTCTTGGATCACCAGTCTCTCGGTGTCTACTGAATTTACAAATTCCCCTTTTAAATTTATGCTAAAAATTAATTGCAGACTTACAAAGAAAGAACAAACAACAACTTCTTTTATTATCTCTCAAACCCGTTAACACAAACACTCAGGGCCTCTCTGTAAATAGAGATGTGTGGGTTGCACGCCATCTGTGTGTAATGCTGTTTGCCAAGTAGCCTCTAATAGCAACTGGCATTGCCGTGACCAGAGCTCCTGGCCATCTCCTGTCTCTGGACTCTGTCTGCTCCCAATCTAGGAAGGCGGTAAGGTCAAAATTCTATTTTGTGCCACAGCATATGGAAAGACAATATGGCAGAGAGGTGAGCAGAGCCTGAACTCCTAACAGACAAGATTGGATTTGAATCCCAGCTACTTCCTGGTTGTGTCTCATGGGCCAAATATCTCTATTCTTTTATCACAGTTTCCTTCCCTAAATATGAGCAATAATATCTACTTGCTGGGGTAATGATACCTATTTGAAAGATTGTTATAAAAATGAAACGAGAATATAAATAACCCAGCATTGTATCTAAAATTAGGAAACATGCCATGAGAATTTCTTAAAAGTTCTATTACTTTACTAACTTATTCCAATTTCTACCTAATTGTTTCACTGATGCAAAACAAAATCCATGAAATGGAATTTCACTGAAGGAGATACACGCTCCCTTCGTGGATTATGTAATTCTTCAATGCAGTCACCTAATACATGTTGACAACCAACCTTTGGGATTTTGTTATCAATCTAAGGATAAGTTACACTCTTGTGAGTCCTAGATAAAATTCTGCAGACATAACATAATGCGTGATGTGCAAACATGACCCAAGCAGGACCCAAGCACAACCCACACTCAAGCACACCGTCAATATGCTTCCTAAATTTCATTTTCCCTAACTATATTTAGAGAATACTTTGAACCAGCCGTCAGGCTAAAAACAAAATATTTAAATGGATCTGGCTAAAGAAAGTACAGAAGGAGCTGATCGTATAAATTCCAAAGGCCTTCTCTTTGTTTTCCAAAATGACCAATATGAAAAATACTTTTTTTCAATACTATACATGCATCGGAGCCTCTAAGGAATCTGTATATTTGAACTGGAGAAAGAGTCATTCTCCATATTCCTCAGGAGAAAAGGTGACAATACAGGAATGCCTTGCCATCTCACCTTCTTTGCTGGCTCTTTCACTCTCTTGCAAAAGAAGCCTTCATTTAGCTTCAAGGCAGGGGGAGAGGACCAACCACAGGCATTTGTAACAAAAAGACAGATGGTTGAACTGGTCACCTGTCTGCAGAAATTATGCACGGAGAGGAAAATGAGCAACAGAGACTGAACAATTCTTGCATGTATATGCATGTGTTTTAATAACTTCAAACTTTTCCTTTCAGCTTATAACCTGAACCTCAATCACAGCACTAAAAAAAATAAAAATAAAAAAATTAGAGAAAGGACAGAATTTTTACTACTCTCTTCACTAGAGATGGATCGTACAAAATACTCCCATTTGATCATGATGGACGGTCCTTGCTCTGTACTCTGGAAAATGAGTAACCGCCCCCACAAAACATCGCTCTGTAGGCATCTCGAGGAAAAGGAGGCCTCTCTCCTGTCCAGACCTGACAACTGGATTTAATTGTGCATGGAAATAAAGAGTCCCTGAGGTTTAGCATCATGCTCACTCTGAACCACAAGGACCAGAGGTAAATGGACTCAGCTTGGTCCTTGGCCTTTCAATAAAAACAACAAAGGAAGAGAATTACTTATTTCAAAATATTCCTTTGGCTATATTTTTCAATCTAGATCTGTAAGTGATATTATTGTTTCTTTTTCTTGGAATCTATTTTTTCTGTCTACATGGCTCTCAAAACCAGTATCACTAAGAATGGTGCCTTTCCAGATATGGATGATTTCTCCCTGGGCCGTAGGAAGAGTATGAACCAACAGTTGATAAGCACTTAAAATAGTCATATTTAATAAGTATGTTTTTTTAAGATTTTATTTATTTATTTGACAGACAGAGATCACAAGTAGGCAGAGAGGCAGGCAGAGAGAGAGGAGGAGGCAGGCTCCCTGCCAAGCAGAGAGCCCAACGTGGGGCTCGATCCCAGGACCCCAAGATCATGACCTAAACCGAAAGCAGAGGCTTTAACCCACTGAGCCACCCAGGCGCCCCACTTAATAAGTATTTTAACATATATAGAGAAGAGTGCTTTCCCAAGAATAAGCTGAAAGAACTAACGACAGAACACGGGCAACCAGAACAGGGTAGGACTAGCTAATGGTTAGATCCTCAAATCTCTTTCTAAATATCATTATTCATATCACCTCATTTGAAGAGCAAAAGAAAAACTCTTGCGATTCAAGGCAGTCACAGAACGTAAACGCCGGAGTTTCCTTTTGTACATCACCTTTGGGGGAGCAGGGAACCTTGAACTAGTAAGAACACAGTAATCATGTGTTTTTTTTTTGGTTTTGTTTCTGTTTTTAAGAAAAGGAAACTATAATTCCCAAGTTGAGTAACAGGTGCGTATCTGTTTTGTTATTTCTATACTTTACACATGTTAACATATTACAAATATTATTTCCATGCTGTGCAACAGTTAATAAAAACACGAAAGTCTTTAAAAATAAACGAAAAGCAAATTACAGTCTTCAGCAATTGTGACAAAAAGCTAACACCTGTTAATAATGATGATGGGTACAGGGTGTGAAACATTTTCTGTATGTATAAAATTTTGCATAATTCTAACATTCAGTTGGGCTTTAAAAAGTCACATGCTGCTGTTTTTCATTCTAAATTGGTTTTAGGTAACAGGGTTTAATGGTGTTACTTCTTAGGAATGATTTTCTAGTATCTTGAAGAGGGACAGTTTCTGTCTTGTGCCCTCAAAATATTAAATAACTGTTCTATGGATATCTAAACTATTTACAAAACAGTGATGGGATTTATCTCCAAAATGGTAAAATAAAATTATAGAGAATCTGAGTAACCTTGGGTTGTCCTGCTTCAGCCACTTGAAAGAGCCTAAACTTTCTACGCCAGGGAACCGGAAAATCATAGGATTAAGACAGAAGAAAATAGTAGCCGACCTTGCACCCATCTTCTTGGGGGTGGTAGATGACCGTGATTTTTCTGTTTTTCCCACCTAATCCTATTATCAACGCATTTGTTTTGTTTTCTGTTGTCCTTTAAAAAAAAAAAAATCTAAGACTTCTTTAGGAGATACAATCCCAGACCTATAACACAGCTGAATTTTACCCAATACCACATTTTGAGGATTTTTCTTCAATACTAATAGTTGACAGAAAAGACAATCAGCTAGGAACAATAAATGAAACAAGTATGTAGTGAAAAAAATGGAGTTCCACGTTTCACTGTGCACAGCCTGGAAAAGATTGTTGGGAACACGGCCCACATGTGCGTACCACAGACATCTTGATAATATTCACACCACAGTGTGCCAAAAAAAAAAAAAAAAAAAAAAAAGATGGGGGGGGAATCTAAAACATTTGATAACCTCATACCTTTGCTATATGAACTTTTATGGCCAGAATTCTGTCAAAATATAAAGCAAAAGATTCTCCCGTTGTAGGGTAGGTTATCTGCGCACTTTACATGTTCAGAATGTGTCCTTTTCAAAAAGGAGAAACCGCACACATTGCAAACTGAGGCAGGAAATAACAGTTTGGAATACTTCATGCATTTCGGCTTTGCAGCACGGTGCTTGGGGAGGATTCTGAGGAAGAGTCAGAGGCCTCTCATATTTCCATCAGGTAGATGCCTAGATAGAGCCTGGACACAGTAGCAGAACTTAGCTGACTGCAATTTTGCCTACATCAGGGAAAACAGTGAACTTGGAATGAACTTGTCCCCAGCCATATACAACCAAGGGCATTAAAATTATAATTTAATCAGAGAGGCCATAACAGCTCTTTCCATTGGAAATCATACAATAAATATGATCTAACACTTTTTTAAACCAATATGGGTTTGAAATGCTAAGCACTATTAGAGGAAGAGAGAAAAGGTTTTTTTCATATGAGAAGTAGATTTTTTTTAAAGTTAAAAAAAAATCTTTAATTGTAAAAACCAAAAAGAAAGTTAAGGCTACAAGGAATAATAGCAAAGCTCCTAAGTTACAAATGGGGAAGATTTTTTAAATGCTTGCCACTTCACAAATTCTTAGAATGTTTTAAGTGCTTGTGCCTGCTCATATGCAGCTTATAGTCAAAGTTGAGGCTAATCCTAAAATTCTCACAGCCAACTCTCCAGGTTCATGTCTGTTCCTCATCTATTCTGGTTATTACAAGAGCCTCCAAATGGCTTCCCTGTTATCACTCAGCTTCTAAAAACAGATTCGTTAACTCCTCACTGTGTATCCGACACCATGCAAGGGGCTGGTTATTTAGTGACCAAATGAATATGGTGTCCGCTTTCACAGGCTTTACTATCTTCTTTCAAAATCACTGCTTACACTCTGCCAGAGGGCTCTTTCTAAGAAACAGTTTTGCCCCTATCAAATACTTGCCCAAAAACTCCCATTGATCCCCTCCCTCCAAAACCTTCTGCCATCAGACCCCCAGGATCAGGACCTCATCTGAGCTACCTCTGACCACCCTCCACACCACCTCTTGTCCAGTCAGACTTTCCATTCCCCAAATAATCCCTGCCTTTTCCTATTCCCCTGCTCTCGGTCACTTTGTCCTTTCTACATGACACTGAGCTTTACTAGAATTGAGCCTATATTCTAATTAAAGAGAAATTAAAAAATAAATAAAGAGAAATGGATATGCTGGGCTCTGCAGAAAAACTCGAGTGATGCTGTCTACCTGGAAATGGATTTAGTTTTTAGTGAAGTTTAAAAAAATAGAGAAAACTATTAAAGTCACTCATAAGAATCAAGTTATTTCCTTGCAAGAGACAGGGAGTAACTTAGATCACATGTTAAGGGTCCTCTTTAGGACACAGCACAGTAGGGTCACATATTTGCCTCTCCAAGAACACACAGGGGTAAGAGGTTTCCAGTGGTGTCAAGAAAGTGCATGACAGAAGGAGGTTCGTGTGTCCTTGCAGAGGACCAGATGGTGCATGGGCTCAAGGGACACCTCTGAGACTACGGAAAGTAGAAGGCTGGCTAAGGAAGTATAAGGGACGAGAAGAACAGAAACTCAGGGAACAGTTAACAGCAACAGGAAATTCTCTTTGCTAGATGGCCAGGCTCTTGCCGAAGTCGGGTTATTAGAAAAACAGAAACAGGGAAACTGAAGTCACCAAGGAGAATGCAAAGGATGGCGTAAGATCAAAAGGGTATGAGCAAGGAACTCAGTTCAGAATGTTCTTCACATCCCGAAGGCAAGCAGACCTCGATGGTGAAGATGGGGAAACAGAGCACAGGTTAAGAGTCACAAAGCGGTGAGTATGAATCGTGCTCTGATTCCAGGAACAAAAGGACTGGGAAGAAAGTCTCCATCCCTGAAACGTACTGTAGCGTGTGGTATGTGACTGTGGCATACCTGGATTATAGTTAAGGCATGGATGTTGAAGCGATGGGGGAGTTTGTTCTCATTAGGGAAATACACACCCGTGCGCCCATGTGATGACAATTATTTAATCATTTGTGGTCTACTACCTCCTTGGCATTAACTATTTGTCATAAAAAATAAACACCATTTGTATAAACACATTTCTACGATACAAAGGCTTAGGAGTAAATAAATCACACTTCCCTCTAATTAATAAACTGAATACAAAGAGAAAAATCATTCCCATGTGATTCGACTTCAAAATGCATTTAGATCTCCATCATCTCAAACTCTTATACCTTTGTTCTCAGGAACAAGAGGCTGGAAGTGAAAATTCCCTATATTCTTAGAAGTGCATGTTCTTAAGATGGCTGAAATTTCTCTTTTGGATTCCCTCTCCACCAATCCTCTCCCCATGCATTAAACAGTCACACGCTCAGCTTCAGAGGTTCCGAAAAGCTAACAGCATCCTGCTCACTGAAACTGATTATCAAAATCACCATGATTGAGATTTGGGTCTAATCCCCTGGTGTTCAGCAGCTGAGCCCCTTCTGGAGGACTCCTGGGTAATGGGTATGTAATGTTATTGAGGCTTGGCTTCTTGCTCAGTGAAACTCCACTGGAGATCACTAGGTAGCCGTCTTCCCATGGCAGGCAAGAATTACCACATTAGGCTGCTCAGATAATAAACCAGGGATTCCACAGTTCCCTAGTTTTGTTTGTTCGGCTTTTGTTTTGTCAGAAGTGAATAGGGAACAAGAGGCTGGCCATGGGTCTTCCACTATTTGACCTCATGTCCAAAGTTAAAGTTGTATCAAGTGTCAAACGTGACCTGAACTGTCCTTAGAGCCCCAGACCCAAAGAGTTCTGAAACACACTGAGAGATGGCTGATATCACCTATTGCAAACAGTCCACTGTGAAAGCTAAATTAGGTTGTGTGTTACTGCCCCAAACAAGCTGATTTGAAAATGAGGTACTATGTACAAAGTTAAGCTTATGTGTTAAGATTTTTGGTAATGATGGAGGCAGAAAAGATTGCAGTTTCACTCTCTTGGTCTCATAAGTGGTAAGAACCAAAGATTTCTGGACAGCAATTCTCCTCTTTTCCAGGAAAGCACCAAAAATATGACATGAGATTATGGAAGGTACCAGAAGCCCTTGGTGTGTTCTTGGGAGCCTGGGCAAGCACTACCTTAAAAAAATCACGATATTTACAGGAAAGGTAGTAGAGTCCTCTGAAATTTCCTTAGGTTTTGATTGAATCATGCAGACCCAGAATTAGGACTATGTTTACATTTAAAGTTAGAACATATAAAACATCAGTGCCACTTGAATGACCTAGTACTGATACCCCCCCCACTCCATCCACCCAACACAGCTCAAGTCTATCATTTCTAGAGGAAACAATAGTCAACATGATATATACAAGGTGGTGGTCTAGGAAATTGGGTAAATGCGCCATAAAGGTGGTAATTAATCCATTCAAAATTCTACTTGTTTTATTTACTGGTTAACATTGTTCTTTAATGGGAGGGTTATGGTTTTAATTTAAGCTGCTACCAGGAAAGAAAAAAACAAAAACAAAAAAAAACCTCTTCCCAAGTCAATACTCTGCTTCACATCTATTATTTCTAAGCCTGTTAATAAAACTGAAACTTCTGCGAGGCTTGTATTGTAAGGATGTGCTGCGTTAATTGCCAAAGGCCCCCCAGTTAGGAGGAAAGGGGCCAGGATGTGAACCCTCTTTTTACTCTTAAGTCTGCACTAATTCCGCTTTAGATGCTGAGTTGTGCTGTCTCTCAGCTCTGAATATAAATGCAGCGGGATTTTGGAGAAGAGATCAATATGGAAAAGTGGTCAGAGAAAACACAGGGGAATAGGTAAGGCCCGGGCTGGTCCCTAAAGCCAGGTCAAGAGGAGGGAAACCTTTTCCACAGGAGGAAATGCAGCCGCAAGGGCATGGAGGTATGAAGATCACAGGAAATGCTGACACAGTGACATGTGACAATGAGAACATTGGCCTTATTAGATGGCACACTGCCACGAATATTAAAGGAATGGTGGTCCAAGAGGCAATTTTTTTAAAAACCAAGAGTAGGGTTTAAGCTATAAGAGGGGCCACTGGTGGTTTATGAACGGAGGAGGGATAAGACCCAAAAAAAAAAAAAAAAAAAAAAAAAAAGGGCTCTGGGAAAATTAATCTCCAACTGGTACACAGGATAGATTTCAGAAATAAAAATAAAAGCAGGGAGGCCACCACAAGGGAGCTCAAAGACTGCCAAGGGAAAGCAGCAGGGAGCAGCATTTTCAACACACCCTGTGTTGCCCAGTTGATTTTCATTGCTGAGGCTTCAGCAGAAATCATGGGATGCTCCTTCCTGATTTGCTCTGTCTGAAGGACCTGCCACCAAAACATTCCATGTGACAAGAGATGCAGTTTTAGGAGATAGAGCCACAATCAAATATTACCTAGGAAACCAAATATAACTAAATACAGAATGTTACCCCACACTGGGAAATAGCTGTGAGATTTGGTTATAGCTGTGCTTATTATTCATTAAACTTTATGTAATAGGAAAATATGCTAAATTAATCCAAATGCAAATTAAATAAGTTAGATGTTGGAAACCCATGTGGGGTGTTGTGGGGATTGGAATAAAGCCTCTACCAATACTGAGAGCGTGTTTGGCTAAACTCATTTATTTTAATACATTCCTTCCCATTTTTCCCTCTTCTCGGAATTTTTCACGAGTCAGGGACAACAGGCATGTGTGATGTTGTGTGTGTGTGCTGAGCTGCAGGCCCTTTTCCAAAGCTTCCCCCAGCCCCCACTAGTGCCAGGGCACTGATGTGAGTTTTAACTAGATGATACACTTGAGTGCCAGCATGAGGAAGCCATATGGGAATTTTAGGTAGCAAGAGGAGAAAGATTATTCTTAGGGATAAATAAATCCCAGATCTTTGCCTAAATCCTTTTTCAGACATAAAACTGTACCCCAAATATTGAGTATTCACATAAGATAAAGGGGCTTTCTGCCAAATATATTCAAAGGGAGACAGATACCTCATCTGAGACATATTACCTATATAATTACAGATAAACACAACTTGTCAGTTGACAAGATACAACCAAAAGTTCACACATGACACTGTAAGACATAGAAACAAAGACTTTTGGATAGAAAAATTTTTAAAGAACAATTAGAAAAAACTCTAAAGGAAATCTGTATTTATTTATAATATGTATATCTTCACATATTCTTTTTTTATTTATATGAATATGTATTTAGTTTTACTTATATAAAGACATCCAGGTAAAACTGCAATTTTTTAAATTTAGTTAGGAGCCCATTACAAAAAATTTCCAGTGAATTTACTAGGAAATAATGCTGAGAGCCGAACACTACCATTTCATATAAATGCTCCTGAGCATTTCTGCAAAGAGTTTACTAGGTTTGGCTGAATTCCCCTGCAAAGAAATTTGAAATTTTTCCAGTCCACAGTGTACAAAAATCAAGAAATCTTTCTGGGTTTTCTACATTTCAGTATACAATGCATATAAATGCTTCCCTTATATGTTGCTAGTTTTGGCCAACATGAAATTGAGCAGAAATTGACAGATGATGTCAAAGTGGACAAGTTCTTCTGTCTCACAGTAGAACTCTAGAGTAGACTGTTACAAGAAATCTCATCATGTGAAATAAACCACCGTGTTCCTTTGGAAGTGGGTGCCACAGATGGAAAAACAAAAACAAACAAACAAAAAAACTGGGACCTGAGGCTCCTTCCTCATATATAAGGGTTTTGCCCTCTAACAAAAATTCACTACAAAACCATTTTACTTGTATGTAGATACATCTACGTATTAGCTCAGAAATGGCAAGGCTTTCTGCAGAAGAGGTAAGGACAAGAAAGAAAAGAAATGAAAACATCTTGACATTTCTATTTTTTTATCTGAACAAGAAAATTGTATATTGAGGTGCTCATTATAATTCCTGAATGCCCAAAGCATTCAGTCTAGCAAGAAAATACCTAGTCCTTTAGAAATACTACTCATTTCATGAAAAGAACACTAGGACCATTGCACAACTCAGACTCTGCAAATGTGCAAGGCTCAGTCATTCATCCAACAGATACATCTGAGCATCTCTTCTGTGCTTGACATCATGCATAGTCTAAAACAAAGTCATATAAATAATCGGTAAAATTATGCATGTTTTTTCTACTATCTTGCGCTTTCATGCATTTTACACATTTCAGCAGTGAGCTTGTATGACCTTAATCATAAAAAAAAAAGAAAAAATAGTTAAAACTAAAAAGCATCAGCAATGCAAGTTCCCCTCTTTTTTTTTTTTTTTTATAGACTTGCATCAAAATAGTAAGGGTATACTAGCATCTAAAGATCCAAATAAGAACAGTCAGCGGCCAAAACACCCCCTGGCATAGAAACATCTCCATTTTCCTGACATCTTCCATTTTTTGATTGTTGTTTGGAAACACCTCTTAATTTCACTTGGCAAAGAGACATGGATCAGGCAGCGAAGATCACAGGATAAAGGTAGGTGAGAAAACAAACTATAATTCTTGGTAAAATAAATAAATAAACAAACAAACAAATAAGAACAGCTAACCGCAAGAGCCACATCAATCCTTGCACCCACTGAGCTTAATCAAGTGTTATCCTAGGGACCGGAGGGAAAAAGCAATGGGGACCCCATCCAAGAAACTTGGGACGATGAAATGCTTGATGGAGACATTCACAGGTGCATAACTAGCTTGGCGTAGCTCCTTTGGCTGCAGAAGGCTCTGACTGAAGAAGGCCTGTAACTACAGTTGAAGGGTTTTCCCCTCCCCCCACCCTACCCACCGCCCGTGGTTCCTCCCAAAACCAAAATATGGTTCCTGAAATAAGGGCTGAGCTGTTCCAGGGCTGTCCCAGGACTGATGCAAAACCTCACTTCGTCCCCAGAGGCTGTGGCTTAAAGCAAGGCACGTTGTGTGGTGTGTTAAGTCTTCATCTCTCTGCTCCCCACCTTCAATCTCAGAGTGTAAGGTAAAAAGAAACAGGTGACAGCCACCTCCAACCTAGAGAGAGTACTTGAGACTGGATTTAAAATAGACTTGAAACAACAGAGAAAAAGACAATAGATGTGAAACAAGGGTGCACATGACGCTGAACATCAAAGAAAGACAGGCATTCCTGAGAGGAAGAAGACAGACAAAGGGCTCAGATTGCCCCAGCTCACTGCCTGGTGAGAACTGCAGGGGTGGGTGGCCAGGAGGAATCCTGGGGTCAGGGGGCACCTACAGCTTCCTCCAGATGAGAAGCGCTAAGGGGTAGGAGAGGGCAAGGCAGCTAGAATGACGGTGACATGGGGGAGTCTTATACACGTTCTATGGAGATAGAACAGAAAGAAAAGATCACATAGTATGTGATTCCATTTATATAGAGTCAAGAACGGATAAAGCTCATGTATGTTGATAGAAATTCAAATAGCAGTGGCTTGTGAGAAGAGAAGGACTCCGGGGGCACAAGGGAATTATCTGGGAAAATGGAACTGTCCTTTATCTCAACTGGCATGCTAGTCACATGCCTATAAACGTTTCTCATAACGCACTTAAGAGCCGTACATTTTGGTGAATATAAATTTTACCTCAAAAAATGCACATACCTCTGGGGGGGGCAGTTAAGAGAAAAAAGTAACATAAGGAAACCAAATTATATTTATTAGCTCCATTTTACAAGAGAAAATAAAGTAGTTTACATATTTTTTTGCCTTTGCATGTAAGTTAAAATAAATATAGATAGAAATAAATGTAGGATATTATAAGTCTATATTGAAAAAAAACGTTAAAATTGTACCTGTATGTGACTAACAGGGTAATATAAAATTATCTTCTGTGAACCAATAGGCTCTCAGTGGATTATTGCCATCACCATCAATAAGTAGCCAGCCAAGCACACCAGAAATAAATGGGCTGTAATTAAACATATGCAATAAAATCGGTCTACAAATACAGCATGCTAAAGATGGCTGAAGCAAAATTAGTGAAGCCACAGATTCCAACAACTCTTAATCAACCCTGGTAAGCTATCAGGACCCTGCATGGTGGAGACTTATTTCTCCTTGAGCAGTACGTCCAAGTGTCATCTGAGATTTGTAGAAATTAACATGTTATCTGTGAGTCTCAGCTCATTTCCATGGAGGGTTATACAGAACAAAGCTGCAAGTAATCCTGGCTCGATGAGTCTTTATTGATTCTGCACTTGTATTGAAATCAGCAACATAACAGATCTGTGATACAAAATTGTCCCTTCTTGATATCAGGGGAAATTGTAAGCAAGAGTGATTCCCGAGGGCAACAAGTGAAAACCCGCATCTATGAAACTGCCGCCCCAAAAATACCAGCACCATCACCCTTACTCTTCGAAGACCCTGGGATCAACTGCCATCTCTTGACATCCTGTTAGCTACAGTGGATGTCTGTGGTCCAGGAATGAAAAACAGACACAAAGAAATAACTTTGGCCTTTACCTTAGGTCCTGCTGGCTCATGAATGCTTCTTTTTAATTGTCTTACCTTCTGGATCTTGCCTTTGATGATACGAGGCTGCTCCTCCAGCCTTCCTGAATTTTCTGGAGTCAGCCCCTGCCTGCCCAGACCTACCCAACTTGCAAAATGGCACTTTGATAGAATTTCTGATCTTATGACATGAGCAAATCAATCCTCAACGATGCCCTTATTTAAAACAAAGTAAAAAGTATAAACTATGTCTCTCCTACCAAATAACAATGTAGATACTAAAAATCAGAGTGTAATTGATGCAGCAGAAGTGGCCAAGCTCCATGGCTAATGAAGCATTCTGAGACGTCCTCATGAAGAAGCTTTCCTTGAGGCATTCGGAAGACATCAGCAGTCCAGCGCTCAGACTTTGCACTCAGACACATAAAACTGAATTCTTGTCCTCCAGCCTAATGGTTTTGTGACCTTGAGCAGATCACGTGACTTTTCCATGTCTCACTTACCTCATCTGTAAAACTGGGGTTATAATAGTATCTGCTTTCTAGGGTTGTTAAGAGGATAGGATGACACAACAAATTCAGCACAGTGTTTGCTTCACAGCTAAATGACTAAAAAATAAAAGGTACTTGAGTATGATGGAGGTATTCAAGGTAACAAAAAGGACTTGAAATTGAATAGATCATACTGCTGTTAACAAAAATTATCCAAAATTTAGAAAAAAAAAAAAAAAAAAAGGCCAGGAGAGAGTCATGTGCCCTTACGGTGTCCTAGAAAGACACAGTTTTAACAATACCATCCAAGAAGTATTTACTTCAATGGAAAAATGTACCTGTGTTTGACACTGGAATTTACTATTAATTGAGATCCACACTCTGCAAGATGATTAGCCTATGGATTTTTGTTCAGTAGAGATATAACAGTTGGTAGGAAAGATGACAACCCAAGGCTAAGGGCTTTTTCCCCATGAGACATTCACCATTTTTACATTTAACCCAAATATTTAATATTCTTTTTAATGCCTATAAATATCCAGTTCTTCAAATATTCTTTTGCCATCTAGCTTAGGTTTTTACCACTAAGGAGTTAAATAAATCCGGGACACATCCATCCTGTGTTTATGTGAGTTATGCTTTTAACTTTATGAAAATTATGTTTGTGTGAGTCCAGTTTTTAACTTTTGAAAATTACATCAAAAACTAACCCATAGTTCCACGCAGGCTACTATGTGTCATGCCCTGACCTTCACGATTATGAATTCAATTTATCTTTACAGCATTCTTGTGAGATAGGACCTACAAACATCACATTTGGGGGACACGGGGGAGTTAACTAATTAATTCCAAAGTAGTATAACTATTAAGTATCAGAGTCACAATTTCAACACAGACCATCCTCTCCCCATCCAAGGTCTCATTCACTATGTTATATGGCATATATAAAGAATGCAATAAAGTAAAGGGAAAACATGGAAATCAGACGATCCAGATCAACAGAGAATAAAGATATAAATATTTGGGGATATGGGGAGATATTCTAATTCTATCATATCTCAAGATATTCTAACTAAAAAGTCTTATCTTACTAAGAGATAAGGCAGAGATATTTAAAGGGTTCAGAATTCCAGAATATAATAAAATGAACCACCAAGAACCAGAGCTTCTTTTTTTGCAACCCTATATTCCTATGCAACTGGGTTGTCTATAAAGACTTGACCTCCTGGCATTTTAACCACTCCAGTCTAGTAATTAGTGACATTACACTGTTATTGTTTCTAATGACTATCAGGTAGTAACAAATCTCTTCTTTTTATTATGTTCTGTTAGTCACCATACAGTTCATCATTGGTTTTTGATGTAGTGTTCCATGATTCATTATCTGTGTACAACACCCGGCACAAGTAGTAGCAAATCTAGTAAGAATGTGAACTTTCACATCAGACAAACTTGGATTCAAGTCCTCACTCAGCTATTTCCTGTGTGACCTCAGTGTCCCCATTGTGAAAATCAGGACAATAGCATTTCACAGGAACTTTGGGATGATTAAAGGGATGGCATCTCTATAAAGGTCCTAGTAGCGTGTCAGGAACAAAAAAAGGACAAATGTCAAATATTATTAGTTACAAAAAAAAAAAAAAAAAAACTATCACTACTTCTATTCTATCACACTCCTGGTACTGTACCAAAGATTCAAGGGGGCTGAGTGACTAACTCAATTTCAGTTAAGAGTTAGCATTGACATTTAAAGTAGTTTGATTCTGAAGCTAATTAACTTAATGGCTATGCTATCTTTTATAATTTAATAATATATATACACTACGACTCAACTTTTTTAAAATTTGGGTTCACTTAAAATACATTTCCAAGATAAACGTCCAACAGTGGTTCAAAGAAAAAAGATTTGGGGTCTGTTAGTCCTCATTCAAGACTCAACATGGAGGTTTAATCCCAAAGAAACGAGCGCCATATTGGACATGCTACTAAACGAGATGACAAAATCTAATAATGTTTTCTATACTTTGAAAAATGCATATAATGCACCATAAAGCAGAATCAGGCAGCCAGAATGTCAGCCTTGGCTGCAGCCTGCCTCCCTCTCTCTCTCTCTTGCTGGGATGCTATCTTCTCTTTCCCGCCTTCTTTCTTACCATATATGCTTAGAAGCTACTTAGAAATTTTTCAAGACTCCTAGGTCCATGAAAAACCTCAATAAGATCAGCTCTTCTTGATGGAGTCTCCACCCCAGGGACAACTGATGCCTCTCCACTTCATGAGCCTCACTACATGTGGTTTATATTTCTACTAAAGCACTTCCGTGTGTGTCTTCCCCTGTGAGACTCTAAGGTCTTTGCGAACAGGGGTGTACCTTATTCACGATCATATCTGCAAAAAGGGTCTGGTGAGTGAATGAATGAGGAAATAATAAAGTATTCTAAACAGCAAACAAATAATTTAAAACTAAACTTCTCAGATATGGCTTATTTGTAGGACGGGCAGAACCTGGAAACAGAGGTAGGAGTTAAACACGTAACTGAAAACATGAAGACACCGTAGTCTGATATCTCTGGAAATTATTGCTGTACAAATAACAACACAGACTCGTAACGTAATGCCCGTGTATCTGTATGGATCCAGGAGACAGAAAGAACATACGCATGTCTATTTCCTTGTTTGTACACTAAGGAATGCATATATTGCTCATTTTTTCTGAAGCCTGAATGGGAAATGTGTTTTTAACAACTTTAATCAATACACCAACCTACATTAAAAAAATAAATAAACCCACACAACAAGGAAAAAAAAAAAGCAAAAGGCCAATCAATAGCCAACAGTGCAGCTTAACAGCCACTCCAGCAGAAAACTGTCTGAAAAGGCGCTCACACTCCACTGTCTGCACGACGCACAGCTGCTTGCTATTGATTTGTTGCAAGCAAAGAACACCTATTATAACGTGCCAGTGTGAACCTAGCAATTTCTCCAACAAGTAGCCCACAATGTAGGACCAGCCATGTAGCGTAGGTCGCTGGCTGCAGAGGGTGTGCTGAGGACCCACATTTATTTCCTTCTGTTTTTCCCACAAAGCCTTTATAAACACCCAATTCCTAAATCCAGCAACTTGCTGTGTTTTAAGCACTCACACGAAATACACTGTTTCACATTCACTTCTCCAGGGCCCAGGAGCAATAATGAGACCTCAACGTTGTACAGGACTCACTACCGTTGTCATACGCATGCTCAGGGAGAGCTGTGGTGGTAAGGACTGGTGTAAGGTATTTAAAATTTCTGTTTTCACAAAGCCCCCAGGAATGACAAAGCTTTTGTATAGGTGTGGGTATGTGCAAGTGGCATTGGATTTTGTGCAACATTGTGTGGTGGTGTGGAGAGAGGGACTCAACAACAGGTCGCCCTGCCCACATCATAGGAAAGGGAACTGGATTTGCTATGTTGTGATGGCTGCGACCCACTGAAATCTCCCAGGCCCTTGGCCCTGATTTTAAATACCAGTAGGAACCCAATATCCAAAAAGAATATCCCTACGAGAAACTGTGTGGAGTTCCATGTCTTCTGTTGTTCTTAAAATGTAGCCCCATCATTAAGTTGGAACTCAGGTGGTATGCACCTTCTGAGAAGTCAGCCCTCTCTGGTTTGAGTTTTTCAGAAGAACTGAAGATTTTCTTTGGAGAACATTACTGGTGTGTCCTCTCCTAGATCTCACGGGATCCTACATGAACCCAAAATTACTTCTGGGATGATTTTGTTCATTATGGTTTCAGAACAGCCTTAAAAGTCACCCAGAGGAAACTCCCTGTGAATCTGCTCTTAGTTGAAATGGTAGAAGATCTTATCTTAAAACTACATAAGACAAATAATAAATCAGTTATACCTGGGTTTCCAATCAGATCACTTTTGGTTTCTATCCAGTATAAGAGAGTCACTCTTACACAAGGTAACCAGCCACGGAGAAGACATGCCACACCTTCACAATCACTGTGTCAGCTTTGCATGGCTCTCTCTAAAATGAAACCTGAAATTCATCCACTGCCTCTAGCAATCCACCATGCTCTCAGAGAAAATGATGGAATAAAGTTAAACCCATCCATGCTTGGTCTACTCGTACTAAATGAGATATAGTTTCTAAACATAAGCTCTACTCATGGAGGTGACAACTATGTGACAGCACCTGAAAATCATCAAGCAAACACCCAATGGCAAACAGGCAAGAAATATCAAAGGTCATGAATGAAGGAACCAATACTAGGAAAGATGTGGAGAATGCTAAAATGCAAACATTTCTTTAGAAACTTACAAATCATGCCCAGATACAAGTAACTTTTCTATACATGATGAACTGAACAGAACCCTTTATTTTGAAAAATATCAAAACCTAGCACTTTCCTATTGAACTAGTTTCTATTCTTGGACGTGCCTTAAGAAATTGGTTTTTTTTGTTTGTTTGTTTTATTTTGTTTTGTTTTTTATTTCCATTAACTGAGATCAATGGGCTGTCCTGAGAAATACCTCATGGAAAATGAGAGATCCAAACCTTCTCCCCCAACCATCCACCAAAAAAGTCTGTTGCCACTAGATAGACTCTTAAATCAACCATAGGATCCTATGACAGCATTGTCAGAAATACGATGTATTTTAGATATATGTGACTTTCTGTAGAATACACTATTCCTAAAAATCAGGTAAAGGCCATATTTCCTTGACACTCCAATCATCACATCATGCTCCATTTCTGTTATTTAGGTCAAAGGCAGGCCACCTGCGGCACGCATGCTACCAAAGCAATCACTAATGGCCTCAGTGTTCTTCCATATAAGACTCAGCCCTGCTCATCTTTCCTCTTCCATTCACTCATTGTATCTGTTCCCCTTCCTTTGCACTTTTCCCCACAGCCTTTCCCAATGATAAGCATGAGCTTTATTCAAATCTTGGTGACTCCAAAGGTGAAGACTCTTTTCCTGATGCAAGCAAAACTACCAAGAATTTGCTAACAGAGGCCCGGAGAAAATCAAATAGCGAACTCAATTTTGAAGACATTTGTGAGATAAAGTAGCAAATTACAACGCTAAAGGTCACGGTTCATACAGAAAGTAATGATCTATGATGTAAACAGGTAAGGCTGATTTTTTAGGTTGAACAAACTGCCTCTGATGCTAATTCCAAAAGAAAAGTCCCGTGTTTGCTTAGGCAGCACCTATACCAAAAGAAAAGTCTCCCGATACTTTCAACGTCAATCATGGGATACAGGGACAACTATTGTACAATTCTAAGCAACCTAAATTTCTGATATATGTGGTCGGTTTCATTAAAAGTGCATATCTACACATGACAGTTATATCCAATTTATCTAAACTCTATTTTTTCCTTACATTCTGCAATTAAAATGTACTTGCTCACACTTCCGTATCGCCGTCTAGTCATACCAGCCCTGGCCTGCTCTCCAACCAGAGATGAGGCAAGAAGATTCTTTTAACAACTTGGGCTCAAGGTCTTCTACAATAAAACCTTTATCAGTATGGTTTACAGAATAAAATCCAGAATATAATACCTAGGCCTGGATATCTCAGAAGCATCTTTGAAGGATGACGTAGTATTGTCACAAAACTGACATTTCCCAATCCGCTCTAGTACCTCATTATATACTGACAAATTGTTCAAGTCAGATACTGTAACCGTCTTCATTCTGGACTGAGATGCCATCTGCTCTTGACAAAGTCAGAAAAAAAAAAAATCATAGAAATCCAGGAAGAATCCTGGTTTATTTTTAGCAGAAAATAGTGCCTGGACCTGGGTGGCCAAAAGGAACATATCAATGAGAGAAAAGTGTATACGTACCTTCTGAAGACCATGCTATCCACCGCAGTTAGAATCACTTACCTTTCTGCATTTTCTGTGGGCAGTCTCATCCTGACCATTTTCTACCAGGAGTGGTATATATTTATGATATGGAATAAACTTGGGAGGATAAAGAAGCATTATGCCACCATTTAGGATAAAAAGCATTCCAATGAGTCCTATGCACACAAAGTGGAGGGCAAATAAAGAACATGTAGCACAACTGCCCAGATATCCTGGATGGGTCCATAACTGCCTATTTTGAAGTGGAACAACAGCATTTCTGACTCATAAGTGTGGGAATAAGACTTTCAATAATACCAAGTACTTGGAAAGAATAATCTTGATACCAAAACATTCTGCAGATACTGTGTCCTTTATGTTACAGAACTAGAGGCACTTGTTTACATTAGATCAATGAGAAGCAAAGATGTTTATCTCTACATTGGTACAGTTCCCACCTGTTTCTCCAGGTAGATCTTAAGAGACTGACAGAGCATATAAAGACAAAAAGCTATGAGAAAAAATGAGAAACAGAACATGGGGCAACTATGCACACGAAAAAAAAAAAAAGTTGAGAAATAAGGATTCAAGAAAAACCAAGTGAACATGATAGAGATGGTACCTACTCCCACTTAGGCAACCATACTGTGACTTTAGTATCTGCTCAGATAACACCACGCACCTTTTTATAAAACCAAGAGGTCAACGGGCTACAAGTTCAGATTGCAATATAAACTCCTAGCATTTAGAAAGTCAGAAGATCAGCAGGACCCACTATGTCAGGGCTTTCAACAAATCTCTTTGAATAGGTATTCAGAAAATTCAGGTGTTGGCTTATTCTTTAAAAATAGCCATGTTAGGAAAGTAACATAAGAAGGCAGTGGAGACACAGGTTCTAGATTCCCACAGAACTGAAGTATCTCCACCATCAACTCTAGAATCATCTTCATGAAATCAGTCTTCTAGAATTAAATCAGCTGATAGAAGCATTGCCAGAGGACAAAATTAACAACTGGCTCTCTTCCAATATGAACTGAATATGCAGATACATACATACATACATTTCTAGTTAGAAAAAATAATAAACTCTGAATGTCTTCATCATTTGGAAGAGCTAAGAAATCCTCTAAATTCAAAATTTTGAGAAAACACCTAGATTTCTTAATGACCTCTAAATTCTAGACAATACAAATGGAAGAGTCTCAAAACTGTTATCCAGATGACTTAATTATGGAAAAACTGAACTCCTTAGAGCAAAAATATTGCTTGAGCTGGATTTTGTTTTGTTTTTGTTGTTGCTGTGGGGGGATTGTTTTTGTTTTTGTTTTTGTTTTTTGCTTCTCAGCCACAGGCAATCTAATCTAAAGAAAAAACACATGTAGTAAGCAAATGGGAAAACATGTAGTAATGTTGAACAAGTAATATCTCTTTGCTCTTCCATTAAGAGCATCAGTGCTATATTTACCAAGTTTCTGGAAGAGGAAATTGCTTACAATTCTTTCAGAAGAACCATCCTTTTACATTATGTTCCTTAAGTTTTCTCCAAACCTCAAAACAGTGAAAAAACTCCCAAGTATGAAAAGGTTGCACTCACGATCATTGCACTGGTTTCCGGAATATGACGTCATTGAGCAGTCGCAGGTGAAGCCTTCCCACTGCTGCATGCAGACCCCCTGGTTGGCACATGAATCTTCCTGGCAGGTGGTACTTGGTCCTAATAATCCATACGAAGAGGGGGAGAGAAGAAAAAAGGAGAGAGACAAGTGTTCACAATGAAGTTCAAAGCAAGCACTTGACTTTGCGACTCCCATGCCCCAAAACATTCAAAACCACAACCACCCAAAATGTCATCTCTAGATCATGCAACAAGAATCAGGATATACAAAAGACTACAGAGATACACACTTAGCCACAGACTATCAACAGTTACACACAGAAGGGAGAGGGCTGAACACATTGTTCTCTTAGGCAGACTTTTCAAAAGAGCTTCATCTCTACCACCCAACTAGAAAGACACCTCATTTGGAATATGGTCTTTCTAGACATATAATGGTAAAGCAAAAAAATTTATTCCCATGATTCTTATGAATTAAGGAATAAAAGTCCCTAAAGTTTACTTTATGACATTAAAAAGATGTTTGATGACATGAAGAGGAGGAGAAAGAGAAGCATATAGCAGCCAACATATATTGGTATTTTGTAGGTGGTAAGTACTGGGTACTAAGCACTTTGTCTACATTACCTCATTATGCTCTCCAGTGACACTAAGAAGTAAGTAATTATGATCACCCATTTCACAGATCAAAAGAAAAAGAAAAATAAAAAAACTAAACTTATATAAGTAATCTACCCAAGGTCACACATTCAGTAATGAAAGGACCATGATATCCAACTTAGGTAAACCATCTCTGGGAACCATGCTCTTAGCTACATCAGTAGTTCTTAAAGTGTTATTTCTCAGACCAACATCACCTGGGAAGTGGTTAGAAAGGCAAAAGATAGGGCCCCAGACCTATTGAATCAGAAACTTCAGAAAGAGGTAAAAATGTGTGTTTTCACAGGCTTCCAGGAAATTGTGACGCAGTCTAGAGTTTGAGAACCAGTATATTATACTGTGCTGTTGCTATTGGTTTACAGAAGGGTGTATTGAAAAGCAGAGTCCATATGCCAGAGGATGCAAAAGAGAATTATTTGAGGGATAGGAATATTAGAAATTGCATTCTTTTAATTTTTTTCTTTATTATTTCTATTTTCATGTGTCTTTCATAAGTCAACAATATATAAGTACAGTGGTACAAGTATCTAATGTAGAAATAATTACACTTATGTGGGGGCATTCTCAAAATCTTTTTTTTTTTTTAAGATTTTATTTCTTTATTTGGCAGAGAGAGAGAGAGAGAGAGATCACAAGCAGGCACAGAGGCAGGCAGAGAGAGAGGGGGAAGCAGGCTCCCTGCTGGGCAGACAATCCGATGCGGGCCTCGATCCCAGGACCCTGAGACCATAACCTGAGCTGAAGGCAAAGGCTTAACCCACTGAGCCACCCAGGCACCCTCAAAATCTTTTCTGGATATGAGAAAGCAACTGAAAAAGTTTGGTGATCTCTACTTTACAGGTTGTCATGAAAATCTCTCTTTAGGTCAGCCTGGGGACTCTCTTTTACCATTTGCTCTTTTTCATTTCTGTCTTCTGCCTTAACCTTGGGATTAAAGATAAACCCGCACCTTTGGAATTATCTGAGCTAATAAGAACTATCTTAATATTCAAGATGACTCCCAAGAGAGCCTCAGCAAAGGAGGTGAGCCCTTTGACTCATCAAATATATTACTCAAGATCTGATGCAAAAAAGCACTTGACAGAGTAAAAATATACCCACCGCACTAAGCGCGTATTTCACCGTTTCCAAAGCAAAGCCTCACGCGGGCACGGAATATTGAAATGCATGCATGCAGAGTCCTAGGGATGCATGTTCAAAAGAGACACACGACTACAAAGGGTTTGTCTTCTGGGTGGCAAGACATTCTGTATTTATTCATGAGGGGTAGAAGCAATACAGACCGTCACTCCTAATACAAAGCTATTAGGATATGACATAAGAAAGTTCAAGACAATTACTAGCACTGGGGGAGCAGCAATGCTGCTGGGTCTCTGCAGCTCCTATCCGCCAAGTGGTTCCCCCATGTGGAGATGAAAGGAGGTTCATGGTCATGTTCTCAGTGGGTCTTAAACTTGAGCATTGTGTAGTACAAGTTTCATTAACAATGGCAAATCAGGACAGCTTCTTTCAAAGGATAAAAGTTTCTGAGAAGTCCCCAGGGCTCCCTGACCAAACAGCTCTTAGCAGACAATGGACTAGTAATTCAATTGTACTCAGGAACCAGAAACACATGTAAGACTTTCCCTTGAAAGGCAGTAGAACTGGCAAAAACTTGGGGAAAACACAATAATCCCTTGAATGTTAATTGAATCTGAGACCAAGACTTTTCTATGCTTTTCCCTTCCCCTTTAACTTGGCAAATGCTCACCATTTTCTAAGGACCAGCTCGAAGGCCTCCCCTGTATAAAGTGTTCCCTAGTAACTTCGAACAATTCTCCCACTTCTTAGTGGCCATGACATTTATTATCTGCATCATTAACATTTACATAGGGTAATATTCAGTTGAACACTTTATTACACATGGTGATGTCCTCTGCTTATTAGAAGCCTCTAATTGTTTCGTATTTTTTCAGTATTGTCCTCAAAAGACAGAATGCTGCCTGCTGCTAGAAATCACAAATATGCTTTGATTATGTCCTTGCTGGGTTCAATGTTCTGTGCCACATACAAGGAATGTGTTCCAGTCAGTGTTGAGCTACCTGAGCCCCCATCTATCTGCCTACGTCTCCTACTGTCGAAACCTGAGCATAGGTGACTCTGCTTCCCAAAGCGGAGAATTTGTTGCACATGCATTATGGGGGCAAGTGCCATGCAGAATCAGATAGTCCTCAAAGACCAAAGACCGTCGGGGCACCTGGGTGGCTCAGTGGGTTGAGCCTCTGCCTTTGGCTCCAGTCATAATCTCAGGGTCCTGGGATCGAGCCCCATATCGGGCTCTCTGCTCAGCAGGGAGCCTGCCTCCACCTCTCTCTCTGCCTGTCTCTCTGCCTACTTGTGATCTCTGTCTGTCAAATAAATAAATAAAATCTGAAAAAAAAAAAAAAATAAAAGACCAAAGATCGTCTACATTGTAATCACCTCAGAACAAGAGCGGCTGTGGCAAGGCGGGGCTTGAACCTGCAACGGCTCCTCGGAGATCTGACACTAAACTCGCACTTGTTATTGAGGCTGAGATCCTCGGGGCTCTGCCTCCTCTTCCAGCTGCATGTCCCACTCGTGGCCCCCAGCTCACAGCGCTGCAGCCATCCTTTCATCCCATAGCAACAGCAGCACCTGGGAGCTCAGGACAAAGGTGCCTTTTCAGGCTCTGCCCAGACCTACTGGCCCGGGACAGGTCTCAGGAATCGGAGTCGTGATAAGCCCTCTGGGTGGTTCTGAGGCCTGCTCACCTTCCAGGACCTCTGCTGGTACACTTCAAGACCATCTACCTTCAAGGTCCTCTGCTCTTATTCTACCCACAGCCTGAAATGTCCTTTCTGCAGATTATCAAATGATCGGTCCATTCTTACTCTGTTTAAGTTTCAGGCTTAAGGTGGGCTTTCTTCAGACTCTCCTATTTCAGGTGGTCCCCACCAGCATTTCCTGTGTTCTCCATCATACCTCCTTCTTGATTTAACTCAACAATGCACTGCATAGAACTAAGTCATTTATTAAAATGTTTATTGTTTGTGGGTGCCTGGGTGGCTCAGTGGGTTAGGCTGCTGCCTTCGGCTCGGGTCATGATCCCAGGATCCTGGGATCAAGTCCTGCATCGGGCTCTCTGCTCAGCGGGGAGCCTGTTTCCCTCTCTCTGCCTGCCTCTCTGCCTACTTGTGATCTCTCTCTGTCAAATGAATAAATAAAATCTTTAGAAAAAAAAATGTTTATTGTTTGTCTCATCCTATTGGAATAAAAGCCCTGTGAGGGCAGAAGTCTTATCTGCTTTTCTCAACTTTATAGCTCTTTTTTAAGATTTTTTTTTTTATTATTTACTTGACAGATATCACAAGTAGGCAGAGAGGAAGGCAGAGAGAGAGGAGGAAGCAGGCTCCCTGCTGAGCAGAGAGCCCGATGTGATTAGGGGCTCGATCCCAGGACCCTGGGATCATGACCTGAGCAGAAGGCAGAGGCTTTAACCCACTGAGCCACCCAGGCACCTCTATAGCTCTAACTTCTGATAAAGTATTTGGTATAAAAAAAGAGCTCAGAAAATGTTGCTAAATGAAAAAAGAACAAGAGAACCAACCCCCCCCCCAAAATGAAGTCATTCTTTTATCACTTAAAGCCAAGTGGTATTCCTAACAATTTACCCATAAAATTTACCAATATCACTTCCTACAAACAATTTTCAACTTGGAATCACTTTTTTGGGGGAGGTATTGATGGTGGTAGGATTTAACTGGCCATATTCCCTCCCCTAACTTAACTATTAGATTTGGACAATCTTACCAGATACTGAGACAAGAACTCTTCTGTGTCCCCAGTGTCCAGGGACAGTATGAACAGCTGAATGATTAAGTGTTGGCATTAGAGCCTAAAAAGCTTCCTAGATGATAATATAAGCTCCTGTATTTAAATACATCCTTTCCTGAACGGATATTTTATATTTGTCTATTTCTCAGATAGCAGTGTCTCCAAAACTAAAGAGAGAAAGAAATTAGAGAAACATGCCAAACTACCCCCAAAAAAGAAAAAAAAGAAAACCTTCAACAATACTTCTAAAGGTGCCTCATTGATATAAAATGATCCTGTATAAAGATGATACAACAATAACAAACCAAGGGATTTACATAGCACTTATCATCTGCCAGACACTGTACTAAGTACCTTTCAGATATTAACTCAAGGGGCACCTGGGTGGCTCAGTGGGTTAAAGCCTCTGCCTTCAGCTCAGGTCATGATCCCAGAGTCCTGGGATCGAGCCCCACATCGGGCTCTCTGCTCAGCAGGGAGCCTGCTTCCTCCTCTCTCTCTCTCTCTCTCTCTCTCTCTGCCTGCCTCTCTGCCTACTTGTGATCTCTGTCAAATAAATAAATAAAATCTTAAAAAAACAAAAACAAAAACAAAAACAAAAAAAACAGATATTAACTCAATCTTCATAAACACATGACGAAGCAATTAAAATTAAGGGTGTTAGGGAATCAGAAAACAGGAATAATTTTCTCAAGGAAGAACTTTAAAATAACCCAGAACTTTAAAAATAAAGGAATTTTTTGACTGATGATCAAGTCGGAAGGCAAGGGTTTCAGAGAAGTACACTGAGCCAGAGAGTTACGTGATATTTTTTTGTGAAGCCCCCACTACAAGTAGTAGGTGAGATCTCAAACCCAGGCTTGCTAACTCAACAGCTGAGCCATCTAACCTCTATGAATATGGGTAAACCATATAGGGAGAGCGAGAGTGTGTGTGTGTTACCACTGGATTAGCAAGAGAAATTTAAATAAGGTATCTCTAATCTATAATCAGAGAAAGATGACTTTTTAATGTAAAAATGTGTGGGGTTATTTTTTTAAGGAAAATTTTCAAAGGCCATTTCGATTCAACATTCAGTAAAAAATTAACAGGAAGGTCTAGTTTTATCTGCTTATATATAACACCAGAACAAAAATCGGTATCAAATCCATATAAATATAAGGCACTCCTAAGAATGTAATAATACGTTTGTCTAAAACATTCTTCCTCATCAAATGAAAATTATAAAAATTCTAAGGTAACATAAAACTTTAGAATTATATACTTAAAAGGTTTTCAAAATTATTATTAATAACTTAAAAGTGCAGGGGCGCCTGGGTGGCTCAGTGGGTTAAAGCCTCTGCCATCAGCTCAGGTCATGATCTCAGGGTCCTGGGATCGAGCCCTGCATCAGGTTACCTGCTCAGCGAGGAGCCTGCTTCCCCCTCTCTCTGTGTCTGCCTCTCTGCCTACTTGTGATCTCTGTCAAATAAATAAATAAAATTAAAAGAAAAACTTAAAAGTGCACTAAACCTTTCAGAAACCCTTGTATACAGATCGTGTATACAACTTTTGCATTTGCTATGTAACCAATCCTCACTGAAACAGCCGCATAGTCTTTTTGAGACAAGATGGTAACTTTTTTTTGTCTAGCAGGGAAGTGACAAGGAAACAGAAGTGTGTAAGAAAAGACTAAACAAGTCCTCAGTGATGGTGGTACTTTGGTTTCTAACTCCCTGCTCTGTTTTTAGTTCACAGAAAAGCATCACGTTGTGTCTTTTCTTTCTCAGATGATACCTCTGAGAGCTGCCACAAACTCCCCACCACTCTGCTTGAATTTGGGATTTTTTTTTCTCTTCAAGAACTGTCCCAGACAGTCATTTCATGCCTGTTATTGCTAAAACCCACCTCAGGGTACATGCAAACAGATTTGGTCAACTCCTCTTCACGGTCTAGGAAATCAAAAGTTGACAGACTGTCTTTTACGACTTGCAGTTCTAAAAGAGTGTATTTTCCCTCTGTTAGTGCCCAAGTAGGACTCAACCAAGCCTATGTCTCGAACATCCCAATTTATAGTAAATGTTGCTAAACCAGCACCAGCTGGTCTTGGCCATATTGGGGTTGGGGGTGGGGAGGGGGTTGGTGACCAGGGGAGAACATCTGTTTTGATGCCCTATAGCCATTTATCCTAAAGGGTCAAGGCTGGTAGCCCAGTGATAGGCACAGGGCAAGGCTGGCTTAATAACACTCATCGTCTTTAATTGCAAAGTAGGAGGTGTTTGTCAAAGGATTCAGAAGCCGTGCGTGAACCCTGAATGGGGAAGCTTCACCACAGCATACCCCTGTGCCAACCAAAGGGCTTGTCCATCCCTCCCAAGCACAGCCACAGTGGGAGGAGCCCTGTGAGGGCTGCCAGGGACTCTCCAGAAAGCTCTGCAGAGCCATCTGCAACTTGACTTTCCACTCCTGATACCTTTCCACTTTCACATTTTTAAAATTTACATGGATGGGGTGCCTGGGTGGCTCAGTGAGATAAAGCCTCTGCCTTCAGCTCAGGTCATGATCCCAGAGTCCTGGGATTGAGTCCCACATTGGGCTCTCTGCTTAGCAAGGAGCCTGCTTTCTCCTCTCTCTCTCTCTCTCTCTCTCTCTCTGCCTGCCTCTCTGCCTACTTGTAATCTGTCTGTCAAATAAATAAATAAATCTTTAAAAAAATATTCACGTTGTTTCATAGAGGAAGAAGGAGTGAGAAGTCATGGAGTGGGAAGGAAGGAAAAAATAGAAAATGGAAGATGAATCCATACAGATATATGTATGCATGCGTGTGCATATGTGTGCAAGACCCTTACTAGCTTCCTGAGCCACCTGTAGTCCCGCTGCTAAAATATAAGGACTCAAGTGTTGAGGCTTCAGGGGCAGTAGTCTGTGACATTAGGGATAGCCTACTTAGCTCTGTGTCTTGGTCCCTGTAGCAAAGATCCTTCTGTAGCTCTCAGAGTAACTCTACATTCACAGCTTTGGGTCCTCTTGCCTTTTCTGAAGATAGTCATTTGCAGACAACATAAGATTCATCTTTAGTAACTGGCAGAAACCCAATTCACTTCTATGTAATTTTAAAATAAGAAAGCACTGATCCTTAACTGTGTCAAGTGTCCTCCATATAGAGCTAACTGAGAAGCGAATGCTCTAATTCACACTTTACAGAAGATTAAGCAAAGCCAGAGAGTGGGGTCCTAAATATTATTATAAAATTTCATTGGAAGGGGCACCTGGGTAGCTCAGGTGGTTAAGCATCCCACTCCTGGTTTCAGCTCAGGTCATGATCTCCGAGACCTGAGATGGAGCACCATGTCCAGAGGGCTTGGGTCCCTGCTCAGTGAGGAGTCAGCTGGAGTTTTTCCTTCTTCCTCTGCCTCTCCCCCCACTCATGAATGGGCATGCTCATTCTCTCTCTCAAATAAAATAAATAAAATATTTTTTAAAAATTTCACTGACAGAAAGACGTAAGAGTAGCTGTATTCCCATGATCTTACTTTTTCGTGTAGAAGGCAAGATCTATGTCTTCCTAATGCTCAGAAAGCCATCAACAATGTTCTTAGCAAGCATGCTCAAGTGTTTATGGTTTCCTCTCCTCGAATGAAGATTCAAAAAAGTCACTTGGTTAGGATGATGAGTGAAAAAGATTAATAATAAAATCCAACATTCTGGAGACACTGGGGTGGTTTCACGAACACTCCTATTCTTCACAATCACTCCAGCCCTCTCATCATATACTGAGTATAAAATGAGTCAAGGTGAGCATGGATATTGGTTGAAACCAACATGCCCTCATGAAGTCTTCATCTCCAATGGCCTTTGATGAGCTCCGCGAAGGTAAATATTTAACAACCAGAACAACAAAAAAACCCTGATCTGTAACATTTCTCTAACCTTATTTCCATAGTGTAAAATACTCCCACCATGGCCAATTTCAAGCCAATATCTGTTACATGACGTCAACCAGCTTGCAAAATTCCTGAAAACTCCAGTGCTGGTACCAATTCTAGTACAGCACTGCCCTTGATGGTCAATGAACAGCAAAGTATGCACACTTTGTGAGTAAAGTGATTTATACACGTGACACTTGCATTGACAATGGAGGGGTGGCATTAGTGCCATCCCTAATGCCTGCCCCTGTTGGGGTATTGGTGAAGGCATGAGAATGGCTAGCATCATATCACCTTCTCGCTCAACCTACCCTATTTTCACAGAGTGCTGAAAGGTCACAATGACCAGATCATTTCTTCTTTTTAAGATCATGAACAGCTCATCAAAAAGTCAATGCTGCCTCAGAAAAATGTAAACTGAGCCCTCCTGTTCTGGTTTTCCTTCTTTTTCTACACTGATGTAGTGGTCCTTTGGGGTAGTAGAGGGCATTTTTTAAAAAGAGAGAAAAGAGGTTTCAAAGGGCATGTTCAATGAAAAGACAGCTAATTTTAAAAATAGTTTGTTTTAGGGATGCCTGGGTGGCTCAGTTGGCTAAGCCGCTGCCTTCGGCTCAGGTCATGATCCTGGGGTTCTGGGATCGAGTCCCGCATCAGGCTCCTTGCTCCGCAGGGAGCCTGCTTCCTCCTCTCTCTCTGCCTGCCTCTCTGCCTGCTTGTGTGTACTCTCTCTCTCTGACAAATAAATAAAATCTTTAAAAAAAAAAAATAGTTTGTTTTAAAGAACATTGTGCAACTATCATCTAGAACTTAGTAAAATCGTATTGACATAAACACCATCTACCATAAAGCCATCTAGAGGATGTTCTCAGATAATCTCTGGTCACCTGGGTAGTGCCTCTGCTTTGGAAATAGACAAGTCCAGACTTGTACCATATGCCACAGTAGAGAAGAGGTCATAGGCTTTAAAACTCATCTTTACCACTTACTAGCAATGTGACCTTAGGCTAGCCACTTAAATTTTCTGTACCTGAGTTTGTATAATGGGGACAAAAATTGTTGGTACCTCACACGATGTGAGGATTAAATGAGATAACGTATGTAAAGCCCATAAAGTCATCTTGAGGTGGCAAGGTCATGGTCATGAGGGAGACACAATATACCAACTCCTCAGCCTGTGCTTAAACTAAGTAAACCCTCAATTAAGGGTATTATCAACTCTGTTGGGGAGGAAAATCATGTTCTCTGTATTTTAGTTGGGGTATAGTTGAACAGGAGTCCAGAAACAAGACACATTAAGGTAGTAGGTCACAAATGCACACTCTCTTGTAAGAAACCCTCAGCAGACAGTGCTGAGGGGAAAAAAGCAAAATCTTTGGGGGAAGTTCTATTGAATTCCCATCTCCATTATTTCTCATAATGCATATCATTTCTGAGAGACTGATTTCTATTGGGTCAAATGCCACATATATATATTTTTTTACATAAAATACAATGGAGAATGTACTAGCTTTGGAGAAAATTAAGTGGGAAACCATGTTCTTCACAGTAAAATAAGTTGCAGAATGAAAATTCCCCTTAGAAGTATTTGAAGGCAACTCTTATCTAAAAGTACTTGAAAGGGTCTTCACGTTTTTAAGGCATCCAAACCCAGTACATTCACTGACCTCCTCAAGATACAAAGCATTCAGAACCAGATCTAATCAATCCTTGGTTCTCCCCCTGCCCCACTCCACCTTCCCACCATCTGGGCAGAAGAACAAATTACATTTCTAAAAAAGAGCCATTCAACTCCAGAGAGGGGACCTATTTAGGACAATTACAGTGGAAAGTGGAGAGAACATATTCTTATTAATCGTCTAACCCAATAAAAAGCTATTCTTAGTTTTTTTTAGAGCTTATAACTCATCTGCGTCCTTCTCAACAGGTCTAACTTAGTGTTTCTCTGATAGTCATACAGCTCTTTCCTTATTAGACAGCTTTTTAGGGGATCTCTCCAGGAAAACCCCTCTTACAATAAAAAGGATTTCTAAAATAGCTTCCAAAATGTCCCTCGATATTGTCACTCTCTTCAAGGGACCCTGTGATTCAAGCGGCTGTACTTCTCAGCAGGGTAACACTTCCCACCCTGTGTGCCTCCACGGAGCCCCTACTCCCACTCCTCACCTGGAAGGAGGCAAAGTCTGGCCTGACCCAGGGCCATCCATGAAGTTATTCCTTGACACCTTTCATCATCATGTGTAAATGTACCTGCTATATGAAACAGAGTAACACAGTTGGGGTGGAAGGGAAATAATCAGGAGAAAAAGGCCATTCCTCAGAGGTCTGATCTGGGAGGGAGTTTCAAGCCTCTTCCCTCAACCTTGGAATATGCTACTTCCCTCCAAACTCTGTTCTCCATTTCCAGTTCCTGTCCTTCCTTTCTATTCTCCACCTGGTGTCAGAGTGATCTTCATAAAATGAAGAGCTAGCCGAGTCTCTGTCCTCCTCACAGTGCCCTCAGGGGAATGCCCAGCTCCCCACATGAACACGCTGTCATGGTCGACCTCCATCCTACGGCTCCCAGCTTCGTCTTTGATCACATCCCCATACACGCGCTATTTCAACCAACCCAAGCTTCGTGTTGGTCTGACTGCCCAAGCTCTCCAATGTGCTTCCATGTCTCATGTACCTCAAATATGTCATCCTTCCAACTCAGTTCAAACTCTGCCTGAGAAATATCCCCTGAGCTCCTACCATGACCACCCGGCACAGCCCAGCAGGCCTCCTCCCTGCTCACGCTGCGTGCTCTTTCTCCGTTCTAGAAAAGCAGTGTTCACTCTGCACTGTCCACACTGGGCGATCCCTTGCTGACTCATGTGTGGTCAGACAGTATCACACCTGTTATCCCAGTGCCTAGCTGGGTGCCTGACACATAGGAATAGCGGAGTTCCCATTAAAACTGAACAACACAACCACTGGAGAAGTTCAAATAAGTAAGTAAGTAATTAAGTAGTTAAGTAAGTAAACAAACAAATAAATAACAAACCATACCCCAAACACAATGATAAGAGGACTCAAGCTATTGACTTTTCAGATTCATCAGGCCACTTTCTAGAGCCCACTATTATAGTTCTTTCTGAATACCACTTACCTTTACATTTCAAACTGTCTCACTTCTTTGTCATATGTTTTTACTGCCCTTCACCCTTATGGTAATTCATACTATCTGTGCCCACAGGTTGCAGCTGAAAAAGCCGATATGAGTAATGGTCCAAACCCCAATATCAGGAGAATAAAAAGTGAAGGAATTTGCATCCTAAAGGTCTTTCACACAATATGGGGAACGAGTAAGATGACCCAAAATAATGACCAAGAGTAACAGCTCTTGTCACAAACAGAGACTCTCTAGTCATTACAAGAGTGGAAGAGAGTTTCGGTCAAGGCAGTAACAACATAAAAACCATTCTGATGACTTGGCTGATTCTATAAATGGCAAAGTTAAGATATTCCAAACTATTATATTCCTAAATCTGTACTAGATTTCAGCCAATAATTTTACAAGACACATAGAAATCAACCAGCACTCTGTATGATGCCTACAGACCATTTTTCCTTTGGAAAGTAACTTTAAGATCATTTTGTTGCTTGGGGAGCCCCTATGTGAAAAGGCCTATGCTAGGTCCTGGGGATTCAAAATCCACCTAGGTCTTACCATGAGGAACAAAGTCTGAGAGGAGATGTCATTCTCTAGTTTGATCTAATAAAAACTGATCACAATAAGTTTTGATATCCTTGGATTCTCTCTTCTTATAGATCAAATCCTACCCTCCCCTGCTCCAGTTACAGACTGACATGCAGTAGCCCTATTTTGACAATGAAGCAAAGTTCCTGAAAAACAACAGCCTTCAGTATTACCAAAAGGCCCCTGACACTCTTTGAAATTGAAAGGAAAAAAAAAAAAAAATTGAAATCTATTGTACAGCTACCTTGGACGTCAAAATACTAATCCACTATTCTTTTGAATTAATTTTATTATACATCAGCATATATGTGAATCTGCTAAGAAAGGATGGAGAAAAAAGTTACAGGAGAGTGACTAGAGAGAGATGTCATGTAGTTGAGGTCTGCCCAAGACATGGATACCTGTACTGGTTACCCACGTGACATACAGCAAGTCGCAGCAAAGTCAATGGTCATTTAGGGGAAACGTAGTGCTTTTAAAGCTACCCTACTCTTAACCACTTTCAACAATGTTTGCTGGTTGCAAACTCCCAGAAGCCATCCAAAGCTCAATCCTCTACCCAACTATCAGCCAAAAGATGCCCAAACTGCCTTCTTGGCCCGCTATTCTGAGTCAGGTAGCCTGACACAATACGACCAGTGGCCCATTACAGACCCTGCTTGGTGCCTCTTTGGCTGGTAGAAGGAGCAGGGTCTGTGGTAGAGACTCACGGACATCTACCAGGCAGGCATTTGAAAGCGAATTCAGGATAAAACCAACAGATCCTCTTCTTCCCCAAGAGTACTTTTTCCTTTAGATCACACAACAGGAACTTAAAGTGCTCAGCCAAAATCCCCAATAGGAAACATAAATCTCTAGAACATTTTAATGACATTAATATCTCCCAAATGCCTAAAAATATTTCTTTAAAATGAGTTAAGAGAAAATGCCCTTCTCATTCATAAAGCCCAAGCACTCAAAAGTCCTAGAGGTGACCTCCCTGACCCAGAAAATAATAAATTAAGAACTCAACTGTTTTTTTTTTTTTTTCTCTTTCCAACTATAGTCTTCCTCTGTGGTGAATAAATTAAAAAGAGCCAGCCCATCCATGGCAACTATGTGCAGAGGCCTGAATTGCTTCCAAAAGTGGGTTGGTAGGCTTGGGAGGAGTCACAGTATGGGACGCGGACATCCTCATGGTCCCATCCCTAAAAGGTCTCAGCATTTGCTATTTTGTATTCACTGATCTGGGTTTCCTGCAGCTGTTTCTAAAGAACACAGTGTTCAGCCCCCTCCCCAAAACTGATGCTGTCCAAGAGGTGTGACAGCTTGGAGGCCCTTAAGAAAAAGATGCCAAGGGTGACACAGGGCATCTTTCCGTCCAGTGGTAATGGGAGCAAGAACCTTCTCTACCTTGCAGGTCAGCTTTGGTCAACGCAACTTTGTTAGCAGAAGAACAGAAAAGGCGAAAACAATAACCAGAGGTTAGTAAGAGGTGGAGTCAACCAGGGGAACATTACAGAAATGAAAATAACAATCGGCATAACCAACATCACTCAAACACTTCAAATGCTCTATGGGCTCTCCAGAGACAGCACAGATGGGGGATGCGGGGACCCGGGCAGAGCAGGCCTCGTCAGAGCCACATCAGCAGAGCGGGGGGCAGGAAAACACTGGACTTGACAAAGCACAAGCAGGGGTAACAAGAGCCCTCCCACATCCACACAGCCAACCCCAAGGCACGTGGTCCAGGAAAATGATTCTCCATGAGTCAGGATAAGCATCACGAAATAAGGAAGAGTGCGTTGCCAGACTGGAAGACACGTGTGCACAGCCAGACCAAGCCCGCAAAAAAATAATTCTGCACATCTAGGAGTTAAAGATGGAAGAGTCAGTTGCTTGGGAGCCTTCCTGGGAACCCCCTGAAAATGCCACCAGGGAACGTGGCACTCGAACCGTGTCTGCGTCAACATGATTTGGGAACTCCAGAAAGCTCAATTTGTTTGATTGGTAACAATGAAGCCAAACCCAAATGGCTGTGAGCAAAAAGGACCCAAACCAGTGTCCTTTTTATTTATTCATGCCAGTCTCGAAATGAAGCACGTGTGTTTCTCTCAGATGGGTACCATCTGCAATTGCGGAATCGCGTTTCCAGCCAACCCATGCCTTGGTCTCTGTAGCAAAGCTGGCCTCAAGACAGAAAGAGATATTTACCAGCTGAGAATAGAACCAGACAGCATTTCAAAATTCCTAGCCCAAACTGAGAGGCTGCCAGTCACAGCTAGATGTTGGCTAGGGTGTCCAGAAATTGTGCTTAATTTCTGAAGTTATTATACTCTGCATAAAAATTAAAACATGGTTGGAAGTTTTTTCTTTCTTTCTTTCTTAGCATAAACAATTGGGAGACAAAGTCATAGATTAATACATTTTTAAAATAATTTTGGACTCTTTGCCCTTCGATAAGAAAGGGAAAGTAGTACATTTACTACTTGGAGATCTTGAAATATCGTCATCAATAACTCTGATAAGAACATATGATACATCCTGGCCTGTGTACCCCAGATAGCGAGAATAGAACACATTTACCATCTCGAAGGGATGTACCTATTAGTTTTTGGTAATGGGTCCTCATTCCCTACCTGTCCATTATTCTATATATAGAAATGATAAATCGGAAATGTATTCCATTTCCTGGGATTTCCATTCCGCACAATACTCAAAGGCTTTCTTGAGGGTCCCATACTATGTACAGAGATTCAGAATGAGAAGGACACCTGTCTGCAGTCTCTCGAAGGTTCTGTGCTCTTCATTTCCCTCCTCGCCATCTACTTCAGCTTCATTTCCACAGAGCCCTAAAAGGCTCCCGGGATCTCTTATAAGGGCTTATTCACATGGTGTAAACTTCCAATGACAGTAATTTATGCCTTAACCCACTTTTTGGCCATTTTTCCTGGCCACTTAGGCTAATTATCCAAGTCATCTGTGTACAATAAACAAGGACCTCCTTCCCTCCTCACTCGTCCTCCACTTCATCCCACCCAGTGGGGTGGTCATAATGCTCCGTGGGTAATCATTGCAATTATCTCCATGGCAATAGAGTGCACGGTTATTAGGCTCATGGGACTCACCATAGATTCGAATGGAAGGAGCATCAAGTTCCAATATCCGGGGCTGAACAATCACCCATACTCAGAGCAAGGTCGGACCCCCTCTATAATGCATGTGATGAGTCACACCAAGCCGCACACAGAGATGGAGGTAGGGATGGGACCATTTTCCCCAATTTGATGGGTAATTTCCTTGTGCTAATGCTCTCACTGCTTCTCTTCAAGTTCTCTTAAGTGGACTCCATAATCCCCTCTTCTGAAGTTCTATCTCCAACAGTTCTAGCTCCTTATAGCCCAACTTTTAATTCTCTGTAGAACTCTGCTTCTGATGCAGCAGGCCACAGACCCATGCAGCTCCTGAGACCAGAAAGGTATACAGTCTGAATTGAGGTGTGCTACGAGTACAAAACACACACTCAGTTCTAAAGGCTTAGCGTGAAAAAAAAAAGAATGTGAAATGTTTTGTTGATAATTTTATATCATTGCATGCTGAAATGATAATATTTTGGATATACCTGGTTTAGTGAAATGTAAAATGAAAATTAACTTTACATGTTCCTTTCTATCTTTGTTACTTGTAGCTAGTATACTAGGAGATTTAAAATTACATACATGACTCACATTATATTTCTATCAAGCAACATGGCTATAGAGTTAAATGGGTAATTCCCATTAATTTGTAAATCTGGAAAACGGATGACATGATAAGAATATTTCACATCTCAAGAGTACTTTATGCTTTTTAACGCATGCTTTTGAGTTTTAACTCAATCTTATTAATTATTGCAGGATAACTGAAATTTGTCTTTCCACAATCTTTGAAATGGAGATATTCGATTTAATTCCCACATGTTACATTTATTTCAGCACTGCCCTCAATGCCTGAAAGAAGTAAGAGCAAGCCAAGGAGACAAAAATTCTTGATTTGAACGACAGAGTGCATTTCCAGGAAAAGAAAGCAAAGAGGCTCCTTTAAGTGAACGCTGATTTGGAGCCTCCAGTCCTCCCATGTACACAGACCGTATCTGGCCCACTGGTTAAAGACAGACTCCCGGTTAAAGGCAAACTGGAGTGGCTTACAGAAACAGCCAGTCTTACTTCTAGTCCCTGTGGGAAGCTGACTCTTAGGCAAAGGGAAATGACTTCCACACTGCACATCAGCTTCTGAAGCTGCCAGGAAGCCTTTATAAAAATGTGCAAGCGAACCCAGGTGAAAGCTGGTCAAGAATGGGGGCAAAACGTGAAGTTAAATACTTAGGAGGTGAGTGAATGCGTCCGGTGCAGTAAATCAATGGGATAGAAAAAAACGAAACGGGTAAATTGCACAGAGGACCATGAGGCTCAACCAGACAAAGGAATGCATAGATTCTGCTGACTGGTCAGACACCTTTGACTTCCAAGCTAGGGAAGGGTCACGGGCTTGACCTACCCAGACCCCAGGGGAAAGCCTGAAAACTGCTCACTGCTGCCCTCTGCTGGCTAAACTAGATGGTTTTTGTTGTAAAACCTGGGCTCGAGAAGACCTGTAAAATTCAGATAGTAACTTAAGAGACAGATGATGTTGTGCGACACTGATGGGCAGGCAATGTTATTAGATGTCTCCCATAAGATTACATTTGTAAAGGATAATCTTACTGTTTATTGAGTACCTACCACGTTCCTACCAGGCATTTTACATACAGCTCTGATTTACACAGCTTACCTTCCAAGGCAAGTTTTATTGCCCCACTTTGCAGTTGAGGAGGATAGAGCTCAGAAGGGTTGAGTGACTTTCCAAATGTCACACAGTGAACAAGAGTTACTACCTGGATCTAAATCCAAGTCTTTCTAACATCAACACCCATGCTGTTTCATGACATCACACTGATGAAATGCCTAAGAAAGCCTGACATTTAGTAAGTACTCAATAAATGTCAATTCCCTTCCCTCATCATGGCATTCTGACATCATTTTCCTACCACCTGCTGTGTTTGCATTAAATGATGCAGTAGTTCTTATATTATTTCATTCATGGTGACACCCACATAAAAGGCTCTGGTATACCTCCTGATGTATAAAAATATAAATAAAAACCCCGACTGCCCTTTCAGCCATGCTGGAAGCAAAGGTACAAGTCAGGAAGAGTCTGATGTCAACGTCAGGGAAGGTCCTCTACTGGCAAGTATGTGATACCGGAAAGACATCTGCCAACATACATTCCCAGAGTCTGTGGCCCATGTCTTGACATACTGAACCAGAGACAGGAGGACACCAATGATGATGCAATGTCAGATGGCAAATGGGAAGAAGAGAGGATTGGGAAACAGTAAGGAGGCACTGGCAGAGGGAGCAAAGAGGCTTGGTGCTTGCATCCAGGCTGTGGCTTAACAAGTAAAAAGGCTGTACCTTCGCAGCCACGCTCGATCTGTCCACTCCGATGGAGGGCATCGTTGATAAGGTCTGGCAGACGCCCGTTCAAATCCACAGATGCCAGACAGCCCTGGAAGCCATCCCGGGAAGCCACCAGCTTGGGAAGGTTGCTATACATGCCTTGGGCCAGACCCGCCATGTAGAGGTCACCTGGATAGGAAAGCGAGTAGTGAGAGCCGATGAGTAAAGGGTAGGGAAACCAGACTCAGCTAGAGCCAAGGCACAGTAGACGATCTCATAGGTAATGGTGACAGAGCTGGGGGAGAGGGAGGGAAATGGCACAAACAACTAATTACCAGAGTCCCTATAGTGTAGAAAGAAGAAACTCACATTGCTTGTGTCATTCATTTTCTACGTGCCATCTCACAAATTTTCATTGCCATATTCAGTCCATGAGGTAGATACTGTTCCCATTTTATGAAGAAGTAAAGATTAACAAGATTTCCAACAAAACAACCATTTACCGAGTGCTTTTTATGGGCTTGTCACCAATACTATGTGGAGGATTTTACAGACATTATCCCATCAAAACTCGTAACAGCCCATAAAGGTAGTAACAATTATTGTCCTCACTTTGCAAAAAAGTATAGAGAAGCTGAACAAGGCTAAGAAATTTTACCAAAGTCAGCCAGGCAGTAAGTTATTCAGCGGAGATTTCAAAACTGCACCACCTCCTCTGTATTAGGATGTCCCCGTATGCTGACATCCATCACCTCACACTCAGCCCCTGCGTGCCCAAGATTTACAGAGAAAATGAACCATCCCTCGGGGAGCGACTTAAGTAAAAACTGCATTTTGGTATCATTCAATGTTGTTAAAATAGGATATACATGAGGTCTCAAATATGCCTGGCACCCCTAACCCGCAGTTTGTCTCTGCGAACAGCCCTTCAGTTGTAAGACATGATCTAAAGGGGCCTGGGTGGCTCAGTCAGCTAAACGTCTGACCCTTGGTTTCGGCTCAGTCTGTGATCTCAGGTTCATGATCTCAGAGTCATGATCTCGGGATCCATGACATGGAGCGTGGTGTTGGACTCCGCGCTCAGCAGGGAATCTGCTAGGGATTCTCTCCCTCTGCACCATTCCATCCCTACACATGCTCATTCTCACTCTCTCTCGCTCTCAAATTAATAAATAAATCTTAAAAACAAAACAAACAAATAAACAAAAAAAAAAAAACAGAAAGAACTGCTCTACAAAGGATAAACTACTTTACAAGGTTTACCTTTCAAATCCAGATTTTTGGCCCCGTTGATAACCTGAGTGACCACCTTAGTGTCCACTTTCAGGCTGTGGGTGTTACTGTTGTCCCGGGTGATGACGACATTGTGCCACTGGTTGTCATTCAGGGGGCGGTCACTGTTGCCTTTGATCACGTTGGGACCATTCCCAAGGTCAAACACGTAGTGTATGTACCTGTGAGTAACAACCACCACCCCGTGAGTGGAGATCCCCTCAAGTAGGTGAACAGCAACGTGCAGATAACGGAGCCTGAGGGCTTCCCATCCCCCACGCCAAGCTGGCATCATGCAGGAATAATTACGGTTTGATCTAGGATTCCAAGAAGAGTCACAGCCTGTTCTGTCAGACTTCACTTTAATTCCACACTTACAAGGTTCACTTCTTTCCCACGATCTAAAAATCCAGAGCCACAAAAGTAGTACAGGTGGTACAACCCCAACCACTAGGGGGCGGCATTTAAAAATCAGTGGATTGTGGATCTGGTTTTGGGGGGTTTGTTCTAGTTTTTGTTTTTATTATTTTCCAACACATGGTAGTAAAATATCTTGCAGAAAGAACAGCATTTAAAACTGCGCATATAGGGGCACCTGGGTGGCTCAGTGGGTTAAAGCCTCTGCCTTCGGCTAGGGTCATGATCCCAGGGTCCTGGGATCCAGCCCCACATCGGGCTCTCTGCTCAGCAGGGAGTCGGCTTCCTCCTCTCTCTCTCTGCCTGCCTCTCTGCCTACTTGTGATCTCTGTCTGTTAAATAAATAAAAAAAATCTTTTAAAAAAATTGCACATATATGGGCTAACGGCCGTGCTGAAAGTATCTGTATTTCATTTCTTCCTATAGATCTGGTGGTTGGGAAAAGCACTGCCCGGAGGGCACTATAGAGAGGATATACACTCTATCCTCTTTTTGGAGAAAAAAAAAAAAAAAAAAAAGGTCATATTTACAAAAATGACCATCTTTCCTATAGGTTTAAAGGACTATATTTAGTAAAAAGTCTGATAGGATTGGGTTAGTGGAGAAGATCTTTAAATAAACTAATGAATTTCTCCTCCTTCCAGCCCTAACCATTACATAGGCTGTTTTTCATCAACGAGGAGGAGAGCAGTTATTGGGAAGAGAGGGTGGGGAGCGGAACGGACGCTTTTTTTTCACGTCCACACGTTAGGTCGAGCTTGAGCCGAGATGCCCGGTATAAACGATGTGATCTCTTCCACTTACCCCTTGACCAGCTCAACTGCAATGAAGTCATTGCCGTCGCCGCTGTTGAAAAGAATGAAGCCGTCAGCTGAGGTGGTCTTGAACTGGAAGAAGAGGTGCATGGAGGTATAGGCCTGGAGCGTGGCCAGGCTCAGGTAGCTGCTCTTGGTCTTGAAGGTGACGGGGTCAGCGATAATGTTCCTCAGTCCAAAACGAGCCTTCAGTTCGCAGTAATCGATGTCGCCATTTTTGCACAGGTCAATGTAGAGCAGGCCATTGAACATGAGGCTCTGTAAGTGGCCAATGAAACTGGACGGGACGACGGAGATGTAACGTTTCTCTGTCATGATTCCGGTCTCAATATTGTGGAATTCCAAGCGGGTATGGTCCCCCACCATCGTACCTATGAACGTCACAGAGGAGATACACACATGTTATCATGTTTTGTCACAGCAGACTTACTGTATCTTTTACGTTTACATTTAGTTCCAGGAAACAAAATGCTCCATATAGTACGGAGCTGAGGAGACCTCGGTCAGAGGGTAGACTCCTGGCTGGGCTGAGTTCTGTGCACTGCGGCCCGTGCTCTCCATGCAGCTACTCAGAACATCCCAGCATATAAAAGAGAATATGAGATCATGGATAACTCAGGTTGAAGGATAGACCGATTCGTTTTCTCCATTCAGGAAACAATTAGGTACAAATGCATACTATAGGAAAAAAAAAGTCTTAATTGCCCCAAACCTTGTAAAGACACAACAAACAAGCACAGAGCATTCACTACCAAATGCTTCGTGATATAGTAATTCACCATCAAGTACTTGTGGAAAGATTCTATGGTAGCACATAGGTTCATTTATTTCTGACCAGCAACTGTTGGTTTTTCTGGTAGCACCCCTAATTTCCCCTTGAGAAGCTACCCTCCCTACTTTACCTTAAAACCATCTGGGTTGGCCGTAGCTGATCCTAACCCAGCTCTTGAAGTCATCAGCCTACCCAGCCTGGACCATCCAACATTAATTTATCCCCTTAGCTACAGAGTATGGTCTACGAACTAACAAGGTTGTCTGCAAACTTTAGCACACCTCTGAATCACACGGACGGCTTCTTAATACACCATTTCCTATGCCCCGCCCTCAGAATTTAGCATCCAAAAGTCTGGGGCATGACCTGAGAACATGCATTTCTATTATATTCCAAGGTGATGCTTATGGAACTGTTCTAGGGACCACCCTTAGAACCAAGGGATCAGTAGGAACAAAAGCTTAGAGTATTTAGTAGTCACTCAATTAAGTCTAGCAATATTCAGCTCCAGGGCTTTTGCGAGAACACCTACGAGAGAGGCATTCTTTGTAAACAAGGCTTGTTGAAGGGGTAAGAAGAGAGCTCAGAGCTACTGGAAACCATGTGATAACCACAGAAATTGGCCCAGGAGAAAGCCAACCCAGAAGCCAACCACAAAACAGAGGGAAACCGTTTCTCCAGAATGGTACCATTTGAAGGTCCGGATTCAGCAGCCAAAGCCAGGCTTTTAAAAACTAGATGGCAATAGATTCCCTTCTGTGCTTCAAGCACTTAAGATGGGTGTCTGACATTTGCAACTAAATGATCTCCAGCTGCTACAAATGAACCAGTAGACCTTTCATGACTTACCTAGACTTTTTCTAGGCTTACCTAGAAAAAGTGAATGAGGCAGGAGGTCATGAAGGGGGCTTGAAATAAATACAAGAGAGAATGGAAATTTTAATAACAAAGTCAAGGAGGGGCGCCTGGGTGGCTCAGTGGGTTAAAGCCTCTGCTTTGGGCTCAGGTCATGGTCTCAGGGTCCTGGGATCAAGCCCCGCATCTGGCTCTCTGCTCAGCAGGGAGCCTGCTTCCTCCTCTCTCTCTCTCTGCCTGCCTCTCTGCCTACTTGTGATCTCTCTCTGTCAAATAAATAAATAAAATCTTTAAAAAAAAAATAACAAAGTCAAGGAAACCAGCATTAGTATGGTCAGAGTAGAAGGTGGCTCCCCCAATATTTATATGGGCAAATCACTGCAATTTAACCAACCATGTCCTGAGGATACCCCAGCCCTGAAGGAAGGACAGGGAGAATCCCTCCTCCTACCCTCTTCTGTTGTCTCCATTCACACTGAAGAAACTCCACTAGCAAGGCACTCCTAGCATCTCTACTCCCTCTGTTACAGCTTTCCAGAGGTAAGGGAGTGACATAATCTGGAAGGTTAAGGAAACTACCGAGAAATTGTATTTCCATAGCTCAGCCCCCTGGTACTTCCTGTTTCTCTCTAGGGGAGCGAGCTGTCTTCAAGAAACACCCAGCATGCCCCCACCCAACCCACAGCACGGGTGTTAGAGGAGCAAGTCTTGCTTCAATGGAGCAGGACTTGAATTAGGACCTGAGCCCTGAATGAGTGACTGTTCAAGTGGTCAATTCCCACTCTGAAATTCAGTAGATGTTAAGCACAGTTTTCCATACCACTGTTTGCACTAGCAAAGACAATACTTGAGTTTTACCAGCCTCGCATTTGTTTTGTTTTGTTTTGTTTTTCCCTCTATTGGTATTGGTGTAGAATTAAAGTAACAGGAAAAAAAGAGAGAGAGAGAGGAAGGGATTGTATTTTCTCAGGTCCCTGAAACTTCAGTGCCCGGGAGAACCAACCTGATCTCACCTTCAGATGTTCATTATTAATGTGATTTCTCTGAGATCTGATGCAGGGAACTGTTTATAAGCACAAGAATCAGATTTATGTTTCATGAGCTTCTATGTGGTGTTTTGACAACTAGTGACAAATCATTCGCTTAACGTAAGCAAAAACAACATAATGGTGTCGGTTAAATTAAAGATAAAATTGTAACAGAACAAAAATAAAAAATGTAACATAAATCTGCTAACAACTGAATAGGAGAACTACTGTATAAAATTACTTAGTATTGAAAATCGGGCTCGTCATGAAAATGAAAACTAGCATAACCTAAACTCATGTGCCCTAGAACAGGGAAGTGACTTAAACAAATATTCACAGTCGATTAGCCTACAGCTGTTCAGACAGGGCTGAGACCTGGGCTGGAGAATGATGGGGAGGGAAAATGAGAGCCAATCTCCTTGGGGACCCGGGAACTAAACCATGATGATGCTGGGAGCCATGCTAATTCTTATTTTAAAAAAGAAGGAGAAGGAGGAGAAGGAAGAGAAGGAGAGGGGAGGGGTAGGAGAAAGAGGCAACCAGCAATGACAACTAAGAAGTGATAAAGGGGTGATCCTTGGTGAAAACTGGGATTCCAAAAGAAACCAGAAAAGGCAAATTTAAAGTCAACCGGGAGCTTTTAGAAAAATTATAGATAAATTGGACTCTACAGTTGAGGGGTTAGGAAATTCTGCTCACTAGAAAATGGATTTCATAAAGCAATGAAGTCGGGGCACCTGGGTGGCTCAGTGGGTTAAAGCCTCTGCCTTTGGCTCAGGTCATGATCTTAGGGTCCTGGGATCGAGCCCCACATCGAGCTCTCTGCTCAGCAGGGAGCCTGCTTCCTCCTCTCTTCTCTGCCTGCCTCTCTGCCTACTTGTGATCTCTCTCTCTGTGTCAAATAAATAGATAAATAAAATCTTTAAAACATAAATAAATAAAGCAACAAAATCACGTACAGTGTTGACAGAAGAGACTGAAGAAGGTTAAGAGGGAGGAAACTAACCATGGAATTTCAGAGCACAGCCCATGGACACGGACTGATTTAAGGTTTTAGGATGAGTCCCAGAGCCTCAACTAGAAGTTGCAGTGGGGGTGGGGGAGGGGTGGGCAACATGGGGCCAAATTAGAAAAGGGACTGCTTCTCCAGGTACTAAAGGAACTCACTTGGCTGTGGATGGAGGGCCCCCCAAAAGCATACTATTGCACCTGGAGAAAGCATTAAAGAGATTGCCTGAAGTCTGAACCTTGTGCCAAACCAAGCAAATAAACATACAGATATTTAGATATATAGATATATATCTGTGTATCATCTAATCCATATCAGTAACTGGGAATCTTTCCTCATCTGCCCCCAATGCTATCTATAGACTAAAACTCCTTTCCGCTCAAGGGGCAAATACATACATACTTCACAGGAGCTGCTTTCGAATTTCAGAGGGAAGAGGAGTAGTTTGGGAGAAAGATGATTAAAAAAAAAAAAAAAAGCAAGACTACTGAATATTGTTCATGTGCCAGGCACTGTACTAGGCACTTCATAACCACCAAACGTCCTTATCACAATTAATAGGTATCATTATCTTGCTTTAGAGAGGAGGGCATGTAGCTCAGAGATGTGAAGCCATGCGATCAGAGTTCACACAGGTGCTAAGTGGTCGACCCTCTAACTGAACCCAGGTGAGCTCAGTTCCCAAGCCCCCATCTTAGCTTGTACCCAACACAGCAGAGATAAAGTTTGACTTATTCCTTATGTGATGGTGGGTGGAATTTAAATGGTGCCATTTCTGCTGAAGTTGGTGGGATGGGCTCAAGCTCCGTCCCAGGAGCCAAGCACCATCATGTCCCTCCATCTAAGTCATGTGTTATACATCCAGCACCTTCCCTGGAACAGCCGTGTTGCCTTGACTCCTACCCTCACATTCACCTCTTAATTCCCTGATGGTCAACAGCAGTTTGCACACCAGCCCTCACACTGCTAATGTCTGTGGAGAACATAAACCTGTAGAAAAACTGTCCAAGTTCAAGCTGTAACTTTCCTACCAGGCATGCATTGGACGAGCATATAGACTCTGAGGCTGTGCCACCTGGGTTAGGCAGCTTTTCTGTGCCTCAGTTTCCCATCTATGAAATAGGTACGACGTTTTCAGAATTAGCTGTATCAATTCAGAAAAACTACTTAGAATGGTGCTTAGGGCTTAAATCGCTAGCTATTAATTATGCATCACGCTTCTTTTTCTTCTTTCTCTGAAATGCATTAATAATTTTCCAGTATTTTGATTATTTGTCACCCTTTCCTAGAACACAATCTCTTTTTAAGTAGAAACCACTTCTCGCCTCTTCTGTATATCCTGTAGTATTGGGCAGAGGGGCCTGATGATAGCAAGCACCCCTCACATGTGAGGAAGGAGGCTGTAACTGAGACAAGTGCTTTGGAGTCAGAGTTTGGATCATTGCCATTTCTACACATGAAGTTCCTCATCAACACTAAAAGCTTAGCAAAGAAATAATGGCAAAGACTTAGAGGAGGCAACTTGGCCTCCTACGGCTTCCAGACACAGGGAAGGAAGTTAAGAAAATGAAGGCTTATAAAGTTTCAGCAAAGGATGCATATTTTGCCCACAATCCTCCAGTTCCACCACTCCCACACCCTCCTCTCCATAATACCAAAATTTTCCAAATGTATATGCTGTAAAATGTTCTAATAATAATAAAAATAATAATGATGATGATGATGAAAGCTCTGGAGCCAAATAAACTTGGCAAACACTTCACATGTGATTATCAAGGATTAGCAATATGTATCAGCATAATGAACGCTCCAGTCTTTAAGTCTTCACTAAAAGTCTTGCAATAAAGAAGACCATTGCATTCTGTTGAACCTAACATTTGCAAACTCCACCTCATCATGTCTTTTTATTCATGAGAGGAACAAATCTTCCTCAGAAAATGACTTTTTTACAGCTTGTAGGTGCTGTGTAGAGTAAGTGACAGACAAGGAAGTCAACATGAACCAGAGAAGTCAAAAGAAGGATGAAGCTCTGTTGTAGCAAGAAGCTGGTACACTCTGGGTGGAGTGGCGGGGGTCCTGCAGCATTAGATCCCAGTTCCAAGGAGCATAACCCAAGGGTTCTTTTAATTTACTTGTGATAATAGAAATCCAACTCAATCAATCAATCCATCAATCTTTATTAACTGTAAACTGAACTTAATACCTTTCCAGGAATACACTGTATTACAATAAACGAAAACCACCAGGCCAAGGACTATTTCTTTCCTTGCCATTGATTATGAGTGTGACCTCTTCTTTGCATCATTTCTACAAACTAGCTGAAAATTTGACACCCTAGGGGACCTTAAACAGCATGAAAGGGATTACTAAATAAGCCAATAAGACACTACTTAATAACCTGAGGACTGTGTGGTATTTTAGTTTCATTGCCTGATTTTATGACTTCTGTGAGCTAAAATTAAAATTCCCAAACCCATTATCACTGTAAGAAGCAATCCAAGGTTGTAGCTCATAAGCAAAATAGCGCTTTTCTTCTCCCAGATTTCTTTATCCTTATGGCTGCTCTTTTCCATCAGCAGTAAAGCAGGGGATAAGGGTTGAAAATGAAAGAGCTTCATTAATTTCGAATATCAAATTACTGAATGACTGGGGCCTTCATGGTGTAGTCCTGCTTTTTAATTATTAGCGGTAAGAGAAAGCACACTTTATAATTACCTTTATTCTAAAGTTTCTATAAAAGAATCATGACCATGGGAGGCAATGCACATTACTGTACCCTCAGTCCTGCTGTTCTTTACTACTACAGTTTGGAGGGTTTGCAATTTCCTGGGAAAATAAAAGGGATTCGCTGCGCGGAGAGATTGGGGCGAGGTCGCCATCTAGTGGCTGCTATTCAAAAACATGCTGGCAACAACCGTGGGGCTGCTGGGCTCAGCCCTTAGGAGCAAGCAAGGGATATACCACGCGCAGGCTCCCCCGTCTGCTTTAATAGCCAATGGGGATGTCTTGAATAATTAATTCGGGGATGGCTGTGGGTTCTAAACCATATAACCATTTTTACCTCTCTTTGCTTACATTCATTAAGCAAAGCTAATTTACCCTTTCAGGCGGGCAGAAGAGTAACCTTACCCCTTACTATGTACACACAACAGGAGAGTTTTAGATACTTAAGATGGCTCTGTTTGACTTCATTTTTGAGGAGAGAGGGGCGAGTGCTGCAGTCTTCACTAAAATGTACTCCTCACCTCACCCTAAGGCATCCCTTTGTATTTTCCCATATCTTTAAACAAACCATTTTCTTAAGATGGATTGTGAAGCCCAGTGATTAGCCTGATTTGATGACATCACACAGACATGGATTTGGAGCTTAATTACACAGCTCCTTGTACAGGCCATGCCCTCTTAAGTAAAATAAGAACAATGATCTTGCAAGGCAATGGGGAATTACAGATGTAAGAAGAATTACAGATTTAATTAAAAATCTGTAATTTACATGTAAGACAGTTATAAAATATAATATAAAGTTATAAATATAAATATAAAGTTATAAAATATAAAATAACATGTAAGGCAGTTATCCCAGTATCTAATGCCTACTGGGCACTGGATATATGCCTCCTGCTCTTCTCCTATCCATAAACTCTTCTCATCTCTGCGCGCACACGCACACGCACACACACACACACACACACACACACACACCTGCCTCTCTCTCTCTCTCTCTCTCTCCTACCTGCACGCTATATACGTGACTCACTGTAATTCCCGACTCCAGAAGGATAGCAGTCCAGGCTCTTGAATATAAAATTAAATTATAGGACCCCCAAACTGCAGAACCTTTAAGCTGGAGAGGGCCTTAGCAGCAATAGAATTTCAAGTTTAAAAATGAGGAAATGAGGAAAAAAGTTTATTATCTTTTATTATCTACCCCAAGGGCAAAAAGTGTTTTAGTTACAATGACTGTATTAAATCCCAGGGATCCTGACTCTACCTTGACTGTCTTATTCACAGAAGACTCTAGAGAGAGTTTATGCCATCAACTTCAATTGGCAAGGATCAGACGTGGTAAGTGGCTTTTCCAACATGTGGCAGAAAATTCACATCAGGGCCCAGATCTCCTGACATCCCCAGTGCTCTACATGATACTCCATGGTACCTCCAAGTTGTCTTCTCCCATATGGACAAAAGTTCTGCAGAACAGAAGTACACCGCCCTGGAATCTCAAGGAGTCTAGACTTATTTGGACACAACATGGACGGTGCCCTCTCTCTTCCACCCTGGACCTCATCAGATGACCCACCCAATTTTGAGCTACCTTCAGAAGACACTCCTGATTTCTCTAACCCAAAATGATAATCTTCTCTTCTGCCTGGCCATGACTATATTCTTACCCACCCATGTTAGAATCTGATTACATACTTTTTGTCTTATTTTCAATGCCTCTGTCCGATATAATCAACTAGATTGGTTTATTCTTTGAGGAAACAGATAAGCTCTTGTGCTTCCTTCTTACCTTCTACATCCTTAGCACTCTGCTGATGTGTACCACGCTCTCAAGAAACACCTATCACTTACGTGAAGCTCTGAATGTTCCTTTACCTATGGATGGTTCCATTCGTTTATCCACTGCCCACCTAGAAGGTGAATTCCACCAAGCCAAGGACTTGCCTATTTATTCACCTCCCTATTTTCAGTGCCTTCTGAAGCAGTGCTCCCTACAGGGTAGGTACTCAATTAATAACAAATAAATGATGACATAAATGAATAGTTATTCAGACCCTTCTAAGTAGCCTGTAGTGCTCTCAGTACTTATTTTTACCTGTAATGCTCTGAATTTCTGGTTGACCCATCTCCCTCTCCTAGAGAGTAAGTCACTTATTGAAAGAAAAAACTGGCCATTGGGAAGATGATTGATAAGTGATTTTTGAATAAATGAATAATAAAGGAGCCACAGATCTCTACATCTACTTTCCAGACACATATTCTACGCCTAAAGAGAGAGACCCATCAACATACAATGACAGTAATGGCTAAGTTCTATAAGACCGATCAATGAAAAGGGATTACGAAAATACAGAGGAAGACCTAAGAAGTAGGCTTACTTGAGCTCTTCAACAAGAACATGTACATGACTTCTGTTAAGTAAAATAAAATGTGTTTCAAAAAATCCTTTGCTCACTGAATGACCAAGAGGATGATGAGAGTGAAAAAAAAGAGACACATTTCCCTACGTAGAGATGTACTCACCTTCAGCCACATCATCGTCCACAGTTAACTTAAGGCTTTTTCCTCTCCGCACCACCCGGACGGTGTGCCATTCGTTGTCATTGAGCTTCTGCCCCGCGTACAGGGTCTCGGGTCCTTTGCCTAAGGACGATGGTAAGTGTCAAAATTAGAACTGATTCTGAAAGTAGCAATCATGGTATCAGAACTGTCAAAGCCACACTGGTGCACAGAACCCAGGAGTGTTCAAGGAATCATACATGCGCCCTGCCACAAAGCCCTTCCCAGTGTCACTGCCCCAACAGGGTGTTCCACAACTGTCCCCAAATGCAAAAGTCTCAACTCATATGGACACTGGCAAAGCAGTGAAAGAAATATGTGCCCTCCTTTGTCTACAGAGAGAAAGTTCTAAACCACCAAGGGCAGTAAGTGAACATTTATAAAAAACAGTAGTCAGCTGTCATTTTGTTTCCCAAAGTCTTAGATTTCAGATGAATTTCTTGAAGATACAGGAAATTCATCATTCGTTTTCAGAATAATTTGATCACTTAGGCATAATACACCAGTCTGGCTTTGGAGTATCCATCAATTGGATGAGAAAAGCGTTCTGTAATATATACGCTTAACTTGATATTGCCATTAACCCACAGTCCTACCAGGATACAGTAACCATAGAAATCGAAACAGAAATCATCACAATAAAAATGTTGAGGTCTAACCCTGCTCCTGATAATTAATGCTCCTGAAGGGAATGTGAGGGGCCCCCAGACTTATCCCATTGTTCATCATCTTCCAAAAAGATCTCAATATCTAAAAAAGTGAAATAATGGAAAATTCCAAAATTGAACCCTTTCAGGTCTAAAGAATGTTCAGGAGAAAGTGCCACCAGATACAGAAATAAACCAACTTGTCTCAAAGGATCCAGGATCAAAATGCTCAAGAGGATGTGCAGGTGTATGCTAGGAAAAATCAAGTTCAACAAGGAATTACAGTACTTAGAAGCCAAAGATGACAAGATAAACACTGAGGCATTATAAGAATTTGGTTAGTAATGGGGGGAGAATGTGATATTTTGCTCACCATTGAACTGAGATGTAAATTTAAAAGACAAAGGAGATTACATAAACCAGAGAACTTAGACCAAGTTCCAAGTTCATTACGTGGCTAGCTGTGCAGAAGGACCCCGCATGAGTCTTCCTAGATTGGTGTAGAAAGCCCTATCTCTGGAAATAACTTGGGAAAAAAGATGAACATGTAACTAGCCAATGTATCCTTATGTTATTATGCTTCTGAAATATTTCAGCATACAGCTGTATCCAACATTTAAGAATACAGTAGGTGCTGTAATGAGCACTTACTGAACAACTGATACATGCATAGGTATTTATTTCTTTGGAAACCATCAACTAAGGTCAATACATTTTTATTGAACTAATTTTGAGAGCTCTATTCTATAGCTTTGACTGGCCACTCCACCCCCTCCTCTGCCTCCAAGACTCCAAAACAGTGTTGTATACATTTAGGGAAGAAAATTTTAAAAATAGTATCACTTGGGTAAATATCTTTTAAACTGGACCCGTTTAATTCTTAATTATTATTGTTGGTACTGAATGCTCTTTTTAAGAGTAATGATGGAGTGTCTTGGTGGCTCAGACAGTTAAGCAGCCAACTCCTGATTTTGGCTCAAGTCCCAATGTCAGGATCCTGGGTCCAGCCACGAGCCCCATCAAACTCTGCAGGAAACACACTCAGCAGGAATCTGCTTCAGGATTTTTTCTCTCTCCCTCTGCCCCTCCCCTGGCTCACTCAGTTTCTCTAAAATAAATAAATAAATAAATAAATAAATAAATAAATAAATAACTCTTTTTAAAAAAAGAATAATGATAGCAGTTGAAGTTTGGAGAAATTTTTTTCTTGAAAAATAAAGGTTTTCAAAGTTAAAAGTTCTCTTTTAATTAAAATGTACACAAGTCATTTATATCTTTTTTTTTTTAGAACGTATCTATATCTCAAGTGCAATGTAAATGAACAAGAATCCTAAGAAATCAATGAAGAAATTAAAAGTGGACCGAATGTACCCAAAATTGGGTATGATGCCATGAGATCAATGAATCTGAGGGGGAAAAAATTCCATGACAAACCATTTTATATTCAATTTTAGCTGTTCCTTGTGAGTATGCCTGTCTTAATATTATCTAAAGCCTATACACTATAATAGAATTTTTCCTACATCTCACCTCATTAGACAACGTTGTTCATTATCTCATTAAATTCAGGTCTAAGATTGATGTAACAGTCGCCTTTACAATGGCAAACTGTGCAGGCATTGAGAGAAAATGGGCCACATCATGTGGATGCTTTGAAGCAAGAACAGATGTTCTCAGAAGAAACAAATCTGCCTTTGTTTTTTTGTGTGTTCTTATCCTCTTTATTCTACATGCAAATGTTCCAATAAGAGAGAGGAATGTGAAGAAAGACATAGGAAACACTGGCTACGGAGGTAGCACTGTGACAAAGACAGGCTATTCAAACACCTGTAGGTGGCATCCACTCTTCAGGCAATGTTTGTGCATCACTTCGTTTTCACAATTGGGGACAAAGTGAGAGGAAGAAATACTAACACCAACACGGTCATAAGTAGCGACATGGCCACAATGGTGTCATATTAGTCATCGGTGTAAAACGAGCTTTGCAATCAGCCCAGTGTGTTTTAAATGCTGGGTGGCATTTTGCAGGTGCTTGGAATTTTCTTGTGTCAAATTCAGACAAAAAATATTTAACTGTCCTTTTGACTCTAAAACTTCAGGATGTGATGGTCTATGACCAAACAGGTGGGAAAAGACCTGAAACCCCTTCATGCCCTACCACTTGGCTACAATTGCTGTCTCCAACCCCAATAATTCTCATGACTCTGCCAGGAGGAAAAAAAAAAAAAAATTCTATACCCATACCATTACAATGGTAGAGAAATGAATATTATCCAATATTCATTTTCAAGCAATAAATACAGAAATCCCAGCGAGCATCCAAAAAAGTCTCTGCCTCCAAAAGTGGAAAGTCAATGGCATTTATCTTTAATCAAGCCAAAAGGTCAATGCATCCCTACCAGAGAGAAAGTGATTTTAAACGCAGCTGGAAATGTAGGCAAACAGAGGGCAAGAACAAATCTAATTTGTAGCCTAGGCATACAATGGGATTGGTAAGTGATACAAGATGTAGATATAAGCCGAAAGCTAAAACATACACATTGTTAGGTCTTCAGAGAAGGAGGATTTAAGTCTAGGCAAGACTTCCCCCGCAGAGTCAAGCATCAGTAAAACAATGAATGTGAAGACAAGGATTAGTTAGACCAAGAGGAGAAACTTCCTTTTTTTTTAAAGTTGCAATTTAAAATAGAACTGATGGGAATTTAATTTCTAAAAATTAAAAGGAAAAAACCTCAAAGCTACTTATTTTCCTACATTGTCCTTCTTTTTTGTAGCAGGGAGAAATGGGATCTGTGATTCAGTACCTACTGGATATATGAATTAGAGGGATGCTTCCTTAAGCTGTTTACATAGTAACTACTGATCTCACACACACAAAAAGAAATCAGCATTTGATTCCCTTTAGGCTGCTTAGGTCATCACCATTTGATCTAAATACAGGAAGCGAAAAACTTATCTGAGACCCTATAGTTGAATTTCCCAAGTAACGACCTCTGTGACTGGAGTAAAGAAGCAAAATCCCAGCTGGAGACTTCCGGGACGCAGAGGTTGGTAGAAGCGAGTGTTCAATTGTTTACTACCACTGGAAAAAGAGCCTTTAATGAATCCTTTGGGCGATACCACCAAATTCCCACTCTTGACCTCGTCTCACTTCAAACTCACTTGGCATCATCTCTTAGTTAAGACTGGTCTCACCAACGATGGTCTAATTTTCTGATGAATGTGGATAGAGGAGGAGATGTCACGGATGAATAATTCAAGATTATTTTCTTGACCTATCCCTACAGGAACCCTGTGGAAGGCTTATTTCTTCCAGAAGCCAGAACTAAGAGTAAAATCAAAGTGAAAAGTTAGGAGAAAGACATTCTTTGGGAGAGGATTCATTGCTGATTGCTTGGAGGAAGATGACACTTAGATGTTAGCAGATCATTCCCTCTGGGGGGACAGGGAATAGGAGCATGTGGGAAAAAAGTCTGTATTTGGGGATCCCTAAAGGCACACACTTTCACAAGATGGACTTTGGATCTTGAAGGTTTTGAACCTACTGCGTTGTTTTCTTTTTACATTTGCGTTGTTTTTGTTGTTGCTTTTTGGTAGACTCCTCAGAGCACATGAATTTGCCATTCCCCCCAGGAGCAATGTAACCAGCACAACTATAAGACACCCCAATATGCATTCGTTTGTCAACAAATTTCTAAAACCTGCCCAGACCAACGAAACCAGAAGGTTTTGCTCATACACAGGGAGTAGAAATTCCTTCCATCTGCCACAAAGTATGATCTCCAAAACTGGGTGGCTAAGACTGGAAACTTACTTTGCTTGGGGTCGGGAGGCAGGGGCAGGGATTAAGGGCACACTATCTATACCACAATCACTTTGCTTTACCTGAACATCTTTCTATTTGTGCAGGAGAAAGAAAGAAACAACAACTTGATTTCCCTTGGTTAGCTATGTTTCACATGAATCAAAATTTCTACAATGCATACAAAAACGTGAAATTCACTCCCTTAGAAAGGTATAGAAAAAGGCATGAGATTATACATCTAAATGGCATGATAAAGAAATACTCGAAATGACTGTGTTAGCTTTAAAGAACACCAAAAATATTTAAAAAGAGAAAACTTACCTTCATTTCCACCAGCACCCTAGGTAGGCCAGCTGAACTAATACAAACCTTTTAATAAGCCTAGAGCACTGTGTATTTGATCAGTCTCCCCACCACCCCAAACACCCCCAAGAGAGTAGATTAGGCAAATAATAGCAGGGGTGAGTAAGGGAGTGGGACTACAGACTAAGGAGGGTGACCCAGAAATAGGAAAGAAGCACCTCATTTTCTGTCCAAAGCAATTTCAGGTTCTAGTTGTTTTCTTGGGGCTGACAACCCAACAGAGAGTAAGAGGTATTTTGTTTTTATAAACTCGGTTTTTCCCCCAAAAGCATTCATTTTCTTTGAAAAAAAATTTAAATCATTTACTTATAGAGGCAGTTTGGTGAAACACCTCAAATAGGTCCTTCCATTCTCACTGGAGTCCTGGAGTCTCAGAGATGGCTGTCACTTTCAACAACAGATGCGAAAGCAGGATGTTTTCTGGAAGTCTTCTGTTAAGAAATCTCCCAGTGAGGTGTGTGAGAAAGACAAGCAACCCAGTTATTCCAGCAGAGCATATATATCCTCCTGGAGACCCTACTTCTTGTTAAAACCCACTAAAAACACCACCAACAATTATTGGGCTTGAGTCAGTAAATGGCCCGTCGAGCCGACCACATACAACATACTCAACTATGGGCTGCCTTCACTTCTGCTAGGGTTCACCCTCCATTCTGCTCACACAGCACTGTTGCTAACCTCTCAGCGTATCACAGGGACTACCCAGTCACACACTGAACAAGTATTAACTGAGCACCAACACAGGATCGGGCACGGTGCCAGGGCGGAGCCGTGGGGAGACAACAGGACAGAGAAGGTCCCCCGGCCCTTACGATGCCTACAGCCTGGTTGGAAGCGGGGAAGGAGAAGGACAATACCAACCGGCTGGACGGAGGGCTCCTAAGTGAGGTGGCCAGAGTGGGCTTTTCTGTGGCGGCGCACTGAGAAGGAGCCAAACGTGCAAATATCTGTCCCGATGGGAAGAGCAAGTGCAGAAGCCCAGGACGGGCTTGATCACAAAACACCCCAACTGTGGCTGGAACTTGTGCCCAAGGGAGAGAGTGTGGTGGGAGAGAAGGCAGAGGAGTACGTAGAGGCCAGACCACAAGGAGACCGAAAGGGCATGGTACAGAACCTGAATGCTCTTCTAAATGCACCTGGGAGCCACGGGAGGGTTCAGGCAAGGGGATCCTATGGTTTAACTTAAGTTTTAAAAATCATTCTGGTTGCTATGAGTACACTGGACCCAAAAAGGCCAATAATGGGAACAAGGAGATCTCGGGGAAGCTGCTAAAGGCAGGAAATGTAGGTTACTTGGTCTCGGATGGTAGCGGGAGAAATGGACGTGGTGAGATATGGGGTGTGTGCTAGAGCTGAGGTCAACAAGACTTGAGGTCGGTTTGGAAGGTGGACTAGGAGCAGAAGAGGAATCCCCAGTGACTCCTAGATTCTTGATCCTACAAGCCAGCGGAGCTTGCTTCTGTTCCTCGCACCTTCCCTACCCAGCATCAGTCACACTCAGCACCAGCTCCTGGCAGCTTCCTACTGCTTGGAGTGTGGCTCAAAGTCCACTGATTGCAAGATTTTCTTAGCACGGTATTAATCTGTACCATGGGCCACCATGGCCTACTGATGACACAGGGTTACTAGGTTCCTGCTGTCCTTCTTACCCTCCCTCTCTCCCCTCCCCTTCCTTCCTTCCTCCATCCCCCCACCTGCCCTCCCTTCCTTCCCTCCCTTTCCTCCTTAATTCCCGCGTGCTTTCACTTATGCACACTGGCCCCTGCTTGGCAATGGAGCAAGATGTGTGCCTCATGTTACAAAGCAAACCCCAGCAGCCCACTCAGTTGGATCTCTAAATTGTGATCACAGTGTAAAATGAACCCTCTCATCTTGGCTAGGAGAACAGCATCTCAATTTTGAAATGGAATGAATCCAGGGCAGATATCTCTCCAAAGGAACAAATGATTCCACAAAAGATGAGAAAAAATCCTGCCCCCAATTTACTGCCAAATCTCTACCTTAAGTCATAAATTTACAGCATTGCTCAGGAGTGGGATGCTAAGGACAGTGTCAAGATTTTTTGTGATAATCTCTCTCCATGAAGCCACTTTTCAAGAGATGAGGGCAATTTGCTCAGGGATAGGCAGAAAGATGTTTTTGTGGATATTGATTCTACTCTTATTTAAAAAAAAAAAAAAAGAAAACCTTCTTAATACTCCCCCCCCACCATTATCATGATATAATTAATACAAATCAGGCTGCCTATGATAATTTAGAACGTTATTATGCCTTAGGGTCCTTCTGACTCTGTGATCATATTGTTGAGCACTAAAGACACAGATGTTGAAGATGATGGTGACTGAGCTAAAGAGATCTGAACCAAGATACGCACTAGAACCCACTCTCCTAATACCCTCCTAATCAATGCCTGTTTAAGCCTGTTTCCTTCTGAATTGACTCCTTGGTAATAAAAAGCAGAATAAAAAATGTCCAGTTAGGAGTTTAAAGGTATAGTTAAATAATCCTAATAATTAATATTTTGCTGTAGGAATTAAGGAAGTAGGAATTAAGGAAGGCATAATACATACATCTTCCATTACTCCTCTACCATAGACTTTCACAACTTTTCTACCTCCACCCATCCCCTCCTGGCTCCCAACCCTTCCAGCTGGGAGTGTGCACCTCTCCAGTAACCGGGCTGTGCTTGTCCTCTATATTTATCACTCTGTCCCTCTGTCCCTGCTATTACAGATCTATACATACTTTTGTTTGTATCCACTGCCTCCAAGTCTGTGTCCTTTGAAGGAGAACATGCTACCTTTATCATCCCCAGCAACGAAGCCGAGTACCTTATACCAAGAAGATGCTCAACGTACTTGGGGGGAAGAAAACTAGTAGAAGAATAAGTAGAGTGAGACAGATTACATATCAGTCTAGTAAGCAGGTCGAGGGAGGGAGAAGAAATGCAAGGGGAGTAGGAGAGAACTGCATACTGCATTTAAAAAAAAAATGTTATTTATTTGACAGAGAGAAAGAGAAACCGAGGGAAAGAGAGAGGGAACACAAGCAGGGGGAGTGGGAGAGAGAGAAGCAGGCTTCCCGCAGAGCAGCACCCTGGGATCATGACCTGAGCCTAAGGCAGACACTTAACGACGGAGCCACCCTGGCGCCCCTGCAGACTGTATTTTAGCAACAGAATAAACTGGATTGATTTGGGAAGATATTCAGTACAGTAATAAATACATATAACCGAATTAATAAAATTGGATGAGAAAAATAAATGACAGAGTAAATTTATTGAGGGTGGAGGAAGAAAAAGAAGAGGGAGTAGAAGAGGTTTGTACATTGCATTCTGACAGCTGAGTGAATTAGGTGCTAATTCCTAATTCATCTTAGAGCTGAAAGACACCAGGCAGCAGATATAAATAAGACACTACTTTTTATTTAAATATATATATTTTTTCCCAGCCAGAAAAAAAAAAAATACTGTTTTCTGAGAAACTGATATGAGGATTTAGAGAAAGCTTCCAGTTACTTCGCATACGTGATCTTATCTGGTTTCCCAATATGAAGCTGATATGGTTTCCCTCAGCTTTGCAAGGAAAGAAGTAGCACAGAATGCCATAGCCTGCCGAGGTCACGCAGCTACAGAACACGGCCTTTGTCTGTCTGTAAGCTGTCCCTGCTTTGCTTTGGCCTCACGGCTTCACCACGTGTATGCCCCGGGGCTGACCCAGTCTAGAGATGTGAGGAGGAATAAGGTGTGGGCAGGGAAAGGACATGGGAGAAGTGGGAGAGTACAGTGAAATAATAAACAGAAAATCTAATTTCGGGGATCAATGAAAAGTAGGACCTGATTTCACTTTTTTTAAAAAATTTATTTGTAAGACAAGGACCAAGCCCTAACCTAGTAATAAAACCAACGAAGGTTGAAGTTTATATTAGAGACAAAAGTGGGTTGTAACAGATCATGTCTGTGTGCACCTGCAGCAGACACTTTCGTCCCTGCATCGTGTCTCCTGGGCCAAGTCCAGATTTCGGCCATGGCAGCGTCAACCGATGTTAGCTCACACGTGGCCCAACGGTCCCCATCTCAAGCAGGGCCAGCTATTCAGCCTTCTCTCAGGTCAAGGGTGCCTTCATCGCCTATGTGCAAGAGCAACCAAGTAGGGGCTGTCAAACAATGGGAGGGACAAAGCTAATAGATTAACTGCCCCAAATCTGTCATCGGAGTGGACAATCTTGGAGGGCATTCATTACGACACCCTCCATCTCCCCCACATCCACTTGGCAATGGATACTCCCATTGGTGTTTCTTTCTTCACTGCTCATGCTCTCTGCTACTTCACTCCCACTTTCGGAGATCCCTCCCAAATAAACCACCTGACCCGAGTCCTTGTCTCAGGCTCTGCTCTCAAGGGAGCTAGACTAAGGTGACACACAGTGCTTCATCATTTCCTCCCTAGTAACTCAAACATTACAACAACCCGGTGAAGTAGGGAATGTCAATGCTTCTGATAAGATCCAGACAGGTTAAGTGACTTTCCCAAGGTCACAAGTTATTGAATCATGAAAATAAAACAAGAAGCCAGGCTTCACAGATGAAACTCCGCAGATGGAGCTCTCCCATCAACCTCTAGCTTTCTAAAGTCTATAAAGTCCAAAAGGAACAGACAACAATGGTCTTCTCTCACCCCTAAGGGTAGACATAGGGGCTATGGTTGAAAATTTCCAATAGTGACCAAATTCTTGAGCTTTTGAGGACATGCATAGGTCTCCGAGGGAAATCAGCAGGCTTTCCACCGTGAGGATCCGTAGGACCCATAAGGACCATGGAGGATTTTTGAGAAGGTGAGATCACCGTCACTCTTAATTAGCTTAGGTTTATTCGAGACAAAAATTAAGACATGCAGTCTCCATACCCAGAGCCCCTCCTGGCTCTATGTTCCAAAATCATCACCATATCTCAGCTGGGAAGTTTATTTTAGATAGAAAAATACAGTCACTAGATTTTTAAAGTATCCTGAGGCAAAGAGCTCTGAAATGGCATTTCTGTATCAACCCCCATGAGTGCAGCACCTCCTTTCCACAATAGAAAGACTAAATCTGAGGTAAGAATGGAAAAGCAATGGTATTTCTAGCCTATCTCCTTGGGATGATAATTACAAGGTCTATCAGCTTATGAGATTGATGGTATTAGCTGATCACCCACTGTGAACAGAGGCAGTTGCCACATGGGATGGTCCTGTCACCTGGCTGCACCCTTTTATCCTCTTAACATCTGCTTTGTGCAGTTGGGGGATCCAGGGAGCTAGATTAGCAGAACAATCACTCTACTCTGCCCCTAGTTCACTAAGATGATGATCCTTCTCCCTCTTAAAATAATACATACGTAGGTTTGAAAATATGAGAAATTATAGCTCTCCGTCTCACTAGAAATATCATCTCTTTATGGTACCCACTAAAATAAAACTTGCAAGACAAGCACATAGAGGAAAAAATTAAAACCAGAGCATTAATAAAAATAGATCGAGGATATTTTAATTCAAATGTATTTGCCTCCCTTGAAGTAAGACTTAAAGGCAACTGGTTCCTCACCAAATGTGGCCTTGGGCAAGGCATGCAAGTGGCTACCTGGGCAATATGACTCACTTCCCTGTGCTGTCTTTACAATGTTGTGCAATGGTTTGGATATAGCAGAGAAGTGAACTTCCTACCCCTGACTGCTTTATCCATGCACCCTAAATTCCTGACAGAGCTGAGGGCATTAAGCAGAAGGAAACTGTTCCTGTCACGCAGGAACCTCTTCCAGTCACCACCCCTCTTCCAGCCTGTATAGAGGGAGATGAGTTTAATCGAAAAGGCCAGTACCTACTATAAAGGCACCGTAGAAATGTCTGAGGGTGCAAAGATCAAAAAGACACAGGAGCTCACAGTCTGCTGGAATTGTGGCACAAATAAAAACTAATTGGGAGGGAGAAAGGGTTACAGAAGTGTGCACTGGATACCCGGCTAGTGGGGCATCTGGAAGTCTGAGTTATTCATTATTCTTTTGTTTCCCATTTTCATGTAGGACTACATAGATCCTATAAGGCAGGGACCAAGACCTTCATTTCTGTGCCCTTCACGACTCCAAATACTACTGTCCTTGGTATGCAAAGTGAATTCTCAAAGTTAAAGAGCAAATGAATATGGTTCTTATTCTTTTCATACTTGCATTAGACTTTGTTAATAACAGCAAACAAGCATATTTTACTTACCAGATGGCAGCTGCTGGACATTATCTTGAGTGCTTTACTTATATTAATTAATTTTATACTGACATCAATTCCACAATGTTGTCATGATTGTACTATGTGTTGACCAAATATGCCATCCCTTCCAATCTGCCTTTTCCTAATAGGTCCAACCTTCCTGGAGAATTAGATTTCCTGTCCCACTATGTCAGGCACTTTGTGTGACTTGCTTCGTTGCCAAAGAAATACAAGCAGAAGTGGCCTGGGCCACCTGAGAGGTTCAAGAGGCATTTCGTGGCTCTGCCACTTCTCCCTTTCCTTTGCTACAAATCCAAGAGGTGACCGATGAGGGCTGTTTCTTCAGCCAGGGTCCAGAAAAGAAGAGAACATGCAGCAGAGCTATAGCAAAGCCATGATGAACATTAATGTGATTGGAAAGGAAAGCTCTGTTCCTTCAAGTCACTAAGATTGCAGGGAGGCATTTGTTACTGAGCGGAGCTGACAGATACATAGGTCCTGTTACTATCCGTACGTTACGCTTGAGAAAACGGAGGCAGAGAAAGGTTCAGTCAATTCTTCAATTACGATACATATGTAGCAATTGCTGGGATTTGAATCTGGAAAGTCTGGTTCCATCTTGGCATTAACTACTCCACTACACAGCCTCTACTGGCTAAGGATGAACCAAAGAAGGCTACAAGAACAAAGATAAACCTCACAGTGAAATATTCTACACATGACCTCCACACACACACAAATATATATAAGTCTATTAAGCCCATGAATTAGCTAAATGCAATGAACATGCCTTTAATTTCCAGGTGGACAAAAGACAAAGGCAAAGAAGAAAAAGAAGGCAAAATAAGATGGGAGAAGAGAGAGAAACAGAGAGAGAAAATGACAGGGAAACAAAACAGATTACCAAAATATCAATATTTTTCAAATTGCTCAAGGCAAATCTCTCTCCTAGCAAAATAAAATTCAAAATTTTTGTCTTTAAAATGCTGCCAGAACGCAGAACAAATAAGAACATCAACTGGGTTTTTCCACTTTAATAAAATGAGCTCCTCTCTTTGCGAACTAGAGAGGATCGCAAGTAGCACGTCTCACCCGGGGGGCGGCGGGGAGGCCATACGCATGCTGCAGTTCTGTCATTTTCATGTTCAGATGTTTCAGAGCTGCTAAGGAGTAATCAAGGCCCACGGTCCCGACATTTTTAACCTGATAAAAAGCATCTGTGGATACTGTGAGGAATTCAGATTCCAGAATGCCAGACTTTGTCTTTGGCCAACGTTTCCTTCTTTCCTCAACTCTTTTTTCTATTTTGATTTTTTCCCAGGTTATGTCCTATGCTTCTCTTATCCTCCCAACCCTCTCTTCTCCAGCATCTCCCTGCAGGTCATCCCCTCCTCAAACTGGAAGCTGAAAGTCACCCTGTACCCTCCCTTCTCTTTCACTTCCTGCATGCAAACCACAGCTGGGGCAGGGGGTTCCATCCCCGAGGTGAGGCCTGGATCTGGAGACAGCAGGCTTTGGGTTCCTTGTCCGATTTTACAGAGAAAAAGCCCTGAGACTCAGAGGGTTGAAGCAATGCACATGAGGACATTTAAGGTGAAAGTGACAGAAACCAGATCTAAACCCTTATCGCTAGGACCCCAAAGCGGTGTTTTATACATACACCTCAACCTTTCCATGAGCCAAATATTTTTATTAGTCAGTGCATCAGCACTAGAGAGCAATACCAGTAGCTAATAAAATAATATCATTTATAGATCATTTAGAACTACTTATGATTTTTAAATAGTATTGCCCTCATCAGCAACTGTTTTGTAAAGAAGTGGTTTAAAAGACATTCTCTCAAGATACTCATTTTTGTTTCTTTTTATACATTACTGGGATTTTTTTTTCCCATTCTGATATTATTTGGCAGATTTTTAGGTACCAAATCCACTTGGAAAAGAATCATTTCAAATGTATAATTCAGTAGGCTTATGATTTCTTCTTTCCAAATATTTCATGTCTGGTATATGGGCAGGTCTGAATCACTCCTCATGGTACCGGTGAGGACAGAGGGCCGTGGGAGAAGACAGGAAGAGTTCAGGGTCAGAGACAGGGCTGTTGAAGACCATAAGGAAGACTGGGAGAACAAGTGACCAGAGGGTGTGAACAATGTCAGAGGCTGGTGATAAGCTAGCTAGGAAGGGAGGAGGAAATGGTGTTCTGAACTAGGCGAGACTTAGGTGAGCTTATAATGTGGTTCCATACTTGAAGGATGGAGTTTTGTGGCCCTTGTCAATGTGGAGTGATTCAAGAGACAAATCCATACATTGCCTCCAGATCTGGAGCCAGCCATATTGGCTCCCCACTGTACTGTCTACTCAGATGACCTTCTACCTCCAACCCAACTTCAGTTTACCCAACTTCAGTCCACTGTGGCTAGAAGACAACCTCATAGTTCTCTCCATTCTCTGACCCAGAAGCAAACTCTTTCAGATAGTCTAAGACTCTAAATGATGCTTCCCTTCCATACCCTTTTTTCTAATGGTGGATGTGTTAGAATTCAAAGCACTAAAAAAGGGCCCTTGTCCATTTCAGAGGGTAACTGGATGGTTCCAGAGATGGCACAGGGGTGCTGGGGCAAAAGGTTGCAGAAGACTAGTAGGGACGATGGGACATGAAATAACTGCCATGCTTCATGTTGGGGCTTCACATTTCATTCTCCCAATCCTGTGAAGCTAGCATTGTAATCCCATTTTATAGATAATAAAATTAAGAAACAGGGATGTTAAATTATCTTGGCCAAGAGCAAACAGCTAGTAAGCAGAACCATATCCAGGACTATCTGAAGGTCAGGTGTTCATTCTTATCCTAAACTGCCTTCTGGACGGACAAGGAATGTGCATTGTGGATAAAACCAGAGCCGCGCTGCTTCTGTAGGAGCAGGAGTGGAGACTGGGAGATAGCAATGAGGTAGAGGAGATGCTTCTTTGAACGGATATTCAGGCCGGGTAAGAATGGGAAAGGGGCTGTAAGGCAGCAAGGAAACCCTACAGAGTGCCATCGATAATGACAAGTAGAGGTGAATCCCTGTGGGCCTTGGGTCATGCTACTGTGGGAGGGGACACTTGTATATTGGGGTGTTTGTGCAGTGAGCTTACATTTACTGGGACCTGCCTGTAATATCCTTGGGAACTCAAGCCCCACCCCCACAACTGGATTCCTGATGGGTCACTCTCATCTAAATAAACTGTTTCCCATTGACTTCGAGATGTGACCAGAGAGAGTGCCTGTATTTTTCAGGTTCTAGTCCTAGGATTAGACATCGACATGCATTTATATTAATGTATATAAATGCAGCTTATGGACACTGAAATCCAATGGTGAATCAACCAACATGTTCTAACATGGAAATGAGAAGAAAATGCAGTTTTGTGCTTATTACATCTAATTATCCTATTGGAAGCTACCTATGTTTCTACTGATTCATAACCCTAGCTACCACTCATACAGTGCTGTGATTTAATCCAGCTCCCATGGGATCAGTGGAAACACAGGTTCTAACATAGAGCTTGGCACACGGCAGGTGCCCAACAGATGAGTGCTACTTGTTGTTATTACTCATTTACAAAAATACATTTAAGTGATTTTTAAAAATCAAATAATAGGAATAAATGGCAGTTAAAAAGAAAGTTCAAAGTTAGAAATGAGGGGAAAGAAAGTCCCATAGGGACTAAATTTTTTTTTTAAGATTTTTTTTATTTACTTATTTGACAGAGAGAGAGATCACAAGTAGGCAGAGAAGCAGGCAGCGAGAGAGGGGGACATAGGCTCCCCGCTGAGCAGAGAGCCCGATGTGGGGCTCAATGCCAGGATCCTGAGATCATGACCTGAGCCGAAGGCAGAGGCTTAACTCACTGAGCCACCCAGGTGCCCCTAAATTTTTAAATGATGAGTATAAAAATCCTCCTTACTCCTAGAACAAATATCCAACTAATGGTTGCACGATAACATCTGTTTGTTATTAAAAATTCATTATCTCTATATCCCATCAAATACTACTCATTTATAACATGGTAGGCTTTGGCTAGTGGCTAGGGATAAAAGGAGAAACATATTAAGGTCCCTGGATCAAAGTTGGAGTCTACTAGAAGAAATAGGTAGAAAATGAAGTACCATGTTTTAAGTGCTCTAACACTTGTGTGAACACTTTATACTACACCTTAGGGACACAGTGAAAGGGAGAAGGTATGTGTATGTCTGTGTGTCTGTGGGTGTCTGTGGGTGTGCGCATGCATGCACACAGACCTCTCGGTCTGGGTTTGGGGTCAGAAATATAGTGGCATTCAAGTAAGACTTCCTAGAGAAAGCAAAGCTTATGTTTCCTAAAGTAGGAGCAGCAGCAAGTACTCCAGGTTAGATCAGAGATGGGAGAACATTCTGTACCATGCACAGAGTAGAGAGACACTGGCACGTTCAGGGAATGGTGAGCAGTTCCATATGTTACGCAAGGACAGAGCATTTTTATTAAGAGGTAGGAGATGAGTCCAAAGGGGTAGCCAGGACCAGATTTTAAGGACCTTTGTTGCAATAACATGCAAAACACAACAAGACGTTGTATTTTATCTTCTAGACCAAAAAGAGTTCTTCAATATCTTAAATAGGCTGCTACATGTGTTTGCTATATTATTTAGCTTACTCAATTTTTCTATATATGACAATGAAAACAAATGGGATAAATGAAACTGACAGGAAGTGTTAAATATAGAGAGCAAATGGGTAACTTCTGAGACCTGTTAAACAGAGAAAATAATCGGACCATGGGTATTTTTTTTTTTTTAATTTGAGAGAGTGAGAGGAAGAGAGAGAACAAGCTTGGAGGGGAGGGGCAGAGGACGAGGGAGAGGTAGACTCCCCGCTGAGCTGGGAACCCAACCTGGGGCTCTACCCCAGGACCATGGTGTCATGACACGAGCCAAAGAGAGACACCTAACTCATTGAGCCATCCAGTCACCCCCAGAACATAAGTATTTTAAACGAAGATAAAAAGGACAGAACAGAGAAGGTTCTTGCTCATAAAAACCTTAAGTATTTATGACTCTCAGACCATGTCTGATTGACTGCTGTCAACCCTAACTTGGTTAACTCACTAGCGACACTCAGTATGGATTGTTTTGGGCTTGAGACACACAGATAAATCATATATCTGGTCATCAAGCTAACTGGTGAGCTCTACCTGCAGCGAGATCTAACCGTCCTTGTTTTTCTCAACTAGGGCAAGTGTGCGACGGCTCCAGAGGCCTCCCAGCTGCTAAGGACCGCTCAGCTCTAGTCCACAGTCCTAGCACCCACCTCATCAGCAGGGAAAGCTGATATGGTAGGGAGAGAACATAGATATATCAACATCGTGTAACAAGGATTCAGGTAGAGTAGTTTTTCCATCCCACTAGTACACTATCAGTCATCTGCCTGATCTCTGTCCCCTTGCTTTTGTTGTGTGCGTTAATTTAATGACCCACATAATTATACATCATAATTATACATCTTAATTTGGTCTATGACCCTTTCTGTTCCATGACCTCTAGAGCAGCATGCCTGAGTGTACTTGGAATGTCAGGGTGATTTCCCATATGTCCCAGGGAGTGATATGATCAGATTATTGTTCTAGAAAAATCACTCTGGCCCTTCAAGTGTAAAGCCCAGAAGGCTAGGGGCTGAGGCTGGAGGCACAGAGACCAACTCCTGACTGTTTTCCCAGTCAAAGAAATGCAACTCGTATTTCACAAAAGATGAACAGGAACTAGAAGCTTCAGGAACACAGAAGGAAGAAAAGTGTCCTGAGGAATTGAATTCTTTACTGTTAAACCAACATAAACTCAACCCCTAAAATTCCTTAAAATCCATGCAAAAATCACAAAGAGGAAAAAAAAAAGTCCTGATGCCACATAAAGGCTGAGATTTCTCCACCTACCCTATGATTATCCATCCCTCCTGGTATACCAACGGTGTCACGAGAGCTTGTGGAGGTAAGAGCCCACCACAAGTACAACACAGTTCCGTAATCTCTCATGCAGGCCAGCAGGATGCCCCAAAGAAATGAAAACCAGCACACTAAAATGCCAGGTGAAGGAAACCGCTGGACGAGAATTCAGATGCCTCCCAGTAAACAGGGAGTCAGTGGGGCATGAGGAAGACCACTGGATTTCGAGCTGGCTAGACTTGGCTTTAAATCCTTTTTCCAGCACATACTGGCTGTGTGACCTTGACCAAACACCTAAATATCTCTTAGCCTCAGTCTCTCCTAATTGTAAACTGGTAAGAACAATCACTTTTCATCAAGTAGCTATGGTGAGAGACACACAACAAATACAGGAGTGTGCCCAGCACAGGCTCTCTTTCCATGATTAATTCCATGTAGACTGACAAATGCATAATTCACAATTCATAAAATGGCTATTCTAGTAGCCTACCTTGATGTCAACAGTAATGACTTAACTAAAGATAACCATGGTATTCTTACTGCTTTAGTCTCCAATGTATACCAATGTTAAAACCGTATTCCTTTAAGAATTCTGAAACTGCTGGTACATTGCTAAGGAAACTTCCCTAGAGATAAGCAGGCATAGCATTGGGTCATATGGGTTTTAAGCACTTGGGCTTTGGAGAAAGGGAGCACTGTTCGACCGAGCACTTTGGGATGACTTAAGAAGCTTACAGATTCCTGTTACAGTGAACTCAGCTCTAAAACCACTGTGTGAAGCCAGTGTCATTAACAAGGCCCTAAGAGATGGAGAATTGGCTCAGTGATATCTTCTAAAGCCTGTTATATTCTCATAAAACACCTTTCCAAATTTTTCTTGCACTTTTAAAAAAAGATTTTATTTATTTGACAGAGAAAGACAGATCACAAGTAGGCAGAGAGGCAGGAGGGGGGTGGGGGGAGAAGCAGGTTCCCCGCTGAGCAGAGAGCCCGATGCAGGGCTCAATCCCAGGACCCTGAGATCACGACCTGAGCCGAAGGCAGAGGCTTAACCCACTGAGCCACCCAGGTGTCCCTCTTGCATTTTTTTAAATTACAACTTTCAGCCTAACTCCAAATATCCTATTATATTAAGTTAAGCATTCAGCTCATGATTTCAACTCAGATCATGATCTCAGGTCATGACCTCAGGGTCATGATGTCAGGATCCTGAACTCAAACCACACATTTGGCTCCATGGAGTCTGGCTGAGATGCTCTCCCTCTCCTTCAGGCCCTCCCCACTCCTGCACACACTCACTCACTCTCTCTCTCTCTCATCTTCTCTCTAATATAAATAAATAATTTTTTAAAAAAATCCTATGATTGTTAAATGTTGAAAAGGAGAAGATGAAATTGGGAGGCTAAATTATAGGACGTACAATTCTGAAGGGTAATTTACCCAAACAAGGAAATTAAGCAGCCCTATTTCTCCGCTATTATAAAAGAATATTTTACCAGAGAAGGCCCTGCAGTTCTAAAGAGGGGTGCGATGCTTAGGAAAGAAGCATGTCTTACAGCACAGGCGTCACCTACAGCAAGGAAGAGGAGATGAGCACCATTAACATACTACCTGAGTACGGGTGCCCCAAACTATTTGTGGGATGAATCTGTAAAACAGGAGAGCTCCAGACATTAGAAGGTGACTTCTAATCATGTCCAGTCTGCCTTTATCTGTGATGAGGTTTCAAAAGCACAAAAATGTTCAGAGATGTGGCCAAATTCTTAGAACTAGTAATAGTGGGAGCCTAGGACTCTGGGAAACCAGGCCAGTAACATCTTTATCAAGATGCAAGTGGGGCGCCTGGGTGGCTCAGTGGGTTAAAGCCTCTGCCTTCGGCTCAGGTCATGATCTCAGGGTCCTGGGATCGAGCCCCGCATCGGTCTCTCTGCTTAGCAGGGAGCCTGCTTCCCTTCTTCTCTCTCTGCCTGCCTCTCTGCCTACTTGTGATCTCTGTCTGTCAAATAAATAAATAAAGTCTTAAAAAAAAAAGATGCAAGTAATTCTTCAGGCTGAGGCTGAGACTATGGAATGCACAATGATGCTGAATGCCACGCACAATGTTTTCTTTTAAACTGAGGCATAACAGACATATAATCAACTGCACTTACTTAAGGTGAATGGATAGGTTTTGACATGAATAGGCCCATGAGATCATCAACCACAATCAAGATAAGAACCATATCCATCACCCCCCAAAGCTTCTCCACATCACGTTGCCATCCCTTCCTCATGTCCCTCCAAAGCAATCAGTGATCTGCACTGACCCTATGGATTAGTTTGCAATTTCTAGATTTAAAGAAATGGAATGTATCGCATATACTCTTTTCTACCTGGCATCTTTTATTGTGAGCATAGTACATTCCTGTGTTCCAGTAAGAGTTTATTCATGGAAAGAGATGGTGGGGAATATTCAGAATGCAGGTTATAGTGCACAGACTACTGATCCAGTTTTTAAAGCCCCTGTGCTTAATTTCTATGCTGTAATGCATTTGGGAAAATCCAGCTGCTCTTGGCAAAATATGTTTAACTGCTGGAAGATAATAATAATAATAATAATAATAACAGCAGCAGCAACAATAATAATAATAACATGGGAAGGGGGTTTGCATTTCTGTGTTTTGGGGAACAGGCAGAATGTGAGTTGTGAAGTAACAGCTAAGGTAGGAAAAATAATAGATTGTGTATGATGTGAAGGAAATGCACATTATTCTGTAACAATGGAGAATCTTAGGAGAGTTTACTTAAAAAAAAAAAAAGTTGGGGGTGGATTTGATGAAGAGCGCAACAGACAGACTATAGAATTTAGACAAGAGGTAAATAATCCTGCATTTAAAATACTCTATAGCAGAGAGAAGCAAATGGAAGGTACATTTAGAAGAGGTAATTAGGTGACCATCTGGATGACAGAGATAGAAGATGGAGGGGGGCAAAACTGAGGATGAAGTCCAGATTTCTGCCTATTTAATTTGGTCTTGCCACGTATTTTAGATGAAACAAAACAAAGAGGAGAGCTGTGTTTAGATGAAAGACTGGTAAGCTCTATCATGAACCTGTAAGGTTAAGATGTTCACGGGAGGGGTGCCTGAGTGGCTCAGTGGGTTAAAGCCTCTGCCTTTGGCTCAGGTCATGATCTCGGGGTTCTGGGATTGAGCCCCGCATCGGGCTCTCTGCTCAGCGGGGAGCCTGCTTCCTCCTCTCTCTCTCTGCCTGCCTCTCTGCCTACTTGTGATCTCTGTCTGTCAAATAAATAAATAAAATCTTTAAAAAATTTTTTTTAAATAATTTAAAAAATAATAATAATTTTTTTAAAAAGATGTTCATGGGATAAACATGTGAGAATGACTAGCAGGTAATCAGAAATATGGACCAAGTATTCCAGAGCCAAAGGGAGCAGATTAGGACTGTACATATCCACATATACATACCCACAGCCCTTTGAGTAAAAAAGAAAAAAATAAACCTGGTTTTCATTAATTGGCCTCACTTATGAAGTGTCACGACTTCACTGAGACATCGTGAGTTGTGCCTAATGATGTCATGGAAACCATGGTTAGTGATCTTCAAATCCTAACCACAGCTCAGTACCAAAAACTGATAAAGCACTGATGTCTCAAAACAATGACGGAAGCTTTCCCATGTTCCTGGGAGCCATGTGCTTGGACGCAGAGAAGTGCATGGAGGTGAACCAATATTCAAATCCACTGGCTCTCTCTTCTTAAGCAGCACTCAGGTCTCCACCATCAGAAAGACCTGCTGTGTGTTGAGGGACCCAGAGGAAAGGCATCCAAAGAGAAGTTGAAGGTCTTCCTGTTTATGAATCAGCCAGTGGGCTTGGTCTCTGGAAATAACCCTCTGGATGGACCAATGGGAGACCTCAAAATGCTTTAGAGCATCACGCGTACAAGCCCATCTCTTCATACATGTTCCCGTCCTGGTCAAGCATAGGCATCTGCCTCAGCTAGAAACAGACTGCAGAGTAATGATAAATTTAGCAAAGTCTCAATTCCAAAACCAGCACTTGAGCAGTCCCTTGGATTTGGTTTCTTGTTCTCTGGTGCCCTCCTGTGTTCTCTTTTCACATAACACTTCAGGAAAAAATATACAGTGGAAAAAAGACAGTCTCTTCAATAAATGGTGCTGGGAAAACTGGTCAGCTATATGTAGAAGAATGAAACTCGAGCATTCTCTTACACCGTACACAAAGATAAACTCAAAATGGATAAAAGACCTCAGCGTGAGACAGGAATCCATCAGAATCCTAGAGGAGAACACAGGCAATAACCTCTTCGATATCAGCCACAGCAACTTCTTTCAAGATATGTCTCCAAAGGCAAAGGAAACAAAAGCGAAAATAAACTTTTGGGACTTCATCAAAATCACATAACACTTGATTTACAAGACCCAACTGAAGTAAGCAAGCTCCCACAGTGCCTCTTCCTCTAAGACAATAAAACAGCCCTTTGCCTTATACCACAGACTTCAATATGTTTCAGCAGCTAAGCTTCCAAATCAACGGTGTTTTTAAACAGTTGAAGACACCCCCCCTAATGATTAGCATACCGCTGGCCATAAAGTAGATGCTCAAAAAATGTTTGTCAAATAACTAAAGGTCCATTAGTCAGAGTTAAACAAGGAAGCTTGTTGAGTCTTTCTGGTGTATTCTATTTCAACAAATTCATAGGGAATTGCCAACGTGCTTCATTAGCCTGGGTTATATTTATACCTGCTTTGTAAACTATAACAACTAAAAAGGAAAAGTCGATCATTGATTCTTTGGGGCATTCCTTCACTCAAATATTTATTGATCTTAAACCATAGGCCACATCCTGTTTTAAGTGCCAAGAAATGAAAAAAGAAGACACCGTTGGTGGAGACAGAAAAGTTACCCCACCACTTCAGAGCAAAGGTAACCAGCTATGACAGACGTGTGCTTCGAGCATCGCTGGATCACAAGGGAGAAACTGACAACTGAAATCATGAATAGTTTACACCACGCATCGCAAGCACGGGCACTGCATGCAGGTTCTCTTTCCTGCCTCAAAACAAGATTTTGAGTCATAGATTTTGAGTTGGTATCTTGCGTTTTACAAGATTTTGAGTTGGTATCTCGCGTTTTACAAGTCAGCAACTCCAAGGATTTGACTTACACACACAAGTGCAAGATTGCTAACCACACAGAACTCCTCCTGGTAGTGGTTTCTACTTCATTTAATAGACAATATAAGGCTGGAAGGAATATGTTAAAAAATCTTCCATTCTCCTAATTACTAGAAAGATACAGTTCCAGCTTAAGAATGAACAGCATATGCTCTATGCATTGTCTCTTTTGGTCACACCTGAGTTGCCAAGCCCAAATATCACTTCCCAGCCATGCCTCACAAGCGTGTTCACTCCCTTTTCCTAATCCAAGACCCCTGTCTGATTCCCAGCTGCCTTACGCCTCTATTACCATAGCATTTGTTTTATAGAAGTTGTATTATCCAGATCTGAGAATCTTTTATCCCTTGTAATCAAACTCTGCTTCCCTATCTACTGCTTCAATAACACCATTAGTCTACTTCATTTTTTAAAAAAGACTTTATCTACTCATTTGACAGAGAGAGACACAGTTAGAGGGAACACAAGCAGGGGGAGTGGGAGAAGGAGAAGCAGGCTTCCTGCCAAGCGGGTAGCCCGACACGGGGCTTGATCCCAGGACCCTTGGATCGTTACCTGAGACAAAGGCAGACGCTTAATGACAGGCACCCCATCTACCTTATCTTTTGAGACTCTTACAGATAGAACACAAAAATCAGACCACTTTTCAAAAAAGGCCTAAGGCTAAAATCTTGGGTGCTCAACTGCCATCTTCTTTTCAGGCTTGCCTTTGCTTATTTTAGTCCTGTAGCACCTGACTCAGAAAGGTAGTTCCAAAGCATCACTGAATTCAGCCTAAACCATATGCTTACTGCAAACTCCGCCACCAGCCAGCACCACAGAGCCTGATGACTTTTCCTCATTTCTCCCTCCTTCCCAAGCTCACACTCTTCCTCCTACCCAGTGATTTCCTTGGCTTCCCAGATCCCTGTGTTGTTCTGCTTCCAAGAATTTATGAACTCCAGTGTTCCTGAGACATTCTCCCATCACGTAATTGCCATACTACCTTCCTCTCCTCCATGGAACTGTAACCCAACCAGCTCCTTTCGGATATTTCCACCAGACAAGATGGTCTACAGGGGAGAAGACAGTTTTCTTAGAGTTGAGTCCTGAACACGGTGTGCAGTTCCACTTTGGGGCCTTAAGCTAAGGTACTTAATCCTAAATATCTGATTCTTGGTGTCCTCATCTGTGAAATGGGAGTATTAATACCTATAGCACAGAAGCCTTCAGCAAGTGTCCACTAAGTGCTGGCTTCTTGTCCTCACCTCCTCTCTGATTAACCCTACCCATTCTTAACTAATGTCACCAACTCCTATGATAATTGCATGTAAAATGATTATATCCTTGTTTTTTGTTTTTTTGTTTTTTTGTTTTTCTTATCTCTTAGTTGATCTTCTAAGGGCAGAGGACCTTACTTATTTCAGCTAGGATGCTAATTAGTATTTTAAACATCAGATGCTCCTGATTCTTTACATCGCTATCCTACCAACCAGCCTGCTCCCAAATCTTGTTTCACATCCTTAATGTCTTGACTTTTTAAAATAAAATCCTCATTATTTCTATATCCAAATAATCTGGTCAATCACAAGTTTTGATTAATTCTGCCTTACATTGGAGGTCAACTAACAGAAAACAAAAGACAATTTCAAGTTATGAGTCCATGAGAGAGCAAAAGGCATAAATAACTCTGCGTACATTGTTCCTGATTACAATTCCTCCACTCCTGCTCTCAATCTTGCTTAGGAAAATAAAACGTTCTTCATATCATTATGATATGAGGCCTCATCTTTGTCTCTCCCCACTTAAATTACAGATGTACGAACCACCCCAGTTTCGATTATTTCCTGCTCAACGAACAAAAAGAAAATGCTAAGTATCACACACCCAGAAACTCTAAGATCCTATACTGAGAGAACCATTAGGCTTTCTTGTGACTGGGGGTAGGGGGGCAAACACCATGAGTACAACTCATGGTGCCTTTCCACCCCTCACCTCTACAGCCTGCCATGATGGAAGATGTCTTGAAGAAGGAAAACTGGTTCAAATGCTGGTTCCCCACTTAGGAGCTATATGCCTTCGTTAACCTGCATGTGTTTTTGTGAGCTCCAGTTTCCTCATTTGCCAAGCCACCTCCAGAGCAGACTAAAGCAGATAAAAGTTCCCTCTTTCTTCCCTGACTTACCTTAAAAGAACTCTCTTCCCTTTTTGGTACAGCCACAGCACTGCATGCTATAAGTTATCTGTTTACATGTCTGTCTTGGACCAGACTTGAAGCCAGGGACCAAGTCATGTCTGTCTTAATTAGGGAGTGTCAATCAGAGTGCCTGGGACATAAGAGGCATTCAGCAAATGCTTAGTAGAATATTCGTTCTCAACATACCATGTTGAGTAGATGGCAAGGATAACTGAATTTATCAAAATTTTAGTAGAGTTCTCGAAGACCATTTGTTTATCATCTTAGTGTGTCAGGACCATGGATTTCAATGTTCATCTACTTCACTTCTCTACCACAATGTCCTCACGTGGTGCCTACGTCAAAGTACTCGCTTAAGCATGGGGGAGTCTGGCTTTTTTTTTTTTTTTAAGATTTTATTCATTTATTTAACAGAGATGACAAGTAGGTAGAGAGGCAGGCAGAGAGAGAGGAGGAAGCAGGCTCCCTGCTGAGCAGAGAGCCCTACGCGGGACTCAATCCCGGGACCCTGAGATCATGACCTGAGCTGAAGGCAGAGGCTTAACCCACTGAGCCACCCAGGCGCCCCGGAATCTGGCTTTTCACCCCAATAGTTTACAGGCTTAGCCCTTTGTCGAAGTCTACATTTGTACTCCACTGACACAGATCTACGACTTTAAGATCATGAGAAACTTGAAGAATTTTAAGCTCCAAGAGTGTATGTAGGTGTGATAGAGCTGTCAGAATTTTTAAAGGCTGTAGCTGTTCAGGGCTGCTGTTCATGCCATCTATTTAAAGATGATTTGAAGGAGACCAATATTAAAGAAAGTTAACATTTGTTGCAAAGTTACCAGGTGGCGGACATTGTGCTAAGAACTTGATACATATGATTTCAGTTAAGCTGCATGAAACATCCTACAACTATTATCATTATATCTTTTCTCCACATGAGGAGATGGAAGTTATAAGATGCCTAATCATTTTCTTAAGTGAAAAACCATTAGAAATAGAGCTAAAATCCGCCGCAAGTCAGTCTTGCTCTAGAATCTAAGCCTGTTGCTGCCTGAGGTCCCTCCTAAAAGCAAACCCTGAGATGAGGATTTGGGTTCATTTAGTTTATTTGGGAGAGGATTCCCAGGAAGCGGGGGCAGGGGGTGGGTAGTGAGACAGGGAAGGAAGGAAACACAGTAAATGGCCAGGCTACTGCTGCAAATGACTGGGATTTGGTCTTACCAGGGAACCTGTGAGACAGAGTTTATGGAATGCTTCTTAGAATCAGCTCTGAGGGGGGTGCCTGACTCTTGGTTTGCGGGGAGATCCTGTTCTCAGGGCCTTGAGATTGAGCCCCATGGTCAGGGTCCTCATTCAGTATGGAGACTGTTTGGGGATTCTTTCCCTCTGCCCCTCCCCCTACCACTCATGTGCATACAAGCTCATTCTCTCTCGCTCAAAAAAATAAATACAATCTATTTTTTATTTTTAAGGATGCAGTTGTGGGGGACAAGGAAGTCAGGGTATTTATCTACAAAACACCGCCCTCCTTTATCAACCAATTTGGTTGCCCTTTCCGACACCTTTGGCCTGTCCTGAGCAAGGCTAAGCAGTCTCCCACACACAAAGAAGACTCAGATGCAGACAGACATCAGCCTGCAAACGGTCCACGAGTGACCTCCTGAGAGGCCAAGTGAACACAGGTGGGCAAAATACCAGCACCATCAGCTACAGCTAAGGGCCTTCTCACCATCCCATTATCCTGTGGAGGGAAAAGCACACAGAGATGAGCCAGGCCAACTTTACCCAAGCTTATGTTTGCACCCACCAAAGAACAACTCCATTTTTCTCTACAGAATAGAGAGGAGGAGGAAGAGAACCAGAAGACTGGCTCAGAGAATTCTAGCATCCCTCAAGCCCTGACACCACGCACATCCCCGAAGAAACCGGAAGGCTTCTGTCTGTAGAAGGACACAGTCACTCAGTGCCAGACACATCTACACCATATCCAATATTCGTATCCATAGTCACTCTCCTGAACTTTACAGAACACCTACTGTCAATATATTATTTCATTTAGTCATAAACATTAAGTTATTAATACAAAAATGCTTCCAAAGCCAAACAGAAATGCTTAAGTTTTCCTCCAGTCTGTTGCTAAAACAGTGCTGATAATGAAACATCGCATGAGGCATAATAAACACCGCCATGCTTAAGGCCTCTGCTGGGATCTCAAATCAATCCCACTGCTAGAATAAATGAGTCCACGGCACACTCTGGGGTGCTGCTCAGTAAATCATCTCTCTGGAGCAAACGCATTTGGAGAAAACCTTTCCAGGGCCTTCGTGCTGTGCCGTGTGGAACTAATATCGGGGAATCGCACTGAAGATAAGTTTGTTTATTTTTCATTATATACAGAAAAGACGCAAAGGGTGAGAAACTACACCAAACAGATATTTGAGGCAATATTCTCCCTCCGATATGTATTCCTTTCCACGGATGCTGACCTTTCAGCAAATGGCAAAGAAATGCTTCAGAGTACACAGAAATCTGTCCTCCTGGAGTCCAAAGGAAGAGGGGGGTGAGGGTTACATTTACAACCATTTAGGTGAAATCTAGTTTCTAATTTCCTAGCATCAGGAGCAATAGTTTCCATTTTGGAAAATAAATTAGACCTTTAAGAGCCCCTATGTGTAGAAATGCAGTCAGCTGTGTTAATTGGAAAATATTTCCAGATACTTCACCTCACCATTGAAAGAGAAGTAAGAGGCAGCTGAGACAGCTCCCCCATTAGCTCCCTCCACATAGGGGCCAAAGGCACAAAGAGCAGCCCAGTCACTGAAAGGAACCTGGCTCCCTCCCAGTGTGCCCATTGCCTTGAACTCTCTCTCTCCACTTATTTCTGTCTCTCTCTTTTAAATTTTACCACTTGTCTCTTTGAATTTAGTTTAAAAATATTTGCCATCCTGGAAGCATGTACTGCCATTTCTCTTAAAAAAAAAAAAAAAGCTTTCCTTAGGCAAATTCTTAAAATGTGATTGTTGCACAAGAAGGCTTTAGAAGAGAATTTTCAAACTTCCGAGTCATAAAAATATGCTGTCTCAAAGATTCTCTCCTCCCAGCAATAGCTCACGGATATGACCATATGACTCTAGTAATTGCTTCTTTTTCCTTTGTATTATCAGGGTCACTGCTTTAATTTAACCTTGACCACACTATTCCAAAAGATCTCTTTATTCTCAGCTCTTTCTTCCTTCCTGCTGATGCCCCTTGCCTCCAAATTGATGTGCCCTAGACACGGAAGATACATCATTCTCCCTTAAGCCCAGTGTCTTGTCTTATTTCCACACTCAAAGAACGTCAGCGGGTTGCCTATAGATTACCTATAGCCAATAACTGTTCCAGAAGAACGATCTGTATAGGAAAACCAGCTTCCTTTCCAACTCACCTCATGCCTCTTCTCTGAACACACTAATCCATGCTCCTTCTACTGGAAGACGTCTGTGCTATTTCCAATTTTCTACACACTCCTCTATGATTTCTACTTTTGCAAGTCTGCTCCTGATGTCCCCACCAACTAGACAGCTTTTCCCCACCAAACGAAGGATCATCTCCCTCTGCCATCCATGGGACAGTGGTGGAGACTGACCCTGGCTTTGCACATGATGCTTTACCTGTCAAATGTCTCTCAATGCCTAATTTTGGCAGAAGTCTGGCATCTCTCTCCCTCCCTCGCTCCCTCTCTCTCATGCTTTCACCTTCACTTGATTTTTTTCTTCCTTAAAACTTAGGGTTTTAGGATTCTGAGGCACGAAGAGGTTAAGCAATGTTATCTATCAATCATGGTCCAGATCACACAGATGGTAAAGCTTAAGGTGGGAGCTGAGCTGGAATTCTATCCTGCGTCTATCTGAATCTCAAAACCATGAACTTCCTACCATCTACCCTACACCTCCGATGCCAATGTCTTTAATCCTGTTCCATAATCTCTCTCGACTGCTCCCCACCCACCCATGCCCCAGGGCACTTGATTTCTGCACCTTAGAACACTGAACACCTGAACAAAATCCCTTGGACCTAGAGATCATCTAAACTCATATTTTGTCTTCTAAACCCTGACCCCAGGCCCTTCAAGCTACGTGGAAGGCAGTTCAGCACAGGGCCTAGAACACAGGTTGGAGATCCAAGATGGCTAACAAACAACTCCTACCTTTGGCACATATTGGCCAGGCAAGCTTGGGTCTCATCTGCTCAGTGCAGATATTAATCATGTCTATTTCCCAGGCATGAGGGAGAAGATTAAGTGAGACAACACAGCACTAGACATGTACTCATGCTAACTAACAGTAATCGAATACTGTCCGTGTGCTCAGCAGTCCTGGCTGTGAGGTTCCTAGGAAACCAGCACTCCCAGGAGCCTGATCTTAGAGATCAGCAAACTGGGGCACTGAGTTTAAGTAACCCACACAAAATCATATAATTTATCAGCTGCAAAGTAAGATACAGACCCAGAGCTTCTGCATGGGAGCTCAGACTCAACACCACGCTCAGGGATGGTGAGGGGACAGTAGAGAGCAGTGTCTGCTGACACTGCCCATGCTCTCTGAGCTACATGTTATCCCTGGTGCTCTGCTGCCTGCTACGGCTGCCACTCGTCCCCGCTCTCTCCAATGGCAGCAGACATCTGGTCATCTTGGCTCTTAAGAAGACCTCCTCCCCACAATGTTGGCCCAAAGTAGCCTCGTCCTTTCTGTGTTACAGAATGGCCTGGAGCATGGTCAGGACTCAGTAATCCCAGTACGGAGTGTTGGGGGTGGCAAGGCATGGGGGGAAGCTGGAATGTGGGCACCATGAAGAAAGGTACTCGGGATTTCCCACTGGTCGGGACCCAACAGAGTAGTTGGACGGCCAGAACTCGGAAAACGTGTTGTTAATGAATACAAATGATGACATATTTGAACGAGCACTCCACCTGGAACCAGAAAAGGCTGGGTTCCCACTGCTGCTTTTCTACTTCCTGATTGTGATCTCAGAAAAGCCACTGACCTTTCTTTCTTTTTTCTTTTTTCTTATTTTTTTTAAGATTTTATTTATTTTATTTTTTTTTATTTTATTTTGAAGATTTTATTTATTTGGGAGAGAGAGAGACACAGCTTGAGAGGGAACACAAAGCAGCGGGAGTGGAGAGAGAAGCAGGCCTCCTGCCCAGTAAGGGGGCTTGACCCTCTATCCCAGGGCCTTGGGATCATGACCAGAGCTGAAGGCAGATGCTTAAGGACTGAGCCGCCCAGGCGCCCTGCCACTGACCTTTTTGAGGCTGAGTTTCCTCCGTGATAAAGGAAAGCTGGGACAACTGTAATAAGTACAATGACACCATTTCCTGAACACTCCCTGCAAAAACAAACCACGGCAATGAGTTTTACATGATTTAATTTTGCCATGGATCTTCCCAACAACTTGTGACTTTTGTCATGCCCTTTACAGAGATACGGAGACTGGCACTTACAGAGTGTGTATCACTTCTTCAAAGCCACACAGCTAGTAAACGAAGGGTCTGTGCTGGAAATACTAGTACGATACTGCGCCCCCCCGCACCCACACCCACCCCCAGAGCCATTTTCTGGCAGCCAGCTTTGTACTTAAGCAGACACAGAAGGTTAAAGATGGAAGCTCTGAACCATCTAACTGGTACAGACCCTTTCAATGAAGGTATCTGAACACTGAATGCCATGCAGGATCACCTCTTGGGGGAGGCGGGGGGGGGGGGGCGCCTGGCTGGCTCAGCCAGTTGGGCTTCTGACTCTTGATCTCAGCTCAGGTCATGGTCCCAGTGTTATGAGATGGAGCCCCGCATAGGGCTCCACGTTCAGTGAGGAGTCTGCTTGAGCCTCTTCCTCTGTTCCAACCCCCTGCTCACCTTTGCTCGCTCTGTCTCTCTCCCTCCCTCTCTCTCTCTCTCTCTCTTTTTCTAAAATAAATACACAAATAAAACTTAAAAGAAAAAAAAATCACCTCTCAAGATTAGGGCACCTGGCTGGCTCCATCATTAAGCATCTGCCTTCAGCTCAGGTCATGATCTCAGGGTCCTGGGATTGAGCCCCACATCAGGCTCCCTGCTCGGTGGGAAGCCTGCTTCTCTCTCTCCCACTCCCCCTGCTTGTGCTCCGTCTCTTGCTGTCTCTCTGTCAAATTAGTTAATTAATGTAAAAAAAAAAAAAAAAAAAGCTTGTACCAGCTCCTTCCTCAGCTATAATCAGAATGTCCCTTTCACAAGGGGCGGCCTCTGTTTGCACAGGGAGGGCTTGACAAAAGCAATAGTCCAGAACAGAAGCAAAAGAGCTGAACCATTGCATGTAACTATTAAGTTTTCACATTCTTTTCTGTTTTCCAGTTTCACATATGTGCAAATCATTTTCTGTGAATGTGTGGGTTTTGAATTGCTCTCTGGCACATAAGTTTTTACAGAACTAAAGCTGAGTTTTCTTTCCTTCACACAGTAGCATGCATACAAGAAGTACATAATAAATGTCCTCAAGAGCTCGATGCCCCTCTCTCACTAGAAACTGTAAGGGCTTATTTAGCCAGAATGACTCCATCTTGGTTAAAAGCCATTTTATTGTTTGTGCAGTAAAACTTAAACCGACCCTGCTCCCACCACCCCACCCCCCTGAGAAACTTACTTAGAAGCAAGTCTGGGAAGCCAGGAAAATATGGTCAGCCAGTTCCTAATAACAGAGCCCAGAATACAAGACCAGGTCGGCCAGTTCCCGATAACAGAGCCCAGAATACAAGGACGAGTCGGGCCAGGTGGAGACATCCAATCAGTAAGAAACACACATACTTTTTCCCTAACCACCCAAGAATGTAAACCCCGCCGTCTGGGCACCAACCTTGAGCACCAATTCTGACCAGAATAATAGGTTAGGTCAAACAGCTACTATAGGGTAAATTGTAATTCAATTGGCCATCTGCAGGTGGCCTAACATGACTATACAATGTTACAATCTCACTGGCTACCTATATGTGGCCAGGTTTTTGCTCTATAAAAATTAGTCAGTGAGGCTGGGAAGGGTCACTCTCCTCAGAGTGGCCCTGGCCGGTCAGTCTGATTTCTAATGCTTGGCATAACTTAAAGCTTTGCATAACTTCAACCTTGTTTACTTCTAATGCTTAGCAAAGAATAAAGCTTTAAATAACTTTCACTTATCTCAGTCTCGTTTCATTTAATAACGGACCTAACAGAAACCACTATAGAAACTGACCTCATTTCACATATTTCATGCTTTTAAACTCTATCAGTAGTTCAATACTTGATTTCTAGGTAGACTTTTGCAACTTACAGGGATGTTTTAAGTTTGTTGGAATCTGTCCTCATTTAAAAGACAATCCAAGATAATGTTGTGAAGTCAGCCGAAAAGTAATCCATTGATAGATGAATGGATAAAGAAGATGTGGTGTATATACACAACGGAATATTATTCAGCCATAAAAAAATGTTGCCAGTTGCAACAGCATGGCTGGACCTAGAGGGCATTATGCTAAGCGAAGTCAGTCAGAGAAAGACAAAGGCCATGTAATTTCAACTATGTGGAATTTAAGAAACAAAACAGATGACCAAAGGGGAAAAAGAGAGAGGCAAACCCAGGAACAGATTCTTTAAACTACAGAGAACAAACCGATGGTGAACCAGAGGCAAGAAGGAGTTGGGGGATGGATGAAATGGGTGATGGGGACTGAGGAGGGCACCTGCCGTGATGAGCACTGGGTGTTGTATGGAAATGCTGCATCACTATTTTGCACACCTGAAACTAATCTTACACTATGTTAACTAGAACTTAAAGAAAAACTTCAAAAAATTTTTAAAAATAAAAATTTTTTAAAAATAATAAAAGACAACCTGAGGGGTCCCGAAATGGCCCAGAGCTTGCCACTATACACAAATGAGTCAGCTGGTTGTGCACAGATTTAACTTGTCGACCAAAATCCGAACTTAAAAATCCTCAGTCTTATTCTTTGCTGATGGTTGCTATTTGAATGAAAAAGATGCAGCTTTGCGGAGGGTTCATCTTTGCAAATATCTAGGCTCAGCTCTTAAGCTCTTTAAACAGGGCACTCACGCTTCTCTGCAATACGTTGACGAAAGAAATCGGAGACGCGTGCCTCCATCCTCAAGTTGCCAAGTCAGCCAACTGCTACATTCACCTGATAGGAAAGAGGCTGGCTCTCCACAGTGAATGAAATCTACCTTGCAGACTGGGCACCAGAAGCATTACAGAACCCTGGAGGTAGTGTGAGCTGAAAAACCTATAAAGGATGTAGTTTCAGTTTGCCAGAGATTGAAAAAAAAAACAGTAGAATTTTCCAGAAGTCACGATGGACATGAATAAAAAGTCTCTCTCTCACACACACACACACACACACACACACACACAATTCAGCCTTGACTATTGCACTGTGACTATTGCACTATTGCACTGTGTGTCAATAATTTGCTATGTATTTTACGATAGTTATTACAGATTCATTTAATTACAAAAATGCATGCCTATTAATACAGAGCAAACTGGAAGAGGCTTCTTTTATTCACTAGCATAAGGGCTGGTCTGGAACCTGACAACATCTTCCTGCCAACACCTCCTTTCTGTAAAATTTTCATCATCTCCTCAGCTCATAAGAAACCCCTTTATTTCTGAGAATCCCTTTAGTTTAAGCTTCTAGGACCTAGGCAGTCACTTTTGATTGTGTATCACCAGCCTCTAATTTGAATAAGTATGACTTTACTTACAGGCATTACATTAAGTTCTGTTCTCCAGTGTGAAAGTTTTTTTTTAAGTTCAAAGCTTTAGATTCCATAAAATGGCATAATTCAATTCTTCTTTACTCTTTTTTGTAAATTTAACAAAATTAATAGGCTAAAAATTTTAGATCAGACTGCTAAGGGAATGGGTTCTTATCATCAAACAAAATGAAGCAATCAGGGCTTGAGCACAGCTTGGGTTCACTGGAAATATTCTTTCTCTTCTGACAACAGACCACAAAGGTAGCTGGTGAAGAAGGAGTTAAATCTTTCGGCTTTGGAGGCAGGTAGGCTTGCCCTGGTATTTATATCCTCTATTTGTGTGAGCTTGGGGACTACCTCTGTCCTCTCTTCTGCATTGTTTTGAAATGGGGTGGACAATATTTCATTTATACGACTGTTTGGAGGTTGTGTAAGATTCACGTGTAAGTTACTTAGCATAAAAACTGGCACATATTCAGCCCATAATAATTGTCAGTATCACACCAACATGCATTAAAGATTTTAATACAGCACTTGAAAATATATCTTAGAGTAACCTTGCAGAAATATGGGGCAATTAGGTAGATTACTATTGAGTTAAAGAAGAAAAGTCAAGAAGAAATGATTAACGAATCACTGTCCACCTGGCAGGAAGGTTACAGCAGTGTTTCTACTCTAACACCCACGTGGGGCTGCATGGAGTATGGAGCAGCACGGTCCTTATAAAACCCTCAGCACAGTACCTGGTGTCCAGTAAATTCTCAATTAACAGGAGCTACTCTCTGCTGCATTCGCAAATCAGGTAAGCTGGCGTTGGGAAACATGGCAAAGCAAGAACCCCACCAAAGATCTTGGACGTACTCTCACGTCTTGGCATTTCTTTAATTCCTCAATTCCCTCCTCTTTTTGCCAGCAGAAATACTGACTATAAAATACCACCTTTGTTTGCTGTATACAAAGAGCACATCAAAGCCTTCCTCCCTAGGTGAAATGTTAGACTTTGTGGGATGCCACTAAAAGGTGAAGCAACTGAAATCATTTGCAGGCCTTGAAAGTAGATCAGGACATAATTTGCCAGCATTCCCTCACATGTCTAGGCTGATAACTTTAGTGGATCTAACAGACTCAAACCTTAAAAACAGGCTCTTCAGAAAACAGACCATCATATTCAACCTCAAGGACACGAAATACAAAAATGTATTACCTCTCCTGCGTTCTCTCTGTAGCTTGTTGTGAAATAGTGAGAGACATACAACGTAAACGCATTCAGCAGAGTAAGTGAGAACTTTCATAATATCTGAGAATTGTGCCCAAGATCCACACAGAGCCACCAATAAACTGCCATGAGTTGGAGACAGACACCTCCCCATAGCCAAGGCTTACTAGGAGGAGACAGAATTTCCCCCCAACCACCAGCCTGGGAAAAATGGAAGGGAACTGGATTTTTTATGAGAAATGCAGACTTGATGGAGAGATTTTTCTTCTTCCCTTCACCAATGAACACCAGGCTTCAGTAAGAAGCAGTGGTAATCGGTGCTTGCCGTCACTTACGGAGAAGCATCTTCAACCCACTCCCCAGCTATAAATGATCACTAGCCTAGTGAACCTGCAGGCTCATCCCACTGCTACCCCCAAAGCAGTCATGATAAGAGACCTCTTAAAAGAGCCTGATATTTTTCCCTAAAATATGGAGGGATATGTAAACATAATGACTGGTGCTTATGTCTGTTCTAGAAACTTAGGAAGTTTTGGGCCGGCCATCACAGTTGTGCCAGGAGGGCTAACAGAGATCATGCCCGAGGACTGAAGGATAAGGCAATCCCATCTCAATTCCTCACAGACTCTGGAATCCCAGAGACACCCTCTGTAGTTCCTGGGGTTCTATCACAATAAAGGCAGGCAGGAGGGGAAGAGGAAAATGCCACTGGCAGTCATTAGGTCAAGCAAGCGGGTGTGCCTGATCATAAGAAGGTGCCAAGAGGCTGGCAGCAGGAGTTAGGGTCACCTGAGGGTCTTCAGAGGAGGGTGGGCCAAGATAAATGTGAGCCCTGTGCCTTGGAAAAGCATATACCCCGTAAACAAAAAACAGCACATCAGCAGTGAATGAAACAGACTTAAATGGAGAGTAAGGCTTAGTTAGGTGCCTTCCACTAGCAGTATGAAACCTAGAAAGATCCTGTGCCCCTCGATCCCCAGGGAGACCTCATCCCTGCTTTCAAGCATGCCAGACACCAAGAAGCTTGGCTTCAAAGTCAAGTCTCCTGTAAGTCAAAAGTCTAGTCTGTGGGGATGGTGAGGGGGACTTTAAATCAGATAAAAGATGAAAGCTTTAAACTGTATTGGACTAAGTTTTAATAAATGAAAATTACAGAATTTGTTCAAGATTAGCTAAGGCAGTAGAAATGGGTATCTGACACAGTATGGTTAAAAGAGATAACTAGAAAGAAGAAAGAATGATGGCATATGTATTCTTCAAAGAACTGAGAATTTTGAACAAATTCATTACAAGACAATAATCTCATATTTTTTGCATGATTTTCACTGAATCTAGCTCTCTGTAAAGTAGATAGACGTAAACTCTCATTCTAATAGCTAAAAACCACATTCAGTCCATGCAACTTTTTTTAAGATTTTTTTTTTTAAATTTGACAGATCACAAGTAGGCAGAGGCAGGCAGAGAGAGACAGGAGGAGGCAGGCTCCCTGCTGAGCAGAGAGCCCGATGCGGGGCTCTATCCCAGGACCCTGAGATCATGACCTGAGCTGAAGGCAGAGGCTTTAACCCACTGAGCCACCCAGGTGCCCCCGTCTGTGAAACTTTTAAAAACTACACAATCACACCTTCAAGAGAGAGCTCAACCTGTCTTATTGAAAATTCAACAATCACCTCGATGTTCTGTCACCATGAGCAACTCAAAGAGCTTCTCCCCTTTCACTGTCCACCAGATGAGAGTGCCACCTAGAACCCAGGGGAAGAGGGGGGCTGAGACAGTGTCTGCAAAACTCCCATTTATGTAGAAGCAGGAAGGAACATTATCACTGACATTATCATACACCAGCTGAATATTAATATAACCTATTCAAAGCCCCATCCATCCACCAGCTGTAGCTAACTTGAGTGAAGGCACTTAGACAGCATGAACCTACTCTGACACCCAATTTAGTTTTCTGACTTTAGCCTCAAAAACAGAGATAACATCTTAAAAGCTATAACAATAATTCTAAAAGTTGGCAAAGTAAGATTTTGAGATAAATATATTCTATACCTAATAACATTCTGGACAGCTGAATGTTTGAGCCACAGATGGAAGCACTGTTCTGCTCACAAGTTTGATCCAAATGGACTCAACCTCATCATGACTGGTAATGTTTTTATAAATGGTGTAAAATATCCATATAGGGCTATAAAATATTCTAGATGAGCTCTTCTTTATTGGGTAAAAAGTAAACCTCCATGTTCTTACGTGCTGTGTCACATGGAAAAAAATATTTGCTAGTAGGTCAATTCAGTAAAACCACTGGGTTACAATCACAGCAGAACTAAATAACTTATTTAGAGATGAAGGAAACTAAATAACTTATTTAGAGATGAGGGAAAGTCAAAGAGATGAGAGGAACCAGAACAAAAGTAAGAAAAGGTGAGCATTGCTGACAAATGTGTCTGTTGAGGGATTTTTTTTTTCTTTTGATCATTTCTTAAAGGAAGTTGTAAGATTTCCTAAGAAGTCATACTGCCAATCTCCTAAATTCAAAATTCAAAGAAAGCAACAAAATGTTTCTATGTATAACTAATTTACATTAATAATTCATTAAGTTACATGTTTGTTTAGGAATTTATCAATGCATGTACTGTTAAGCCATGTGTGAAATTGTATGTATTATTCTCCCTGAACTGTATTGTCTAGATAGCACCCTGGGATTGGACAGAAAATCTTCTTCTTTGGTTGGATAAACTCTCCTGGCCCCTCCATCCAGCACCCTGAAAAATATGCCAACCTTACACCATGTCAAAGACCTAAGATTAAAATGATTCAGGTGATGAGAAGTGTAGCACCAGCTTCTCTGATTTCCGTCTCCATCCCACACCCAACACCTCCTTCCTGCTCCCTGTTTACTCCTAGATGTTATCCATGTAGGGAGATAAATGCGTATGGGGATAGAGGCTCTGTTTGATTTATCTGTTTGAGCTCTGGCTAACTTGTCTAGGTTGAGCTGCCCTTCAGTAAGTTTGCCTAACTGGAGATTCCACATGGACAGGGAGGGTCTGCTGCATTCATCACTGTGTCCCCACTGCCTTGTGCTAAGCTTGGCATATGGGTGTGGTGTGATAAAATATATATATATATATATATATATATATATATATATATATATATATAGTCATTCTCCCAGCTTCCTGGCACAGAACACGTAAATCCTCCAATTTTGAATGTTGATGAGATGGCCCATGTGAGAGGAGGGCCCTAGAGAGCTTCCGGTGGGGCGATAGGGGCTGGGCCAGAAAAAGCATTCCATGAAAGGGTTCGGACTTTCATTCTCATGCCCAAACTCAAGGCTGGGGAGAGGGGCTGGAGATTGAGTTCAATCTCCCAGGGCCAATAACTGAATCAATCATGCCAACAAAACAAAGCCTTGATAGAACCCCTGAATTCTAGACAGAGTTTGAGGAGGTCTCCCAGGTAGGTGAACACATCACTGTGCTGGGAAAATGACACACCAGGGGAGGGGATGGAGACTGTGTGCCTGCCTATGCCTTTCACCCCACCCCCGACATCTCTTCTATGTGGATGTTTCTGAGTTGAATCCTCTAAAATAAACCAGAAATCTTAAGCATGAAGTGCTTGCTTGAGTTCGGTGGGTTATCCTAGCTAATTACTGAACCCAAGGAGGGAGTCATTGGGAATCTCCGAATTAAGCTCATCAGAGAGAATGGCAGGCAGCCTTGACATCCCATCTGCAGCTGGTATCTGAACAAAGGGGCTGGCCTGTGGGGCTGAGCCCTTGACCTGTGGGGTCTGTGCTAACTCCAGGAAATGTCAGAACTGAAAAGAATTGTACTCCAGTTGGTGGCAGAGAGTTGAAGAACTGGTTGTTGTCAGGAAAAAAAAAAAAAAAAAATCAGTGTTTAATACATATTTGTTGAACAGAGGGCCCACTGAATAAGTAAAATCAAGTCTGTGCTCTTGGAGAATGGAGATTGAAATTTCAGGTTCCAAATAATTGAGCAAGATCCTACTTATTGGCTTCCTTGTAGAGTGGGCACTCAATGCAGAGTTGCTGAATGAACAAAGATTCTAAAAAAGGGGAAGGTAGATGCCTATTTCTTCTAAAGAGGGTAGTCCTAGGAATGAGAAGTGCTATCTGTCCAGTTCTCACGGTGCTCTACTGTGACAGGCATTCGTGCCTGCAACCAAATATTTCCAGGACTTACGGACATAGATTAGACTGCACTCACCACTTCCTTGATGCCTAGTGTAGATGTGACCTGCTTTGGTCAAAGTAGCTAGCATCACTACGTAGAAGCATTGGAGACCAATGTATGATCCACCACCCTGTCCCTCTATCCCAGCGACCAGCCATGTACTAGATGGTGATGGCACTATCAGCCTGGACCCCTAAGTGAGGAGAATGTGGAACACAACTCCCAGTATAGCAGAGATAGACATGTAATATGAGTGAGAAATTCATTTGCTATTTTAAGCATTAAGACTTCCTTGTTGGGTGTTTATTATCAAAGAAAACCCTAGTCTATCCTAACTGATACAGAAAATCTCTTCCATATTTCATCACTTCAGTGTAGAAAGACATGCTGTAAGTGATTATAACTGTAGACTGCTATTTTCAGAGAAAGGCACGCATTCAAATTGAGGAAATTAGATGATAAATATGGAATGCTTAGTATATTGTGACTAATACGTAACAAGTGCTTAACAAAATTAACTGTTATCACCCTTATTATTAACAGAGTTAATTTGGAAAGCTCTAAATGGAACTTACGCAATATACATCTGTTGATAACAAAGGTAGATTTTTAAAGAGCTGTTAATGAGCAGTATACTGATACAGTCAAATAAGTTATTTTTTCTCCTCCACATAAATGTTCAACATGTATCTACATATGTGACCTTGAACAGGTCACTTCTCTACCTTCTGTTTGCTCACCTATGAAACATTAGGAAAAATCCCCATGAAAATCAAATGAGATGCAGAAGCAATAAACTCTGAAGCACTAAAAAAATGAAAAAAATACACAGGGATTGTTTTCTCCCACCTCAGTTTAAAAGCCCATTTGATATTATAAAACATCTTTTTATTTTTTTTAACTAAGAATTCCATTTTTCTACACTCATCTAATCTGACAATACCAACTCATCTCCTTCTTTGGGAAACAAATATTAAAAATAATTTCCAATATTAAGGTAAATGGATACATGATTTAAAAAATAACAGTGTGTTGCTATCATATTTCAACAATTATATTCCAAAATGTCTGTGTTGTTATACATTGAAAAAAAAAGTAACTCTGATTCCAGGAAATTGGTAACTATCAGTAATTACTGCAGTAATTATTATCAGTAATACACAGAACCATGGATATTAGCACTGAATGGAAATTTAGAGGCCATATATTTAAATTCCCCATAGACCAAAGATTTTAAATGGAGAATGTTCCAATAGCAGAAAACTAGTAGTTGGTCTGTTCTATTTGATGTAAAACAAGCATCTCTCACACACAGATGCTAAGAAAGATTACATTCTTTTTTTAATTTATAAAAGTCTGTCAAACTATATTTGGAATTATGTGCTTTCCCTTGATAGAAATTTTGTGTATTCATGTTCCCAATGTTTACACTAATCTTTTCTTCCTGTAAAACTCAAATTGCCCCAAATCTCTGATGATCACTATCTGGGAGACGGCCCTGGACACTACGAAGCAGTGGGTGCTGGTGATTGACAGAGCTGGGAAGACTCGTTTCAGTCATGGACGGGGGCTGGGCCAGTTAAGCACTTAGCCTCAGCAAATGGTCTATGAACTGGATGTGTCCCCCAGACTGGAAGCACAGAGGTGGAGGTGCCATCGAGAGCTGCCTCTTACACCAAGTGAGAACATCCATTAAGAATTGCTTTAAAGGGGCGCTTGGGTGGCTCAGTGGGTTAGGCCTCTGCCTTCAGCTCAGGTCATGATCTCAGGGTCCTGGGATCGAGCCCCGCATCGGCTCTCTGCTCAGCGGGGAGCCTGCTTCCTCCTCTCTCTCTCTGCCTGTCTCTCTGCCTACTTGTGATTTCTTCTGTCAAATAAATAAATAAAATCTTTAAAAAAAAATTAAAAAAAAAAAAGAATTGCTTTAAAGGCAAGAAGAGGGCATACTCCCAACCCAGCTTCCACATCGATTCTCATGATTCCTTCACATATGTCTAATCCTTCCTCAAAAATCATCTCCTCATTTGGCCTTCATGGCATTAATTCATACTACTGGCTCTCAACCTCTATTCTCCTTCCCACCACCATGTAGATTTTTATCTCAAAGCCTCCTACTCCATGACATCTTGTTTACAAATTTTTTAAGATTAACTTTTTGATAATTTATTTATTTGAAAACATAGAAAGCACACACATGCAAGCATGAGTGGGGGGAGGGGCAGAGGGACAAGCAGACTCCCCACTGAGTGCAGAGCTCAACATGGGGCTTGATCCCAGGACCCTGAGATCCTCTGACCTGAGCTGAAGTCAGAAGCTTAACAGAATGAGTCACCCAGGTTCCCCTTATTTGCAACTTTTTGATCTTTGTTGATAAGACCATTCTTTTTTTTTTTTTAAACTGGAGAGTTCAAAATAAAATTATAGTTGAATAAACCACCTTTCTCTTACATCATTTATTAACATCACATCATCTTTTCCAAATTATTTAATCTTCATTTTTCTTTATGCTCAAAATCTATGTTTAAGTAGCTTTTTAATTCTCTTTGGAGTTTTCCAAAAACTCCACTCATTTAGAGATTTAGCTTTTCTGGTCTGAGCTGATCTGTCATAAGCTTTTCTTTGTTTTTTGTCTACTAATCATCCATCCATCCTTCCTTCCTCCCTCTAAGGTCCTTTTGCGCAATGAGTTTTCCAATCATATCTTTCTCAGTGAGGTTACCCACCACCATGTTGTTGGAGGTCAGATTCTAGAAAGGTTCCTTCTGGTTTATTTAGATTCCAGTTGCAGGAAAGTAGGGAGTCTGTAACTCTGTGGGACCTAAAACTCCAGGACACAAAGACCAAAAATAGAACGGTTGGGGGTTTGCATAGAAGGCAGGACCCTGAGCAAAGGAAAACTGAAGATGTGCTCCTGGTGAAGGAGTCTTGGGCACTGAAGGGGCAACCCAAAACATCACATTCAAAAGGCTATATAGAAGTGAAGTACAGGTTGAGCTCCTGAGTAGAAACTAGAATCAAGGAGCACCTGGGTGGCACAGTCAGCTGAGCATCAAACTCTTGGTTTCAGTGCAGGTGTGATCTCAGGGTCCTGGGATCGAGCCCCATGTTGGGTTCCATGCTCCGTGCAGAGTCTGCTTAAGACTCTTTCTCTCTCTCTCTCTCTGCCCCTTCCCCTGAGACACAAACTCGCGCGCGCTCGCTTTCTCTCTCTCTCTCTCTCTCTATATATATATATAATAAATAAATGAATGTTAAAAAAAAGAAAGAAACAGGAATCAAGAGAAGGAGTATGAGTCAGTTCAACTCTGAGAGGATGAACTATTTTATGGTACTTGTATGCTCAATGGCTCGTTCTGTCGTCTTTAGTTATAATCCTCTTTCTTTCCCCTAAACTTATCTCAGGCACTCTGAAGTTCAAAGCATGTATGTCAGTGTTTCCTTTATTTTTTTTTTAATTTTTTAATTTATTTGACAGACAGAGAGCACTAGAAGGCAGAGAGGCAGGCAGGGTGGTGGGGGGAAGCAGGCTCCCCGCCAAAGCAGAGAGCCCAATGTGGGACTCGATCCCAGGACCCCAGGATCACGACCTGAGCTGAAGGCAGCGGCTTAACCCACTGAGCCACCCAGGCACCCAGTGTTTCCTTTATTAAACCCCAAGATGTCATGGTTACTTTTGTCAAAGATCTCTGTACTGCTCTTCCACCTACCATCCCATACTCACATTTACCAGAATTTTTTTTTTCCCCAGAGTAGCCATTTGTTTGCCTTATCACTCATTTCGTCATGGGATGACTAGAATTTAGCTTTCGAGATTCTTTTGATAGATTAAAGCTAGCAAATGTTCATATATCCAGAAAATATTCAGATACTTAAATGCAGTCATTAATTTTAAACCTTGACCCTGGACCAACTCTATACTATAGTAATGGACAAAAGGAAAATATCTCATACAGAACATGCCACCAAGTGGGGTTGATGCTCTCAATTTCATGCTTTGACACTCTAGATACCTGGATTTGGGACAAGCAAATAACTTTCCTCATGTGTCTTTGTGGATAACTCCTCATTTCTTGTGTGTCTGTGTGTGTTTTAAATTATAGTTGGCATAATTCCTTCTGTTTTATCTGTCTCTCATGAACAAAGAACAGTCATCTTTGGCCATTCCTAGATCCTACCATTCCAGATACTGGTACTACCAGAAGCTCTTAAGCAACCTTTTTTTTTTTTTTTTTTTGGACAACAATTCAAGATTGCTTGCTATGCACAGACTGTTTTGATATCTTGATACTCAAGACATGAGTGGCTATTCAGTGGCTGCCCTTGAGAACTGTTACTATAACCCTCTGTATGAACTTTTTATAGCTCTCCATATAAAGCTTGTTTCTACTTTACACATGATCCCCATACCAACCAGATATAACAGTTTTTCTCCTTCTTCCCTTTAAAATTGAGTTTAAATACCTCTTACTCAGTTAATCAAACAACCCCACAGTTCTTTCAAAACTTACTGAGGTATTAAGGGCTGAATTATGTCCCTCCAAAAACTCATATCTTGACGTACTAACCCTCAATACCTCAGAATGTGACCATATTTGGAGACAGGGTCTTCAACGAGGTAACAAAGTTAATATTAGGTCACTAGAGTGGGCCTTAATCCAATATGACAGATGTCCTTACACAAAGAGGAAATCTGGACACAGATACAGAGAGGGGAGAGACACTGGGAAGAAACAGGGAGAAGACAAGCATGGGCAAGCCGAGGACAGACACTTGAAATAGATTCTTCCCTCACAGCCCTCAGAAGAAATCAACCCTACTGACAGCTTGACCTCAGACATTCAGCCTCCAGAAGTGGGAGAAAATACATTTTGTGTGCTTAACCTAGCCACTCCGCAGTGCCTTGTTATGGGAGCTCTAGCAAACTAATACATCAGACCCAGAATAAAACCCAAATTCCTCACCATACCTACGTGGCCAAACATGAACTAGCCTCTGCCTATGTCTCAAACCTGGTTTTTCATATTCCAGAGATAGTCAGACTCCCTCCCATAATGGGACTTTTGACGCTTCCCTCTCCCTGGAGCTCTCCTACCATGGACCTTCCCTTGGAGGGCTCCTTGTCATTCCAGTGTCAGCTCAAAAGTCTTTATTTCAGAAAAACTTTCCTTGATCTTCCATCTAAAAGTAGTTATCCCCTCCACTGTATCTACTACCTTGGTTTATTTTCTTTATAGTATTTTTTTTAAATCAAGGAATCCAGTTTACATCACCAGTAAGTATATTTATGACAACTTTGTGCAGAACAGCTATCACTATGACAACCAAATGCCTGGGTTTGCCAGCACAGTCCTAAATTATACCTCTTCCAAGTGTAACTAGTAATAGCATCCCTTTTTACTATCAAACTCTCCTGCTTTGGACAATAAATGCTATGACATACATCCTGAAGGTCATTAAAGGGTTTGACTTATTTTCTATACTAGATGATATACTTTGGGTCCTGAGACAAGACACTCTCTGAACTCTGTGCATCTCTGCTTTCAAACAGTAAGCAGGCCAGGTAATGTCACCCCAAGGTACTCTGACACATGAAGTTTCTCCTGCCTGCAACCCTCTCCCTCCCCCCATATTCCAACTGCTGGCTCCCCTACTCACCCTTCAAGACACCACATAGAGGGAAACGCTCTGATTCAACTAATTCCTCAGTGACAGGTAACATCTTCTGTGTATCACACTACAGTATAGTTTATATATTTATTTCTGTATTTTCCATTAGACTATGGACTTCTTCAGGGAAAAAATGATTCATCCATATTTATATCTTCAAAATATAGCTAGAATATTTCTCATAATATGATGGGCATCGCATAAATGATATTAAACAGAAAAATGAATATCTCCAACTCTTTTAAACTCATATTCTTTTAGTAAGGTTCTGGGAAAGAGGGGGGAAAAGGTGGCTTAGTCATACACATGGTTGTAAACATATTAAGGATTTTATAAACCATACAGAACCCTCTATCTGAAACTCTTAAACTGAAAATTCTATCTTGAGTTTTCCCTCTATTTTTATTCTGATAATATTTAACATACACTTCCATGCCCACTGACAACAGAAAGACATTTATTGAGCCACTGGGAAACACCTCTTTCTATCATTTCCCCTTCTGTCAATTAAATCATCACTTATTTACTATCATAGATGATGCTGACTTATTTCTTCTCTATTAGCACTCTATCTGCTAAGTTCTCCCAACATTTCCTTAAATGGATCAGATGAAGAAATCTTCTTTTAAGCAAATTATCCTCCTCCATAATCTGTATTTTCCCCCATTTTGTGGCCACCACTTCTAAACAGTGTCCCTGCAACTGCCCTTACTCCCTTCATTCCATTTTCTACATAGCAGACCAGCTGATCTGTTGACCATCAGGGTCAGCTGATGTCACTTATACACAGCCCTCCCTCAGAGTGGAAACAGATCATGTCCCAACAACAGGTGACAAGGTCACCCATGATCTGGCTTTCGCCACTTTTCTGACCCCAACTCTTATGTTGCTTTACCCACACTGGTCCTTTTGTTGTTTCCCACGTAGAGAAGGCCCCTAGCTAAGCACTGCCACACCTTCCACTTCCTGTTTGGACCTCCTTCCTTACTTTCCTCAGATGCCACTTTCTCAGTGAGGTATTCTTTGACCTCATTCTTTTTTTTTTTTTTTAAAGATTTTATTTATTTACGTGACAAAAGGAGATCACAAGTAGGCAGAGAGGCAGGCAGAGAGAGAGGGGGAAGCAGGTTTCCCACTGAGCAGAAAGCCTGATGTGGGGCTCGATCCCAGGACCCTGAGATCATGACCTGAGCTGAAGGCAGAGGCTTACCCTCTGAGCCACCCAGGTGCCCCTGACCTCATTCTTTAAAATAGAAAACCTTCGTCCTCCTCACCCAGACATGCACTATGCTGCTTCGTTGCTGATTTCTCTCACAGAACTGATTACTGATTGTCACCGAACTGTTTATGTTTCTCATGCATTTGTTTACTGTCTGCCCTCCACTAGAGTGTGAACTCTAACAGGACAGGGATGTGGATATTGTGGGTCATTGTTGTGGTTTGTGGTTGTATCCCTAAGTTCCTTGGACAAGGCTGAGCATATATTTGGAGCTCAAAATGTATTTGTTGAGTTGATGGACACAATGACTTCCTTTCTAATTTCACCAATCCATGCTCAGGCAGCATCCAGGCTGACGAACAGAGTGGTGGTAAGAAACCCAAGTAGGAAGTGGACTGTGAACAGGATCATTGGTGGGAAACCACAGCAACTAAAGAAAGTCCAGTTTTAGTTTCGCGAATCCAAAGGGAATTCCTATGTGTTCTTTGGTTGGGTTGGGTCAATGCTAGCAGCGTTCAGAGTCCATCATGGAAATGGGAACGAACTGGATGGTGTAGGCACCATCCAGGAGGCAAGCTGAGAGCCATTCAATAAGCAATGGTAGATAGTGCTGCCACTCCAGAACAGTGGTTTTCAAGTCAGTGCCACAGGGGTCACAAAGAGGTGCTCTTGGGATGCCCAAATGTAGAGAAAGCCAGCGAGCCCAAGCTGACCCCCATAACCCAACCCTAAAAGAGAGCAACTTGGATTTTATCTGTTTTCTGTATATGGACTCCCTCTACGTTTCATTTTTTTTAAACAAAAGATTCCTGCTGATAAAACAAAACAAAAGGTCAGAACACAAAAACGAAACAAAACAAAAACATTGAAAATCATAGCAGTAACACCATTCTGCAGAATGTGAGGTTTGTAAAGAATAAAAAAGGCCAGCTGTGAATAGAAGGTGACATCTCTGGGGCAACAGCTTCCATAATGTAGGGAGGCTGCCTTCAAACCAGAAAGGTTATACAGTGAGCCACGGTCACACTTACATGCATACTTTCCATCCTGTCTCCGATAGAGCATATCAAAACTGCAACTTTTAAGTACCTAAGTAGTATCTTAACATTTGCCTTCTTCACCACTGCCACAACCAATATCTAAGGCATAGGAGGTCTCGATAAATACTTGTTGAAATAACGAATGAAGGATAAAGAAATACTAAAAATTAATTTCTGTCTTCTATGTAGGTATAGAAAGAGCCTTTGAATTAAAAAAAAAAAATGAACCTTGTGTAAGTCCTTAATTTCCAGAAAAAGCTGTTATCCTCTACATCTCATCGACTTCCTAAAATACATGGATCCAACAGTAAACCACTTAGAACACTTTAAATATACCCCAGAGAATTATTCTTTGGGTTGTCTGCTGCCCAAACTTATTAACAATCTCAGCTAAGATAGATATAAATGGAGGATTATTAAAAGAACAGATAGTCCTCTACGTACTACCTTCCCTTTGACCATACGGTCTGGGTCGCCCATCCCTTCCTGATTCACCTTTAGTGGCATGCTCTTGGCTTTAACAAGGGACAATATAAGAAACAGTCAGGTGAAACCAGGCAGTTCATGGTAGATGTGCTGTGGAAGAAACTGCCATCCTCGCACTGAATGCATCTTACTAAAACACTCATGTAGAAATACATCATCAAGCTATGTAATAGGGAAATTGTGTTTTTCTTGAATAACTGGTATGGATATTCCTCTCTGGTAATAAGAACTAATCATGTCCCCATTTTAGAAATTGACTATCACGATGCTCGGAAAATATATATAAATTTGAAGTGCAATGCAGGTAATCATGTGTGGTCCCTCAAGGTCTTCATATTTATCTCTCTCTCAGACCACCCTCCACCCTAGTGATCCTTGTTTTACGCTCATTTATTTTCTCTAGACCTGACTTTTTATTCTTACTTACATGATGATGTTATTTTAGTATATGTTACTGTGTGGGAAGTTGCTTCAGATCCCCTGGGAAATAAGATGAAATGTGAATTTACAGAAAAGAATGTGCTTTGGTAAAACCATATTTCTTCTAGAAGTACTAGTTACTGCTTCATAGAAGTGACATGTAATATGTCCTAAATTTTATTAAGCATTCACAATGTTCCCACAGCAACTTTATCAGGTGTTCAGCCTCAGGGACTCCGAGCTGGATGACAACATAACCAAACTCTATTGACTGCTAGCTCAGTATTGAGCAGGATACAAGCTTCCGGAGTGTCCCAAAGGCTTATGTTGATTTGGGCATTTACCATAACTTGAAATACATATTCAAATACATAAATGATACAAAGCTCAGAAGAAGATTGTTTAAAACATTGGTGAATTATGTAAGCTATGAAGTCAGACTGCCTGAGTTCAAATCCCAACTCTATGACTTACTAACTGTGTGACTTTAACTGGTCACCAACCACCCTTGTGCCCCACCTTTCTCAATTTTAAACTGGGAATAAAGTGGTATTTACATCACAGGGTTGTTTTCATTATTAAATGAGACAATCGGTAAATATTCATGAATGCCTCATATATTGTGAGCATTCAATCTATGCATGATGGTATCATTACCATAAACTCTGAAGTCCAGCATCAAACTCAAAACAATATGGTAATACTGGAAACTCTGGATGGAAAACGAGAAGTCAAATTTAATAAAGATCAATACATGTTCGGGATTTAGGTTTTAAATACCCTTTATATTGATATGAAATAGAGGTGGTCTGTCTTGGTGAAAAAAAAAATCATTTGAAAATATCTGGAAGTTTTCATGGACCCAAAGCTTTCATTCAACAAAGTCTGTTGTGCACTTACTATGTGCCAGACATGATTCCAGATGTTATTAACTTCAGTAGATGAGACAAAGAAGATCCCCAGCCTCATGTCTCTTAAAATCCTGTGGACAGAAAGAGAGCTAATCATCAGGAAGATTAATGGAGAAGCCAACATCACCTAGTGACAGAATCAGTGAAGAAGATGAAGGAGAGGGGCGCCTGGGTGGCTCAGTGGGTTGAGCCTCTGCCTTCGGCTCAGGTCATGATCTCAGGGTCCTGGGATGGAGCCCCACATTGGGCTCTCTGCTCAGCAGGGAGCCTGCTTCCTCCTCTCTCTCTGCCTGCCTCTCTGTCTACTTGTGATCTTTGTCTGTCAAATAAATAAATAAAATCTTAAAAAAAAAAAAAAGAAGAAGAAGAAGAAGATGAAGGAGAGCCCCGGGACAGAAGGGGACCAGGGCAGTAGACGGCTGAAACACAGTCAGAGGGGCTTCTCTGAGGAATGACGTTTGAGCTGCTAGAAGATGAGGGGGAGCCAGCTGTATGACTATCCTGGGAAAGAATGCTTGGAGCTGGGAAGCCTGCAGGCTTAAAGGCTCAGACATAACAATAAACAGTCCTGATTTGGTTGTTCCAATCGTGCCATCATAGGGATGATAATGGTAGGAAACAGTCACAATGGAGGACTCACTGTTGGTCCAGGAGGCAATCCTCTCCCCAGCCCAACTTGTAGCTACCACTGATATCTGCACTCAACAGATGAGAAAACGGGTGTGCAAAGAGTATGGGACTCGCCCGAAGCCACACCTCCAGACGGGGTGAAGCCTTAGTTGGATTCCGCGTGGTTGAACTCTGGTCACTGGGAGTTTTCTGCCATATTCACAACGGAAGTGAAAGTCTTCCTCATGGCAAGAAAAGCTCCAGGAGACTCTCTCCTGTGGCAGGAATAGTTACTTGAGATAGTATGTAGATGATATCATTAAAAAAAAAAAAAAAAAAAAAAAAAAAAAAAAAAAAGACTTAAACGTACAAAAGAATGGAAAAGCAATGTCCAGGAGTAGGAACTCTCTGACACCAGGAATGACTAAAAGACACGCGTGTGCTTAACAACATGAAGAAAGAAGGGGAAAGGGAAGATATGACAGTTTTCCTCAGGGGTTGGAAGAGGGTTTTTTAATAGATAAAGAAGTGACAAGCACATAGGTGAGGAGATATAAAAATATGCAAAGATTTTTACATAATTCTAAAAAAAAAAAAGTATAAGAACAGTGGGTGACAGTAGATTCTGGCAAAGTTTGGTGGGGGAAGGAGTACCAGCAATCCAGAAATCAGAGCTAACCGTGGAAGAAGCTCCCTATTTAAACTAAGGAAACATCACTAAGGGTTATGGGTTTTTGTAAAAGGGCCTCCAGCAAAGATGAAATATTGGGCTAGTAAATTCACGTGCCTCTTCCAAGACTACACTCTTTGGTTCTATCATGGAAGTGATAGAAGGGCAGCCCTGGATTTAGCCAGAACTATTACTAGTGAGGGTGTTAAGCCACAGAGGGTGCTAACACAGAAATGTTCACAGCTGTGTGTATTGTTACTTCTTACCAAAATATGCACTTTCTATTAAGTAGACAGGGCTCAAGTTCTTAAGACATATCACCGATGCTTTTCCTCCTGAGTATACTGACTGTAAAGCATTCCCTAAGTAGTGACATGCTGAAGTCTACATGGCAGGGGAGTCGTGCACACAAGTTGGAAAGCATGTGTACAAAACCTACTAGAGAAAATACAGCCTACGAAAATATTTCTAAAAGCACACAGTTCAAAGTTCACACACTAGTTTTTCCTTACATTTCTGCGTTATCCGCTTAAAAACTGTACTGCAGTGGAGGTAAAAAGGTGGTCATGTGACCTGAAGTCGAATGTGTTCCTGGGTCAAATGTGTTGTCTGCTTGTTCAGAAAATGCTCTCCTGAAGCACCCCATATGCTTATGAAGAGTTTACAAGACTAGGGAACAATGTTGATCTTACAGCGATGATCAAACAAGATTCAGAGTCACAGATGTGGTCCAATTCCAAACACAAATTGGAAAAAGACTTAAAGAAAATGCCAAACCGTTATCCCTGCCTGTCTTTATGTGTTGAGACTACGCACAAGTTCTTCTTTCTACTTTTAGGGGATACTGGCTTTGTCTGCTAAGCACTACTTTCCCTACTTCTCACAGACATGACTCCCTAACTGTGAAGAGGGCTTGTGATTCAGGCCAATCATTGTACCATATCATGTTGGCCACAACTGCCATTCCAGGGATGAACACATGCCCCAAGCCATAGCCATCCAAACCCTTCCCCTATTTTTCTAAGGAGATTTGCAGAGGAAAGTTTCCTTCTCCATCTGGCCATATGGCTCTAAGTATGTATCGGCCAAGGTCATGAGTACATTAAAATAATTGAAAGAAAGAAGCTACAATGCAAAGAGAAGAAGAGGGGGGCAAAGAACATGAATGAGTGGGTCCTAAAGCTAGATTCAGGTTTCGGAGTATAGTCATTGAGGTGAGTTTAACTCCTGCCGTTTCTGTGGTTAAAGCAATGGATTTGCATGGGGTCAGGGGAATGAAGATGTAAGGGAGAAAATGCTTTCCCTCTAGGAATACTGACTGTTGGGTAGAGAAGTTACATAAAGCCCATTCACACTGATTGGGCATAACGGAAAAATAAACACAACCACCACCACGAAATGATAATAATAATAACAATAATAATTATTATTATTATTATATGAGCAAGGGAGTTCAAAGAAGGTTTGATTACTTCTAGTGCTCGGGAAAAATAGTTGTTGGTGTAGGTGATAAATGATTTGTGTCAGGAAGGAGCATAGACGTAGGGAAATCTACCGGGAAGGGCATTCTGGGGAGAAGTAATCAGAGAGGCAGTACAGATGGGAAAACAGGGAGAAAGAGCTGGCATCCAATCTCATTAGCATGCAGGACCCAGTGTGAGGGGAAATGCTGGGGAATAAAAATGGAAGTGGTGACTGGGGCCAGAACGCAGACAGCCTTCCTGACTCTGAACTTGGTAGTAGGTTATAATTTTACAGCGTAACAGAGAGATTCCTGCTGCATGGTTACTGTCAGAGACGTTTCGTCTTCCGAAAGCAACAAGAACTGTGCCAAGATCAAGTCTAAAGAATCGGTCAAATTAGTGACTAATGCTCTGGTTTTTATGGCTCAGCTCTCATCAATAATGTTAAGAAATACAACTGTCCTCTGGGGCGCCTGGGTGGCTCAGTGGGTTAAAGCCTCTGCCTTTGGCTCAGGTCATGATCTCAGGATCCTGGGATGAGCCCTGCATCGGGCTCTCTGCTCGGCAGGGAACCTGCTTCCTCCTCTCTCTCTGCCTGCCTCTCTGTCTGCCAAATAAATAAATAAAATCTTTAAAATATATCTATATATAACCATTCTCAACTTTCTCTAACTATTCCCCTTCTAAAACATAAATTCTTCCATTTTTCCCATTGCCCTTAAAACTTACAATTTTCCACTCCAAATCTTGCATTTTTTTTAATTAGTTTATGTTGGCTTAAATTACAATTATGGAAATCCCCTAACATATTGATTTTGAAGATAATACTCACATAAACTCTATCCACTTCAGTTTCATTATTTTAATATATGTTCTGTAAACTTTATTTAGAGATTATGGATTATCTTTCAAAGTGGAAACCAATTAATATGCTTTGTAGAAGAGTGACATGTTATATCATTTTTATCATTTTACAAATGATTAAGTTTCAAAACAATTACATTTTATCCGGATCACACAGTCAGACTAGCTCAGGGTTACGAGAAGGGAAACAGGAATGAATTGTGAAAACCAGCTTAGGCGAAGGTTGTTGGTACTCAGTTACCAACCAGAGAGGATGTGGCAGTGGGGGACGAGGGGAAAATGGTGCTAAAGAGAAGTGGAAAGGAATCCAAGCTGCAAGCCTGGCCGGGGAGAAGAAAGCGTTACTGTGATTTAAAGGATGAAGCCACAAAGGGAGAAATCAGGAATGATAGGTACTTTAGAATTCATAGATTCCAGGTTGGAACTGATGAGAAAATCACTCAAATCAAAAATGGCCTTCTGAGAGTTGAAAATAAGAAGCTGGAATTTGGGGGAGAGATCAGGATTCTATGTAGAAATCACCTAAATTTGATTTTTGGAAGTCACCTCTGTGGAGATAGCAGCCAAAGTCATGAGAATACATGACCCTGAAAGAAAGGCAACAGAAGAAAAATGTCAAAGGTCAAGGCCAGTTACCCTATCAGTTGCATTGCTGTGTTTCTATGTGGCTCATTCCCAAAAAACAGGCTTTTTAACCTGGGCACTGTTGATTCATTAGGTTGGATAATTCTTTGTTGTGTGACTACCCTGTGTATTCTCGAGATGTCCAGTAGCTTTCTTGGCCTCCGCCACCAGACACCAGTAACACCCCCTCCCTCAGCCGTGACAACCACCAATATCTCCAGACATCTCCCAAGAGCTCTTGGGAGACAAAACCACTGCCCTCAAAAGTGGCCAGTCTCCACTCAACCTTCTTCTATTTGAGCAAACCTGACGTGCCACGTAACCTGGGCCACAGTTCCACCTAAAGGCAGATGTCATCACAGTCTCCCCGTCACACTGCCGATGCTGAGGCTGGATGAGGATGCTGCGTGTCAAGTGCCTGGCATCGGGTGAGCGAGCATGATGCGGGAGCTGTCACCGAGCTCCGTAAGGGGGAGACATCACCAGCGCTGTGTCTGAGTCCGTCCTCCACACGCTGAGGCACGCAAAGAGGCAGGAGGACTCTTAACAAGGCAACAAATGCAAGTTTTTCTTGAGAAAGCACTTCCCTCAAGGCATAATGTAAAATGGAGCCCCTGGATGAATCTTGTTACTATATGTCATTTTATATATTAGTCAGATGTTCCCAGGGTCTGAAAGGTCACGTGGGCTTGACATCTACTTCCTTCTGTGATGTCAACAGTGATTTCTTCTTTCTTTCTTTCTTTTGAGAGAGAGAGAGCGCACGAGCTAGGGACACAGGGCAGAGAGGGAGGAAGACAGAGAATCTTAAGCAGGCTCCACACCCAGCGTGGAGCCCAACACTGGGCTCAACCTCACAACCCTGAGATCACAACCTGAGCCGAAATCAAGAGTGGGGCGTTTAACCAACTGAGCCACCTGGCTGCCCCAATAGTGACTTTTCTTTTTTTGTTTTTTTTTGGTTTTTTTTTTGTTTTTTGTTTTTTTGTTTGTTTGTTTGTTTTAGAACAAAGTCTAAGGTGTGTTTGATTTAAAAAGCAAAAGCCATAATAAACAGTCACTTTTTAGTAGAGTTAAAAAATTTCAGCATCACCTGGAAAAGATTTTAACTTGTGTTTGCTTCTGGTCAGTCGGGCATTTCAGGAACTGGGAACAGTGCACTTAACACATATGCATTAGGCCCCTATGCCATGTACTGTGCTAAGCTGGACTAGAAAGATGAAGCGTCACGGCTTCTGCTCGCAGAACACAAGTCTAGGGAGGAGAAAGAGAATGCCCGCTACCACGTAAGACCTCAATACAAAGCCTATGGGGACTGAGCAGGGATCTGGCCTCCCCAGTGAAATCCAGGCTCCTCTTCACAGAGGGAGTCACGTAGGCTGAGATGAAGCATGAACGTGAGCTGACAGGAGGGTAAGGGCACATGTTCTAGATGGAGGGAACCCACGGAATACACAGCCACAGCTGCAAGAGACATCGCCTTATGCAGAGAATTCTAAACATTTGTATTTCTGGAGCATAAAATTCAAGGTGGGCAGCTGTGGTTGACTCTGGACTCAGGTGGGCAAGGGGTACATCATGAAGGGCTAAGTACATCAGCCAATAATATCCAACTTCATCCTGTAGTCCATGGGGAACCATTAAAAATGTTGAGATCACTGTCCATGCAGTTTGACTAAGAAAGACAGTTTTAAAATCAGGGGCTAATTTTGATTTGGTTTAGCACTAGAACCTCTCCTCTTCTTCTTCCTTCCCCTCCACCCCCTCTCTTCCCTTCCTTCTCCTCCTTCTTTACTCCTACTACTTCAAATCTGTCCAAGAAAACATTAAATACCATTTAAAAATATTGTATTTTTATATAACTTTATAAAATGCCTGCCGTAAATTATCACTGTACCACAGATAATTCAAAATTAAACAAACACAGAAAACAGATGAATACATAAGAGGCGACCAAACACATTCTAGGCTAAAGCATAAATTGTAAACAAAATCTTAACGTCAAGTAGGAAACCAATCCTTCTACGGAATAATTTGGCCACACAGAGCAAAGTGTTTCTGCGTGAAGCCACCAGAGGGAGCTCTAGTGTGGGATTCTACAGGCGACCTTCTTGCTAGCTTGTGCCTGCCAGCCAGGAAACACAATTCTTTCGCAAATCCGTTTGCCTGGCTTGTCTATTTTGATCAAAATACTTCAGTCCTGCAGAAATAATTGAGCTGATGCCAGAGTCTATTTAACACACTACAAGGTGGATCGTTACTGACGCCTGGCCTTATCCTGGAATCAAACTCTCAGTCCCTATTTCTAGTTCCTTCACACAGGAGACAACATTCAAACAAGCTTCAAGTAAGATGGATTTGCTGGCTCAGCCTCCGGGTTCACTTCTACCCGCAAGTGTGAGGGGCGTGTTAGGAGAGGAAAGGGAAACAATGGAACTACAAACTAGGGAAAGGAAATTCTTATCCTAGACTTTCCATAGTTGCTGAGAAATCAGAGATTAACTGGAGGAAGGCTTAAAACAACTGGAACCTAGGGAGGAAAAACCAGCATGTTTTCCCCACCATCTTGTCCACCTTAGACCCAAGATGGGAGGCTGACCCGGAGCTCCCCAGGCCCCACAGCCATCTCTACCTTGGAATGTGAGGCTTAAGGGGATATAAGACGATGGACAGCATAGCGTTAGATACAAAAGTAACAGCACAGTGAACTACAGTTAACAATAACTTTGGTGGAGAGCATTTCATTAATTCTCAAAATGACTACATTTTACCCAGATTCCACAGTTAGACTTTCATTTCATAAACTATAGCACCAGGACCTGGGAAAGAAAATGGAAAATTCATAGCCTCTCCCTTAATAACTATCCTGTTTGGATGATAAAATACAGAAACATAAAATAAATAGAAATATAAAGAGAGAGCAGGTGAGTTAGGGCCAACTTATGTAGCATAGAAAGAAAAAGAATAAAAGAGAATCGAAATGGTCAAGGAAACCCCCAGGTTGGATCCACAGAGACAGATATATAGAAGAAAGATGACTCAAGAAATACAGAAAAAAAATAGACACAAATCCTCCTCTTGAAGAGTCACCAACACTTGAGATGGGGCATAAGTTGAGGGAGAAATTATTTTAAAAGGGACTATTAGAAGACGGAAAAGAATATTTTTAAATCATTCTTTTTGGGGTTGATCTGGGAGATGGATGAGAAAACAGAAGGAATGTTCTGTTGAACATTGAAGGAGGCAACATGACTTTACATGGGGTCAAGAAGTCGAACTTTAGACTTGACCTGACTAGAAGTTCCCACCCAGCCCAGGAGCCTCAGTGACCCTGCATCACCTGATCTCCTCAGACTGGTGCACCTGTAAGATGGGGCTTCTCCAATCTATTGCGCAGAGTTGTTTTAAGAAATAATGAGGCAGTATACGTAGAGTCCCCAGCAAGAACAGGCACTATATTAGTAGTGTAGTATAACTAACTCTTCATAATGATGTCAACAGTAGATGTGTTCATTCTTGCTTTTCTCAGCCTTTTTCCCTTTTCCTAGGGCCAAACTGTGGGGACATGGTATTTTTACTCTTAGGTCTCAGTATCTGTAAAGAATGGAAACACAGATAATATTATTTCACTTTCTATAGAGCCATGAAGTTCTCAGCGATATTAATATTTTCACCTGTGTCCCAGGCTTCGTGGATACCCCGCAACATAAGGCGGGGACTTGAGAAGGAGGAAAAGATTTCCAGGCAAAGCAGCACTTTAGGCTCATGTCTACACACCTAACAATGTACTAAACCTATAGTAAGGACAGCCACTGAACAGAAAAAAAGAAGAAAAATATGAAAGGAGGTGCTGCCTTTGAAAGAAGATAAACATCTTCATAATGATAAAGAGGATAGAAATGCAAAGCAGAAGCCAGAAAGCAAGCAGAGACCCCAGGAGGCCACATTCCCACAGACCGCTCACCCTCCCAGGGTCCTGGCTCCACGGGGTGGGGTGGGGTGGGGTGGGGTGGGGGTGGGGGGGTTCTCAGCCACAAGCTGACGACCTCCTGTTCCACATGTCTATTCCCTCATCTTCAAAATGGGAACAATAAGAGGACTCACCCCAGGGGTTGCTGTGATGATGACAAAGAAATATGAGAACCTCAAAGCTGGCACAGACCAGAAACTGGAAATGTTCCTATCAGTTCTTGTAGCTATTTTTAGATGTAGAGTTTTCACCAATTAAGTAGGGGGGGATCACAGTGAAAACAGATCACGAAAACGATTGATGAAACAATGTTTCTAGGTTGGTTTCCCATAGTTCTTTGAAGACCAAGAAGGAGAGAAAAGAGAAGTCCAAACACAAGAGAATTATAGATAGAAGTTCCACCTTGTCCCATTCAAAGGACAGATATTACTTCTTTAAAAATGAAAAACAAAATTAAAGGTCTGCAGTTCTAAATAAAGAATAGGACTTGAGGTATTTTTCTTCTTAAAATAAAATAAAACTTAAGAGAATCGGTGATGTTATAGGAACATTTCAGGCTCTTTTACTTTAGGTTTAAAAAATGATTACACTGAGCAGTATGCATTTATATGACATGCATAATAGTACTGCATCAGCTATAATTTCCTTTTTTCTCATAAATGTGAGCATGCCGCATCAGTTCTGTAAAGATTGTAGATTAACTTAAAATGATGAGTATCCATAAAGTATTATAACCCTCGACTCCCCCAACTCCAGTCCATCAAAATCTAGAAAGCCTGCAAAATCCAGTAAGAATAGTGACTTAGACTCATAAGGTATTGGCCGTCCCCGGTGCCCACACAGGCAAACCGCCATAGTCTAGTGACGTTCTACCACGTGCCCATGGGGCAGTTGTCACATTTCTGATAAATGTGACTCAGAGATGAGTAAAATCTTCCCAGGGTGAAACACTCTAGACCATAAGAAGGAATCCATTCTTATCCTTGGTCCCCAGCAGGGGACCAGCCTCCCCAAAGGTGACAGGTTCTGTTCTGTTTCCTGATTTCTCAGGGAGTGCAAACCCTAGGGAAGTTTTCCTTTGTTTGCCCCTCCTGCTACTCTGCCAGGTTTCTTACCCTCTTCTCTTTGCTCTTTGTCTCTCTTCCCTGGTTTCGCAAAGCAAGGGGCCAAAGAACTTGCTGCCAACGGGTAACTGTTTCCCTATCCCTGCATTTCCAAATAGTACTCCTACTAGCTTCTTTTGGCATTGTATTTCCTGGAGGAAAAAGGTCTCCCTGCCTTTCTCTGGTTTGCAATAGAGAGACGATGCTCGCTCAGACAGAATGGGTTCTCCCAAGGTCAAGGTTCTGGCTAGCCAGCTGGCCCTTCCCCCCGGTGTCCCACTGCAGGAAGCACATGGGGATACCAGAGCATGAGAGTGAGAGTTTTGTGACGCTACCCTAATTAAAAAAAAAAAAAAAAAATTCATTTCCAAACATTGCTACGATACCCCACAATACCTCTCAATATCATGGTCAAAAACACCTACACGAAACAAAGATGTCCCCCAGAAATTCAACGACAAATGAACAGGTCAAAGTTTTGAAGTTTGCACATAATTATCAGTCATTCCAATTATTTCCAATCAGGACAATATGTTTGCAAAAGTAGACGGGCAAAGTGAGTCATTAATTAGAAAGATACTAATTTGAAAAATTACTAATAAACAATTTGTTAGAAAGATACGGAAAGAGCCAGAAAAGAAACTAGAAATCCACGGAATATAACCTAGAGCATGATCTATCAGCCACATTTACACACACACACACACACACACACACGTGCACACACAAGGGACACAGCATTACTGGAAGATGTTTACGCATCTCTGCTTAACGTGAACAGTTCCTGTCCTCTCTCCTTTCTCACACCTGCTTCTTGAAGATACAATGTAATAAAAAGTCCAACACCATTCATATCATCATCATCGTCGCCCCTGGGGAATTCTCCTTGCTGTAGATGCAGGTTCCCTGGGGAAGTCTAGCCATGTTTGACTCATTCTTCAAGGACCTTGTTTAAATTAAAGGCCAGGTTTTTTAAACACCCTTGTAGAGATACCAAAACATCCACTGAATTCTCTCCGCTGGCAGTTCCCATTTCTGAACAAGGGGTACTAGTTAGCTTGAGAGTTTTCTAGAAGAGTTAACTTCTAAGTTCTTAACAAATATGTTACCACCTTTTCACTGTGCCATGCTGGCCCCATTAAAAAATGCCAAACTTATTCCAGCTATAAACACTATATTTATTTAAAAGAAGAAAATAAGGGAGAGAGGTAGGGAGGGCAGGTGCTCATTTTCAGCCTTTGCACACATCAGGGGAGCCACAGGTTTTATGTGGGACCTCTGGTTCTCACTGCTGCATAAAAGAAAGAATATATTCCCTGCCATTGAAAACTGACAAAGCTGTTTGATGTGAGCTAAATGCCATGAATGCTCAGTTAACCATGCAGAAATTATTTATAAAGGATCACTTTTTACTTATATATACTAATTTATATAAGTAAAACCTAATAAACTATATGCCACTTTCTGAGAGCCAAGGAAACCACTGATGATGAAACAAAACCAAATAAGGAATTTGTATATGTGAAATAACCCGAGCTTAATTAAACCCTCCTCTCTCCACCCCCATCTGCAGTGGGAAAACAATGGACAGGTGCAGGGAAGGAAGTTCTGAGTGCATTATCTGTGAGGAATCGGCAGTGTTTGAGAACTGGGACAGAGAGAAGGTGGGAAGTTAATGCAGATAGAGGTAGGACGGCCTCGAATGTTTGAGAAGTATCATGGCTAAGATTCATCAAGATTCCCTCATTTCCAGAGTCACCTATGCTGCATCTCATCTTACTGGGCATTTTACCCAACAATTCTGCAGGGTGGCCTTTCTCATAAACTGTAGCTTCATGCTCTTTATTTTCAGCTTTATGGCCAGAGGGTTTCTGCCACAACTATTCAACTCTGCCGTTGTAGCACAAAGGCAACCATGGACAATAAACATATAAGGGAATGAAAATGGCCATGTTTAAATAAAACTTTATTTACAAAAACAGACACCGGGTGAGATTTGGTCTGTGGACCATAGTTAGCTAACCTCTGCTCAAAACCATTAACAGCTCTTCAGAGCTTACCAAATTAAACCCTATGTCACCTTTCCTTCCCCAGTCTACCTTTCCAAACTACACTCTACCACCTCTCCTAATCTCCCTCTGAACTAGCACAATATTTCTATGTTTTATATTCTTCCATTTCCATGCCTTTGACTCTGCCTAGAATGTCGTCTCTTCTTCTCTCTACTCATCAATATCCTCAAAATTCCTCATAGTTCCTCTAGGCAACTTCTGTAGATCTTACATGCTGTGTGTGTGTGTGTCTCCATAGGATCCAACACAGAACCTTGGGCACAAACGTTGAGCTGAAAATGTTAGACAGCATGCAAAGCAATGGCTTTGCTTAAATTATTAGAATTATTAAATGTTGGAATAATCATACTTAGCTGATTCTAGTAGTAGTAGGAATAGTAGTAGTAGTGGTAGAAGTAGTAGTATTTTACCAGTAGTATTTTATCAGAAGAAAGCTCATCATGCTGAAGTGAAGATATGCTGTTTATCTCTAGTGGATACCAAACATCCTCTTGAGACCCTATATAATTTTTTATTAATTAACATTGAGATTACCAGGCAGTGTCACGCAATCAGCTGTATTCTAAAAAGCTCGTTATTTAAAGGATAGAAAAGAAATCTGGTATCTTGGGTCACTTAAAACTAGACTGAATAAAGGGCTTTTAAAACCCGGGACTAATTAAATTCACACCCCAAAAAGCCCCAAATTAAGGAAAGCAAATGTGTATAGCAAAGATCCTTAAGTGTTCCATGAGATGTGTACAAGAAAACGTAACAAATTTGCCTTTAAAGCCTACAATCCCATTACACACATGTGGAAGAGCGAGGAAGTCCTCCCCCTGTGGGTCTAAAAGGGGCTTCCGGCCTATGATGGACATGAGAATAAGTACCTTCTGGCCTCCGTGATTCACTCCCTCCCGCGACGGGACATCATGAATCAAATTATTTTATCAGTGGGCTTTTCACCTTCCTCACTCAACAGCAGACCCAGCACGGACTCCCCGCCACCAGCATGACAGATTCACAAAGAGATCAGTCAAAAGAGGGAGAACGAGCTGGCAGAACCAAAGACTGACTAAAGACTGGTGCCATAAAAGAGAGAAGGGGAAAGATTTTTTTTAAAGCAACAAACCAATTCATCCACCTGCTCTCCCAAAGCAGAGGATCAATTATGCCAACAAAAGAAGACACAATGGGGACAGGAAGAAGAAAGCCAGTGAATGAATGAGCTCATCCAGGGTGTGGAGGGACTGAAATATACAGGCTGACCCAGGGAAAGAGAAGGATGACGCAAGGGAATAATGAAGAAAAGGAAGGTGGGTGGCCAAGCAGGTGCCCACAATACTGGACAAACAGAAGTAATCAGGGATGGGGCAGAATTAGTTCCCTTCCAGAGAACTCTCTTACGATGCTGAACTGGTTGAGACGCTGGAATTAGTATCAGAAGAGGCCACCTGCACCACTCATCCTTCTGATTGCCAAACGACAGAGAAAGCGCAAGCGGGAGGCAACATTTTTCTTTGTCTTTATGCAACTTCCTAAAGCCCAGCTGAATTCAAAAGCAGCTGTGCGACTCCCTATAAGCAAACAGTGCACGTGTGTGAGCGTGAGCATTGGGGAGCGACACATGCGTACGCGGGAGACTCGGGCACTGCTGAGTTACTGAAATGAAGTTGCACTGTGTCCGAGCAGTCAGGAGAGAGGAGAAATGAGCACAGCTCCAGCCAGAACCAACAAACAATTCTGAATGTTCAAGTCTTCTTAATGGGGGCAAAAAGATGGATCTAAGACCATCAAGTTCTATCAGCTTAGTACATCTGCCAAATGACATGCACCCAGTACAAAAATATAAATGGAAAGTAGCCTTGATCACACTCTGGCCCCTCTCAGAAACCTTCCATGAATCCCCACTGCTTCCAGAATAGTGTCTAAGCCCATAGGCATGTCAGTCAAGACCTTCCACTGACTGGCCTCAATCTAGGTTTTCTGCCTTAAGCAGCTTGTACGCTGACCCAGACAGGCTCCCTTTGACTCATGCTCTTTTTTTTTTTTTTAAGATTTTATTTATTTGACAGAGATCACAAGGAGGCAGAGAGGCAGGCAGAGAGAGGGGGGAAGCAGGCTCCCTGCTGAGCAGAGAGCCCGATGCGGGGCTCGATCCCAGGACCCTGAGACCATGACCTGAGCCGAAGGCAGAGGCTTTAACCCACTGAGCCACCCAGGTGCCCCTGACTCAAGCTCTTCTTGATTTTACCCTTCTTATCCATTTCTATTAGCCAAACTCAAATTGTCCCCCAAGATTCTGCTCAAATTCCACTTTCTTCAAGTCTTCTTCCATGTCTCCAGCTGAAAGTAATCGCTAGCTTACCATGAGTACATTAAAGCTTTCTGGAAGCCCAGTGTTTCTGACACTTTCTTTAAATTGCATCAGACTCCCCAGAAGAGTTTTAGGAACATAAACTGCTGGACGCCCATCCACAGAGTTCTGACTCAGTAGGCCCATGGCGGGGTGACAAAAATCTGCATTTCCAACAATTCGTCCAGCAACACCCCTGGGTCAGACATCACACTTTGAAAACCGCTGCCAGAAATACTGTGGGCATGTCTCACCTACTCCTGAAAAGCTCCTTGGAAACAGCAAAGAACTCTGTGTATCTCCATCAGTCTTCAGTACAAGTTTATATTCACTAGGTTGCAAAAAATATTTGTCAAATTAAACGTACGCGTTCACGTTGCTTCATATATGTGTATATACGTTCATATTCGTTCAACAAATATTTATTGCAGACACATACATTTAAAATATGATGTATATGGTACAAATATTTAAAGTACAAGCAGGTTTCTTAATCATCTCACATTTGGCAAGCTAAAGGGAAGTAGGAATATGCTGTGATCCATTTTGCAAATGTGTTCTGCAGAAGAGCACCATTAAAATTCAATATGAATTTGAAGAGTGTCCATCTATGTTCATTTGCGGTAAATGCCATGACTCTCTCATTCTGCCTGAATACTCAGTTAACCCATGCTATAAAGAGCCCCCGCTTCGTGACGAGGAAGCCTGGGATTTTCATTTCTTATTCCATGGATTTGCAGTTGGTGCCTTGACGTGACTCACAGGGCAGACCATCAGAATTCCTCCGCAGACCACTGGTACCCACCAGCACACGGCCAGAGTCATCCTGCCAAGGTTCAGATCCTCCCCTGTCTGTTTCTAGAGTCTGACCTTGGACAAACGGCTTAATTACTCTGTTTCAGTTACCTCACCACTGAAATAAATAGGAACAATAATCACATGCCAGCTTCCTGCTTGTTACGAAGACACATATTGTTATGAAGGGGTAAACGCAGTTGACCCTTGAACAACATGGGTTTGAAATGCATGGATCCATTCACACATGGATTTCTTTTCAAAAAATTTTTTGGAAAATTGGGGGGAGGGTGACAATTTGGAAAAAACCTGCAGATAAACTGCATAGCCTAGAAATATCAAAAAAAAAAGGAGAAATATGATAATAAGGAATATATAGTATATATAACTTATATAAAACTTATAAGATACGTGTTAACTGACTGCTTATGTTATCGGCAAGGATTCCAGTCAATGGCAGGCTATTAGTAATTATGTTTTAGGGGAGTCAAAAGCTGTATGTGGATTTTCAGCTTCAGAGGCTTGGTGAGGTCAGTGCCCCTAATCCTGAGTTGTTAAAAGTCAACTGTAGGAAAATGTTTACCTCGCACAACCCGGAAGTCACCATAAGTGCTGTTGCAGTCATATTAATACAGAAAGGAAAACCTCCCAGAAAGCTCCCACATTTCTGTATCTTCTAGGGCCAAAAACCTTACTTCACCCAATTGCCATCTAGAGTCATCATCAACTATGCCAGACAAAACTAACAAATGTAAATGTTAATATTTTAAACTTCAATGGTTAATTTAAAAATTTACCTGTACTACTCATTAATGCTAGTACCATACATTCAGCTATTTCAAGCACTAGAGGGAGTGGGAACAGCCTTTGATGAAGGAATACAGCATGGCCTGCGTGGCTTCAATTCTGCTTACCTGATCTCCCCATTTAAGTCCCACAGCCAGCACTAACAAACAAGAGTCATTTTGCCCCAAAACTCCCAAACCGCTGAGACTAAAATTATGGGTGCCTAAAGATCATTTTGGCTTTTCAGCTTGGGAGACCAGACACTTCATCTGCATTTCCTGACCTGCTCTATGGTCATCTGTAAGGTTTCAAGAGCGTTAGGCCTGCGTCCACGTGAACTACATCAAGCTTACGAGTACATGTTACTTACGAGGCTCAGGAGAGCCTCTGGGAACGCTGAGCCCGTCAGTGATTTCAACTGTGTCACAGCTTGATGTGGGCAGAGCTACATTTCTCCTGTTGGAAGAACTTCGCTCCATGAGAAACTGGCATTTGTTTCATGAAATGGCAATTTAAAATTAAACCCTAATGCAGAAGGTGAACGTAAAGCTAAAATTGTAGGAAATAATTGATGCTGAGCTGGTAATTTGTAATTAATTATTGTCAATATAATGGACATATACCAGACAATGATTTTTTTTTTTCATAATCCAATGCTTCTGGACTGGTTGCAAAGGCCAGACTTTCAATAAGAAGTCTGAATTTTTTAGTAAAGTTTATTTATTTATTTTAGTAATCTTATACCCAATGTGGGGCTTGAACTCAAAACCCCAAGATCAAGAGTCTTGTGCTCCTCTGACTATGCCAGCCAGGTGCCCCTAAGAAGCGAGGTTTATACTAAACTCCCACCAAACTTTGGTCATCTTATGTAATTTTCCATATTGTGGAAACTACCTTGTTCCTTGTTGAGCTGATTCCTAGCCTACCATAATCCATTACCATACATTGGGTGGCTTAAAGCAAATGAAATTTATCCTCACACAGTTCTGAAGCCCTGAAATTTGAAATCAAGATGTCAGCAGGCCCACGTTCCCTCTGAAGGCTCTCGGAGACACTCCAACCTTTGCCTCTTTCAGCTTCTGATGCCCTCATTCCTTGTGGATTAATATCCACACTCAGTCTCTGCCTCCACGCGTCTCTCTGTCTTCTCCTCTTCCTGTCCTATGTGAGGACATACTTCACTGGATTTCGGGCCTACCCAGACAATTCATGATGATCTCAGTTCAAAGCCTTTAACTGAATAACACCTGCAAAAGTTGTTATTACAGATAAAGTCACACTCATGCATCCTAGGGAACAAAACTTTCAGGATGGCACCAACCAACCCCCTACATGTGATGTATAGGGTTGTGTGTGTGTGTGTGTGTGTGTATGCATTTTAGCTCTCTACTCTACCGTAGGCTTCTTGAGGTTAGGGATCTGTTTTCTGTATCAGTGATTCAGAGTACCAGCATCTATATGGTGCTCATCAAATACACGTTGACTGGATGAATGAGCATATCATTTTAGAACAGCATCACAACTCTTACACTGTAACAACAAAATACTGGGCATATACTCAGAAGTGGAGGGAGAGCCGTTCCAAAAACCACCCAAAGGGGCTACCAGAGAGTGTGTCACAAGCCAGGATGCACTAGGGAAGTAAAGCAATAGAGAAAGGAAGTAAGATCATGATCCTGGATTCAAATCACATGCAAAGCACACCACTCCTCTGAAAGCAAATGGCCCTCAGCAGCTCAGCAGACATTTACAGAAAGAGAGCTCACAGAGGAAAGTGCGTTCTGGCATTCCTGATGAAGAGATGAACAATGAAACTTGGAAAGAATTTAGAGAAAGTTAATCTTATTTATCCTCCCCCTTTGAAAAAATCTTTCGCTTGTCAGATTAAATATCATAAAAAATGAAATCGGTTATGCAAAAATCATATTTTTAAAAGTGAAAAAAATGAACAAGTCCTCCAGCATCTCTAGACATGAGTCAGATAATGAAAACTAACATTTCCATCATACTTCACACTTTTAAAAGGTGTTTTCATAAGATTGATTCCATCTGACATAACCAATAGCCTTCTGAAATCAGGTATCTTCCCTTATAGATGAAAAGGTATGTGTTGAGAAACTGACTTGTCCAAAGTCACACAGGTAAAAACAGGCAGTCACTTGAACATTGTTTTTCTGATTCCAAATCTGGTGTGCATGTGTGTACCTGTGTGTATGTATAATTCTTCTCTCCACTAAATTACAGGCTCCTTAAAGATTTAGTTGTTTTCACAAAAGTATGCCTGAAAATAACCTTGAAAAAACTTTGTGCGTCCCAATAAAGAGCAATATGAAGAAAATCAGAGTTGGGTTGGGGAGGAAGAGAGAAAAAGTAATGTGTTGCTTATAACTTCTCTATACCTTCAAAGAAAAGGAAAAAAATAAATGTTCTTGGAAATAGGAAAAATATTTTTCCAAAAATTTATTTGAATTATACTACATCAAAACACTATTTAGCATCTGTTAGCAAACTGTCTTCTTTTGTTCCCAGGTCAGTACCAACTACACTGACCAATGATAAGTATCTAAAGGGCAGGAATTATTTCTTATTTTAGGAAACAGTTAACATCCACATTTCACTCATTTACCTTCAAAATTCATGCTGGACACACAGAAGTCAATAAATCGCCATCAACTTAGAAGCAAGACAGATTCTCTTGATTGTTAAGATCTCCAGAAAATCTCCTCTTGGGGACATGGGATTCCCCTGCATCTGCCATTCTGTGGTAAACCATGACCCCTTTCTTCCTGAAACTAACCAAAGTCCAAAATCCTTACATAGAAAACTGAATTATGACTATAATGTAAGTAGCTGGAGTCTAGACATAAATGGTGTTTCTGAAATGTCAGTGCCTCACTGGTTTTAAAACATCTTTTTAAAGGACTATAGGCTATGTGGCCCTGGTCTGTCCCTCCTGAGTGACAAGATATGAGAGCCAGAACCACAGCCACCTGACCTCATGGCTGAGAAGGGCCCAGGAAGCCAAAGGCAACAGGTGGTGCTCCCACCGCAGGTTCTGTAGGCATACAACTCCCAGCTGAGACCCCAGGCAGAGCTCTCAGCCACCTCAGTGACAAACGGTCCCCCGATCCCTCAGCCCAGGTATGTATGAAACAACCCTGCTATTGTCATCTACTCCACTTCCTTCTCTAAGGAGTTTCAATCTGCAAGAAGTTATACATCCTTCTCTCCTCTTTGTTGGAGGCCGTCTCCTTCTTCTCTCCCTAGAGGACAGGAGTTGGTTGTAAACGTTGCTTTATTTTTTTTACTCATATTCTATGAGTCTGTGTAATTTCTGTGAAGATCATTCATGGGGGCAGGGATGGGGGTGGAATCTGGTCCTTATTATCTCTTTGGGATTAGAAAGTTAGCCTTTAATCAAATGAGCACATCTTTGCATGTTTGGGAAGAGAGAGTATATAACACAGTGCGAGTACTTAGCCTTCCTGAGGTCCCAGGCCTTGAAAATCTGATAAAACATATGTAAATAGTAATAATAATAATAATAATAATAATACAATACCCCAAACTTAAGTGATCCTTGGAATTCCTACGCAAACTCAGAAACTCCGTGAGGTTCTTGAAACTTGGGTGCAAAAGTAGGCACCCATTGCTGTATTTTAGTTAATCCTCACCCTATATTTTGAAAAACTGTGAGTTCTGTGAAATTATCTCTTTCTAAAAAATAAATAAAATAAAATAAACTTTCACCCATAATAGCCTGAGCAAATGATCATCAGCTGGAGTGGCTGATTGTACAGGCTTTGGGGTCAGGCAAATCTGTATTTGAATTCTGACTTTGCCTCTTCCTAAGACATAGGGCTTTAGACAATTTGCTCAATCTACCTGAACATAATTTCCCAGATCTCTGAGAATGTACAATGAGACTCACCTAATAAGGCTGCTGGGAAGGTAAAAGGAAGAATTATTTATAATGGGATTGGAGTAGTGTCAACCACGTGGTCACTAGTGCTGCTTAAATGACCAGTGCCATAATCTTCATCACTATCAAAAAGCACATGTTTGGGATGCAGGTAGGGTTATGAAAATTCCATAAAGACAACAGGAGCCTTATAGAAGGGGCGCCTGGGTGGCTCAGTCAGTCCAGAATCCGACTCTCGACTTTGGCTCAGGTCATAATCTCAGGGCTGTGAGATCGAGCTGGGTGTAGGACTCTGTGCTGGGAGTGGAGCCTACTTAATATTCTCTCTCTCCCTCTCCCTCTGCACCTCCCACCCCCCCCCATAAATAAATATATCAATGAGAATTAAGAAAGAGAGAAAAGGGAATAACTCTGTTCCAACTCTGCTGTAATAAGCATGTGGCTGGGACCATGCACTGTCCACGAAATATCTCTGCTCCCCTTTCATGGGACTGAGTTGGTCAACCAAGCACTAGTTGTATTGTAGTTGTGACTGTGGTCAGGCAGAGACTACACTTCCCAGTTACCCTTGCAGCAACGTAGGACCTTGTGACTAATTTCTGGCCAATGAAATGTGACCAAAAGTAATATTTACCACTGCCAAAAATGTCTGCCTGCTGAAGTCTGACACTCAGAACTACCTTGGAAGCCCTGTGTTGAAGACAGCAGAGCCTCTGTCAGCTTGGGTCCCGTATAACCGTGTGGCACACAACCTCATCTCCCTTCCCCTGATCCTAACTACCTGACCAACCTGTGAGGGAGCAAAATGAATTCTAAAACAAAACTCTTCTTTGGGATTAGTTGGCTGAGACCTGGGCATCTGTTCCTACAGCTAATGTCTACTCTAACTCATGTAAGGTAAGAATCTAAATTCAGTTTTCAGCCAACTTGAGATATATCATATGTGTATTCCTAAGATGAGCAAACTGTCTTTGCTGTCAAGATTCTTTGCTTTTGAACTAGAATTATGTCAAGTCCGCATGGTCAGGCTCTGTAGCACAGGCCCATGCGATGCCCCATTAAATGGCCAATGACATCAGAGAAATATGGAGACATGAGAGGTAGACTCATGTCAGCCCATGCAGAGTGGTCTGAATAGCTGAGTGATTTCACAATAATTATTTTAACGGGAGAGTAAAGCTATCATTATGCATTAAATGCAGTTTGTTTGGTTGGGCAAAATCATTTCAAAACACTTTGAATTTAGCTTCATTTGCATAGCTTAATCTGAGACTATAATCAACACTACTTTTGCAGAACATGAAACTCTTTCTCTGACCATTTCTTGTCTTTGTTGTCTTATTACTGATGATATTATCAATAATTTCTTCTAAAGATCACAGCCACATTTAATGAAAGCTTTCTCTAAATCAAAACCTGGCTATGTATTTTTCATATTTTGTATTTATATGATTTCTATGCCAAACTTCCTATTAGGCCACATATATTGACCCTCTAAGATACATATAATGCCACCCTTTTTTTATGAATATGAAATTGGTATTAATAAATGTGTTATAATTTGACTGAATTTACACACCTAGTAAGCAGAGGAGCTAGAATTTGAACTACATCTACCTGACACTAAAGCCCAAGGCAGTTTCCCTGTGCCAGGTAAATCATAACTGGAATCTTTACTGAAAATAAATCCTAACTGAAAGTAATATTACGCTTCCATCACCATGTTTGATCAGGGGTAAATAATAGTAACAGCCAACATTTACTGAATTTTTGCCATGTATCAGGTACTCTCCTACTATTTGTTAATTTGTAACTCCTCATAACTCTAGAAATAGTTGCTACCATTGTCTCTTTCATAGAGTCAAGAATTTCAGTGATATGTCCAAGGTCACACAGCTAGTTAGTGGTTCAGCTAGATACGAGCTGTTTGTCTTAAAGAAGATGTGGTCCATATACACAATGGAATACTACGCAGCCATCAGAAAGGATGAATACCCAACTTTTGCATCAACATGGATGGGACTAGAGGAGATTATGCTGAGTGAAATAAGTCAAGCAGAGAAAGTCAATTATCATATGGTTTCACTTACTTGTGGAGCCTAAGGAATAACACGGAGGACATTAGGAGAAGGACAGGAAAAATGAAGGGGGCGGAAATCACAGGGGAAGATGAACCACAAGAAACTGTGGACTCCAAGAAACAAACTGAGGGTTTTAGAGGGTAGGGGGTGTGGGAATGGGCTGGCCTCGTGATGGGTATTAAGAAGGTCACATATTGCATGGAGCACTGGGTGTTACACATAAACAATGAATCTTGGAACACTGCATCAAAAACGAATGATGTATGATGTATACTGTATGGGGACTAACATAACACAATAATAAATAAATAAATAAATAAATAAATAAATAAGTAATTTACCAAGGGGGGGAAAGTCTGCTCCCTTAACCACTACACTGTTAAAGGGTGTGCTAATGCATCTTTGAGTAAAAAGAAAAAAAATACATAAAACTTGTTCTCATTTTAGAATGATGCAGATGTGAACAGTCATTTCTGTCACCATGTAACCAAATTTTTTTTTTTAAATCCTGAATCTAGAATTAATAGGAAAATACAGTGCCACACATTGGAGTTGAACAGGTAGTCTTAACAAGAAATTTAAACAGAATATACAGCAACCCCACCAAAATCAGAAAGGGGAGCAGGAGTAGAAATATCTGTGCTTTGGGCCTCAGGCAGGAAGTCGGGAGGGTTGTTAGGAGCTAGTGGGGTCAGGAGTGTGACAAACATTGGCAGGCCATGTACCCACAAGATATTCTCCCTTTGGCAGTGCCTACCTATGGACACTCATGTTTTCCTTCATCTATCTTCTATATCCCAGGAACAAAACATATTTTTTACATATGCAGAAGTCCTTGATTAATAAATGCATTCTGATTATGAAAGGCAAGGAATGAGAGAAAGTAGAGGTGGGTCGCAGGTGACCTGTAATACAGAGACTGGTGCCAGGAGTCAAACAGGGCTGTAAGAGCCATGAGAAATCATTAGATCACATTCTTCAAAGTGTCCTGGCTGAAAGGACCGGAGAAAACAGAAGCTTTGTTCTTATTCTAAAGGGGTCATTGACATGATACAGAAAATAAGTAAATAAAGCAGACAAGATTTAATCATGGAACTATTCATCTGAGGAACTCAATGACACCGGACCACTAGCCTCTAGCCATTGAGCCTCTTTCAACAAGAAGAATAAAGGATTCATCTCCCCAGCAGTTAATGGGTATACCACACATGTACCAGGTGTGAAAAAGAAGTCTTTCCCCCCAAAAACTGTATCACCCAACAAATCCAGCAAAAGTAAGTTGAGCCAAAGCTGCAATGAGATAAAGGATCTGGAGTCAACAAATATGGGCTGGAGTAACAACTCTGCACTTTTTGATGTGATCTTCGGTAAGACAGTTAACCTCTTCAATTCTCAGTTTACATAAATGGGAAGTGAGTATAACCCCAAGAAATGTAGAAACCATGTGGTTCAGTCCTCTGAGCTGTGTCTCATTCAAAAGTGCAGTCTAGTAACTGGTATAAATGTTAAAAGTAATAACATTCCTCATTGCACATCTCTTAAAGGGTACTGAAAGTCACCCAATGCACAGTCTAGATGAGCACTATTTTTTGCCTTTTGTTTTCCCAACCTTTCTTTATTTCCCTCATACTCTTAAATCACTATGGTGCCTTAACTCTTAAAATTGCTGAGAATCTCCCATTTCTAGCCGTGGCTTTGTGTTCCTTCCCACTTCACTCATCAACTCCTCACTCATTTAACCATTGTTTGGATGAACTTAGTTTCTCTTCTAGTCAGAAAGAATCCCTCCTCTTTATTAAAAAGAGAGAGAGAGAAAGGGAAATCAGGCTGGTGAGCTGGAATGGGGGAGGCATCTGTAAACATATCTACCTTAGTATCTTCCTCTTGCATCACTTGAGAATAATGCTTGTCTCAAAAGAGTTTCTGGAATATTAAATGAATATGTCTGTAACCTTGAAAGGAGAACTTTCTGCCTGTTGACCACATGCACCGTGCACATAATACATATCTGTCCCTATTATTTAAAAAGTAGATTTCCTCTTCAGGCCGGCCCTTTGGATTCATTCTCCACCCTGTTCTGCTCTCTGAGAAATTCATCTTTCTGGGCTGCCTCAAAGGTGAGGCATGGACACAAAGCTGGGGAGTGGGAAAAGTGAGACTGAAGTATCCATCCCCATGTTCCTCCGGGCCAGTATGCAGGTTGGTGGCTCCTACATTTCTCTTATGAAATTTGAAGATCCTGTTGGGAAGTCCTCTCCTCATTACAGCCACAGCTTGCTCTCTTGATTCTAGTAACTCTCCCCACACCCCGCCTCCTTCAGGATTATCAGAGGGAACAGTTAAAAGGGTGCTCTGTCATCCTTATTGGTTACCTTGCCCATAGACCTGCCCACCCACATCATTGGAAGTAGGTCAACTCTCCTCATGTTACCTATTTGAGTGTGTCACCAGCTTCCCCATCAGGACCCTGACTGATACAAAAGGGAAATAAGTTTGGGTGTTTTCCACCCATGAATTCCTTGACCCAATGTGGAAAAAAAAGGGGTGGGGGTACAAAGACCCTCTAAGCCTTGTTTTGACTGTAAGCCCCCACAGTATAGGAAAACAGAAGTCTGGAGGTGGCATAGGTAAGTGTGTGGGGCAGAGGTGAGTAAGCAGTGTGGAAAGTTAAGCTACCATAAGAAGATCCATCCCTCATCTTTAAGATGTGACATTCCAGTGGCTTCTGCTGCTTTGGAGGCAACAGTAATAAACTCATCTTGGTTTATACGACCAAAGAAAGTTTCACTCAAATTACCTACCAGATAGCACAGTAACAATAAAGTCCTTTTGTTTCATACTGGTTGGCCCCATGTCAATGTGGAATTGCTTATGATTCTTCAATTAAAACACACATCCAGGGATTTTATTAAATCCTTTTGTTATGTGGAAATATTCTCTGAAGGTTACTTGAGCCCTCTGGATTTTTTCATAAGTGAAGAAAAAGAAGTTGCAGTAACATAGCTATGGTTTTCAAAACCCATTATCAGTGAAAGTAGATCAATGTACTTTTTGTATGTTTATTTTTAACCGAATAGGACATGCCCAATTACTTGCGATTATGAAAAATAACTCAAAGCAAATTCTACCCAGCAGCTACAGAAGAGGGTTTTATTTTTAACCAGAAAAAATGATTTACCTGACCTATTCTCAGTACCCAAATTTAACCTTACTAACGAACAATAACCAAACTGCTGGAATTAATCATGGATAGAAGAAGCAGCTAAGAATTCTTTATTGAGGGGCGCCTGGGTGGCTCAGTCATTAAGTATCTGCCTTCAGCTCAGGTCATGATCCCAGGGTCCTAGGATCAAGCCCCACATCAGGCTCCCTTCTCAGAGGGGAGCCTGCTTCTTCCTCTCCCACTCCTCTTGCTTGTGTTCCCTCTCTCACTGTGTGTCTCTCTCTGTCAAATAAATAAATAAAATCTTAATAATAATAATAACGAAGAATTCTTCATTGACCTTTCTTAACAAAGAAAGGAAATGTTTAGTCTGACAAAGTAAGTTTTGGTCTTATTTCCTTACTATTACTTATTATTTGTAAGCAGCAAGCTTTAGGAAATGGAATAATTCTGTTGGTGTAGGGCTGAATCCTAGTGCCCACCACAGGACCTGGTACCCGAACATGCTCAACATGTATTTACTTATTGAAAATCAGGAAGAATGAATGAAGGATGAGTTCATATCTAATTAATTTTAAGTACTAAAGGATCTGATCCTCTTGTTGAAGAGAGAAAATTGTAATTAAGTCTTTATTTGCTGCTGCTACTTCTCTGTAATTCACAGAACTTAGTATTGCATATGGGTTCATAAAAGCTTCTTCATTCACTGATCAAATATTTGTTGAGCCCTGACTATCAGCAAGATGCTATGCTCTGCACTATAGGGGGCAATGACGACAATCAGATGCGGATGCTTTCTTCTGAAGGTGCGGTAGCCAGCAGGAGATATGAATTACTGCTCTACAAGGAAGTACATTCTTTGAGTACTAAAGACGACCAGCTGAAACGTAATGGAAGTGTCCGTGAAGGACAGCGGACATCCGTCTGGAGGGTGGGGAGCTCGGGAGAGGCTTCCCAGAAGGGGTGGCTTTTACTGGGGACCTTGAAGTAGGAACTGAATTTGAAGCTTCAAAGAATATCAATAACCGATACTCATTCAACACCACAGAGTTTGCAAATGAGTACTTTCACTATTTACCTTCATCTGATCCTCAAAGTCTCCCAGAAGGATAAGTATGATTGTCTCAATTTTAGAGACCATTAAATGACTTAAGAAAATAAGTCTGCTCAGTCCAGAAAGTGATCGAGTGAATAAATATCACCTCCCAGGAGGTTCTAGAATAGATAGCACAAACCGTACTTGCGAACTTTGGATCCGAACCAAATGTTCTGAATTCTGAGTGAAGAGAGATCTTTCAGCTATGCTGTATTACCCTCTTGGGGAGGATCTTGAGGTAGAAATATCCACAAATTGTATAGTAGACCAGCGAGAAAACAATGATTTGTTGAGGTTCAGTGCAGCAGCAGTCAAAGTATGGTTTCTTACAATATAGCTCCCCTGGAGTGGCTGACAACACTAATAACAGCTAACATTTATTGAGTGCTTTTTATGTGGAATGTACTATGCAAAACCTATGTGCATAGTCACTTTCAGCCCTCACAACAACCCCATGTGGTAGGTGCCATGAAACACCTATCTGTACAAACCAGAAACACAAGGCTCAGAATAATTAATAACTTAGGCAGAGTCACACACTTGATAAGTGACTACACTCTTATTAACAACCTTTCGGTAATGCAACCAAACCTTTAATTAAGAAGACAAACAATCTGCAGCCCCTTCTTAATAAATTCTACAAGTAAAGAAATGTTACCTGGCATTTCCGCCATTAGCGGGCCTGCTGTGTCTAAATATTCATCCAGTTATTTCCATCTTCCACAGATTTGTTTTGCTGTATGTAATTACTACGCAATATCCAAATACGCCATCAATCTAATTAGGGGATTTCAGTTACAAATGCAAGACATAAATACATCTGTAGATACGCTAACTTCTATCGATTCACTGGAAAAGGAAATCTGCTTTTTCCTTTAATGCTGTTACAGCTCCTCCGGGCCAGCTTACCTAGTTTATATCCAGTCTGACTTTCATGCTTTCAAATTGAGTCCACGGCAGTGAGGTCTTAATTTTTTCCCCCTCTTTGCCTTTGAAAACTTCACTCCTTAAAAAAACCACACACACCAATTACTCTAGCTTTGTTTTTGTTTCAAAAGACGCTTTACTTTTGTCATTTGGCATCTGAGCCTTTAACAAAGCCAGGCTTTGCTGATTTAACGTGATTTGGGTCAGAATTGACCCTGAAGAAGAAATTCATTCTTCTCTTAAACATAAGGAATATTAGCTTAGATTGAATGGAGCACTGGATTGATTGACTTAAGAAATGGGGTCCAAGCCCAGTGCTGCCACTAACTAGTTGTGAGACCCCAGAGTGGTATCTCTACTTTCCCTCTCTACCTTAGTTCCTCCATCTGTGAAATAATGGAAGGGGATTCGTTGTTTTTGCTTGTTCTCTAAAATATGAAATTCTATCATTCTAATGCACACAGAGCTTTCTGCACCTGTTTATTTATTCATTCTTTCTTTCCAGAGATACTTACTGAATGCCCCCAGTGTTGCAAAAAGTAGAGGTAAATTCTGGGTTGAAATATAACTGGGTTGAAAGGCAGTGTTTCAGGAAAAACCTCACAGTATTTAGAATCAAGCACATTTAAAATTATTTATGTTGTTCTTTTATTGGGAAATGTTTTAAAATGGGCTGAGAAATGGTATTCAAGTGGAGAACTGGTATATTTAAAATAAAATCCTTAGCACAATTGCCCAAACTAGAGTCATATATATTCTATAACTTCCCATCTTCTAGTCTAAGAAAAAAATGAATAACTGACTTCCAAAGTGTATCTTTATTAATAGAAGTGTATGTTTTAAGTTTAAGAACTACAGAGCACATTTAAAGTTGATGTAGCCTATATCCTAAAGGCCATTTTATACTATATTCAAGAAACCATCATGCTGTTATTTTTGTCTTTAGAACAAGCTGCTACTTTAGCAATTAGCAGCCCATAAAAATGTGGGCCATTGGCTTCCTCCAGACTAATTAGCAAGTTTGCTGTGTTCCTGTCCCAGCTGGTCACGCTCTGTCTTTTAACTTAGCTCAGGCCTACTTGTTTTGCCAGTTCTAGAACCTTTTAAAGCTTGTCAGTAATGACAGATATCTCAATTGTCTCCTGACTTAAACTCTTCAGCGAAACAACTTAGCCAAGCTGGTTTAGCACTCTCAACTCTTGTATCCTGTTCTCAAGAGATGCCCAGGGAATGACTTACCCTCTTCAAAACTCAACTATGTTCACCCAGCTCAGACATCTCTTCCAAGAACAGCCTCCCTTCCTACCCTAATGCTCAAGTCTCTGCTCTCTGAAGTGAGTCTTGCAGTGTCATTTGTGGGTTCTCCCTCTTGATCCTGGCACCCTTATGGGAAAGACCATCAGGCATCTAGTTTTTCCACGAGGTGACTTTTTTTATATCATTCCTTTGCACTGTGCCACTCAGCAAAGCCTTCTAGTATTTCTCTTCCGTCAAGCCCAGGCTCCTGATTTAAAGCCCCATACTTGACCTAAGCCAAAACCAGTGTCAGAACATGCCCCCTGACAGCAAATGGGTAGCTGGAGATCGAAGCACAGGAGTGAGCAGGGGTAGGAAACATACGAAAAAACGGAAATGACGATGTTGCCCAGACTCAAGGCAGGTATGCTGTCAAGTGAACAGAACAGATTCAAAGGATTCTAGGGGAAGGTAAAGATGGGAGAAATTGGAACCAGACATGGTATATCCACAGTGAAGGTTGGTGAGGGGCTTGGGGGCGAGGGGCAGGACCAGGGAGCAGTGGCAAATGGAATGTATTTGGTCCCTGAGGGACATCATGATAAAGAGGAGTAACATAAAAACTTGAAACTCAAGTGGTTGCAGAGGAAGAAGCCAAGGTTATTTTTGCTGTGAAACCCTAAAAAAGATACAGAATTGGAGGCATCAGATTATTTCTGAAAGCAGGGAGGAGGCTAGAAGTCTATACAAGGACCAACTGGTCCCACAGATACCCTCTCCACTGTGACAAGAAAATAAACCCACTGGGAGGCTGGGACTGAAAAGAGCTTTGGTTTTGAGGACCCAGACTCAGGTCTTGCCAGGGGTGTGAATTCATAAAGAAAATATAAGGATTACATGTAAACTTATACCCTGACCCATGAGACCATTCCACCTACCCTGAGAACATTTCCTCCTGGGTTCTCAAGCACTGCCCACCCACTTACGTACACAAAACACCCAAACACAGAGAAACTGAGTGAGCTCTGAGAAACTAATATATTGGACAAACCAAAGGACTTGAGAGAAAAAAATCTAGAGATAATGAGATTTGGGAGGAGTAATCTCTTGATAAGCATATTACTTATGCTTTAGTAAATTTCACCAACTGATTAAAAAAGAACGACCCATAATTATACAACTTTTCATTGACGTGTTAGACTTTTTACCATCAGGTGGAAACAAATGGCCACAATTCACAAGACATTGTAAGACAGCCTCTCAGGGAGACGTGAGAGCTAGGGACTAAGATAAAGAGGGGGAAAAAAAAAAAGACATGGTGCAGGGAACAGAAAAATAATTTTAAAAAGCCCATTCTTAAGATGCCAATAGAGAAAACTTATGTCCATTAAAAATCACACCTGAATGTTATTAAGAAGAAAAATAATGATGGGGCACCTGGGTAGCTCAGTCAGTTAAGCATTCACTCTTGAATCCAGCTTAGGTCATGATCTCAGGATTGTAAGATCAAGCCCCATGTCAGTCTCCATACTGGGCAGGGAGATTGTTTAAGATTATCCCTCTCCCTCTACCCTGCCCTTCCCCCTCTTTACTCTCTCTGCCCCACTCTCTCTCTCTCAAATAAATAAACAAAATCTTAAAAAGGAAAAATAATGAAACACAAAGTTCTTAGGAAATAGAAATAGACATTTATTTATATATATTTGTTAGAGATTTATTCAATAGAAGGACTAGAAGATAAAATTGAAGATATTTAGAAGGTAAAAAATAATGTCTAAAATGAGCATTAATGGGGTGCTTGGATGGTTGGTGAGTTAAAGCCTTCAGCTCGGGTCATGATCCCAGGGTCCTTCGATCAAGCCCTGTGTGGGGCTTTCTGCTCAGCAGGGAGCCTGCTTCCCCCTCTCTCTGACTGCCTCTCTGCCTACTTGTGATCTCTGTCTGTCAAATCAATAAATAAAATCTTAAAAAAAAAAAAGATCCAACTTAACAATGAAAAAGTCTGACAAGTTAAGCAATTTATCATCGAATTAAATAGAGCTTGGATATCCATAAATCCAGGCCAAGATTTCTAATTAAGAGGAAGGTTGGACTTCCAATTTTCAAAATTCCTCAATTCTGTTTGGGTGAGTTTTATAGACAGATACACTTCCGTAATACCCACGATCCAAAGAGCATAAATCAATCCACACAATTTTTACTGAATGAAATAATATCACAAATTTCAAAACTCACAAAGTAGCACTTCGGGCAAAACTTCCAATCTCTAAACAAAAGGTTTATATTAACCAAAAGAGATTTTCATTAGACCCAAGAAAGACAAATATTTTAGAGACAAAAATATAAGAATAGGAAGGCTGTGAATTTCACATCACATGATTATTTAAGAAAAGATGATCATCTGGTCTGATATACTGGGTTTGTTTGTTTTTTTTTTCCTTATCTCAGGGTAGAGACATAAGATAAAGGAGACACTAACTTATAGAAGCTTTAGTTTCTAGATTGCAAAGGCCATCCAGAATGTACTTACAGGATGAGGAGAGAAGAACAAAAGATATTTCTGACTGCCTGTGTTCCAACACTGTACCTTTGTCTCCTTATTTAATTGTGTTACACACACTAAGGCCTAGATTGGAAACAGTCTGAGTGGTCCAATACTGGACCCAAATCAGAATTCCAAACTGAAAGTTGGGTCACTGTCCTTCTTAACCGTTGCCAACCTCATGGTTCAGTGAACTTTAGAGAACACGATTCTGTCTACTTCACCAGACATCTACAAATAAAATGGTTCTCCCTAAAGGCATTACATCAAATCACTGCAAACTGGTATGTTTACAGCAGAATTCTACTGGTGAGCCATTCTTGATCCTTTCTGGATCAAGGCAAGGCAAGTGAGAGAGAAGGCAAAAATGAGAACAAAAGAGATTCACTGTCTACATCAAAAGTAGTTACCACCTCCATGTTATTCCGTGCACTCAAAACCAATGCCTTTCTGGGTCCACTCCAGTGCTCCTAGTTAGATGCTCTGAATACCCTTTTCCCCTCTGCTGAATCAATCAGCAATCAAGTCCTTTCAATTCCTAACCCCTCTCCATTTCCCATCTGCCACCTCATGACTCTTAACTTATTGCCCATGCTTCCAGTTTCTTCCTCCATCAATTTTCCATGTCTTTCTTATTTCCAGTCCTAAAAAGGTTATGCTGTACACTGTAATCTTTCTTAACCTGTTACGATTCCCTACGTGACCATTTACCTATTTCTTAGAAAACCACATGAGGCAGTTCCTCCCCTACTCTCTACTTTCCTTCCAGCCTCATGTTCCTCCATTTACCCATGTCAATCTATTTTTCAATCCATTCTAAACTGTTCATGCAATGGGCAGACTACGGAGATCGGGCCTAGATCTTGCCCTAGTACATGTGTCCTGGAATCATCCTCCCACCTTCAGTATAGCCGGACCTGGACTTGCTTTTAGACAGTAGACTGCAGCAAAAGTAAGAATCCCATTCTCATTATGATGTTATGGTATATGGTAAAGGCAAAAGGACTGTACAGATGTAATTAAAGTCCCTAATCAAAAACTCTGCGTTAATTAAAAAAAAAAAAAAAAGAGTATCCTGGATGGACCTGACCTAACCTAGCAAGCCCTTTTCAGAGAGCTAAAGCCTTCCTTGAAGGCAGACACTTGCAATAGTAGTGACATCCTCTCCCCACTATTGGCCTTGAGGAAGTAAGCCACCAGGAATCCTACAGCCACAAGGAATAAATTCTGCCCATAGCCTCGTGAAACTTTAAAGCTTTATTACCTCATTAATGACTTGATGAAAATTCAGTCCAATGAACACCCTGATTACAGCCTTAAAAGGTAAGACCAGGAAAAGAAAACCGAGGCAAGCTAACATGTATTTGTGACCTATAGAAACTGTGAGACAATAGGGGCACCTGGGTGGCTCAGTGGGTTAAAGCCTCTGCCTTCGGCTCAGGTCATGATCTCAGGGTCCGGGATCAAGCTCCGCTCAGTATCAGGTTCTTTGCTCAGCAGGGAGCCTGCTTCCCCCTCTCTCTCTGCCTGCCTCTCTGCCTACTTGTCTGTCAAATAAATATGCTCTTTAAAAAAAAAACAACAACAACTGTGAGACAATAAATGGATGTTGTTGTAAGCCACTAACTGTGGGACAATGTGTTGCTCAGCAATAGAAAACGAATACACTAGGCCATTTGATTTCATCCCTCCTTGTCACTTCTACACATGTTGTACTAGTCCCTGTCTATTTATTCAGGTCACTCCTATGATCAGATCACACAAACTTTGTTGAGCAAATATTATGTGCCAGCCATTGTGCTTGTGGGAAACTCCAAATGCGTGAGATAAAGTATGCAAAGGTGCTCTAGAAACAGAGAGGCACACCTGATCAGTGGAGATCTGAGATGGGAAAAAAAAATTTCAACATCACAGTCAATAAGGGACATCACATGATGTACAGAATTTATCCTCTCAGAGACAGATACGGAGAGAGGAGAAGGCATGAAGGCGCGAACTGGAGTGCAATGTTCTTGAAGTGACAAGTCCACAGTATAAACACCATCAGGAGAGGAGGCTGCAGCGGTAGGGAGAGGCCCCCCACAAAGAATCATGTCTTAGATGTTATCCTGTGGACAGATGCCCTTGAAGCATGGGGGCCATGTGCTAAAATTTAAGGTTTTAAATAGTCTGGTTGATGGGTTTGGGGGTGAAATGCCTGGAAATGTGAACACCAGCAAGCCAGCCTATTTTGAACAGAGCCGATGAGAACACCATGTAGGTCGGTGGTGAGTGAAGAGAAGGACACCCAGCAGAGAAATGATGACAGGTACACTAAGGACCAGCTGGTAATTGATCGGCTATTTATTTGCTGGGAAGAGAGAGGAAGTGCCAGGTTTCTGACTTTACTGAGTTTGGCGTTCAAATGTCCCTTTCACAGAGTATTTTCCCTGCCTCCCAGCTAGTTCCAGAGTAGTTTTTCCTCTATCCCAGGCACTCCTATTGAATCTCATCCATATTCCTTGTACCATGAATCATGACAATGATTCATTTCTCCATTCTTCTTCTCCAAGACCCTGATCTGTTACATGCCAAAGCAGGACCTGTGCGACTCCTGCGACTTTTAAAATCTTTGGCTCTGATTGCCCTAAAGCAAGCTATTCAACAAAATGCCATTGTGATGCTAATGAAGAATGGGAAAGCCCTTCCAGGCAAAGCTGTGTTTCAAATAAAAATGCTGTGGCAGGGATGGAAACAAAGTACTAACTCCCTCTAGCCACGCACTTGAAAACAGGGTTTGACTGTACTTTCGCTAATTTTTTGATGTGTTAAATAGTCCCCTGTGTAGAGTTTTAATGATAAGATCATGTAGTCGGTCAACGTAGTTTTTAGGTCAACTACGACTCTGAAAATGTCCTTCTTTAGACCACAGAGAGTACCTGCATTGAGTTGAGGATTAGAAGGAAAGAAACTAAACTTTGTCAAGCTACTATTGAGCATGAGACGCTATGCTGGGATCAGAACTTGCCCTAAATTGTCTGGGGATTTTAGAAATAGTTTCACCCAGCACTACAAATTAAAGCAGGACTGTGGCCCATGTAATCATTCAGAATCTCTAACATTGTCTATGAATACAGGATAAATTATTTTTTTAAAGAGAGAATTCAAGATAATGATAACAATTTGTCTGCAATTATAAAATAAATCCATCTTCTACAGAGGCCAAAAATATATTACACTTGAGGCCAAGACTTTTGGGTTCCAATGCTGGATTTTCTGACAATCTCTGGGACTTAGGCAAATACCTAAACCATACTGTGCTTTAGTTTTATTGCTCATAAAACAGGTAGTGAGAAGTCTAACTCACTCCACCAGTTAGTATGATAATAAAACCATAATACATGTGAAACCATTTGAAAATGTAAAGGCATGTGAAGTGGTAGTTCTGTATTATTTGTTTTTATACTCCTGCATCCAGGAATGTGCGATCTCTAGAACACTGCTTAATATTTTTAATCATATAAAGATAACCAGGCCTGTGGGTTCTGCGAGATAAGATAGGTTCATCAATCAGCAAGAATACTATTTCATTAAGCAGCATTCCTTATGAGCTCCTCTGTACTACTCCGCAGTCTAATCAAGAAAATGAATGCAGACTTCTTACGTTCCCCCACCAAGTGCTAAATGCTAAACTGTGTTCATTCATCATAAAATTACAATATGGCCCTGTCATTAGTGGGTTAAAGATAGCTTGTGTCACTGCTTCCAGATTTAATCAGACTTACTAATAATCATTCCTAAACTCAAGGGTAATGATACATATTCCACACAAAATAATGCTGAATTCTCATTAATGCCTCAGGGATCAAATGATTATAGCTATCACTATTCTAATTTAGTATAATCAACACAAAATTATTTAGGGTTTGTTGGCACTTTTTCAGTGCAATGACTTTTCTGGTGTGATGATGAAAAATGATCTTTTTCCCCCACTTTTCTTTCCCAGCACACCTTCCCCTTGGAGTCATGCTACCCTGGGCACACAAGAACAATTTGATTTCAACATTAAAGCTTACACAGACTTAGAATTCTTAGGATATCCACAATCTCAACATCTGTATAACCAGAGAGGCTCTGAATGCCATTACTCATTTTGAAAAACAGGCCTGATTAGTTCCAATCTTTTGGTAATTTGACTATAAATCTGGTGATAAATTAGTTTTCATCTGGCTTTTTCTTCCCCGATTCTGACATTACGTACTCTCATTAAAGAGCAAGGGTCATTATGGAAGCCACAACTGCAACATATCTGATAACATAATACTGATGTTCTAAGTTTCGGGGCTCTGCAGTCTCCCCACTGTGGAAGCAAGCCTGCTTTAACTGGCATCTCTCACTGAATACGTACATGTTAGTTCTGGCCATAAAATGAAACCTCTGTATACGGACTATCTTATCTGTCTTATTATTTTTTTTTAAAGATGTTATTTATTTGACAGAGGTAATCAGCAGGCAGAAAGAAGGCAGAGAGCGAGAGGGGGAAGCAGGCTCCCTGCTCAGCAGAGAGCCCTATGTGGGGCTCAATCCCAGGACCCTGAGATCATGACCTCTGACAAAGGCAGAGGCTTTAACCCACTGAGCCACCCAGGCGTACCTTATCTGTCTTATTATTAAGTGACATCTATAACAGGCCCTAGAAAAACCTAGTCCCTTTTGTTTAATTTCAAAAGAACCTAATTTTAGAAGTATCCACTTTAATATCCTTTAAACTGGAACTATTTGACAGAAGCTAATGCTAGGAAAGAATGATTCTGAGTAAGCCATAAAGTGTAAGTCATAAGTTCTCTTCCAATAGACCCTTTGATAGATATTTAAATTAAAAAGGTACTGTCGGGGCGCCTGGGTGGCTCAGTGGGTTAAGCCTCTGCCTTCAGCTCAGGTCATGGGATTGAGCCCCGCATCAGGGCTCTCTGCTCAGCGGGGAGCCTGCTTCCCCCTCTCTCTCTGCCTGCCTCTCCTTGTGATCGCTCTCTCTCTGTCAAATAAATAAATAAAATATTTTTTTAAAAAAGGTACTTTCATTAGTCATCTTTACATTTCTATAGGCTATACTCTTTTAAAAAGGACTTAGGAAAGTGGTTCATTTCTATATGCATGGCCTGGGTCTGGCTGTCACATTGCATTCATCAGTATTCCTTATCTCTTACACTCTTCAAAGTTCTGTGACTTTCAAACACATTGAGTCTCCTTACTTTTACAACTTCACTATCAATCATTATTTTACTCATTATGTCAGTATCATATTATCTGCCTACTGAATTTTAACCACCATAATAAGAGAAATGGTAATATAATATATTCCCAAATGTCACTCTGATAGCGTGGACAACAGATCAATTGTAATCAGCTGGCTGATGGTGAGTTAAACATGGTTTCTCATGAATGGGTAACCACTACCTTCCCTGCCTTTCCCCACAGCTCACAGCATTTTAAGTTGTGACATTAAATCATCGGTGCCATGTATGGAACTGCGACCAACTTACTCTCACCAAATGTCAAATACTCAGAGGGAACAGAGTTATTTTACATTTTCCTTATGGTTTAAGATCAAGTAAAGCACTGAAAGGCTAAGTTAATGATTGGTGATGAAAACTCACTTTTATTGAATGCCTACTAGATGTCAGTTTCTTACTAAACTTAAAGTATATACTACTTCATACATCCGGATAGCAATCTTCAGTTTAAGTATGATTTATTATCTCTAGTTTACAGGTAAAAAAAAAAAAAAAAAAAACACAGAATTATAACTATAGATTTATCCAAGATCACATAGCTAGTGATTGTTAGATCTAAGACAATAGTCCAGACTGACGCAAAAGCTCAGATCCTTAACCAGTCCAGTTATGTCATTCTAAATTAAAAGAGATGAAATTCTAGAATGTAGAATGATATACAGGAGGGATACTGTGTAAAACCCTGTCCTCATCATTGACTGATAGCATCAACACCAACTATCTAACTAAATGTATGATGAGTCTTCCTACTAGCAAAGAAGATATCTTCCTAAAAGAAGCTACCAGTATGTAGTAAAGGCAGGTCTCCATTTTATTATGATAATAATTAAACTACTTTACCAAGTTCAAAAATAATACATTCATAGGAAATAATCTATGTTTATTTTTTTTCTATTTTTCAACTACAAAGACTAAACTGTCTTAAAATGATTTTACAACTTAGATTCTACCAAGATTCTACATGAATATGAATATTTCATCAGTTAAAACATCTTTATTAATTGCATTTATAATGATGATCATGATAAGAAAAAAGAGAAAAAGAAGGAAACAAAGAGGAAAAGGAGGAGTAGAAAAACAATTGTAGTATAAGGAGAAGGACATAGGGAAAAGAGAAAAAGAAGACCATGCTTATGTTTTCAATTTTTATAGATGATTAAAAGAATTAGCAATTTAAAGGCCATTTTTTAAAAACCTTCTATACTTTTATGGACTTATTTTTTTAATTACATCATAACTGAAGGTAAAGCCCATGATCACATTGTTTCAGCAGCCTTGTGAGCCAAGGTACTTCTGCAGGAGGTTCTGGGTATGAAGTGTAATTGTTATCTGGTTAAACGTGACTTGAAGAATATATTAAGTTAGAAGGCAGATCAGGCAGGAGTCAGAATAATAATGTGTCACATGTGGTTGCTCAGATCATATAAAGATTAATCAGGGCACATAGTATGGGTAAACCATGTAGAAGATAGCAGTCAGTCAAGCACAGACCAAGGGCACTGAACCACCAGATATCCAGCCCCTTGGAAAGCTCTTTGGGGACTGAGCTGATAACATTTTGAGTACAGACTTCTAATCTCAAAATCTGAGACGAATACGGACTTTTTCTTTCTGAAACCTTCTTTGGCTATCATGAGTACATAACCTGTTTTAAACCAGAATTAGTTCACATACATCCAGAAAATCAGTTAATTTCCTTGACAGAATGACTGAATGACAGAATGACAGATTGACAGGAGACCCATGGGGATGCCCATGGTTTTAACACGTCTGATAGGCCAAGTGAAAGTCTTCATTATCTTGCATCTTGGGCAGGAGTTTAGCTTAGATTTTGGGCCCTATATACAAATCATCCAGAAAGGTGCATTAACAGTGGTGTTCATTAATTTAAATTCAGAAGCTTCTCCACCATAATGAAGATCCTATACACCTTAATCCAGTTTTACAAGTAGATTTCAATGGTGTTCTAGACCTGAAAAATTACATTTTAACCATTTTAACTACCTACATATCAGTAGTGGCCATCTATATTGATCGATTCCACTCTCTTCTCAAGTTCCTTGTCTGATTATTCACATTTCTGGATTGAGAAAATGCATCCTCGGTAAATACAGTCAGAATCCTATGTCACCTCCATTTTTGTATGTACTCTCTTAATAGGACGATCTTTCCCATCTGTGTATACCCAGAACCTAAGACTCTACTTGACTCGACTCTACTAGGACACTAGTAAATGGTTGACGAACAGAGGAAGTACTAAACAGGTAACCATTCTGTAAAACCAGCAAGAGAATATAAACACAGATTAAAGATCTAATCAAACAACACATACAAAAGAAGTTAACTAGTGTGTCTGACAATCCATCTACCATTTATCTGAGGTCTATAATTCTAAGGAGTCCCCTAGGGCTGTGTTGCTGGTACAAGACATTTTACTTACCTTAAGCTAAATTAACTGGATCCCTAAAGTTCTGTGGACACTGACAAGCATTTTACCATTAATAAATCTTTGTCTGCAAATATCCATTCCCTAAATTTCTCCGGTCAGTCAAATTTTCCACATACGCCAAACTTGTTCATGCCTCACTGTGTGTGCTTTGGGTGTGTGTGCCCTCAGCTTTGAACAATGTTGTTATGGATAGTCTCCTATCAGTCTACCTCTCATTCAGATTTAACTTAAATATCACCAACTAGACAGCCAACTCAATATCAGCTAAATTAAACAATAAATTTTCATCAACAATGCCTCCCTAAGTAATATACCCACCCAGCCAGCACCACATTGCTCTGCTTTGTGTCCCTCATGGTATTCACCACTATCTTCAACTACCCATTTAGTGACTTTCGTTTGTCTACTCTTTCACCTAGAAGACAAACTTGAGTTTGCCTAGAAACAAGGACTTACCAGTCTTGATCACTCCTGCATCTCCAATGCCTAGAAGTGTGCCTATCAACAAATATTTGCTAAATAAACCTACCCTAGGTTGATTTTACAAACTGAAAGCAATTCCAGTGCCTAGAAGAAATGAGGAGATGGAAGGCTGGTTGAATTAGTAGGAAATCTGAGCGAGTCATCGGTCATTCATGGGGATAACTTGATAGTAGGTTTTACTGATGACAGTTTGTGAGTGCATGTTTGAAACAGCATTAAATTCAAAGAATAGTTAGTAAAGGCTAGACACACACACACACACACACACACACACACACACACAGAGATTCCCTTAGGCACAGGATCACGCACTTCTACTTAAAACATAAGCATGAAACAAGAAAGACTTCTGAGAAATAAGTCACTGTGTCTGTTTTCTAAGTTTGTATTATTTTGATGCTTATGTTAATGTTATCAAAACAACTCACAGCAAACTTTAAGAAGGCATGAAATCTGTTTGTTTCGCAAGAAGATTCAGCATGATTCCAAGAAAAAAACCCAAAAGCTTTGAAAGCTTCATTCAGTTAAGACCAAACATTCTAATGCTTAAATATTCAGCATTTAGTGAGAAATACAGACAATAAATATAAAGAGCATAAAGGTTTCAAAATTCCTGGCATAAATCTGTTTGGTTTATGAAAATTAATAGTCACAAAAATAAAGCCTGTACTTCTGTGATTCCATATAACCCATAAAGTAACTTTTAAAAGTTATACTTCATATACTGTAACTCATATTTTCTGTTGGGATTCTCTTCTGGAATTTAGTTAATATAACACTTAATCTTGCTTTAAGCTTTGTGGGGACTTATGCAAATAGGTAGGAACTACTGACAAGAAAATACATGAAAATATACATAACACACATATATTATGATCACCTAGAACAAGGTCATTTACACCACCGATGCAGAAAATGCTAATACTGGTAATATTATGACCCAGTTCTACTTCTTTCATGAAAAGACATGTGTCATAATTGTCATAACCCCAAGTGACAACTCTAAGAGATTAGTGTTTAGGTGGTAGACAGAAGCTCCAAACTGTGAAATTTATCCTAAGAGAATACAAGAAGAATATTATTAGAAAAATATCTATTTGCCTCAACTATCAAGTATATATGGCAGTGAGTACCCAGGAGATTAAATTTTCCTAGAATTAAGAGTTATGCAAGATGGAGGCAGTATAGGTAGGAGTTAAGCATGAATTTGAATCTTGAGTCCACCACTTAAAAGCTACGGGACACTGGCAATTACTTGATGTCTTTAGGCTTCATCCCTCATGCTTATAATGGGGATAATAGCAATATCCACAAAACAGCTAATGAATAGTTTTACTGAGAATTAAACATGACAGTGCATGTAAAACAGTGTACTACTTTGCATATAAAACATTTATACATAAAATACTTTATACATAAAACAGCTAATAAATATTAAATGCTTTACTGATCATATCACTTGGCCCTGAGAGATTTCGATCTTAGAAGCCAGGAATGGCATATTGTTTCTGAGTACCCAACCGGTTTAATACTTTCAAAGAGAAAGAAATGAAGTACATACAATCTTTCCTAGCAGCAAGTTCTGAATTTTAGAATCTTAATATTAGTGTATGATTTTCAGCAGGGCCTGCTTCTCCGAGACACTCCTTTCCTAAGAGGAAAGGGTACAAATGGGTCACTTAACTGATGATGGGAGGGGGCCAGAGAGAGAAAAGGAAACACGTCCAAAGTGATCCTGCATCTTCTTCACTCTGTCCATGGTGTGTTGGCCAAAGTATGAAGAAAAAGAAAGCATTCTATACTCCTTTTCAAGAAAATCCAGTGGCGAACAGCTCTTTATTGAACAATGATTGGGTATTGAAGCTATCCTTGTACTTTGGGAGATGACATAGGTAGGATGAGATCACAGTGCCCAAATAAGTTTCTGATTTTATTGTGGAATAAGTACTAATATCAACAAATAACTTAAAGTGATAGAAAAGTGCTGTAAAGTGTGTGTGTGCATGTGTGTGTTCATCCACATGTGTGTGCATCTCAGAGTTTGGGGGAGATCTAGCAAGAAGTGTTTTATTGTCTTCCTTCTGATATCGATGTCCACCTGGCTCTAGGAGCTCAAGCACACAGGGCTTCTATCAGGTTGAGGTAGGTAAACCAGGGACTCCCTGTGCTTCATCAAAATGGAAGATCTTCAAAGCCACATCACGAATGAGCAAAAAGAGGTGGCTTCACATTTTTATCAGCTTTTTGGTTTTCTTTACTCTTTATTCCAGACCTATATAAGCCAGATCTGATCTTCTTGCTCTTCTACACCTGTGAAAAATGTAGGACATTATATAATTATAATTATAAAATGTAGGACAATATATAGATTTCTAAGAGCACTGAAGGCATGAAACACTGAATATGTGGACCCTGAAGCCCTTACTTAATAGAAAGAAAATAAGCTCAGGTATTTGACTTTCACTTTCCCCTGGGAACAAACACTTCAAATGCACTGGCTAAAGAGTCATGTGGAGAAGAATAAAGGCTCAATCAGAAGCTAACAAAAAAAGTCCTCTGGAGACCTGAGTCAATCAAGCATTTAAATGTGTAGAAAACCAGATATGAAATACAAAGATCAAATGTCAGAATGAGGGAGAGTAGAATTCCCAAGTAGTTCAAGAATTTATAAGCCCCAAATTAAAGAAGACCTTGTCCCCTATGAGTTTCACTTAGGTCCTACCGGCCTCAAGTTTGCAAATGTTCCAATAAACGGAAACACTGAGATTCCCACTCCCTAGACAACCTTCATCTTTGCCTTGCCCTTCAGAAGGGAAGGGCCTCAATTGCTCTGGGGAAGGTAGAGTGCTGGTAGATTCCAACATCTAGCCAACCAGGCTGAAAACCTACCCCCACACATATTCCCTACTGTCCATGGCCCCTCTACCCTCCATCTCCACTCCCAACCCAGGGAAATGCTTCTGTGTCAGAGCTCCAGGTCCAGATAGCAGGTTGAACACAGTCACTAAAGTTTCAATCCCTCTACAGGTGTGAGGGTCACAGTCAGAGTCTGCCCTGCCATTGACATCGGCTCTACCCCTGTCTCGGTTGAGACTTCACCAGCACCACTGGCCTGTCCCAAGCTTTCTGCAGATGAGCGTCCCATCCTCCGGAGGCAGAGGGACATGGACCCAGGGAATATACTTTTCATCACCTGAGGAAGTCCACCTGCAAGCTAGTTTTCTGGTTTATTTTCAGAAACCTGCCTTCATAAGCTTCTCTTCTTTTAATAGTGTTCAACCTCCCATCCACAGAAGCCCAAACCATCCCCCAAAGAAAGGCTGAGTAGGAGAAACTAACTCAAATCTTGGGTAAGCCTATTGCATAAGAGTTCGATTCTCTTTGTCTGGCCTCAAGAAGCTCCACTATATTTTCCCCTTTCCACCTTCCATCAACCCTTCTCCATGGACTTTCAAGCCAGGAAACTTATGGTTTAATCCTTGTCTCTACTATTTCCTAGTTGTAAGTATTGAACAGAATACCTAACTTCTATGCGTCTCAGTGACCTCATGGGAAAAGAACAGGAGGACTGCATACCTCACAGGGTTTTTAAGAGGATTCAGTGAGCTGATGTATAGAATTAAAAAAGCAAGCAAAGGACCCTAACATTGTAGGTGCTCAGGAAATGTCAATTTAATTTATTCATTGTTGGCATCCCAAACATAACTGTTAGATTGAATTGGACTAAATCCACCTCCTGCTGAAATGCGGACCATTCTGGGGAGGTAGCTAGCAGATGTTTTTGTTGATTAATTGACATGTTGCAGAGAATTTTGTGAAATGAAGAAAAGTAAAGAGAGGGAGCTGAAGTCACTTGCAGAGACTACCTCAGTAGAATAAGTTCCATGAAATGAGGACTAATTCTGTGGAAGCAAAGCATGCTTGACAAGGCTGAAGCATGTGTTAGGGAAACTCAGGACAGAATGAGCGCCACTAAAAATTAGAAGGACCAAATTTGGCTGATGACAGATGCCAAGGATATATGACAATGAGGAAACAGCAACAGAACATGTAATCAGAGGATGCTTGACCTTGGCTAAGTGGATTATTCCAACAGGTATAATTAAAGGCTGCCATATGGACTGCAGCATCAACAGTTAGAAATCTGACCATGATTTCAGAGCCATCAAAAGGAATCTATCACCAAATAAATACCTCTCTCAGCCTAGTCTAAATGCTAAAATTATACTCTTAGACTGTCTCCCTGCTGCAGTGCTTTGAGAATACTAATAATGTATTGTTTATTATGAAATAGTTTATTAGATCAGACTTTTACATGGGGAATAATGGGGAACAAATGAGGACCTCAGGCACAAGGGAGACAAGATGTAAAGTGTAGAAGTCAGGATAGTGACAAGGCAAAGAAACAGATGAGAACCTGAGAAGTGGTAGTCGGGAACAGTAAATTGCTTGTCTCATTATTAGGAGTTTCCTTGGGAAGTATTTATCACCAGAGTTCTGGAGAGTTGAGTCCATCCCCAAACACGGACCAACAGCAGCTGGGCATTTACATGTAAAGTTATGCAGGTTTTAGAATATAGCACTTAAATGACTGTTATAATTACCAACAAATGCTGATCTATTACTATACACTTGGCCCTTTACCAAATCTGTGTTATATACAGTATGCCATTTATTCTTTAGTAGTGCCCTATCAGGGAGATGTGTTTCCATACCCCCCTTATACCTGAGAAAGCTCAGGTCTGAATGGATTAGATGACTTTGCTGTAAAATGGCAGAGCCAGGACTAAAGTCCACTCCCATGTGACTTCGCAGTCTGGGATTTTTTTTTTATTTTTTTTAAAAGATTTTATTTATTTATTTGACAGACAGAGATCACAAGTACGCAGAGGGGCAGGCAGAGAGAAAGGAGGAAGCAGGGTCCCTGCTGAGCAGAGAGCCCGATGCGGGGCTCGATCCCAGGACCCTGAGATCATGACCTGAGCCGAAGGCAGAGGCTTTAACCCACTGAGCCACCCAGGCACCCCACAGTCTGGGATTTTAATCACCACAACTGGACCAATGTTATGACAGACGAAAACAAGCACAGACACATATGGACCCGAGATTCAGGCCTCTGCAATGTCACAGACGACAGAATGAGAAGGTGGGTTCTTAGAGAACCGCAAGTTTCTCTCCCAGCATGATGGTAACAAGAGAAGTGCTTTCAGACACTTGACTTATCACCAGAATTTTTATCCTTGAAGATAAACGATCAATATGGGCATTTAGGCCCGTACTGTTAAAACAGCGAGCTAATTTATAATCATTGTTAATTATAAAACTGTCATATGTTAAAGAACAATGCAGCAGCGACGAAGATAATAAACCATCTTCCACCAGGAAGAAACTGACTCATGCAGTCAATTCCGGGCGTACTGGCTCAGAGTATTGGCATATTAACAATGATGAATGTGTAAGCAAAGAGGTATAAATCTGGGCGCAGAGATTCTTGAACATCAACTAGAAGGAGGTATGGTGATCAAGTACTCTGCTTTTGCCAGACACCATTTCATGTGTTCACTCTAATAGTCCATCATCTGCTCTGAGGCAAAGAACTTGTCTAAGTTCCTACGCCCACCCTCCTTCTTTCAGTTGCACCCAGCTGGAAAAATAATTTAATTTCAAGGTATTAAATAGGAATCTATTCTTCGGTATCTTCCCACAAAACAAGCTAAGGAATTATGGTTTATTACTGTACCTATTTTAAATGCCACCCAAAACCTCCCATCCCTCCCCACAATAACCAGAACTCTTGCTGTTTCCCAGCCTCAAAGATGATTTTACAATGAATATCTATGCACCGAAATGATAGGAGATTTAAAGTAAAACGCTGCCTCCAACCTTCTTGTTGATACTAATCCTGCAAAGTTGTCTAAGAAACCATCTGAATTCTGATTCTGCTCAAGGCTAATATTTGCTTCTTGTTTCCTTCCATTTGGAGAGACCTTCCATCCACATAACAGTGCTGGCCTCTCTCCCGCTTGATTCAGATCATAGACTTAGAAGGCTGGTAGAATCTAGAAGACAGAGTCTCATTGATGCCAGTGCACCTACAGGAAGCACACTTTCTGCTTTGATCCTTCATGGATGTTTCATAAGGGCAGGCTCCCAAAGAAGGGACTATGGCTTAAGTTTGCCTAATTCCCAAGGGCAGTATTAACAAGACTTATTAGCCTCAGTCTGTAACACAGCCTTTGTAAGTGATGGACTCAAGCACTGGTGTCCAAAGGCTACTACCTTGCAAGAGTCAAATGTGTGGCTCTCTGCCCAACCCAACTCCAAATTCAATGATGTCACCTTGGTGGCTTGAATTTGACCAAGGTGGGAATATTTACATCACAGACACCCATAAACACTAAAATGCAGCTCCCTTGTCCCCAAAATGTTGAACATTTACCAATACATCTGCAAATGGAAAACCTATCCTGATCTCCATGCCTTTAATTCCTGTGTTTCTCTCAACTGATAATGAACCCAGTAGGGGGGCGCCATTTATTACACTGTCCTAATCCCCAATAATTTCTAAAGGAATTCCTACTTCTATTTCTCCCCATCATAAGGGAAACAGAAGGTTTTTAAGAAGGGATTCCATCTGGTTCTATGCGTCTCAGCTCGAAAAGAGGACAGATACAAAACCCTGAAGAATGGCCAAACTGTAAAGCACAATAAAACCTACAACCCCTTAATAACTCTTCTGGAAATTGTTCATAAAACTTGTTTCCTCGAAATGAGTAAAATAGGAGAAGAATGTTAGTCTTCCTTACTTCCTTTCATTGGGGGACTATTCCTCCTGTAATACTGTACGCGACTTTTTAACTTTAATGTGTAGCTTCCTTTGTCATAAAGGGTTTGTTCACCCCTGAAAAATCTGAAGCTGCAATTGTAGCAGATTCTATACAGTGGTGATAGCATTCGGTCACATGATCGAAATTACAGAGGACGTCCCCCACCTGCAATTTGGATGGCTTCTCTGCTTGGTCTCCCACAGGGCTAGCCTCAGAAATTTTCATCACTTTATTTATAAAAAACATGTAACACTTCAATTAAAACAGGTGCCAGGAACAGCCCCTGGTATGAATAATAATATTCTAAAGCAACTTTTAAAAGGAAACCTTGATTGATACAGGTAGATACCTAATTTTTGTCTTTTCTTGTTTAACCTTTTATTAAAAGACTACACCAAATCTTGATCTGTATGCAAAGGTCCTAGGTGGGGTTGACCCTCTGAGCTCAACCTGAAGTCACTGGACTCCATTGGACACAGTGTCCTGGAGAGAATACTAAACTCGTCAACAGCCAAGCTATCTGCCTCGCTTCCTCACTGAGAGAGTTTATTTACAACCTTGGCTGTGCGAGGCTGGTCCTCTCGAATTTGAAGTTAGTGTCTGAGGTTTCTAGGCCCTTTCTGTTCTGGAAAAACAGGATTCCCCCCTTCTTTCTCGGGTCTCAGTGGTGTAGCTAAGACCATCTCTGTCTTAGCTACAGGCATGTTAACGGAACCTGCCACACATTGTTTGAGTTAATTAAAGGGAAGTCATGACATTCTGCCTTTTAGACCTTTCTGAGCTCCAAGTTCTACCTCCCTTCTCCACATGGGGCACCTCAAAAAACACAGTGCGAGGGGCGCCTGGGTGGCTCAGTGGGTTAAAGCCTCTGCCTTCAGCTCAGGTCATGATCCCAGGGTCCTGGGATAGAGCCCCGCATCGGGCTCTCTGCTCAGCAGGGAGCCTGCTTCCCTTCCTCTCTCTGCCTGCCTCTCTGCCTACCTGTGATCTCTGTCTGTCAAATAAATAAATAAAATCTTTAAAAAAAAAAAAAACAACACAGTGCGACGCCGCAAGGCATGATTGTGCCTGTTCTCCCCTAAACCTTTACTGTCAACATTTCTCCCCCACCCTTTACTTTGCAAATAATTAGAATTGGGTGAAATACACTTAGAGTCTGTGTTCCCTGAAGCCTCTGCCCCCTTTCACACTCAGGACGAGATCTTTGTTCCATTTTCTTAGAGCAACTTGGAAGAGCTGACATATTGGCTCTAGCTCCTCAGCCTCTCTCCACCCCCATCCCCCAATTCCACTCCTTCCCTTTAGGAGAGCGCGGGAGAGGAACAGCTTGAGACAGTCGTTTCAATTATAGGCTGCATTAATTAAAGTGACAGTGGTTTTTTTTTTTTTTTTACATAGAACAGAACATTTTGAACCAAATTTAATTTTTTTTTTAATTTAAACATAGAACGTAAACGGGTATCATTATGATCCCCACATCTCGGTTAGGTTTCTGAGGGTCCTCATGGATTTTTTTTTTTTTTTTTAGAGTGATGAAATCTCTAGGTTGGAGGGCCCCTGGGGTACTGCCTCATCCAATTACCCATCTGATTTATAAATCTCTATAATTTCCCTGCCAACAGAACCTTCAGTTTCTGATGGTGCACGCCAAGCAGCTGGAAACTCATCACGAGAGTGAGAGGCAGCTCGGGGACAACGCGGACTTTTCCTCATACTCAATTTCTATATCTTGGATCTAGACAATGTGTGCATATCTTGGAGTCTAAAGATACATTCTGTTCTTATCCTAGTTTAACAGATGGAGGGAAATGGGCACAGAGCGACTATGTCACTTGCGTAAGGACTCATATTAAGTGTCAGACCTGGATTTGAACCTAGACTCACCTGTGAAGTCCGGAGGCTATACCGTCTCTAGCTCCATGACCAATACTGAAAATGCCCCCTTGACTTAATTTATATTAAACGACTTTAAATATTTACATAATTCATTTCTTATTCATTTGCCAGGTTTTCTCTGTATATCACTCCCATTAACTCTACTCATGCTTGCTACCGACTTCAAAAACAAAGCCATTCCTGCTCCCGTGGCCTGTAGAATGAGAATATTCATCTCTATTTCCTTCATGTATTCTGATCCTACCCACCCTTCAGGGCCTGGCCTATGGTCACCACCTCCAGGGCCCCTTCCTGGTTACTCACATCAGCAAGGAGCATCTCCCTTCTCCAACTTCCTTTTGCCAACAGAAATAAATACCTCGCTCACTCTTGCCAAATAATGATTTTTAATACCTAGATTCTCAGTTTGACTGTAATCTCACCTACAAAGTAACTGACAGCCTGAGTTTTTCTATTAGACCTCTAGCAAGAGTTTAATAAATAGTTGAACAACTTCAGAAGATGACCCCCTAATACTTTACAGACTCTTCCCTTTTATTTACGTTCAAAACGTTTGGGGTGACAGAGCCATCCATAACCTCACTTGCAGTCTGGAATAAATAAATTATTATGAATCTCACCCAACTAATGTTGACATGTCCTTCTCTACTTCTTCTTTTTTTTTTTTTTTAAAGATTTTATTTATTTGACAGAGAGAGATCACAAGTAGATGGAGAGGCAGGCAGAGAGAGAGAGAGAAGCAGGCTCCCTGCTTAGCAGAGAGCCCCATGCGGGACTTGATCCCAGGACCCTAAAATCATGACCTGAGCCGAAGGCAGCGGCTTAACCCACTGAGCCACCCAGACACCCCCTTCTCTACTTAACGTGGCAATAACTATCTCCGCGGCTTAGTGGGTGCACTTCTGCATGCCAGCCACCAGAGGGCCGACTTTCCTTTCCAAAATAACCAGCGCCTGAACCAGAGCTCTCAGAAATCTGCAAAATCTACTTTGTCACAAAGGTTCTTTGATGGATCTCCTTCATCCAACCATCCCCCCACCATCCATGCCACAATATGAAGCCCCGACATTATCCTAGTCTTCAGACAGGAAGAGATGCCCAGACACCCTCCAGTCTTAAGTCTGTTCACTAAATCAAGAGGAATCCAGGGACAAGGAGGGATAGGAGTACGTGGGACAGTAAACCAGTAGTGCAAACCACAGCCTACATTTTCCCCCTCCACATTCAGCATGACAGCTTCACTCTGAAGTAGGACTAAACACTGGATAAGTCCTCAAATTCACTTAGCCAGAGAGGTTGGGGATGGAGTTCTATTAATATCCCTTATTCACTACAATGTCCCAAATATCTTGAGAACCAGATTTCCTTTCCCATGTACAAAGACAGTCTGCCATAGTTCTTCCCTAAATCCTCTGACAATTTTACAAATAGGGTGGTGACCTTTCTTTCTTTGAAAACGTGTACACGAATGTGCCTGTTCATAGAAACCTGACAAAGCTGACACCTGGTTCTCCAAAAATGTAGTTTCAGTCTAACCATATTCCACTGACATTTTTAGAATATGATTATTTTGGATAGTGGGGAACAAAGGAGGGAGAGTAATCAGAATTTTAAAGCACACCTTTGATCCAAAATTTCCCCACTATGAAATGAACCACTATTTTCAGGTTGAACATCCCACCCAAATGTGGAGTATCATCCTTTTCTCTGTTCCTGCGAAGAGAGGTCTTTGCCTTTCCCTTGTGACCCTCACACCTATTCCTCCACGCTCTCCCCTTCACTAGACATTCCTTCCTCTTCTCCCGGACCTGCCGATGCTCGTGTCCAGAGAGCCGCACAAAGCTCACGGTTCTCTAAGAAATGACAAAGTGCTTTTTGAACAGTACACAGGCCTGCTCTCTTAAGTGCTAGGGAAAGGCTATCAAATTCTGGGCAAGATGCAATTCATGTAATATTTGACACGCTGAAAGTTAATGACTTTATTATGCTTTGTGGTTTATAATTCAGTCATAAGCCATGCCAGGTTGGGCACATTTTTTTCAGACAGTTAAGAATTAGGAGGACTAAAGGCTGTCAGCTTTACTAGATGCTCATTAACTGGAAATGTGTTGTTTAAACAAGATACACTCCAGGGAGAAAAGGCTCTCATACAGAGTTTCATTCGCCACCAACCTCTTCACACCTACCTTTTGAGCAGAGGTGAGAGTTGCAGAGAAGGAAGGCATACTGAAAGAAAGTGATCCCCTTACCTGTTTCTCAGCAGCCCCTAGCATCAACCGATGTGGTGATCTCATTCCCACTGTGTGGATTCAACTTACAACATCAGAAATGAATAACTGTGTATCAACAGCACATAAATTCATTTCCACATGCAGGAGTCTTCACAACATGCTATGAACTTGAGACCAAAAAGGTGAGAAGAAATGAGGAGTGGAGGCAAACCTGGTAAAGCAGGGATTAAGCAAGGACAGAAAACAGTGCAGGGAAGGTGAAGGAAAGCCTGGGGACGGGGACCACAGAAGTTGAGAGTAGAAGGGAGTCTTTGAGATTTAACTAAGTTCATGTTATCTACTTCTTCTGACTATAGGTGCTCTCGTCTTCACTGTACCATGTTCAGAGGATGCTATCCAGGACCTGAGATCCCCTCAGAGTTGTTGGGAATCTCAACCCTTGTGTTTAATGACACATCAGAGAACCCAGGTTAGGAGATAGGTAAGATAAATGAATTCATGGAAGGATTGCAGCTTATAACCACCTGTTTATGAGCAAAACCCAGTCATAAAAGCAGCTGTAAGCAGAAAACACAGCAACATTATTTTGTCCTTTTGACATACATTATGGTATTTAAATCCCGAAACAGCAGCAGACATTGTAGAGAACTGATTGTAATTGTCATAATTAACCGTATGCACTTCTCCACTACATTGTACAGCTTTGCTACTGGCAGACCTGATCAGGTATAAAAGAAAACAGAGCTTTTGAAATCCCAGGAGATGGAAGAAATGACCCTTATCCAATTCTTCTCATTCTAAATTACTATGGGTAGAGGCAAGATAACTCCTCAGCCATTTCAAATATGGAAAACATTCATAGAGAGGACACAACTAGAATCTAAAATCATATTAGCTTTGTTTCTTATGTGTGCTTTTTTTTTTGGTTTTGTTTTGTTTTTACCATTTTGGATGAGATTTGGAAGGGGGTTGTAAAAGAATGGAAATGATGAGCAGATAAGATGTTTATGAGTACTAAAGCAGATGTTCTTGTAGTCATTTCTTGGAAGATGTGAAATGGCTGTATGAAAGAAAGCAGCCATGTCTTACAGAAATAAATTTACCTGGAAACTCTGAAGACCTCTAATGTGTTGGATAAGTAAAAGCAAATATCTCTTTACTTACATGTGTGTGTGCACACACGAGTATAAACACACACACACACCCAACATGCTCATACTTTTCTGGACAACCTAGACTTTGTATCTTTATTATTTTCCTTTTAACAACCCAAAGTAACCCAGAAAATGAACATATAAAATAATAATTTATTTTTTTTAGATTGAAGAAGGGAGATAGACAGGGTATTGACAAAATTGAGCTATTGAGGGTGAGCTTTTAAATCTAGGAGTTAATATTCGGAAATATGTAAGTTCACAGAATGTTAGAGCTGGGAGACACCTAGACAGCAACACATTTCACTACTCTGCCTCCTGCCTACACTAATTATCACATACATATCGACTTTATAGTTCACTGATTGGAATATGCTGCATACTCATGGTCAACATTCTTCCCATAAGCAAGAAGAAGGAGAAGCCAGTGGTGGGCAAAAGCATATGAATTGGAAAAAGAGAAAATGAAACAAGAAGAAAAAGTGTGACTCTGCAAAATTTAAAATGATTGACTATAAAATTTACAGAGGAATATAATGAAAGGTTAAATATAAAAAAAATCCTAGACAAGAGAACAGGCAGTAATTTCTCTCACATCGGCCATTAGCAACATTTTTCTTGATATGTCTACTAAATAAGTAAAACAAATACAAAAATAAACTATTGGGACTAATTAAAATAAAAAGCTTCTACACAGCAAAGGAAACAACAAGCAAAACTAAAAGACAACCTACTGAATGGGAGAAAATATTTGCAAAGACGTATCTGATAAAGGGTTAGTATCCAAAATATATAAAGAACTGGTACAACTCAACACAAAAAAAAACCCCAAATAATCCAATTAAAAATAGGCAGTAGACAAGAACAGACATTTCTCCCAAGAAAACATACAGATGGCCAATAGACACATGACAAAGATGCTCAACAACGCTCATCATTCGAGAAATGCAAATCAAAACCACAATGAGGTATCACCTCACACCTATCAAAACGGCTGAAATCAACAACACAAGAAACAACAGGTGTTGGCAAGGCTGTAGAGAAAATGGATGTGGAACCATCTTGCACCGCTGGTGGAAAGGCAAAGTGGTGTAGTCGCTATGGAAAATAGTATGGAAGTTCCACAAAAAATTAAAAGCAGAATTACCGTATGCTCCAGCAATTCTACTACTGGGTGGGTATTCACCCAAAGAAGACAAACACAATAATTCAAAAAGACATATGCAGCCTTATGCTTACTGTAGCACTACTTACAATAGCCAAATTATGGAAGCAACCCAAGTGTCCATCAATAGATACATGGATAGAGAAGATGTAATACACAACATACACACACACACACACACACACACACACACGAATATTACTCAGCCATCAAAAAGAATGAAATCTTGCCATTTGCAGCAACATGCGTGGATCTACAGAGTATAATGCTATGGGAAATAAGTCAGGCAGAAAAAGACAAATGCCCCATGGTTCTATTCATAGGTGGAATTTTAGAAATAAAACAAAGAAAGAAAAAAAAAGAGACAGCACAATAAAATAGACTCTTAACTTTAGAGAACAAATTGATGGTTACCAGTGGGAAGGTGGGTGGGAAGATGCGTGACATAAGTAGAGGGGCTTACGAGTATACTCATCATGATGAACACTGAGTAATGTCTAGAATTATTGAATCACTACATCATACACCTGAAACTAATATAACACTGTATGTTAACTACACTGAAATTAAAACAAAAAATAAAAAAATTCCAAGAAAAAGCCTAAATTTTGAAAAACACCTTGACTTTAATTATGCTATTCATATCTGACAATGTTGTCAATACTTCTGAGTTACTTCTAATTCAGACAGTTACTCCAATTCACAAACAACTCAATAAAATCTACACCATGTATTACCACAGAATTTGGATGTTATATTTGTAGTAATATCTTTTTGATGAGTGTTTTTATTTCCAGAAATAAAAATTACAGTTCAGTTAAGAAAGAGTCTGGTATATGAATCTCAAACTACATAACTCAAAGAAGAATTCTGTAAAATGTTGATGATAAATTCTATACTGCCCTTATTTTCATTCAGCAAAGATGGTTGCAAGAAGATTCTTTTGCAGCCTTGTGGCACCAAGACATCACTGGTTCATTACTCCAGCTATCATTCATTATTATTTAAAGAATTCAGCGTTACATAGTAATATGTTAACAAAAGATGCTAGTAGGTAGGAAGCAGCAGAAAGCAGACATAAAGAAATTATTAGTAAATGAGGCATGACCAACAGATAATGGTTATCTGAATATAAAACCATTTTGTGGCTGCTCTATGTATAATAGTGAACTAAATATAAAACCATCCTGTGGTTGCTCAATAATATTTCTTCAACCAAATCATAAATCTTTAACAAATTCTTGGCCAAATATAGGTCAGCCTTACCTTTTTCTTTCAAGTAAAGTAGCTTAAAATCTGTCCTACCCTCTGAGGGCCCAGAACTATGGCAACTACCTGCTAAGAACTGAGTTGGGTAATGTCATATATATTTTAGCTCCTTTATTTCTCATTACAACTCTGTAAATTGGGCATGGTTATTCTCACTTTATAGATGAGAAACCTGAATTTCAGAGATAGGATAATTTGCCCAGTTGCGGACAGTTAGTCAAAATACAAGGGCTGGAACCCAAGTATAGTGGATTGAATGGCCACGCCCAAAAAGTCTCCATATCCTAATCCCTGTAACCTGTAAATATCAACTTATAGAACAAAAGAGTATTACTTTATATTTTTAAAAATGTGATTAAGTTAAGCATCTTGAGAGGATTTTACCCTGGGTTAGCTAGGTGAGCGGTAAATGCAATTAAATCTATCCTTTTACATTAGACACAAAGTGTCGAGGAGAAAGCCACATGAAGATGGAGGCAGAGTTTGGGCTTGATGTCGCCACAAGCCAAAAGATGTTGATACCCATCAGATGCCAGAAGAGACAAGGAAGGGGACCTTCCTTAGAGCCTCTGGAGGGAGCACAACCTTGTCCCCAGAACTGTGGAAGAATAAATATGTGTTGTTGTAATCATGGTAATTTGCATGGCAGCCACAGGAAACTGACATAGCAGGTCAGCTGGAATCCTTTCTGCAACACCATTCAGGTTCCTGACCTGAGATTGCCTGACTGCAGAACTCAGAACATGATACTCTAGACTCTCCTTCGATCAATACAGACTTGGGATCAGCCCCAACAGACTTAAAATCTAGGTTCTTCAGACTGTATATGAATTAGTCTTCTTGATATGTGATTCAAAATGTTTTTCAATTGATTCTAAAGAAAACCCACAAGAGCACAAGCTCCTGATTTCATGGGAGGGTCTCCCTTCTTTATCGAGGTGAATGGGATTACTCAAGAAGAGAGAGAAGATAAATGAAATGTCCCTTCACTTGCTGCTTTCATTGAGTCAATTTTGACGCTGAATAAGCCAATTCTGCCGCTGATTTTTCTACATGCTTGGTATTAACGTGTAGAAGTGAGGGTAGATTTGGCCTAAAAAGATTTTAAGATTCTTTCTAGCTCTATGAATCTCTATAATTATGTTTCTGTTTCTCAATAAATATTTGTTGAATGAATAAAGGAATAAATCAATGCATGAATATGTTGCTATGCATGGAGCCAAGATAATCAAGCCTCATTGTGTCTCAATAACAAATATTTAAACCAAAAAGAATGAACGCCTTACCAAAATATGGCTCTCCGGGACAATGACCTGAACAGATTATAAAATGATCAGATTAAAGGGAATAAACAAGTAGTTCTATGGTAATAATGCAACTAAACTCCCTGGAATGAATTCTCATAGGAGGTTCATGACATTTTAGGTAAGAAGTATGGAAAAAAATCTGAAGAGCAAAATCTGAAGGAAAATTTTGATTGCCAACACAGAGGACAAAGAAATCATGGTTGTACTTTATGACATGCAATATTCTAAGTACTTTGCAGCATAAAATTATTTAATGTTCCCTACAAACCTAAGAGATAGAGCTTATCATTATCTCCATTCTACAGGTGAGAGAACAGATCACAAAACTCATTGCAATCACACCACTAGCAAGCAATGGAATAAGCAAGAGCTATAGAGTGTCTAATGCAACACTATTCACCAAAGCACTGGTGACGAGATAAGTAGGGTAGAACAATTGAGGAAGAACTTGGAGTATGAATGAAATCCACAAGTTCACTGACTTATTCAGTCACTTTAAAGACATGTCTGTGCAAATAATACATGCCAGGCATTTTGCTAGAGACTGGAGATACAGCAGAAAACAAAACAAAGAACTAATAAAATCTTCTGAAACAAAAGGGAGAGATTTAATTGACAAACAGGAGAAAACTAAAACAACTCAAAAAAAGTCATTTGGGGAAACATAAATGCATTTTTTAAAAGCATCTAAGTTTTCTTTAAAAATCCTTCAATTATAAGCCTTCCCTAAGAGTACTTTAGTGGGCATGATCATAAGATGTTCTAAATCCTTGTAATCTAAGATGGCACCACAAAGATGTAAAAGAACCTATGAAGTCCATTCTCAAGGAACGCCAGTGACTCATAATAAAGAATGATCTTATCAACAACAAAAACAAAAAGCTATGCAAAAAAAAAAAAAAAAAGTAGAGAATAGTTTACACAAAGAAAGGGAATCCATTTGGTTCCAAAGACCAACCAAGCCAGAGATGGTTTCTAGCAAAGTAGAGATAGGTCTTAGCCATTGTAAGCGACCGAGTCAGAAATCGCTCTAATCTGTTCTTTCCAGTTCTGCACAAAATGAGTCAATAGACTTCAACTGCATAATAGGAATCTTAGAGAACCGCTCAGACTCGTAAATTAGGAGAAAGTGCCTTGAATCATAATTCTGCTAAATACTAGCTGTGTGACCTTGGGCAGGTTACTTAAAAACTCCTGGTTTTCATCTTATCATGTGGAAAATAGAGATAATGATAGAATTCACCTCATCGGTTGATAAAGAATTCAATGTAATAACGTATGTGAACTCTTTAATAAAGCATTTGTTGCACAGTGAGTGTTCCATTACTTAAGGATAGTAGTGTTACTATCCTTCACTTGGTAGACTGATCAACTCCTGTGGCTAGAATAATTAATAATTTGGTTAGGAGTCTCTTACTGTTTTACCAACATTCTGGTTCTCCCCTTGCAAATCACATGGGAGGATTGCACGACCTTCTCCCTTGGAGTTATGTACACCACGGGGCGTGCCCAGGCTAATGAGACATAAATGGAAGTAAAATAACACTTCTGGCATTTCAAGGCCTTATTCTCCTTAGCTCCTTATCTCCTTGCTCCTTCCAGGGTAACCAGCAAACATTCCAGATGGTGAAGGATCTACCAGCCAAGGTCCCTGAATAATGATGACACAAAAGTAGAGCCCCCTGACATTTTATAAAGGATGTGAAGTAAGAAACTCCACGGTGTTAAAGCTACCAAGGTAAGGAGTTTGTTACCACAGCCCAACCTGACCTATCCTGACTAATACAACATCCTCCCAGATTTGTTCTGAAATTTAACTTATAAGTCAAATAAATGCCTTAAGTCCTCTTATATACTGATAAAACCTCTCGCAATCTCTTGCTTTGGTTCTTGTTACCTTTATGCCCTTTTCAAGTGCTTATAAATCAAGGCTGTCTCACAGACTGAAATTTCCCCAGGACAAAGACTGTGACTTTATAATAGTCTTTATAGAACAGAACTTATAGCAACACTAAACAGCATTTGGCATTTAAAAAATGCCTTCTTCACAATGGCAATGTCCAGGAGGATCATAAAACCACCTGCGTGATAATCCCTTCATGTCCATCCCCACTTACTTCTCTCTACTCAATAGCTCTCTTAGAAAAAAGACAGATATTTTCAAAACTGTCACTGAAGAAGGCATGTAGGTAGGCATTCTGTTCCCTAATGGTTTTAAACCTATTCTGAGAATAGAGAAAACAAACCTATAAACCCGATATTCCTGAGCTTTGCGTTAACGTTCCAGAATAAGTAACAAAAACTCGAATGTATTCATGTTCTATAAAGGAAGCATAAAAACAATTAGTCTTTATACACGTTTTCCTTACTGGAGCACTGGCGCGTGAAAACACTGAGAGACAATTTGCACATCTCAGAGAGAAGCAGGAGTGGGCTGAGTAGTGTCTGTGCAAGCAGAGGTAGTGGTCTCCCTCCGTCCTGGAACACTCTCTTCACCCTTGCTCTAGACAGGCAAACCAGTGTCTATAGCAACAGGCTGGGCAGCCTGCCTTGGTCAGCGTGAAGTGGGGAAGAAAATGGTGGACAGGGAGGACGGTGAGCATGAGAGTGGGTGAGGCCATGTGCCCAGCTTGCCAGGACACTCTTCCCTTGCACCCCTCTGCGGATTCAACAACTAGTCTGCACAGCCAGCCCTGAGTAGGCACACAGCCCTCCATGGAGCTAGCACCCACTGCCTGTCAGCACTTCCTTCAATCCAGATGGTGCTACGATCATCGGGGAAGGCTCAGGTGACCCGTACAGATGGATGAGAAGCAGAAAACATGAGGAGGCTGAGGACTTGGCTTGACATGAGCTCAGTTGCCCTTAAGATAAAGGGTAAACTGCGTATCAGGGACTATAGTCTGCACTATCTGACCTCCCTCCCCCAACCCCCCTTCCAGCCTCGTCTGCTGCCATCCTACTAATCACTCATTTTGCTCCAGTCACATTCACTAAACGTTCTTTAAAGGTCCTTTGCACAGCCCCTCTCTCATAGCCAACTTAACTCCTCCCCATAATTCTTTTTCTTTTTTTAATTTATTAGACAGAGAGAGAGGGCACGTGTGCACAAGCAGGGGGAGCGGCAGAGGGAGAAGGAGAAGCAGACTCACTGCTGAGCAGGGAGCCCCATGTAGGACCCAATCCCAGGACCTTGGCATCATGACCCGGGCAGACTCCTGCCCATAATTCTAAGGTCAGCTCAAACGCCACTTACTAACGAAAACCTTCCCTGACACTCCACAGCCACCCCAGAATAGAAGAGGGCTTCTGGCCATGCACCTCTGCACACTGAGATTTCCCTTCATGGCACTTACCTCGTTTTTAACTTGGCTCTGGTGTGTTCATTTGTTTAGTATCTGCCTCTACATGAACCAAGAAGCCATGTGAAGGAAGAGACGATGTCGACTCACCATCGCATCTCCAGCACCACTACTCTCCCTGATGGGTACCCAGCGCTCACCAGTCACTAAGTGAAGGAAGCCAGTGAAGGGCATGGAGCACGGTGGGCCAATGAGCCTCATATCTTCTGAATAAAGCCACCTCCACTCCTCCTCTTCCTTCTTTCCACTAACTGCTTCTCCAAGCCTTGTCCCATGTCGACTATCTGTCTGCCTATCCATGGATAACTCCTGGCCAGAATCTCAGGTGAACACCACATTAGATGAGAGCACCCACCGCAAAGAAGGTGTCCCCAAAATAGGAATGTGGCTAGGGGGTCCCAAAAACAGAGAGAGGATTTAGACTTTAACCCTCCAACCAAGAGAGATAAAACTTCCCTTTACTCTCCTCCTGTAAAAAACGATTGCATTTTGATGAGAGCATGGTCCTAGCGCAAACTGATGTCAAGTCCTCCTGGAGACATTTATGAAAAGTTACGTTTCTGAATCCTGAGAAATCTTTTCTTCTACCTCCCCAAAATGTTTCAGGTGTTTTTCACAAAGACTCAGGTATGGAAATAACTGGGTTAAGTGAGTATTTTCAAAACACTACAGCCCCTCTATTTCAAGTGTCAGGCTCAAGATTTGGGAACTGTGATAACTCTTTCTAGAAAAAGAAAGAGAGCAATACACAGGTCAATTCAATTTCTAGAGGTAACAAGCTCTGTGGTTTCTAAGTCCTTGACCATAAGAAGCATTGCTACAGAGCTATGCCAAGGAAATGGTAGATATGGACCTCCTTGTAACCTGGGATACCTCGAACCCCAGAAAGCTAGGTCTCACTGAATGAAAACGAGGCCTGCACAGGAGCAGCTGGACACCAAAAGGAAGAGACGTTCCCTTTGCTGTGGGATAAGCAATGCCTTACATCGACCAGAGCGATCCCTGTCCCACAGCTGGAAACATGAAGGGGGTTTCTGAGCAAGGAAGCCGCCTTTTTCCTTCAACAATGACTCACCCCACATGCTCACTCTGGCAGCTCGCCCCTCCGTCCTTCTCAACAAAGAATAAATCCTATATACATCAAGACTGCAATACTGGAACAGAGCTATTTAGCTACAGAAATGTTAAGGAAGCAAGAGTTAACAAAATTAACACCACTTAAGAATGAGCGGAATGACTATTTGATACCAACGATCACATATCCAATCTATTATCACTAATATCTAAGCTATACTCAAAATCATTCTATACCTAATATCACTCAATGAAAACTCTAGCTTCTAATATAGATATTCAGTCTTAGGTTCCAAGAAATCAACGTGGAAATACTCTGCCTATCCTAACTCTCAAAATCATAAAAGCAAGGTTTTACATCTATGTAAAGATCTCTTTTCTAAAATGCTATCCTGTGATGTAACAACATGCAAAAGTGGGTCTTCATTAAAGATAGAAGCGCAGATAACGGAGGCATTTCAGTATAAGAGTAAAAGAAGAACAAGCTCATGCAAGAAATTGTCAAAGAATGAGACCAGAGAAACCCAGAGGATGATGTCTATCTCAGTTCTAGAGAAGCCGAGGACAGGAACAAGGAACCAACAAACACCAGAAGGTACTTCCCAAAGGACACCAGCTCTTTCTAGTGGAACCCAAGAAGGGCACTACATGAGCTTATTTCCCATTCAGTTCTAGTAGGAAACATCCTCAAGGAGGAAAAAAATACCAAAATACAAAATCAAAGGACTGGGGAGAAGCATTTTCAGGTCTCTTTCCATACATTAACTAGACAAACACTGGGAGCACTCAAAGGGGCCCAAAGTGGCCATCAGTCACAGCTAGAGCTAACATTAAATCCCCAAGTCAATAAAAACGCTAAAGCCAACAAAGAAGGCCTTAGACAGGAGGTGGAAAGAGGTCTGTTTTCATTTGAATCAGAACTTGGCTGCTATTTCTAACCCACAGGTAATTTGCTTCTGGATTGAAACAAAGGGAGACCTTAGAAATAAGGATAGAAATGCTGTAATTTTGCAAAACAAACAAACAAACAAAAAAACACCACAAAGCAAAACCCAAAAAAATCACAAACCAAGCATCCTAAATAGAATTCAGAAGAGCTGCGGGCTTCACAATCGCCCTTTGCATTCCTGGCACGGCCTCTCCTACCTCACCTTCCTTCAGCCACCCCCAACCAAAAGTTGCTCAGTTAGGGATGGGTGTGGACAGTAGGTGGCGATGTAGGTTAAGTGAACTCGAAGGCGGACTTCAAAGCGTCCACACAGATTGCAGGGAGGGGGTAGCTAACTACACCTCCGGGGCTCTCTAAGGTTCAGTACAGCTCTCAGCTGCTTAAAGGGAGGACAGGTAGATCTCACCTGGGTGGCAACAAGGAAACAGCTGTCCCTGACACACTATAGAACTTCAGCCCAAATGCTCCCCTGTCCCAGTCTATTTTCTCCCACTTTTCACCCCTGCTAATATTTCCACTAAGTAAATTGTCTCATTCACACCTCAATGTGGATTATACATAAGAAGGCAGGAACTGTGCAACAAATTAAAATAAAATGAAACAAAATAAAATATGTGTCACCTAATACGCTACTACTGGAGAGCTCCACACTACCACAGAAGACAAAGACAATGCTGATTTCCCTTCAACTTCCTTTCTCCTCAAGGGTTCCAAATTACAGCACTTTCTTGCAAAAAAATTCCCCTAAAATTTAGACGATGGTTTTCTCGAGTCGTGGCCCCCATATAACCTACATCAGAATTACGGTGCATGCTTATTAAAATGCAGATTCTGAGTGCCAACTTGACCTAGTGAAATACACGTTCTGCACCTGGAAACTGCATTTTGGCTAGCCCCTCACTTAGGCAAGAAAATTGCTCTTCCTATCTTAAAAGTTCATTGAATAGCCTACCAAGAAGTAAGCGAAGGCCTGTCTAAATAACAATATTTATATTCAGGGCAGCAGCAGCAGCTGAAATCTGTAAGGAGAAAGTTGCTTTTCTTCCCACCACCCACCCCTCATCAGGACAGATAACAGAATACGTAACATCCTCTTTGCTTTTTCCACTGTTATATTATTTCCTGATGGTTTCCTAAGACTCCCTGGTCTGGAAAATTTAAATATCTTAACTTTTTCCAGAGCATATGATTTTAATACTTAGGGATTTGGGATGAAGTCGACAAATTTTGCAAGAGATCATAAAAATTGGTTCAGCATGTGCTGCGTGTCAGAGCAAGACCACAAGTGTGCCAAATTACAGGGCACCCCACAGTGTTTCAGGAGAGAATCTGGATGCAAAAAAAAAAAAGGAATTAGAGGTATAGTGGCTGGCAGAGACTTGATTATAAAATTCTGACAGCTTGTGCAAGATCATTTCATTCTGAGAAGAGGTCACATGTCTAGATCAGATCAAAGGCGCAAACACTGCATTTTCTACAAGATATAGGCTGAGCATATTTGAGGGGCAGGTCTCTTTAGAGAAGTTGCATTTATTTTTGCTACATTATTAGATCCAACACCTGTTCTTTGGTCATTGAAGGTCCTGGATAAGACCAAAGTGTTAGGATAAGGTTGAGAGGTTTGTGTAGCTGAGCCCCGCAACAGGAGCTGCAAACAAGAAAAAAGTCCACGTGTACAAAGTACTGTAGCAACAACAAAATACCAGACAAAACAGTTGGTGGGAAACACAGCCATTTCTCATCACTCATCCCTCCACTTCATTAAAAAAAGATGGGGAGAAAAACAAAAAACAAACACGGGGATGCCAAGTGCCCAGATTCTACCTTCAGAAGAACACAGATGCCTCACACCTGGGGAGTTTGACAAACCTCATCTCTCTGGGGGGAGCCCATCGTGCCCCCAAACCTATGGCTTCCAGTTTTGTCTCTGAGGGTGTGGCCAGCCCACCGCCACTGCCATGGGCCAACGACCACCAACTGCGGGAACGGCGGGTGGGATGTATTTCAGCAGAACATCTTAGTGAAGTGTGTAGATTTCATAGGAGGCGGCTACAAACAGAGCTATCATCAGACGGGCGGAGCTATTTTTGGAATCATCTTAACTGATGATCCCCTGCCATCCTCCAGGCCCACTGTCTCTTTCCCAACCTGAGAAGCCCAGGATTGGCTGATCAATAATACGATAAAGACAACTGGTAAACAACTGACAGAAGGAGATAGATTTGGGAGTGATACACAGCAGAGAACGTGATTAAAGCTGGGGCGTCTGTAGACGGATAGCCTGTATAAGAATTCAGGCTTCACAGATGGCCTGGGGGCGGGGTGGAGGGAGGGAGGAGAGAGGAGGAGGGGAGGCTGCAACACAAAATAAAATTCTTCAGGATCATTCTCCTTTTTCCCCACCACAAACTGGAAGCAGTCCTTAACTGACCAGGGCAAGGTCTAGGGTGACATGTACAACTTGCCCCTTAACCTTCCCAAACTTGCTGCTGTCTCCACGGAGAACGTGCTGGGAGTACAAGGGTGGCTAGAGAGGTTATGAGCAAGAAGAAAGAGAAGATGCAGCAACAGAGCTTCAGCAGACCCAAACCAACTGGTCCTCCTTGCATCTGGGAACTTAGGAAGTTTTGCTCTTCTCAGTGTAGCGTCTACACAGATGCCTCTTCACCATGCTTGGTTACGGGGGTGGAAGATCAACACAGGCCTGCCACTCAAAGGCAAGCTGTACCCCAGATTCCCAGGAGTTGGTACTAACCACCCTGTTCAATTTTCCTAAAATAACGGAACCTTTGGCTATACTGTTTATAGTATGGTTTTCTCTCTGTTACCACTGTCCATTTTCTTTCTTTCCAGTATCTTGATACTGGTGATCAAGTAAAACAGCCCAGCGTCCTGGGAAGAAGTCTGAAGGCAGAGAGACTGGTCTGAGTTCCAGGGTAGTGACTTAGCCCTCTCCTTCTTTCCTCGTTGTATCTCTCTCACCTAGAACAAACTATTCAACCTCTAAAGGGCACATTGGAATATATCCATTGAACCACATCACTCCTCTACTTGAAACAACCCCAAAGCTTCCTGTTGCTCTTCAAATAAGATCCAAACTCCCTACCTTGACTGGCAAGACCCTGCCTGGCCATCATCTCTCTTCTTACCACTCCCCACCCCTTGTTTCTTCTCCAGGAACACATGCTTTCTCTTTATCCCATAAACACAACTTCGCACTAACCAGATCCTCTGCTTGAACTGCCTCTCTTAGACCCTTCCCCATAGGGTGGCCTCCTGCTCCTCTCAGGTCTCAGCTCCATGGCCCCTACTGGAAAGGCCTTCCTGACCATCCTCCTACCCCCACTCCCTTACCTAGCCTTACTTTTTTCATGACATACCGCCCCAGGAAGATTAGGCTCCTTATTTGTTGACTTCCTAATTGCCTGTCTCCATCTCTAAAATATAAGCTGTCTTGTTTGGAGCTACATTACCAGCACTTAGACACATGGGTACTCAATAAATATTGGATGAATATTACCAAACATATTTCTGTCCTCACCTCAAGGGGGAATAATAATAATAATAATACCTCCTTGATAGGGTTGGTGAGAGGACTAAAGGAGAAAATGAACATAAATTGTTGACCATAGTGCCTGGAACACAGGAGAGCTTCAACAGTTTGGATATTTTTCAAATTTTGAAAGTCACTTCTTAAAATTTTAACCACCTAAAATAGCTTTCTGCTACCCTGAATAATTGAAATCTTCTGATCGTTTTCAAATGTTCTCTCCAAATATGTCTTTAAGCTTTCCTGGCCCAAGATTCTTCCTTTTGACTCCTCCTCCTATTAAAATATCTAAGAAAAGAAACAAGTGAAAGAATTATCTGAATTTCTTAGATTATATATGGGAGCAGAGCCAAATGTTCAGTCCAAGGAACATCCATCTTGACATGCCTAAAGGGTAGATGGACACACTAGGATCACCCGAAAAATAGCAAGAGGTCATGGAAATGAATGTTCTGTAAACTTCACAAGACTAGAGATCTTGGAGGCTCCCTGACATTTCTGGATTAAGAAGATGAGCTCCAGGAGTTCCTGAAGGAAGAGGGCCTCTCAAAAGGTATGAAGTCTTAGGCAAAAAGGAAAAGGAGATAACTAGGAGCACTGAACAATTTATCGTGTCCTAATTACGGAATTTGTTAAAGAGCATGAAAATCAACCATTTTGTCTATGAAAGCCACAGAAATAGGAGGAGTTTGCAGAAACAAGAAGGGACTCAACCATTTCTAGCTGGGGCAGCTTTCAGAGGAGCTGAGTCATGAGAGGGTACCATGGGCATCAGCATCACAAAGATCCATTTCCAACCCCTTGGTTACACCTTGATGGGTAACATTTTAATCTCTTTCTGTTTGATATGTGAAATGAGATTATAAACTCCACTTGGACAGGACTCTACAACTCTTGTACCATACACAGGGCCTGGTGGAACTCAACAGAATCACCAGTTTCCAAATGACATGTGGGCGCCTGTTCAAAGTTCTACATAACAAGATTAACCGTCTAAAAAACTTAAATCACTGAGTCATAGAGATATTGATAGGAATATTCAGTTTTCTCCAATCTTCGCAACTGACATCATATTATTTAAACTACAGCTGAGAGCCATTATTTTTTAAATATGGTGGGGCAGAGGATGTCAATAAAAGATGACTTTTCTTACAGTAATGCTTGCCTTTGATTGAGGGGCTTTCATAACTCCTCTTGTCCTCCTCTTTTCTGCTCTGAGAAATAGGCTGGTATCACCCACTACTGCACCTCAAGGCATAGATGGGACTTATCCAAGGCAAACAGAAAGAGAGGAACAAAGACTAAGCTATAGTCTCCTTCCTGCATAGCCTTGTTTGAAATTCTTATGCCATGTGCCATCTTATAATCAGCTGTTAGTTTAATTATGAAATATCTGAATGCTATGTAATTACAGCTCTTTTTCATGAATGGCTGCCTCCTTGTAAAGTAAAACATCCGGCTAAGGAGTAACACCTGGAATCTGGAAGGATCGTCTATTCATGGCAAGAACAACTAAAGAGAGCCGTTGATGTGTCAGCATCTTGTGTGGACTTCTTGGGGTATCCATCATTATCTGTTCGGCAGGTGTAACTATATGCAACTGGAAAACGTGGTAACCACCTTTCATTCAGGAGACAAAGTTAAGCATCTTTTGAATTAGAAACAATTTTCTAAAATATATATATATATATATATATATATATATATATTTTTTTTTTAAATAATGTCTTATTTCAAGGGTAAGGGAATTAGAAGCCTATTTTGCAGAAAAGCAATTTCATATGTGAACCTGAACAAAGGCAAAGAAAAAGAGAACAGTTTCACCTACCTACGTTATGGTTCTACTATTTATGAAACAATTGAATATAAATGGGAATGATAATTACATTATTTTCGGCTCACTGTTACTAAAGCATAGGAGAAAGTGAACTGTGAAGATGCTGGCATTCCAAAGCACAGGATGCTTCAGGAAATGGAGGAAAAGTAATTGATCCTCACCCATGGAAGCTCTGCTAACTTTGCAAATAAGTGAACATGTTATTGTCCTACCCATTTGCATGTTACCTGCATGCTACCGATTAGAAGTCAAAAGTCCAAGCTTTATCACCAGCTTTAGCCACGAGACTAAGCATATTACCTTGGCCTGGCAAATAATGGAGGGAAAAAATAATATTTCTACTACTCCGTTCTATGAGAAGTATGGAGCCGCTCAAGAAAGCTACCACCTTATTCTACTTTCATGTCAGGTCAAGATGTATTTCTCACTTTCTCATTACGTTAACGTTCCCAAACCAGGAAATAATCTTCAATGTGTGATTCCCAGTAGTAAGAATATGTGAAATGTTTTAAATATTTGCTAAGCATTTGATGATATTCAATAAAACTTCCATAGAGGTCTAAAGTAGCATTATTTCATTGCTGTCAGATGAATGAAGTTGAATGTGCCATATAAAATGGAAACTCTGATAGATATGGCACTAGATGTGATTAAGATCCATATTTCAAAAACGTTCCCTTTATAACAGCTGCTGTTGCCAACTCCCAGGGAAGAGATTCAAGATGCTTAAAGGAATATATTATATCTTCTTAGAAAAAGGAAAGAAATAAAGGGAACCACCAAGTACTATTTTATTATTAAAGAATTTTCTTTAATACCCCTTGGCCTGTGGTAATACGCTAGTGCAATATATGAAACATCCGGAAAAAATGGTTATAAAAATCATGATTTAGATTTTTAAAAAATTTTTAAAATTCTTGTAATATCTTGTAGTAAGACTGAAAGAAAATACCCATGTTACAAGATATAATCTCTTCCTTTCATTCTCCTGACCAATTAACTTTTGAAAATCCTATATTATGTTAGCAGAGATGCTGCATTTAGACATCTACCTTCAATAAAACTTATTAACTCAGGATCAAACGAAGTTACAATTTGTGACAGAATCTAGGTTCACAAGTATCTTTATAGTATCCATAAAGAATGGCTATGGGAAGCAAATTAAGATATCAAACCAGTTTTGCTAAGCTTATTTGCCTTGCTTAGAAAAATAATTTGAAGTATGCTCCAAGTGACTTGGAAGAAATACTGTATTTTAATCAACCAAAACGGTAGTAATAAGTCAGGCTTATATAACTTCTAAGATCATTTATTAGGATGGAGATACACAACACACACACACACACACACACCTATCACACCGTATCTTGGTCTATTTATTGCATATATTTGACCAAAAACCATGACACTCTTTTCTTCAATGCAGACTGACTTCTCCCTCTGGTTATCTGAAATTGTAATAGGTTACTGTTCGTGGTCTCTTCCAATAATTCTTAACAGAACACAAGATTCTTTAGCTTTCATCTGAAGCACTGTTATCAAACACCACTGCCTAGAAAACTAAATTGTCTTTCAAGGCAAGACACTCTAACTTCCCTGAGCTGGCATTAATTCTGGTAGAACCGTTTCCTTAAATTCTACTTAATTGAGGCAAAGGACTTGATCAAATTAACTCAAGGCGTTTTATTTAGATGCGAGCAATTCTCCTTGCGTGCTTTACAACCCCAAACAACAATGGACCTAAAATAATCTAACTGCCAAAGCTTCGTGAAATGATCATATAATACAGGACCAGATGCAATATTTTCTGTAAAACAGGATTCTTTTAGGGTAGGATTAGGACTTTTTTCTATCTCCAGTTTCCCAACAACTGATGAATTTGGGACATCTGGGCATCGAAACTGAAACTACTAATATCTGAGCTGTTTCAACTGATTTAGCAATCAAATATCACGGACTCCTGTGAAATCCTCCGCAGTGTCCTCACGACTAGACCTATGGATCTGATGATCTGATGCATGGCTTTCTTATCCCTCGCCAAGTCTTTTTTTTTTTTTTTTTTTAATGTCCTGGTCTCATCATTTCTTTAATATGTTTCAAACAGTGATTTAGTTATTTCTCAACTGAAATAATTTGCTTCTACTTTAATAGTTGTAGATCAGAACTGGTAGAAACTATACTTTGACATTAAGCACTTACTGTAAATACCTTTGAACTTGCCTCCCTAGGGGAATAAAGAATCAAACAGAGGATGATTATAAATCCCAAGGTGAGTTCCTTAACTCACTTAAAATTGTGATTATAGGGGCAACTGGGTGGCTCAGTCATTAAACGTCTGCCTTTGGCTCAGGTCATGATACCGGGGTCCTGGGATTGAGCCCCACGTCGGGCTCCCTGATCTGTGGGAAGCCTGTTTCTCTCTCTGCCTTCCTCTCCCCCTGCTTATGTCCCCTCTTTTCGCTGTGTCTCTGTCAAATACATAAATAAAATCTTTTTAAAATAAATTCTGATTATAGGCCAATCTAATGGGAACAGTTCAGGATAGAGACGAATAGTCCTTTTCCCTCTGCCCTACCTACCTGCCATGGTTTAACCACATTGATGTTTTCCCGTTTCTCAAACACACTAAGTTTATTCCTCTCATAAGCCCTTGACTTTTGTGAATGTCTCTGCACAGAACACTCTTTCCCTAAGCTTTCCCAAGATCCTTGGATCTTTGTCACCATTCAAGTTTCAAATGTCCAAATCAAAAAATGTCCCTTTCCTCAGAAAGGCTTCCAGGATGGTCCTACCTAAAGTTATACTTCTCGCACTTCCAGGCACTTTATCTTGTATAATTTTAGTTACTACATTTGACATTATCTGAATTCATTTATATGTTTATATGTTCCCAAACAACCCAAACAAAATGCAAACTTCCTAAGGATAGGGACAGTGTTGATCTAGTTCAGCACTGCATTACCACACTTAGAATAAAAATTGCTTTAAATAAATAGCTTCTCAAACTTCCCCTGGCTTTTCAGTTTGAACTCGTAGGTGGGTTAGTCTACTTCCCACACATAGTCTCCACAAACACACCTCTCTTTTGATCCTAGTCTGGGCATTAACAAACTATGGCCTTGAGCCAAATCTGGCCTGCTGCCTGTTTTAGTTAATAAAGTTTTATTGGAACTCAGCCTTGCCCATTAGTTTACATACTGTCTGTGGTAGCTTTTGTGCCACAATGGCAGAACTGAGTTGTGACAGAGATATCAATCATTGTGACAGAGACAGTAAGGGTCATGAGCCTAAAGCCTTTATTATCTGGCCATTTATAGAAAACGTTAGCCAGGGGCGCCTGGGTGGCTCAGTGGGTTAAGCCTCTGCCTTCAGCTCAGGTCATGATCCCAGGGTCCTGGGATCGAGCCCCACATCGGGCTCTCTGCTCAGCAGGGAGCCTGCTTCCCACTTCTCTCTGCCTGCCTCTCTGCCTACTTGTGATCTCTCTCTCTTTGTCAGATAAATAAATAAAATTAAAAAAAAAAGAAGTTAGCCAACATCTGTTTCAACTTTTTACAATGGACCTCCAAGTCTCCAAGTCTTGAGGGAAATATTCAGGGATTTTATTCAATACCAGCGACTCTCACTTGTGAGATAAATATTTAAGAGCTTCATTATTTTTAGTCAAAGCAACATTCTCTCCAAATAGAGTGAGTTTCAAAGTTAACCTACCTCCCCAACATGGAACTTGCAATCAATAGAATTACTCACCAATAGCTCTTGGATCAATAATTATTGAACTACAAATTAAGTGGCGATTTAGAAGGGAAAGCTAAGCCGACATGTAAAATCACCCAAAAGAGGGAGGAAACCCTCATTAACAAACACTTGCTACCAGCCGGGAAGCGTGATGGTTCAACTATCAGTCTGGATACAGAGAGGCCAAAGAAAACCCATTCTTTGGTATAAGACAGTTTGAGTGGAAGGAAATAACTCTTCCACAAGAGAGTAAATATGGGCCTTCAAAGGTGGTGGCAATAAAAATCAGACATAACTAAGGACGTTCGTACAGAGAAAAAAGTAGGCTGTAAGCACAAGGAAATGCTCTTCTGTGAATACAATTACTACAGGAAACCTAGCTTAGATCCCTAAAGGGATGTGTCATATTCCCCTGACATTGTTTGAGGAAGAGCCAGCCATAAGGCGGAGACAGCCAAATAGCTCAGCACGTCGTCAGCTGGCATCGCAGTGCCCCAAATCACAAGGCCGGCGGGGGCATGCCCAGCCAGTCCCGGCTGCTCGGTGGAAGCTTACATAAATTACTTTTTCCAGAAAGACACTGAAAAAGGGCACGGTCTGGCAACCCTTAGGAGTGGCACTTATGATAGCCACGGCAAGTATTTCACTTTCACTTATTAACTTAAAACTAATTTACTCCCGTTCTGGTCCAAAGATTCTGTGGAATCTGTTGGAAAAACAGAGTTTTTCCTTTAAAATATTCTGATGGGATCTCCTAGTTTCCTCATCATTCCCCCCCATTTGAAGGGGATCCATGGGCTTCATCTTTAGATTAGGTAAAGGGGAATATGGAACAACAAATTAGAGACTGGAGTGTGGGACAGCAAAGTTCTAAAGATGGTGTGAATGGTCAATTATTCCTGGAATGTTCTTTTCTTCCCCCTCTCAGTTAGTCCAAGGGACTCTGCAGCAACGGTACATTCATGTGATGATGTCCAAATTCTGTTTTCTAGTTTCTGATGATCCACAAGAGAAATTAAATGCTAATTCAGACTTTTGAAGGCTGGAGGGAGAGGTGGGGAGGTGATCTCCCATTCGCAACTGGGGACCAGAGAGAGAAAATCTTTGAGGAATGGAAGTTAAAAAACTCATAATATGGCCATGTGTGACTACTGATCACACCCACTCAGGAAAAATTATTAACGGCGAAATTATACCAAAGGCTTCAGTCCCTTAAATATCGATATTCAAAAATAAAGCATGTTTCCACTGGCGGGGAAAATGTGATGCACTGTTGTACGTAAACCTTTATGGGAAGAATAATTCACAGGATTCATAATTTATCCTTGGCTTGAGGAAAGACATTCAAAAGCAATTAGGAATTTACAAAACACAGTATTAAAAGTTTACCAAAATTTAGAACAAGCCAAGATATCTATAATAGGCACATTATGCACGTTTTAGTAATTACAAGATGGACAAACGGGCTGTTAAAAACAAAAACAAAACCAAAAAACCCTACTTTCTGATCATTGAAGTTTCCTTATGCGTAAAATTCAAATAAGAATATCTCTTTGCAGAGCCAGCCTCGTAAGTATGTAACCAGGATGGTCACACGCAGTCCTGTGGGTTTGGGGTTCAATGCTTTGCAATCACTGTCTTAAAATTCCCAAGAATTTTATCTTTGAGCTTGAGTTTTATAAGTTAAGTCCAATGGGAATGTCGGCTCCCAAGTGGTCTTCTCTCCCTCCCCAGGACAAATTCTTGGCCACCTGCATTTCCACCTTTACCCAGCAACGGCTGCTACTTGCTGCCCTCACTGGCAGAGCCATGGGGTGGAGACCTGGGAACAGCTTCTTGCTGGAAGGAGCACATTAGGAGCAAATTAAAACAAAACAAAATACCCTCACTTTTTTTTTGTTGTTGTTTTTAGGTTTTTTTTTTTAAATTTAAATTCAATTACCCAACATATAGTAAGAAGACTCTCATTATTTAATAATGTGAGCCTACCTTAGAGCAGGACAGAAAGGTCTGAATTAATTTCACACAAGATTCTAAACCAGCTGCCAAAAAAACCTTGCATGAAAAGCCTGGAAGTTATCTTGGAGAAGTTCCACTTCTTCAAATGCCAATTCTTGTCCTGTCTCCTATAAAGTATTTTGCAAGAGCAGCAATTACCTGTGACAAATCAAAAAGGTTAGACAAGTAGCTAGGAGGCCTGGGGAAACTGATATTTCTATTGTTACAAGTTTAAGTGATCAAGGAGCAATTCAGGCCATAAGAGATGAGGCCATAGGATAATGCTGGTTTTTTGGTGCCTGTTTAAATGCTAGGATGGAAACCACACGGTTGGGAGCTAGGCTTCTGTTCAGATATTTTTATTCTTCATCAAATGATGTTACAGCAACTACTAATAATAATCATGGCTCAGAGAAATCGCCTCAGGACTAAGAGCCATAAGAGATGCTGAACTCTAGGAAACAGACTGAGGGTTGCTGGATGGGAGGGGGATGGGGGAATGGGGTAACTGGGTGATGGGCATTAAGGAGGGCACATGATGTCATGAGCGCTGGGTATCCTATGCAACAGATGAGTCCCTGAACTCCACCTCTGAAACTAATAACACACAATATGTTAATTTATTGGATTTAAAATAACATTAATCATAATAACGATGATGATAATAATAAAAACAAGAGCTAATGAGTGGCAGAGCAGCTGTAACTGAGCCTAAAATTTCTGTCTTCCCCACTGTGGAATGTTGCTGTTCCTGCTGCTGAGTTTTGTTTCTCTGTCCTGAGTAACCTTCCTTCTCTTTACGGTTGGTCTGACCCTTACAGAGGCCTATAACAATAGTACAGGCGAGAGTATAGGTTAAAAATCCAGGGTAGATAAGATAAGACCAACACACTCTGACTTATGCCAAGCAATACTCCACAAGGTAAGTTGTGCCTTAAATGTCTCTTTGGAACACTGCCATCCAAGCGAAAGAAGAATCCAATTGATCCGAAATCACATTTCCTCATATTAAATGTTAGCCTTCTGATGTAGCAGTATTTAGGAACAATTTCTAAAACGCTATTATCTCTTTAGGAGTTGGACAAATGTCCTATCATGGCAAACTATGAGCTGCTGAGATTTCCCTTTTTGTAAATATGGAGTCATTGTCCTCGAAGAGAACTATATTCATCCATTCAGATTTCTCCTGTGGCCCAAAGTTTCAAGTCATTAAGTTTATCATTATTAATTAACTAAATGAAGGTGCCTCAATGCCAACTATATGCGTGCTACCATGCTAAGCAGTGAAGACTCAATGATAAATAGGACATTTTTTCCCAACTGTGAGAAAACCAGAGATTGATTCAGGAGATACACAGGTAGGCAAATAAAGCAACAAGAATGTGGTGAATTCTGAAAGATATGCATTATAAATACTATGGAAACCTAGATGTGGACAAAACTGACATGCAGGGGGTAAAAGAAAAGTCTTATTATGAGGGGTGACCCCTGAGCATAATGAAGGATGAGTAGAGGTTGGCTGGGCAGATACAGAGAAATGGTATACAGTGCCTAACACAGAGCATGAATGCAGGGACAGCAGTGTAGACAGCTGGGGGAATTTGGGGAACTATAATCTGTTTGCTAAGATGAGAGCACTAGAGTACAATGGAAAGAGACAAAAAACAGGGAATACTAAGATTACCAAAGAAGGCCAGCAAAGCACTGAGCACACGGAAGATGACTTAGCAATGGCCACTTATGGCACTGTAGCACTACCCTCTTCTTAGTCATCTCCATGCCTGTATGATCATTCCTAATTCATCCCCTATGCATCCCTAAATGCCAAGGACCTTTCAGTCATAGAATGAAACAGTGCATTAGAGACTAGTCATGAACAAGAATGGGCCACTAACATGCCTATAAATCTGAGCCAAAGAATCCCGGCTCTGGAAAGGCCAAGGTTGCAGAAAGATTAATCTTAAAAAAAAAAAAAAATGGGATTTATTGGTAACTAGAGGTGGCATCTTTCATGAGGTCCATCAGCATCTGACCTAGGGTGGTGGACTGCCTTCATTCAAGCATCCACATTGCAGAGGCACTCTGGGCCATGGTTAGCAGCCATGGCTTGGGGATCAGAGACTGAATCTGAAGCTGGGCAAAGCATTTTGCATAATTAGGTCTCCTTTCTGAAGCTAACAACTCCTTTTAGGACTTGAAGGAAGATTAAACAAGATGATGCAAGCAAAGTACTCATCCCAGGACTTGGCCTGCAGAAAACACTCCATCTCTGCTATTATTTTTTTACTGTAACTAGTAGCCACCTGAGAAGTGGATCTTTAACAAGAGCAAGGATTTTCAAAATTTTATTGCATCTGTCCTTTTTTATGGACTTAGCATCCACTTTGCTGTGATAGAGCAAAAATGTTCAGGGAAAACTTGGAGAGGGGAAAGATGGAGTCGTGTCTTCACTTAGCGTTCAAGTTTCATGCCTTTGAGATGTTAATCATGAGAGCTCACTCTTCCCTTTTCTACCAGGTGTGTAGGGGTGTGGATAAACTCAGCCGCAGACAGGTACCTTCCTCCATCATCACAGTGATACAATAGCTAGCTTTTCTGTTTCTGACAATTGCTAAGCTTCTTTTTTTTAATTGGTTCCTTTATCAAAAGGGCTTGCTTGTAAATAACAATCAGTGAATCAAATTGTTAAGTGAAACATCCCAACTACTGACAGGTATATTGTGTGAGTTTCATTTCAAATACCCATTTCTTCTCACAAGACAACGGTTATCCTCCTCTAGCCACCCCCTAGCCCAATGGCTTCATCATATGTTTTCGTCTGCCTCAGTGTTTCTTTTCTTCTGTGAGACCAGATAAACACAGAATTTTTCTGCGGTGGTAAGACACGTGACTCGTCTCCATAAGGGACACTCGCGTGACCTTTCTTTTCATCTTTGCCTACCCTGCACACATTTGTGCTGCCATCTGCTGCTTTTGCTCCTTTCAAGCCTTCTGTCCCTGCTGCTCTCACCATCCCACTCCCGCGGGCAGCCTCATTTCGGTCAGCAGGGCTGTTCCCTTCCCTCAGGTTCTAGGGAGGGACGGAAAGAAAAGGGCTTCCGGACTGACCATCACAGGAAAACCACTACAGGAAATAAAGGGACCTTCTTGCCTACCCCCCTTCAGTGTTTCCATTTTCTTCCTTTTTATTTCCTCTGAAACAGAGGAGAAGCCCTCTGTTTATGCAGTAGATTTTAACCTGCCCACACTTGTGAATAATAGCAATTTTATTTTTGTCATCTCCTAGGTTCAAAACTAAATTTCATTCTGTTTATGTTGTGCATCCCACATCTAAGAGTTTAGGTCACTGTATCCTTTCTAAGTGGTACTTTGTTGTGGTGCCTCCCCCCATCTTTTTTTTATTTCTTTTTACTAATTCTGAAGAAAAAAATGGCCTGTGGTAACATTACAAGGTAGTTTGACTTAGGTGACAAAAAGTACTCATTTGATTTAATCATTCAAGACTTTGCTTCCGGAGACATGATCTCTGTTCTGTCTCTCTTCTGGAACACATAGGCCTTTTAACATTTTTTTACTGTGATGAAACTTCAGCCATTTGGGAAGACAGACATTTAAATCATTATAACTAAACTCCACACCTCTTGCTTTCACCCCTTGATATATTCTCCTGCTTCCCACTCCCTAATGAGGGCCTTCCAGGAGCCACCATGAACACTGCTTCTGACAGACACTTGAACAAAGCTCCAGTGACAACAGTGTCATCTTTTTGTGTTCAGTTATTACATAATCAGATTTACTCTGAAACTTTATTTTTAGAAGGAAAATGTATATACCCCTTCAAGGCTTACTTCCTTAACTTCCAGTAAACTCTATGTTAGAAAGCTTGGCGATTTTAGTCACTGAGCCAATAGAACAGCCAGAAAATTACTCCATTTCTTTTAAAAGCAACAATCCCCGATCTCTAAGTTGTTTTTCTTTTTCCCCAAAACAGATGCTAAAATTAAGAAAAACTGTTGAGATGCTTCAAACCAGTATGAATCAGTACAGAGACTTAGGCTTTGTGTCTAACTGTTCCAGAAACAATTCAAATTAAATCTTCTCCTCCATAACACATGTGAGACCTGCTATAATACATTCCTACTTGTGCATGCACACACACAAACACGTATTTCTAGGCACAATGGGGAAGTAGAGCCATTGATGTATTTATCTTATCACCAAACAGGAATGGAGGGTTCGGTTGGTAATGTTAGCACATCCTACAGCTCACTGATACAGTGGCTCTTCCTAATTTTTAAAAGACAAACAGTGCCTGACACTAATACTTAGTGAACGTGTCACCTTACAAATATTACGGTGGCAAACAGACAAATAAAATGGATCAGAGTACAAAAAGAAATCTTCAAAAATAGAAGGAAAAACTATTTTTACTCAAAATTACAGTGCCCGAGGGGTGCCTGGGTGGCTCAGTGGGTTAAGCTTCTGCCTTTGGCTCAGGTCATGGTCTCAGGGTCCTGGGATCGAGCCCCGCATCGGGCTCTCTGCTCACCAGGGAGCCTACTCCCTGCCCTCCCCACCGCCCCACTGCCTGCCTCTCTGCCTACTTGTGATCTCTCTGTGTCAAATAAATAAATAAAATCTTTAAAAAAAAATTACAGTGCCTGAAATACAGCTGTTGAAGGAAAGCAGGAACACACCTTGCTTTGGCTCCAAGCAGGTAGTCAGATGAGAGAAGGCAAGCCAAAATGGAAAAAGAGAAATCAGGAAAAAGACCTAGCTAAGTACACCAGCATTCAGGACCCCAACACAAGGAGTACACATGTGCAGCTGACCCTTGAACAAATGCACTTAATATGCAGATTTTTTATAGTACACTACTGTAAATGTATTTTCTCTTCCTTATGATTTTCTTAATAATTTTCTTTTCTCTACTTTATATTAAGAGCACAATATGTAATATATGTAACTTAAAAATGTGTTACTCTACTGTCTAGGCTATCAATAAGGCTTCTGATCAACTAAGATTATTAACAGTAATGTTTTGGGGAAGTCAAAGGTTTTATGTAGATTTTCCACTGCAAGGAGGTCAACACCCTAACCTCACAATGTTCAAGGGTCAAATGTATTGTGGAAAAAAAAAAAAACCTCTTATGTTGAATTGAATGTTGGAATGAACCACCCCTGAACAAAATCTGTGAGAAACTCACCTGGATTTTAGAGACATAGACCACCTTCCTCAACTTAACAATGGGGTACATGACCCAGTAAGTCCATCGTTAAGTTGGAAATATAACAAAATTAAAGTACATTTAATGCACCTAACTTACCAAACATCACAAGTTAGCCTAGCCTACCTTAAACATGCTCTGAACATTTGCTTACAGTTGGTTAAAACAATTTACACAAAGCCTGTTTTATAATAAGGTATTGAATATTCCATGTAATTTACTGAGTACTGTAGTGAAAGTAAAGCAGAGAATGGTTCTAAGTCTATCACTCATTCGCCCTCATGATCCCATGGCTGCCTGGGAGCTACAGCTCACCAGCTCATCGCCATAGCCCAGCATCGCAAGAGTGTCTCATATTGCTTATCACTATCCCAGGAAAAGATCAAAATTCAAAATATAGCTTCTATCGAATGTGCATTGTTTTCTCACTATTGTAAAGCCAAAAAAATCAGAGGATGAGCCATAATAAGTTGGGGGCCAACTGTACATACACCTAAGTTCCAATTTCTCTAAGAGAAAATTTAAAGAAAAGCAGGGCAGTCCTCTAGATTCCTTCAGGATTCTCCTTGGAAATTCATAGTATAAACCCCTAAAACTGACATCAACACCTGAATTCAGTTAACTCTCAATAAATGCTCTGGGAATAAGTGAATGAAGAATGAGGAAGAGTGATGTGTAATATTTACTAGAACTCATCTTCCTTCACGAAATTTTCTGGATTTCAACCAAAACTTGGCTAAGTGTGACTTCATGAAAATCTTGACTTTGTCTAAAATACTTTATTTTACAGAGAAAGTAACATATATTCTTTCAGATTTTAGGAAGAAAGGAACAAAGTCATTCTTGGTTAATTTTCTTTCTTATAGAATAACAACAAGACAAAGAGTCATAGATTACAATTGTCAGCTTGTACCGCTCATGTTGATTACTAAAAATAGTTGTATAAATAATAAATTAAGGTAGAGGCATAGGCACATTTCATTACCTCGTTGATTTAATTATTTATTGAGCATATACTACATCCTAGCTTCAGGTCATGAAAATCAAACAGTGGCAAACATCAGCACAAAAATTTTAGGCTGTGCTAATAAAAACAATTAAAAAAACATGTTAGGATGTGCTGACATAAGATACCACTCTATGTATGCATAGGTCTCCAAATTACCAACATTAGTTTAACACAATTAATTCCAGTGGATTGAAATGTGATTGGGAAACACTTTTAAGAGTCTACATCACCTCTCTCACCTAGGTAGTTCACAACAGATAATTCCTAGGTTGGCAAGGTGTTTGCCTATTTTTAAGATGTTTATGTAAAGAAAGTTCACTCCTTTATTTAGCAATCTTTCTTAGAAGTCAGTAACTCAATGAACTCTGCTTATATCTATACACTGTGTGAAGACCTGTGTTTTTAGTTTAGTCTGTTTTCTCCTTCTCTGCTACTTCCTCTGCTTCTTCCTTGGATGAGACAAAACACACTCCTTCGGAAGCCACTTACTTATAATTTAATGTTTCACTCTCACTTCCCATCTACTCTTTAACTGGGCACATGAGCTCAATCGCTTTATCTGTTCTAAAATCCAGATGAAGAGTTGCTAAAGTGCCTGCCCAAGTGGACTTCTCCACACCAGGAGCTCACTCACATAAGAGAAGCAAACCAAAACATGATATGTTTGTATCCTAGAGCCCAGGGACCATTTTGAAGTAAGAGGAAAAGTGGCCTTGGGTAAAGCAACTGAAGGAGACATTTCTTCTTTTAGGGTCTACTTTAATCTGTTCTCAAAGGACATTCCCAGAAATTGGGGGTGGATGGTACTGTAGTGATAGCTGCTAAACGGTCATTCGTTTTTTCTATTAATGGGCATCCCATATGGATCTGATAAAGACTGAGCCACCAGCCTTTGTATGGCATGTGCATGATTTTAATCACCCCAAGGTCCAAGTGTGAATCTTTAACATAGTAGCTCACCACACTATACTTCAACACACTGGTTGAAACCAAAATACAAAATCTCCTAAAAAAGAAGATGGCCCTTTTCTCCTCTTGGGGAACTAGCTCTCTTTGCTAATCATGGTTTGCATCAATTTGATGATTTTTAAATGTATAACAGGAACGTGCCAAAGAAACTGAACAGTAACGTTCTTAGCCAGAAATCTATATCCTTGTTGCAAAACTCCCATTGCTCTGACTCGATTTTTATCTTGGTTCCTATTTAGAGTACATGAAAATGATATTAGCAGATATTAAAGTCACAAATATGTTGACATCATCTAATAAGACCTGTGAATTTTATAGGTATTTTCACTTGGGACCACTATTAAGTGTTTATTAAAACGATACCAAGGTTCCAGAAACGAACACAGAAGAACTCATGAAATTATAATATTTTCACTAGTTTTGGGTTAACATCAAGTTTTTATTTATCAAAATGCACTGAGAGGAAAAAAAAATCCTAATATGACCCTGTAATGGTCTCAACAATAGTCTTATTAATAATGTTACTGATGCCAAATCCAGTGCAACTCTGATGGCCTCGAAAAGCATTTATTACTGCCCTGAGTAATTGGCTGGAAAAAGTAGGATGCTTATTTTACAGGCTCTGTTAAGCTACCGAGTATGGCTTTAGGGATATATAGCCATCCATTCTTTTTTTTTTTTAAGATTTTATTTATTTATTTGACAGACAGAGATCACAAGGAGACAGAGAGGCAGGCAGAGAGAGAGGAAGGGAAGCAGGCTCCCTGCTGAGCAGACAGCCCAATGTGGGACTCGATCCTAGGACCCTGGGGGATCATGACCTGAGCTAAAGACAGAGGCTTAACCCACTGAGCCACCCAGGCACCCCTATAGCCATCCATTCTTGAACAAGTAAGGTTCTCAAAAGATCATCTTTTCAGTTGGCATCATCATGACGTCATCATCATGACATCATCATCACCACCACTACCACACATACAGCACAGACTGTGTCCTAGGTTCTCTTCTCACTCAGACGGGTAGATACTGTAATCAGGCCCATTTTACAATTGAGAAAACTTGAGAGTTGAAATAAATTGGCCAAAGACCCATAGATCATTAGCAGTAGAGATAAGGATTACACCTAGCCTGTCTGAAGCCAGTCTTGCTTGCTGTTGATAATTGCAGGAAAGTGCCTCTTTGCTGGGATACTAACATAGATAAGAGGAGTCTAAGAGGGAAATCACACAAAATTACTATAACATATTGCCACCTTTCTAAAACACCTGTGCTCACTGGAAAACAAAAACAAGATTAACATGAGAAATGCTACTATAAGATATTTCTATTTAAAGATTTCTGAGAAGTCTGCACCAAAGTTTTGAATAACAATGGTTCCTATATATACTTGAAGAAGTAAAAGGATGGAAGGAAAAGGGTGACAATGGCTCTCCCTGGAATATGTAACAGCAACATTTTGAAAAGTATTTTAAGAAAACAAAGAAAAAGTTTGATAATAGGGTGTGGCAAGGGTAAGGAGAAACAAAAATTCACATATTGCTGTTAGGAATGCAAATCTGTACAACTTCTTTAGAAAGCACTTGGGAAATACCAGTTTTTGTAATGCACTTATCTGTTGACCTAGTTAATTCCATTTTTAGGGTTTTATCTGATAGACATTCCTGTACATGCATGCAAAGACTAATAAACAAAGGCATGCTTTTTTTTCTTTTTAGCAGTAGTAAAAAGCTGAAAAAAAATCTAAATGTGTATCAGTAGGGTATTAATTTAATCAACTCTGATATCTCCATAAAATGCAGTATTATGTGACCATTAAGAACAAACGAGACCTTAATATTCTTACATGAAATAGTCCCTAAAATATTTTAAGTGAAAAAGAGCAAAATTCAGAAGAATGTGTTAACATTGTGTTAAGAAGGACAAGGAAGGAAAAAAAGGGAAAGAATATAGTTATAACTGTATGTTGTATACTTTTGGATTATCTTTGCGAGAATATACAAAAGACTGATAATTTGGGTTGCCTCTGAGAAAGAGAATTTTGGTTCTAGTAAGGCATAAGAGTGAGAATTTTTACTTTTCCTTTGTTCCATGTATAGCTTTTTTAGCTATTTAAAAATAAAACCATCCTGAATTAGTATTTATTAAGAAGAGTTTAATATTAAATGTTTAGGAAGCATCTTACTATCATTCTCAAATCTGGCTATTATTGATACTATTAGTAGACTTGAACTTGGAAGTGTTTTATGTTACAAAAAATATAAAACATTCCAGAGAGAAATAAAATGATATATTACTTTTTAAAAATCAGGTTTTGAGAAAAGTAGAGCATAATCATTTAGTTCAGAAAGAGAAACTCTCAGTTGTGATACTGATAGTTTGAGACACAGCACGTTACTATACTATCTTACTTTGGGATTTTCCATCTCCACTAAAACTCTAAGTGATATGGTCAGGCAAATGACTGATAGTCATGGTTATCCAAATATCGGAACAAATACCAAAAGAGGGTTCCAGAATTTCCTTCCCAGAAGACTTTGAATAGTGAAGAAGTCAGCCTTTCTGTTTACCTGAGGTATGTGTTTCTGAGTTAATAGGATGAGCTAAACATTCAGCTCTGGGATTTCTAGATAAACTAGGCCTGAAAATGAAATAGCATAGTCCCAGTACCATAGAGAGGGAAGAAAGAAAAAAAGGAAGCAAAACCCCCCAAAAGTCTAGTGCAATAAGTTGCATTTCACCAAGCTACGCCTAAATTAAGCAAGAAACACCCACACACTGCTGACTTGGCCAAGACAGTGGAAACTGAGTCTGCTTAAAAACAGACTAAGGCACAGAAGCTAACACAAAAGGCAAAAAGCAAGTGCTAGGCTAGCAGGTGCAAGGAAGGAATATTTAGTAAATACTAGTAGCCTTTAGAGGTAGGACTTAGAGGTATCATATCCTTATGATGCTATTTTCATATAGCTCTTATATAATTGTATGTGTCTATGATTATTCAAAGATAACAGTCAACGGAAGTGGACAGGATTACCAAAGCCGTTCTCTCACTCAAGGGACTACAGGGTCAGTATATTTTTGTATGCCACCCTATTTCTTTTCTCCTTTATAGCTAAGAGGGAAAGAAAAACGAAACTTGTTACAGATAAAGTTGAGACTTCAAGTTCAAAGTAATTGGGGGGGGCGCTCTACGTCTGCCTAAATAATTAGGCATGTACACAAACTCACAATTTCCTTATGATATACACACCTCTTTTTAGAAAGATTGAGAAAATAACCCTACACAAAGGAATTAGCCTTTCAGAGAAGGGAAAGGCTAAAAAAACAAAAGGATGAAATTGATATTTATTTTTATGTATTTCATTATATTCATTCACATCATCTGCATATGTCATTAGTATGACTATACTATATTCATGCAAACTATGTTGCACACAGCCTGAAAGGGAGAGAATAAAGTAGGGGCTAGGAAATTGAGGGGCAGAGTCAAAATGAAACTAGGTGGAAAACAACAAACCTTCTTCCATACTTTGATTTGAGCAAACGTCCATGAGACCAATAAGAAGTCCATACCTGTTTTCAGAACCGCACACTTCTTAGGGTGCTGCCAGCCTCATAGAACTGGAACCATAGGAACAGGTGATTTTCTCCAAAATTCCCCAGAAAGTAGCCCTGTTTTCTTTAGCAGTGATACAGAATGGGTATCAGGCCACCCTGTAGTTCAGTCACCATGATGACTGCCAACTCTGTTGACCTTTTGCAATTTAAAAGTAAATTCTAAGCTGGAAATTTCCCGGTTATATGTTTTTGAATATTCCCGCCAATTGAATCAAATCCAGCAACATCCCGATTTCGACCGAAGGCTTCGATTTGTACACTCTCTAATATATGTCTGGGAATAGAAGCCAGAGAAGTATTTATGTGTAGTATTCTTGGAAGATTTGGAAAGCAGGGGTAGCAGGATTTAGAATGAGTAATGGTAAGTATATCATAGATCTTATGGGGAAAAACAAAGCATTGAAAAAGAGAAAGAGAGGAAGGAAGGTAAAGAAGCTGATTCAAAACAAAACAAAACAAAACCTGTTCCTCTCTTCTTGGAAACACTTAGCACAGAGCTGGGCCAGAGTCACCGACAGAAGGACCAGACAACAAAGGCCAAAAGAGAGAGACTTTCATCTCAAGATCACTGTCCTCTACTATGATCAGTTGTCTTCTCCTTACACCAGAAGGCCACCCTTCTTTTTCATGTTCTTTTCTCCAAGGAGTCACACAAACCCTTAAAAACAGACATTTCCCCAAACATTTTGCAGTGGACAAAGAGGAAAAACATAGATGATGTCATTCTGTATTTTACCTGACTTTCCAGAAGACAGGCATTCTAAAAAAGGATTACCAGAAAAGTACATGAACTTAAATTCAAATGCGGTTAAAGCTTAATTCAGTATGTCCCTTCAAGGGAAAAAAGCAACTCTGTTCTGAAATGTGAGTAATAACATCCTCTGACTTCTATTGAAATGACACCTGAGATGTAAGAGGAAAATCCCTCCCTTTCAAACTCAGGCTACAACTCAATCTCATCACAAAAACTGAGTAAGAAGCAGGATCTGCTCACCTATTCGAGAAACAGCTTGAAATGCCAGAACAGAATGAACTATGGACTTGGACATCTAGTCCGCCAGGAGAGAGGTCTGAGAAATTCTCATTACCTGGATCTGTTTTAGTTGCCTAGCCTTCTTGAAATTTTCCACCCAAGCGCCGGTAATGCCAGGGATGGAAAAAAGAAGATACGTGATAAAAATGACATGGCTTTGAATTCTTAGTTTTTCTTAAAACCTAAGATTCATAAGCTAAATAAGATTCACACTGACGTGCTTTCTTCTGCATAATATATCTCTTTGGTCTCAATTCAAGTTTTTACTCCAAATCAACAATTAAAATCGACTTCAAGAAAATGTGTCACTTTCATCTTGTGACTCTCCATTCCCGTAGGTGCACATCTATATACCTCAGCACTCAAGATGTTAGAGTAAAGGACTCCTGCTTTGTTTTGTTTTCCTTGGTTTCTATTCAATCACTGTTCAATTAGTGGGCACTATGTATTCTTTCTCTGATGTTCTCCCCAAAATTATCTTCCTCAGTATGTTAAAGGTTTATCTTAAGAATTCAAAACTGATTTCCAAAATCCAGTCTTGGCTCTTTACCTAAATATCAAACTAAAACTACTTACACTCTTACTATACTGTGATCAAAGCAGGGAACACATCTTTGCTGACATACTTCTTCTCAATGACGGTTTTGGTGGTTCTGAATAGAAAATCTTTTACCACGCCTAGAAAACCTGCTGGCATCTGTATCCTGGAAAAGAGGCATTGCCTTCCTAGAAGAAAGAATTCTGGAACTTGTCTAACGATGACTTTTCATGGCTGATCAGAGAGAGTCTGTGAAATTAACTGCAAGATAAAGTGTGGACAGAGCACAGAAAGATAAAAGTGTGGACAGAGCACAGAAAGCAAGTCCAGATACCCCGACTGAACAGTTCTCTATTCTGCAAATGAGTGTCTAAGCCAGAAGATGCTAGATTCAGCTTAGAATGAGATTTTTCCACCTTCATGCTTTCCATAAATGTACTATAATTTTTGAGAAGCCAAACACAAATAACTCCATAGCCTATGATTCTATTTATATGAAAAATCCAGAAAAAGGAAGATTTATAGAGATAAAAGCAAACCGGCATTTGTCTAGGGCTAAGGGTAAGAGCAGGGATGAACTGCAAAGGGACATGAGGAAAATTTGGGAGTGGGGATGGGGTGACGGAAAAGTTCTAAAAATGTGATTGTGGGGGTATTTGGACAACCCTATAAATTTAATAAAAATCACTGAATTGTAGGCTTACAGTGGATGAACCTGTGGTATGGAAATTATATCTCAATAAAGCTGCTTGAAGAAAGAGAAAATGCCAGTCTTTAGGAAAAAAAGGATGTTTCAATTAGTGATGTTTCAATTCATTGCTTAAATTAACTGAAAATGATGCCAAGACAAGCATAAAACACTCTACTTCAGGACGTGGTTGTTTATATTGATTTTTTACATTTCTTTTCTTCTGTTAATTTACATAGAATGTTCCCCCGCCCCCAGAAAAGCGGATTTAGGCTTTATGAATTTATCATCCCGATAATCAATCTCCCAAGAAAGAAGATTAAACTAGTAGCACCTATAAAATATAATGGAATAAACAAGCAAATGAAATATAAAACTTGGATGATTTCTTTTTCTGAATTTGTTCCTACTGAAAGGCCCTAATGAGAAAAGAAGTACAAAATGAGGGGGTAATACTGAGAATCATGTGTGTTAGATGCTCAACCAATCCAAATTTGTCTTCATGGATCCAGAGGAGGAACATATCCCCAGCTTCCTTTGCGTTTTGGATGGAGTCACGTCTGAGAAAATATGGGCAGAAGTGATGTACTGGGCCATCACTTCCAGGCAAGTTAATAAAAACACACTGCATTGTATCCAAGCTCACTCTCTCTCTTCCTTATGGATATGGCTGGAAGTGAAGAACTCCAAGATGGTAGACCAAGGTCATGAAAGAATCCTAGATGCTGAATTACTTGAAGAGATCTGGCACTGGCACTGAATTTTGCCTGAAGGAGAAGTAAACCTGTCTTCCGTTGAGCCACTGAAATGTTGGGATTGTTTGTTATAGCTAATTACCCTAATTACCCTAGTTAGTTATTTAATTATCTTAACGGATATAAGATGCCATAAGGCTCAAAGTATATTTCTTCCTTTTATCAACTAGACCTATTCTTTCCCTCCTCCCCATCCTTCCTCTTTCTCTTCCGGTTCCCTGATCTCATGACTCCAGTTAATGTTCATTTCTGAGGCAGAGAAAGAAACACGTGAGTACAATTCAGCCTGCACTTCCTGATCATCCTTCTTCAAGAACCAGAATGTTTGAATGGGATAAAGTAAAAATAATAGGCTGCAATTTTTCATTCAGAAGAGCCAGAATGTTTCTCAAGCCTTTGGTTAAAATGTTGCATTATCACCAAAAACAATGCTTTGTGCCCACCCTCTGAGGTGAAGGAAAAAAAAAAAACAACAACCTACAGCGGTAAATGCTGGGAAACAAATGTCAGAGTTGGCAGCCACCTTCTGGGTCATGAACTTTGCTTTTATTTTCTGAAGCTGTCAGTAGTGGAGAAGTGCATTCTGGTTGCTCTAATGCTTTCTGTCCACCCCTGAGGATTATTTCCCCAAAACAACAAATTACCATTTCAATTCATTTTCAAGTTCTTTCCTTATCCAGGTGCCCTTTCCTCCTTTTCTGCATAAAGAGCAAATGCAAGGAAAGAAGAGAGGACCTACCCCAATTCTGAAACCACACCCTGCGCGACAATCATCCCATGACCCTCACCCCAGCCCTTCATCTTGTCAACCCCCGTTCCCCCCAACTCCATAGTCAGAACACAAAATAATTCAAACAAAAAACAGCTCATAAAACAGTAAACAAAATAAAGTCAGTTTTTCTTTTCTTTAAGAACAAAATGAAACTTGAGGGAAAACTTACTGGAGTTACAGTTTATCCTGATACAGTCTAGATGGGGAAAAATAAATGAAAGATGAAATTGCATCCTTCAAGGTAACAGCTGCAGACATCCAAAAACAATCAGTCCACCCTTCCGGGGACAGACACACGCAAGAAATGTGGCCATTTTATATATATATACGGTATGTACAAGCTTAAGGGTGGGTGTATATGTACAGTATATCATTTAGTAAAGTTGGATACATATATATATACACACACACACATATATATATACACATATGTATAGAGATGTATACTGGTATACATATATATCCACAATAGACACCAAGTATGCCACTCCTTTTTTTTTTTTTTTTTTCAAAAAACCTACTCATTTATATAAAGGATTTCACAACTGAACTTTGAAATATTACTTTTGTTTGACTTGGAAAATTATGCAAAAATTTCCCCACCAAATGCAGGTTATAGTCTATGTCCCCCTATAATGATTTTCTCCAAATTTGTCTTTAAAAGTAGCATCAACACAGTTTTTGTATTAGTATTCCAAAGATATATCACCAATCTGACACACTGTTTATTTTTTCAAAAAAATCTGTCCATGAAGTTTCTCAGTGCAGTATTTAACCCTTTCTCTTTTTCTGAAAACAAACTCCCTCCACCCTCTTCTTTGCTCAGGCCCCAGATGCCATAGAAATTTACTTAGGCAGACTTGCCATTATCCCTAGAGATAAGGAAAGGGTTAATACCACCTGGTCATTTCCTGTCATAAAATGGCCACTTGCAAACAGCTAACCGCACAAACACCCGTCCCAGATTTTAGAGAGGTGGAGTTGGGTGGTGGGTCAAAGGAGTTGTATGATGTTATCACGATGGACTGGGTTCTCTGCTATTGTTTCAAAGGCTCCCAGACCAACCCACTCATGAAGCCCATCTTCGTCTTCCTGCCTGAATGCTCAGACTAAATCAAGTGCCTACAGCATTCAAGGAGAAGGCGAGACAGGTTTATGAGGAGGAGGTCTTGGGCACCTTTGACATCCTACCTATCTCACTCTGTAATTCTGAATCTTGAGGGAAGAAAATTCTTTTTTTTTTTATTTTTTTATTTTTTAATGGGAAAGGGAGGCAAGAAAGGGTGGCTGATTTTCTAGTTCTGATAACCCAACAGGTTATCCTATGTCAGAGATCTGAGTACCTATCCTTTTATTAACATCTGTTTAGAGTCATGAACACTCAGCACAAAAGGTCTAGAGTAAGTCAATGATTATTTGCAGGGGATTGGGTAGAATGGTTAAAAAAGATCTCAGATTAGTTGTTACAAATTTGCCCAGTTAAAACTAAATTTGATTTATCATGGTGGGAATTTCAATAAGAATTTGTTTAAAGCTGGAAACTAAAAAGTAGAAATAAGACAAGAAAAGGAAAAAAAAAAAGTTACAGGAAAAAAATTACAGTTAGAAACTGAGCTCTTCTGCCTAAGGCTGACCCAGTAGTTTTGGAGGACTTGTCAAGGATAAGGCCACCATTTGAATTTCCCAAAGTAAAACATCTTAAGGAAGCAAGTGAAAGAGGAACCAGTGGCAAAGGACAGGGCAGAATAAAATTATGGAAATCCAGACAGGAGAAATCTAGAACACCCAATCATTCTGAGGAAGGAGGTGGGACACTTATTTGTTCCCCAGAAGAACATCTCTTGAAAAAAATCTGGGTTTGGTTTCGTGCGGTTAGGTTTGTCATGTGTCGTCAACCGCAACAGAAAAGTGGGAGCAAACAGCCCTGGAGCAACTGGTACGATCACCAAACAGAGGAGGCCATGCCCCCAGTGAGGACTGGGAACAGGGGAGGGCAAGTAGGGAGGAAGGGGTGGGGCTTCCGCTACCAGCAGCACCTGCCATCAGCCAAAGCTGGAGAAATGCCCCTTCCTGATGTATTCAGGAGACAGGGGAAACAGGTGTATGGCCATGCTTAAAAGAGAAGGGAAGAGGAAGAGGGGGCCTAAAGCAACAAATCTGAGAACCGTCAACAAGAGAGGGTTGTCTTCTTTTGTTTCTACGCTGTTGAGGATTTTACTTTTAGTTTTTATTTTATTTTTTTAAGGTTTTATTTATTTATTTGTTTGAGAGAGAGCACAAGGGTGGGGGAGGAGTGGAGGGAGAAGAAGCACGCTTCTCACCGAACAGGGAGCCCAAGGCAGAGCTGGATTCCAGGACCCTGAGATCATGACCTGAGCAGAAGGTAGATGCCTCATGGACTGAGCCATCCAGGTGCCCTGAGGATTTTATTTTTAGACGAGGACCCAGTCTAGAGAAAGGTGCTGGATTCACTCAAATGGTTCCATGAACTGAAAGATGTCTCTAAACCAGTGTGAGGATTTGGAGCTTTCCAGAGGGCAGACAACTGATTAAGCCAAGAAGTGACAGATTATTTGGACACTTTACCTGAAGAATAAGTAGATCAAGGGAAAAAAAAATCCATCCCAGTGCCTTGCTCATAGGCTCTGAGATGGCAGTCTTGTTAATGAGGTTGTATTTTTTCATGCAAAATGAATCCAGGGAATTGGGCTGGGAAAGCAACTTCCTTTAGATCTACCTTGAGTAGCCGCAGAAGTTGAATCTCTGCCTTTCCCTCGGCAAGGTACCCGCGGGGTGTCTGCTTGTCTGTATATGTCTGTGTTTTTCATCCTGTTTCATTTAGATGCTTTTTTGTTTTATTTTTGTAAATGAGAGATTATTATTTTCTAGATGAGTAAGCTTTGGGTGGAGAGCATGGAAGAGGTAAAATTTTCTAGGACTGGTATGTGTTCAACAGTGCACACTGTAAATGTCGTCAGCAAGCCTGCATTGCCAGAGACAGAGCATCTGGAGAATTTGAATGCCACTGACCAAACTGCATGATACTCCCTACGGGCCTCCTCCATTGAAGAAGGCTCGCTGGCGTTCTGCTGAGGATTCCAAAGGGCCATGAGCACATGCCAATGCTGACTGACTTTTCAGCTGTATGGCTTAATTCAAACTAGGCACTACGGAAAAAAGACTCCCTCTGGGCATGTTTAAAAAAGTAACCATCATGAAAGCAGTTAGAAGTCATTAAGACTGCCACATCATTGAGCCACACAGGATTGACCTGTGGAGATAACAGATAACCCATGTTGATTTAGCATTTTAGAAACCCAGGTTCTAGTCTCAGCTCCACGATGAACTTTTTATGTTAGCTTTGAAAAGTCCTACATTTCTTTCTTTGTCTCACATCTGTAAAAGAAAGCATAAAAACACTTCCCTGGCTTATCTCCCAAGATTACTGGCCAACTGAAGTGAGATTTTTAAATCTTTCAATTTACTATAATCATAAAATGTTATTATTGTATTTTTAATCGTAAGGGATCAAAAGATTTCAAAAACGGGCTGTGTGTTGTAGGACCTTTCTGACACCAGCTCTTACCACACCTGGTTGTCTTCAGAGAGCAAGGCCCTTGGGAAAGCCTAGTCTTCTGGACATTTAGGAGATGGATACATTACATCAGAGAAATACATACTAGGCTTTACATCACGAGCGTATATGCATGACCAATTTGAAATAAACTGTATTATCATTTGTGCATAGGCTGGAAAGGAGACATAATTGAAATGGTGAACAAAATGATCACCTGAAATTAGTTCTTTTGGCATAAGTGTGCATGCAAACCCTCCTTAGAGATGTTTTCTTCTCTAACGAAGGAAAGGGAAATACGAACTCATATTGGGAGAAAACATTCACACAGGGGTATATTTTGGCGAGGGAAGGGAAAGAGAACCTTTAAACAAAGCATGAACGTAAGGAGTTTTGTATACATAAGCACAGGGAATTTCAGTTCAGTTTTCCAGGTTAGGTTTGAAAGTAATTTAAATAAATTCAAACCAGTCATTCTAGTGAACCACACTCTTCAGGGAAAAAAAAGAAGTCACTATTGCTTCTGAAAAGCACAGGGCTCTCCAACTGCATCGTGCCCAAGATATCTCAGCATTGGAGGAGCTAGACTGAGTATATGCTAGAAGGAATCAAGAGGCAAATGTAGTCTTTTTGAGAGGTACTTCTCCCAGATTTGGGGCAAATAGAAAAAAATGTTTCTAGGAATACACATGGGAATTCTTACTAACCGCCATGTGTGTGTATGTGTGTGTGTGTATGTGTGTGTGTAAGACAGAGAATCTGTCCATCTCCTTCCTCATCCCTTTTTATCTTCCCCCACTTGTATCTCCTTCTAAGATATGAGACCTACCACCATCGGCTTTCTCATTTTATAAAACAATGTCTAAGAAGGAAAATCTCTTTTCTGTTTAGCGATGGTATACATTTCCCCGGGACCCCATGGGGCTAATCATGCTTATCTACGTGCTTCTCTCTTACTCTGAAATAGATGTAGAGTTAAAAATTGTCTTCATCTTTTTCTGTGAATTATTTAGGATATTATGTTCATTTTGTTGTTTATTTGTTTTTATTAAATTTTTTAATTTCTCCTGCTCTTTTTGAGGGAACTAAACGATCAGCTACTGGTTGTTGGTTTTAGGTTATACACACTGTCTGGTTGGTTTGTGGGAGGTGGGGAGGATGGTGCAAGGGTGGGGAAGGCGGGAGGGACGGGGGTATGCCAGCCCCTGCAGGCTGCTCAGTACACTCTGTTCTCAAGGCTGTTTGCTATGCGGGCCGCAGGCTTTGGGCCTTTGAAGGGTTGAATACCATCTTTTGATTTACCATGGCTGATGGTGGGAAGGACTGAAAACTCAAGAACACAAAGATCCAGCAAAAAGAAAAACAAAACTCGAAGTAACCAAACACACACATACACACACCAAAGAAAAACCAACAGACACACTGACAACAGAAATCAAATGAGGTTGGACAAGAAAAAGGGCAGAGTGTTGTAAAAGCTACAAATTGGAAGAAAAAAAAAAAGACATAAGTGAAGCCACTGCTCAAAACAGTCCTCTGCGTCCTAGAGATTTCCAGGATCATAGTGTAGGCATTTTCCAAGTGCGACCAGTCGACCTGACAGCAGGTAAGACTGGTGTGGATTCCAAACTCCACCTTCTCACTAGGCCAGCTAAGGTTTAATGTGGTCTTGTATCTGGTACAGTTGTCCATCATGTCTTCCCCATGCCTCTGACAAGCCATTCCACCGGAATCTTTATAAAGGGGCTCTGTACCCAAACATACACTATATACCCCACAAAATCCCTGGCTTAGGAAGCTTGGACTCAGCCATACCACTCATCCTATTGACACAGGGCACTGACTTTCTACCAAGTAGAAGTGAGGTTGGTTTCTTTCCTTCCAGAAATCAAGAGGTTCCCATCCTTCAAAGAAGATCAGTTGGAAATCAATCAAGGTCAGCAGCAGGAGCAAATGTGATGCCACCAGGAGGGGAGTTTCCAAAGTATCTATTACAGGTAATTACAGCAGAAGAACAGATCTTCTCCCGATAAAGCTGCGAATTTGAAATTGTCATAATGTTCCAGTACCAAGGACGGAGGAACAGGTGAGTGACAGTGCGACATGGCAATCTGGATAAAAGGGGCTGCTAGATGACAGGGAAGAATGTCAGGAAAGAAGAAGGGGATCATATCAGGAACCACATTCTCCTTCCACATGTTAGAGACTCTATAAACTTACAGAATTATTTCTCCAATAGGACAAGAGTAACAATCTGACTCGTCCTCCCCGCTAGGAGAAAGCATAAGGCAATAGCAGTGCCCCCAGAATTCCCCGTTTGTGGAGAAAGAAACAGTGCACCTTTCATCCTCCTCACAAAGCTTAGTTCTCTCCAACCCCAATGTCCCATTTTGCCTCCATTTGTTGTCTTATCTCTGCCCTGGGCTTTGACTGTTTTGAGTGGTGACCAAGGAGTTGGACTGAATGGCAATGTGATTGATCAAAAGATGGACCAAAGTAGCGTGTTTTACACAAAGCTAAACGGTTCCAAAAAACCAAGAAAGGAAACTTAAAAAATAAATAATCTAGTAAAAAAAAAAAACAAAAAAAACAAAAAACCAAAACCAAAAACAAAATCAAAAACAAAAAACCACCACTGTCAGAAACCAGAAATTGACATCAAAACCTCATGCAGAAACAAGAAGAAGGTGTTTGTTGCCGTTGGGTTTTATCCTTGGTCTATTAAACAAGAGGTGAGCAGCTAACTTTTAAGAAACAAACAAAGAATTCAATCAAACCAATGAAAATCAGAAAAGAAAGGGAGGACAAGCCCAAACAAAGTGGCGGAGGGTACTTCATACGATACCTAAGTTAACCATGAGCTTGACACGCCCCCCATCCAGCTCCAAACGCAGGGTGTCCGCAGAGTCCCTGGAGGTAGTAGCCACCAGCAGCCCATAAGCTCGCTGGGACATGAAGCGGAAGGAGACATCTTCTGCCTCGGTGTGCATGACCATGGGCATGATGATCTTCATGTACATGCTGCCATCGTAGCTCAAGATAGACGCCTCTGCAAAGAAGAACGGAGGAGATTGTCAGGATGAAGGATATCAGAGGTTCCCTTGACTTCCAGGGTGAGGACGGTAGGGTAGAGACGGCATGAAATTTGTAGCCAGGTGATTCATGTTGGATAGACCTCCAGTGCCACCACTTTCAAGCTATGGGACCTTGGGAAGACCACTGAAATTCTGAGGGCCTATTTCCTTGTTTGCCTTTACAAGGCATACAATGGCACAGGTCCCTGCCCCACCATCCTCATAGACTTATCAAGTGTGCCAAATGAAATAACGGATGTGAAGATGTTTCATAAACATGAAAGTGCTCCCCACAAATAGTAGTAATTTCATTCCATGTGCCGTAGACAAAACAAAAAATGCATGAAACAAAACTTAGCCTCCTGAAAGTATTTCATGAAGAACAGGAGGAAAGCAGCAATCTAGAACCACCATAGCAGACATTTGTCAGAACTTCTAGAAGGAGGAAAGAGCGGCAGCCTGGCCTGGTCCCCACACAGCCCTAAGTGGCCAGGCACTGTATGAGTTTGTTTGAGTCATTCAAAGAGGATCTACAGAAACAGAGCTAGAACCACCAACACAAAAAGATGATACCCCAGTAATTCTGCTTTTATTCAAATAGTGCTTCTCTGAGGAAGGAAGAAACTTGCTTTTGTTTGATGTCTTCTCTAGCCCAATCACTTTGGCCAGGAGTGGCCCCATGCCACCCCATTGTGTTAACTCACTTCGTGTTACAATGTGGATCGACAATTCCTACTTCAAACAGAAAACCAAGGCTCCTGGAGGCAGATGTTAACGTCTCAAAGTCAGACATCCTGGATTTTAAGCCAGTATGTCCAGTACAAAGCTAAGGACTGTTTACACCACCATGTTGCTCAAAATGTGATTATGTTCAATTGTTCATTTAGCAAATAATTTTAGAGAACACAGGAAGAGAAAATCACTTAAATGCCTATGACACCAACCTGCCACTGGGCTCCGTATCTGGCCCCGAGTAGGCCCTCATCAAATATTTGCTGTGGCCAAATAGTCACTACCTACCTACATGTACTATGGAGGGTTTAAAAGTGAAACAGAAAAGGTCCTTGCTCTGAAGGGGGAGATGGCATGTGCAAGTAACCATACTAGAATATAAAAATGGTTAAATGAGGGGGTAGGAAAAGAATAAATGAAACAAGATGGGATTGGGAGGGAGACAAATCATAAGAGACTCTTAATCTAACAAACTGAGGGTTGCCGGGGTCGGGGGGGCGGGAGAAGGTTGTTGGGTTATGGACACTGGGGAGGGTATATGCTATGGTGAGTGCTATGAAGTGTGTACACCTGGCAATTCACAGACCTGTACCCCGGGGCTAATAATACATTATATGTTTATAAAAAAAAATTAAAAATTTAAAAGAAAATGGTTAAATGACCCAGGAAATATATACATCAGTAAAGCCAGGGGCACTCAGAGGAGAGAGACTGCGGCAAGTGAGTAGAGAAGTGGGGGTAGAGCTCAAGATGCTCTTAGTTTGAAATGAAAGAGGTGATGGTATCAGATTCGTCAAGAAAAGGAATATTCAGACAAAAACAAGCTATTCAGTTTAACAGAAGCACTAAGAATAATTTGATAAGTACTTATAAAACAGTTTTTGAGATTACAATAAAATCAATGGACTTGGGTAGATACTGGGATGTAAGTGAATGGTTTTAGATCGAGCAATACCATGAAGCATTAATTTCTGATATTGTGCACCAGGCACTCTTTTTGGTGTTGTGCCTATAACAGTGCACAAAAGAGACAAATATTTTCTGCCCTCATGTATGAAAGAAATCAGAATGGGAAGACCAGGCCAACCACATGGAAGGTATTCAAGACAGTCTATGTCATCATCATTATCACTGCCCTATTTACACAACATACAAAAGGTCATGAAAAGCCAATATAAGTACACCTGCTCATTCCTGAGAAGCAACCATCACCTGGGTAATACCCAAGACATGCTAATTGCTGTACATTACCATCTGCAAACTCTAAAAAGATCACAAATAAAGGTGTAACAGTTGCAGACACTATCACAATAAAAGACATATTATGAAGATGTATTCTTAGATGGGAAACATAATCTCAATTTAACACATGCTCCCGATGTGAAAGAAACTATCTCCTGGAAGAACAGAGTCAAAGAAGATTAAAAATGAGAGCTAAAATTTATTGAGCACTTCCTGTTTGCCTGGTGCTTTCTAGAACTTTACATGCATTAAGACATTGGATGCTTACAAGAACACCACAAAGAAGACAGTATCAGTATTAGATTTTGTAGGATACCAGGTCACACAGCTAACAAGTGGTAGAGCTGGGAGTTGGACACTGACAGGCTGATTCTTGTGGCTATATCCTTAACCATTCTGCCAAATTGTCAGAGGACTACGCCAGGAGAAACCCATGTTTCTAAGCACTGAAAGAATATCCATAGTGACTCATGGTAGAGTGTGGTGTTTGCGTGTGTGTGTGACACATACATGTTATTATTTAAAACGATACATTATTTACGAACATAGAAAATTATACGAATATAGATAATACATTTCTAAATATGTTATATTTATATGTTATATGAATATCCATAATGCTTTATGTTGGCATAATTATGAACACTATCATTATTACTATGTACCTTCTACTATACACACCCACACATATGCACACTCCTTTTTAAAAGAGATTATTCAGTGAGCCATCAAATGGTTGTTAGGATGTATTCAACTTAAATACAATCCAAAAATAATGGTCACTTTTATCCCTCTGGATATGTCTCGTGCCAGAGCACATGTATAAATAAATGCATCTTTAGGTCAATATTGGTAGTATCAGAGAATAAGTTTCATATGAGTATGTAGTTAAACAGCCAGTGGTACAAAAAAGTGTGCATCTCGATGTGTACCTTTGTGAGCATTTCCATGAGTATGTTCTATGATCAACCTAGTATTTTTTAAGGGGAGTGTGATGAAGCAGAAAATTTAATATAAGAATCAGCTGAAAAAAAATTCATTCCAGGATTCTTATTAATTTGCTTAAAAAATTTCAAACATAAGGAGCACCATGAATAGAGTAATACTTTGAGGGAGAAAATGAGTCTGAATAAGGAAAGTTATAGAATCTGAAACCTGCTGGACTACTGAGTCTTGAAAGATCGTATCACGGGATTCCCGCATAATGGTACTCACACAGTTCCCCTATTTTGTTCCTTTTTCCTTATTTAATATCTCCTTTCATCTTAAATGAATATTTCCTAACATACTAGTTCCATTCCTTTAATGATTCTTTACTATATTTTTGAGCTACTTTCTTAGTGGTTGCTCTAGGTCTTATAATATACATCTTATCAAAATATACTTCATATTTATACTCAATTCCTGTAAGATACAGAAACTTTATTTACATAGCTCTCATCCCTTCCTCCTTATTTTGTTATTCTTATCCACATTATGTCTATAAATGTTACAAACTCAACAATACTTTGTTATAATGATTGCTTTTTTAAAACATATGTCTTCTGGGGGCACCTGGGTGACCCAGTTGGTTTAAGCATCCAACTCCTGATTTCAGCTCAGGTCATGATCTCAGGATCGTGAAGTCCAGTCCAGTCTGCTTGAGATTCTCTTTCTCCCTCTTCTCCTCCCACTCTCTCTCTCTCTCAAAAATAAATGAATTAATTAAGTCTTCAAAGAAAAAATTTTAAAAAACATGTCTTGTTAAGAAGAAAAGAGAAGGAGAGCTCAAATATATTTATGGAGTTTTTTTTTTTTTTTTAAGTTAAGCTTATTATTTACCATTTCTGTCTCTCTTCATTTCTTCTTGCAGATTCAAGATACCATCTGGTGTCATTTCCTTTCTCTAATATAGCTTCATTCATTTGTGGTTTATTGTCAAATATATCACAATTCTATATGTTATAGGCCCAACAATACAATTTTATAGATATTGTTTTATGCAATTGTGTTTTAAATCAGCTAAGAAAAAAAGAAAAAGAAATGGGTAATTATGTTGTCTGTTATCATTACCTACATAATTACCTTTACTGGAGCACTTTGTTTTTTCACATAGATTCAAATTACTGTCTGCTGTCACTTCCTTTCAGCATGAAGGATAAAAGCAGTGAGTAGTTCTTATAACTACTAGGCAGGTATCCTAGCCGTGAACTCTGTTTGAGTTTACCTGGGAATGTCTTTATTTGACCCTGACTTTTAAAAGACAGCACTGTCAGATGGAGGGATCATGGCTGACACTCCTTGTGTTCCAGCACATCAAATGTTGTCTTGCTGCCGCTGGCCTCCACTGTTCTGAAGAGACATCAACTGTTAATCTCACGGCAGCACCCCAGTACGTGACAAGTCATTTTCCTCTTGCTGCTTTCAAGATTTCTTCTTTATCTTTGGCTTCCAACAGTTTTATTTAAATGGGTCTGGATGTATATCTCTTTGAATTTATCCTACTTAGAGTTCATTCAGCTTCTTTGCTGTGTAGATTTATGTTTTTCATTAAATTGGGGAATTTTCAGTCATTAATGCTTTGAATATTTTTTCTGCCCCCTTCTGTCTCCTTTCTTCTCAGTACTCCCATCTTACATATGTTAGACACTTAACAGTGCCTCACATTTCTCTGGCACTCTGTTTATTTACCTTTATTCATTTTCTTTCTTCTATTCAGACTGTAAATAATCTCTTTTGATCTATCTTCCAGTTTGCCAATTCTTCTGTTGACTCAAATCTATTCTTGAGTCGCTTTAGTGAATTTTTTGTTTGGATTCCTGCACTTTGAACTCTCAATTTATGTATTATGTATATAATATCTCCAAATGGAAATTTTGAAGTTGAAAATAATATGATATATATAATTTGTATCTCTTTATTAATACTCACTCTTTAATGATTATCTTACTTTCCTTTTCTTTAAGTGTAGTTTCCTTAATCCTTTTAATATAGTTAACATAATAGTTTCCGTGGAGTCTGTCTGCTAAGTCCAACATCTGGAACCCCTCAAAGGCAATTTCCATTCCCAGCACATATTCCTGCATGGGGATCACACGTTCCCATTTCTATGCATGTTTCACAATTTTTTGTTGAAAACTGGACATTTTTGGTAATAGATTGTAGCAAGTCTGGGTACTGCTCCTGACTCCTCCACCTACCACCACCAGAACTAGTTCTTGTTGTCTGTTCATTTGTTTATTTGTTTAATGCCTTGGTTGAATGAATTTCATGTTTCACACTTTCCAGGCAGTGTGACAGCTCTAATTTCCCTGCTCAGATATTTCCCCATTTTTATCTTTTAGTCTTCCTTCCTATGTGTTGTCCCTAGGTCAGTATAAGTCAGTTATTTGTTAAACACTATACTTAAGTCTCTATAGTCAATTTTTATCCTTTCTCTGTTAGATGTGTGTGAATTGGAGTCTTCTTCTGCAGTTCAGAGAGTGTAAGATTTTGCCTCATGTTCAGATAGAGACTAGTACTTAGAAATTGCCCCTTCTGCCAAATTAGTTATGTGACTGCACTGTTTTGGCTCTCACATTTTTCTCCCTTCCATCTATAATCTCCCTTTCCTTTCACTCAGTTAATTTGTTTTAAATTTTTCCTTTGAATTCTTATAGCGCTAAGATTTCTTAAGTTATTCTACACTGCAAATGAGCTACAGAATATAGCTCATGGGAAATTCTTCTGTCCTTTATTTGCTTCTAGATCAAATTCTTAGAATTTTCTAAGCTACATCGTGCCCTTTATTTTTATTTTACTTTATTTCTTCTGCTGTTTTGTATTTGCACTGTCATGTCACTTACTTGCTTGCTCATACTCAGGTGACTCTGTCCAGAGTTTCTAACTGTTCAGACAAAGGTTCAGGGACTTGACTTCCAGATCCATCTACATTTGAAAGGTTTCATATTTTTAGCTCTACACACTTATTTTTTTGTAGCTTCAGAGATGGTAAAATATGGGAATGAAATGAGGGGGGGGAAATGAAGAACTCAGGCAAGACCTTCTTTTAGCTGCCAAGGCTATGTTTCTCATTTCTGAAGCTTTGTTAAGTGCCTGGAGCAGAAGTGACCCCACCTGGTTACAGAGTGTGTCCCAAGGCAATGGAGAGGAATGCATTAGGACTACTGATCCATTTAGCCCTCGTGACTTAGCTTTTTATTCTCAGACCCACTGTCTGTTTCTGTTACATGTGCCCTCCCCCACTACTGCCATTTCCACTACTCTTCACTCAAAAGTAGGACAGATAAGAACATCTACTCAGTCTATTTCTTTTCTCTCTATAAAGGTATTAGGAGAAATTTCAATACCTTTATCAACTAGACAGTACCATACCTAAGGATCAGAGGCAGGGTTGGCAGCCTCATGCTGCTTGACCATTCCTCTTGCCTTTGCTTTCAGATCATTTATCTTTCTCCTACCTTTTGAGATCTAGGACACTGAGTTCTACTTCTTTCCTTACTTGAGGCTAATGATTCTTTAACTGGCATATTCTTTTTTGTTTAACTTGAAAGAGGGTATTTCTGGCAGGCAACTTTTCCTTACCATCTTCCTACTGATATTTTCATGGCCAACCTTGTACGAAAAGTACCATTAAATGATCACTCCCCTCATCCTCTTCTCTTTTTTTACCTTCAAGGCATCCTCTTGCTCATTCATCCATCTATTGACCTTATATACTCCTTAAGTGTGTTTTATTCTGACAAAACCTCCCAAATACACAGATTGCTTCCTCTGCACCCAAACTGGGTTGATCTTAAACAGTGTGCAAATTTATACAGGAATGCCTGCCAGGTTCTAATTTTGTATTTTGCAGCAGCAGGAACAACATAAATCTCTAGCTTCAAGCAGACCCAACAGTAGCCAACAGTTCTGGGGAATCAACAAAATTAATGTAGGGCAATATCCTCCCTCTTGCAGACAAGGCTGAAAAGAACTAGTCTTTCACATTCTCAAAATGCTGCCAATAGGGGGCGCCTGGGTGGCTCAGTGGGTTGAAGCCTCTGCCTTCCGCTCAAGTCATGATCCCAGAGTCCTGGGATCCCCCCCCCCCGCCCCCCCCACCCCCGCATGGGGCTCTCTGCTCAGCAGGGAGCCTGCTTCCTCCTCTCTCTCTGTCTGCTTCTCTGCCTACTTGTGACCTCTGTCTGTCAAATAAATAAATAAAATCTTTAAAAAAAAAAGAAAGAAAATGTTTATTTAGCCAAAGAATTCATTCAGCTTTTCTTAAATAGCAAATTTTTTACTGAATTCCTAATATAACTTAATTTATAAAAATTAAACATAACACAATTCATCAGGATAAATCTAGTCACTGCTTGCAAAAAAATTTTCTCATTCATTAAATGATTAATATTTAATATGTGCCAAATACTGTGCTGAAATGGGGGTGAGTGTAATATGGCTTCTGTCTTTAATGAGCTTATGATAAGTTGGAATTATAGACACAAACACATAAATTATTATACTAAAGAATGAACAAAGTGCTGCGGGAACTCAGCTTAGGTGTCTATGTGTTTGTCTAGAGTTTTTAGGGAGGTGGGGTATAACTTGTTTCAAGAATGAGACAGAATGGACAACAAAGTGGGGGATGGGAAGGCCTTCCAGCTGAGGGAACAGCATATGTACAGGGGCAAAGTTGATAAGGGCATAGAATAAAATCATATATTACAGCATCTGATAAATGCTTATGGGGAGTTCAATGTGCCTAATGTAGAACAAGATTTCTCAACTGGGACAATACTGGCACTTTGAACCAGATAACCTCAAATTGTGGGAGGGGTCTTGTGCACTGTAAGATGTTCAGAAGTAGCCTTGATGGCCACCAAGTGAAGACGCCATTAGCATTCCCTCCAGTCATGACAACCAAAAATGTCTCCAGACATTGCCAAATGCCTCTTGGGAGATAAAAATCAACCCACCTGGGAACCACTATAGTGGTTTCATATGGGTTCAAGTATTTGGATTGAAGTGGTAAAGTTGAAACTAAAGAGATATGTAGAGGGTCCACTATAAGAGACTGAATAATCACAATTAAGAAGTTCTGATATTAGTCAACATAGAAGGGTTTTAGGCAGGAAGGAACATGATAACTTACTTCTCAGGCTAATGGTAGAAGAAAGACAGAATAGTGTGGTGAGAGACCAAATGCAATCTTAACCAATTTTCTTCCAGACAGCTCTTTTAAACACGTTATGAAATTTCAAAATATAATATTGGTAAAGGGAAGTTGTATGTTTCTGAGAATTATACTCTGAGTCCATTCAAGAAAGCTCTATTGTATCCTCCTACACTTTTGGTGGGAATGCAAGCTGGTGCAGCCAATCTGGGAAACAGTATGGAGGTTCCTCAAAAAGTTGAAAATAGAGCTACCCTATGACCCAGCAATTACACTACTGGGTATTTACTGTAAAGATACAGATGTAGTGATCTGAAGGGGCACATGCACCTGAATGTTTATAGCAGCCATGTTCATAGTAGCCAAACTATGGAAAGAGCCTAGATGTCCATCAACAGATGAATGGCTAAAGAAAATGTGGTGTGCATGCATATATATGTGTGTATATATACACAAAGAAATACTATGCAGCCATCAAAAAACTACAAGATCCTGCCATTTGCAACAATGTGGATGGAACTAGAGGGTATTTTGCTAAGTGAAATAAGTCAGTCAGAGAAAGACAGTATCAAATGATACCTCTGATATGAGGAATTTGAGAGGAAGGGTGGGGGTCATGGGGAGTAGGGAGGACAAAATGAAACAAGATGGGACCAAGGAGGGAGAAAAACCACAAGAGACTCTTAATCTCAGGAAACAAACTGAGGGTTGCTTGGGGGTGGGCTGGGAGGGATAGGGTGGCTGGGTGATGGACATTAGGGAGGGTTTGAGCTACGGTGAGTGCTGTGAATTGTGTAAGCCTGATGATTCACAGACCTGTACCCCTGAAGTAAATAACACATTATGTGTTAATAAAAGAAAGAAAGAAAGAAAGAAACCTTTGTTGTGCGAGCTCTAATTACAATATAGGCTAGCCTCTCTATTCAGAATCATTGTTCAGTGTGCTGTCACTGTGAGCGTGCAAGCTTGGAGTTAGAAGACTGGGGTAAAATCCTAGATCTTCACGTTACCTAACTGTGAAACATTTGGGGGCCTCCATTTCCCCACTTATAACATGTAAGAATAAAACTGAATCAGTCAAGATGCTAATAGCAAAGAGTTAGTCCACTCAAATTGTGCCATATTATGAAAATTTAACGAAGGCAAATATTTACAGAAGTATAGGTAAGGCACAGTGAAACTTCCAAGGGGTAATGCAGTATTCAAGGCTATTAAAAGCAACTTCCCTTACTACCCTTGGCCTCATGAAGCAAGGGAAAAGTCAATTGCGAGAACTCCGAAGAAGAGAGAGAGAGTGATAAATGCCTCACAAGAGCTGTAACCTTGTTACAAACAGCCAGTTGGTAGTCATTTTTACACGGAGAGAGAGAGAAAATTAAAAATTCAGACTTCACTGTTCATTGTTCCTTCTCACCCTCCTTGTATGCTTCCCTTTGGGCAAACTCAACTGGAATACAGAAGTCAAAGGAGCCTGTTAATACAATCCATATAGGATAACCTTTCGTGGTTCAAAGCTGAATGGAGAAGGGCAGAGAATGAGTTGCAAAAAGGAATCTATCACAAAGGTGAAGCCTGAAGCATGAATGTGAAAATATCCAAATATATGAAAGGGTGCTTATTGAATGTTGTATGTGTATGTGAACATGTGTGTTTTAATCTCCCTGATGTCTAGAGATGGCCCATTGCTTTCATGTGAGGGTACTGTCACATCAGAGGTAGCACTGGTCATTAGAAAAAGCCTAGATATCAGGAGACCCATATTCTACTCCCAGTTCCACTTCCTACAGGCATGCAATCTTGGGAAAGCCACACGTTTTCTGTCCTCCCCTTTCCCTTGTGTAAATCTTGAATAATATTTTAAAAACCATATAAGAAAATATGTTTGAGAGAGCACTGCAAACTGTAAAGTGGAATGTAATTATAAAGTGATAATTACAGCACTTTGTATCCCTCTTCATTATAAAGTCTACTTTGATTAAATAGAGAAATAAAGCAGCCATTCTGCTTTCTTCTGTTCTCAAATTTCCTACCCAAGGAGTCTACTTTTATAATCATGGCAAAGATAACACTCAAGAACCCCAGAGTAAGAGGTTCTGTTAATACTTTCAATGTTAAGCATGGCTCACAGCAGTCATGGGCAGACCAGGTTCAGTGATGGACCCTGGTATTCTGATCTAGCTATGCTACTCATTCTGAAAGACAGACAACACTATTCTGTAGATTGTCATTTTTGCCCAAAGCTTGCTGCCCCTCTCTGTCATATATTCTTGCCAGGATCCCAGAGAATACAATTTCCCTCGTTATTACTGATACCTAGTTACTAAAATTTAAATAAAGTTATGTCTCTGAACCATCAACAAGGATGACCGACTACAGGGCCGGATCTGGAATGAATGGATTTGTATGGTCATCATCTTTGCTTTGTTCTAGAATATTGTTACACAGTAGCACTGAACTGATATAATGAAGTGATTAATGACTGCCTACTTGCCTGCCCTGTGTTTTCCATGCTAGTTGTTGGTGTTCTGATTCTGAAATGGCTTGGCTGAAGTTCAGAGAACTATTCTACACACAGTTGTGCTCACTGGAATGTGATTGCTTTAGTACTATCCAAAGCAAGACCAGAGAAACAAGTTCTCCAGGGTGGCAAAAGAAAATACACTTTCTGCTGGTTAACTGTTCCACAATACACCAACTCAACAAACTCAGTTTTATAAGTATTTTTTCCAAAAAGAGACTGAGCCATTATTTCAGTATGAATCAAAATCAAATTGTCTGGAAATATAAATTAAATTTTCTAGGGAAGTCAAACCAATGAAGAAATTTCCAAAAGTCCAACTGACTAATTAAAGGAGAATCATTCTGTCACCTTAACAGAAAAAAAAAATAGCATAGAAGTTGTCAGATTACTTTCTCTGAATTGAACAAAACTTTACAGTTAAAAACATAAAATTTACCTACATTCAAACCTTTTTATTTCATAACTAAGGACATGGAAGTAATATATAAAAATCTTTATTTTTCCATAAGAGATATTAAAGACCCCCCTTTTTTATCTGCTTGGGATCCTGCTTCCAAAATCCATCAAGTTGTATAAAATTAACAATATAGGTCTATTGAGATACCTATTTCAGAACATTGTTGATAGACATACATGTTTCATATATTTATATATATATATATACACACACACATACATATACACACATATGTACATATATGTGTGTATACACACACGAGATATATATATATATATCTCGTGTGTGTGTGAGAGAAAGAAAAAGAAAGATAAGCTACTTCCAACATCACTTAAGCAGAGTCAGCTATAGAATGGGAGTACAAAATAATTGTGACAGTGCCAGATATTGAATTCAATGCCCACAAGACATGAATTAAAAGATCTCTCTTGGGACGTCTGGGTGGCTCAGTTCTTAAGCGTCTGCCTTCAGCTCAGGTCATGATCCCAGGGTCCTGGGATTGAGCCCCGCATCGGGCTGTCTGCTCAGCAGGGCACCTGCTTTTCCCTCTCCCACTCCTCCTGATTATGTTCCCTCTCTTTCTCTGTCAGATAAATAAATAAAATCTTAATAAATAAATAAATAAATAATAAAAGATCTCTCTTCTAGTAGATGTGACTAGGAGCAAAAAGAGAATTAACAGTAGGAAATCACACAACTCTCCATTTTTCACAGTAGAATCTAGAGTTGACCATCTTAATATACTGCCCCTGGAATTGAATTCCATGTAATTTTGCAACTCTTAGGATATTATTAAAATGAATGTTAGATCCTATGTAATGCCCCAGGCTGACACATCAGTTCATTAACCCGCTGGCTAACTCGCAGGAGAACATGGTCTTCCTGGGAGACTACATCATTTGTAGTATTCATTTCCAAATCATTACGGCAGACTTCCTATGCCAATATTTGTCAATACTTGGACGTTATCTATTCAACACATTGTTTCTGAGTATCCATTATGTTCCCATGTACTCTTCTAGACAGGAGATCTAGAGATGGACAATACAGAAGTTCCTACTTCGTGGACCTTTAATTTTACCTACAGTCACCTGGGGTAATGACTGAATACAAGTAACCTTGTTAGCCTATGATGATATAATGGCAAGTACACTTAGAAGAAAAATAAATAGCAGGAAGATAATCACCATCTGGCTGCATATACAGGGGTGACATATCTTAGATTTTCCCATTCTCAAGCCTTCTAGCAATATCATTTGATAAGAACTTTATCTAGAAGAGTAAGACATCAGATAATTTCATCAAGGTGTAAATCATGGTTGTGGAGTAGCCAACGGAAGGAATGTCTCAATTCCTTCGTCCCAAAAGATGGAGGTGCGTACTAGGGCTGCCATCACCTAAAGTCATAGGCTTACAGGGATAGATATGAAGCAAAGCCCGATGTTGTACTCAGCTTGCCAAGAAGAAACAAAAGTTGTAGCTGCCCAGCAGAAAACTAGGACACATCATACATAGGACGCTACTACAGCAACAATAGAAAATACAGCTCAGATTAAGCTATAAACACTTCTTGTCAGGGCCCCATTCCCTTGCAAACAGAAAGTTGTTTTATAGGGCTGGCAAAGTATACTGTAAATTATATTACCAGCCCACAGCTGATGAGTTTTTAAGTCTACAGGGAACAAGTTATCTGGCTCTGTCACCATGCTCAGCTTGCCAAAACTGCTTGTGAGGCACACCAGTCTGAGAGATATTGCTAAAACTTAGAAATAAGTGGGCCAAGAATAGCACTGAAGCAGAAGAAGGAAGGGACATGGTACATGACATTAATTTGTCCCTAAAGTTTTCCTCTTGGAGCTTCTTCCTGACTCAAAGACACTGTTCAGCCATCCCTGAGTCAACACTTAATTATATTGCAAACCACTAGACAATCAAGGGTTTGTCTGATGAATGGGTGGACAGTTTCTAAAAACTTCAAGTTCCCTCCTTTTATTGTACCACCCTCGAAATGTTTCTGGTTTCTTGTTTATTTCTCTAACTAGCTGAAAGTTACCTCTGTTTTCGGCAGCTTTCTTTTCCTTTTATTTTCTGTTATAATTTAGCTAGTGTCATTTTCAAAACACAAATCAAATCATGTCACCTTCAAGGCACGTGCTTTCAATGGCACCAGAGTACATACTAGCACTGATTCAGCATTGAATTCTGAATCTTCAATAATCTGGCCCCTGGTCACCTCTCCAGCCTACTTACCTCACCCCACTGTGCCCCTTCACTTTTGCCCTTCACTATTGGCTCTTAGAATATACCCTGTCCCTGTGGCTTTGTTCTCAATGCTACCTTTGTACGGAACCTTCTAGACTCCTTGTCCACCTGGCAAGTTCTGGCCTGTCTACTAACAGTAAGCAAGGCTCACTGACTCTGCCTTCAAAACTCTATGAATGTGGCAGTGTTCTCCTTTTCCATGTTGACTCCCTGAGCTCAAGACCCCAAAACCTCTGTGTTCTAGCTAGACCTCTAACGATCCCTTCTTCTTTCATTTGTTGCTCTCCATAGTCAACCCTCCATACAACAGTCAGAGCGATCCCTCCTTCCCCTGCTGTATGCTCTCATGCCTCTTTAGTGCACTTAGAATACAGTTATACTCCTTGCGTGACCGAAAGTCCTACATGATTTGTTTCTTCTCTATAGGGTGACCATATGTCCAGGTTTGGCCGAGACAGTTCCATTTCACTTCTGTTGTCCTGATGGAATTATTAATTGTACCACCTTTGACTCAAGAGTGGCCAATTTTGACTTCAAACCACCTGGTCACCCTGCTTCTCTAGCTCACCTACTTTTCTCCCCTTGTCCTTCACGGCCCAGCATACTGGCCTCCCTTCATTACCTTCAATACAAACATACAGGTTTGTTCTCACATTGGAGGACTCAGCCAACCTGTCCTTCAGCATGGAGCTACCTGCTCCTCGACCTCTTCTGCATGTCTGGCTTCATCTCATGCAGGCCCTGGCCCACATAGCTTAACCACCATATTCTCAGAAAGGTATTCCCCAATCACCTTCTCTCACTGCCCTTCTCCCCAGGCTATTCTATCACATTAGCTCATTTATTTTTCATCACAGCACTTAGAATATCTGATTTTCTTCCGTTCATGTGATCATCTTACCCTTCTTCCTAGAATTTAAATCTATGAAAGCAGGTAGCTTTTCCTTTTGGTTTGCTACTATGGAGCTCTTTCCCAGTGGAGTGCCTGGCTCAGTAAAAAAGATGGTGGGTGAACAAGACACCTCGAGCACCAGCTTCTCTATGAAACATATCCCAGCTACCTGCACTCCCCTTCCCAGAAAAACGGACCACTCCTTCTCTGCAGCCCCGTTCTATCTGCTGTGTACACACATCACACACAGCGTCTACAAGACAGTTTTTGTGTGCATTCTGTTTTAGTTGACAGCTTTGGTTCTCTCTGAACACTGCAAGCAAATCTGATGGCAAATCTATCTCCTATTCACTTTTTGTGTCATTTTGTTTGGGTTGTTGTTTGAAACATTTTATTTCAAACTTACCTACTTTTCCAAATTTCTCTACTTAGCACTTGCAAAAATTGTACCAAGCATTCCCTTAATACTTATCGCCCTACCTCCCCTAATGCTAACATGTTACATAACCACAGTATCATTGTGAATAACAGAAATTCACATTGGTGTAAAATTTTTTTTTAAAGATTTTATTTATTTATTTGACAGAGAGAGATCACAAGTAGGCAGAGAGGCAGGCAGAGAGAGAGAGAGAGATTGGGAAGCAGGCTCCCTGCCGAGCAGAGAGCCTGATGCGGGACTCGAGCCCAGGAACCCGAGATCATGACCTGAGCCAAAGGCAGCAGCTTAACCCACTGAGCCACCCAGGCACCCTGGTGTAACATTTTTAAGAAACTTCAGATATGGGGCACCTGGGTGGCTCAGTGGATTAAGCCGCTTCCTTCAGCTCAGGTCATGATCTCAGGGTCCTGAGATCCAGCCCTGCATCGGGCTCTCTGCTCGGCAGGGAGCCTGCTTCCCCCCTCTTTCTCTGCCTGCCTCTCTACCTACTTGTGATCTCTCTCTGTCAAATAAATAAATAAAATCTTTAAAAAAAAAAAAGAAACTTTAGATATTAGTCCAATTTTATGACTTTTTTCACTAATGCTCTTTTTTCTGTTCCAGGATCCACACTGAATTAGGTTTTATTTTTCATTAGTCTTTTCCACTCTGTAATAGTTTCTCAATCCTTCCTTGTCCTTCAGGTCCTTTTAGAGAATACTGGTCAGACATCTTATCAAACAACCCTAATCTGGTTTTGTCCAATATTTTCTCATGATTGGAGTGACATCATGCATTTTGGGCAAGAAGGATTCCTCTGAGAATCCCGTGTCCTTCTCTGTGCCTTGTTTCAACGGGTTCGTAATATTGACATGTCTTGTTACTGGTGATGTTTTCTCAATTACTTGGATAATTTGGTATCTCCCAGGTCTTTTCACTATTAAATAACTGCCTTTTCCTTCATACTTGATGAGTGTCTTGGGAAACATACTTGGAGTCTATGCAAAAAGAGTTTATCCCAAACTTTTTAGCCACTAATTTTAGTATCCATCAGCGAACTTTATCAGCAACACTTAGTAGTAGCATTTGCCTGAGGGTGATTCTCTCCTGCCCTCTTTCCTTCGACATTTATTAATTGGAATTCTATTGCATTCTGGTTCATTTTTGACTCTCCTTGACAGTGCTTATCATCACATTCCTGACTTACATGTGCCTCTCTATGCTCAGATTACAGCAGAGCAATAAGTTCTCAGGCTGACACTTGCTGGCTTTGTAAATGGATAAGCAACTTCATCTCTCTGAGCCTCAGCGTTCTCATTAGTAAAGTAAGGATATTAGTATATGACTCAGGAGGTTGTTAAGAGGATATTCAATTCATTTCTCATGAATTCATTCATTCACTGGTTCATTCGTGCAGGCACTGGAGAGACAACAAACAAAAACAGCCATCTTGACTTCTTTAAGTCTTGACTAACCCAGGTTTGAGCATCTGTTCAGCGTAGCAAAGCTCCAAAATTATCTTCTATGGTTGTGATTAATAATTGCACAATTTCCTAGTCAACTCTGGATTCCTAAGGATTTCATATCTGATTCTTCACCAACCGGAGAGATTTTTTTTTTTTTTTCAGAGCTTCTGCTGACATGAGAATAATCGAAGGCGTGCTCCCCTCTACAGGTGTACAACTTTAGTAATTAATTTTTCCCAAACATATCAGAATCCTAGAAGGGAAGCCAAATTAAAACACAAGTAAAATCTCTGATGAAAGGTAAATGTTACAAGTTCTTAATGGAGGGCTTTTCTCTCCCTAAACCACTCTCTTCAGGTCTCAGTCTATGGAGAAGCGGGATCACAGTCACGTGGGCCAGAAGAAATATTTGAAGACAGAGAAAACTGTAGCTGGTAAATGTTATTGCTAGCTCTGGGAGGTGAGGCCTGCGAGGCTATTACTGCTGTGCTGTAGCCTAGCAGGCCCCTGGGGGAGCCCAGACGTCGGGCGAGCTGATCACGCAAGCCCAGTCCAAATGTCACTCTAACATTTGCAGAGCTGTGTGTGAGTGCTTAAGGAGAGGTTTCCAATGAGAAGGTCAAGGATGGAAAAGCTGTTTGGGGAGCTGAAGGATGTATTTGGGAAGGTGCGGCCATGTTGTGAAGTATTTTCCCTTCACATGAACAGTTTTGTTTCGTTTTGCTTTACGTTACCCCGTGTGGTTTCCAGGCTGGTGGCTGCTTATACAGACAGATAATCCTTCACAAAGGCTAATGTCAGTCTTGGGTCTGATGTTGGGGGGGGGGGGGCAGGAAAAGATTGTATCTTCTTCTGATCTCCATATCAAATTGCTTTTATTTTATTTTGTCTTCATTTTTATTCTTCAAGTCCTTAGTTGGTTTTGTATATCTACCATTGAACCTTGATATTTCAGAATTTAGTATTTACAATTTTGATGTTTTCCTGGAGAGTCTGAATAGTTATGCTATGCAGTCATGTACAATTTTCACCAGTCCCACTGAGAGCAAGACGTGCAAGAACGTAGGGAATAAACCTGGTTTTACACTCAGCATCCACATCTCAGAGAGGCTAGGCAGTTCTCTACTTAATTTTGAAATACTACATTCAAAGAAGTAGAAATAAGGGAAGAATAAATATCCATGTACCCAAATCTGGCTTTTATAAATTCTTAACATTCAGATGTATTTGTTTCAGATTCTTTTTTGAAGAAATAAAGTATTACAGCCACACGTAAATCCCTGTTGCAGCAGCCACACTCCCCTCTCTTCCCAGAAGTAAACTTTTTACGGGGACAGTCATCATGCCCATCCAAGTTTTTATATTCCTTATATAGTAAATGAAGATCTTGACATAAAATGTGTTGAACCCAATCACTTTTCACATGATGATAAACTTGACATAAATGGTATCATTCTGTACATTATTTCATAATTTGCTGTTTTCATTCAAGATTATTTTCTTGAGGTTCTCCAACATTGTTACACGTGCTGCTCCTTTAGGGACAGGATTCCATTGTACACAAATAACCACAATCCATTCATGCATTCTTTGCTGATCTAGATTCTTTTTTTCTTTCTTTCTTTTTCCTTTTTATATTGCAAGCAGTGTTCCAATGTATATTCTAGTAATTATCTGAATGTGAATTTGAGAGTTTCTCTAAAGCATTTACATAGATATGCAATTGCTAGGCCTAAGGTCATGCTCAACTTCAAGAGTAGACTGCATTCCAAAGTGGCTTCCCTAATTACACTCTCACCATTTAGCATATGAGGGTTCTCCTTGTTCCTCCTCTTTGCCAACACTTCATATCATCAGAATTATTAATTTTTGTTAACTAGGTGATTTGAAGGAATAACACAATATCATTCACTTTTGCATTGTCAAGACTACTAGCATGGCTGCAAATCCTTTTACATGTTGGTATCCATTTTGATTTCGGCATCAGAGATCTGCTTATTCATAACCCTTGCTCATTTTCCTGTTGGGTTGTCTTTCTTTTGTTGACTTAGAGGAGTTCCTTATACCACTTATAATACCAGTCCCTTAAATATTACATTCATTGCTAATAGTTTCTCCCACTCTGCAGCTTGTCTATTGTTAATCACATTTTTCTTCAAACACAAAATTTAAACTTAATTGTAATCAAATTTATCAATATTTCTTTATGGTCTGTGCTTTCTTTCTGACTTTTTAAAAGAAATCTCCATCCATAGGTCATAGAGCTATTTATTTCTTTTATTTCTTTCTAAAATTTTTAAGTTTCACATTTCACAGTTAAATTTTTTTAAAATACTCTCAATTTATTTTCAAGTTTCATGTAAATTGAGGTTTAATTTTATTCTCCATAAGGATAACCAATTATCCCAGCACCAATTATTGACTAGTCTGTTCATTAACCACTGATTTGTAACATCAGCCTGGCCAAGGCATCAGCTTTCAATGTTGTATGACAGTCCCTGAGCCCCATTCTATCCCACGGGTCCATGTTTCTATGTCACATTATCCCAATTACTATGGATATAAAATATGTCAAAATATCTGGTAGGGCAAGTCTTTTTTCTATTATTCTTTCCTCCTCCCTCGAGAACTGTCTTGGCTATTTTGGACCTTGAACTTAACATGAGTTTACAGGGTCAGCTGTGTCGGGTTTGATGAAAAATTCTGTTGGAATTTTGAGTGGAATTCTCTGGATTTATGAAATAATTTTGGGAGAACTGGCATCTTTATGAAAATGACTCATGCATGAACATGAAAGATATTGATGATTTATTCAAGGCTTTATTTTACAGTCTTCAATAACATTTTATCATTTTTCATAAAGGTCTTGAATCTTTTTATTCACTGCTACTTTATATTTTTATTGCTATGATATATAGAATTCTTTGTTTTACATTTTAACTGGTAACTGTTAAAATTAGTTAGAGAAAGCTAATTTAGCTTGTATGTTTATCTTCTATTCAAAAAACTAGCTGAAATGACTTTTGGTTTACCAGCAGTCCCTCATAAAGTTTCTATAAATAAGGAAATTCCAGTCTTTCTCTCCAACCCTTATGCATCTTTTTTTCTAAAAAAATGTTTTCTGATTCTATTGGCTAGCCTCTCCACTTCAACAATAAAAACAAGTGATAGGAGGTATCCTTATTTTGTTCCTAATCTGAATAGATAGGATATTAGCTATATGTTCTTGATAACTTCCTATTCTCAAAATAAAAAAGTTGTATTCCTATCTAAGTTTGTTTAGATTATTTTTATTAGTCAATATATATTGGCTATATCAAATATTTATGTATCTATTTAAATAATGTGCTTCCTCCTTTATCTTTAATATAATTATCATTTACATCAAACTTAATATATTTTTAATGTTGTATCATCCTTACATTTCTAAAAAATACCCTCCTCATTTTTTAAGTATGAAATGATATTTGCTGGTGGTATATTTAGAAATTTTATTAGAAACACATATTTAATCCACCTACAGTGCTATTCTGGAATGGAAGGTAGTGTAATGATATAAAACTGGGCCTGTGTGTTGGGAAAATTGGACAGCCACATGCAGAAAAATGAAACTGGACCATTTCCTTACACCACACATGAAAATAGAGTCAAAATGGATGAAGGACCTCAATGTGAGAAAGGAATCCATCAAAATCCTTGAGGAGACATAGGCAGCAACCTTTCGACCTCAGCCGCAGCAACTTCTTCCGAGGAACATCACCAAAGGCAAGGGAAGCAAGGGCAAAAATGAACTATTGGGACTTCATCAAGATCAAAAGCTTCTGCACAGCAAAGGAAACAGTCAACAAAACCAAAAGACAACTGACAGAATGGGAGAAGATATTTGCAAATGACATATCAAATAAAGGGCCAGTATCCAAAATCTATAAAGAACTTATCAAACTCAACACCCAAAGAACAAATAATCCAATCAAGAAATGGGCAGAGGCCATTAACAGACATTTCTGCAAAGAAGACATCCAGATGGCCAACAGACACATGAAAAAGTGCTCCACATCACTTGGCATCAGGGAAATACAAATCAAAACCACAATGAGATACCACCTCACACCTATCAGTATGGCTAAAATTAACAAGTCAGGAAAGGACAGATGCTGGCGAGGATGCGGAGAAAGGGGAACCCTCCTACACTGTTGGTGGGAATGCAAGCTGGTGCAACCACTCTAGAAAACAGCATGGAAGTTCTTCAAAAAGTTTAAAATAGAGCTACCCTAGGACCCAGCAATAGCACTACTGGGTATTTACCCTAAAGATATAAATGTAGTGACCTGAAGGGGCATGTGCACCTGAATTTTTATAGCAGCAATGTCCACAATAGCCAAATTATGGAAAGAACCTAGATGTCCATCAACAGATGAATGGATAAAGAAGAAGTGGTGTATATATATACAATGGAATACTATGCAGCCATCAAAAGAAATGAAATCTTGCCATTTGCGATGATGTGGATGGAACTAGAGGGTATTATGCTGAGGAAAGTAAGTCAATCAGAGAGACAATTATCATATGATCTCCCTGATATGAGGAAGTTGAGAGGCAGAGTGGGGGGTTTGGGGGGTAGGAAAAGAATAAATGAAACAAGATGGGATTGGGAGGGAGAAAAAACATAAGAGACTCTTAATCTCACAAAACAAACTGAGGGTTGCCAGGGGCAGAGGGTAGGGAGAGGGTGGTTGGGTTATGGACACTGGGGAAGGTATGTGCTATGGTGAGTGCTGTGAAGTGTGTAAACCTGGTGATTTACAAACCTGTACCCCTGGGGCTAATAATACATTATATGTTAATAAAAAACATTAAAAAAAAAAAACCTGGGCCTATGGATTCAGTTTCTGTGGATCACGTGGATTCAGTTTCTGAATCACATGAGGGTCATCATGACCGACAGTCTCTACATCACTAGGACGTCCCACATTTAGACTTCAGTTCTAGTGCATTTCCATATTTAAAATAAATATGTTATGGCTGGCACATTGTGAGTGTGAAATAATTATGTGCAGAATGAGTAAGGGAATTAATGCTTGAATAAAAGAAAATAAGAAGAGAGAGAAAGCACAAAAAAAAAAAAGGAAAGAGGAAAAGAAGGGAGAATTTTTCATGGCAAAATTTCAGAAAGACTGGATACTTCCAGAGTAGTTTGTAAAGAGGAAACAAAGGAACAAACAAAACTCATCTTATTTCAGGCTTGCTTTAGGAGGAAAATAAGACAGCTCCAAATTTTTTTCTGATCCTCAAGAAAGAGAAAGTATTTGTTCATTTGACCAATGATTAATCTTGACCAAAGTTAACTCCACTAAGGAAGCAGTGTTACTGGGTCCTTTTGTAACTTCAGACTAAAGAAAGTTCTACTCTTCTTACCTCATGGACCACCACATATGGAATTCCTTTACCCTTAATAAAAGCAATCTCAGTGTGTTAAACTTTTCTATTATTGAAGATGTAGGAAGGATAAACCATTCTTAGAAGTAACTGAAGTGCAGCATGTAAAGTAGACGTGTCTGTCCCCTATTGATTCTTACATAAATTCTTCAATTACCAAACCAGAGGATTTGATACCCTGAGGTATTGAGCTTTGATCTGATATGCTAAACTCCAATTTCATCTCTTCATATGTTCTTAAATATGTTCTTCATATGTTCTTAAAGAATCTTTTCAAGATAAAGCTCCCTTCTTTTCTTCCAAAGCCACCACCTAGTTTTATGATAAATGATCAATAAAACAGAGCCAGGAGAAGAGACTGTCATTATTTGACCAGTTGAGGCTGTTTAGACAAATGCAGTAGTTACTCCAGGCTATCATTGTGACTCAGTATCACTTACTATTTAAAAATAGAGATTCTAGCCCCAGATCTCAGAGTCTGAATCTCGGTACTTCTTCTTATCAGCAATATGACATTTAAAAATTTGCTTGATCCTCTAATTCTCAGTTCCCTTTTCGGTGAAAGAGATACAAATAATACCTACTTTGTATGGTCTTTATGAAGATTAAATGTGATAATGTTTATTAAATGCTTGGCATATGTGGCCCATAGCTGATTAATAAATGTTAGTTATTATTATAATGAGAATCAAATTCTCTGCCAGATAAAATAGAGAAATCATTACATGGACCCATTACATGGAAACATAGACTGATAAACCACTAAGCATGAGGCTATATTTGGAGTCCTAGGGAAATGCAAGGTATTAAAAGTCAAACCTTCAGGGCACCTGGGTGGCTCAGTGGGTTAAGCCTCTGCCTTCAGCCCAGGTCATGATCTCAGGGTCTTGGGATCGAGCCCTGCATCAGGCTTTCTGCTCTGTGGAAAGCCTGCCTCCCCGTCTCTCTCTGCCTGCCTCTCTGCCTACTTGTGATTTCTCTCTCTCTCTCTGTCAAATAAATAAATAAAATATAGTGTTGCCTGTGTGACTCACTGGGTTAAAGCCTCTGACTTCGGCTCAGGACATGATCCCAGGGTCCTGATATCGAGCCCGGTATCGGGCTCTCTGCTCAGCAGGGAGCCTGCTTCCCTTTCTCTCTCTCTCTGTGTGTGCCTCTCTGTCTACTTGTGATCTCTATCAAATAAATAAATTAAATAAATAAATAAATAAATAAATAAAATGAATAAATGTCTATCAAATAAAATCTTTTAAAAATAAACAAATAAATAAATAAAATATTTAAAAAAAAACTTAAAAAAAAAAAGTCAAATCTTCACCCTATGACCCAGCAATCAAACTACTGGGTATTTACCCTAAAGAGACAAACGTAGTGATCCGAAAGGGCACATGCACCCGAATGTTTATAGCAGCAATGTCCACAACAGCCAAACTATGGAAAGAACCTAGACGTCCATCAACAGATGAATGGATAAAGAAGATGTGGTATGTATGTATGTGTGTGTGTGTGTGTGTGTGTATACTATGGAATACTATGCAGCTGTCAAAAGAAATGAAATCTTGCCATTTGCAACAATGTGGATGGAACTAGAGGGTATTATGTTGAGCAAAATAAGTCAATCAGAGAAAGACAATTATCATATGATCTCCCTGATATGAGGAAGTTGAGAGGCAGAGTGGAGGGGTTGGGGGCTGGGAAGGAAAAAATGAAACAAGATGGGATTGGGAGGGAGAAAAACCATAAGAGATTCTTAATCTCACAAAACAAACTGAGGGTTGCTGGGGAGAAGTGGGGTAGGGAGAGAGTGGTTGGGTTATGGACATTGGGGAGGGTATGTGCTATGGTGAGTGAAGTGTGTAAAACTGGTGATTCACAGACCTGTACCCCTGGGGCTAATAATACATTATATGTTAATAAAAAATTAAAAATATTTAAAAAAATGTTAAACCTTCACTCTGTGCTTTATGCCACATGCCCACATTAGTTTCTTTTTATGCCAAAATAAGAACATGGTCCTTGAATAATAGAATAAAGTAAAATAAATCTCTATAGGGATCATGTGTGGAGAAATGGGCAGGGACTGGGCATGCAAAGTCTCCTGGATAATAACAATTTGGGATTTTATTCTAAGTGTGACAAGAAACCACAGAAGCATTCTTAGCAGTGAAGGGGCAGGATTTGCTTTATACATGTACATGGATGACCTCTTGTGTGGTCTCAATTTTCTTATTTATAAAAAGAAAGTCTCAAACTAGAGCAGTGGTTCTTAAAGCATAGTTCCCAAAGCAGCAACATCAGTATCTCCTAGAAACATGTTAGAATGCATGTTCTCAGTCCTCTACCAAAGACCTAATGAATCAGAAGGTTGGAGGGTAGGGCCCAGCAAGCTGTGTTTCACTGAGCCTTCCAGGTGGACTCTGGTGCACAGGTGAGTTTCAGAACCACCAGATTTCATGAACTCAGATATTCCTTTCAGCCCCAAAGTTCTATGTTTCTACTCAAGTCTTTCGCAATGCAGGTCCCAAATCCTCATGAATGAGACTAACCATCCAGCATTTTCATCCGCAATAATTTGTTTTATGGAGGAAGTATTCAAAGAAAAATAAATAACAATCTAATGCACATATCTCACATTAGTACACATTTTATGTCCTAAGCCAATATATAATAAGATGAAAAGGAATTATGTATAATGCCACAATGACCTCTACATTTCCACTCATAGTTATCGACAGAATGAATTTCCCTAAATCCCATATCCCCTGTATGATTATCTGCCTAGGTTTATACAAAATTATGAGGCCATTAGAAGGATTAGATCTATCTCTATGTTCTATAAAGATCTATGCAAAGAAGGTATTTAATCGGAGACAAGAGAGAATGATAAAATGGCAGGCCCTTTGGGGTTGCACAACACTGAGTTAGAACTCCGGTTACACTACTGGTCTAAGAGTCAGAATTAAAATGTGGGTTGGGTCTCATAGATAACTTATACACTCTAAATAGAGCTAGCATTATATTCCTTTGTGCTTGAAGAGGCATTCATGAAAAATGGCTATATGATTTTGTTCCATAAAATAATTTTCAGGCACTATTTTACCAAAGTCTGCTATGTTAGGTGTGGGGGTATGATTATTTGAAACAGACTCTGGGATCATACACAGTATTGACTCTTGGTAAGTCCCCAGGGTTAACACAATTTATAACTGGCCAAATAAAGTCACTTTAAAAATAAGAAAGCAAACATGAGTTTCTTTAACAAATTCAGGAATGCCAAAATGAAGGGGCATGTCTTCAAATTAAAAAGAATATTTTATGATAACCAACAGTTATCTATTCTCTGTATTATAGACACTTATGGACCTAGTAGAGTATTTTACACTATATTCTATCCTACAAGGACAAGGAATTCCTCTGAACTGTAATACCAATTTGGAAATTATTTCTGTACTATCATGGGATACATGCTTGTATAGTTGTTTAAGTCTTTAATTAATGTAAACTTTGTACATGTTTATGCTTTGCACCCCTAATGAGACTGTAAGGAGCTCCTGACCAAGGACCAAGGCTTTTGCTTCTATTTCTCAACAGAACAGAGCATAGTAGATTATACAGGCTAGGTGTGGAATGAAAATATTGATTATGAATCATGTTATCCAGGAGGTATATAGGCTGAAAATAAATACACTCAGGAAAAGGTACAGATGAATCTATTAATAATATTAAATGGCTACAGTGCAGTGGTTAAAAGCACAAATGCTGGAATTAGATAGGTGTAATCCAAGCTAAGCCATTCATTAACCATGAGTTACTCAGCCTCTATTTTTAACTCTCAAGTTCCTCAACTACACTAAGATGGGAATAATAATATCCATTTCAAAGAGCTGCAAGTATTGACTAGATAACATACATGAGGCTTACTACATAGAGATCAACATGTATTCAATATTAATAATGTTAATGATAACAATAATAGATATTCATAGCATAGGATCTATTTAAGATATATTTTGATATTTGAGCTATACAACATATAAGCAAGCTATGATAACTCTCCATCTATAAAATTATTCCCTTTGTTCAGACACAGATGGGCGCTGAATGCTTGGTGTCATTTAGCCTGGGTACTACATTTTTATGATTTAGTAATAAGATTTATTAATAATATAATGGAATATTATGCACCTATTCGAAATCATTTTAAAGAGCATTTATTAACATGGGGAAAGCTCATGCTAAAATTTAGGTGGAGAAAAGATGACTGTGCTCTAAAAGATACAGTGCTGTAATGGAACTGTTTTGTTAGAAATTATTAAATTTTATTTAGTTCATTAAAATCTGCATATCCATCTACGAAGAAAAAATACTAAAGGGTAATAGCTATTAACTGTGAGCAGTAGAATCATGGATTTTATTTTTCCTCTTTATATTTTTCAGTATAGGCCAAATTTTCTGCAGCAAAAAACCATTAATTTGATGATACAGGAAAATCATACATGTAATTTAAAATAATAAAAAGACCAAAGACTTAGAAAAAAACATAAGGAACTGCTTACAAGAGAATGTTAGGTTAAAAATCAGAGATACCAAGAAAATTAAGTGCACTCTCTCCTACATATAAGAAAATGCTCACTGTACTGAAACGTACCTTAGAGTTATTTCTGGTTGATATATTTTGAGTAGTAATTATCTTTTGCTTTTCCAATATTGCCCAGGTTTTTTTTTTTTTCAAAATGAGCACATACTGATTTTATTAATTATATAAACATACATATACACACGTATATTAACACATACATATATGTGTGTATATTTATACATGTATTTACAGATGATAGGTATTTAGAGATCTCCCTCCTCTCCTCCAAGGGGCCTCAAGCCCTGATTTTTTTTTATCACAAAGTCTCTCTAAACCCCCAGGAGTTACATTGCAGGCCTGGTATTTAACCACTGCGATGCTGTGTGACGGGTTGAGTCTTCAGAATACAGCATCCGGCGTCGCTAGCTACTTCCCCATCTCTAGGAAACAACACAGGAACTAAGTAATAGCCAAGACCGCATATGCAAATAAGAAATTAAGAAAGAAAAGTACATGGATTATTAAAATTAATTGAAGAAAACCAACCTAAAACAAATAAGTAATTGTGTTTTGGTTTTGCAGGCTGACGAAGATGTTGATGTGGGGGAGGAGTTTCTAACCGTAACTACAGCCTAGCAACAGGGAAAGAGCTGGAAGACTCTAGTACACAACTTAATTTGTCATTCTCAACAGAAGCTTCTACACCTAAAATAAAAATGAAGAAAATAAAATGAAGCGAAGTAAGGTTTGGCATCCATAGAGGAGGGAGGGAATTGACTTCTGCACTGGTTCTTCATTGCTCAAGCCCTAAATGTGCTTTTTTTTTTTAAGATTTTATTTATTTATTTGACAGACAGAGATCACAAGTAGGCAGAGAGAGAGAGAGAGAGGAAGAAGCAGGCTCCCTGCGGAGCAGAGAGCCCGATGCGGGGCTCGATCCCAGGACCCTGAGATCATGACCTGAGCAGAGGTTTAGCCCACTGAGCCACTCAGGTGCCCCTAAATGTACTTTTTTTGTAAAATGGCAATTATCAGGTTCTGGCTAATATGCAGCTCCCTACAGCAGAGGAGTGCCTGGCTGACACCCCATGCTTTCTTCCCCATGCTTTTGGGAAGGAAGGAAGAAGAAAGGAAGGGAGCAGGGGTCTCACCCCTGTAACCCACAGAATCTTCCTCTAACAGTCCCGGGAGCTGGGGGAATAATTTAGTTTGAAAGATTCTGCTATCAGGCAATGGATATTGAGGGGAGAAGCACCCACTTATAGGTAGAGGGCTCAAGTTTGTTGGAACAGCTTTGCCCCCGACTGTGGGATCTCGGGCAAGTTCACTCCTCAAGTGCAAACAAACCCACCTTAGGAAGCTCACAGTGCTTCACAAGCTTCCTCTGCTCAGTGTTTATTATGGGCCAGTCAGGCCACTAAATCTATGAGAAACATGAAGAAAACAGGACTAAAAACGAGTTACAGAAAGAAAAAAAGGAGATTGTGGAACTGAAGGACACTGCTAAAGTTTATAAGGAAAAGAATCTCCTTGAATGTTTATAGGTTTTTTTTTTTTTTTCAAATTTCTTACTTAAAATAGCATTTTGGGGGGGGGGGGTGCCTGGGTGGCTCAGTCAGTCAAATCAAACATTTAGTTTCAGCTCAGGTCACGATCTCAGGGTGGTGAGATGGAGGCCCCACGTCAGGCTCCGTGCTAGGTGCGGGGCCTGCTTCAGATTCTCTCCCTCCCTCTCCTTCTGCACACCCCCCCGCCCCCAAGAAAAGAGCGTTTTGAGCAAAAGTGTTAAAGTGCTACAAAACAATGGAGGTCACATTGATTTTCCCCCTTTCCAATAACAGCTAACACTTTACAGCTCCACAGACGCCCACTGACCAACAGCATCAGCATCCCCGGGGAGCCGGCTGGAAATGCGGGATCTCAGGCCCCATCCCAGACCTGCTGAATCAGAGTACGCGTCTCCACAAGCTCTCCACGTGATGTGTGTGCAGACTAAAGTTTGAGAAGCACCGACCTAGATTGGGTCTTTACTTTTTCACTTCCAAGTATAACCTGGATCGGTTCCCTTCTCTGGTTTTTCACTGACATTCCTCTAGTTAAGACTCCTTGAAAGATGGAATTTTTTTTTTTTTTGAAAAGTCATAATTGACTTATTGACTGACTCATGCTCTCCCTCATTTAGCCAGGAAATATTTACCAGGACCCACTAAGTCGAAGGCCAGACTTGAGTGCTATGAAGAAAACATTTCTGCTTTGAAGAAAGATGGGTCCACAAGGGGGGAAAGCATGAATGGTTTATGGAGAATAATGCATCAGTTCCATTTTGCTGGAATGACCATGATGAGTAATGCAAGGAAAACTCGCTACTTAAAAGGCAGGATCAACATCCCACAGTGATGTTTTTTTGGAAGTTTTTCCAAACTTCGATCAATGATGTAGCAATGTCCCACATGTACCATATCTATGTATTGACTGAATTCTTATTTATTTCATCTTTTTTAAATGCCTGAATTCTTATTTATTTCATCTTTTTAAAAAAACTCTTTCACCTCTTTTTACTTACATATATTTTCATTTTAAAATAAATGTATACTACTACTATATACACGGAAAGCCATTATCATTTGCCCATAGACGTTAACCATAAAAATAAATAAAATGGAAATAAAATAATGTTAATCAAGTCTCAGAAGAGAACATTGCCCGCCAAAGACTGAGCCTGAGGCCAGATATCTCTCTGCAAGTAAAGGAAATTAGTAAGAGGTAGGGGATATTAAAGACAAGCAAACTTGACTTTTTCCTTGATATAATCAAAAGCAGCACACATTTCCTATTCCAGTCAAGCCACTCTGGCCTTCCCTATCTACTGGCTGCTCCCACTCCATAGAAGACACCCTGAGGCCACTGTTTTTCCAAAGCATGCACAGAGCCTTCCAGTTCTGCTCCTCTCATCTCCTCTGTCCTGAGCATCCCGGCCCCCTTGGATGTCTTCTTTCTCTACATTTTGAATAGGCGATGAGAAGTCTGCAACTCAGCAGTTAATGCTAATTCATCATTTCACGCACACCTGTCCTACCTCTAAAACCAGGCTCTGCAGCTCTCCTGCGCCAGTGATAGGCTCCCATTAGGGGACAGATAAATTTATGTGGATGACGGTTAGATTGCACCCCCTGGGCAACCACCTAGAATCCAACTGAGGTGTCAGCAAGTACTGAATAGCTTAGACATCGATCCCTCAAATTGCAGTACTAAATCTTCCTCCTAAACCTCCCAGCAGCTGCCGTGCAGCAGCTTTCAAGAGGTGGTTTTCTCATCAGAGACCACAATCAAGCCCATTAGGTCTGGGGTGGCCCAGTCTTGCTCCACGGTGCTACCTGTGAAGGCGTTCAGCACAGTTCATAACCACAGCCTTACTTAAGTGGCACAAAGCGCTTACCAAGCCCAGCAGAGTAGAATAAGGCCAGCATTAACGCTAGCACAGAACCACAGGAGGGCTCTGTTAAAGGCCCTCCGCCGAACTGCACTGCTCTGATGGCGACTTCCCTTCTATACACATTACCTCTAATGACTAGAGAGAAAGTTACAAAGCCTGTTAAAGGGCTATTTTCCAGGATTCAGGACAGCTCCCTATAGCACCTCCTGAAATTTGCACTTTTCCTAACAGACCCTTTCCGCCATCTCTCCCGCTGTACCCACTACATCCTCGCTTTGTCCCTTCTTTCTAAATCTGCTTTGTAATTTCCTTTCTTTTTTAATACGGTAGAAATTACACTATACTTGGGAATAAGAAAGCCTCAATTGTAGCTAGGCTTTCCCCGGCCACAGATTTCCCATTGGATATGGGCATTTTTCTTTTATCTAAAAATTACTGATCAACCACAAAGTGTCATACACCATAAAGGACAGTCACTTCGGGTCTCTGAAAGTTCTCCAAAACATTTTTTTTTTAATAATTCTCAAATGTTCTTACCTAGTCAGTCATTTGCCGCATTATTTCCCCTGTCAGCAAATCTGACACTTTTTAGAAAGAGGAAAGGAGAAGCACGAGCCATCTTTGCACATTTTTGCTCTGAGATACATTTTCATCCAGTGACCAAATGGATGGATGTTATTAAGTTATCTACAAAGTGGAGAAGATAGATCCATATGGATTTACTTAAAAATCATTCATATACTCTATTCCACAGAATAAACAGAGGAGTTACCATCCACCACCTCCGGGATTAAAATAAGGTTATAGATTAACCGGATTGGTTTGGGGACTTTTCGGCAATTAATTGCCATTCCTCTGGAGTAAATGACTATAGCCAAACACTGACATGTTAGTAACCAAACCTTGTTCCCAAAGCATGTAAATGTTAATTACACACTTGCTGTGTACCCTAACAGTGTGCCAGATGTTTAAGGGTAGAAAAGATACTCAGAAGCAGTTTCTTTCCATAAGGACTTATTGACATATATTGGCACTTATCCCTAAATAGATAAAAGACATGTATATCTGCCAATAAAATAGTCTTTTCTTGTCTCTTATTCTGTAATGCAGAATGTATGCAACTGGAAGCACAAAGTCTTGTTAAAATTGTACTTACTATATAATGCTTTCTACTGATAATCCATGACTAAGGACCTCCATTAAAACAAATGAGCCTTAGATCAATACTATGTCTCTCCATCTGATAAGAACTTTTTCTTGTACATGAATTTTGTTTTTCTCTAACTTAAATGGAGCCCAAGGACAGGAACAGAGTGTTCTTTTATGTCTTGTAAGGCTTAGGAAATAATGAGAATAAGAGCATTCCTAGTAATCCACTCATAAAATCATGAAGGCAAGATCATGAAGGAAACTCTTAGCATGCAGAGAGGCAAACAAAGAAAAGCAAATACTTCCAGAGAAATAAACTTATTTACAGATGTATTTTTCCTTCCCAAAGAACTCAAACTCATATCGTGTCTTAGTCACCGTGTTAACAATTGCTCTAGTTCCACAATCTATACGTCATTTTCTTTGTAAACATAATTGTGTTCTACTACACTGCCAACAAGCTAGGGTTGTTTGTTTTTTATCAAAGATCTATTTATTTGAGAGAGAGAGAGAGAGAGAGAGAGCATGTGGAGATAGGGAGCAGAGGGAGAGAGAGAGAGAGAATCCCAAGCAGACTCTGTGCAAAGCTCAGAGCCAGACACAGGGCTGGATCTCAGGACATTGAGATCATGACCTGGGCCAAAACCAAGAGTCCCATGTGCCTCATCCAACTGGTTTTTATGTTTTTCTCTGATATTTCCTGTTAGGGAAGGTAAGGTCATGTTATATGCCAGAATTATGGTTAGTTCTATACGAATCATCGCTGTCCTTACTAAAGGCCCAGTGTGTAAAGGACCTCAGCTCAGGCCGAGGGCTGAGATCACTTGCTTTCTACTCTGCTGGACAAACCCATGTTTCTAGCCCACCGAGATGTACAGGATAGTTCAAGGATAGCAAATAGGTTTTATGGCACTTTCCAGCCCTGATTGAATAGTAGCTTGTCTCCCATACTGTCCTTTAAAGAACTCTGAGTCTGGACCCCCAAGATCCAAAAGCCCTACATCGGTTATCTTTACCTAAACTGGTAAGGGATGTGAAAACAGCTCATACTTCCCCAGGTGTCTGCCACTGCCCATTTCTTTGGAAAGATGAAACTAGTCTCACTGAAACAATTAGAAACCAGCACATACAGGAGGGCACGTTGTGGCTTGCTGCACTTTGAGAGCTGGATGGATAGACCAGATCCCATGGCAACCCCTAAGGCTCCTGCTCACCTCTAGCATTCCCACCTTTGTGTAATTCCCTGTGCTTGAGTATGGGTGGGACCCGTGACTTGCTACTAACCAACTGAATAAGGCTAAGGCCATGAGATATCACTTCTGTGATTATGTTAGTGAATATAAATACATTAAAATACTTCTTTGCCCATACTTCAAGCTCTATTACAAAGCTGTCATCACCAAGACAGTATGGCACTGGCACAAAAACAGACACATAGATCAATAGAACATAATAGAGAGCCCAGAAATAGACCCTCAACTCTATGGTCAACTAATCTTTGACAAAGCAGGAAAGAATGTCCAATGGAAAAAAGACAGTCTCTTCAACAAATGGTGTTGGGAAAATTGGACAGCCACATGCAGAAAAATGAAACTGGACCATTTCCTTACACCACACATGAAAAAAGACTCAAAATAGATGAAAGACCTCAATGTGAGACAGGAATCCATCAAAATCCTTGAGGAGACACAGGCAGCAACCTCTTTGACCTCAGCCACAGCAACTTCTTCCTAGAAACATCACCAAAGGCAAGGGAAGCAAGGGCAAAAATGAACTATTGGGACTTTTTCAAGATCAAAAGCATTTGCACAGTAAAGGAAAAAGTCCACAAAACCAAAAGACAACTGACAGAATGGGAGAAGATATTTGCAAATGACATATCAAATAAAGGGCCAGTATCCAAAATCTATAAAGAACTTCTCAAACTCAACACCCAAAGAACAAATAATCCAATCAAGAAATGGGCAGAGGACATGAACAGACATTTCTGCAAAGAAGACATCCAGATGGCCAACAGACATGTGAAAAAGTGCTCCACATCACTCGACATCAGGGAAATACAAATCAAAACCACAATGAGATACCACCTCACACCTGTCAGAATGACTAAGATTAACAAGTCAGGAAACAACAGATGCTGGCGAGGATGCAAAGAAAGGGCAGCTCTCATACACTGTTGGAGGGAATGCAGGCTTGTGCAGCTACTCTGGAAAACAGCATGGAGGTTCCTCAAAAAGTTGAAAATGGAGCTACCCTAGGACCCAGCAATCACACTACTGGGTATGTACCCTAAAGATACAAATGTAGTGATCCGAAGGGGCACATGCACCCGAATGTCCACAATAGCCAAACTATGAAAAGAACCTAGATGTCCATCAACAGATGAATGGATAAAAAAGATGTGGTACATATATACAACGGAATACTATGCAGCCATCAAAAGAAACGAAATCTTGCCATTTGTGACAACGTGGCTAGAACAAGAGGGTATTATGCTGAGTGAAATAAGTCAATCAGAGAAAGACAATTATCATATGATCTCCTCATATGATATGAGGAATTTGAGAGGCAAAGTGGGGGGGCTTGGGGGGTAGGGAAGGAAGAAATGAAACAAGATGGGATCGGGAGGGAGACAAACCATAAGAGACTCTTAATGTCACAAAACAAACTGAGGGTTGCCAGGGAGAATGGGAGTAGGGAGAGGGTGGTTGAGTTATGGACATTGGGGAGGGTATGTGCTATGGTGAGTGCTGTGAAGTATATAAGCCTGATGATTACTGGAGCAAATAATACAGTATATGTTAATAAAAAATTAATTTAAAAAGATAAATCACAAAAATAAAATAAAATACTTCTTTGCTTTCCTTACCACTAGCTTCAAAAGAGTGTGTGGCTGTATTGTGAACTGCCTGTGGACAGGGCCACGCGTCAGGGAACTCTGCAAAGCTTCCAGAAGCAGGAGGCCTGAGTCTTACACCTGCAAGACAGTGAATCCTGGCAACCACCATGTGAGTTTGGAAGAAGATCCCAAGTGTCAGATGAGAACACAGCTCTGGCTAACACCTTCCCTGCTGCCTTGTCGGGCCTCAAACCCCAGGGAACCCAACTAATCATGCCTGGACTTCAGACCTCCAGAAACTGTCAGGCAACATGTGTGTTGTTCTATGCAGTTGAGGTTGGGGTGATTTGTTTGCACCAAGAGAAAGCTAACCCAGGGAGGTACTGAGAAATCTCATTGGAGAGGAAATGTAACCTGAGTGTGAGGTTCTAGATATGCAATGAGATTTTTCCCATCCTGGCAGCTCTCTGAGAAACTGAAAACCTCCCTCTGAAGACAAGGAGAGCTGGGAAGAAAGGGATTCAAGAACCCTGCCCCCATGACAAGCTGGGTTTTACACTCCAGTAGGGCTCTCTGACTGCAAAACCTATGGTCCTTCCAAGGCACGACACGCTGCCAGCCTCAACACATGGAGGTGTGCTGGGTCATTCCACCTTCACTGCAGCGCTGGCTGTGTCACGTGACTGCTTCTCTACCTTCCAGGACCCACAAAGACAAGGCACCGAGTCCAAGGAAGAAAGGCACTGGGGAAGATGTGGGGGTTCAAGGAGTTGGTTTGTCACACGTAACTCAATGTGACTCAGGTACCAGCAACCAGCTCCGGTGACTCTCACCCTTTAGATATAGGCATCAAGCTGGAAACTATTATTATTATTTAAAGATTTTATTCTTGTATTGGAGAGAGAGGCGGAGAACACAAAGAGGAGAGACAGAATGGAAGCAGACTCCCTACTAAGCACAGGGCTCGATCCTAGCACCCTGAGGTCACCATGTGAGCCAAAGGCACTGATCCAACTGAACCGCCCAGGCACGTCAAGCCGGAGGTTATTGATATGAGTGATGGCAGTGGAGAGGGGTAAGATATTTGAAACTTTTTGTAAGAACAGCCCAAGAGCAATTAATATGTTTTTGCAATATAACTGCTTAGGCAGACTGCTATAAATATGTTCCTTTTGCAAATGACCTGTTACACAGAAGTTTACAGTTATAAACAAAACTACAAAAAGATGCCTTGGCTTGTGTGGTCTAATGCACTTTTTCCCTTCCCATTGCTTGTTTTTCCCCTTATTCTGCTTGATAAGGAAGCTGTTCAGGGAGAAGAGAACTAGAGGTCCTACAGCAAATACAGCTTGGCCAGGAGGTCCATGGGCACCCATGGTTACTAAACCTTCATACTAAGATGGCAGCTTTAGCGGGCGAAGAGTATCTCAAAACTTAAGTTGAGTGATCTCCCTTGGAGTTACCTCTGGCACTAAGCCAAGCCAAGGACTGCTCAGTGGGCTGGGCCCTGGTTCTCCACATAAACACCATCTCCTTCAGCTGCAGGTCTTTCAATCTGCCCAACGGCTCCCAGAGTGTTAAAGTCCTTTCTGGCATAACCACTGAGCAGCTCAGAGAACACGGCAACTACATACAATGGGTTATATGAGAAGTCTCTGCCGGCTACTGACATGCAGCCTGGAAACAAAGAGAAGTCAGGGGACCTTGCCCAAAGAATCGATGAGTGGGGTAACGGCTGTAATGCATATAGGTTTCAACGTTTATTCATCCAATAAACATTTATTGCACACACTTGAGTCCATAAATTCACTCTACTGGAGAGGAGCAGTATAGAGATGAGTAAGCCATTGCTCACAATCTCCCACTGACCTAGGAAAGGAAATAAACTTGTCAAGGCATCACTGTAACACACACAGTCCATTCAAGGACAAATATGGAAGCTATGAAATACGCCTGTGGAAAGTAGTTCCCAAGAGGAGCAGTTAGTTGGGTTTTCAAGCAGGAATAGAAGCACACCAGGCAAACAAAACGGGGAGAACAATTCAGGAGAAGGGGCACTTTGCCACACCGACCACAGCATAAATTTAGCTCCCTTTCTCTAGTTGTCTGCCCAGCTGAAGGTCAAGTAGTTCTCCTACCTACTCCCTTCACTAGCAAAACAAACTCATTTCTGCTTTGGCTGTCATGAGTGGACGACACATGTGCCTCCCAGGCACTGCCCTCTCAGTTCTTGGGTGGAGCTGGGCAGGCAGGTACAGTCCCCCTAAGCCCAACAGCCCGGACAGGCAACCTTGGAAGGTGGTCAGCCGAGCAAGGTGGAATGGTGCACTCCTCAGGAAAACTCTGGGAAGCATGATCTAATTCACTGCCTCTGTTGTGCATGATTCCGACCCTGAGCATTTTCTCATAATGTTTTTTTTTTATTTTTTTTAAGATTTTATTTATTTACTTTTTATTTTCAGCATAACAGTATTCCTTGTTTTTGCACCACACCCAGTGCTCCATGCAATCCGTGCCCTCTCTAATACCCACCACCTGGTTCCCCCAACCTCCCACCCCCCGCTGCTCCAAACCCCTCAGATTGTTTTTCAGAGTCCATAGTCTCTCATGGTTCACCTCCCCTTCCAATTTCCCCCAACTCCCTTCTCCTCTCATAATGTTTTACATTTAAGACTGGACCGCTTACTTCCTCTCTGCTAAGCTGTGTCTCACCACGCATTCCAAACCTTCCGCCAAGCCAGTAGTCACTTTGGCAAATCGAGAGAAAAATTTTTCGCATTCTTTTTTTTTTTTTTTTTTTTTTGGACAGAGTTCACAGGTAGGCAGAGAGGCAGGCAGAGAGAAAGGAAGGAAAGCAGGCTCCTTGCTGAACAGAGAGCCCGATGCGGGGCTCGATCCCAGGACCCTGGGATCATGACCTGAGCCGAAAGCAGAGGCTTTAACCCACTGAGCCACCCAGGGGCCCCTCTTCGCATTCTTTTAACATACCTTGGGCTTGCAATTGTTATTCTTTGCGGAGCCAGAGAAAAATGAATCACATGCAGCTAAACAACAAACAGGATTTTTGAAAGATCCTGTTTATATACATAAATTCTTTTCCAAAAATGATGAAGAAAGTGAAAAGTCGTTTAAAAATATGTTCCCCACATGTTGTTTTGGAGTGTGAAGAATGGGCAGCTTCACGTTGAGCGGTGAGCGCTGGTGGTTGTGTTTAGTGGGAACACATGGAAGCCTGATGGGGTGTGAGATGTAGCAAAGCCCCCAGAAGGAGTCACTTGTGTGCCCAGGAGGCACTTCCTCCTCCGCAATCATTCCAGCCCTTGGCCCTCTCTCTTCTCAAACTCCTTCAATCCCTGCTTCCACCAGCATCGTGCAATACCTAACTTTCTTAAAGAACATCTAATTTCTGTTGCTTGGGAACTTGAAGAGTTGCTGTCCTCTTTTTCCTCTTAACAAATGTGCAAATTGTATGCACAACCCAAATCTTAACTGCATATGGCATGGTCACTAGAAGCATTCAGGAGTTCCACAGATCACCTGCGAGTTCTAATATTCCCGTGTACTGGTTGGGGGATCTTAGACAGCCACCCTGCTGGAGTGAACTGTAGACAGACCTAAAGCCAATTCTCACAGGGAATGTTCCTAAGGAACTGACACCCAATGTCACCGTCAACTATCAGAAATAAACTGGGACTCCTTTGCCCCCAGGATAGCTAGAATTTTCAGAACAGTGAGACGTGGAGGGAGGAGAGTTAGGAAATAACCCTGCCTTGAGAACAGCAAAGGGAGATTTCTGCCTCCAAGTGTATCCTTCCTCCAGGCACGTAGTATTATCCTCAGCTGTGTGTCCCCTGGGAGACACTAGGAGCCCTGGGAAGCTGCACCTCTCTCTGGGATACGATGCTTTAAAAGCTACACTATAGCATCTCTCTATGCTTCCGTAGCCTCTGTCATCCAAGAAACTTTACATCCTCCAACTGGGTCTGTTGGCAACTTCTCCATCAATCCTGTCCCCATCCTATTGGTAAATCCATATTGTTTCTAAACTTGAATTTCCTTCTCTTCAAAATAAAGATAATATCTATACACATCCACGTATTTACTGAAAAGATTAAAAGAGATATTTCCCATAAAGCCCTTATAACACAGTGCTTGGCACTCAGCTATAATGATAAATGGAATTATACTACACATATAACATATGGAGTCTATAACTCTATGCTTACATATAGATATAAATCACAATTCTATTTATAGTTATGAGTATGTACATAAATAGCATTTTTCTTTTTCTGAGAATCTACCAAAACACCACATACTTCATGTGTATTATCTCAAATGCTTACACCAACACTTCAAGGCGTGTAATCGTAACTTCGTTTGAAGACTTGGGGAAGTAAAACCTCAGAAGGCAATGTCATTACCCCAAGATCAACCACCTAGTTATGGTAAAGCAGCATCTGAATGTAAGTCTGGGTTGTTTCATTGCATCTTGCCTTCTTTACGATTAAACTCCAAAGCATTTTGTTCCAAACAGGTGCTGAGGCTCCTCTTAAAGGGTTCTTAATGCAGTGGGTCAGCAGCAAAGGGAACATCATCGCCTTGATTCTGCATTTGGCTGGATATTCGTGTTTTCATAAATCCTGAGATTCGCTGGCAAGGACACTGCATTCCCTTCCACCTTTACGCCAACACGTACCGGCACTCCTGCCACCACCGACGTTCACTCCACTGCACTAACTAAATAAAGCTTGTCTATAAGATTAACCATCAGCGAGCAGCATCTGAGACAGCGTGGAAGGCATGTGTACCGAGACCCAGCTCGGATGCTGCTGTTTTTGTGAGGCGCTCACTGACTTAGCCTGACGACTGACCTCCTTCTTCTGAGCAACCATAACACTGGTGCAAACCTAAGTTTAATTTAATAATGACTATTACTACTGCTAAAATTGATTGAACACTTACTCTGTGTTAGGTACCATTCTAAGTGCTCTCCATGCATCATCCCATGTAATCCTCACAATAATCCTACAAGACAACAGCATCATGACCCTCAGTTTTCAGCTGAGAAAAATGAGGACTGGACTGACACGGATTCCTTGTTTGCTCCCCCACCCCTTAGACTCTGAGATTTCTCAAGGTGTGTCTTCCTCATCTCTCTTCACCCAGCACCCTTCTGTTGGCTGGGTGCTGACAGACATCACTGCACTTCTCCTTAAAAAAAAATGTACTCAGTCAAGTTACATTTTACATGCGAGGAGACTGAGACTCAAAGGGACCAGGTAGCTTTTCCAGAGGAAGATCATAGCTGATTAGAAGAAGAGGTGCTATTCATTTATTCTTAAGATTTTATTTATTTATTGGACAGTGAGAAAGAGAGAGAGGTACAAGTTAGGGAGCAGGGAGCAGGCAGAGGGAGAAGCAGGCTTCCCACCAAGCAGGGAGCCCAAAGCAGGCTTGCTGGATGCAGGGCTCGATCCCAGAACCGCTGGATCCCAGGACTGCTGGATCATGACTGGAGCCAAAGGCAGACGCTTAATGATTGAACGACCCAGGTGCCCTAAGAGGTGTTATTCAATGTATGCTTGTCCATTCCCTTCCCCAAGCCTGCCCCTCCCTTTACATAAAACAAAAACAAAAACAAAACAAACAAACAAAAAAAACCCGCCTTTTGACTTTAAAGAATGCAAGGGTACAAGGAATGCTAGTGTATTTTGCATTTGGTGGCAAGCTCGGGAGATGTTTTATATGCTAGAAGAGAGATTAGGAGGCATCAAGCCACCAGGACTTTCTGAGAAGACAGGCTCAGTCCAGCATGAACAATGATGCATTATTAGGAAACAAAAAGACCTCTGGGATTCACTATTCATTGATAGTTCAGTGATTAAGAGAATGGTCCTCGGGTAGGACAGATCTAAGTTTGAATCCCTGCTCCCTCTTTGTCCCTGCAGGACCTGAGGCTAGACATCTAATCCATCTGAACGACAACTTCCCCATCTGTAAAATAAGGATAATAATTCCCTGCTTGATGGGAACTGTAAGGAGGATTCCAGTGAGATAATGTATACAAAACTATTTGAATCAACGCTACGTGCCATTACGCCCTTCCTATTACATTTTTCTCCCAGGGTTTACACCAAATGCTATCCCAACAGTGCCCACCAGCACTCATTTCTCCCATGTTTATACACAGATACTCATGACAGAAGTTCCCATGAAAGGGGCTTTTCCTTAATCCTGGTTAATTCTTCAAATGAGACCCCAATGTGTATTTTATCACCAGCCACACACTAGTTCATCACTGAAATGATTTTTTTCTTCAAATTGCTAAGTTTTATTCCTGGGGTGATCACCCCAATAAGAGTTTGCAGATAGAAAACACAGCAGAGTAGAAGTCCAAGCTCTGTTTTGTTCGGAACTGACACTGTCTCCTCTGAGTGAGAGGAGAAATAAAAGCATTATGAGTGAAAATGTCACTAAGTTAAACAATTAACCGACTTCGGAGAGACGGATTTACTGCATTCCCCCTCACCACCATCCCAGAAAGCAGAGCCACCCACACATTTCCAAAGCTGCCTTATTTTGCAGACAATTCCCCTGGTTTTTAATGGGTTTTTTCCAGCCTACTGGAAACCCAGAAATCATTCTCTTGACTTTATTATCAGCAAGAGTCCACATACTACCTGGATTAATTCCATTCTCTGAGACAGAGGATTTTCTTCGGGATAGCTAAGTCTTGAGAAGAAATAGGCGCTGTAAATCGTTCAGGCAGAAGAAGAATGGGGGGGAGGGGTGGTGATCTATTTTGATCTTTTCCTGCAGCTGAATGCTCAATGAAGATTTTTTTTGGATGATTAATTCCCTTTTCCCAGTTCTAGATACAGCACTCTAGGGTGGTAAATACATTGAAATTCCTCCGATTTATATGAAATGGAAGTTGCCAGAGAGTTCCAAAGATTCCAAAGATGAACTCTTTGGTTGGGGCACCTGACTGTCTTGGTCAGTTAAGCCAATGACTCTGATTTAGGCTCAGGTCATGATCTGAAGGCCGTGGGTCTTACTCTTTTCTCTCTCTCTTTCTCTCTCGCGCGCACGCTTTCAAATAAATAAATAAATAAATACTTTAAAATAAACAAATAAATAAACTAAACTTAACTGTTTGGTTGTTTGTACTTTGAGAAGCAAAAGAAATAGAAGCCATCGGCTCAGGTCATGATCTCGGGATCCTGGGATCGAGCCCCACATCGGGCTCTCTGCTCATCAGGGAGCCTGCTTCCTCCTCTCTCTCTCATTCTGCCTGTCTCTCTGCCTACTTGTGATCTCTGTTTGTCAAATAAATAAATAATAGCTTTAAAAAAAAAAAGAAAAAGAAATAGAAGCCAATAATCAAGAACTTTTAGGCCCAGGTATTTCATCTACTCTTTCCACTCCTGGTATCTCCTACCTCCTCATGCTCACTTCCCCTCGGAAAATTCTAACCACTTCCACTTCCACACCAACACCTATGGTTTCATCTTTTTTTAAAGTTTTTATTCATTTTAGTAATCTCTACACCCAACATAGGGCTCAAACTCATGACCCCAAGATCAAGAGTCTCATGTTCTTCCAAATGAGCCAGCCAGGCACCCCAATGTTTGTTTCCACCGTAAGCCACGACCAAAGGGCTTATGGGAACGATGTGGAGACAGTTTATTTTCTTAGACTGAAATTCGCCAGTAAGTAATTACACATAATCTTCACCATATGGGACCACAAGGTACAGAAGGGATGGTTCCTACAAGCCTGAAAGGGACAGACTGATGACCTTGAAAACAAGAGCAAACGAAAGTCCCAATGTCTTAGGCTAGCCCCAATCTACCTTACGAGGTATATGTTTGATTCCCACCCTATATAGAAATCCACTGATTACCAACATATGGACATTTCCTCTCTGTCATTATTTTTGCTATCTTCCCTATCTGGAACACATTTCCTCCTTTATTTGGCTGAATGAAGAAAGCATTCATTCATTTACTATATATTAAGCACCCACTTTGGGCCAGATATTAGGATACACCAGTGAACAGACATCTCTGCTTTCTTAAAACAGGATAATAAACAGACATTTCTCCAAAGAAGACATACAAATGCTCAACAGATGCATGAAGAAATGCTCAAAATCCCTCACCATCAGAAGAATATAAATCAAAACCCCAATGAGATACCACCTCACACCAGTCAGAATGGCTAAAATTAAGGTCAGAGAACAACAGATGTTGATGAGGATGTGGAGAAAGGGGAACCCTCTTACACTGTTGGTGGGAATGCAAGCTGGTGCAGCCACTCTGGAAAATAGTACGAAGATCACTTAAAAACTTAACAACAGAGCTACCTACCCTATGACCCAGCAGGCACACTACTGGGTATTTATCCAAAGGATACAAACATAGTGATTGGAAGGGGCACCTGCACCCCAATGTTTACAGCAGCAATATGTTTATAGCCAAAATATGGAAAGAATCTAGATGTCCTTCGACAGACGAATGGATAAACAAGATGTCACACACATACACACACACACACACACACACACACACACACACAGGACTATTACTCAGCCATCAAAAAGAATGAAATATTGCCATTTGCAAGGACAGATGGAACTAGGGGGTATTATGTTAAGAGAAATAAGTCAGTCAGAGAAAGACAAATACCATATGGTTTCACTCATACGTGGAATTCAAGAAACAAAACAGATGAAATAGGGGAATAGAAAGAAAAATAAGATGAAAACAGAGAAGGAGGCAAATCAGAAGAGGCTCTTAACTCTAGGAAGCAAACTGAGGGTTGCTGGAGAGGAGGTGGGTCGGGGGACAGGGTAACAGGGTGATGGGCATTAAGGAGAAGACCTGAAGTAAAGAGCACTGGGTATTATATGCACCTGATGAATCACTAAATTCTACCTCTGAAACAAATAATACCATATATGTTAATTAAATTGAATTTAAATTAAAAATTATTAAAAAAAAACAAACCAGGATGGTAGTTTGATGGAGAGTACAGGCTCTAGAAGCACTCTACCTGGGGTAGCATCCTGGCCTTGCTCTGAATGGACTGTGTGATCCCGCACAAGCTGCTTACCCTCTCTGTGAATTAGTTCCTCCTCTGTAAAATGGGGGTATTAATGGTATGTATCTTCTAGAAATGCTGTGGGTTTTAAGTGAATTAACAGCAGCCATGGAACAATTGGAATATGTGAAGTAAGCACTCAATAATTAAGCGAATATCATCATGAACTCCACTTACGCAGGTCCTGTACCTTTCTTTCAAGGCTACTCCTCTGTGAAGCTTTGTCTTGACTGCCTCAGCCCAGAGACTTTTATCCTCCTTTCTTTCAACAGTTATTCAGTGGATGGAAAATGGGATTTATCTTGGACGTCAACACTGATCAATAAACAATGACTGCCTAGACGTCAGGGTTAAAAAGCCATATGAGGCCAATTCCAGTATCTCCAGGGGCAAAAAACTGTATGTAAAGATCAATGAGTGATGTGTGACATAAATTAGGAAAAGTAGCATGTCAGTGTTGGGCTGTGTATCCGTGTAACCAAAATGACTTTCTCTTCTGTTTCCCAGACCTTTTGGTTTTATTTAGATACATTATTGAACTTCCGAGCCCCATATTTGTAAAAATATTTTTTAAAGATTTTATTTATTTATTTGACAGAGAGAGAGAGAGAGAGAGACCACAGCGGGGGCGGTAGTAGTTAGAGGGAGAAGATGTGGGGCTCCATCCCAGGGCCCTGGGATCGTGACCTGAGCCGAAGACAGATGCTTAACCGACTGAGCCACCCAGGAGCGCCTGTAAACATATTTTTTAAGAATAATATCTCTCAGGGGAGCCTGGGTGGCTCAGGGGGTTAAGCTCCTGCCTTCAGCTCAGGTCATGATCTCAGGCTCCTGGGATCAAGCCCCGAATCAGGCTCTCTGCTTAGCAGGGAGCTTGCTTCCCTCCCTTTCTCTGCTTACTTGTCATCTCTTTCTCTCTCTCTCCCTCTATCCAATAAATAAATAAAATCCTTAAAAAATAAAAAAGAATGATCTTTCTCAGTATTGTTAGGGATATCAAATGAGATGTTGTGTATGAAGCAACTGGTGAGAAGTGGGCACACAGTAAGAACTCATTTAATGTTTTTATTCTTATCATCATCACCTATTATCACCAACCAGAAGTACTGCCAAGTGGGCACTGTTTACAGAATGTCTTAGAGTGTGAGAATTTTTAACGCATGGCCCTGTCCCCCTGGGTGGTAACCCGCTAGTGGGCAAGCAGCCCATGAGCCTCAGGTGCCTGACCCCTGCTTTGGTGGAGGAGGAGGTCCGCAAGGTGCATCCATGGTGTGGGTGGAAGCTGGGGTGAGAATGCCTTTCCTCCTCCATCCTGCTGACCAAAGTCAGAGCTGGCAGGTGAACGGATTGCTGAAAAGCCTCTCTTTCCTGAGCCAGCACCGCTGTGCTGCTGATACACAGAGAGCAAAATGAAAGAAGACCAAGTATCAGATGGGCTTTTCCTCAAGGGGAAACCCACAGCAATTCCTCTTGGCGAAGAAAGCTGTGCAGGACACAATTTAGGGAAGCTAAGGTTTTGCATCGGCCTGCTACAGGCCGTGTCCTCAATATGCAGAAATAAAGCAAAGAGGGATGGAGGAACAAAGCAGTCCCTGGAGGTGGAAGGCGGGGGGGGGGGGGGGGGTGCAATGGAGCTTTCGCAGTATTGTCTTTTATTCCATGTTTAACAGTATAGGCCGCCAGGAGACCATTTGAGGCACTGTTAAGAAAAGAAAAAACGATGGAGTTGCCCCAAGGTGCAATGCAGGGGAGCAGAGCTACTGCAATAGATAAGAGAGCAGTCTGGAGCTACCCTTGGCAGCCACAGCCAAGGCCACAAAAAGGCTCCCATGCACCATCCACTGGAAGCCAATAAAGAACGCATGTGGCCATTCCCCACCCCCCTCTGTAGTTTCAGTAAAGCAGCAGATTTGAGGTTGTTGAAGGCTCCAGTCTGGGATGTGTTCTCCGTGCTCATTAGTCACGTAGGCCCTGCTTGGATGGGTTTTGGGTCCCTTTCTCCCCTTTCCAGAGCGATGCTGACAGCACTCTTACCGCACTACTTCCTTTTAAATCTGCTATTCAGAATAGCCCCTTTATTTGCACAAGCTGATCGCTCATTATCCAGATGCAAAATCCAAGGCTCAGATGCATTAAGTGACCCGAGATTACACAATTAGAAAGTGGTAAACAGGCATAAATTCACTGAATTCAAGCCTAGTGCTGCTTCACCGGGCCGTGGTCCTTCTGCATAGCCCTGATCCACAGGAGACAACTTCATTCCCCAAAGGTCAGCTGGTTCCTCACACATCTTCTAAGACTAGAGGCAGAGGGAGCAAAAATGGGGTGCTCTCCTGAATGATCTCCCTAAATGATTACAGGAGTTTTCAAATTAAGTCTTTACTAAAATCCTAGTACTTTTATTTCAAAATAAACATTTTAGGAGTGCCTGGGTGGCTCAAATGGTTAAGCGTCTGCCTTTGGCTCAGCTCATGATCCCAAGGTCCTGGGATCGAGTCCTGCATGGGGCTCCTTGCTCAGTGGCAAACCTGCTTCTCCCTCTGCCTGCTGCATTCTCTCTCTCTGACAAATAAATTTAAAAATAAATAAATAAAAATAAAATAAACGTTCAATTTTGGAATAATATTAAATTTACCAAAAAGTTTCAAATCTAGCACAGTTCTCATATGCCCTTCACCCAGTTTCACCCAACATTGACATATTACATAATCAGTTCCATTTGTCAAAACTGAGAAACTAACATTGGCTCATTACCATTAACTGAATTTCAGACTTTTTCCAGATTTTGCCCACTTTCCACTAATGTCCTCCTTCTGTTGCAGGAAGCCACCCAGGATACCACATTATATTTAGAATTCCATTACATTTATCACATCCCTGGTGCCTCCTTAAACTTAAGAGCTTCAGTATATTGAAGACAGACCCCATGTCCTTCCTGATGCCTACCTATGCCCAGCACATTAAGGGCATACAACATTTGTTGATGAATTAACCACACAAAAATCCCGTTTTAATCATCATTATGAAAATCTGGACCCTTTGGCTTAAAATTCTGGTGCATATATATATATATATATATATATATTTTTTTTTTTAAGGTAGAAAGGGAACATGTTCAAAAAGGAGTAACACTTTCTGCTGACACTGCAAAGCTAGTTCTTCAAACTCAGACTAAATACAAAATACAACCCATCAGCTGGGAAGAGAAAACAGTCCATTAAACACTCAAAGAGCATCAGCCTCCCCTTCCACCAGATCTGAGAATCCTTCTACCACATCCAGTGATGCACCACGTGAGAAATTCAAGAAGAAGAATAGGAGTTGTAAGAACTTGAAAGAAATGTAAATAAGATTTTAATCAGTCTATTGCATGGATCAGAGTTGGTAGCACACCATTAAATATTCTCATCCTGGAGCTGGTATCTATATATAGCTATTAATTGTGCAAATTCCCTAGTTCCTCAATGCCAGGATTCCAAACCAGCTGTTAAGTACAGCTGTTTTTGTTTTGTTGTTGTTGTTGTTGTTGTTGTTTTTTAAGTGGGAGCAAGGGAGAAAAGGAATAAATGATTTCAGCAAGCAAATACGACTTTTCATTCTGTGATAAACCGTTTTGCAGTTTAAAAATACGGAAATAAGTTTCCCATGGATATTATGTTTCCCTCACAAAATACATAAACGTTGTCCAGGGTAACTCTAAATGGTTGGAGTAAATAATGCAATGGGATATCAAATGTCCCTAATATTATTTGAGTTGCTACAAGCAGTCTTGTAAAAAATAGCTCTCCTAATTTTCATGTCAAAAAAACATCACACAAATGCCTAAAGCAACTTATGTTTTTCCACTGGAAGTATTTTGTCCCCATCTGATTATCATTCTCTTGAGTACCCTCACTGTTTGCCTAGCAGTCTATTACAAAAACATGCATATGCAGAGAACATATACACAAAGACACACAGAGTGACACAGAGAGGCAAACGTAGATAATATAAGGCTTTTGAGGGTGATACTCATTTTGGTAACCCCAAGAGCATCTGGTAAAGTATACTCCAAAAGGCTTAAATAAGGAAGCAAGTAAAGCAGGTTTTTTCTTCAGGTTGGTAGGGTAGGTCACCTCTGCCTTATTCTACCCCTTAAGTATCAGTGAAATCCATGCAACAAAGGAGTCTTGCACTTAGAGCTGTCACACTATTGGTATTTCTTCCAAAGGGAAAATCACTTCAAGGTCACCCTAACACCCTAACACCCATCCCAAAGCCTTGGGGTTTTTTCGGTAAAACTGAAATAATATCTCCTTTAAAATTTGGTGTAAAAAAAAAAAAAGCAAATGAGTTCATTCATTCATCCATCCACTAAACAACTATTATTTGAATATCTAAAATGTGCCAGATTAGAAGTAAAGAAAGAAAGTGAGGAGAACAGGAACAACTCCATCCAGCCCTGATGGGATTGATAGACTGCAAGTCTCCTCTTAAAGGCATCAATTAAAGGACATTGAAACAGTAGTTCTAGAACTCAGGTGCATTGGAAGCACCTGTATACTTTGTAAAACACATGCTTCTGGGCTCCACCTCAGTGTCTCTGGGTCAGTAGGCATGGGGTGGAGTGGAAGAATTTGCACTTCTAAGGCATTCTCAGGTGACGCTAATGCTGCTGGTGGAGAGATCATATGTTTGAGAACCATAGCACTAATGAGCATACAATTATGATTTTACCAAGTGCTGCAATGGAGAAATATGTGGAATTAACAGAATCTATAACAGGGGAATTTGATCTAATTAAGGAAATTAGAGACGGCTTTCCCAAAGCCAATGAATGGAAATCCAAGTTTGTGGAGGAGAAATTAAGTGGAAAGGGTAAAGAAGAAAATTCTAAGTATTAGGAACAGCATGTGCAAAGCCCCTGTGGGGAGAAGAAACAGGTCAAGAACGAGGGATTGGAAGAACACCTGTGTGGCCCGACATGCAGAGAACATGTGGGGGAAGGGGCGACCCCCAGGACTGAGACTGGAGACAGATGTACCTTGTAGGTTCTCAATAGTTACCACTTATTCTGTGAGTCTGGGGCAGCCAAGGAAGGCTGGTAAGCAATGGGGTAACACAAGTAAATCACTCATTTTCTGAAAGGCTTTTTCTGACTTCCTCTGTCACGGATCAATGTATACAGCCCCTTTCCAGACTCCATCGCACACTCAGTGCTGAATTTCTCTTATGTGGATCCCGGCTCTGCCAAGGACAGCCTGGGTGGGTTACACACTATTCTAACCATCAGATTCCTCATCAGTAAAATGCTGATGAGAATTCCTTTCTAGTAATTTCTGGGAGGACTGACTGAATTAAGTATGGTACTTAGACCCATGTTGGGCACAGAGTAAACACTCAAATTTTAGTTGCCGTTCTCATCATTATTCACTGAGAACATTTTTTTAAAATGCTGTATCCACAAGGGCAGGAGAAAATGTATTTAACTTTCTTAAAAGCCCTTTCAGGTAACATATCTTACTGAAAAGACGACAACGGCTTAAGCCACAAAGGAAGAGAATAGATTCTCTAAAGAGCCCCAAACCTGAACAATTTCAGTGTCTAAGAAATTAAGAACTTAAGAGCAGAAATTTATATCACTCCCCTCTCCAAACTCAAATATAAGCTCAAAAGATGAAGAATGCTTTTTATAGGGTTATAGATAGGGGTCAGTACCTGCAATTTCAAGCATTCAAATGGGGGGTTCTTGGAACATATTTCCCACGGATAAGGGAGGATTACTCTTAGTCCATTGGGCTCTTAGAGCAAAGATACCCTTGATTGGGTGGCTTTACTATTTATTTTACAGCATTAGAAGCTGGGAAGTCCAAGATCAAGGCACCATCAGATTCAGTGTCTAGTGAGAGCCTCCTTCTTACTTCATGGACAGCTGTCTTCCCACTGTGCCCTCAGAGGCAGAGGAGGCACAGAGCTCTCTGGGGTCCCTTTTATAAGACCACCAATCCCTTTCCAGGGGTTTTCACCCTTGTGACCTACTCACCTCCCAAAGGCCTCACTTCCTAAGACCATGAGCTTGAGGATTAGGATTTCACCCCATGAGTCTGGGGAGAAGACTCAGTCCCTAACACCCATCTATATATTTCCTGCCCACTGCTTCTCAAACTTAAGGTGTAGATGAATCACCAGCCATCGTGTTAAGCCACAAAACACAAATGACTTGGTCTTGGGTGGGGCCTGGATTCTGCGTTTCTAGCATGTTCCTAACAAGGTGCTGCTGTGGCTCCAGCAGGTCCCACTGTTGGGCAAGGTCCTCCTCCACGGAGAAGCTTCCATGGTACTCTCCTCGCTTGCTCTCCACTTCCATCCCCTCCACCGCAGGCACACACTCTGCAGCCAGCAGCCAGCAGCCAGCAGCCAGCAGCCAGCAGCGGAAGACGAGCAAGGAGAGCCCTTAATTAAAGTGGGGCGGTGGGACCACACGTGCGCGGGACTTCATGAGATACTCGGAGCCACTTCAGGCACTTTGGGGTGGTGCGTGTGGTCTAATAACTGTGATTTGAGATTAGCACTGGTGGTGAAAACAGACTGACAGGAGACGTGGCCGACATGAAGTAGAGGGGTGAGGACGGAAGGGGCGCCAGGAGGGACACGAGGGAGATACCGTAGCCGAAGCAGCAGCCGGACTGCTCCCTGGAGCCATCCATCCCCAAAGACACATCACCACAGCAGGGGCACCCTGATAATTAACTAACTGTGAAGGGGATTAATCCCCACAGTGAGAAAGCAGGCTCTGCTTCCTTCCCCCAAAATACCAAGGATGCCTTACAGGGCAGGTGACTCCCCTTTACCACCTTGAACTCCAGATTAACTCAAGCATCCCCGGGGTCCCTGTTTAAAGCTTCTTCTGGGTCACAGAGACCATCACGGAGACATGGACTGTGAAATTGTAAATAATATATATATTTTTTCTTTTTTTTTTTTTTTAAAGCTTGAGTATAACCAGTATCATAGCCAAAGCTGTGGATTTCTGGTTTTTTGGGTGTTCTTGTTTTTTGTTTTGTTTTGTTTTGTTTTGTTTTGTTTTTTTTTAAGAGGCCTGAGAGAACCTAAAAGCTCTTATTGTCCCTCCTCATGCTAAGCTGCCTGACAAAACAGTCTCCTCCACCTTAGCGGGAATTAAGCCTGTCACTCTGAGTGGTGATTTAATACAGTTTCAATATTGTAAAACTGTCATGATAGGATCCTGGAAAACTGCTCCTCTGGGTTCCTGAGTAATGAGCTGTCAGAGGGAAACTGGGGGAAGGGTCAGCCAGCCGTGGGGACTTGAGCTCTGAGAACTCAGGCCCTCGAGACAGAGACAGAGGGAGCACCCAGACCTCTAAAGTCTTCAGCCTTCTCCTATATGAATAAACATGCAAATACCATGAGAGATCAAAAAAGGTGCTTTGGGATTTTGCCTACACAAGTGCCGGCATGGTAAAGGCCACCGTGCCTGGAGGGGTTCTATCAGCAGAGATGGTGAGTTTAGGGATGGGGCCCCTGTCCCTTCTCAACTGGGGGTGGGGGGTAGCTGAGGGAATGGAACAGGGAAAAATTTTGCTCTTCTTTGTCTAATTGCTCTGGGTATCTCAGGCTTTGTTTTGTGTGTGTGCGTTGTGTGTGTGTGTGTGTGTTTTTAAGACTTACTTATATATTTGAAAGAGAGAGCAAGTGCATAAGCAGGAGGGGCAGAGGGAGAGGGAAAGATGATCTCAAGCAGATTCTGCACTGAGCAAGGAGCCCGATGTTGGGGGGGTGGGTTCCATCCCAGGACCCTGAGATCACGACGTGAGCGGAAACTGACAGTCCGATGCTCAAACAACTGCACACCGAGGGGCCCCTCAGGACTTGTTTGAATAGAGCTTACTCAGGGTGCCCGGGTGGTTCAGTGGGTTAAAGCCTCTGCCTTCACTCAGGTCATGATCCCAGGGTTCTGGAATCGAGCCCCACATCGGGCTCTCTGCTCAGCGGGGAGCCTGCTTCCTCCTCTCTCTCTGTCTACCTCTCTGCCTGCTTGTGATCTCTGTCAAATAAATAAATAAAATTTTAAAAAAATGATATAGCTTTCTCTATCACCTTATATTTGTAGCTTTGATAAAAGCAGATCAGCATATTACCCTTTAAAAATACGGAAAAGACACACCCAGCCCACCCCATCTCCCAGTTTGGCTGCTTTGCTTCTAGCATCACAATCAATACTAAGCACAGCAAGGTCACTGGTACATCTCTCCATGTGGAACTACTGATAAGCTCAAAGTTCCAGCAATCAGTTCTACTCGGCATAAGGGAACACATGCTCATTCACGCGCCTAGGATGCATCAGCTGTATCTACTGTGTAAACGTTTGGGATTCAGGGTGTCAAAGAAACTTCGTGGGCCACCCAGAAGATGGGCTATGTCACAACATGTAGACCCCCTTGGCTGGGGGAGAATGAGGGATGCAGACAAGCTCTCAGCAGAATGCCACCTGGTCGTGGGGATACACACACAGACAGGCAGAGAAGAAAAGTTAAAACAATCAGTACTAAAACTCACCTTCACAGAGAATGACCCCACCTGAAACACTGACCTATAAATGTTCTCTAGGCCAACCAAGAGCTGAGGGCCAGGTAGAAGGAGTAACATTAACAGGAGCTGAACTGGTGACACCTTCTGCGACATTCTAGACAAGGAATCCCTCTGATCCATTTACAGAGGTGCCATTCTTAAACAAAGACCAAGGACCAGGTGGGGCTTTTGGAGCTGAAGTGCCTAGAGATCAGTAATGCAGCCCAGTCTCAGGCCAGAGAAGATTGCATGAGGGGCTCATACCTACAGTCTCAAGCCAGAGAAGATTGCGTGAGGGGCTCATACCTACAGAAGACTTTCTGGACGGGACAGGACAGACACGCCCTAGGAACGTGCTGTTCCTATGAAATTAATGATATAAATTAATAGCTCCGATTTTCCCAGACCATCAGCCTCAGACTTGAAATCTGTTGTTAGAATAGTATGCCCCCTTCTTTCTATTTCTTGAACTACAATGGAGTATACTGCACCCCCCCCCAAGCGAAACTAACAAGTTGTCCAAATAATGGGCAAACTCTTAAGTCAAAACTTCACAAAAATGAAACGAGGAGAAATCAGAGGCCCTGGATGAAGGGCAGTGAAGGTGAAATGAACATGAAAGCTTTCCTTAATGGCAGGGCTAGGCAATCCAGGGGTATTGTTTGGGGCAAAGTGATGAGTTCTGATTGGCTGATAAGATTGAGTTTGCTTCTCATTTGTCAACTTAGAATCAATAATTGCTTTGCATTTCCAGAGCTATCTCTTTACCACAGGGCCTACGTCCATCCATCAGGAGGCCCACAGTAGAGCCAGGAAGAAGTCGCCACTCAGCCCACTTGACAATTTAACTGGTTCGCTTCCTCGGGAAATTATTTTTCTCCCCATCTCTAGGTTTCTCAGAGAAATCAGCAGAAGGCAGCCCGACTCTCTCATTTAGGGTTTTGTGAGAAAAGAGCATCCAACTCTGCCCAACAGGGTAATTTCTGAGTTGGAAGGCTGTGCCCCACGCGCTGCCTTTTGGGTGAGCAGAGTTAAAAGCTGGGATTTAAGGAAGCTCTGCCCAACCCTCTGCGAGGTTGGGTTCTACTGTGCTGCCTGGCAGACCCAGCGTAGTCACTTTGGAGGAAGGTACAGAGGGTGGCTGTTCATTACTAGTGAGAGCTGCTCCAGCCACAGCACTGGTACGTCCAGATTTTAGCCCAGTGTAGGCGACTGGATTAACTCTCTGTAAGAACAGGAAGGGACCTGCCTCTGCTGTCTCCCGCATCTCCCATAAATGAATCATCAACATGTTCTGCCATTTCTAGACCCAAATCTTTCCAATCTTCTCACTGATCTCTCTCTCTGCTACCACTAACTGAGACTAAGTGTCTCCTCTGTGTCTCCGCTTGCTGCCCTGCTCCTGTCCTATCTGGACACTGTAATCCAGACTGTCGTTTAAAAAGAAATCTCATATCGGGGTGCCGGGGTGGTTCAGCCAGTTCAGTGTCTGCCTGAATTCAGCTCAGGTCATGATCCTGGAGTCCCTGGATGGAGCCCCTCGCCGCCGCCGGGCTCCTTGCTCAGCAGGAAGTCTAGTTCTGCCTCCCCTCCACCACCACCGCTCCTGCTCTCTCACTCACTCACCTTCTCTTCCGCAAATAAATTTTTAAAAAATCTTTTCAAGAAATAAAAGTAATCTCGCATCATGTCAATCCTTTGTTTCAGCCATTCAAATTTCCCCTGTAAGATGAAATTCCTAACTTGCTCATTCGCCTGGCTCTGGGTCTGTGACCGTATTATTATTGTCATTGCCCTAGAATGCCCTGGCTTTCCCCGCCTACTCTAGCCCCTTCCCGTGGCTGTGGCTACGTCCTACCAACCTTCATTCCTCACTTTACATCCAGGGAGCCCTGCTCTGACCCCTGGACTCCCCTATGGTAACATCATCACACTTGCAAACTCTGTAAAGAACAGAGTTTTGTCTTATTCAACTACATATTCCTTAAATCTGACTCAGCACCCAGCATGGAGTAGGCACTCAATTAATGTTATGTGGAACTGAATTGGAAAAAGTGAGAGGGATGTCAAGATGTGTAAATCCCTTCACCGACAGCTCCCCCAGAGTAGGTGTTTTATCTAATCAGTTCACCAGTATTCAGGAGCCCTTCTGCCATGCAAAATGGAAATTCCTAAAGGAGTACATCTACAATTGAATAGTGACCAATCCCCAACACACTGGGAGAAAGTCCCACAAAGTCCTAAAGGACAAAGGCTTTAGGGCAAGGTCTAGGGAAAAGAGACAGGAATGGATAAGAAAGGAAGTACAAAAGGGCAGGAGGGAAAACAGTCTATAACCTAACAGAGGCTGGCAGTGTGAGAATGGTGAGTTTCAGGAAATTTCTGAGAAGTTGAAGATAAAACAGTGGTTATCATGTAAAATGTAAAGGAGCTCCCAAAAGTATAATTAAGCCTGAATGTGATGCTATATCCTACAGAACTTGTCAGAATAAACTGTAAGTTCAGAGACTAAAGGAGAGTTCTGAGTTTGAACAAGTAGGAACTAGTGGGAGGGGGAAATTAACTTCTCCAAAGAAAGAGATACTCTTGTACTGGGCTTTGGAACTACCACCAAAGTACATGAAATTTGGGTCAGAAAAAATATCCTTGCTCTTCTCTCTTAGGATACACCAGCCACACGGCCTCCTCCCATCACTGAAGCTCCCTACACCTTTTTTCCTGGTAAGAAAACGGGAAGAGCACAGGAGCTGACAACTAGTGAACGCCTCACTTGCATGTATTATTTCATTTTATGCACTTAAGAAATAGATTTATGATAGCCATACCACAAATGAGAAAGCTGGGCTTAGGGAGGTGGAGAAGACGACTGGCACTCACATAAGGATTTGAGCTCGAATCTGCTTGTCTCTGAAGTTTCCATGTAACAACAGGACAGAGATGCAACCTGGTGGACTGTGGAGGACGGACTCTGAGCCCTGAGGCCTGGCTCTGCCGTGGAGGAGTTCTGGGGTCTTGGTAGCTCACTTCACATCTCTGGCACTTGGTTTTCCTCTTCTCTTAAATGGGACTGCCCTCTTAAATGGGACCTGCTCTGGTCTCCTACCTCCTCCTTACAGACAGAGGTATCACCAGATGTGAACAAGTGGGGACCAGGAGGTGGGATTTGCCTATTCGCATGTATGTCAGGGTCTGGCTTCTCCAGTCGCCCTCCCATCATAATGTTAACACGGGCTCTGTCAACACATTACTTGGAAAATGTGTTGAAGGCATTACTGTTGGGAAATGCGCTCCCCCCCCACGACCCCTTCCTAGCTAAGCTACCGAATATGAAGTACGAAAAGCAAATGGGATGGGACTGTGCAAACACCCTGTGCGGGTCAAAGTAAATGTACCCACAGAGGTTCAGACATTGTTCCCACACACGGTCCCGACACAGGGTGGTGGCGGCCCTTCTCACCCTCCTCAGATGGAAGGGACTCCGCCGTCCTCCCAAGTTAAGGCATCAGGTACAACTGCAGAGGGTGTTATGAAAGCCTTCTGAGTTCCCGAGCTCCCACGTGAAAACATCAGCACACCCAGAGCAGGCTTGGAAAGTCGACCAAGATTGTTATCTTCCTCGGGTTAACAAAGTCATGAGGTTTTGTCCCCAGAGCAGCTCCCTTGTAGGAACTCATTCTACTAAAGGTCAACACACACGGTTAGATGCTCGAGGCAAAGGGAATGCCTGTGTGAAATCTCTAAAGGTCTCTGCCTGTGCTCACGTAGAGCAGCCCGACACGATCTGACGGAGTCTCCTGGGAATCCTGTGGCACAGAGAGCATGCCACCACCAACTCCTATGTCATTTCTGACCCGATTAAAAGCCAATTTTCATTAACTATGGCAAAAATGTCTTGCCTCATGGAGGACTTCACCAGCCTTTCCATCTAATGAGAAGTGGGCATCCTTGCGTTTTTCTCTAAGATGCCGAGACCTGTGGTTTCAGAATCAGAGCCTATCAATACCATTCCTCTCCGAGAACACAATTCCTCCCCCTTTCATAAATCACTGTCCTCCTGTCAGTGGGAATAAAAAAGCGTTGACTTAGATACTATGTATAATAAATAAATGAGTGCACTTAATCTTGCTTCAGGCTCGCAATCCCCATAAGGCAGCTGTAAGAATCTTTACCTCTTGAGGAAGAAACTGAGGTTCAGAGAGGCTAAAGGAATCGTGGAACTATAATCTGAATCCAGCTCTAACGAACTCAAAACTGCTGCTATTTTACTCTGTCGTACACATTCCTGGAAAATAAATGTGCTTTCATCTAAACAACAGAGAATCAATTTCTGAGATGCAAAAAGAGGAACCAAGTGCCCCTGTCACTCTGGATGAGACTAAACATCTAGAATAAAAATGGGAAAATCAATCCTCTCAGCATATAGGATCAAAGAAAAAACTGTGCCTGGCACCATGCCTCGTATAGTCTACGGAATAAGGAGGCAGAAGCAGAGGGCTCCTGACAACTTCAAATTTAATAGAAATAAGGTCATCTTATGAGAAAATAATTATAAATTGACACACAAAGGCTCACTGCAAAGACGGGCCAAGAAGATCAAAGAAAGAGAATGGTTCCCAGTCTCATAAACTCTATGATAATATTATGGAGGGTATTAATGTACCTAAGGAAATGATGTGTCAGTCAGAAAAGACAGTACTCCGCAATGGTGGGAGGAGGAATGAAGGGAGTGTGAGGAGAGCAGGCTCTGACGGGCTTTCTCTCTCCGCAGGAGGCAGCGTCTTGACCAACAGCATTCTGACACCACGGAAAGGTGAAGAAGGGGACAGCAGCACCAAGCTATCTTAGTTGAGGCAAATGGCTTGAGATAACCTGAACTCCTTTTTTCAGATTCCAAGCTCACCAAACAATATTCTTCTTTTTTAAGATTTTTTTAAAAATTTATTTGAGAGAGAGAGAGATTGAGAATGAGTGGGGGGAAGAGGCAGAGAGAGAGGGAGAGGCAGACTCCCCGCCGAGCAGGGAGTCAGACGCGGGGCTCAATCCCAGGACTCAGAGCCGAAGGTAAATGCTTAACTGACTGAGTCACCAGGTGTCCACCCAACAGCTTTCTAACTAGAATTTAACTTCTCTATGGAAAGAAAGTACAAATAAAGTTCAAATCATGCTGACAGAAGAGCTTCAGTCCATCTGAGATTTCTTACTGGACTTCAAGTAAACTGTTTTTTTTTTTTTTTTTACATCAGTCTTTCAGAGTAGGACTAATGTGGGTCTATGCCAGGGAGATAACGCCGCTCTTGGTGCGCCAACCGAGACTGCCGATCAGAAGCAGGGTTCTGACTCAACAGGGCTGCTGACTGGGCTGAAGCTACAAAGAAGTCGTGATCAGGCATCCTGTGGGTGCCTACCTCCCCCAGGCGGTCCTTTCCTACCCGGTGCCCATATCTCTGCGTGTACCTTCCATTCAAACAGCCACAGCAGCTTGTAGGAACAGAAACTGTCCTAGAAAAGGGACTGACCTCCATGGGGCATCATGGAAAATGTATGGGAATTGATATTAAGAGATTTGGGTTCATTAAGTAATACCTTTGCCACTAATTAACTGTGACATTAGAAAAGTCCCACCTCCTCAAGTCTAAAAACCCATTTCTAAAATAGGGAAAATAGTGTCACCAAAATGAAGCCCTTTAAGATCTGTCCCCTTTTAGGGAATACATAAAAATGTATGGAGCAGAGACAACTGGAATTCTTTTTCTCCAAAACAAACCCACAAAACAGTATCTCAGGACCGTAGGATGCCAGTCTGGTATGAGCCATCTGCCAGCTGAGTGACCTTGGGCAAGCTGAGGAACTTCTGCGGTATCTGTTACTTTGTCTATAAAAGAAAATTTTACCAGCTCCTGTAGAGAGCCCTTCCCAGCTCTGATGTTTTAAATCTAAAGCCACCAGGATTTCTCTGCCCAGAATGGAGTATTCTAGCGTTCTTTCTTTTTTGTTTGAATTCAGGTAATAAAGGATTCCTTCAAACTGTCTCCTCTGTGGTCCTCAGAGCCATCTTAACAAAGCTTCAATCCGACCATGTGGGGAGCCCCGTGGGGCTCAGTCAGTTAAGAGTCTGCCTTCAGCTCAGGTCATGATCCCAGAGTCCTGGGATTGAGCCCCTTGTCAGGCTCCCTGATCAGCATGAAGGCTGCTTGAGGATTTCTCTCCCTCTCCCTCTGCCCCTACCCCTGCTCATGTGCGCATGCTCTCTCTCTCTCTAAAAATAAATAAATAAATCTTAAAAAAGAAAAATCTGGCAATGTTACACACTGGCTAAGAAGTCTTCCATCAGAAGACCCCTCCACAATGGGCACCTGGGTGGCTCACTGGGTTACGCCTCTGCCTAACCTTGATCCCAGAGTTCCGGGATCAAGTCCTGTGTCAGGATCCCCGCTCCGGGAGAAGCCTGTTTCTCTCTCTCCCCCTCCCCCTGTTAGTACTCTCTCTGTTTCTCTCTCCAATAAATAAATAAAATCTTTTAAAAAAAAAAAAAAAAAGACCCTCCACTGACTCCAGCATAAAGACAAACATTCTCTACTTGGCATACAGGGTTCTCCCCAGTCTTGCTTGTGTCTTTTTTCTCTCCTTAGTCTCTTCTCTCCTCTATAGGCACACTTTGTACTTAAGGCTTACCAAACCAGATTCAGCTAAAGATGGTTCCCAGATATTTGCCATTGATACCTTGAAGGGATGAGAACTCCCTTTGGAATTGACTGTGACATATCAAGTTAAAAATGTCAGGAGCTGCCTGGGTGGCTCAGTCGGTTAAGCATCTCCTTTCAGCTCAGATCATGATCTCAGGGTCCTGGGATCAACTCCTGCATCAGGCTCCCTGCTCAGTGGGGAGCCTGCTTCTCCCTCTGCCTCTGCCTGTCGCTCCACTGCTTGTGCACTCTGTGTGTCAGATAAATAAATAAAATCTTTAAAGAAAGTAAAAATGATGATTTAAAAAAAGGTAAGTAGTCCAATATGTGTGTCTGAGGCTCACAGGAAATTCCGGCTAGAGTCATAAAAGTGGGAGTCAGCCGGATGGACAAATGTTGACCCAGACAAATGGTTAGCAATCACCTAGAATTAGTGAATCTGTAGATAGCAGAGTAGCAGACTGGAGACAGAATGCTGATTAAATGAACACCAGCATGTAAGGACTTCACTTAGCCCAATTCATGGAAAATTCTACAATCTGAACACTAGACAGGGCGGGCAGTCCATGGAAAGATCATCTTGCCCCATGTCCGTAAAAACTATAGTCAGAACAGATAACCTATTTTTCAGATAAGGAAACTGAGGCTTTAACAGGCTATAATCATTCAAGAAAGATGGCCAGGCTGGTTAATGAGGAAGCTAGGATTTATATCCAAACTTTTTTAACGTTGAAGCCCATGTTCTTAAAACTGCCATATCCTGCATAAGCCTGATGACATAAGATTTCTCCTCCTCTCTCAGGCAATAATGGAGGCAATAAACCAAATAAGGCTCAATTTAAATAAAGAAGTGATTATGATTGATAATAAAAGGGCTTTTAGGCTTTAATTAATGAATTGGTTAATGGTGGTTCCTTAAGTTTATTAACTAAACTGTTATTTGCAAGAAGTAGAAAATTAAGGAGCTATCGCTAAACGAAGAGCATCCTTACCCTCACAGTCTATGTGCAAGCAATTCCCATGATAAATTATTAGAAAGAGAACCTTAAAATGTAATTTGCCTGTAAACTTTCATCACCTGCAAAATGGCATAAGAATAGTATTACATAAAGACAGAGTTTCATTATAAAGTCATCATCCCACTGTTGATGGACACTGGGAATTTGGGACCAACCTGTCAACCATGCCCTGGCTAGATTTTCTCTTACTCCAGACAGAAAACCTGGCCAAATTTGCAATAATCACTTTACAGCACACACGATATACCTTTGGTTAATGGAAACACCCTTTAAATTTAATGTGGCTTAACTAATGTTTAAGCAAAACAAGCTATTTATACAGTGTGTATGGCTTCTTCCCTTTCTTATTTATAGTCATTACCTTCTCTAGCTCTGAAACAGTTTTTAATTTCCTCAGTATACTTATTATTTAGTGCCTAATGTAGACTCTTAGGAGGCCAAAAGTGAAACTGCCAAAACCTAACATGCAACGATTTACTGGACTGTGGCATGACAGCCTTCTGATTTTTTTCAGAGCCAAGTCCTGGAGAAAGCGTGCAGGCTTGGGACGGATGCCCACCACCATGTGTGTGTTCTCCTGTGGCATCTTGATCTGTCCAAAAATGTTCCTTCAGACACTGCTGCACTGTTCTAGATGAAGACTAAGAAGTAAACAATCACCAGATGCCATCGGTTCCTATGAGAAGCCAGCTAAAAGAGGATAACTCTCACAGGGAGTAAGTAACACAAGGTAACAATTACCCCTTAGATAACTTGATTGACTATTGACTTGAAATGAGACTGCAACATACCCTGGGCAAGCAGTTTCTGTAAAACTCAAGGTAAGCTTCCAAGACCATCATATTGCTCCCTGGAAATGCTGGTCAGCTTTGAACTCTCTGCGTCTCTGGCTTCCAAACCAAATAAAATGTTTATGGCTTTCCGTTGAACTTCTTTGCTTCTACCATGTCTTTCCTGCTTACTATTAAAGTAGACAAGGGCAGAGGAACAGGGAGGGGGAGGAGGAGTGCTGTACTAGAACTCTTCAGTATGACTAGAAAATAAGGATTTCTGGGTATCTTGGGGAAAGCATTTTCTCTACTTCCTTCTGCCATGAAACCCCCAAGGGTCGCTGCCATTGATCACAGCAACTCCTATCCTGGTGAGGGACACAGACTGACAATGCTTCTCTCCCAAACACTCCAGGCTGAAATGTGCCGATCGGCCAGAGCGGGTCCCCAACAGGAACCATCACCACCGCCTCAGACTTACAAGTCCTCAGTTCCCCCAGCATCCTCATATGAACAATAAGGACAACAAAGCCCGTTGAAAAGTCGTTTTTTTTTAAATGCTCAGATTCATTCAATCTCTAAGACTAAAATTTTAGAGTCAGCCACAAGAAAAAACGTACCATTGTGGGGCAAAATATAAATTAGATGGTAAGACAGAGTCTTGAGAGAGAAAAATGATCACTGATAATTCGAGGAAAACAGCTTATGAGATTGAGGTGTCCATGTCTCTGTGTTTCCTGAAAGCCAATGTGCAAAAGACAAGCTGCTTGTTCTTTGGTCATTATCCAAGTGACCAAAATATTAAAGAATATGAGGTTCTTTAAAGGAATTTCTCACAGGGGCTTTGTAAGGAGGAGGAACAGATGTGGAGGGTAGAAGCATAAGACTGATGATTAATCTATGTAAAAATCCCTAGCAAATTAAAGAGATCTGCAGCTGTATGTTGTAACTGAGGTCAGTCACCTTGGTGGTGAACTTGGGTATCTTTTACAAGAATGTACTACTAGTTGACAGAGAACAGAAAGATAGTGATTGGAGGAATGTTGTAGAGGGAGAAAAAAAAAAATAACAGACTAGGAACCAAATGCTTTCTCGTTACAAAAAAAGAAGAAACTGTCTGGGCTCTTCAGCCTCAAGACACGAAGTGATGTTCATTCAGACAAATGGAGTCGGCTTCACCCGTGAGCCGTGGCCCATTCCAACACAGCCGTAAAACCAAATAATTTCTTCTGGAAAAACAAGCCTAGAAAGCCTTCCACAACTGGAATTCTAATGCGCAGGGATCTGAGCATTTGAAAGTGCAACGAATGTCGGAAATGGCACATGGGCTTCTTCTGAATGTCAAAAATAATGTGTATAAACAGATGCTCCTTCCCACATCCACCCCAAATGGAGAGACTCCAGGGCCCCAAAGTGAGGCAAAAGGAGGACCTCAAAGACGGGTGACAGTGCCCAGTCCTTAACCAATAGCCACTACTTCTCCTCTTCTCTGAGGACAGAACCCCAATTTGTTTAGGTAGAGGGGGAGAGCCCTGGTCTTAGATAAAGAAGGCCGCTACACCATCCCAAGAAGATGAAGCCTGATTGGTCCAAGGCAAGCAGAGGAATTCTATCCCCTCCTCCAATTACTGGTCTTAGGAGGAGCAGGGGAGCTCACCAGGCATGAGAAGTTTGCCGTGGAAGACGATTAAAGTTCTCTACACTTTCAGCAGGAGTCATTCCTGATACAGGAGGAAAGCAGAGTGGGAAAAGGTCATGGCAGAAGGCAGATGATGAAAGAGAGCGCGTCCTACGGTGTCGGTGCAGACCTGAATGGGAGAAGAGCGCCTGTGCGGTGGGCAACGTCTGCCCGAGAACGGGGTGCAGCAGCGGAGAGGGGAGGCTGGCACGTGCAGGCAGGCTCCGGGGGGCGGGGGGGCCAGGAAGGCCTGACAAGCACGTGCAGCGCTGCTGCCATGGCACGCCTGCCTTCTCATTCTAATCTGTATTCACAGCCGACAAGGCTCTCACTTGATGGCTGCGAGGTTCTGGCTTCTTCCGCAGGCCCATTAGCCCCGGGCGCGCGGCGCCTCGATGCCGATCGATGCCACCCGGCACCCCGCTTTACTCACGGCTCCTCCCTCCATCTGCCTTCTCATTATCCTCCCCATACGACGTCTGTTTCCTTCTGGCTCTGGTTTAAAAAACCCACCCACGGTGTTAAAAGGAAAAATAAAATCATAAAACCGATAAAACCAAAGATAGAGAAAATCATAAGGTGAGAGAAAGCACAAGGCAAGGAGTGTTTCCTTTGGCCCGTGCCTCTCCAGCCTCCCTCTCCAGGCTTAGGACTTTCCCCTAAAAGAAAACAGAAGGTGTCTAATGACCTAAAGCTTCTTAGCGGCAGATGCTCCTTGGCCCTCTGACACGATGGGCAGCACCCCTGGATGGAAGTGTAGGAGAAACACCGCTTCCAAAGGGGTGGGCTGCGCGGGGATGGGAAGGAGAAGGGGTGGGCCTTTCCCATCAGCTGACGTTCCCCATGGAGGCCCCGATGGGGGAACCACCTTGAGGCTCATTCCTCCAACACGTGAGCTGACATCTTTGGGGACAAGATTTGGGTTCATCAGATGTTCCACTTAATCGCTTCCCCTGGACTGCAAGCTCCAGAACGGGCAGGACTCTGGCTGCCTTAGTTCCTGCTTTATTCCCAGTGCTTAGCACGACGTGGGGCACCGAACAGATGCTCCATACACAATGGATGGCTAAGGAGCTGAGTGCCGGGGGAGCTGGTCAGGGCTGCAGAACCATTAGCTCTCGCAGTGTCCCGTGGTGGGTAGGGGGTGGGGGGAGGTGCCCTTTGGATGCAGCTATTCTTATGGCTGTTACCGTGATGGTGGTGAGATGGAAGAAAGACAGCTCCTTCCTGAATTCCCAAGCCTTAGGATTCAAGAAGCCTATTCGCTTCTTCAAGACAGTGCTGAGGCAAAGATTCTCTTGGCCCCATTGGCTTCCCTCATAAGGGATGTTAACTTCCAACCCCCTCAGTGACAGATATACCAGAGCCATCCTCAGGGACTTGGGGGAGAGGGGGACGATATTAGGCAGGGGGTGCCCACGACACTCAGGTCACGGCCACAAAGGCTCCCTCCTCCCCTCTCCGTGCAGACTGCCTACCAACCCCTAAGCAGCATCTAACAACTTAACTGCTTGATAATGCCACCCCTCTTCAGGGGACACATGCTGCTCTTGAATGGAAAGAGAGTTTCAGTGATTAAGCCCACAGCTGTCATTTATAGCTAAGACTGTACTTCTGACATGAATTTGAAAATGTTCCCATCCCTATGCTCTTTTTCTGTTGCTTCCTGGTAAATTCCTTCCTGTCCCTGTCTGGGGGTCAAGGTGGGTACATGTTCGGAGCAACATTCTCCCTCGTTGCCTCTGTAGCTCTTTGCCTCAGGGGCCTATCTACAGCTTGAATGAAACACTCACTACCTGCAAGGAACACAGGCTGGTGCAGCCCTGATGGGAGGCTTCCAGATAGGCTGAGCAGATTTTTATGGCTCACCCAGGGGCGGGAGGTGCAGGCTAAGGCACTGTCGTGCTGATTCCATCACGATTTCCTATAGTGCACTCGGGAACTGTGATGGACCCCTGGTACCAACAGGACAGTTTTAGCTGCCAGATCCCAAACCACTCCAGCAGATCCACACAGCCGAGCAGAGAAATTGAAAGACACCTGCAACCATTGGAGTGAGGCAATTATAATTATCCAACTCTATGAGTGAGAAAAATAAGGCTCAGAGAACATAAATGATTGACCTAGGTGACACAGCTAGTGACTGGCAACTTAAGTTTCCTTTTCAAGTCCTGCCTGCCCCCAAAGCTGACAGTCTATCCACCATATTGTCTTTCAGCTGCCTCCTGAAGCCCGGCTGAGCAGGACAATGAAAACTGAACTCAAAGCAGTCAGATGCAATTTCAGATGGATGTCTGCTACCCTTCAGAGTAAGACTGTGTGTGGTCAGCATCTGCTCATTTAGCTACGTAGAGCGTAGGGGAGTAGAAAGTCGTCGTGCCTCCGCAGAGGAACCCACAATGCTACACTGAAGTGTCGTGAGAATTATCTGATGGGAAGAAGCATCCACATGAAGTGTAATTATTCCCAGACTCAGTCTCTGAAGCCCTGGGTTCAGGTCCCAGTCTTCCGACCATCAAGGGGAGATGTCTTAGAGAAGTCAGTTTCCCGCTCTGGACCCGGGTTTCCTCTTCTATAAAAGAAGGGGACAGGAAAACTGACTCCTAGTCCAACCCCCCAGCTCAGACTCCTCTGGGTGTCATGTGGATAAATGAACTCAAGGGTGTGATCCCCTAAAATAAACCCCAAGTGTGCAATGGAGTTATCATCTCTCCCCCAAAGAGAGGAGTGTAAGGATTCAATGATCCATGGAGAGGTAGCTGCTGTCTCCTCTTGCCCCCGGTCAGGTCATCTTTTAGGTTATGGTGGACTATGTTTTCAAACCAAGGGTTCAGAATTGCATTTTTTTTTAACATTTTATTTATTTATTTGACAGATCACAAGTAGGCAGAGAGAGAGAGAGAGGAAGAAGCAGTCTCCCTGACGAGCAGAGAGCCTGATGTGAGACTCGATCCCAGAACCCTGGGATCAGAACCCAAGCTGAAGGCAGAGGCTTTAACCCACTGAGCCACCCAGGTGCCCCAGAATTGCCTTTTCTTGTCCTCTGCTCTACTACTGGCCCCCAAGCCTGAGCATGCACAAGAATGTGGACCGTGCTCTCCTTAGTAGTTTCTTCTGGAACTCTGCTAACCACGGCGAGAATCTTTTCCCAGCAGACCCCAGTGGCTATGTCCCCCTGCTTGCCCAGCATCCCCTCCAAAGACTGTGTTTATCTCTGCTTGCTTTTTTGTTTACCCTAGAAAAGAAAAAATCTTTCTCTGTTTTGTTTGATTTTGTTTGTCTGATGCTTTCAGACCTTATTGTCACAACAATCTCTCTATTTCAACAGTCCCCTTCCCTCCCTTGCTTTTGAATGAAAGTCCCTCCATACTAAGTCCTGATTTGTTTTTCTTTGACATCTCAAATGCTATGAATATAGAGACTTCTAAATATATCTCACATTCACCCACTTCCCTTCACATTCATGGTCACTGCCCTAGTCCAAATTTAGTCCACCATGGACTCATTTCTGGAGAACTAGTATTTTAGTATCATCTCTTAAACCATTTCAACCTTTTTTTTTTTTAAGATTTTATTTATTTATTTGGCAGAGAGAGACACAGCATGAGAGGGAACAGAAGCAGGGGGAGTGGGAGAGGGAGAATCAGGATTCCTGCCAAGCAGGGAACCCAACGGGGGGCTCCATCCTAGGACCCTGGGATCATGACCTGAGCCGAAGGCAGACAATGACTGAGCCACCCAGGTGCCCCTCAACCTACTTTTCATCCCATAGAAAAAGTGATCTTTAAAAAATAAATCATGGCCATGGCACTCCCCTGTTTATAGTTATTTCACAATTTTCCCTTCTGTAGGATAAATTCTGAATCAGTAATACCCTACAAACAAGAGGCTGCATGACCAAGCCTCTACCTCCCCTCCAGCTACCCTCTCTGTGTCCCAACCCAACCAGCTTATACTCTGTTCCTGGGACTCTGATCGGCCACATTCCTTTGCATCTTTTGGGCTTTGTAACCTACTGCCTGGAAGATTACACCCATCCTAGTCTGGTTACTTCTTGTTTATCCTTCAAGTATCAGCTCAAGCATCACTCCTTCAGGAAATGTTTCCATGATCTCCCAGCTAGGTCTTGCTCTCTATACTTCTCAAATTTAACAGAGTTTGAAATTGCATGTGTTTCAATGGTGATTATTTATAAATGTCTTTGTCCTGTCACTAAACTATGAGCTCTAAGAGGCCAAGGATGGGTCCATTCTTAACCACCATCGTACCCCCAAGGTCCAGCAGGGGTGTCTTACATATTGTGGGCACTTACTAACACTGGAATGAGTATCATTTTAAATGGTGGTGTGAAAAATAGTATAATATACGAGAGATTTCATCCATATAATATGTCTTTGAAATGTTGATTCTTTGATTAAAATGACTTTATCTTGATTTTGCATCTAAAACTGTGATTATTAATCAAAGAACAGCAGATACAAGGACTAGATAGAAAACAGGAAAAGGTGTGTGTGTGGTGGTTTTCACTGTTCTTTGCAGATACAGATGTGTGTTCTTTGGCTCTCTTTGTAATCTTCGATTTTTAACACTAATATCCTGATGTAATCTTTGCAGAAGCTTCTCTGCCTCTATAGAGAAAAGTCTTTACTGTGCTCATTGTTTCTAGAAGTAAAGAAATGGGAGTTCTATTCTGACTGCAGTCTAAGCCCATTCTCCACCCCTCCTCTTCCACTTCCAGTCAAGCTTGCATCTTAAACAAGGTCATTCAAGTAAAACAGGATCTTGGTTGAATGGGCTTTGTGTCCAATCTGTCTTCTTGGAGGCAGTCTCCTATTCTCCCTAAGGTGACCTTGAGTCCCCTGAAGACTGGGGACATTTTTTGCCCTTTGTATCCTTTGTCATAGTTGCCATCACATGATAGGATCTCAATCAATACTTGCTGAATGGTAGTTGAACATAGCGGTAATAGGTGGTTTTCTGCTAACATTCTTCTAACTTAGCCTTACTCTCACACAATATCCCTTCCTCCATCCCCTAAACCAGTTTCTCTTTTTCTTCACACTCATAGTATCCTACCTCAATTTGGTTGACTTAGGGTAAGAAGCTCCTTAGAAAATTCTGGCCAGGAAAATATTCTCTTTGGGAGAAAAATAAAAGTTATTAAGCCTCGTCTATTGCATTAGCCTATTATTTCTGACCACTCAAAAATGGCCCTTCTAGGAATGACCGATGTCCTGATACTGGCAAACTTTGCTTAGATGATCACAATCCTTCCTTAGAAAATTATCTTTGAAATGAGTACATAAACTAGGTTTCCTGCAAGCAAGTTTGGATAGAAGCGTTAAATATGAGCCTAGAACAAAGTGATCTGCATGGGAGGGAGAACATATGGGTGAAGAGAAGATCTATCCAGTCTTGGGATGAAAAGATCGAGGGTCTCTGTGATCTGAACCTACGACTATCAACAAAAAGGTGTTGGGCACATTCTACATGCCAGGTACTGGGCAGGGGAGAAGGCCTGGCCCTGGCCTTCCCAGAGCATGTTATCTAACTTGAGAAATAGAGTATGTATTTCAAACACTAAACACAAACTGAAAACAGAAGGACAAATACAAAAGAAACAAAATGAAAAGGTCTACCCATGGAGAAGCGGGACCCCAAGTGTTAAGAACAGAGAAGTGCCAGAAATAGTAGCCTGGGGGCACCTGGGGGACTCAGTGGGTTAAGCCTCTGCCTTCGGCTCAGGTCATGATCTCAGGGTCCTGGGAACAAGCCCTGCATCAGGCTCTCTGCTCAGCGGGGAGCCTGCTTCCCCCTCTCTCTCTGCCTGCTGCTCTGCCCACTTGTGATCTCTCTCTCTCTCTGTGTCAAATAAATAAATAAAATCTTAAAAAAAAATAGCAGCCTGAATACCAGAACCTTAAGCAATATACATATTCCTCAGAGCCTTGAAAAAAATCTCAGTTAAAAAAAGGGTTCCAGACATAAAGAGCAAATCAGTACAGGTTGTAAGAATGGAATTAAGTGATTCTGATTTTAAATCAGTTAAATTAATAAGCAAGTAATTGGATTCAGTCATCCCTGGAGAACGCAAGTGTCTGCATATCTTATTCCACTGGCCTCTCACGGACTCTCTCCATTATGTTCTGGAGGGCAAATCTCAAATCAGTTATCCAATCCTTCTGCCTCACCTCTACGTTCTGACGCTAATGATCTTCTGGAACTGACCCTACTAGGTCTAGGCTTCATCTCTTCACGCCCTTCTATGGTAATGGTCGTAAGCATTCTCTGCATTAAAAGCAGAGCTAATTTCTTATCTGGTCTAGGAGGCAATCTGTGAAGTAAGGTATCAAATTCCTAGAGATGTGATCAGTTCTAGTATCAATAGAAAGATTTACTGGGGGGGGCACTTGGGTGGCTCAGTGCCATGAGTGCCTGCCTTCAGCTTGAGCACCTGCCTTTGGCTCAGGTCATGATCCTAGGGTCCTGGAATCGAGTCCCATGTCAGGCTCCCTGCTCAGCGGGAAGCTTGCTTCCCCCTCTCTCTTTGCCTGCCTCTCTGCCTACTTGTGATCTCTCTCTCTGTGTCAAATAAATAAACAAATAAAACTTTAAAAAAATTATGGCTTTGCTAATACATACACACCTTCTTTTTAAAGTAGTTAAGTAATTAGTTACTACTTCTCTCTACCTCCCAGAGTGCACAGTTAAGTTGCACATAATAAATGTCCAATAATTATTCCTTTAGTTTTAACCAATCTCTCCCCACTCTTCCCACTAGAGTGAGCAACCTAGTCAAAGACAGAATGGCCTGCCTTCTTTTTTTTTTTTTTTTATGAACTAATGGTACTTTAAGCAGACTCCCTGTCAAATAAATAGATAAAATCTTAAAAAATTTAAAAAAAAATATATTGGAACCACAAAGCATAGAAGAGATAATGGGGTTAGTGAAGAAGGCTCTCATGTCCTCTGAAGCCTACATGGTTGAAAAAGGATACCATGATGGGCCTAATACCAATATGGGGTACATTAGAGGCTAACAGCAAAGATCAATAACTAGTCTTTTTTTTTTTTTTTATTTTTGCTGTAGTTGACACAATGTTATAACAGTTTCAGGTGGACAACATAGTGAATCAATAAGTTTACACATTATGCTATGCTCATCACAAGTGTTGCTACCATCTGTCACCACACAACACTATTACAAGACCATTTGCTGTATTACCTATGCTGCACCTTTTATCCCCATGACTTAATCATTCCATAACTGTAAGGCTGTACCTCCCACTCCCCTTCACCCATTAATGGCTAGTCTGCTTTGAGCACCCAGTGATAGCAAAAAATCGGGACAGTCTACTATGGTAGACTGGATCGCTGTTGATAATTCTTCACACCTTCCCTGGGTTTTTTTGTATTATATCCTTTGCCTGTCACTTTGCAGTATCTTCCACTGGAGTAAGCGGGCTTGGCCACATGACTTGCTCTGACCCAGGGAATGTGGACAGAAGTGACAGTGTGCCAGATGCAGACAGAGGTCTGAGGAGGCACTAAATGCTTCCGTGCTGCTTCTTCCATTCCCTGTTATTTGCCAAGATAATATTCCCCGGGCAGTGTCCAAGGAAAATCTGGAGACCATCAAAACCTGCAGCTCTATGCAGCCATTTCACAGACACCCCAACCTGTCAGCATATCATTTAAATGTTGCTTGTTGTAAGCCACTAAGGTCTCAAGTGGCTTATTAACAAATGACTGAGGCAGTAGCTGGCAAATATACCTAATGGGAAGTCATTAAATATCATATTTTTGAAGATTTTATGATTTGAGATAAAGGTTGTGATATAAAGCTAAATTGAAATTATGGTATAAATATGAAATTATATAATAGATACAATGCAATTCTAACTGAACAAAGTGAGGATAGAATTACTTTTTAAAACGACATCAAAATATATTGTATATATACATTGTCCAAGGAACGGAATAAAGCATACCACTAGGTTAACAATGACCATCTCTGATATAATTATGCTAGGTTTGAGGTTTTTTTTTTTTAATTATCTGCCACAAAATAGGTACTCAGTTAATATTGGCTAACTAAAAGTTGAATAAATTTTCACACAGTCCAAACTTTCTAGAGAATATATTGCTTTTGTAATCATAAAAATCAATGTTCATTTTCCTTTTAATGGGGATCCATGACCTAGAAGGTTGATAATAAAGCCACCGAGAACAATTCTTTAGGAGGCTTCTTCCCAACAGTGGTAAACACGCCTCACGAGCTCTAAGGTAGAGACTGGTTTATAAGTAGCATTTTATGAAGACAAACAGTCCAACCAAAGTCAAGATTCAGGACATCAATGGCTCAAGGCGACTCGGTAGTGAAAAGAGATGGGATGAGCCAAACATTCTGCACATAGGAAGGAAACAAAATGTGTCTGAAGGGATGGCACATCCCTTCAAAGAAAAGAAAGAAGGTGCAGGAGAGGTGAGAAAGAAGTGAGAAGACTGAAGGGAGAAAGAAAGAGGAAAAGAAATTTTATGGAGAAGTAATTCAATTCAGCTTCATCCTGAGGACACACTACCTCACTGTCAGGCGTCAATCTCCCTTTACAGAAAACCCAAGGGGCAAACCAAACCACCCAACCCAGTCAGAGAGAGCCTCTTTTGAAGCAGCCAGGTCAAGAATACTCTGCCCGTTTCCCCCTTTGGGCTTTAGCCACCCAGTTCTGTACAGTCATCGCTCCCTACTGCTGAGACCCTTTCTCAATGATCACAGTTCGCATGGAGACGGCTTCAGGCTAGACAAAGTCCTTGCAGAGGCCTGGGGCCATCCTCTCTTCCCTTCTACCAGCTGCCACTTACCTAGGTAGCTCCAGGCACCAGCCACCTTCCTGCTTTTGTCAGCCCCGGTTTTATGGCAGCTTCCAGGCCTATCACGCTGAATAAACAAGCGTTAATTTCATTCCTCTGCAAGGGAACTGCCCATTCAAAGGTAGACATTGTTGCTGTGTAAGCCTCAAAAATGGGAGAGAGAAGGGGAGAAAGGGTTGTGTAGGGTTGAGGTGGAAGAAATAATGAAGAAGAGAGGAGATAAAGAAGGGGAAGGAGGGTAAAAGGGAAGGGTTACAGGGGAGGGGACCCACTGGGGGCTTCTCTCACTAAGGAGAGCTGCAAGGTCAGCCCCATCGTTAGCCCCATTGGTAAAATGCCTGCTCTGAAGGCATAAGTCCCCTTCGCCTTCTATCGAAGCTTCCTCCTTCCCCACGCATCCGTTCACTTTGAGCAACACTGAATCTCGCCTCTCAACAGCTAATTCTGGGTTATGGGAATTGCTGCGACAGGGCTAAGAGGCTACGCCCCCGCCTAAGGGAATTCCTGGAGGAGACTTCTCTAGACTTCTCACCTCTGCCCACCACAAAATCTTAACCTGTGTGTGGGTTGAGGGGTGGAGAGGAGGGGTGTTCAGGCACCAGGTTTCTCTAAATTTCTCAATTTCTCTAAAGGAGATAATAAACCAGAATTCTAACTTTGGGGAAGTAAATCTTAGAGTTAGTCCCATTCATTTAGGCTTCCAGTCATCCTTCCACTTTTTCCCTCCACAACACAGATTGGGCTCCTTTTCTAGCCCTGGCGCTGGGATGTTTGATACGAGCTTGATGGTTCAGGGGCTAGGTCAGGAAAACAGACAAGCAAAACAAAATTGAGAAAGGTCCAGTTTCGTGGCTGAGGAATGAGAGAGTGTGTGTTAACCCCGGATAAATTGTAATAGGACAATGTTTGTCCTCCTAGTCCAGGGCATCCCCTCCAAGTTTTTCTGGACCAGCCCGTGAAAACTAAGAGCTCCTCACCTTTGTTTAGGAACCAAAAGTGGGCAAGAGGATATGGAAGATCCTGATTGCTTTTCTAAATCCTGAATGTACTGCAGATGGGCAGTTTCCTTACCTGCTTATTCCTCAAGTTCACTCACTCAAAGTCTTGAAGGGGAGAATGCACAGAGTTGGCTGATAAACCAAAAATGGCCTCTGTACCCTCTATATTTCCCATGTTCCTTTTCCCTTTCAAAGCACCTGATCCCAGCACGTCCAAGATCTCCCCTGTTAAGGAATGGCAAAATATAATACAAAACCTAATGGACTGGGTTTAAAATATCCTACCTAGTATTTGTGACCATGGCAACTTATTTCATCTTTCTGGGCCTTGGCTTAATTACTTTAAAATCCTAATGCTACCACGTACTTTATAAGCTTATTCTATGCATTAAACACATATAAAGTTGCAGGTACCATGCTACTATTTTTACATAATCATTTTATTTAAGCCTCACGACAACCCCAAAAAGACTTGTTTATATAGTTTGGAAAATAGAGGCTCAGAGAGGTTAAAATGCACCCAAGATTGCACGGTAATCTGTGATGGAACTGGGCTTCATACCCAGCTCTGTCTGACTCCAAAGCTCCTACACCTTAACCTAAGCACCAAACCATACCTGGTACATAGTAGGTACTCAATAAATGTGGATTCCCTTTTTACACCCCCTGATGTGTGAATTTCAGTGGCTTTGACAACCTTGCACCCTCCACACTCCCTCCAAAACTGCCTTTCAGTGCTTTTCCCCCTTCTTGGAGAGGATCAGGAATCTAGTTATTCAGACCACTTCTTTAAGCCTTCTTTTTAAACAGATGTGTTGATAATGTAAAGTTTGGGTAATGAGATTTTCCAGGCCATAAGTTGCTAACTGTGAATTAATTGCCTAGCCTATTTGCAATAAATAAAGGGACTATTACATGTAAAAAAAAAAAAATAGCAAGGAGCCCCTGAGCTTATGCAGAAAGGTTCTGTGTTGTTGTACACAACTGTTGTCATCTACACAGAATGACCATACCAAAGGCACTAAGTTAGAGCACCTCCTGACATGGCCTTAGGACCAAGAGTTCCAGCCCAGGACTCAATATCCTAAGTCAGAAGACCCACCACAACTGCCTGTTTGACCCTGGACAACTTACATAATGAAGAACCCCGATTCTTCCTTTGTAAATTATCATAACCAGACTAGATGACTCTTAAGGCTATGACCAGCTCTAGCATCCCATAATTCTCTATTAGCTGATACTTGGCAAAAACCTGGTTCCTTGTTGAGTGATACCCTGAGAAGTTCATATGGCCAAAAATAAATTTGGCCTCACTTTGAAACATGTGCTTTAACCCACCCAGTCTAGAACTATTTTAAGAAATACAATCCGGCAGCAAACATACACTGCCTACTGTGGACCCAAGGCATTTTTTTCAGGTTAAGAAACTAGCAAAAGCATAAATATACCAGTGAATCCCATTGGCCACATGAGCCCATAGTCCATATGATGTCACAGTGTCTGGTAATCACTTAGGCCATTGCTTTAATAAGGCATGCCTGCAGCTTAAGAGGCTTCCCAGCTTCACACAGCTCCCTTGCACTGGAAACCATGCCTCCATTGAGGAAGTGCATGGCCCCTCTCCCCTTCCTCCAGCCACTTCAGTGACCACTAGATTATGAAGGAACTCACAACCCCAACAGGGGAGAAGTAGTTGAAGCAGGCAGTGATGTCTATCCTGAGAATGACTGACAACACTTCAGTGGAAAAAGACAGTCCTCTGGAAATAACTAAAGGTCTGTTGGAGAAGAGGGTTTGGGTTTGATCAGTTCTGTATAACCTGGGTGTCCGAGGCATACTGAGTACTGAATAAATGTCACCTGAGTGGATAAATCCTGTATCGTTCCCAAAGCCTGAACCAGTATCAAAAGAAAGGTAATAAAAGAATTGATGGGGTGCCTGGGTGGCTCAGTCATCAAGCATCTGCCTTTGGCTCAGGTCATAATCCCAGTGTCCTGGGATCAAGCCCCACATTGGGCTCCCTGCTTGATGGGGAGCCTGTTTCTCCCTCTCCCACTTCCCCTGCTTATGCTCCCTCTCTCACTGTCTCTGTCTCTGTCAAATAAATAAAGTCTTTAAAAAAAAAAAAAGATTATTAGAAGAATTGAGACTTCAGGTAATGGCAAAAGGAAATCTTTTTAAAAGATTATTTATTTATTTATTAGGGGCGCCTGGGTGGCTCAGTGGGTTAAAGCCTCTGCCTTCGGCCCGGGTCATGATCCCAGGGTCCTGGGATCGAGCCCCACATTGGGCTCTCTGCTCAGCCGGGAACCTGCTTCCTCCTCTTTCTTTCTGCCTACCTCTCTGCCTACTTGTGATCTCTGTCTGTCAAATAAATAAATAAAATCTTAAAAAAAAAAAATTATTTATTTATTTAAGCGAGAGACAGAAAGAGAGAGAGATTGAGAGAATGAGTGGGGGTGAGGGCAGAGGGAGAAGCAGACTCCCTGCCAAGCAGGGAGCCCAACATGGGACACTATCCCAGGACCCTGGATTCATGACCTGAGCTGAAGGCAAATGCTTAACGAAATGAGCCACCCAGGTCCCCCAAAAGCAGATTCTTGGAATATTCAGGGCTACCCAAAAATGAATGGGAGGCAAGCTCCTTTGTCACTAGAAGTCATAGAGTATTACTGATCAGAAAAGAGTGGGTTTGGGTGTGGAGGGCCCAGAAGAACTAGACAACCTGGGACAGGTTTTTTAATCTATCCTTGACCCTACCATTCCTCAGATGTAAACTGAGCATAATTTTCACATCTGTACTCCACATAGACCTGACTTTGTAGCCCTTCACAGAAGGAGGACCCCCTTTGCAGTGGCTGGAGAAGTTGGGTTGTTTGTGGAAGAAGTTTCGTTACAGACTGAAAAATGGAGCAAGAGGACAAGAGACACCCAGCGGGAGCTGCGGTCCTTGTGAGCAGCAGCCGGCTGCCAAGTGTTGTGACGTTAAGCACCAGCCACTAACTTCAGATCCAGAAAGGAAGACTTCAAGGGTGGGAATAATTCAACTGAGCAAACATCAGAGCAGTTATCTTCCTTTTACGATGTCGCTGATGGAGATACAGAACGTGCTACCCTTGGCTGGTGTGAGCATGTGGCCGTGGGCAACCGTAGGAAAATAACATTCAAACACCAGTGGGCCACAGCAGGCAACTCCAGACAAGGGGCCTGCAGAGAAGATTGAAATCTGAAAGGCTTCGGGCTTTCTTTCCCTGGGGAAACAAAGGAGAGCGTGCTAATCCCACAGATTTCATAAGGTTTCTGATTTACTGGCCTCTCAAAAGACTCTGTTGGGGTTTGTCAACATTTTGATGAGAATGCCTTGTTGTAAAGGTTAAAAATGCTAAGAAGCATGAAATGATCTTCCCCAAGGAAGATTGTATCTCTTTGCCAGGGAAACGGCAGTCCAATAGCCCACAGAAGGGGACCTTCCAAGAGCTGTTAGATCCAGGGTTTCCAGCTTCAAGTCTCAGAAGCACTTGTCCCTACAACATCCTCTCTGTGGGGCTGCGTTTATTTGTTGTTCATGGGGCAAGATGGGATGTGTGATGAAACGAAGAAAAGAGAAATGTATCCATGTCTTTCTCTTCACATTCCTTCTCTCTAAATCAGTTGCCAGCATTTCAAATACAATTTATCAATAAGACTAAATTACTGGAGATTGACCAAATGCTTCTCCTACAGGGCCATGATTCTACTGCTTAGTAGGCCACGGGGACATGAAAACACACACCTGCACAAAATATACAGATACTGCCTGCGTGTATTTCTTTGAAAAATTCAAGCAAGGGAACTCAAGTGAGGGGTTAAGAACATTATAGTCTACCCTTTGAGCAACTCAATTCCTACTTGGAGGCCCCAGTTTCCTCAACCAAAAACTGGGGGGGGGGGGTTGTGCTAGATGACATCTGAGCCTATAGATCTATAACTCCTCCCACTCTGCCTGGTTTTCTTTGGGTCAATCCAGTTTCGGGTTTGGAGTTTTTGCTTTCTCTTCGTGATTGCTACATGGCTACTGTCTCCTGCCCTTCATAATCCGAAACTGGATTAAAACAGATCCCGTGATAAAACAGAGAAAAGTCTGGGAAACTGGAAGGAAATTATACACATATGCTCTATGCACAGACACATACACAATCCTCGGGAATGGGTGTCATTGCTGTAAAGTCCTAATGAGAAACCCAAATACAGGAAAATTTAAAAATCTAGTTTTCCTATCTCTAAAGAAAGGATCTTTTGGCTTAATCTCAAATATGTCCAGTTTTGCAACAGACAAAGAAACTACAATTATTTTTCCTATCAAATCTATGCCAGAGAGCTTGGTCAAGATCATCACAGTTATGAACAACAGAGCATCTTAAGGTAATTCTTCAGAATCTAGGATTATACCAGGGTCATGCCTTGATTCCAAGTACAAACCACCTGAAGTATGGAGAAGCGTGTGCTTTGGTTATTTTCCCTTCTGGCACAGCCCTCCTTCCCACTTTCAAGTTCCAACCTGTATCTTATGCCTAAACGCAAAAATCTTATCTAGGTTATTTCTACAAAACAAGAAAAAAAATGGGATAAAAACACCAGCCAGATAATTTTTTCATCCTTGAATTGCTGAACTCTAGATTCAAAAACGGGCATGTTGGCTTATCTGCATAAGCGTGAGCGCATGGCTCACTTTGACTCTGCAACAGAGGTTCCCAACAAGCCAAGTAAGCAGCCACCATGGATATCCCTGGTGGTAAACATGGAAACCGAGGCACAGACAGAGGGTTGGTCACATATGTTCAGGGCGGGGCCAGCCCATGTAGGTGACTCCTAGCAACGTCCTCCTCACTCCTTCCAAGAACCTCTGGGTGATCTGAGAAGGCTGAGTAGAACAGAGAAGACACAGGAACTTCTCTGGCCAAACCCTCATTCTAATCCAGTCCTGGCCACTCTTTAGTCGTTGTACAATTAAGTCCTACTGACACTGCCCCTTAACTATCTATTGGGTGGATCCCCAAAACTCAACCTCCATTCTCTCTACCTCACTGGGGGCTCTTAGTTCTCATTTCTAAATTAATGCAAATGCAAACAGAACTAATGTACAGTGGTCCATGGGCTCCTGTCTCCCACATGCCATCCTGTCATCCCACTGCTAAAAATGGCATGCCTCCTGTGAGATAAGGTTCAAGCTTATGAGGTACAAACGAGGTGCCTCACAACTGGCCCAGCCACCCCTCCAGCCACACCTTCTAAAATGTCCCTACTCCCACACTTAGTATTCCATCCACATGGGAAAATCCCTATTTACCAAAGTCACCTGTGCATACCGGTTCCCTGTGCCTAGAATGCATTTACCTGTCTGGTCTGCCTGGTCCACTGGGCAGAGTCCTGCTACTCTACCAAGCCTCAGCTTGAGTGTCACCCAATCTGCGATGCTGTCTATGATCTTCCGCCCCACATTTATGTGTCACCTTCCTCAGGGATCAGGATTTATTGGTGTGTGTGTGAGGAGGGGCACAATCAGCGCTCTGTATCCTCAGGGCTCAACGCAGTCTCCAGCACACGGTGCTCAATAGGCGCTTTGGAATGAACGATCCCAGCCCTTCGTTTCTTCATCCAGAAAATGAGGATCATAATATGCAGCCTGCAGAGTGGATGCGAGGGTTAAATGGCCCAGGACTTAACAGAGAGCAGGCACAGAATTTCCCTCAATAAATAGATCTCTTAACGTCCCTTTCCTCGTAACCCAGATGGGAGCAAGCAAGAATTCACCTACCTACGAAAAGACACACAGAGCCAGAGATGCTTGAAAAGGCTGTGATAATCCATGTGCCTTTTAAAGCACTTGTTTCTCATAATTCAGCAGCATCTCGATTGATTGCAGCCACAAGGGGCAGGTGTCTGCTGGTAGTGAAGAAGCTTTTAGCAAAGGCAGTAATAAAAGTAATGAAGGTACAGAGGGGCCATATAAATGGCCACCATGTCCCTGCATTTGGCAGAATGACAGCCCGCAGCAGGCACACAATGGCTCTAAGCAGCTGTCATGTGCTGCCCCAAAGTTCTGACCCTCACGTTCTCAGGCTAAGCATAGGCCTAACTGTAGATTTTTCAAAGACGTCCAAAGTCCCCAGCCTGTCCTTCTGAGGTCCTTGAGCTTCAAGACCCCAGAGCAGCTAGAATCTCCTTCCCTGACTCGCTTTAAAGTTATAGGAGCAGCTGTGATCAGCAATGTCTCGGATCTAACCTGGTGGAGTAACACTTAGGAAGGGTTCATGGACTCTGGGCCAATTTCCGGGGATCATATAATCTTGAGCCTGTGGGAAGAGAAACGCAGAAAACAAGAAGAGGAAAAAGAGGAGGCTAAGTCTTCTTGCCACTATGGTAGTCACCAGGCATACAACTCTATAAGACAAACACCAACAAATAAGAAAAAGTGAGGACATGTTGGTTGATGTTGATCAATGCTCTACTTCTTAAAAAGCCCCTTTCTCTGATACATGTCATTCCCATCAAAAAGGGTAAAATAACGACGGAAAAGGTGACAGCCTTCTAATGCTCTTAAGAAATCCAAGGTTCGATTCATGAATCCATCAATTAAAACTTATGTATCACAGGCCTGAATTATTCCCGGTACACTAAGGCATTAATTTTCATAGAGAAAGTAATCAGAGTACTTCATTGCAGTGCTGATATAACAAAACCCAGCCTCCTAACTCAGAGAGTTCCACAGCCTGTAAAGAACAAGGACTTGCGTTCCTATCCTGCCCTTCACTCACCTTTACCCCTCTCCTCGGGATAAGGAAAGACACTGCCAAGCTGATGACATTTGAGAATCACAGAGTTTTAGAATTGGAAGGGCCCTGAGAGAGCAGGAAACTTAACTGCCTCATTTTATTTTTGCAGAACAGAGAGGCCAGAGAATCCAAGTAAGAATCTCAAGGTCACATACCTAAATAAAGGGCCTGGGTGTCCCTGGGGAATGGAGGGTAAACCCTCCATTGTACTGGAACCTACAAAAGTGACCAGCATTATTGTATTGACCTTGGAAGCTAGGGTTTCTTCTATTCCTAAACCAGTGAGTCGATCTGAGCAGACCCCAGTGGATCCAGAACCAGTTATAAAGTGATATATTGTGCTAAACATATTTTGATTTCTAATTATTATCTCTTTCCCTTATGATTATTCCCTAAATTACTGCCCTTCGCAGACTGCATTAGAATCTGAGGACTACTTCTCCATCCCCTCCACGAGCCTTTGAGTTCATGAAGAACGAAAACAATGTCTTCTACTAATTTGCACCTGCACAACTTAGCTCACCACAGTGGGTACAGAGAAGAGATAGATGCCTACTTGTGGAATCGCCATGATAATGCCAAAGTTATTTCCAAAGAAGTATCATAGCTTCGTTTCCTACAATTTGGGGAAAGAGAAGCCACTGAAAATAAGGCTAGTGTAGGCAGGAATGTGTTAAATAGGAAACATTTTAATAATCTAACTTCAATACTCTTTTAAAAAGCACACAATGACTTTGAGCTTTCCATAATCATATGACATGCTATCTAGTTGTCCAAAAAAGATATCAATGTGGACTGACGTGGACTGACCTACGATGATGGTAGTGGAGAGGGAGAGAGTTGAATAGATGAGAATAGGATTAACTAAGCAATCAACAGGTATTTGTTGAGAGATTTAATGAGATCACGGAGAAAAATCAATTAAGAATGCCAAAGACAATTGCGATACCATTTACAGAGATGGGGAAAACTTAAAAAAAAAAAAAAAGTCTAACATTGGGAGGAGGGACTCAAAATTTCTGTTTTTCGATGTTAAGATTAATATACCTATCAGAAGTCTAAATGGATATCTCAAGTAGACAACTAGATACAGAAATCTGGGATTCTAGAGCGTTCCAGGCTAGAAATCCGAGATTTGGGAGTCACTGACATATAGATGACCTTTGACACCATAGCAATGGATGAAGATACCAAGGGGAGTATGAAGACTAACCGGAGACTGAGGACAGAGGACTGAGACCTCCTGACATTTAATGACCACATTGTATGTCTACCGCACAGTCCCTCAAACGGGGGTGGGGGGCACAGAGATACTTCATGCATTATTTTTCCTTCAATGACCTTACAATCTAACCTCTTTCAGATATACAGGAAGGAAAGGCTCCTCAATATAATGGAAAGTACAATAGATTAAGAGTCAGGAATCGTGAATTTTAACCATTCTACAGCTACTCCAAGTTAAAAGTGAGGTTTCCAATTCCTTACCTACTGAAACAAGAACTAGGTGCAGGAAACTTCAATAGTACTTGCCAACTCTCCTGTTTCTGATGTCATAATTTCCATATGGCGTCCAAATGACATACTCCCATCCAACTAACAGTGGGATCTCAGCCTTCCCAGGCACAAGGTGTTGCCACTACCCCAGAAGCACACAGCAGCACTCAGAGGGTTGGCTCAAAGGGAAGTTCCTGAGCTGGAAGGAGGAGCAGCTGCTGTCTGTACTCTTTTCCTTTGGAACAAGTGTCACTTGAGAAAACCCAAAATATCAGCATTCTTGGTTTTCAGCTGGTGTTTATATCAGATAAATGGAATCCCGGGAACCAGTGAGAAGAGCAGATTTACCCTCTCATCGCATTCTCTTGGTTGTGCAAATTAATATTCTCAAAGGGATCCAATTTCCATGATCCCAGGAAGTATTTTCTTGTATCAGACAGAAGCAGTTCCACATGGCTGGATATCTGTAACAGGATATGGCCTTATGGGTCAGGAATGCTGAGCTTAGCCAAGGAAGAGCACTAAGAAAATGGTTCAGTAACATTGTATGTATATGTTTACACACACACACGCACGCACGCACACACACACACATGTGTATGTGCCTCTAGGTGATCCTTCCTATCTGTGTAGGTCATCACCCACCTGGACAGAGCTGGTTAATGGAAGGAAAGACAGACAAACCAAATTGGCCCAATCAGTTTCCGGTTTTAGAATATGTCAATTCTAGATAGAAAAATTTAGAACCTGGAGGTTAGGAAAGATGAATCACATCAGTTGCAGTGCCTTGGGGTCCCTGGAGCTGTTCTGCTTCCCTTTTAAAGAGGTAGTTAGTGAGGTCTTCATTTATCAGTACCTTTCCATGGAATCATGCAGTAATTCACCTTCCCTGACTGTGTTACCATAGTCAGCTCTGTAGCTTACAACCAAAAGAACACAACCTAGAAAGTATTAGTATCCTCATTTTACAGGTAAGGAAACTGAGGCTTAGAAGAATTAAGAGGGGGTGCCTGGGTGGCTCAGTGGGTTAAAGCCTCTGCCTTCGGCTCAGGTCATGATCCTAGGATCCTGGGATCGAGCCCCAGATCGGGCTCTCTGCTCATGCAGGACTTGATCCCAGGACCCTAAGACCATGACCTGAGCCGAAGGCAGAGCTTATTAACCCACTGAGCCACCCAGGCACCCCGAAATTATCTTAATCTTACCACTTTTAGTACAAATGATCATTTCTAGGCTTAGGGTTAATGTTTATAGAAAAAAATTAGAGAAAATGGTAAACTGAGTGCCCAGATTGATGTGGTCACAGTGGGTGGGGCAGCTTTCCTGTATCTCAAGGGGATCATGGTCCTTACATAAAGACTGTTAACAAATATTTTTCCTTCACCACTCTTTAGAAGTGCCTATAGGATCAGAGTTTTGTTAGAAATAGGAGGCAAAAAGATCTAAGAAACCTCAAATCTCCTTTTCCCAACCATCACTCCCTTACACAGGCATGGCTTCTCCGATCTGTTTGCCCTACTGTCCCCTATAAACAAAAATCAAAACATCTACCACACTTTAGCACATTTCCCACATTTCCCTTTGTTTTCCTGGAAGGACTATACACCCCTTCGTCAAAATCAGGAGCTATGTCAGTGGTTTTGCATTTCCAAAATCTGATACAGGGCCTGTAACATACAAGGGTGTCAATAAATGTCTGTGTCATGTATAAAAATGAATAAAAGACGCTCAAAGCATCTCCACTGAGAAATCAGTTTCAATAAAGAAAAACAATGTCATTGGGAAACTCTATTTTCTCTGCTTGTGAGTGGAGTCCTATCATTTTTACACTCCACTGATTCATTCTGAACATGGTGTCAGGAACAATACAGGGCCAAAAAACAATTAACAGGGGAACAAAACAATCGGTTGCACCGTCTGGGATTTGAGCGACTTATAGATCAAATGTCTTAAATTTGTTATGCTCCTTCTCGTTTGGCCAGAATGGATGACTTGGCTGCAATGTCCCAGGAATAATTGTCCCTCATATATTCCCAATCACCTGCTTCTTAATGACTAGTCAGAAGTGACAACATAAAAGGTGCAGTGACTTTCACTGTTCTTGGCAAATCTTGGACCAACTCCCATGGATCTGCCCTTTAGAATAGGTGAGCTCAGAGACACTGTGTGCTACTGGCTACAGTCACTGCCATCGGTCCTCGGCAATCCCAAGACCCTTGGGTTGAGAGGAGACCCCAGGGGAAGGAGTGAGAGGTCTGAAATGATCTTTGGTTCTTACACGACTTCATAGGTAGTGGGAGATCTGGAACAATGTGGCTTACACCAAAACTGTCTCACTCATCTCAGAGGTCAAATGCTCTTTCTATTGCCCCAAACCAGGACCAGGGTAGTCAACCCTACAACGATGTTTAGAAAAAGTCTAGGAGCTTGACAGACTGTCCAGCCCCATGTGGCCCACTTGTGGTCCAGATGGCTCCTTCCTCATCTTAGTTCCTACTCTGCTTGTGCTAGCTTCGAAAATTCAGTGACTCTGAATTTACATTCCATGAGCTCCAAGACAGCTCTCTCTTCCTCCTTCACCCCAGTGTACTGTGTCCTGTTTTTGATCCAGCTGTAAAAAAGAAAGATCTACCGTTCTCTTGAAACACCCCTTAACTAATTATACAGTGGCCCTCACAAAAGCCAGTCCTTGAAAACATCCTTGCCTGTTCATCCAGCCCCTGTTCCAAGTTTGTTAAGGAATCATCCTCATCCCCAGACTCCTGATATTGGACAATTCTGTCCACTGATGGTCTGTAGGGATGAGATCTTGCAGTTGCCTCCTTAAGAAAATCTTTTCTTCCCTCATTCTCCCTGCCTTCCCAGTCTGGTCCACCAACAGTTCCCACGCTGCTACCTTGTATCAATTTTTTTAAATGATTTTATTTATTTATTTGACACAGAGAGAGAGAGAGAGAGAGAGAGAGAGAGAAAGATCACAAGTAGGCAGAGCAGGAGTCAGAGAGAGAGGGGGAAGCAGGCTCCCCGCTAAGCAGAGTCCAATGCAGGGCTCGATCCCAGGACCCTGAGACTATGACCCGAGCTGAAGGCAGAGGCTTAACCCACTGAGCCACCCAGGTGCCCACCTTGTATCATTTTATTACTAGTTCTCGTAGAGACCTCTCAACTCCTCCCATAAACAAATGATAAACTGCTTGAGAGCAGAACTATGTCTACTGCATAAGGAGTATCTTTCAAGCCCTAGAGCTACACTTTTCCTAAACACTTGATAACTCTGTAAATTATCCCTTCATATAAAATAGAGGCTGACAACCTATGGACAGCCAGCTTGAAGTCTACAAACTTGGCATATAAAAGAATAAACGAAGCTGGAATTGGACACAGCTTACGGACCAGAATCTCCTCGCCCTGATGCTGCTTCTTTTTACCTTGATCTCTGCCCTTTGCCCAAACTGTACTTCAGTGCAAACACAAGATGCCAACGTGGTGAATGACAAGGGGCTTCTCCCCGCATCCTGGACTGGTGCTCCCCTCCTCTTTAGCCAGCTCTCATGCCCTTCCCCCGCTTCATGCCACACTCCAGTCCTTGTTGGACTTCATTCCCTTCCCCACCTGTGACCCAGTTTCTAACCTCTGTCCCTTGGCACATTCCTTTCTTGTCTAAGACACATGCCTTCCTCCAAACTCTTTGCCAAGCTAACTCCTACTCCTATTTCAAGTCTCAGATTGCAAAATTTCTTCCTGGAAGCAGCTTTCTGTAAATGTCCACGGCATGCTGGGTCCCCCAGCAAAGGGCCCCCCAAACTTCCATTTTCCTTTTGATGATATTTATGACAATAACTACTACTGTAACAGTCACGGACATTTATTAAGTCATCGTCTACTAACTCAATCATCACCACTACCTTCTGACGTAGGAAACTGATTACCCCTATTTTATAGAGGGGGAAATCAAGTCTCAAAGATATTGATTACCTTGATCAAGTTCATATCACTCCATAAAGGTCAGATTTCTCATTCAGCCTAGCTCCAGTGTTCATGTCCTTTACCAATACATCATGCTGCCTTCTTACAGAGTTCACCACATTTGTGATTATTTGTTTCATGACTAAATATTCCAACAGACAGCAACTCCATGATATCAGGCCTGGGCCTACCTTGTTCAATAGTGTATTTTTAAAGCCTCATCCAAGAGCTAGCATACAGAAAGCTCTGAAACGCATGAGTTAAATGAATAAATGAAACAGCAGGTTCGTTAGCCCATGCAGAAACCCAAAAGAGAAGTATTCACCCACTCTGGATAGAAAATGTCTCCTACTTAATCCAAAAAGTATCATGAGCTTGGTAATATTTACTCTAAAATTTCCCTTTCCAGGATCCAGCCCTAGTTCAACAAATTCACACATCCAGAGGCAGAAAGAGTATAATCTGGAAAGCAGTAAATGGGGGGAAATGCTTCTGGTCTATATCGGGACACACCTGCTATACATGACGCCCACCCGGACCTTGCAGGCCACCCATGAGGGCCAACTCACCCCTTTCACAGGTCCTTCCCCAGTAGCCAGTGCCCGTGCAGTCGCAGATGAAGCGGTTCCAGCCGTCCTTGCACACCGCGTTGTTCTTGCAGGGGTAGCTATCGCACTGCTTGGCGCTCATCCGCGAACAGGAGGACTTGACGCCCGCAGCGTTCTGCATCTCCGCCAGCTGTCGAATGTTCTTGCTGCGCCCGTCAATGAACAGGTCACGGATGCAGCCCACGTAGCCGTAGTTGAGCATGGCAGTCCAGAGCTCAGTGGGGAGGATGAGGCCGGCACGGTTCTCTGGTAGCCCGCCCAGATACATGTCCCCCTCCAGGTCCAGGATCTCACTCTCCCCGCTGGCGGTGAATGGCGTGCGCCTGCTGTTCACTGATATGGTACCTGGGATGGAAGGATGGAAACAGAGTGAGCTAACAGCCCTCGGGGCACCGCAGGTGAGGCTGCCAGTCAATGAACCAAATGAAAGGAGCCCGGCAGGTGCGCTCAGAGACTCACGGTACCTGGCCAGGTGAGAACAATGCAAGCAAGGGGGTGAGAGCCTTCCAGAGACGGTAGAAAGGAAAATGGCCATTTGGTTCCAGTCTTTGCTGCTAAGGCACTCTCACTGGTAGGAGGATTCAGGACCATCTCAGTGAACGAAGACCTAAGCTGATGTCTTTGCTCTACAGAGTCTTGGCCGGAAGATCACCTGTTGAACAGGTTAAGAGCAACCCAGCCGCTGCCTGTGTTTAAATCTCATCTCTACCAGGTACTAGCTGTGTAACCCTGAAGACGTGATTTTACCTGCCACGGCCTCAATGTCCTCATCTGTAAAATGGGAAAATAATATTCCTCAGAGACCGGCATGATGATTAGATAAGATCCAATGTGTAAACTGCTCCTCAGGATGTGGGACAGAATAAGGGTTCTGGAAGTGCTTGCTTGAGTCTTCATCCCTCACTTGCCATGCCCAAAATGATGGAACCCTCCATGCACTAATACTGTCTATACCGCCATTAGCTACCAGCCCCACCAGTGAATATTTGGAGCATTTCCTTGGAGAAATTTTAACTGGAACATCTTTGTTTATTCATTTAACAGGTATGTACTGCACACGTGTTGTGTCTCTGGTATACTGGCAGGCACAGAGATGAACTTGACAGGTACGTCTCTACTCTTGTGGTGCTGATATTCCAGAGCAGAGAGACGGAAATTAAACAAATGACTCAATAAGCAAGAGAAATTAGGTAATGGTCGGTACTAGGAAGAGAGAAGAATGGGTGGTTTCTCCTTAAAAATGTATAGTGGGTGAAGGCTTCTCCAGGCAGGGGACAGGTACGCTCAAACCACAATATTGAAAAGGACCCAGCCATGCCAAGTCCAAGGGGAAAAACATGCCAGGCAGGGGGAACAGCACCTGCAAAGGCTCTGGGGTAAGCCAGAGTGTGACTAGAATGGGAGGGCCCGATGGGTGAGCAGGAGACGAGATCAGAGGGGCAGACGAGGCACAGCAGCAGCAGAGCTGGGGACCCATCAATGAGACTATGCAAACCCAGAGCCTGGCCTGGGAACTCGGGACTGGGATTCAAGTCCTAAATGGCCTTCTGACCCTAGGCCATTCCCCAAGCTACTTTACAGTCCATTTTCCTAAACTATAAAATCAAGGAAACTGTAAAATTAAGGTGATATCTGAACATGATGCCAGAAATCTTAAATTTAATTGCTATTCTTTTTTTTTTTAAGATTTTATTTATTTATTTGACAGACAGAGACCACAAGTAGGCAGGGAGGCAGGCAGAGAGAGAGAGGAGGAAGCAGGCTCCCTGCTGAGCAGAGAGCCCTATGTGGGGCTCGATCCCAGGATTCTGGGATCATGACCTGAGCCGAAGGCAGAGGCTTTAACCCACTGAGCCACCCAGGCGCCCCTTAATTGGTATTCTTAAAGGGCTTTATTGGTACCAAGATATCTGGGTCTTGCCATTTATCAGGCAGCCTTCACTTCTGCCTGAGTCTCAGTCCCCTGGGCTATGAAAGGGATAGCCTGAAGGACTAAGAAGACCCTGTAAGATCAAGAATGTGACACGCACTCGTAATGAGAAGGCAAGCCTTAGAGGCTTCTGGGCGGGTTATGCCAGCGGCACACGCTTCCCCCACTCTATTCTCGAGGTTTTCCCCTGGAGAAATCAGCTTTGCATTTTTGTTTTTAAAATGGTAGAAACCTACATATCAGTTGTTCTGTCCTGGTCACCATTGTTAAGTGCTGTGCGTGCTTTTCTGGACTTGATCCTCCTAACAATCTCGCGAGGGAGGAGCTAACAGGGGCACCATCTCACAAATGAGGACGTTGGGGCTAGCATCTCCTCTCCTCTCACACTGCTTGCTTTCTCTGCCCTTCACAAGCCCACAGAGCGGCTGGATCCCCAACCTGGAAGAGCAGCTTTTGCTAAATAAGGACAGCACTGGGGCGGATTTAAATGTTGGAGCCATAAATACCTCCGGAGGGAAATCCGTCCTGTGAGTGTGTGACCACAACCATTTTGAATGCACTTAATCAAGTTTCAAGAACAAGTCCCCCAACCGGGGAGGGATCACCATTCTCCTCCCATATCAGGCTTCAGCATGAGCAAGGAAGCAGGCACCACACTCGAGTATGCAGACATTTTTAGAACTATTCGCCCTTGTACATGTTTGTAACTAAAAATATACCAGAAAATACCCTTGTGAAGAAATGAAGTTTAATAGATCATATTAAGTTTGATGTTATGCTGTGTTCATGGGATATGGATTTGCTTACTCAATAAATTATTACAGGCGTTGATCAAATGTATCAGAATTGGCCAATGTTATAGCTTCCGGATATGAAATCCAAGGCTTCAGAAATCCAGACAGGTTTGCCAAAGATGGGTCCATCAATGGTTCTAACAACTAAGCGCCCCACATGAAAAAGCCATCCGTGCTGGGAATAAACAGAAGTAAACATCCAACAATTTCCCGTGCTCTAGGCCATCCATGACACAGATAGGTAACCTTGAAGCTGCGTCAGGTCTAGGCTAGAAAATCTTGACACCCATCAACCATAAAGGAACTCCAGACACCCAAAACACACGGTCCTAAAACCAACAGAAGTGTTTCCCCTATAATTTTAGGATAGCTTTCTGGCTCTGCCCCTGTTGACACTGTATGGGTAAATTTAGAAAGAGAAAGATTCAGCCTCCAGAGAAATTAGTTTTTTGTGTCTTTTCTGTTAAAAAAGCACAAACTGTCCATTCTTACTCAACAAGCACATTTAATTTGAAGCCTCTTGGTTCCGATTAGATTTCAGACAATCAATAAGGCATCCTGCTGGGCACTAAACCAGCCAGGGCTACAATCTGCCACCCATCTGCCCTCTCGGCAGAACCCATCCAGCTCCTCCTAAGGGCAACACTGCCCTGCCCGTCTCCGTCATCCCTCTGCCTGCAGGATTATGCAGAAAAGCCGTCCCAGGAAAGCTCAGCCCTTCCCAGCTGCAGCCTTTGGAGGGAACCTATTGCTTTCTATTAGCGGCCAAGTGCGCCAACATGAAAATGTCCAAATGAAAGACTTTTCATGTTTCCCAGGAGAGAGTCCTTAAAACGACAACAAACACCACCAAGACCCTTCCTCTTGAGTATAACCCCACCTAAATGGAGAATCAGGAAATCAGTGTGAAATTCAAGTGCTCTAGTTACCACTCTGGGTGACATGTCCTTTCGGATAGCACAGAATGTGACCTTCACTGCCACATGGTCCAGAGAAAGCTAGGCAGACTGTCCAGGCATTCAAAAGCTCCAGACTGTGTGTGTGCATGTGTGTATGCGCGTGCGCGCGTGTGTGTGTGTGTGTGTGTGTTTCCTCCCTCTCTGTTACCATTCCACGGTAGCTATGTACTGCCTGGGGCTCACTTGTTTGATCTGCGGCTGCAGAAACAAACAAAGCCATTGAAACCAAATGTAAAGGTTATGAAGAGGAAGGGAGAGTCAGTGAGGTCTGAGCAAAGAGTGAAATATAGGCTCTCGCACCAAAGGAAGGCTTTAAATTGAACATGACTTCAGGAAAAATCAATCTGCCTTTTCCTTTCTTGTCATAATTTCTCCCTGCAACACGACTCTTGCCAATTATTGAAGGGCGTAGCGCTGCATAAACTCTCACACAGTGAAGCTTAGCCTACAGAGTAATCACATAATGCAGCATCTGTGATGTCACAATTGTGTTTCCATGGTGATGAGAAAAAGGGGAAGAAGAAAAAGAGGGGGGAAAAAAAAAAAAACCATCACACCAGTTACATGACAGCCTCTTTGGTAGGAGTGGAAATGCTACTTGTAAAACCGTGCTTGGCTCCAGAGCCTTGGAGCTATCACTGAGACGGCTGTGCCGTGAGTGACAAGAGGACCACGTGCACTGTCGGCGAGACAAGGTATCTTGTTCAGAAACGTCATCTTACAACAACCATTAAAGAGAACAGCAAAAGAGTCAAACACGCATGCAAGTGCAAACATTAAAATAAAAAAATATAAAGCCGGCAAACGGACTGAAAAGCTGCAGCTTTCCTCTCTTCTCAGTCTCCACCGTGCCCCTTCCTACCTGATCTGCCATCTCGCTGAATGTCCACGTGGTACCATTCCCCATCATTGGCTTTCTTCTGAGTGGCCTTGACTTTGATGGTGCCTGAGCCCATGTCAAGCAGCAGGTATAGGTTGCCATCGAGGAGTTCGACAGCAAAGAAGTCCACCTTGGTGTTCTTCTGGCTCCGAGTGTCCTTCCTCTCTTGGGGCTTGCCATGAGTGAAGAGAATCAGGCCATTGGGCTCAGTGGTGCGAAAGTCAAAGGAGATGGAACCCATGCGTTTGGTGTTCCATTTGGGCAAACTGATGTACGCCTCTGGGGTTTCGAAGTTGATGGGGTCCAGCGTGGCCACATTCTCACACTTGAATACAACTTCACCATAGATTTTCATCTTGGTGTCCCCGATCCGGGCCAGGCGAGACAGCTCCAGACGGATGTCATTATTCTTATAAACAACCTGTCAAAAGCCAAACAAGAGCCATATGAATCAGTCTTGCAAAGAGTTACCAGCCACTGCTCACTGGGCACCCGGGAAAAAGGCCCAAGAAGAGGCTTCAGGACACAGTGTGTCTGAATCCGTATGAGAAATGGGAGCTATGGCATTTGAAAAAGCATCGGGAGAGACCTGTGGGGTACACCTAAGCCCTGGAAAAAGCCCCCACATTTCTATTTTATTCCTTTTGGGTTGTCTCCTTCTGGCCAATTTTTTTGTGTTGTCAGAAAGTTATACAATACCAGTTTGCAAGCAAAAATCAAGAGAGACTGAGTTTCACAAATACTAATATTTAAACACAAAGATATTTACTGCAGTATACTTAGTGAAAGACCAGAAACAACCTAAATGACCATCAACAACAGACTGGCACTTCCCATGACGGACAATCATGCAGTCCTAAAAAATAAGGTAGTGCTCTGGTTTTGACATGGATGCTTTCCAAGAAATGTTGTTAAGTGAAATTAGCAAGGAACATAGAAGTGTGTACTACACTATCATTGTGTTAAGTGTGTGTGTGTGTGTGTGTGTGTGTGTGTGTTTGTGTTGGGGGAGGCACGTGTGTAATATGTATATATGCTCATAAATGCATAAAAAAGCTTTGGAAGGAAACACAGGAAACTATAAAATTGTCACTGGGGAGTGGATTTTGTCAGTTTCATATTCAAGAATAAGAGGGTGACTGACTTTTCACAATACCCTGTTGCATTGTTTTTTTTTTTTTTTCCACCGTGCACATGTATTACTAAAAGAAAATTATTCAGTGTTAGAATTGGTGGGGAAGGAGATCTGTGTTTTTTGCACATGTATGTGCCCTCCATATACATACGGTGGGAGAATAAAACACCTTAAAACACTAAAAAAAAAAAACTATTATGATTTTTGAAACCAGGTGTAATCCACATAAAAGCAGGGATTAATGATATTCCCCCAAATCGGAATTTCAAAGAGGTTGTGCTGTTACTAGAACTGAATTTTGATTGCAGTGCTCTGGGATGGGTCTTGGTCCCCTGATCTCTAAGTAACATCTTTCCAATAAACAGGGGGGAAAAACTGAAAGGGAAAGGGACTAACATTACAATTGATTATGGCAATTACTTTGCTATGTGCTTTACATCATCTTATTCAAATTCTAAGTCAGGATCCAGATTTCGGCTCAATTTCTACATCCACTACCTATGAACTGTGTGACCTTGGCAGAGTCACTTAACTCCTCTGGATCTCTCTTCCCCTCTGAAAATGGGAACACATGCGTAAACTACTTTGCAAGGGTGAAATGAGTTAATACATGTTGAGCACTTGGAATGACACAGAGTAAGGGCACAGAAATCTCAGCTCCTTTGTAGGGAAGTAATGTAGCTGTTAGTCTCATTTCATCCTTTCCATGACCCCCAAAAAGACTGTATTATCATCTCCACTTTCAGCAAAATAACAAAACTTAAATACTAAAATAAGTCTCACAATCCATCTCAGTGAAAAAAATGGGTCATTTCATTTTGACCCATCATGGATGGGTCATTTCATTTTGACCCATCATGGATGGGTCATTCTAAAACAAATTGTTTAATCCCTAATATCCAGCTATAGAACTGTCTCCCTTCTCTTCCCCAGCACCAGGAGAGAGTAGAGCAGAACCGTTGGCCTTTTAATATACAGCTAATGACAAAGAATTGAAAATGCCTCACCTACTATATGACTTTGACAATGGGCCTAACCATCGTCGGTAACACTGAAAATAACAGTGATACTAATATTTACTGAGCACCTACTACCAGATACCACACTAAGGATCTAAAGCCTACCATCCCCCATCAGATGCTGACAACACCCATTTGAGACACCCACCATCATCCCCCGCTTTTACGGATGTAGAAACAGATGTGGAGAGTAGTTAAGGAACCAGTAGTTAAGGAACTGGCAAAGCAGGCCTTGAACCCAGGGAGTTGGACTCTCGCAACCAGGTGCTTTACCACTGTCGCTACTCAGAGTGAGGTCCCACTAGCAACACCTGGGAAGCTCATCTTTAACATTACATGGACAATCATGCAAGTTCAGCTTCCCGAATGTCTCATCTGAGCACTACTGGACTAACCGTGTTGAAAGTGGAAATACTGCATGATCCTTAGGCAATCACTCCAGTGAGCCAGAAAAGAAACAAAGTTTAATGATTGGCAACTTCTCCTTTCTAACCCCACTATTGCGCCCCGGCATGGGAGAGCTCTCTGTCATAAACAAACTTTGGCTTTCTCTGAATTTGGTTAAATGCCTATGATTCGAATCGCTTATTAAGATTAATTATTAATGTATAACAATAGCTCATCCCAGGAGGGCAAACCGAGACTTGGTTCCACTGAATAATAAATGGATAAAGAACTCAAGCATCCCTACATGAGGCAGGAGAGAAAAAAGAAAAAACCTTTTAAGGGACGCAGGATAGGGGCCCCTGGGTGGTTTAGTCAGTGATAGGTCTGACTCTAGATTCTGGCTCAGGTCTTGATCTTAGCATCCTGAGATCAAGCCCTGCATCAGGCTCCACACTCAGTGGGGAATCTGCTTGAGACTCTCTCTCTCTCTCTGCCTCTGTCCTACCACTGCTCAATCTCTCTCTCTTTCTCTCAAAATAAATAAAATTATTAAAAAGAAATAAAAATAAAGTGATGCAGAGTACTGTGAAGAGGGACTCTTTGAGAAAGGTATGCAGCTGAGACTGGGACCTGAGGTAAATCACTACAGTGCAGGTTTCCAGAGGGACACACAGGACAATCAGGGCCACATACTGGCCAAAGTACCAGACTTTTCTCAAAAGCTCTTTGAAGGTGAGCGCTCTCTCTGTTCCATGACCTGGAAATTACTTCTCTATTTACCTGGAGTTTCCTCACCTTTCTTACTGACAGCTGGATAAACTCTCTGAGTCCCATTTCCAAGGACAAGAACTTCAAAAACCTATACTAGAAACAGCTCCCCTTTTCCCCCAGGGCTATTATCAAGATCGAGAGGGATGTTATATGTGGCAGAACACAGAAAACTCTACGCCAATACACAAACCTAGGAAGAAATAATAGCATACCCTTGTCTCCAGTGGTGCTGGAATACTGCCAGAAACTGCCTGGAGCATGGCCTAAAGCTCTGTTGAGAACCCCCACCAAGAAGAAAGGGATAAGAGGACAGGGGCTCTTGTAGCCTGGGGGTACTCAACTGGGAAGCTCCATGGTTAGCATCCTTGCCTCCCCCACCCGCCTGGTGTAGGATCACGGGCAGGACCACAGCCATGAAGAAAGGTACCAGGGCCTTGGGGAGGGCATGGAAGCAAGAGACCCTGCCAGCCCCCCTTACGAGGCAAATTAGTATCTAGTACAGTGTTCTCTGTTCAGCTAAAGGCAAGTCCCCGACAGATGACTGAAGGAGGAAAAGATGCGGCATCAAGTGACAGAGAGCAGGCTGGGCTGACAAGCTGCCCCAACAAGGACCAATTAAAGACAAGTGGAAGTGAGTCCCCATGAAGGAAGATGTCACACAGACTGAGTGGCAGAGACAGAGTCACAAAGAAAGATAAGCTGGTCTGACTACCCCACACACAGGCTCGTAAAGACCACCATTTGGACTTGTAGCTCATGCCTACAAGGCCGGGGAGTAAAACAGGTGAAGACAGAGTCTCCCAGTTGAGACAGAGTCTCTCAGAAAAGCTGTACTTCCATGCCTCCAGAATCCCCGATACAAAGGCACACAGGAGCAATGTGAGGACTAAGGCAAGATATGAGAGCAAGGACAATGTAACAAAAACAGTTTCCATCTACTGAGCAGCTACAACGTGCCTGACGGTAAGCAAGAGAAACAGGTAGCCCTAGCTGCATTGTACAGACAGGAGATAGGTCAGTGCCCAAGATCATCCAGGCATTGAGGAGTTAACTAGAACTTGAACCCAGATCTCTCGGACTGTACTGGGGCAGGGCCACACTCTAGGGGGGGCAGTTTCTAGGCTCTGCGGTCGCCCGTGCTTACCCATAAAGCAAAAACCCCTTAATCAAGTACAAAACCACGCCCAGCTCCGTCCTGTCCTGCGAACCCATGACACGTGGTATGTCCCGTTCTTCCCCACTCAGGAGTCACTTCGGGGGCTTCTGTCTGAGCTCAAGTGCAGATGTTTCTGCATCTTTACCCGCTATGTTTCTCTATGTTTCTCACACTACCGTGCTTTCCTGGTGCCCCTTCACCAGGACCCACACCCAAACCCACTCCAGGCCCTCTCTGGATACTCTGGTCCTTGCTGATCCTGCTATGTGACAACAAGGAAACCTTTGACTGCCTGCTGGTGATGCAGCTGTCTTCCTACTGCCCAGACCACTTGCCCTGATTGGAAAAGGAGGGACTCTTCTAATTTACGTGATGCACCTTGTATATTAAACTCATTCGTGGCACTGGAGTTAGATGGCAGGTCCATGAGAATAAATCTAGCGGGCAGACACAGTCTCCACTCACAGAGGTGCCTCTCTTCCTCTCTCTCCCACCTTCTCCTAGATCAATGTGTGCTCGGCTCCCTGAGAACAAGTTTGCATGCATTCTGCTGTAATGCCACAACCCTCTGCACTCTGGTGAATTAGAAGGAATGAGGGGATGTGGGCTTGTGCCCTGCAGTGCCCAGACGGCTTCTTGATACTAGTTCTCCTGCGCAGGAATAGGAGACCCCCACTTGGCTTCTTTTTTCCCTCTTGTTCTTTTAAAGCATCTTCAATCCTCTGTGGGCCTACACAAAGGACAATTTCAGTAAAAACCACCAGATCAGCTTCTAAGACCATCATTTATAGGTCCGTGACTTGATGCCTGAGCACCACTGCTCTGCTCCAGGTCAGTGGAGGGCGGCTGAAATTCAGGATGCTGGGGGACGCTCCCCGGAGTGTTTAGGTTGAACAATAGAGAACAGCGAGGGGCCAGGGTCAGGGTGCCTTGATATAGAACTGCCTTGATATGTTGACTACAGATCCCAATAAACCCTTTCAGCTTTATACCTATGTGTGGAACAGTTTACATACGACAAGCCAAAGACAAAGTCATAGGGATCCCCCACCCGAAAATAATCCACTGACAATAGACAATAATAAAATGAGCTTTTTCTCTTTAGCTTCCTGGATAGTGCAGCTTCTAGATAAATGTTCGGGCTAATCTTATTACTGCATAACATTCCTACTCAGGGTAAAGATGTAAATAAGAATCACTTTTGAAAGAATCTGGCTCCCAGTGCCGCTACAGAATCACACATCCCGCTTTCTCTGCCCTACTTCCCCTCTGTCCTTCAGGCAATTGTTATCTCTGGTCTGTGAATCCCTATGAACTGTCTGCTCCACTCCTTTGTCACTCAAAACACTCAACCTTGTTTCCTTTAAATAAGCACAGGTCCCGTCTTTTCAGTAGACCTCAAACACCCTATCATCAAAAATTAAGCACCGTACCTTTTAAAATCTGAAGTAGCATTTCCTTGTACAGGTGCTTAATAAATGCTCATGTCTGCATTAAATTAGCTGCTGGACTCAAGTGGTGAAGATAATGGGCTTCAAGGGCTCACTCACTGGGGCTGGGTCCTGCGCCACCCGTTCCCGCTATGTGACCTTGGACAAAACAGTTAACTTGTCTCAGCATCAAAGTCTTTCCCCATAGAACTGTGGAAAGCACATCTCACTTCACAGGATGGTAAGAAATAAAGAAGGTAATGCTGTTGTACACAGAAATACTGGACACAGTTCCTGCCCTTCATAATAAGCACTCAACAAATGGGAGTTATCTAATAGTTGTCTACAAATAACTATTCATTTTGTTATTTTCTGTGAAAAGACAGAACTAAATCAACAGACAGGATAGCCTGGTATGAAGCAATTTTAGGAAAAAAAGATTTTCTCTGAGTATAAATTCTAAGGTGGCCGTCTACACAAGAGACCGAGCTCAAACGAGTGATGGACAGGATTTAAGAAACTCTAAAGTAGAAAAAATAAAAATAAAAGATAAAAATAAAAATAAAAAATACATATACACATAATTGCCTAATGTGGCATTTATAATATATATAAATGCCTGATGGCAGCCATTCCTTGTTTCCCTTGCTCTCCCTCTTCCTTTCTCACACACACAGCCCCACCATATGCATGCACAGATTTCGGATTCATTATCATTCACATCTTCTATCAGAATGTACCACTGACTGAACTCCAGCAGTGAAGTCCAAACACAAATGGGACAGCAGATGGTCCTCCTCGCTTCCAAAGTCAGAAGAGCCTAGCATCTGGCATGGCCAGGGCCACATCTGCATCTACATCTGCTCACAGGGGTCAGTGAACTAACTGTGAGTTATAGCTAACATCAAAGCTGAGGCTCAAAGCCCCACCTGCTACCTACCATGGACACCACCACGTTCATGCTTTGTGTCCTCTGAACAGTGGGCAGGATCCACCAAAGATCAACACTAAGCACCAGAGATGGAAAATGGGAACTGAGCTACAGGCTTACAAAGACAGTAGTAGAATGCTGACAATTAATCAAATGTTTCCAATGTTCAGTGAATCAACACCATGGGTCAAATCAAACATATCCACGAGCTGCATCTTACAAGGGTTCACCAGTTTATCATCACCAATCTGTGGTCCCATTTGTAAAAGAGTGCCCAGGAAAAGAGACAAGGGACACATGGCAAGGTGGAGTGACAGAAACAATCCAGGCAAACTGATGCTGAATCACCAAAGTCCACAGATCTTCCCACGTTTTGAAAAAAGCTTCTGGTCCTCTGGGCATCCAGGCAGTCAACCAGAGAGAGAGAAAGCTGTGGGCCAGTTACTCTGTCCTCGGGAATCAAAAAGCCATGGTTTCCAACCTAAGAGCCTTGCTAATAAGGCTGGTCATTACCACTTGTGCTCAAGACTTAAACACGTATTTGTCTGATGGCTTCTTTGTGAAATGGAAATAATTAGGTTGATGCTCAGTTACAGATGGAGACATTGTTGAAAAAGACTTCCAACCTTTAACACAATCACAGTAAAGGTCTATATTTTTTTCAAGAAAGAGAACTTTTGAGGACTTTATTCAGTTAAAAAGGCTGATCAGGAACAGGCCACCATAGGTTCACATATCCCATAAAACATAATCCCAGCCAATCAAGTTTGGGGAAGGTAGGTATCTGGGATACTATAAAGACTTCATTTATTGCAAGAACCATGTTGGCAGATACGTGTTTCCATTCTTCTTCCTCACAGATGGTATTCATTGCTAACTGATGTCATTCTATCCTACTCTCTTGCCCATTCAACCCAGATGGGAGTCTCAGAATCCTTCTCAAGGCAGTGCTCTAGGAATTTACTGCGAGTCACTGAGAGGTGTAACTTGAGGTGAACCTATTCTCCATCCCAACACTCTCCACTTTGTTAGTTATCCTCCAACACAAAGTTGACGTAATATAAATAAGCTATGCTAAAATACGGGAAGCATAATCCATGAGAATGTGTTAAATAACCACTCTACTTCTAGCTCTAGACCACAGGGGATATGAAGGAGCATGAGGAGGTACAATCCCTCTCATTACATGCTTAGAAAATGTTGAGAAGGGGCTTAAAGAGAGGATATATTTGATATCAGAATTAGAGTGAAACACATTTGTCACTCTAATTAGTGAACATGCAAGGGCCGGTGATCAGAAACTTGACCTGGATTGTATTTCTCTTCCTTCTGCTTTCCAAGAATGGCATGGCCACGGTCCTGTAGACCATAAACTTCATAAACACAGAGCCTATGTGTTTCTGATCTGGTAGCCAATGCATAACCAATGTTCAGCAAAGTTCCTACCACAAAGTAGAGGCTCAATAAATGTACTCTCAAAGTTCCTGCATTTACTTACGTACTAAACAGACCTACCCAGTGAACGCCTACATTTCCTTCTGTCTTAGAATATTTGATGAGGGCACCGACCTGACTAGAGTGAAAGTTACATGTCACAAAGCAGAGGAACTAAGATCAGATGAGTAGGTGGTACCTGATTATGAAAAGCTCTAAAAATACAGACATTATGCAATTGCAAAAGAAGGTGGGGGAGCCATTAGAGTAGAAAGGAAGCCTTTAGCAGTTTGACTGGAAAGGTGACAAAATGTACAATGTGCCTTCCTGATTCACTAGGAATCTGCTGTTATTTTTATTCCAAAGACTAGAAATGATTCTAATCATCTCACTGTTTTCCCTGAGGATAACATGTCATTCCTCACTTAAACCCTTCAATGATTCTCTATCAACTTCAGAATCAAATGCAAACTTTCCAGCAATTACATAATAGACTCTTCCGGATCTAGTCCCCACTTCACTGTCACCGGCCTTGTTGAGTTCCACAGTTCCTCCAGTAAATTTTCCCCAGGATAAGCCTTATCTGGATTCTCTAACTGAATAACTACCGTTGGCCATTTGAGGCATAGTTTAGGTATCAGCTCTTTTGGGAAACCTTCTCTAACACACTTACTCTGCTCCTACCAACATCTGAGTGCCTCCTCTCTGCCCCCATGTCTCCATGTTCTAACTGCTACCATAGAATTTACCACATTGTGTTGCTACTGGTTTCCCCAGTAGACCAGGAGACACTCAAGTGGGAGGAAACTGTGCCTTTCTTTCTGTGTCTCCCATTGCCTGACACGAAATCAGTACATACTTGTAGGAGGATGTGAAAGAATGGGAAGGACAACAGACAAGAAGATCCCAAAGACTACTTCCTGATGCCTCTGAATCAAGAAGGACTATAATGCAGAAGGAACTCTCTATATTCATTCTGCTTGACAACAGGTGATGAGATGAACGAGTAGAAAGCTCAAGTATCACAGTTAAAAAGAATTTGATAGAACCCCTGAATATTTGGTTTTCATTACTGCGCATGCTTAGGAAATGTGCTTGCATTTTAAGTTTACCAATATAAAAAGTTTGGTACCCAAGAGCGGCAGCTGTCATTTGTTTATGTGTCTTGAAAAAACACTAACAGATAAAGCAGAAAAAAAAATCACAAAATCTAGCAAGATTCTCAAAGAGATAGCATAACAAAACTCAGCACCAATACTGCCTCCCATTCTGCAAAGTGCTGAGGGACTACTGCCCACCTCTTTATGTCAGTGTAGCTTGGACTGCCACAGAAAACACATGGGTATTTTGAAACAGTACCTCAGAGCCTTTATTCTCTGTACCCAGAGTCAAAAAGCAAGAATGAATTCCTAACAATGAAGCCTTCTGCCACCAACTACCCTGAAAGAAGATAGATTACAATAGAAATGTCAAATGGCTTTTGGAGAAAGAGATTATATAAAAGGCCCAAAGGCAGAAGAACAGGGGAAAATACTATAAAAAGATTCAGTAAAATAGAACCTTCATAGAAGTCTAACACAATTAGCTGGAAACAACAGGAGTATAGGAGAAGGTATTCTACGCAGCCCCGACAGAAGCAATGAGTTCAGAACCATGGATAGTGACACATCAGCCCAAGAGATGCTGACCAATAGGCAAGTTCCATGACCATTCTCTGGGGCTGAGAAGGCAAGTTTACACTGGCATTCCGCAGTTCAACTTCTTATAATATGAAACTCATTCATTTATATAAAGTACACATGGACCAGAATTGTATGACTTCCTGATGGCCAAGCAACTTCCAAAGAAGGAGATCTGTCAGAGGCAACTGCAAACTATTTCTTGCCCTGGCCTGCTAATAAGCACCTCTGCTTCTGGCCTTATGAAGGTTCTCACCAGTTGGCTCTTCAAGGTGGTCCAAGGAGCCCCTCTGCAATCAGCAGAAGAGGTGAGGAAAGTGATAGCAAAAATGTGCCAGGCTGGCAGGTAACTGATAACAGAATAATTTCCAAGCAGGAAATGGTTCTAGGAAAGCAAGTAAGAGCTGGGTTCAAACTAACAATAATGTAGGCAGAAATGCTAGGACTCAACTTGATTTTTTTCTGAACAGGTTTCTTTATTCTTTGTTAACTTCAAAATAGAGTTATGCAATGAAGAAGGTTCCCCTTCTTTTCTTAGGGTTCTCTTACAAGGTGATGGTACTCAGCCCCAGTACTTAAACCTATGAATTTATGTTACCTTTAGCAAATCTGCAGAGACCTATATAACCACTAGATGTCCCTTGTGCCATGCAAAACTAACCTGAAATGAATTTCACTACCAGTTACACAAATCATATTTAAAGACAGCTTTTCTAAGTCTTGGATCTTAAGGTGTCAATTATAATTTCTATTATGACTCACTCCTCATTGATAGTGTGTCCATTTCTATACTATTTCTGTGATATTTTATTACAAGATACCAAATTACAGGCAGGGAATAGGAAACTATAATGAATTAAAATTCTTTTAGAGGTAGAAACGAAGGAGAAAAAGGCAGAGAGGAATACTGGAAAAAAAGGGATATAGAATGCCTAAGAGGTCTAAAATTCATTATCACTCTCAGGAATCAAATAAGTTTTCATATAAATGGAGAAACCCACAAGCTCAGCTTAAATTCAAATTTTCCATTCTGAGATCTTGCAGTCTTACATTCAATGAAACAAGGAATGGTACATATTTTTAGTTACATGTCCAGTTTTATCAATTAAGAATGGCTGCCTAGGGCATGTAGCAGTAAAACTATTATTCTGTGACCAATGACAGGGAATGGTGGCCAGCATGATATGCATTTTCAGAACCTGAGTTAACCCACTAGCTCCAAGCCTCTCAGACTTAGGATGACTGTGAGTGGTAGTGACAGTAGTACAAGCAGTAACAGTCAACCTTAATGGAGGGCTTCCTGGGGGCCAGGTACTGTTCTTAGTATTTTACATACAAATATTTAATCCTCACCTGAGAAATATCTAAAGCAAGACATGACATTACTGTTGAGAGTTGAATAGGGCACTATTCATAATTCACCTGAATAACAGATGTAACCCAGAACTCTCCAAGGACACCTGGGGGTACAGATGGCCAGCCTATTTTATCCTCACACCCCTGTGGCCTGAGAGGCAGCATCAACGATGGTTAAGAGCACAGGAGCTGAAGGCAAGCTCTCTGGCTTGTTCTTTCTGTGTTGTCTGCACACATTACTCCACTGTTCTGCACCTTGATTTCCTCATCTTTGGAGTGGGGTAATAATAGCACACTTACTTCATAGGATGGCTATGAAAATTAGAAGATTAGGTATACAGAACTTGTTTAGAATACCTCATAGCACACTGTAAGGGTGGGTTCCTATTATCCTCATTTCACAGAGGAGGAAACTTTGGATTAGAGATTTTAGTATCTGTCTAAGGTCACACAGCTCTTATGTAATGGAGCCAGAATGAAGCACAGGTAAGTCTGGCTTGAGAGCCCGTGTGCTCAATTACTCCTTGACTCCCAGCCTCTACACAACAGAAAAGAAATCAATGTTTCTTTAAGATCGCTCCTTTAATCCAACTTCCCCAGCTATGTGGATTATAAAAGAATCACTGGAAAAGTCCATCTCTCCTGCCTGTGGCTTAAAGGCTAGCAGTTCACAATCAAGTAGGCACACTGAATAAAGCATGTTAAGGAAAACCCAGCAAATCTCCTGGGGTCTATGCCCTCCTGAGACTACAGGAGAGCGTTGTAAAGTAGATATAGAGGAGCCAGGAAGAGTCTTCATCCCAGGCTCTACTATGAAGTTCTTCCCTAACTCAAGAGTTGACGACATCCCAGCTCTGACTTTGCTTGGGGCAGCTTACTCTAGAGCCATTGCTCTCTCTTGATACCACATCAATCCCCCTTGCAGGGACCACCTAGACCCTTTATGATCTTCCTGATGAAACAGTTGGCCAGCTATTGCCGGACACAGAAGAGTGAATGCCAGACAAGTTGAGCACACCTGTTCCCCCAGAAATAACCCACAATCCATCCAAAATAGAGCCAGATAATAGGAATTGGCTGCCACTGCTGACTTGCCTGGAACTCCAACCAGTTTTTCTAGTTACTTAATTAGCTCCTCAATAAGTATTGTTTATTTTCATACTGAGCGCTGGGACTGTTCCTGTGCCTGCCTGTCCAGTGACATTAGACTGACCTAAATTAGCCCCTTCCAGATAACAACTCTTGGCTTCTTTTAAATGGGCCGTAAGTTTGCAGGCTACTTACTCATGAGGTGTGCCTGTAAGCAAACCGAGTTCCTAGAAGACTAACCACTTTGAGTCTGCAAAGGGGAAAATCATCTGTCTCTGTAGCAGGCTGAATAATGTTCCCCAGACATCATGGACTCATCCCTGGGAGCTGTAGTTATCTTACTGGAAAAGGGTCTTTTCAAATGTGATTAAATTAAGGCTCCTGAGGTGACAGAATCCTGTATTATCCAGGTGGGCCCTAAATGCAGCCACCTGTATCTTTATAAGGAGGAGACAAAGGGAGATCAGACACAGACAGAAGGTAGCAGTAGGAGAGCAGAGGCAAAGACTGGAGGGACACAGCCACAAGGCAAGGGATGTTGGCAGCTACTAGAAGCTGAAAGAGGCAAGGGAAAGATTCCCCCCAAGAACCTCCAGAGGGAGCACAGCACTGCCTACACCTTGATTTCAGCCCAGGGAAATTGATTCTGGACTTCTGACCTCCAGAACTACAACGGAATAAATTTCTGCTATTTTTAGCCACTAGGTCTGTTGTCATTTGTTACAGCAGCTGTAAGAAATTAATTTTTTTACATTTTTTTCCGCTCATTCCCTAGCTCCTGTTGGTCTGACTTGCAATAATCCCCCAGGGCGAGGTCTGACTACTATGAGGTTTGCCATAAGCTGACTTCTCTTGTTTGGAGAGAAAAAAAACAAGTAAAAATGGAAAATTCTCTAGGCCCATCAATGCTAGTAATCCACTCCTAGTTCTGAGCTGTCACTCAGTCCCCGAAATTGAAATTATGAGCTAAACTTAGCTATCAGATTTTCGATTCCACAGTTTTATCAAGTGAATGCTTATATAATAAAGTTGCCTGACTCTCACAACTCACTGTAATTGGAGTTCAAATCAAAGCAAAAATTAAACTTAAGAATTAAACAAAACATGAATTATGCATAATTCACTGTGCCAGGAGCTATCTAATTTTTACAACACAATCTCTTCCCTGAAGATATTTTCTGTGAAAAGTTAAAATATGTCTATTGTTTTCTGTGGAAGACAAACATGTCTATTGTTACTCGTCTGCCTAACACTTACTGAGCAACTACTACATTCAAAGGTCCATGTTGGGAAATGTGAGGGATACAAGGGAGAAAGAGACACTGGTTCTTCCCTCAAAGAACTTAACTCTACGAAAGGAAACAAACATGGACTCATCTATTCAGTTATTCATACACTCGTGATCTAGTCAGTGTCATGTTCTGTGGAAATACAAAAATGAAAAAGATATGGCCATGAAGTCCTCTGTTAGAAGGGGAGATAATCAGAAAAGTTAACAACCTGCATGAGAAAGATTTTTTTTTTAAAGGTATTCTGAAGGGGCGCCTGGGTGGCTCAGTGGGTTAAAGCCTCTGCCTTCGGCTCAGGTCACGATCTCAGGGTCCTGGGATCCAGCCCCACATCAGGCTCTCTGCTCAGCAGGGAGCCTGCTTCACCCTCTCTCTCTGCCTGCCTCTCTGCCTACTTGTGATCTCTGTCAAATAAATAAATAAAAATCTTTAAAATAAAAAATAATAGTAATATTAAAAATAAATAAATAAAAGGTATTCTGAATTACCAGGGATGGGCTCCTAATTCAGGCTATAGGGAGGGGGTGAGGGGCAATCAGAAAATGCCTTTCCACAGGATAGTGTACTAAGGTGAGACTAGGAAAAAAATAGGCATCTGCCAGGAGAAAGAGGAAAGTAAGAGAAATAACATAGGCAAAGAGACAAGGGTGAGAAATCTTAACATATCCATAGAGTGGAGAGTGATCAGCAGGGCTGAACTGTATCTAGTGAGAGTGGTGGTAAGAGCAAGACACTGGATAAGAAGAACCTAGAAGACCTCCTGCATCCAAATGACCAGTTTTAACTTGATCTTAATGGCGCCAGGGAACCACTCAGGCAGGGGAGGGACAAGGTCAGGTTGGCATCATATAAAAGATTAATCTGGTGGTCACAAAGGAAATAAAAGGATGCAAGAGAAGAAGTAGAAAAACAATTTGAAAATCTACAGCAACATAACATATATAAGACCCAAAATATTAATTACAAGGAAAAGAATTATTTTTGGCTTGGGGATGATATGTGTGTGAGGAAAGAAAAATCCATCAAGAAAATGAGAATTAGATAATTAGGCTGATAAAATAGGCTCATGCCAAATTACAGTTTTAAATATGAAACTGAGCACTGAAATTCTGAAGCAGGTATCTGAGAAGAAAAACATAAGCAGAACCGAGTTTCATGAAGGGCAATACGGCAACTGAATAGGGTATTTACCCAAAAATCCACTCATGAGCAAATAATGCCCATGTCTAGAACAGTGATGGTAAAAATGGAAAAGGGATGGCAGGGGGAAGAGTCTAGAAAAATTTCAGAGGGGAAAAAAAAAATGATAGGTCTTGATGACTTGTCGAAGGCTCTGGGCAGGGGACCTGTACTGGCCAGGTCTGCTGAGGCATCCAGTCCTCCCCCATAGTGATAAGGAAAGACAGCTGGACTTGCTATGTCTAATACCTATAATGAAGGATACATACTAAGTGCCCAAGAACTGATAAACACTTCCTACTTAGAATCTATGAGGCAGCATCTTCACCTCCTTTTATAGACGAGGAAACAGAGACGGGGAAATTAAAAGAAGTCATAAAGCTTTCAAGTGGCAGAGCTGGGATTTGTACTCAAGTCCTCTCACTCCCAAAAGTATTCTCAAAAGCATTAGGCTTTATGATTGGCTTATATATTCCGATTTGCTTTGGATAGAAATGTTTAGAAACAACTTTTGTTTAACTATGATTTTATTATGCTTTCTCAGGAAATCATCCCCATCTGGGGAATCCTAAGATCACAAAACAAACAAACAAACAAACAAAAAAAAACGATAACAAAAAACTTCGACAAAGACTCACATACTGTTGCATATTCGAATCAGAAGTTACTCCTCTTGCTAACTTTCTTTAGAATCCCTATCAACAGTGGATCAAATGCATATGAACAGCTAAGAAGCTTGGTACCATCTAATCTGGCCACAGTGGAGTGATCAAGGGGACAAGGCAGTAGGCAAGGAGCTTGGGGGAACACATGGCAACTGGGGGACCGTCCTACTACCAAAAGTCTAATAGAGGTCCTGAAAGAAAGCCAAGACTTTGCAAAAACGCACCCGCTCTTACCTCTGACTCCTTAATCCTTCAAGTCTTTTTTTGGACTGGCATGGAAGTAAGCACTATCAGATGTTTCACTTAATGCTTCCTAAGGATGAATCATGGAACATTATATCAAAAACCAATGTACTATACCTCGGCTAACTGAATTTAAATTAAAGGAAGAAAGATAACAGGGTAGAAGAAAAAATAAAAGCTAAAAAAGTAGAAAAAAATTTTTAAAAATGCTTCCTAAGGAAATGTTTACACTAAAAAATTATAGTAAAGTGTTTCTATCGCTAAACAAAGCAAATAGTACTAAATCAGATTTATGCTTCCAGAATTTTCCAAGGACTTTTCCTCAAACTTCACAGCACTGACCCTATATGGTTACTATACTCCTTTCTTTCTTTTTTTTTTTTTTTTAAATTTTCATTTATTTATTTGACAGACAGAGATCACAAGTAGGCAGAGAAGCAGGCAGAGAGAGAGGAGGAAGCAGGGTCCCCGCTGAGCTGAGCAGAGAGCCCAACACGGGGCTCGATCCCAGGACCCTGGGATCATGACCCAAGCCAAAGGCAGAGGCTTCAACCCACTCAGCCACCCAAACGCCCCATATGCTCCCCATTTCTGATAGGCCATTTACTGGCTATGCTTTCTGTATTTACCACAATCTGAGGACCGAGGAGAGACACGAATAATGCTATCCTCCCCCCTACCCTCTTTATAGGGAGCCCTTGCTCCTGAATGAGTGTTAGGATCTATCTAGGGCTCCCTTACTTTTATTCAAACTGTGAATACACAGAAAAGAATAAAAATCCAGAGAGACTAGAGTGTCCCTAGATCTAGGGCAAAGAAAAAGCAAGACATCAACTTGAATTCCATCAGCAACTTTAAATCCACTGCCTAACACCTAATAACGAGCAAAGAAAGTCGAAAGTAGCGGTGGAATAAATTGAAACACTTAGCTTTTATCTCTTTGGCTACTATCACTGGCTTCCATTTGACTGTGTGGCTAGAGAATACAGTTCCAAGAAAAACCAATAAAAAGAATTTTATTTAACCACAGATGAAAGAGGAGAGACATTTTACTACCTTGTCTGGCAACATTCAAAATACTGTGTTTTAACTTAGTTGCTTTCTAAGATAAAACAGATTTAACTCATGAGCAAATAATTACTAATGTCCTATTAATTAAATTTAAATTAGGTCTCAGTCCTCAGAATATTCAATATCTCTGAAATAGCTTTTTTTTTTTTAATCACTCCCTTTGCAAAATTCCCTTTTCCAGGGTTTCCTGATTGTACACTTTCCAGGGAACTCTTCAACGACTCATTTTCTGCCTCTGTCATCAGCATCATTTCCAAAATCCTTAAGAAGAGGCTTTTCACCAGCATCTGAAGAAGGCTTTCTTTCCCATTTTCACTACTTTACCTCAATTGGAAATTTCACCCATTCACCTATCTTTTATCTCTAAACCTAAACACTTTCCAAAGCCCAAGGCCCGCATCTGAATTGTCTGCTAGAATAACCCATCTATCTAAAATTAAAATTCCCTCCAGAACTTTAAAATCAACCTGCATAAAAGCAAATTCATCAATTCCTTCTCCTGACCTCCTTATGTCTGTTAATGGTTACCCTGGTTTAAGTTCTTATAGAAACAGCTGATCCTTCTCTCCTCATTGTCCCTTATATCAATTTATTACCAAGTCCATTGGACTCTGTAGCCAACATGTCTTCACATTCTTTGTCTCTGTTCCATTCCTGCTGCCACTGGTTCAAATTGGCCTCCATTTTATTTAATCATCCAGTAAATAACCATAGAGAACGTACAAAATGTTCGGCTCTGTAATGAATGACATGGTCCCCGACTTTTAGGAGCTCACCTCTCAGCACATGTAAAGGTGTTACACACGTAAACATATGTAGGTACGGTGACGTTAGAAGAGGATTATGTGGTACATTCAATGCACGATGGCCAACTCCACCCTGGGAGATGGATTCCAGATTACATCTCAAGTGAAGAAGTACCATACAGCTTCCTAACTGGTCCTAATTCCAACTCCAATGTCTCCCTCCTTCCATCTATTCCTCACACTGCTGTCCTACCCTTGATCTGTGGTCCCTAACACGGTAATAATCCAGAAAGGAAGGAACAACTGAACTAAGACAGTGACAACAGGAAGCCAGAGATGAGTCAAGTCAACATGCCTTAGGGACAAATGGACCTTGGATGAATGTTTAAGGGAAGAAGGGGAATCATAATGACTTTCAGGTCTCTGGCTTGGGTAACTGGGTAGGTGTCAAGTCACTGATAGAAGGAATTAACTAGGAAGATGTCAAGTTACTGATAGGAAGAATGAGAAATCCTGAGAAGGGAGAGAGAGAGGAAAGGGGAGAGAGAGGTATAAAGGCAAGTGAATTAAGAAATCAACAGACCACCAGATCTGAAAAGGAGCCAAATTACACTCCAGAGAAGGGGTGCCGTAAGACCACAGTATTCCTAGCTATAAGGAGGAAACACTCCATGTTTATCCTGTTTGATATTAAGATACATAGTCATCAAAAAAAAAAAAAAAGATACGTAGTCATCACTTTACCCTGAAGCTACAATCCGGGACTGTTCACCCACATAGCTTCCTAAAGCTAACTAACTTGATTAGAGAAGAAACTTCTGCCAAATTATTCCAGGGACACTGTATCTCTTGTCTTCCCTCTGAGCACTTCTTTTCCTTCCTGATTCTGTAATCTTTCCTAGGAAAATGAACTGCAAGAACTCAGGGGGGAAGCTGGTCCATCTTTGAAGTACACACCAGGTACTCAACACATAATCCAAGCGCTCTTGATACATCCTGTCATATACATTAGAGCACATGCCCATAAGGAGTTCTAACCAAATTATTAAAATGCCAAAAATAATGCATCTAATGAGACCTGATGGTGATGCTGTTTTAATAATGGTGATGGTGACAATGGATGATGACAATGATGGAAGAGGAGAAGGAAGAGACAGTGATGAGAATGTCATTAACCATATCTTTAAGTCAGTTTTAGAGAAATTTCAAAATGATGAGAGGAAACGATAGCAAAGAGAATATAAAAGTAAAGCACATCAATCCCACTTATTTGAGGTAAAAAAAAAAGATATCTTAAGTGTTCCACAGTTCTTAGGCTATATATTTAATCAACTACAGCAGAGTCTACTGCAAATTTGGCCTGAAAGTACACAATGTGTGCTACATATTTATGAGAACACAGAACCTGAAGAAAAACTTCTTGAAAAGGTATTGAAACTCTCTTCCTTTGATTTCTAGGACATATGATCTACTCAACCTATTTTCTTCCATTTCTTAACTAGCTACTCTTTCTTCTCCTGATGTTATTAATGCATGTGTTCCCTATGGCTCAACCTTGATGTCTCCACGCTGTTCTCTCTGCACTTTTCCTATCAGAGCTCCTCTACACTCCCACACCCAACTCTTCTCTATGCAGGGGGCTACTAAATATTTAGGGCAGCTCTGATTCTTCTTTATGTTCAGACTCTTATCTCCAACTAATATCGGAGTCTGTTCCATTGGACGGCCTTACGTCCAGGTCAAAGTATTTCAAAATATTGCCCACCCCAATTCCAATTCCATTTTACTGCTCTGAGTACAGAAAAACGCTTCCAAAAGTTGTCTACAGCCACTGTCATCAATTCCTACAGTTAATCATTCCTTCCTTGATCTACTTCAAATGAGTCTCCCTCCCATACCATACCACTGAAGTGGTCCACAACCAGCCAGAACCAATGACTGTTTCTCAATTCCTTTGACCTCTTGGCTTGCGCTTCTTCTGCCAAGACTGACCTAAAGATCTTTTAAGATTCCATACTCTCTTCCAACCCCACCAACCATTATAATGTTTTGTCAGCTTCTCCTCTGTAAGACCTCTCCTTGTTGAGAGCCCAAGAGCTCTCTCTTTGGCCCTCTCTCTCTTCCAACTACATTCTGGAATGTAAATATCCATTTACATTAAATATCATATATATTTTAAATATGATATATATTTTTTATACTCACATTTATATCTCTAGCCATCAATTTCCTGTGATCATCAGACTCATATTTCCAACTGCCTTCTTGACATCTCTGGGGAGCAGGCTTTTAAACTAAACATGGCTAACACAGAAATATTGATTTCACAGTCCCAAGCACACTTCTCTCAAGAACACCCACTTAGATGATGTTATTAACAGTTATCTAAACCTGGAATATCTCATGGTGTCATTAGTGCTGCTGGATGAGTAATTCTGACTCTTTACACCACCCCCTCGCCCCACACAAGAGAAGACCGTATTTCTGGGCCACCTTGGGGTAGGTGGAGCTGTGTGGTTACTTTTGTCCAATTAGCTTTGAGCAGAATTGATATGTGTCATTACCAGGCCAAATACTGAATGGCTCCAGTATGAAACCCTCTAAATTTCTGTTTTTCCTTTTCAATGTTCCAGTTAGTGGTTACCCTGTCATTCTGTGTCCCAGAGTGAGAAAGATTATAAAATATCAAAGGATCCACAAAGGATATGATGTGTTAGTGACACACTGGAGGAGTTTGTCGCCACAACACTAGATTATCTTGACTAATAAGGATATCTTCAATTACTCACCTCTCACACCCAACAACCGATTCATCAATAAACCCTATTCACTCTACCTCCATTCGCATCCATGCACATTTTACCATCTCCATTACCACTATGTAATCCACACATTTCCTTGCCTAGAAGGTAGCAATGGCCAGCAACCCCTCTTCAGTCTCTACTAGTACACACTACGGGCCATCTGCCATAGACCCGGCCAAGGGATTTTTCTAACTTCAGATCAGTCATTCCCCTGCTAAAAAGTGGCTTTTCACTGTAATCAGAATAAGATCCAAACTCCTTCCCATGGCTTAAAGGCTCTAGATAGCTTGGTCTTGCTTAATTCATTCTTTCTCTTATATCCCTTCAGCAAGTACCTACTTCTCATGTATTTGTATTTTTTGGCCCTTTGACTTCTTGCCAAGCAAGCCTCAGCTCCCTCCCAACTCAACTCTCGAAACAATCCCTAACCTTCTACTCCCTTATCAGGAGTACTAATAAGTACTCCTCCCTTATTTGTTTCCCTTCCTCATAGCATCTATGTCATCACATATGCTTAGATCTACAGTCTTACTCTCTTTTCCACCTACCAGAATGTGAGCTCGAGGAAAGCAGGGGCTTGGGTGGGTGGTGGTGTTCACTTGTGCACATCATAACCTCAGCAGAAGTAATGTCCAGGAAACTAACAGTGAAATAGGGCGATTTGGTGAGCCTTCTCACATTTCTAAAATTCCCCAAGCACCAAGGATTCTGCTGAGTGTTCAGAGCCCTTCAGGATTTTTAAGTCTCTGGACTTTGGAATCTTTGATTTTGATTCTATAGGTCAAATATATTTATACTTACATATATAGAGGTACATAATTACACTACGACATACACAAACAAAAGTTCGCGTGCGCGCACACACGTTTCTAATCTCACACCTAACCAGGTGTTGCCAATCCTATTTCTCAACAAGAGGGAAACTCTTTGGGGCCAGCCCAGTCCTCTCTTACTTCCTCTCCCCAACTCCAAAAACTTTCTTTTCCAATGTGCTCTACTATCACCACAGAGGACGAAGGGTCTTTTTTTTTTTTTTTTGAGTGAGATGTCATCTTGGTTGAACCCAAGAGTTTCTGACAAATCCTGACTAAGTCTTTTGCCCCAATAAAGAACTGTAAAGTCATTCCTGGGAGACAGCCCACTAGGATGCAATAGCTCGTGTCAAGAGAATATCTTCACCATTGATTTATCCATCCACTCTTCAGGCAAAGAGATGTGGAAGTCACGCATGAGAAGAAAAATGAATTTTTCACTCAACCAACACTTGCTGAGTGAATACGATATGCCACATACTGTCCCCAAATGGATAAAACAAAGTCTTACCCTCATGGACCCTAGAATCTAAGTGGGTGAGGTGAAGAGATACGTGAACTTACAGGAGGTCAGATGATGGGAAGCAAGATAAAAGGGAGCGGGAATGCTAGGATGGGGCGGAAGTTTGTTACTACATATACGGGACAGCCAGGGAAGGCCTATAATATCCAGTGACATTACAGCAAGGACTTGAGCAAGCCATGTAGACATCTGGAGAAAAAGAATCCCAGGAAGCCGACAAGCACAAAATTACTGAGCAGTCACATGAACAATATGTTCCAACATCAGGGAGGCTGGTGTGGCGGAATCAGGGGGAATAAGAAGGGACATACTGGAGACGAGGGCAGACAGAAGCAGGGGCAAGATCCTACAAGGTCCTCGAGGCTTGCTAAGAACTTGAACTCTGCTTCTGAGCAAGAAGGAAAGACAGAAAAGGTTTTTAAGCAGAGGAGTGTGTCCATGTTCCTCCTATGTTCTCAGACGAACGTTCTGCTGGCTAGAGAGCCATACACTTGGGGAAGGGGGAGAGCCAGGGGTAAAAACAAACACAGGGAGAGCATTTAGAAGGTTGTTGCAGCAAAAAATGTGAGGAAAAAGTGGTGGTTTGGGCCAGTGTGTCCCGCCTGATAAGCTTTGCTCACCCCTGGATTGCTTTACTGGCCCTTTCTCACACTGCATGAAGACCGTTTGTTCACCTATCTCTTTCCCTGACCAGAGTCAGGGCTCTTCAATTTAAAACAAACAAACAAGACAAGACAAGACAAAAACAAGACGAAACTCTTCACTGCCTTGCCTTTTCACCTTTGCCTTCACACATTAGGTGAGAAAAACGAATCATTGAATCCGTAAAGCACAATACAGGTCAGTTTACCTATGAGCCAGTTAAACAGTACAGTGGGGCTGCACCACCCTTATGTTTAACTCACACACTTTCAGCTGTCCGTGCTCGGGATGCGGGGAATGGAGAGAAAGTGAGAGAATCGTCTATTTACCACTTACCCCTTTGTCTCACCCCAAGGAGGCCTAGCCCTCATGTCTCCCAGAATGAGATCCCTTGGCACAAATGCCAACAAGAAATCAACGATGCTAACCGTTGGTTTCAGAGCTTGCAAGGGGCCTGGGCTTCTGGAAAGGCTGCAAAACCCTCGTAAGGGCAAAGTTGTTGTAAGCATTTGTTTTAAACCGTACATGCCCATTTTAGAACGTAATCTCCATATAGACTGCCATTCTGACGTGCTGCCCTCTAGGTGCCTCCATTCTTCCTCTGCCTTGGAACCCATGCCCAAGATCCACAGACCCTGGCTGTTAAGTCCTGGCTTCCTTCCAAGGTCATCCAACTCCAGGATCAGTACAGGTTGATGCAGTCAGTGAAAAAAGGCCCTCCAGTAAGATGCAGTCCATTATCAACCCTAAGGGACAATGGTTTCGTAAGAGAACGAACCTCTGAAGTAGAAAATGAGAATCTTTATCCAATGGATGGCATTATCCACACTTGGGTGTTCTGCAAGTAAACAATCTTTAGAAAGTGTTTATATAAATATTGCTGGTGTGAGACAGGTGTCTCTCTAAATTCACCAGGGAAGGTGCACCTGGGTGGCTCAGTGGTTAAGTATCTGCCTTCGGCTCAGGTCATGATCCCAGGGTCCTGGGATTGAGCCCCGCATTGGGCTCCCTGCTCAGCAGAAAGCCTGCATCTCCCTCTCCCACTCCCCCTGCTTGTGTTCTCTCTCTCTCGCTGTGTCTCTCTGTCAAATAAATAAATTAAGTATTTTTAAAAATATTTAAATGCATCATGGAATCAATCTAAGGAATAACTAATATTAAAAAGAGAGCAAATTTAGAAATTTTAGTATGTCACAAATTAGGAAGCCAAACATGACAAAATAGTCTGTTGGTCAATAAAGAATTTAAAAGGACACTTGGAAAGTTAACTTTTGTCAGTCTTACTGTACTCCTTTTTTCTGAGTCCAGGATTCTCTACAGCTTGGTCCCCAGCTACCTTAACCACATACAAATGCCCTCCCCTCTCCTAGAAAACACTCATGATCACTGATATGGTATAATCTGCAGGATCTTACTCTGCCTATCTGAATGCCAACCTCCTGTCAATACCTTTTTATTTGTATTTACCTATTCTCACTTAGTCTGCCCTTTTGTATCCTGCTTTGAAATGGGGGCACTCTGCTGAAATAAAGATAGTTCAGCCTAAAAGAAATATCCCTAAAATGAAACATCCCAGCACCTCTTGCTCTGTTCCCATAATGCAAATGGTGAACAAAGTCTTTCAGGCTGACTACAAACTCTACTCAGGTGAACGACTTGGTGTCACAGGTATGAGGAAAAACACATCCACGTGTTTTTCTCAGTCTGCAGAGCAGTGCTGTCCAAAAGAAACATAATGTAAGTCACAGACATAATTAAAAACTTCCTAGTAGCCAGATCTTTTGAAAAGTTAAAAAAAAAAAAAGTTTTTTTTTTTCCATTTTTAAAACATTTCTTTTCAGGGGCACCTGGGTGGCTCAGTGGGTTAAAGCCTCTGCCTTTGGCTCAGGTCACGATCCCGGGGTCCTGGGATGGAGCCCCACATTGGGCTCTCTGCTCAGCAGGGAGCCTGCTCCCCCTACCCCCGCCTGCCTCTCTGCCTACTTGTGATCTCTGTCTGTCAAAATAAATAAATAAATAAATAAAATATTTAAAAAAAATTCTTTTCAGTGTTCCAGCATTCATTGTTCATGCACCACACCCAGGGCTCCATGCAATACGTGCCCTCCTTAATACCCACCACGAGGCTCACCCAACCCCCCACCCAAAAAGTAATTTTAATTATAAGATTAATCTAACTTTATACAAAATTTTATCATTTCAACATGTAATCAACATAAGAAATGATTTATAAGATCTGGGGAGGGGTGCTAAGTCTTCAAAGGCAGTGTGTATTTTATCCTCACGACACACCACACAGCAAGGCAGTTGGAACACATTTCAAATTCTCAGTAGCCAGATGTGGTTTGTGACTGCTGTCCTAGAGGGAACGGGAGAGCTCCTGACTCACTGTCCTCCATGGTATCCTGGTGTAGTACTGAGTCACTACTGAATTTTTCTTCATCTGCAAAACAATTTCTTACTTTCTGATGATTCCTGGGGGACAGCTAGTGAGGCAGTGCTGCATAATGGCAATGAATGTGGTAGGCTCTGGAACCAGACTGTGAGGACTTTAATCCCAGTTCCAGCCCTTAACTAGCTGTACGGCTTTGGGAAACTATCTTTGTGCTTTGGTTTCCTCCTCTTCCTCCCTGGCGACCATGTGGTACTCACCTCCTAGAGTTAGTGTGAGGACGAGAGGAGTTCATAATGTAAAGTGGGACACTGCTTAGCACATAGGAAGAGATCAATGAATACTGACTTATTATTACTATTCCTGCTATTGTTGTTGTCAGCTACAATCAAAACTCTGAGGCTGCAAATCTGAGGACTAGACCATAGCGAATGTAATTCCACAAGGGTACAGACAGCCACCTTACCAAAGCCCAGGCTCAAACAGCCCACTGACTATCTGGCTCTTACACTCTTTTTGGTCCCTGCCTGTTTCCCTCAGTATGAGCACCTGCCTAGCTTCCTGCCCCAACAGTGGCCTTCTGTATGGCTAGCGCTTTGTAACGAAGGCTCAGACTCATCCGTGCTTCTCGTGGAGAAGTAGACAGAGCAGTGAATGAAGAGACAACTGGGACAGAATCCACAGAGCATGGAAAACCAGTTGCAGGTTGGCTTTGGCAAACCCCACCCAATTCCCAGTTCTGGAATGAAGCAGCAAAGGAATACCAGTGGTGGCTTGAGGGAGAGAGTATGTCCTGATCTCTTACATGTCTGTTACCCAGAGCAGCTTCTCATCTCCATCACTGACAAGAGGACACACATGGAATGGCTATGGGACATTAAGCAGAAGAGACCCAGGTTTCCAAAAATATTTCCTGAAAATTAGCTGCTTTGGGAGATCTAGTCACTTTTCTTTAGGCTCCACATTTATTAAATAAGCCAAGCCCATTCCTTACTGGAATTTCATTACTTGGGAAAGATTTAGGTCTGAAAGAATAAAAGACACACTTCTGTTTTTGACTCCACCATTCTCAAGGAACCTGTGGTCTCCACAGAACAACTCACACCACTGGCTCGATGTATCTCACTGGTTTTGAAAACGAAAAACATGCTGGAAGTCTTCCTAGAAAGATTCAGAAAAATCCAGATTCCAATTCCTGCTTCTCTCTCTCTCTCCCTCTCTCTCTTTTTTCCCCCTTTAAGGGTATTTGTGTCTGTGTAGAAAAGAGTCTTCTAGAAAACTGCAAACCCGGAAGTGACTCTTACTTATCCAGGACACCTGCATGTGGATGTTGTGCCAATGTGCCCTTGTTATGCTACATTTAGGTCAAGAGCCAGGAGATTCCAACATTTAAAAATACTCCTTTAAATAGACATGCACAGATTATCAGTGTCAATTCTGTCAGAATGCGGCATAAACTCCAATCACAAAAGGCAGGGTCAGAAGAACTGAGCTTTCCAGAAAGACTTGGAAGGACTCAACCTCAGATACACAGTGTCTCTCACAGCTGTTCATGGCTATGAAGGACCCTGGGTGCCAAGTGAAGCTGTGTTGGGAAACACTACATCTGTTCCTTTCCTATGTGGTCACCGTGTTTCTGATAATCCTTTTATCCCCGGGCATTAACTCAGAAATTAAATGAAGTGTGTGTCTGTGGTCTCTTCCTGCCAATGCATAGCTCAGCTGGAGTTCTAGGGGTCCTGATTAGGGTGTGTTTTCTCGGGTAATAGACAAGCTGGGTCAGGAGGTAGACCAGCCATTTCAGACACTGAGGTCCTCAGTGTAGGAGGCACTCTTAAATCTGGGAAAGGCACTTAATGATATCCATAAAGGAGAGGGAAAACAACAGGCAACAGCCACCAAAAAAGGAGTTGTTTGTGCGCGCTGATAAAACTAAATCACTCTGTTCTGGATTGCTACAAATCTAAGAACCAACTAAAATGAGATGGAAGACTCTGTATTTATGTGCAAAGTGGGGAGGGAAAGGGTTGAAGGAAAACTAGAGTCCAATTCCAAACTCAGAACTCACTGGCAAAACCAGTCTGTTTTTGGTGGAATTTCAAATGCAGACCAATCCAAAATTCCCTATTACACTTTCTGCTCAAAAACCTGTAATCTCTTCATGTTCTACAATTAATTTACGACACTCCACAAATAACATTCAACCTATACCTCTAGCCTCATCTCCCACTCTTCTTCCCATCTATGCCCCATGTTCTACACACTTGAATTCTTACTTAAATAACATAAATCTTCTTCCTTCTGTATACTTGGCTTACGCTATTCCTTTAATGGAATATTCTTTCCCTTTCTCTTCTGTCTGGCAAATCATGGCCAATTTTCAAGTCTGCTTCAAGCCTTCTTCATGCAAAATATGTTGTTCCTGGCTAACATAATATTTTTTAAAACTGTTAAAACATTCACAAAAGTGTACAAATCCAAAGCCAACAGCTCAGGTAATTTTCGGAGTGATCGTCCTTATGTACTCACCACCCAGACCGAGAAATAAATCCATACCAGCACCTCAGGAGAATGCCTCTTGCCACACTCACTTCATGCTCCTTCCAAGATAACTGGCTTCTAACACCATAGATTAGTTTGTTGCAAACTATACATATAAGGAAAACTATAATAAATACACATCTAGCTTGTTTCACTCAGTGTTAGTTTATGAGACTTTATGTTGTACATAGTTCATTCATTTTTATTATTGTATAACATTCCATTTTGTGAATGTAACAGAACATTTATTTTTTTCTTTTTTTTTTAAGATTGTATTTATTTGAGCAAGAGAGAGAGCCCTGGTGGGCGGTGGGGGTGGAAGGGCACAGGAAGAGGGAGAAACAGACTCCCCACATAGCAGGGAGCCCAATGCGGGGCTCAATCCTAGGACTCTAGGATCATGACCTGAGCCGAAGGTGGATGTTTTACTGACTGAGCTACCCAAATGTCTATTTATTTGTTCTCTTGTTCATGGCCATTTGGGTCACTTCAAGACTATTATCAACATTTTTGTATACATATTCCAACGTGTATGTGCACATACTTCTGTCGGTACATACTGAAGAATGGATTTGCTGGATCATAGAGTATCCATACGATCAGCTTTAGAAGATCTTGTCAGAACATTTTCCAAAATACTTGTATCGATTTTCACAAACTTCTTATACCAGTCCCAGCATATGAAACTTGGCAATATTTAGCTAACTGCTAGGCCCTGTGTATTAAACTTTGAAAAAAAAAATATCATTTGAGGCTCTGGATAATCTACTGTCCTCCAGGAAAAATATATTTTTGTTTCCAGCAGGCACTTAGAATAGTGGTAGATACTAATACATTCTCTCTTTTTTTCTTAAAGATTTTATTTATTTATTTGACAGAGAGAGATCACAAGTAGGCAAAGAGGCAGGCAGAGGAGGAGGGGGGAAGCAGGCCCCCTTCTGAGCAGAGAGCCTGAATGCGGGGCTCGATCCCAAGATCCTGAGATCATGACCTGACCTGAAGGCAGAAGCTTAACCCACTGAGCCACCCAGGTGCCCTGATACTAATGCATTCTAAAACTGAACAGATTCAAATCTATGTTTCAGTCTCTGTGGGAAATCATATATCTGTGTTAGCTGTTCTTAGGACTAGGGTCTACCCCTTTGGGGTCACAAAGGAAAACCTAGAGTATTTGTCAGGGCCCTCCCCCTCAACAGACCTGGACTCAGCTTTTGTCTCCCCAGTTCCATGGGATGACTGAAAGTTCTCACAGCCTCTGCCTCTTTAATAACATGTTCTGCTTGCCCTCTTGGGAAATGTCTTGAGGTGGAAAATATATGTTGACTTCTGGTCTCACTCCCTTGTGCTTCCTCTCTTTATTTTTCCAGGACTCTGGTCCTTCAAGTCCTCTCCACCTTGGTAGATCTCTGATGCCTTCAGACTGATCATTTTTATGCTTTTTCCTGCTTTTCTTTTTTTTTTTATTTTAATTTTTTTTAAATGTATTTGACAGAGAGATCACAAGTAGGCAGAGAGGCAGGCAGAGAAAGAGGAAGGGAAGCAGGCTCCCTGCTGAGCAGACAGCCTGATACAGGGCTCAATCCCTGGACCCTGAGATCATGATCTGAGCCAAAGGCAGAGGCTTAACCACTGAACCACCCAGGTGCCCCTTTCCTGCTTTTCTCATTGTTTTCAATGACAGGGTCACTCTTATACAAGCTTATCCAGCAAAACCAGAAATCTCACAAGATATTTTAAACATCTTTCTACTTTGGCACATTTCATTCTTCATAATTACTACAATTATTTTCAACCTGCTTGCCAATATATCCCACTGATCACTGGGCTCCCCCAAGGAAGGAACCATTTTATATTAATTTTTGTGTCCCGGTGGCAAGCACATGCTTAATACATAATAGATATTTAACACACATCCACTACACTGAACTGAATTAAATGGGAAAAAGACACAATGAGAATATCACCATGGGAAAAATGTCTTTTCAGCTTTTAATACTATTTGATGATGAATTGTTTTTTGTTTTTGTTTTTTTTTTCTTATAAAGATTATATACTGGGGTGCCTGGGTGGCTCAGTGGGTTAAAGCCTCTGCCTTCGGCCCAGGTCATGATCTCAGGGTTCTGGGATCGAGCCCCACATCGGGCTCTCTGCTCCACGGGGAGCCTGCTTCCCCCTCTCTGCCTGCCTCTCTGCCTATTCGTGATCTCTCTCTGTCAAATAAATAAATAAAATATTTAAAAAAAATTATATACTTTACCATAGTTTTCAGCCTTTGTTTCAACCCCTCTAAGTACCTGTATGTTAAAAATTCTTCCTCCGCGCTATTATGCTCTATGTGTATTCCTATATCACTAGTTCATACCGTTTTTGGCACTGAATAAAAGACAGTTTTTAATAAAAATTCTTAGTGCAGTCAAAATATTCAGGACATAATAAAAGAATATACATACATATACATATATATAATCTTATACCTTTATAATCTTACATATATACATATATGTATTTTTTATTTTTTATGTGTGTGTATGTGTGCATATATATATATATATATATATATATATATATATAAATAAAATCTTGGGTAACAGACCAGACATTCTTAATGTTTCCTTTCAAGTTAAAAGTAAAAGGCATAGAGGCATTGGGATCTTTCCATTCAGCTATGGGATCTCATGTTCTTAAAAACCACACTGATTTAAAAGCTGACAGAAACTAGACCCCAGTCTCAACAAGGAGAGGGCTAACTTTTATCTGATCATCATTTCATTTCAAATACTTAGCACAAAACCTGACATATAGATGCACTTAATATGCAGTTATGTGATAAATTAGCTTATTCAAGCCCAATAATTTAATGATCTGAAAGTTTCCATCCTTGACATCTTCTAGGCTGTCTACAAGGCCACTGTAGCATCAACTTTCAGTTCCCTCTCACAAAGAAAAAAAGCAAAACTGGTACCACTCTTGGTAGAAAAATCTCAATGTATTTATCCTGGAAAAATTAGCAGTTTTATATACATTGATACACTAGTGACATTAATTCACCAAACTGAAATTAATTAATTAATTAAGGGCAGGAATATTTTTTTTTCTTTTTTAACACACCTGGGCCTTCAGACTAAGCTGTATAATCAAGTTTTATTTTGTTTCTTTATAACAACCAAAAGAAACATTCTATTTTAATTACTGTAGAAAATGCAAGGAAAATACTTAAACGAAAGAATCCACACTAATAGTAATGACAGATTAGGTCAACTAAATGGTCCACGAAGATCGTAAGACAAAACTTTATGACTTTCCGCAAGAGGAATTTTTGGAAACCATATGTCCAACAGATTCAAATGTTAATCACACATTTTAAACTCTAGGGAGAACACCGGGACTTCTTATCTATCCATCATTACCCCAGAAGGATAAAGCCTAAAGTGGATAGAGAATCACTATATGAATATATTTGGGAAATAGTTTTGGTTCCCCCCCCCCATAAAAACATCCTTTTGTATCAGTTTTGGTGCCATTTTTAGTTGCTCAGTAATCATACCTGCGTTGGTGATTTGGTTGTATCTGGCTTTATCTTCTGAATGTGGATATTCAAACTGTGATTTTTCCATATATCCTGACATTTTTACAAGATTTGTAAGATATTGGGGTTGGGGTAATAAAGCTCTGTAAGTGATAGAAGAACTACAACAGTTTGAAGAAGATAGACAGCAAGTGGCTGCTGATGAAGAGGAGACCAGCTCCAGACGGACACCTGAATGGGAGAGCTCTCACTGGGGCTTAGCAGGTTGGGAAGAGAATGAAGTAGGAAACATGCCATTTGTATACCCTTGAGGTCTCTAGATTCTCAGAAGGAGAAAGGAACTTGAAATGAGAGAGGACTTAGGCATACATTTTACAGGGTAAACCTGGTTTATATTCTATCCTGTTGGTTCATACCATATCAACTGATTGGCCATGCAAAGTACCATCATGAACACAAGGGAACAGGAACATCTACATACTGCTAGCAGGGGTGTAAATTTGTATTCCACTTTGGAGAGCAATTTGGCAATACCTAATAGAGTTAAAAATACACCCAACCTGGGGCGCCTGGGTGGCTCAAAGCCTCTGCCTTCGGTTCAGGTCATGATACCGGAGAACTGGGATAGAGCCCCACATCCGGCTCTCTGTTCAGCGGGGAGCCTGCATCCTCCTCTCTCTCTGCCTGCCTCTCTGCCTACCTGTGATCTCTGTCTGTCAAATGAATAAATAAAATCTTTAAAAAAAAAAAAAATACACCCAACCTTGTGACCGACCTAGCAGGAAACTGCACTTCTCAGTATATTGCTGGGTAAACTCTGGCACAAATATGGATAAAAACCATACAGGAGTGTTCACTGTGGCCTGGATATAATATGGAAAACTAGAAACAACATAAATATCTAGCTACATTAGAAGGGGGAAGAATAAGTAAAACAAAGAGTATTCCTACAATGGAACACTAGACAGCAGTTAACATGAATAAATGAAGTCTACATGAATAGAGATAAAATCTTGAAAATGTTAGGTTGAGTAGAAAAGTAAGTTGTACAAAGATACGTACAGTAAAATACCATTTCTATTAATTTTTAATACCCAAATTATAGGACATATTGCTTAAGGATATAAACAGCAACTCAAGGATGATCGTTTCCAGAATCCTTCACAACACAACCACTGCCCACCTATCTGAGCTGGCATAATAATAAAACGTATTTGTTCTAATAATTCCCTAGGGATAGCTTGAATCTTCTCTTCTCACCCTATTCTCAAGATTTGAAACTGGGCTAGAGCAAAATTAACTCATCAATGTTCCAGGGGAGCTCCTCTAGAAGAACTGAAAGCTTTTAGAGGGATTAACCCTTAATAAATGTACACAAACTGGGCCAGTAATTCCTGGATCTCTGCACATGGATTTCTCCTTGGTTCCCTATATCTTTGATTCTTTTCTGAATATATAATGGGCTCTCAGGAGAAACACCTCTTGGGTCTTTCTTCATTTGAGACTCTTAGATTCTCTTCCCTTCACTTCTTCCCTCCCATGCTTTGGTTGTTAGAAGATGATCCTGGGCTGATTCTCATCTGGGAGATCTCTCCCGTCTCCAGTGCTCAGAAGGCCAAATGCTCAAGGTGACGTTCAAGGAAAAGAAGGCCTCTCATTAGGTGAGTTCACAGGTCAAGAAGACCAAATAAAACTTTAAAGCTACATGTGGTCTACCATGTCCTATATAATAAATAGGTGCTTCTTCTTCCCACTCGGCTACCACTATAATTGTTCATGACCCTACACCAAGTGGTTGCTATGTGGACAACACGCTGCTACCTCCATGTTCCTTCTTTGTCTTGGTCATTCTTGGAGGATATCACACTTCTAAAACAGTTCGTACTGTTCTTAAATAGACAAACCCTCGTTGCTCTTTTGTAATGGGAAGTTATGAAGATGGAGGGGTGCTTTCTATGGATACTTCCAACCAAGACACTGAATTTAATATGGGACAAAAAGAAGTACTTTTGTCCTTTTCTAAACATTTAAATGTGACCTGGAAGACCTAAAAGTCATTGATGCAGGGCTGACAAAGCCAACTGCCTCCCCAACACCCCCCTTCCTCTGACCGTCTATAAATATGAGGCTGTTTTTACCCTGGGGACCAATTAAGGAACTTTCTCTCACCACACTCACTGCTAATGGATCAACACCAAAACCACAACTTACTCTGCCCCAGCCACATAAATACTCACCGTGTGGTAAGAAATGTTGCTCCCCGCCAAAATTACCCAGATACTTGCTCTGGGCATGAAAGACCCTGTTTTCCTTTATGAGCACTCATGACTCATTTGGAGAGACAGCTGAAGTAATGATTTTCCCACCCTTGAGATGCTGAGAGTCTCTCCTTCTTAACTCTGGATTTCAATGTGCTGGGAATGGGGGGACCTTAGCCAGGGCTCCAGTGCTTCAGAAAGTACCTCCAGAAAAATCGGTGCCTACAAATGTATTTAGAAGTCCCTGAACACCAAACACCAAACTCCTTTCACAAGCAAACAGATTTAAACGATGCTTTGACTATGTCAGTCCGGTTCCTGCCTTGTTTTAACCTCAAGTCAACAGAATTGGCTGAGAAAGGCCCCCTCCCCTCCCCAGAGTTCTCTGCACTCCTAAGTTAGTCCTGACTGGGTGGGAGGCCCAGGGGCCACCTCTGCCTCAGTTTCTGATAATAGTGTAGAATTAGGTCTACAAACCAAGGGGGCATTCTTGAGCTAGGGGACTCCCTGTGGCCACTACGTAACATTCATTTTGGCTCGGTCCCATAGGCCTTCTACAGGCCTACTTTCCCTTAAATAGGCTGCCTTGTGCTCCATTCCCTTGAAACCCCTGAGACAACTGTGAACCTAGTCTGCTTAGATGGACCTTCCCTGCTTTGCTTCCCAAGCCTTCCCTGGGGCTATGGACTGAATGTTTGCGTCCCCCCACTCCTAGCCCCACTTCATATGGTGAAGCCCTAATCCTCAGTGTAATGGGTATACAGAGATGGGGTCTTTAAAAGGTAATTAAGTCATGATGGTGGAAATTTCATGATAGAATTAGTGCCCGTATAAAAAGAGACACAAGAGAGATGATCTCTCTCCCCACCATCTGTGCCATCTGTGGACGCAGCAAGAAGACAGCCATCTACAAACCAGGAAGTGGCTCCTCATCAGACATGGATGCTGCAAGGACCATGAACTTGAACTTTCCAGCCTCAATTGTGAGAAATAAATGTCAGTTGTTGAAGCCACTGGGCCTTCGGTATTTGTTACAGCAGCCCAAGCTAACAAAGACACCAGAGAATCTGAATCTTTATCTTAGGATCCACACCCCTAACTTGATAGGTCTCTTGGAACTAACGTAGCTAGACCTGAATCCTACAACCTCCAAACGCCCCGTGCCTCCTGGTGGATGACACCGTAGGCTTCAACAGCTCCCTGAACCACGGCTTGGGCTGCCTGGCTGCCCTGTCAAATGAAGTTAAATCAAAATAAAACAAAAACCCCCAATAGCCTCTGCCATACAATTAGCTCCATCAGCCTTTAAAGAGCGAGTCCCACCTCCCCAAGCTTGATTCATTCAGCCCACTCATAGGGTCCTTAGTCCCTGCCAGTCCCAGCGGGGCTAGTACACGGGGCTGTTAATTTATGACAAGCAACTTAGATTTCAGGTCACAGGATTTAACCTGCGGTAAATCTAAATTTGCATAAGGATAATGGGCGTTCTACTACACTTTATGCCAATAAGCCTAATGTGGTAATTAACCACTGAGCACATTTACTGATAAGCTGTTCATTAGAGAAAAACCTGACAACTAGCAGTGTTATCAGAGTCCACAATTTTCAAATCTCTTTCAGAAATGCTTTTTTGCCTAGAGGGACTAAAAGCGACCAAAAATCACAGAGCAGTCATTTTCAACGTTCTTTTCAATGAAACTGCCAGTGCGATAAACCCTTAGAGGTGAGAACGGGGTTTTTGTGGATTTCACTTTTATTTATTTATTTTCTCATATAAGGTTTATCTTTAAAAAACAGTTTCTTGCATAAGAAACTGCTGTGGTGGAAGTTTTGGCTACTGCTTTTTTGTTTGTCCACTTTAAGTTAGAACTGGCCCACTCATTCATTCACACAGGATGCAGGTTTTATTATGAGTCCAGATGGCTATAACGGAGGGCGGAGCCTAGTGGGTGTGGCCAACTCCCCACTCACCTTGCTGGCAACATTTATTCTTCCTTTACAAGGGTCTTTTGCTCCCAGCCTTCCATAGGCGGAGTTCTCATGACTCATTCTCTTGGACCTTCCTGAGCTTTGTCATCAGCACCATTATTTGGAAAGCATACAGAAAGCACATGGTCCAGCCTGCCTCAGCTACACTAATCCTGTGGCCAGATGGAACCAATTCAGTATTAACCATGCACTTAATAAACAGCAGCCATGGTGCCTTGACCCAGAGGGATACAAAGTTAAGAGTAGTCTATCCTTGCCGGCAAATAGTATTCTGATGCTTTGGATCACGCACCCACCCCCACCCACCCCCACTCCCAGTCGTTCATCATTTGCATCTGTTCTTCTGTTAAGAGTGATTTAGTCCAATTCTCTCTAGAAAAGATGACCACGTAGGCAGAGCCAGTAGATGAAGATGCTCCCCATATTCCAGTACATGCTAGACTCTCCTTTCCTGAAAGTTTTTAGTATACCGGGTTGATGCCTGGGACTCTGCCTTGTGATAACATTTTGTTACATTCCTTCACGATTAGATTCTTCAAGTGCTTTGTTTATGTAAATCTCTTCTCATCAACTACATTCATCTCGGCTGCAAATCCTTTGTGCAATAAACATACAAAGAGGTTAAGATAGCAAGCTGTTTGAGAGGAAGAAAAAAAAACTGTCATGTGACTGTTAGTAAAAATGAATGACATTCAATGAAAGACTTCAACTGAATTGAAGGTAACTGACTTGACATTGTCTTCTTCATATTCTTTAGTGTCTTCAAGTTTCAAATCTTCAAGGTTTGTGTTGCTAATCATAAAAATGTCCCCAAAGTTTTACTATTCTACAAGGATGGCTTTTAAATTTTATGATAACAAATCCACGGCAAGCCTCTCAAGTCCATAACTGCAGTAAACTCTAATGACAGAACTAATGAATTGGGGGAAGGAGAATATAAACAAAACATGAATTATGGAGAGATTACATAAAGAAATGGCTTTCTGAAAAATTTACAGCTCCAACTAAATCTACAAGATACTTTTTAGTAAGATTTCTTGTACGTACTTTATTTAATGAATACATAAGAAAAGTTTGGCATGATCCCCTGGGATGTTGTTTCAACATTTATGTTTCTTATATATTTAGCTTCTCCATTCTACTGGCTTTTTTAATCTCTGAATTTCAAAACGATTAAGTCTCTCTGATTCAAAAGCAAAACAAAATTACCCATGACCTCCGCCTCTCAGCTACAATGGCACTCTCAGTTCTCTGACTACACCATCCACCTGCAAACTTCCTGCTTTCCTGACTTCTAATGACACCACTTTCCCTGGTTCTCCCATCACTTCTCTAAATTTTCCCTTTTCAATCTACCCTTTTCTTAAATGGTAACTTTCAGGATTGGGGGGAGAGGGTGTTTAATCCATTTTTCTATGTGATGGGCTTTCTTACAGGAGTTCATCAACTGTAACTGATTTAAACTATAATCCTTGTATTCTGGCTATGATTATAGCTCCAGCCATCTGAACTTGACCCTGCTGCCCAGATAACACAGGAACTTCCAACACAGCCCATCCAAAAGTAAACAGTACTTTTGTCTATTAAGGCTTCCTCTTCCTCCAGTATCTCTATATGCCGTTTATATCATGCTAGCCAGAAACCTGTGACCTCTCTCTGGCTTTACCAACAACGTCCAGTCAAGTTGGTAGTCTTACTGATGTCTTCCATGCTGCTCTTCTCATTCCTAGTTTTACTCTCCTACAGAAAAAAGTCCTAGTCCTGGTGCATAAACACATTTCCACACACACTGATCTCAAAGCACCTGAACCACACTGAGCTCTGGTTCTAGGAAATGAGTTAGCACACATGGAATGCTTCAATGAGCTATTGGTCTATATTGAGCACTCACTCAAGTAGCTATTACTACTACTACCACCACTGCCACCACCACTACCATTCCTCCTCTCTTTTATTCTTATTAGTTTCCCCACACTCACTATGCTATCTGACATTTTTATGTCTCCGCTGATGCTATTTCCTTCTGTGGAATTATACTGCTTACCTAACTCCTCACTCTTGGGGCAGAAAAAAAAACAAAAAAAGTTCTATTTACGTACTTTCTTCTTTTAGGAAACCATCGCCAGCATCTGAGGTCCCACTAAATGACCATATTATGAGCTTCACTGCAAACACGTGAAAATTTTGATCATATAGCTTATTATGATACAATGTAATTATCTGGTTTTGTTTGTCATTTCAGACAGGGCAAGGGTCAGCAAAGTATATCTCTGGGACAAAACCCAACCCACTTCCTGCTTATGCAATTAGTTTACTGGACCACAAACACACCCATTTGTTTCCACATTATCTCTGCCTGCTTTCATGCTCCAAAGGCAGAGTTTGGTAGTATGATAGGGACTCTATGGCCCACCAAACATATCTTTGCTATGGATTTGACCATATTTATCATGTGGTCCAGAGCTTCTTAGAGTTGGCACTACAAAAGTTTAGTTGTCATAGAGGGGCTGCCCTATGCTTTATAGGATGAATAACTACAGGCTCAGCTTCCGCCCACTAAATCAGGTGCACTATGTCCGCCATATGCTCTCCTGCCCTGTCACCTCATTACCCCTTTACTCCCCTCCATCCATCCCCCCAGTGCAGCTTTAACTCCCCAAAGTGTCTTTGAACATTGCCAAATGTTCCCCAGTTGAGAACCACTAGACTGGTCCCTTACAGAGAACTCTGCTAACCCCTGAACTCACAGTTCTTCCAAAGGAAGGAACCGCGCCCAGTTCACTTTGTGTTCCAAACACCATGCCTAAAACATAACAGAAGCTCCCTAAGTTAGTCCCTTAAAGGTAATTTAGGGATTTGTGAGACATTTCAAAGCAATTTAAAATTTATAAGAATTTTGGACTTGAAAGGGACATGGGTGGTCATGAAGCCAGTACCTGATGTTACAACTAGGTTTCATTTCCTTCAGCATTTTAAACTTCATCTATCAAAACGGATGCATTAAAAATACCCATGAAGAAAAGGTGTGCTAAGAAAGATAAACTTCATCACAACCCCACTTGATTATGAGGAACTTAAAAAATAGGAAATTGCTGCATTCATATTTCAAATATGTGCATACATTTCATTTACCCATGAATGTGATTTTTTTTTTTACCATCTGTAAAGAAGAAATTGTTTTCATTTTGCAGGTGGGATCACTTCAACTAGGGTTAAACTATAGTATGGAGAAACACTAGCTTCCTCACAGTCAGTCAAGAAATTCATTCAAAGGATATAAATTACTTTCAACTCTCTTTAATAAACCTGCGCTATACACGCCATTGCTAAAACTACAAAAACATCTCTCCCTCAAAGGAATTATATGCCTGCCAGAAAAGCTACCAAGTGAAAGCAGGGCATTTTAAGGACCAAATAAATGATAATAATAGCTGATATTTATTGAGCATTCACCCTTTACTGATACTGCATTATCTCCTTTGATCCTCATAATAGTACCTACTTATTAGAATTTGTAAGATACCCATTTCATAGATGAAGAAACTGAGTGAAGCTAACTAACTTGTCCAAGGACACATAGACAGTAAATGGCAGAACAAAAATTTAAACCTGGAGCTCTGCCTCCAAAACCTGAGCTCATACACACCACGGCATATAATAAGCATGTGTGGAACTGAGAAGTGAGAAAGACCACCATTCATCAGCATGATCAGACAAGCAGGTAACCATGAGAGGGGTCTCAGAAGAATGGGCAAGAGTTGGAGAGCAGAGAGAAAAGGGTGATATCCTTAAGGTAGGAGACATAAATAAAACAGTTTCAGAAGCAGGAACTCAAAATATATATTCAGAATATGAGGAAATAATCATTCTGGTTAAACAGAGATAAGAAGTATGAGGAAGCAGAGACAAAGGTGAAGCCAAAGGACAGAAGGCCATGAATGGGAGGCTGAGGAAGATGTGCTCTGAGAGAACGTAGGTGGGAAGGCTCATGATGACGCCACAGCCAACAGGTGAGGTACAGGACAGAGGGGGAGGTGAGAAAGGGCCCAGAAAGAAAAGAAATGAATGAGAAATAGAATGAGGGAATTGTAAGTGGGGTTGTATGTGGCTGATTAGATGAGGCTAAAAGAAAGACAGCAAGAGGAAAGGAAAAACCAAAGCTTCCTTGAGGCTACCAAAATGAGTACGTGATGACAGCAGTATCCTCTGTTCCACACCCACTGGGTTACCCAGAGCCATTCCTCCTTCCTTCTCACACTCAGTGCCCTGCCTCACCTCTCTTCTATGGAAGACAGGTGTCACCCCAGGTAAGCTTTCTCACCACTCCTAGAAAGGGAAGAATCATAGGTGTGAGGGAGAGTTGGAATGAGTGAAGAGTAGACTCCAGGAGGTGACAGGAGGGGAGGAAATGCTGAACAGAAGTGTACAGCTGAGCTTACAAACACGGAGGGACCCTTAGCCTTCTGGCATAAAGGAAGAGATGAGATCAGCCTAGATAGGAGATAAACAGGTAGATGAAGACCCCGAGGGGGAGACAGGCATGATACGCTGGCAAGACAATGCCAGCTTGGGCCTTTTTAGAAAAGCAGGATGTCTAATCACAGACATTTTATTCCTCTTGCCACATCCCCCACTGAGTCACAGCCACTGTGATAACAGTGGGCTCCCGGCCATGTCTTGAACATGCCCAGCTTTCCCTCCCCTGGGGTCCTTTCTGTCCCTGTGGCTTCCTCTAACTGGAATGGCCTCTCCCAGGTCTTTGTGTGCCTGACTCTTCCATCTCAGGTCTCAGTTTAATTATCACCTCCTCCAAGAGCTGCCTGGATGGCTCAGTTGGTAAAGTGTCCAGCTCTTGATTTCGACTCAGGTCATGATCTCAGGTTCACGAGATGGAGCCCCATGCTGAGTTCCGTGCTGGGCATGAAGCGTGCTTAAGATTCTCTCTCCTTCTCCATCTTCCCTTCCCCACTCTCACCCTCTATAAAAAACAACAACAAATTATCACCTCCTCCAAGAATTCCTTCCTGAACACTCAGACTGATGATGGTGATCCAACCTCCTCACTACACACTCAACCCATTATTCTCTTTTATTTCCTTCATACTGCTTAAGACACTCTTTAAAGTGTCTTAATGAGTTATTTACATATTTACTCGTAGTGTCCTCCAACATGAATTCTATAGGCTCAGAGACCTTATATGGTCTCACTTAACACATACTCTAACACTTAGATCTTGTAACAGAGAAGACACGCTATGAATATTCACTACACTCATGAATAAATGAATGAGTGACATGCTGTTGAGAAAATGGAAATAAAGAGAAATTGGAAATTTTTTGAAGTATTTTTTTAAAGTTTTTATTTATGAGAGAGAGAGACAGAGAGCATGAGTGGGGGGTGGGTAGAGGCAGAGGGAAAAGCACACTGCCCCCTGAGTAGGGAGCCCAACATGGGTCAATCCCAGGATCCTGAGATCATGACCTGAGCTGAAGGCAGATGCCCAACTGACTGAGCCACCCAGGCTCCCCCAGAAATTGGAAATTTAGAGCAAAAATTCTATTGCTGGGGTGCCTGGGTGGCTCAGGGGTTAAGCCTCTGCTTTCGGCTCAGGTCATGATCTCAGGGTCCTGGGATCGAAACCTGCATTGGACTCTCTGCTCAGTAGGGAGCCTGCTTTCCCCCACCCCTGCCTACTTGTGATCTGTCAAATAAAGAAAATCTTAAAAAAAAAAAATTCTATTGCTGATGTTCACAAATATTTACTAACTTACTGAAGAATATTTCCCATATATTTATGTGCCAGGACCTATGTTTACCTCTAAAGTGAGCATTCAATCTCTATAAATCCTAATCCCTGCCTTCTAGAAGCCCCAAATACTAAGGAAACATATGAACACAGATCAATAAAATACAGTATAATAAGGAATATAATACCAATTATCATACAATGGAGTTAAGAACTAACAGCTGTGATAGCCTATAGTAGAGTGCTCCTTACTTAAGCAGGTAAACCAGGAAACCATATCTATCGCCACACTGAGGGTAGGTATGCCCCTTCAGAGCTCAGCATGCAACTACAAAGGGGTAGCCATGAAGTAGACAAGACAGGACAGATATACAACTCTCCCCAGCAGTTTTTCAGTAAGGAATGTGCTAAGGTGTAAATTCAGCAGGAGACAGAATCCTGGAAGATATTCAGCATGTCACTAGCTGAGGGACCTGGAAAGAGGTTGATGAGAGATCTAAGATGACTAGAAGAGAAGGACTCCTTAAAAGGGCTCATCTCAAAAGAACCAAAAGAGAATGGTAGTTATACTTCAAGAGGAGGATGAGAGCTCATCCTGTAAGACAGGATAAAAGAAGGCAGCAGTAAATATCTTTAAAAGTAAATCTGAAAAGGTAGGCAGAGTTTAGCAAGCATTGCCTAAATAGTTTCTATTTTCTCCATGAAATATGAGCTAGACCATACTGGCTGGTGAGAAAGAGGCTGAGGGAGAAGGAAGAAATTTATTGGTTGATAATTGGTGTGCAGTGTTACTGCCCTCTGCTACTACATTTTTACTGATTTGTGAAGTGAAAAATGTGTCCTTATATCTCTCTTGAAATCTATGCAGACACTAGTTATGGCACAATGTCCACATGGGGGACAAAACGCAAGGTTACAAAAGCACATAACACTAATGGAATAGTCATTTCTGCCTTTGCAAAGCAATTAAAAAAAACATTAGCTAATTAATTAGCTCACGATTACTTTATCCCTGTAGGTATATGTGTACAAGAACTGCTATTTTTTTTTTTGTCCCCTTTGAGGCATTCGAAGACACAAGAGATTTTGTCTCAGTGGGAATGTTGTGGTAGATTACATTTGCTGTAAATAAGTGACATTTTTAGAAAGCAATGAGTTCCACTGAATTTATCCTGACGGGAAAAAAAATGCAAAGCTCTCAAAAAAAAAAAAAAAAAAGAGGCTCTCAAAATCAGACTAAAAATTCATAATAAGCCTAAAAAGTAGCTGTTCCTCATTCTGGTTTTCTGGGGGGCATTGGAGGCAAATAGCTCCAACTTCAGAGAAAATACTAGTCTGGAACAAAAGTCAAGATGTGCCACACATCTCAAAACAAAGGTATTCAGCTGCTTGGTATTTATACCAAGAGCAGCTACTTTCCACTCAGGGCCCATCATGAAAATCATTCCACCATTAACAGGTTGAGCAATATCAATTTGCCCAGCCAAAGTGGGAAATCAAGCAAAAACCGCCTTCTTCTCAGAAAACTCAAGGGCAAGGTGAAAGAAATAGGTAATTGTATCCAGTCTCCCAGCAGGACATTTTTTCCCTGATTAAATGACCTGTCCTATGAAGTGGAACCTCTAAATGGTAGTGAAAGACCAGTCCCTAGAGTGGGTTTAACCACAGACTCACCAGCCTTTTCCTGAGGAGCTGACTTCCTTTCCTTCTTCACCAGGTCTTTTGACAGAGCTGGTGGAGGAGGCAGCAGTGGTGTTTCCATCACAACTCCTGCCCTTGCTATACTGTGTGACCCTAGTCAAGAAACTCATCTCCTTAAACTCTAATTAGTAATGTGAGGCGAATGTGATAACCACTATACTACCAAAACCGGCCTCTAATTAGTAATGATAACAGGACCCATCTCACCAGTTGTGAGAATTAAATGAAGAAATATGTATGAAGCATTTAACCGTGTAGACATACACTTTGCTTACATTTACATCATTAGGTGCTCAATAATTGTTAGTCTTTACTGTTGCTATTATGGTTTTAGTTGCTGTGATTATAATGGTTTTGGACACGGTGCCAGTAGAGGTCTGAGGAAGAAGAAATAATTATAAGTGACTAACAGGTGATAGCAGTGGCTGGGAACCTCAAATCCTACCACAAGGGCCACTCTATGAGTCTCAGTGGGACATGTTTAAGTCAACTGATTTGGAGATTAATCAGGAAAGTCTTCAACACGATAAATCTGGTCTAATCAATTGGCCTCATTCTTTCTTTTCAGAAGGCTTGTTCCCTGAAGAGCTTAGGATCTTATGTTTGGAAGGAAACTAAAAAAATCAACAAACACTGTCTACTCATTTGGTGCTATAATCTCTTCTACAAACTTAGCAAGGTGGTTGTCCAGACCCTACTTGGGTGCCCTGGGTGATAAAGAATGCATTACTTTAAAGGCAGCTTTGAACAGCTCTCACTGAAATGTCTTCTTTGTATCTTCTTTGTATTAAGTAACCAGCTGCCACTCATTTGCCTTAGTTCTTTTTCCTGAGGACATATGAGCCACATTTAATCCCATTGCCATAGGATAGTCCTTCATGCATGAAGCCAACCCTTGAGCTCAGGTAGCTTTTCTTCCTCAGGTTCAATACACCTGGATCAGTCATCATTTCTCTTTTTTTTTAAGATTGTATTTCTTTATTTGAGAGAGAAAGAGAAAGAACACATGAGCAGGGTGAGCAACAGAAGGAGAAGGAGAAGCAGACTCCCTGCTGAGCAGGAAGCCTGACTTGGGGCTGGATCCCAGGATCCTGGGATCATGACCTGAGCCAAAGGTAGACGCTTAACCAACTGAGCCACTCAGGGGCCCCTCAGTCAATTACTTTTATGTCAGTCTTTCATCTTTTTCATAGCTCCATTCTAAACATGTTCTAATCTATCAGATAGCTAACATTTTAAAAGCTTAATATCCAGAACTGAATAGAAATACTTCAGTAATCATATTAGCACATAGTGACGATGATGAGGATGATGATGAAAACAAACTAGTAATTTGCCAAAAAGTACTAGAATTAATAAATGAATTAAGGGGCACTTGGGTGGCTCAGTCAGTTAAGTGTCTGCCTTTGGCTCAGGTCATGATCTCGGGATCTGGGAGAGAGCCCCATGTCAGGCTCCCAGCTCAGCCAGGAGTCTGCTTCTCCCTCTCCGTCTGCCTCTCCCTCTGCTTGTGCTCTCTCTCTGTCACTTTCTCTCTAATGAATAAATAAAATCTTTAAATAAGTAAAGGAATAAATTCAGTAAAGTTGCAGGATACAAAATTAAAATACAGAAATCGGCTGCATTTCTATACATTAATAACAAAGTAGCAGAAAGAGAAATTAACAAAACAATCTCATTTATAATTGCACTAAAAAAAAAGTAAGATACCTAGGAATAAATTTAACCAAAGAGGTTAGAGACCTGTACTCTGAAAACTTTTCTAAAGCAATCATGAAAGAAATCGAAGATGACACAAACAAATGCTAAGGAATACCATGCTCATGGATTGGAAAATATAATCTTTTTAAAACATCCATTCTACCCAAAGCAATACACAGATTCAACACCATCCCTATCAAAAAAGCAATAGTATTTTTCACAGGAGTAAGACAAATAATCCTAAAATTTGTATAAAACCACAAAAGACCCTGAATACCCAAGGCAATCTTGAGGAAGGAGAACAAAACTGGAGGTATCACAATCCCGGATTTCAAGATATACTACATAGCTATAGTAATCAAAACATTATGGTACTGACATAAAGAAAGATAAATAGATCAATAGAACAGGATAAAGAACTCAGAAATAAATCCATACCTACATGGTCAATCAATCTATGACAAAAGAAGCAAGAATATACAATGAGTAAAAGAGAGTCTGTTCAATAAATAGTGATGGGAAAATTGAAGAGCTACATGCAAAAGAATGAAAATGGGCTACCTTCTTCACCATATACAAAAATAAACTCAAAATGGATTAAAGACTAAAATGTGAGACCTGAAGCCATAAAATTCCTAGAAGAAAATTTAAGAGGTAATCTCTTGGACATCAACCTTAGTAACATTTTTCTAGATATGTCTCCTCAGACAAAGGAAACAAAAACAAAATAAACTATTGGGACCACACCAAAATAAAAAGCTTTTGTACAGTAAATGAAACCATCAGCAAAATGAAAAGGCAACCTACTGAATGGGAGAAAATATTTGTAAACAATATATCTGATAAGAGGTTAATATAAAGAATATAGAAAGAACTTAACACACACACACACACACACACACACACACACACACACACACACACATACTCCCCCCACAAAAATCCAATTAAAAAATGGGCTAAGAACCTGAATAAACATTTTTTCCAAAGAAGACATACAGATGGCCAAAGGATACATGCAAGGATGGTCAACATCACTCATCATCAGGGAAATGCAAATCAAACCCACAATGAATTACCTTACACCTATCAGAATAGCTGGTATCAAAAATAAGAAATAACAAGTGTTGGCAAGGATGTGAAGAAAAAGGAACCCCCATGCATTGTTGGTGAGGATGTAAATTGGTGTGACCATTGTGGCAAAAATGTGACAGTTTTTCAAAAAATTATAAAAAAAAAAAAAAAGAAATACCATTAGATTCAGTAACTCTACTACTGGGTATTTAACCAAAGAAAACAAAAACACTAAATCAAAAAAATATATGCACTCCTATGTTTATTGCAGCATTATTTATAATAGCTAAGATATGGAAGCAACCCAAGTGTCCATCAATAGATGAATGGATAAAGAAGATGTGGTATATATTTACAATGGACTATTATTCAGTTAGAAAAAAGGAATGAAATCTTGCCAAACTGCAACAACATGGATGGACTAGAGGGTACTACGCTAATTGCAGTTAAGTCAGAGAAAGATAAATATTATTTTATTTGTATGTGGGATCTAAAATAAAAAACAAGAAAAATAACAAAAAATAATACAAACACTGAAACAGACCCATAAATACAGAGAATACACTGGTGGTTGCTAAAGGGCACAAGCATGGGCAAAATGGGTGAAGGGGCATAGGAGGTACAGGTTTCCAGTTACAGAACGCATAAGTCACTGGGTTGAAAGGTACAGTAGAGGAAATACAGTCAATAGTTCTGTAATAGCAGTGTATGGTGACTGCTAGTAGCTACACTTGCTGAATATACAGAGTTATTGAACCACTATGTTGTATGCCTAAAATTAATATAACCATAGTTGTGTGTCAACTATAATCCAAAAAATCCATCAAAGGTTTTCTATATATCAAGCATCATCCTAAGGATTTTCCATTTATTATCTCAGTTAATACTCACCACAACCCTATGAAACTGGTATAATTATTCTCCTCGTTTAATAAAGAAGCAGAATGAGGCACGGGGCGGGTTAAGTAATTTGCCCAGCATCCTATAGCTAGCGTGAGTAGAGCCAGGCTTTGAAGCCAAGAACTCTAGCTCCAGTGCCTGCTCTCTTAGTCAATAAATTACACTATAAAACTAGTACCTTCTTTGTTTTATAGGTCACACCTCTATTAACTCAGCCTCAAATCATGTAGGCACATATTTTCTATCATTTAAGCCTCTTGCTATTTAAAAAGCTGATGAGCACACTCTCTTACCTTTCTTCAAGTCCCTACTACAAGCATTAAGTAAGAAGAAGCACTATGACATTCACCAGAAACTTCCACATAAGTCAAAACAGACCCTTCACCAAGACTCATTGGAGTGTTTAAATAGTTTCTTCTTTCCTGACTAGCTCCAACATCCAATTCCTTTTCCCCCATCTTGTTGATGAAGACATCACAGAATGTATTGTGAAATACCTTGCTGACACTTAGCTATGCTTTCCTCAGTTGTAAGTATGGTAACAATATGGAATGGAAATTTGAGTTTGGTTCATGGGATATGGCTTATTTTCAGTGTTTCTGACGAATGACTGTGGTTCTGCTGATCACTTTTTTCTCTTCTATGGGCTCATACCCTCTATTAATAATGCACTCCAAAATTGTTCCCAGATTCCAGTGAAACTCACAGACCCACAGTTTGCATTATCTATATTTCTTTTCCATATTTAGCCTCGAGGAACATTCCCCAATTTCTACCATTGCTCAAAAACCACAACTGGATTTCAAAAAATCTTATTTACAAACTTTCCCTGTATCCTGAGATATCATTCATTCAAGTCAAGAAATCTGAATGAATGCAGAGCAATTAGGTGCTTTCTAACAGCCTCTGATTTTAAATTCCCTACCTTTGTCTATCTCATCCTGTTGAAATACCTATCCTGTTGTCAGAGAAGAGGGGGTAAAATGGGAGTAAGAGGAATTCTTTCACATTACTTAGGTCTCTATGTTGCAAATGACAGAAAATCCAGCTCCTGCTGTTTTAGACAAAAGAAGGAATTACTCAGTCTTGGCTGGAAATCAGGGGTACTCTGGTTTGAAGAATGTTTGATTCAGGGCCTTAAACATGTCACTAGGATCTAGTTTCTCCCCATCTTCTGGCTCTGCTTTTCTCCATTCTGGCTTCATTTTTGGTCTCTATGTGTTGGCAAGATGGCAGCCGGAAACTCTGTTTTATATCATCCCAAGTTCTAACCCAAAGAAAGGAGAACTACATCCCTATAGCATATGAGCTAAAGTCCTGAGCTTGTATGTCACAGATCCAAATGGGTTTAGGCACCGGTCTATGAACAGACTAACCATGGCCAAGCCACTGGAAGTCTCTAATTGACTAGAACTCACATGCTCGCCAAGGCAGCCAGGAGAGGAGTCAGTGCCATTGAACCACAGGATTGAAAATAAAGGGGAATAAAAACTTTTATTCAAAAGAAGGAGAAATGGATACCAAGTCTCAAAAAAAAAAAAAAAAAAATGCTCACCATATCTATTTCTCCAGCAACGGCCCATTGACTATTAAGAGCAAACCACACTTCAGTATTTTTATTCTGGCACTAATGAAAGAACTACTTTCTGTTTGTCACAGCACAGCAATACCAAATATCCTTGAAGGTTCAGCCCTCCTGATACTACTCCTTTTTTACAGCCTTCCTGGGCTAAGTACTCACGCCCTGCCCCACCTGTGAAATAAACCTGTTCTTCACAATTCCCAGCAGCTCTTCCTCTGTAACAGAATGCTATGCTCTCTCCTACCCATTTCAGTTCCTTATAATCTAAGAGGTAATCTCTTTTCCAGAAGAGCCAATTTATTTGCTTTACAATAACCGCATCCTTAAGATGATGCATATGGCATTGCCAATATTTGATCCTTTATTTACCAACTCCGCCCACCCCCACCAAAATGGCAACCTCTATGGCCAACCCAATTGGCAGCTCCTGAGAGAAAGTTTCTCTCTTTTCCTCTCGGCCACAGCTTCCATTTCCTAGTCTTCACGTTTCTACTTCTTTGTACCTTGTTAGAATCTTATCCTTCTTGGTTTTCTCCTGTTTGTATTGGTTCTTCCCTTCTGTCACAGCACGCTTTCCCCCAAACCTACACAGTGCTCCTTTGCACACCTTCCCAAGAGTAGGAAAATAAATCCTACCTTGCTATCCAAAATGTAATAAGCAATAACTTGTATTTCTACATTAGAAGTTCTCCACAGTAGTGTGCATTTGGTTTAGCAGGGATTACAGCTCTCACTTTACAGATAAAGACATGGATGTCCAAAGAGACCATATGATTTTCTAATCAGCGTCAGAACCGAATCTGGAAACCAAGTTCCAATTCAGTTGCTCTTTTTGTTAAACCACATTGGACTCTCTTAACTTCTGCAGTTTTTAAATTGCAGAACCAGCAAAGAGCTAGTTTGTGGTTCCTTGCCAGATCTAATCAATTTGGTTTCATTTAATAACAAATAATAACATGAACATCTGCACAGTGCCTTACAGTTTATAAAGCACCTCCATTTTCTTAATCCCATTTGCTCCTGACATAAAAATGCCTGAAGTAAGTATTATTATCCAAGCAAAGACGGAGGCTAAGAGCACTCAAAAGACCTGCTCTTACTACCGCAGCTGGTAATGAGTGAGTCTAGATAAGATTCAAACCCGGACTTGTGTTTCTCCTCTCATCTTCCATGCTGACTCAAAAACCCTCGCTTGGTCTCTGCTCACCCTGGGGCCATGCAGTATTCTCAGTGCCAGGAAAAAGGGGATTTTTAGTCCCGATGCCATGACCTAATTTACCCGATGATGAACAGAACAGTTTATCATGGACTGGGAAATCAGGAAGGAAACCAACAGAAGAGGAAGAAGAGTATAGAGGTAGAGAAAATGAAAACAGGAGGAGAAAGGGGGAAAAGTATAATGAGTGAAGAAGCAAGGACAACATGAAAGAAAAAAAACAGAAGAAAAACTGTGATAGCATAAGAGAGAGCAGCAGCAAAAGACAGTGGGATGGGATAAAATGAGTATATTTAAAAAAAAAAAAAAGGCAACAACAAACACATTATCCCAAAGCCCGCAGGTGCCAGCAATTCAAATAAACGTATAGCAATTAACAGAATTAACACAGCCTTAAATAGCTTGGCTCACCAGATGTGGACTCCTATCAGGGTTCTATAAAATGTAAAGTTATTACAGATTAAACCATTAATCATCTGTTCAGAGACTATCTCTGGCTGCAAAATCCCATTCGGTTTTAAATGGCTAATAATCACAAAGGGATGTGGGATGTAATGTGCACAATGATGTTCTACCCAATCCTTTTTCCTTTAAATATGTGTTCCATGCTCCCGATTCTCCTGCTTCTCCCTCTTCCCCCATTAGAGACTCCATGAGGAAAGAGAGGTGAGAGAGACCAGGCTGTCCCGGACACCTCAGCAGCACTGAGCTCCTCCCTGGGCAAATGGGAGATGAAAACGGAGAACCAATGTACTAGGGTAGAAGTAACAGACTGAGGAGAAAGGAGGTTGGTGTGCAAAGAATCAAATCAAGCAACAGGAAAGATGTAGGAGGATACTGTGATGGGCTTGAGGAAGTTCCCTCTGCCTGGTCCTGAATCTGACCAAACCACTACCATGCCCCTCAGTCCAGACTTGGCTTTCCTCTGGTACCTTGGGATTCATCCAACAATAACAGCTCAGCAAAGCCAAGGACAGAGGAAAGGAGAAATGTACATCCTGACAGTGAGGGGCACTGGAAACTGAAACGGGAGTCAGAAAGAAGTGCTGTCCTATAGAAATTTTAAGATTCTGAAAGGCACTCCCCAGACCCAAGGCCACAGTCAATGATCAACCCTCCCAACCCTGCTCTCCAACTTCCTAGGGCAAAAATAGACACCAGTTGGAAGTAGTGGATGAAGTAACTTCAGTTCTCAAGTGATTTAAAGCCTGATGGATAAGATGCCCACCTGACTGCGTCATTCTATTACTTACGATCCTTCAATAGCTCCCTATTAACCTAGAAAATAAAGTCCAAGGGTCGAGTATGAGACAAACTTCTCTATGACCTGGCCCCTACTTAACTTTGCAGCTACATTTTCAAAATTCTTCATCTTATAAATTGTGCCCTGAAATGAGCAAAGTGTGAGTTCCTCACCCACACACTTCTGTGAGTCCTATGCCCGTGACTTTGCTCATGCTGCCCCATCATCCCAGAGCTCCAGTCCCTCCATTCTGCCGGGTTCATTTCTGTTTGTCTTTGAGACCAACATTAGCTCCTCTACAGACCTTTCCTGAACCCCAGAATATATGAGTCCTTCTCCTCAACAGCCCCACTGCACTTGTGAGTGCCTCTTTCTACTAATCATCTTTTATTGAAATTATCTACGTATCTGTCTCCCCCACGAACTGTGTGGTCTCTAAGGTGGGAACTGCATCTGATTCATCTTTGTATCTTACTTAGCACAGTCCCTGGTATCCTGTAGGGTTTTAGGATTTATCTGTTGATCTAAATTCCATCAGACTGTAGAGCTCCATGATGTTAGCTCATTCATTCCTTTACTTATTCCAGACATAGTTATTGAGTGTTTCTTTTCTTTTCTTTTCTTTTTTTTTTTTTTTAATGCCAGGAACTCTAGTAGGTTCTGGGGAGACACCTGCAAGCAGAAGAGGCCTTTGTCATCACAGAGTTAGCTCACATTTTAAATAGATGGAGACTGACCAAGGTCAAATACATGACTGAAGGCAACAAAACAAGGTAATGATTGAGGGCCGGTGGGATGAGTTTCTCCACTTCAGAAAATGAAAGGACTTTAGTGGGGCCAATCTCAGAATAAAGCTGGTTTTGGGGCGCCTGGGTGGCTCAGTGGGTTAAGGCCTCTGTCTTCGGCTCAGGTCATGATCTCAGGGTCCTGGGATCGAGCCCCACGTCGGGCTCTCTGCTCAGTGGGGAGCCTGCTTCCCTTTCTCTCTGCCTGCCTCTCTGCCTACCTGTGATCTCTCTCTCTGTCGAATAAATAAATAAAATCTTAAAAAAAAAAAAAAAAAGCTGGTTTTCCTCCTGATTGTGACTTGCTAATACAGGAGATGTGGAGATACTGACCATGCTAATATTTATAAGTATATGGTTATAATTGTATTCATAAACTGTTTATAAGGTATTACATAATCCTTCATAAAAATCCTTATAGCAATATACACGTCTGTATGGTTTTACTTTTCTGTATGTGATTTCATGTAAGAACATAATAAAGGTCCTAGTGTATCCATGTTAGGGAGAAAACAGACTTAAATAGGATCAGTGGTTTATTCCAGGCCATAGAGAAAGTATTCTCTTCTTTATACAATGATACCTCTGTCAAAGTCTTTTCAATTCTGTTCTTCCTAGAGGAAGTTCCAACCCACTCCTCCTAGCCTTGCTGAGCCTTTCCAGATAATGCTTCTCTTGGATCAGATAGCTAGAAAGTTCCAGAAAGACTCAGCGTTTGCCACATTAAGATGTTCTTTACTGATCCCAAGGAAGTCACATGTTTAATAGTGCCTAGAAGCATTTATCTAAATTATTAATTTTATAAACATGTTTACAAGATTATGTATGTAAACAATCAATTTGCAAACATGTGATTTCACTCAGCAAATGTTTACTGAAAGCCCACCAAATGCTAGGAACCATTCTAGGAGTTAGAAACCCTCAAGACCAAAAATAAGACCCACACGCTGAAACACGGAAACATGAGGCATGTGGGTGGCTCAGTCCATTAAACATCTATCCTAGTCTTGGGTCATGATCTCGGGGACCTGGGATCGAGCCCCATGTCGAGCTCCCTGCTCAGCAGGGGAAACTGCTTCTCCCCCTCCTTCTGCCACGCCCCCTGCTTGGGTGCTCACTCTCTCTCTCTTTCTCTCTGTTAAATACACAAATAAAATTTTTAAAAAAGGTGGAGAGTCGACAAGGAGTAAGATGCTGAGCTGGTAGTGTTCAAGTGCACACAAATCTTGTGTTGATAACAAGGGTGTGTGGAGAACCACAATAGTCTGAGGATAATTTGGACAGCCTTTGTGGTGACTTTTACAGCAGTAGGAAGCTAGGACGTGTGCACCTAGGCGAGAGTCATAATCATTCTGCTCAACGTGGAGCCAGAACTTAACTTTTGAATAAAGTAACTGGGGTTCCAAAGATAAAGCCTATTTTGTACCACACACAAGGTTACCTGCGATCTGGAGGAGAAACTCTGAAGTCCTTTTCCCGTGCCCCCATTTTGAAGAAAATAATACATCAAAGTGCTCAGCTCAGCTCAAGGCAACACAGAGCCACAAACGGCAAGCAAATAACTGGACACTATTCTAAGGGTAAACAGTCAGAGTGGGCGTGTGGGACTTATCAAGGAGAGAAATCCCAACCTAGCTGGAAGCTTCCACCGATCACTATATTGTCAAAGACAAATACCAAGAACAAGAGAATTTCCCAGAGGTGCCCTACGAAAAGTAAACTGTAAGGACTAAGTAGAAAGAAAGAACATCCCAGGACTGCACGAGACTCAAAGTGATCTGTTTAGGACACTCAGAGGAGAAAGCTTCCCGAAACACCACACCATGGGTGCCTGGGTGGCTCAATGGGTTAAGCCTCTGCCTTCGGCTCAGGTCATGATCTCAGGGTCCTGGGATCCAGCCCCACATCGGGCTCCATGCTCTGCAGGGAGCCTGCTTCTCCCTCTCTCTCTGCCTGCCTCTCTGCCTACTTGTGATCTCTCTCTCTGTGTCAAATAAATAAAAACACCACACCATATGTAAGAGAGATGGGGGCATAAGTTAACGAGGTTCTCATTTTCCTACCATTTCCCTCAGCATGAGCTGGACTTTGTTTTTTCTGACTTGATCTGAGTTTAAAGGCAGATTTATGCTGCTAGCTATGTATATATTTTTACTACTGTGAACTAATTATTTCTGTTATTGCCATCATTTTTCATAACTGCCTTTAATTTTTCAGCTGTTAAGTAATACTCTGTATCGGCTTTTGAAGCTTTCTGCTCTCTATACCTGGGCAGTGTGTGTGCGTGTGTGTGTGTGTGTACACGCGCGCACGTGCATACAGATTTTATTTACTTTAGGTTTTGTGTGGATGGAGCCATCAGAGATACGTCTGTGTTTTTATGAGGTTTGTTTCAAAATGTTCAGGAACATCCTTCCTGGCTGATCATTTGAAGTTGGGAAATTGCCCCTTTGTCTCAGAATACGTAATTGAGAGATGGTTCAATAAAACTTTGTGCAGGGGAAAATTAGTTCTAGATGCCACCCCTAGATCCTGTCCAGGAGAAATCCTGTCCACACTCAGGGCTATTTTACTACCAAAAAAAAAAAAAAAAAAAAAAAAAAAAGCATGTGCCCTCCACAGCAATCAATGCTTCCTTCATCCCTGAGCCACATCCGTGGTAGCAGAACGTGCGTATCTCTTTCTGACAAGAGTACAATTCCAGTGTGTGTGATTTAACACTGTTTAAGCATCTTTCAGGGTTCATTAGATGCTGAGCAGTTTATACCTTTATTCTATCCAAATGGGAGTCAGTCCCAAGGCAGAAGCCTCTCTGTCCACTGCAATCCATTCAGGAACGACCACTAGCATCCCTGCAGCCAGCGGAAGGCTAGCTAACATCCAGCAGAAAGAGGAAAGCCCTTCTGGAGTTCACTTCCATAGTATGTCCTTCAGATCAAGAGCAATATGGAGCTGTAATTGGATTTTTCTCTCCTTTGTCATGTCTCTCCTTCCTGCCCCTTCCTCTCAACTCACACAAGGCCCAGCTCAAGTATCAATTCTTCTCTGAAACAGACTTCCTCTTAAAATATATCTGTTTCCTCTCATTCTACTCAGATCATTTAGTCCGTGGCACTGAACACACAGCGTCCTGAGCCGTACTTGTTCACCTCCAGATTTCATCTCCCTTCCTAGATTATAAAGTCTTCAGGCACACAGACCACAGCTTGGAAAGAGCTGCTACATTCAGTTACAATACAAACACAGTGCCCGGTGATGACTCAATAAAGTCATCCATTCCAGAAATACGTATCGTGCACCTACTATGTGCCAGGCATAACGGACCCAACTTCTGTCTTGACACGGTTCACAGTCGAGTGGCATGAATGAGGGCATGTCCAATGCCATCCCATATGATAACCGATGTCCAACGAATTTCAAATAACCACAATCAGAATAAAACATGTGCCCTGAGAGGAGTCTCATAACATGTCACCAGGGATCTTTATCTCTAAGAAAGAACACTATTAGTTTCTCAAGGAATTTCCCCAGGGAAGGGGTAGAGATATCTCAGGCAATCAGGCTTAGCTTAGCTTAAACAAAAATATGCAGTACACAGCTCTGATGTCACGGTATTCTGAAAGAATTCTACCTAATCAAGTCTGATTCTTTTTGCCTCAACAATTGACCTTAGAGAACTTACACTTGACTGAAGCTCCTCTGCTCTCAGACAGAGGTCTCAACACATCAGCTACGATAGTAATAAATGAGTAATGGCAAAGCCCCAATGCTTTCTCACAGCTGCTAGCTTTCGGGGGATAAAAAAAGAAAAAAGAAAAGGAAAAAAAATCAGTCTTCTGGGCCTTAATGTTACATTCTGAAAATTTTCCTTCATCTCAAATAATGAGACTCTTGGGAACACCAAGCTTGACAAAGGTAAAATAATACATATGTTATGCTTTAGACAAGACACACAATCACAAGTTGAGCTACTTTTCGCCAGAGCTTCCCTACTTGCAAGTCAAGTATGAAATCAAATTTTACAAGGTGTAGTTCTTGCGCTATCAGCGCCCTTTCATCTCTGTTATTTCGTGTCATTTATAAAGCACTGCCATCTTTGAGATACAATTCCCTATTAGGCAGATGAGGAAACAGAACCACCAGCCACGTAAGTGGCAAAACCAAGGTCATGCAACCAGCTTAAGTGGAAACCTAAAATCTAGGACCTCGCTTCCAAGTCCAAAATCTTTTTTGCTACAACCTATGGTCTCAAAGAACGCATTAGAGGACAGAGCCCTTCACTGAAACTAGAAATTCATTTTTTTTCTTGGGACAGTCAACGAATTAAAGAGAGCATGTGACCAGTACCTCTTTAAGGCAGCCCATGAAGTTGTTGCTAACTGGTGAGCCTGGCAAGTCAGCGGTACTTGGGCTTCCTCCCACGTAGAAGAAGTCATCCGAGCCCAGCATGGTGTAGTCCTCTTGAGTGTAGCCCGTCGTGGTAAGGATGCCATCCACAGAGATCGTCACCTAGTGGAGGGACATAGGGACAAAAAAAATCCCAACAATGACTTTATGGTCCTATCAAAATCTGGTGGCTTCCCCTACCTGTAGCGTCACTTTCACTAAGATTTTTGGTGAGGAAGTCTTTCTAATTTGGTTTGATTTTGGTATGTGCAGCCAAGTTCCATTTTCTGGTCTGCCTTTCCTGCGACCCAAGCCTCCAGCATTCCTCTGCAGACTCCCAGGAGACTTCGGGGGAACTGTCAAGAACTTGCTCTACCCACTGCACTCCTTACTCAGTCAGGCTAGAAAATGGAACCATCCTCAGACGACATCACTTATCTCAATTCATTAGTAAAATGATTGTTTATTTTTGGAATGATTGTTATTTATGGTGGTAGTGAGAAACAGCAAAGGAGACATTGGACAATGGGGTTTGTTAGGTTGGTCTTTGGTGGTGGATGGTTTTTTTTTCCTTTTTTCTTTTCTTTTTCTTTTCTTTTTTATCAGTTTCTTTGGGGGCTCACACCACGCTGACAAACATGCATTCGGGGAGGGAGGGAGAAGGGTCTCATTTCTGATATGTCATGGATGGTACATGCCATGAACTACCCCAAGACTCCAACCCCTGCCCTCCCTTCCCTGCCATCACCACCACCAAGAGAAGAAATGACCCAAACCAAAAAGGCAACTCTAACAAAAAGAAAGGAATATGAGGCATAATAACCAAAATAAAAGTAATAATAATAATGCCCACAGGGAAAAAATAGCACCCACACGCCCAACATCCATGAAAGGAGCAGAGGGCAGAGAGAAAAGATGGGGCCTCAAAGCGTGCACACACCATACGCTGACACACCCATGCGAAAACTATCAGAAGCCAAGAGAAAAGGCGGAAGAGAAAGGGCAGGGAAATGGGCAGAGGTGAGGAAAACCAAAGGGAAGAATCAAAATCCACTTCACACTTAACATGCGCTGAACAAAGTGGAACACAAGATGGAAGTAAAAACAAACAACCAAAAAATAAAAAAAATAAAAAAAAAAAACACTCAAAACTAACTAAAGGGTTCTCTCCCCTGCCTGCCACCTCCCTCACTAAAAAAGAAAAAAAAAAAGGAAAAGAGAAAGAAAAGAAACATCCAAACCCAACCCCAAAATATATGAAGGATGAGAGGAGAATGAAAAAGAGTGGAGACAAAAATGGAGAGAGAGAAGAGCGTGGAACTGGGGTGATGACTGACAGGTTGTTAGTAATGAGGAGGAAAATGGGGAACACACTCTGATGCCCATGGGGAAATTCACAAGACAGGAACATGCCATGCAGAGTCTGTACAGAGAACACACTGGCCGAGCTCCCTTTAGCCACGGTGGGGAGTAAGGTGAAAGCCGGGAAAGGCAGAATAGAGGAAGTCGAGTACTTTCCTCCCCAGATCACCTGTGGCAGCCGTGGCCACACCAAAGGGAAAGAAAAATGGGCTTCAGGAGTGGGGAGGAGGGAAGAGCGAGGAGGAAGAGTGAGAGGGGACAGGGGGACATAGAGAGAAGAAAGTCCTCAATAGAAATCCTGTTGTCCCTAGTCTGTAACTTGGAAGTTGCAAAAGAAGGAAACAAAACAAAACAAATTTAGCTAAACGGGGAATCTTTCTTTAAAAAGACATTGGGGGGGGGGGAAAAAAAAAAAAAAAAGAGAGACAAACTGGAGAAAAGGAAACTGTCCCAACCAAACTCCTCCAAATACCATTTCCAGGACAGGCACGTTACCCTTCCATTTTTATTTTTTCTCTTTTAACAAAAAAGAAAGGCTTGCATTTAATCCAACAAAAAAATTTTAAAAGAAGAAGAAATGAGTCTAAGGAGGATAAAAGGGGGGTTTGGGAAGGAAAAGGGGGGCAACACACGGCAAACCCAAAAAAAGAGACAATAAGAATGATATCTACCAGACAATGTAGTTTGTTTACCATAGCGTGTCCGATGCCTGAGTGCTTTGCGGAAAAGGGGGAAGAAAGGAAATTAAAAATTGTGAACAGAACGATTGTTAATTAAAAAAACTAAAAACAAAGATGAGTCGTTAGGGTGTTAGTACATTAGTCGGTTAGTAAAATGACACATTGCATGAATGATCTTGTGTTAGTTTTTCAAAAAAAAGGCACCCAACACAGAAAAAGAGAGTGGGGAAGACAATGAGACCAGGACTCTATGGAAAACCTTGGCAGCCAGGGCAGAGCCAGGGAAGGAGCCGCAATCCGCCCTGTCACTGACCTCCCCCTTCTTCCCAGGACCGCTCAGACTGGACCTCACCCCAGTTAGAGTTAGCGTCATACTTACTTTCCAAGGGCTCTTCTGAATGAACACCACTTTCCCTTCCCACCCTCTAGCACATACACAGCCCACCTATCCTGAAAGAAAACACCCCTAAAGTTTATCATTTCACATGTAGACAGAACTAAAATACCAATATTCTGGGGACTTTTTTTTTTTCGATATCTGACTCTGACTACATGCATCGATGATTATGATCTTCAATAGAACAACCACCACCACAACAAACGTAAAGCATGTGCAGGTCGCCTCTAGCATCGGAAGGTGACATGATGTAGCTCATTCTGGGTTTCCACGGGTGGTTAAAGATCCATGACTCCCTTGATTTTGTGTGGATGTGTGCGGCAGGAGGGGGACACTCTCCTCTTTGCTTTCCTCTTGGTCGACAATAACTGTGTTGTCCGCATGCATCAAAATAGTTGGAAGTCTTCTTTATTTCCCATGTAGTTATTATTTTGTTTTCTTCGCCAGAATGCTTGCCCGTTGGAATCGCTCTGTCCCCATTCCCCTTTAGCAAGTGTCTTTTAAGCTTTTAAGCAATTTCTTGTATGTGTAATAGAGAAGACTGTCAGATTAAACATGATTAAAGAAGTCCTGCGATTTGTCTCCTCTGATTATTTTCAAAATGCTAAATGGCCAACACACCCTGAGCTGGGAGGCTGGGAGGCTGGAAGACTGGTAACCCCAGTTTTGTGTTTGTGGTTTCACTAAAGTGGCATTAGAGGTAAAGCAATTCACATGAGGGCCATGCTCAAGGTCACGGGTTTTAAAACAAGACCAAAAACAAACCCAGAGAAACGCATCACTACCTTGGTCCTTTATCCCAGGGACAGTTTGGAACAGACAGCTCACACTCCTTCCTTTAATCAGAACCACCGGGAAAGTAGCTAGCCTTGGTCCTGACTTGTCTCAAAGGTAGAACCAAGACTAGATGACCAAGAAGGAAGGAATGGGCCAAGTTCTGCTTTATTTAGTAATGAATACTCCAGGAAACTCCAAGTAAGCATTCTCAGATGAGTTTTTGCCACCGAAACCATTTGACCTTACCAAAAAAGTAGATGAGAAAGTCATAAGCTCATTATCAAATATTTATGAAGCAATTTACAGTTTAATTGAAATAGACAGGAGCTTCCAACCCCTTCAAATGTCTCCTACAGCTCTAAAGAAGATGTTATAAATGTATTTTTAATGGCCAAAATAATAATCTTAGGTGATTCAGCACAGAAAGGATTACATGTGCAAAATCAACTCTGCTTTTCAGAGATTTCCTTCTCTTTCAATAAACTACATTTGGATGCAAAAGTTAGTGGGGATTTCAATGAAGACCTATTTTAGGGACACTTTCTCTATGAGATTCATGTTCCCTCTGCCAAGAAATGTCCCCCAACACGCTTGGGCCTCTGTTGCCTTGTCCAGAATGGACAGCTTTGCTTAGCAGCATCGTTGGTAACAGACACAGTCACCTTCACAACAGAATACTCAGCTTATAAATCGTGCGCATGTCACAGTGAGTCTAGCACCCAGACCATGGAGGAGCTCATAATCCTTCTGGAACATAAGGTACTTTGCATATTTAGTCACCACACATGGCTAGGGAGGATGGTAATCACCATTTCACAAATGAAACTGTGGTGTGGCAAGGTTAAATGATTTGTCCAAGGACACTGAGGGAGTTGGGTCTTAGAACTTGGAAGAGAAACCCTCCAGGGTGGGCCTCCTCTGCTTGCTCTGACCAAAACAGCACACCCAATGTTTGAAGAATGGTTTTATTTATCCCCCCACCCCAGTTTAAAGGATGGAACTGGGGTTTCGTTTATCCCCCACCCAGTTTAAAAGATGGAACTGGGGCCCAATTCTATTTTAGAAAAGTATTTTAGTAGAAATAAAAGTGAGCCCTTCTCCAGCTAATTGGAATTGTTCTAGAAAGGCAAGAAAGTGTACACAGTGGGAGAGAAGCAGAGAAACAGACTGGTTGGTGAGCATCACAGCCTGACCCTGCTCCCCACTCCACTGACTAAAGCCTAAAGAGTGGTACTGTGCACCTGCCAGTCAAAACTGGCAAAAGGTCATATTTTCCTTTTGGGTCTAGTCTCTGCAACTCAAACACACCGCGCCCTTACATGTTAGCAAATGGAAATTCTACTTGGGCCCTCTTGACCACTGAGCTGAGCTGAGTAAGTGTGGATGGGGGATTATTAAAGAAAACATTAGCAATTGGATCATTCGGCCTTGGAGGAAAAACAGAATAATGATTCAAAACTGTCCAGTCCATGGGTATTAAGATGACTGGAGGCTCCAAGACTTGTGTGATTTGGTAATGTCACCACAGATAGAAGAGAATCTCCCAACCAGGCAGCTTCCTCAGCATACTTAAGCATTACAATGGGTGCTTTGAATATTGTGTGTTCCTAGTGCCTTGTGAAACTTCTCTGTTCACTTAGCAATGCTAAGGGGTCGCCCTTCTATGAAACAGAAAACATATGCAAATACCTGTCCATTCTTCCGCTCTCACATTTACATTAGAAAGCATTAAATCAATCATATTGCAGAAGAAAATCTGATAAGCAGTCTCTGGAAATCTGCATAATGTTTTCTGATTAATAAAGGATGAACCCTGTCTAACTGGGTTTAATGACAAAAATCACAAGAAGAAAAACCAACTGCAAATAGCAACCCGGAAAGTAGCATCAGCACCGACCTTGACTTTTATAGAAAATGCTTTTCTTCTTCATTGATGTGGGCTGGTACAGTGTTACTATTATTACTGTTGTGACTATTACTATTCATTATGAGACTGAAAACAATGTCACTTGGCTAAGGCTTTCTGAGAGCGTTGTCACCTGACGTAGTTGCCTGCTTAGAATCGGCAAGCGATGGGAGTTCTCATGTCCGAACAGAACCAGGAAAGGCTGCTCCAAAGTTGACTTTTTTATTTGGGTCCTTCCACTTTCCAGGCCTCTCAGTCAACTGAAGAGCCTTAGAGATAGAGACCGGGGCAATAAAGTAGGACCACCGCACCAAGGAACAGAGAAACAGAGGAATTCAGAAAGATTCCAGCTAATTCTACAGGTTATCATAACAGCAGGAAAAAAAAAAAATGAAAGCAGGGGAGGGGTGGTAAATTAAAAGGATGAGAAAAAGGAAGACTCTTTCCTGGAAGGAATTAAAATCATGACATCATGGCAATGGCTAACTTAATGAAAAAGAAAAACATATATTCAAAAAATGAGGAAAATCTAGCAAACTACAGAAACAAAACGACATCCCTATTGAATCTGACAATAATACAAGATTCAAACGTAATTAAGAAAATGGTAAGAAGGAAAGCAGAATAAAAGGAAAGTATTTATAACTTGTATTATCTACACAACTGAATTTTTTTCTGAAAAGAAAAAATCAAGCATAAGTGGAGAACTGAAGGAGGAGAAGAAACATATTTTTATAATTTTTCCTTGTGAAACTGCAAAGACCGGGCAGAATGTTAGGCTTCGACAAATCCGGAGCTCTATCTCTCCAGCTCGCCCAGCACCTGCTTCACAAACCTCCGCCCCAGCTGCCCTAGAGCAGCCTCCGGGCACTCTCTCCCCACAGCCATTACCTGCCGGAGGTTACGCGTGACTTTGACATCATGCCAGGCGTTGTCGTTGAATTTTCCATTCACTGGCTCCACGATGGCCTCAAAGGCCCCGGACCCCAGGTTAATGACCAAGGAGACCGCGCCATCCTTCAGAGCCAGGTTGACATAGTCGGCCGACTTGCCCGTGTGCAGGATGAGCCCATTCCGTTGCCAGGTCTTAAAGGAGAGGGTGATTTCATCACTGCTGCTCTGGATCGGGTTCTGAGACAGGTCGTAGCACAGGTACTCGGAGCCTCGGAAAGTAGCCACGTTCTCCTCCCGGGCTGCGTGAAAAGGAAAGAGGAAAGCAGTCACCACTTGACTGGCACAAGTCATGTGCGTGCAAATACCAAGGAGAACACGGTCCCCCTGGTCAGTGCCTCCCTGCCAGGGAGTTGCTGTCCACACTCCAACTCTTCTACCAGACCTGTGTGTCTAAGCACCAGGTAAACCAGGAGGGACAGCAACTGCCAAGAAGCCATCTACTCTCACAAGGGTGGAAGACCAACACAACGGTGTAGAAGAGCTTGCTGCATTTCCTTCCCGTTTTCCTCAAGAAAAACCCAAAGAAATTTTATGCAAAATGGTAGAGTGAAGTTGACGTTGCTTTTGCTTCAATGATGGCTTTTAAATGCTGTCAAGAGCTGGTGTAGAATGGATAATTAACTGTTCTGACAAAGGGTTCTTTAGCTCTACATACCCTTTTATTGACCAATAACTAAAAATCAATTACCCTGAAAGATCTGGCTCTAATTTCCATCCATCCACAACCCAGCTAACTTTGGTTTCCATGGTAGAGTCCTGAGCCCAGTGGAATGATGAGGGAAAGGGGAGAGAACGGAATTTGGTGATACCCTTTGACAAGACAGCAATCGCTCCCTTTCGATTCAAAGGGATCTCTGCTCTGAGGTCTCCTAATTTAGATGTCCCTGGTCGGACCATCCTAAAGAACACCCAGGGTCAAGACAGCATTCCACCAGAGTATATATTCTCTTCCAAGGCCGTACCCTGGGATCCTCTAATTTTCTACCCAGGGAACCTTCTGCAAGGTTCTGCCCAGACTCATTTTCCAACAGCAGCAAGCCGTTGGTGTGCATACGTCGAGGTCTGAGCACTAGCAATGGCGGGACCATTTGCAGGGAGTTAGACAGAGCTGGCCATGTGGGCATCCATGTGCATTTATACCAAACTCCTTGTGGTTACAGAATGGAGGGAGAGGTGGAAAGAGGAAGGGGTCAGGCCGCAGGCTGACAGCAGAGGGCCTGGTTCTCCTTGTGCTAGTGTTCTCCAGTGCAGAACACTGAGGAATCTAAAAATTCTAAGTGTGTACCTGGCTTACTAGGTAGTGTCCAAGGTATATTCATCAAAGGAATGACGTGTTTTGTACTATAAGATACCTAGGAATAAACCTAACCAAAGAGACTAAGAATCTATACACAGAAAACTATAAAGTACTCATGAAAGAAATTGAGGAAGACACAAAGAAATGGAAAAATGTTCCATGCTCCTGGATTGGAAGAATAAATATTGTGAAAATGTCTATGCTACCTAAAGCAATCTACACATTTAATGCAATTCCTATCAAAGTACCATCCATTTTTTTCAAAGAAATGGAACAAATAATCCTAAAATTTATATGGAACCAGAAAAGACCGCGAATAGCCAAAGGAATATTGAAAAAGAAAGCCAAAGTTGGTGGCCTCACAATTCCGGACTTCAAGCTGTATTACAAAGATGTCATCATCAAGACAGCATGGTACTGGCACAAAAACAGACACATAGATCAATGGAACAGAATAGAAAGCACAGAAATAGACCCTCAACTCTATGGTCAACTAATCTTTGACAAAGCAGGAAAGAATGTCCAATGGAAAAAAGACAGCCTCTTCAATAAATGGTGTTGGGAAAATTGGATAGCCACATGCAGAAAAATGAAATTGGATCATTTTCTTACACCACACACGAAAATAGACTCAAAATGGATGAAGGACCTCAATGTGAGAAAGGAATCCATCAAAATCCTTGAGGAGAACACAGGCAGCAACCTCTTTGACCTCAGCCGCAGCAACATCTTCCTAGGAACATTGCCAAAGGCAAGGGAAGCAAGGGCAAAAATGAACTATTGGGATTTTATCAAGATCAAAAGCTTTTGCACAGCAAAGGAAACAGTTCACAAAACCAAAAGACAACTGACAGAATGGGAGAAGATATTTGCAAACGACATATCAGATAAAGGGCTAGTGTCCAGAATCTATAAAGAACTTAGCAAACTCAACACCCAAAGAACAAATAATCCAATCAAGAAATGGGCAGAAGACATGAACAGACATTTCTGCAAAGAAGACATCCAGATGGCCAACAGACACATGAAAAAGTGCTCCATATCACTTGGCATCAGGGAAATACAAATCAAAACCACAGTAAGATATCACCTCACACCAGTCAGAATGTTTATAGCAGCAATGTCTACAATAGCCAAACTATGGAAAGAACCTAGATGTCCATCAACAGACGAATGGATAAAGAAGATGTGGTATATATACACAATGGAATACTATGCAGCCATCAAAAGAAATGAAATCTTGCCATTTGTGACAACATGGATGGAACTAGAGGGTATCATGCTTAGCGAAATAAGTCAGTCAGAGAAAGACAACTATCATATGATCTCCCTGATATGAGGGAGAGGAGATGCAACATGGGGGGTTAATGGGGTAGGAGAAGAATAAATGAAACAAGTTGGGATTGGGAGGGAGACAAACTGTAAGTGACTCTTAATCTCACAAAACAAACTGAGGGTTGCTGGGGGGAGGGGGGTTGGGAGAGGGCGGGTGGGGTTATGGACATTGGGTAGGGTATGTGCTATGGTGAGTGCTGTGAAGTGTGTAAACCTGGAGATTCACAGACCTGTACCCCTGGGGAAAAAAAATATATGTTTATAAAAAATAAAATTAAAAAAAATAATAATAAATAAATAAATAAATAAAAATAAAGGTTTTAAAGATGAAGTGAATTCAAATACATATAACAAAACAAACAAACAAAAAAAGGAATGACGTGTTTTGTGTAATTATTTGTTGACATAATTTATAATTTCAAAACTCGGCATATGGACTTTCATTTGTCCCTCTGACAGGCAGCCTGACAGAGTGGCCTACTATATGCACATCAGGGTTGGCCAACAGCTAGTGAATCACCTCATGATGAAAGGAAGTGGGCAACAGGACAAGGTTGGGTAGGCAGCTTCCCGTTACTGAGGGGGGGCTACAAAATAAGGTTGAGCAAGTTCTATTTTCTCTTCTAGAATACACTTCAGCCTTAGTAACCAAAGTCAATTCCACCTCAACTTAGATCCTATCAACCACCACCGCCCTAGGTAAGTCATTTAAGTAAAATAAATATATTCTCATGATTAAGTAAGAACAAGAGAGGAATCACTCATCATTTTGGAGAGATGACCACCCACTACAGACTATATTAAACCAATTATAGCATCACAATAACCTTAAAACATGAACCTCAAATTCGTATTCCAAAGATGTAAAGATCAGGCTTATCCTGTGTATTCCAGAGGGTCTCAATGACAGGTGTCTCCCTGCATATTTCTGTTTGTGTGCATGCCTGTGCATACACACACATACACACATAAATACACACACTGGTATAAGCAAAAGGGTCCTGTCCACATATAAATGACCACTGTGTCATGTGTGTGTATGTATGTGTGTGTGTGTGTGTGTGTGTGTGTATATATATATATATATATATATATATATATATATAGATGCGCATAGCAAGTACTACTTGGCCCACAACCTATCTCTGATGCTTTTTACCAAAATAGTCAAAAAAATAAAATCACGGAGCAGTAATTTGATACCATTTCTATGTTTGAAACAGATCTATCCAATACCCTAGTGCCCTGTCTGTTGTCATGATTTCTCATTTTTGAAGAAATGGCTTTGTGAAAATGCAACTGGATGAGCCTCTGTTCAGTAGACCAGGAGGTGAGCTTGACCTAGGGTAAAAGACGGCAAATCCAACAGTTATCACCTTTAAACTCTTCTCCTATGGATGAAAATGCGCACAGAGCCAACTGTCCTCAGTGCCTACGGTAACATGCTATAGTAACAGGTGTCTTCTGTAAACATTTAAGTTAGACCTTATGTGCCCAATGAACTGAGAAAAATAAACAAGGAAATGAGTGCCTCTAAAGAGATGCTTGAATTAATAATCATGGAGTACCCTTCAAAGGGGAAAGGTTGGACACAGAACAGTAAGGCTCCAAGATCCCATTTGATGTGCTATATGGTGCCTAATATTTGTCATGTAATTAAACCAAGGAGTATGCAAAAATAATAAGCTTTGGAGCTTATAAGTGATTTTAGAGCTTATCTGATTTAATGCCCCCCCCCCCTTTAACAAGGATGAAACTGACAACTAAAAATAAATGTTGCCCAAGGTTACACAGTTGGTGTTACTCTGGACTTCTACTGCCTATCTGGACTTCCCTCTCAGTATTCTTTCACCCATCACTTTGGATGTACCAATGTTCCTACTTTACTATAGGGCACAAATGATTCCACAGAGCTATGCATTAACTTACAAACCATCCCCAACCCTGGATAAACTGAGCCAGAAATTTATTTCCCCCCACCCCACCCTACATATATCACTTACTCACCAAAATAATGTTCCCCTTTCCTCCCTGGATGCTGGGTGTGTTTAAAGCAATAGAATTTGTTTTATGTGGAGCCCACACAAGAAAAATGACATCATTGTAGAGAAGAGAATATCAATAAATAAACAAGAAATAAAACCAACGTGAGAAATCGTCTATGTAAATCAGATGCATATTTATGCTAATCCCCATGCAAATTTACCAACAAAGATTTTATGTAGCTGAGCACGTCCCTTTGCAAGTAATCTAAGGAAAATGCTGTAACCATACACAACCTTCCCTATCTCTTCATTCAATGATGAATTTTCCCGGTTTGCCTCTTCCCTAGGCTGGCTACCAAGAGCAGCATCACCCCAGATGCTCTTATCTCCTCCACATGTCAACATGTAAGAGACACCTGAAAGCTACTCTCTGAGTCATATTCTAGATAAGCCAAACTGTAACATTTTTAATGCATGGGACACCTTCCTCCTGACTGTGTGGAGGAGATGCAGTGACAGTGCATGACCTGGTCTTCAAAAGAGCAAATGAGGGGCACGGAAGAAGAAGGAGTGAGAACCTTGAAGAAAGCATTCCTTTGCATATTCTCACAACTGATTTCTCCTAAGATCCCAGCCTGTCTTAATTTCCTTCCAGGAGCCAAAGTGTAAGCACTGTCTTGTCACCTTGAAAACCATACTCAATTGACAATAAACATAACTGAAAGGCACAAAACTAAACAGCGACACACACATTTCTAAGCTCATTCAATTCTCCAAACTCTCCATTAGAAAAATGTAATATTGCCCCAAATTTGTTTCCTTTATTTAGTGTTTACACTGGGAAAGAGGTTGAAGAGACAACGCAGTCACCTTGTATGTATTCAGGCTAAACTGGTAGAGACAATGGACACAGGGGATTATGTAACAGAGTACACAACAGCTTAGCAGAAATCCCCAGCTTGGTAAGAGGGCACGCACGGGCATGGCTGATGGACTGTTTAGATCCCCTTAAATTATATCACCCCAAAGTTTACAATCAATTGCATAAGCGTTAAAATAAAAATGTTATTCTTGCTGCACGGAAAGCAAAGCATAACCATATGACAACAAATCATTTCCCCATTATTTGTAAGTGTCCAACTGATTCAACACGAGATGCAATCTAGATATGTATAACCCAAGATTTTAAATCAGTTTGTATAAGATATGTAAAGTCCTGATCTTTCAAAGGGCTTGTTAATCCAAGTACTATATATAAATAGCATTCACAAGCATTTATTCAACTCTATTTTCCACTCTCTCCCCCCCAAAAAAAATCCAGCTAGTGATTTATATAATAATATCTCCATTTCTCTGAGTAATTGCAAAGCAGATTAAAATATTCAGTGTAATATGTTTTTACCATGCAATCTAAGAAGTGTGGAGAAATGCATATCACTGTTTAATTGGGTCTGTGGTTTCTGAGAGCGTGATGTCTCGGGATTTGAGATCAAGAAATTATTATTCTGAAGGTTATGAGGAGCCACTGTACAATTTCACTGAAAGGATGGATGGGGTCTGATTTGTATTTTTAAAAAATCACATAATCTTCTAAAAAAAATTTTGCAACTCAACTAATGTTGGGTTGAGAGTGAACTGAAAAGAAGAGCGAACTAAAGGCAGAGAGCCCATTAAAAGATGAGAACACAGCACCTGAGTGGCTCAGCCAGTTAAGCATCTGATTCTTGATTTTGGCTCAGGTTATGATCTCTGGGGTGTGAGATAGAGCCCTACATCAGGCTCCATACTCAGCTCTGAGTCTGCTTGTCCCTCTCCCTCTGCCCTTCCCCCTGCTCCTGCTCTCTCTCTCGCTTGCTCACAATGAATAAATAAGATTAAAAAAGAAAAGGTTGAGAACACATTTGAACTACTTTCCTAGGGGTGCCCAGACTGGTTCAACCTGGATGTTGATACCCTTCCCAAGAAAGGTTTGCCTTTTGCTGGGCAATAATGGAAGCAAACGGTTCTTAGGAGAGACAACACAGGAAACTGAGAGACCGAGGTCCTGGCAAACCACAGACCACAGGAGAAAGCCAGAGTCTGCATACTTATGAGCCAAATGCAGCCATGGAAAACCAAGGACCAGAGGTAAAGACTGAGGGACAATGATAGAATGTTAGACTTGAAAGGCCTCAAGGGAGAACATGTCAGGTGTGGGTAAAGGAGGATTCTAGGTCCATTTGCAAATACAGTGCAGTTTCTTAAATACTATATATTTCCAAATGCTTTCTTAGTTGTTATTTGTGTCTCTCAACGCTCCGCAAGGCCACTTTGCTGGGATTATGCCAAGGGGAGGAACTAGAGGCACGTAGTTTAAGTGGGTTATCCGAGACCCTGAAAAGCATTCAGACCAGTTCCAAAACCGTAGTCCTCTGATTCCCGTTGCATTGCGTTTGCTACTATGTCATACCACCACCTGGCCAGAAACTCAAACTCTCGAGCAGGTAGGTACCTAGCCCCCCACCCCCATCTGTTCCTACAACTGCAAGAAGTTCAATGGGTCAAAAGGAGAAACCACTAGCCATGACAGAAAGAGTCCTCTCAGGCAGCAGGAGCCCAAGCAGAGGAATGCAGAGTGAGGCTGGCTTCAGCCCAGAATTCTCTTGCAGCAGACTGGAGAAAGCCAAACTGGGAAGATCACACTCTTCAACTCCATCAGAGGACCTTGGGAATGGAATTTTTAGACATCACTTAGAAGAGCCGATGAAAATGCCAATCCCTCTGGAGGGGCTGTATCAACTGGCCCTGAACAGAACACCTGCTGTGCTCCAGAAAGGGAGTACGGAAACCAGCTGCCTGAGGCTGCACCTTGGAGATACAAGCAAAACCGTGCTCAGCTCTGAATCCTTTGTCCTTCAGCTGGCCTCCATGCAGCGGTGTGGCGCCCAGGCTAAGATGACCCCTTGTCGGTTACCCTGGCCGGGTCCACCCTGGAGCTCAGGGGGCCCCAGCAGACAAGGGCTGCTGCTGTCCTCCCTGGCCTCTGGTCCTGGGGCCAGTCTGCTGATGCCTTTCCCCAGCTGCACACACACAGCAGTCCGTCCTCTGGTGGGACAGCCGATGTGACAAGCTTCAGGTTCTCCAACTATAAGCTGACATATCGTCCACCTCTTCCGGACACTGCTTCCCAGGCAAAAAAAAAGAGTCTTGATGGTGACAAAAGCAGCCCTGCGCAGGGGGTACATAAAGCAGAAATGAACTCACAGTGAAGTCCCCAATTCCAGAATTCGGGACACTACATATGCACTCAATTCGGAAAGGTGCCTGGAGCTGACACAGCCACTGGGTAGTTTGCTGGCGAAGGAACACGGTATAAGGCAAAAGTGAGTTTGTTCTTGCACAATTCTGTTCCCTTTCCATGCAACCTGCCAAGAATCCAACATCCAAAACAAGAACTCCCACCTCTAAGAGATCCTTGGGCAGACCTCCAAGTTAGCGGTTGGGCTGTGAGATCATCATATTTGCAAAAACAGGGGAAAACAGAAATTGTTTTACTACAGCGAATCCTATTACACGTCACCTAATGGGACTTCCTGCTAGAACTGGAGGAGGGACGTGCGGAATAAGAAAAACAAAAAACTGTACAAGTAAGTGTCCTCCTGGTTCTTGCTGTCCCCTTTCCCTTACAGTGTATTTTAGGGCCAAACAAAGCATTCAGATAGATCAAAGTGCAGAGCCATCCCCCAAGGGGAAACGATGAATCCTTTACCTGCCACATCCCATCACACAGGTATTTCAAAAGCAGAGTGTACCAGCGGATAGCAAATTGTGTCGCTATGAGCAATTCCGCACTACAAAAGAAAACACACAGGAAATCTGACCTCCCGGGGCCATTTCCAACCCTTATCCTCAGACTCTCTGTAGGAAAGATGCAACAGAGAAATAAATGGACTTTTCCACACTGCCTGGGTCACTCGCTAGCCTGCAGATGCTTCTTGAAAGTGATGAGAAGGAAAACAGTAAATCAAGTTGTCACTTGGAAAATAAACAGCTAGCATCCTGGTGAGGGAAGCTGCCTCAGTCCACAGAAGAATGGCCTGGAAAATCACACTTCACTGAAATCACTAGAAAGCTAATGGCATCCTGAAGACGGTATTTCTCTTGATTGCCTTACAATAAGAGTTAAATTTTCTGTTCATTTAAGGAATGAGGATTTACAGGTGCCTGCTACGCACCACGTGATGTGGCCAGTGCTGACAGCACTCCAGCCACACGGCAACCCTGTGAATAGGAATAATTAGCTGATACTGTACCGAAGAAGAGAAATGGTAAAGCTAAAACAACTCGAATGCCCACTAAGTGCCAGGCCCTGGCCTAGACTCATGTGAAACGGGGCACCCTCCCACTGTCCAGGGTAGAGTGGGACTTCAGACTCAACGACTCAAGAGGGTAATGATGAAGACTTTGACTTGGATAGACCTGTTCTGGCACTTACCTAATCCTGTGAAATCTTAGCTCATCCCTTAACCCTTATTCTCTCTCCCTCAGTTTCCCACTCCACAAAATGGGAATCACCAGAGTACATATTTCATAGAGTTGCTGTGAAACACCCATCAGATAAAGCCCACGGCCCAGATCCCAGGCACAGACTTGTTGGCTGTTGGCGGCAGCGGTAAGAATGCACACACAAACAAGCAATTGCAATTCAGCATAGTAACTGTTTCGTTGGTGATATCGGCATGCAGAGGAGGGGATAAATGACCATGAATGTTAGGGAAGATGCCACACAGGAGGTCAAACTTAAGCTGTGGATTGAAGTATGAGTAAGAGTTCACCATACAAAAGAGGGATGAAACTCTAGTTAGAAGAAACACTGTATTCACTGGTATAGTCACTAGAAAAGCACAGGATGTTCATGGAACAGTGAGAAGTTCAATGTGTAATGGGCAGAGTAACAGGCACATGAGTACAGGCTTGGGATGAGGCTGGAGACTGATCTGCCCTATCCTGAGGTGCTGGGGATGGAGGGTCTACAGAGGAGAGGAAAACTGATGCTTGGGAGTGGCACAACTGTGCCTACCTTGTATTGACTGGGGTGGACAAATTGCTAGAACAATAAAGAGGGATCCAGGAGACATCTCCAAAGTAGAATGGATATTGCCAAGAAACCTTGGCCTGAGGTAGTTGTGCTGCAAATGGCCGCCAATCCACTAAAATAACTGGTGTATCTTCTTACACTGTTGGCGAGAATGAAAGTTGGTGCAACCACTTTGGAAAATAGTGTGGAGATTCCTCAAAAAATTAAAAACAGAGCTACCCTATGACCTGGCAATTGCACTACTGGGTATTTACCCCAAAGATACAGATGTAGTGAAAAGAAGGTCCATATGCACCCCAATGTTCATAACAGCAATGTCCACAATAGCCAACCTGTGGAAAAAGAGCCAAGATGCCCTCCAACAGACGAATGGATAAAGAAGATGTGGTCCATATATACAATGGAATATTACACAGCCATCAGAAAGGATGAACACCCAATTTTTGCATCAACATGGACAGGACTGGAGGAGATTATACTGAGTGAAATAAGTCAAGCAGAGAAGTCAACTATCATATGGTTTCACTTACTTGCGGAACATAAGGAATAGCATTGAAGACATTAAGAGAAGGAAAGGAAAAGTGAAGGGGGGGAATCAGAGGGGGAGACAAACCATGAGAGACTGTGAACTCTAAGAAAACAAACTGAGGGTTTTAGAAGTGAGGGGAATGAGGGGGATGGGTGAGTCTGGTAGTGGGTATTAAGGAGGACACGGATTGCATGGAGCACTGGGTGTTACACATAAACACTCAATCTTGGAACACTCATCAAAAACTAATGATGTACTATATGGTGACTAACATAACACAATTAAAAACAATAATTGATGTAAATGCTGTACATTTTATTTTCACTTAACCACCTTATCTATAGGAGTCAAACTATAATTATGTTTCTTCCACCACAGGCTTTTTATTTTAATTCTGAGTCAATCACACATGGATTGAACACAAACAATACACTCTATTTTGTAGAGGGAACTCCATTACCCTGTCCCTACATCTCCACAAGAATATTTCCTCCCCATTCTCCAGAACAGAATGGTTTCACAGTAACACTTGAACCTTCTCTCCTTTATTCTTCCAATGAGAAAGGTGGTTCATCTGCTTGGTGGCACAGTAAGGGTCTGACACCCACAGATCCATGTTTCTTAATTAGGTGCTCACTATTCTTATGTGTCCTTTCTCTCTCCTGCAGATCTGCCCTTCCTCCAAGGACGGAGTTCTCCTCTAGGTTCTCCCATGCAGCAGACCTGTCAGAGTGGACTCTGCCCCTACAGAAGAAGGTCTGGGTTTTTCTAGCTCTTAACCCTAGGCCTAAGTAGTTGAGTTTAACCCAGGGGGGAAATTATAAGGGAGCCCAATTTGGCTGCAGATCAAAGCCACATTCTCTAACACAGCTCTACCAGCAAGAAAACTGGTATCTGGATCCCTGACCTGACCACCAATTTCACTCTTCTGTCTGTTCTTCAATGGACTCAGAATGTTATGGCTGTCACCCCAGACAACAAGCCCTTGGACTGCTTTCAGTCTGGGAAAATAACTGACACATCTGGAACCACACAAGGTCAATGACAAGCAAACATCAATTCTAGCAATGACTTTAAAGCCGGCTCTATGCCATAGTGTTTACTACGATACATTTCTTGAAGTTGCATGGAGGATACAGGTGATTATAATGGAGAAGAATTTAACCCTGGTTCCTCCCTGGAGATAAATGTTAGATTGAGGTTTGAAGGTTTTGGATAAAAAATTTACAGAAGATACACACACTCACAAATTAACATATCCCCCTTGGACCAGTCCAAAAATAATAATCTGAATGTTTATGTTTTCTTTTCAACCCGCTTCTTTTTCAAAGTTACACAATAACTAGGGCCAAGTGTATTAGAGCCCCAAATCCCCCTTCATGAGACTATAGTCCATGGACTTGATGAGAACGAAAAAAAAAAATTACAGTAGAGATAGGGACGCCTGGGTGGCACACTCAGTTAAGCGCCTGCCGTTGACTCAAGTCATGATCCCAGAGTCCTGGGATTGAGCCCCGTGTTGGGCTCCCTGAGCTCAGCAGAGAGTTTGCATCTGCCTCTCCCCCACTTATGTGCTCTCTCTCTCTCTCAAGTAAATAAAATCTTTAAAAATATTAGTAGGGACAAAAGCTGGAGAAGAGAGGATGGAAGACTGTAGTTCTGATACAAACAGAATTAACAACATTGAGAAATACCCACTGTGATTCTAGAGCAGGAAGCAGATCACCGGAAATGACTTTTCTTCTTACACTGGCACATATATTGACCCTAACCGCTCCCCAAATTAGACACTCACTGTATCCACACGTAGTGTTCAGAAAGAAATAGTAAAGTCATGAAAGGTTTACAGAATTTGGAAAAACTCAAATATTAAGATATTTAGAAGCCGAGTGCCTGGGTGGCTCAGTCAATTAAGTGTCTGACTCTTGATTTTGTCTCAGGTCATGATCTCAGGGTCTTGAGATCAAGCCCTGTGATGGGCTCCACACTCAGCAGAGAGTCTGTTTAAGATTCTCTCTCTCTCCCTCTCCTCTGCCCCTCCCCTCCTGCTCACTCTGTCTTAAAAAAAAAAAAAAAAAGATATTTTGAAGCAATCAACGTGGGTTTTAAAACCCATATGGTCTTTCAAAATATTTATTTCTGCCAAATCACTTTCACCCAAGATGAAAACAAGAACCCGCCATAACCAATCATCGTGCTGGCATCAGAAGAAGATGCTCTAATTGACCTCTGGCCTCAGCAGTTATCTAAGTCACCGTGTTGATGAAACCAACCAACTTCAAGTATCCAAAGAAAACAAGACAGTTGGGTAGCATGTGAAACTTCCTACCGATATTTCAGGAGCTCAAATAGTTCCTGTTCCTAGAAGAGGAAAGGTGATCTAGAGACTGCCAAGCTTCCTCTGGGTGATCAACAGGGAAGTATAAAGTGTTAAAGATTTTTACCTAATGTTTCCTTCACTCAGCCCAGAATACATAAAGAATACTGAACATAAACTGGCGGTGGCCAATAAATTTCACCTCCACTAACTCACACACACACACGCACACACACACACACACACACACACACACAATGATCACTAACCATTATATATTACAGCCCTGTTCATATATAACAAGAATAGAAAAACACAGAAGCAATCCATAATTAATTTCTGGTAGTGTTTCCTTCTGGAGAAGGAGAGAAGAAATGGAACCCGAGATGTACTGAAATAATACTCAGCCTTTATAAAAAAAGGGTATAAAGCAAAAATGGCCAAACATTAAAATGTGTTCAAGCTGCAGAATAGCTAAACCAATGTTTATAATATCCTCTACTACAGGGACTATACATTTGAAATATTTCATGCTTTTTATTACCTGCAGATGATTCTGATGAAATACCTAATGGCTCAATAAATCTTGGATGATTCTTTGTTTATTTCACATGTTGATGTCAACTCTTCAATCATCTCTTGCGAGCACCCATTTTTCATGTTTTTGAAATCTCCCACGTACCCCCGAATGTATTAAATAAAGACATGTGGAATTGAACTGAAATGCAGCTGAACTGATCCGTGACTCGAACGTCACCAGTTCCTCCTGCCTCCTCGCTGCCTCCCCCATTCCCGGAAACCCACTGCTCAATGCACTGACAAGACAGAGTTCAGTCAGCTTCCTAAGGACAAAGGGAGGAAATGCTCATGGGAGCCAAGGAACAGAGAAGACCTGGATTTGTTACTGAGGGTTCACTCAACATCAAGTGCAGAGATGCGACCCCGGGGAGTTCAGGGTATGCCACAGTATACCTACGCAAGCCTCCACGGCAGAATACAACCATCCTAGTTCTTTAAGAAGATCCCCACAGAGAAACCTGAATCTGTGCCCATGCCTTCGGCCTCCCCCTGCAGCCAGCAGCCCAGCCGGGTTCCTCCTTTGTTAGCACCGTGACTCTAGCCTGCAAGTCTAGACAGAGAGGCTTGTTAAAAGGCCTTGGGACTCAAAGCCCGGACAAGATCAATAAGGCTTTTTATGACACAATGAAAACTTTCTATTTTGTTAAATGCGGCTAATCTACCATTTCTGCAGTACTTCTTAAAGCTTTCAGTGCTGAGCACTACAGCCCAGGTGATTAAAACCCTGTTCAGAGACACAAACTGGAGAACTTTGCCAATGCAGAAGTCAAAATCCTAGAAAAGGTGCTGTGTCTTTTTATTTATAGTGAGGTGTGCATCTCCTTTTCCTCCCAAGAAAAGGACTGTGGCAATGGAGGAGATAGGAGTGGATACTGATGAAAATTAAAACTGCCCTGTTCCAGGGCTCCCAGGAAGAGAGGGACGATACCCTGGATCTAAAGTAATTAAAATAAAAGAATGTGAACCCAGGAATGGATGAAGATGGGGTATGTTGAAAGGGGGTGGCAGGAAGGGTGAGTTCTGTAAAAATGCAGGCAGACTTAAAAATCAAGTGACCTGATTTAGGAAGCTTAAATAAAGGAGAAAATCTTTAGTGACTGCAAATTCAGTTCTAGTACCAACAGTGCACGTAAAGCTATCATAAGGTGTTTACTTCACCATCATCATTTTTTCCTCTCAGACTATCAGCAGAGCCTTTTTAAGAGGTAGATTTTTTTTTTTGCCATAGTATAAAAAGGGCAGGTAATGAACATTTATTAAACCTATATTGTGTTCCAGGATCTTACAGAAAGAGAGGCCCAATATAACAAATACTGCCTATATACCATTTGACAAAAATTAACCAAGACCTGTTTTGAGGATTTAAGATACAAGAGTTCAAAACACTTACCATAAGAACCAATGCCTTATTAATAGAGATAGCATATCTGTGCTCACTCGTCACCTGAAAGAGGACCTTTCCCCTGGGATAACGTAGTATATTTCTCATTCAACTCTCACAAAAGCCCTGTGACATAAAATTTTACCAGCTCCATGTTACAGATGATAAAATGGAGATTCCCAAGGGGTGAAATTACTGTACACTATCACAGCTAATAAGAAGCAGATCCAAAACACAAACTAAGGTCAACTTCCAAACACTATATATGCTGTCACCCAGGTCATGCTGCCCCCTGATGAGGGAAGGGTATCTTTGCAAATACCTCTGTCAATGGTACTCCTGTGGGAGATGAGCTTTTCATTTCTTTAAACACACACACACACACACACACACACACACACACACACACACACTTATTTGCAGAGCATGCATGTCACATTTTCCAAACCATTTTCATGTACATTATCTAATTTTGTAAAGCACCCTCCTACGGTGTCCAAAGGAACCTCTCTATCTGCCCAACAAAGCTAGGTTTTCAGCAAACATGGAGATGTACTAACCACACATTTTGGGATATGAATACAGATCATAAGAGCACTAAGAAACATTATAGGAATTCTTCTATACATTTGCAACACTGGAGATATATAAATGCTAAAACAAAAACCACGGAATTGTGAGAGCATAAATAAGGAAATCCACTTTTGACGCACTGAATCTAAAATGGAAACCCTCCTTCTGAGTCAGAATGATTCACGAACCACGTACAGATGCTGCCTCTCTCCCAACAAGCTCCAGGGCCAGACAGCTGGACTCCAGGTTAGGACAGCAGAGACTACAGTCAGAAATATGCTCAGGGCTTGCAGAAGAGAAAAAGTTCGTTGACTTATGATCAAAAAGAACAGAAAAAACTGAGATTATAAGACTGAAATAGACACTCAAGTTGGTTATTTTTGTAGCCTGTATAGCCATTTACACAATGGATATTTATGGCGCTGATGTCAATAAAAGCAAAATCCTAACCTTCTCCAGCAGTACTGGTTGAGACATATCAGGGACATTTTTCTAACCATAGGTTATGTTAAAATAATGAATAATCTGGATATCCCAACTGTGGTATGAAGATAATGCATAGAAGATCCCAGACTCACAGAAGTTGGGACATATGTACATAACACCAGTTGGTCAAGGTTTCTGACCACACTTTGTAAGTGAATGAATCAAAACAAAAAGGAAGGAGACTTAGGGTACACTAAAACACTGTCTAAGACTTAAAAATACAAAGAAGACTGGTAGCTCATTTCTGTCAGATGTGGTGAAATCCCCATGTAGATACCAGCAAAGATGAATTTCAACATGGCGGCACTGAACTCTAAGCATAAGTTGACTGAATCTCATTCTCTGATTTAAAGGGCCAGAAATTGGCTTATCTTTTTGGGGCAGTCACCATATCATGAGAAGATTAACTATACCAACTAATAAACATATGACTGAGACAGATAACAGAATGCATTACCATAATTCACAATGAAAAATAACCATCAAAAAATCCTATAGTCCATAGACTTGAATCCAAACACTGGTTACCAAACATTGGTCTCAGGTAAAGTTTTCACCAATCATGGTACGATCAGGAAAATACAGACACTATAGCACATTTTTTTTAATAAAAACTAAATTCACACACTATTCAATCATGCAACAATTATTTATGTAGGACCTAATTTATGCTGTGCTAGGCACTGAAAACATGGAACTTTCATTCTACTTCTTTCTACTTTTTTTGTTTTGGAATTTCCTGTCTTTTCTAAAATGACGGTGATGACAGATGAAATATGTTAACGGCAGTAATTGGCAAAATAAAAAGTAGTCAACACTATTTTGCTCCTTCCCTTTTCTATAGAAATTTTACCTGTCAACAAAATCCAAAAGTTTGAAGAGCCACTGAAAAGAATCTTTTCTTTGTGTGTTCTCAGTTGAGTGTTCACCAAAACATGGCACTCTCTCAAAAGGGGGTTTAGTAGGCACTTCAAATAGAGTAAACAGCCATCCCAATTTGCCTGGGACCGAGAGGTTTCCCAGGACATGGGACTTCCTGTGCTAAAATGGGAACAACCCTTGGAAAACCAGAATGGTTTTCTCTACATGGATCACATAATAGAAGGTTAAAAAAAATTAAGCAGATCAAATAAAAACTTTCAATTTCCTAGAATCATTGACAAAAAAAGGGGCTTGAGCTAATTGGATGCTTTTGTTAGTTGTGAATTTCTAACCATTTCAAACTTGACATTCTGGTTTTTAAAGAACAAATAATCATAGTGACAATAGAAGTAGTGTACTCATTGCTATGGTTTGCTACTTTTTATGAACTTTAAAGTGGGCCTAAGAATAACATAAATCCCCTTTGAGGATTCAGAAGACTCTTCGAGATTTCATGCTACCTTAAAGCCATCTAGCTCATCATCAACTATCACTATATACCACTATGAATAAGCAGCTTTTGCCTGCCAATTGTTTGAATTTGGGATCATAAGTGTCCTCTGTTTTAGAAGTAACTAATTAGACTTATGGAATGATTTATGCGAAGAGTTGTGTTCCCTTGAAAACTGTTAGGATACCTTTCAGGAATGGGCAAAATCTTTATAAAAGCTTCAGAATTGCAGCCTCTGGTGCACACAGCTTTGACATGAAAAAGTCTGTATTTCATCCCTAAGTGCTACTCATTCTTTCTTATCTCCCTGCTACCCCACAATCTACACCCCAATCACCTAAGACTACCCACCAGCTGGGGCCTTTGGAGCACCACTTTACAGAAAGGCAATGATGCCCAGCTGCTCTTAACTAAAGTAGAAAAGCAAGAAGACATCATAAAAGAAAGGAGAAGGAAAGAAGCTAGTACTTACTGTTTCTCCACTATATGCCAAGCACAGAGAGAGGCCCTTTACAAATACGGGGTTTTCAATCCTACAACGACCTTATGGAGTAGGCATTATCACCACCATTTTACTACCGCAAAATGCCCACAGTCCTGAGATGCGGTGACGGTAATGCTGTCAGCTACCATTTGGGGAGCTTACTGTTTTGGGGGGGCTTGAGCTCTGGCTTTGTACTGTGCAAGTAATATTTTATATAATCTTCACGACAACCCACTTAGGTATCATTACTTGCAGTTTTCAAAGAGGGATGCGGAGATTCAGGGTACAAGACTCCCCGATGAGAGTAATGGTAATTGACAATGAGGGAATTAAGAACAAGGCTAGACTTGGGTCTAACTTCTATCCCATCGCTCCTCCCAGTGCAGTAAAGATTAGGTTTTGTATAAAAGGCCCTGCCTTGGGATCAGGAGCTGAGCAACCACTGTGTGATATTCCAGGGGCCTCTGTGCTGGCTGGTCTGGACAGGAACCCTCTTCGGTGACTCTCTCAGGGTGGCTACACTCTAGTCATTATCCTTTGGTTCCCTTGCTGGGCAGATAGTAGAACTACCAGTATCCCCTGATGAAACACCCTCCATGGCCAGCAATATCTACCCAAACTCCTCCTTGTACATGACTGTTACTATGCTTGGCACCTATGGGAGCAAAGAAACACAGCGGACTGACCTAGTGTTGTTTGAAGCCTTCAAGTCACTCACTCATTCATTTATCTATTCTTCCACTTAGCAAACATGTATTGAGAACACTCAGCATGTAGTAGGTTGATAAGGAAAACAGGAGAGTTCCATCAGATTTTAGCACGTCACATTTCTACAGCACGCTAAGGTAAACAGTATCCTTAAACCAGCTCATTATGAAGTGTGAACAGGCTCTGATAACACATTAAGAATCATGCAACTCTACAGTATTATTATCCTCTGATTTTTTTTTCCACTCACAAAGACGTCCACCACTTCTTTTAAAGCTCTGCAGAATTACCTCATGAATTTCCTGACAGGCAATATGGATGTGTTCCAAGAACTCTGACTTTGGGTTTACATCAAGGCATTTAGAGGGGAAAAAAAGAATTAACTGGTTTTCACATCTGTGTCCAAGGAGAGATATGCTCCTCACTTCTACTTCACAAGTAGAGAAAGGTAAAATCCAACCAGTGATGGAAAGTACTTTTAAAATCCTATTTTCTACTTCTTTTTATAAGCCTAGCATAGTTTTTCTAAAGGAGTTATCAACAGAGCCAAGACCAGAACCCAGGTTTTTCTGATTTTTACATAAGTGAGTTAGTTGCAAAATAACAATGGAGAGGGACACAGGAATCCAATAACTACAGGGACAACTTCAGAAGTGTGGCCTCCAGGATGCTGGATGCCTAATTCCCAAGTGAGAGTCCATTCTACCAGGCCTATGTGTGTGTCTCGTCCAAATGCACATTTACATCCATGTCCCAGGGTCACCGGAGCTGGGACTGGACAGCACGTGCCCCTGGAGAAGGGCTCTGGGTAAGTAGCGTGCTGCTCAGTGCTCACACGGCTAAGCCACTCACTTGAGATGGGTTGCCTTTTTTACTTTTTGAGCTGCTTTTTCTCTCCCGCCTGAAGCAGTAGAGACTGACTCCAGGGAGGGAATGCTGCTTAATGACTCCAATGCAATCTCCTGAAGGCTTTATCAGCCCTGTACAGCCCTCCTCTGACAGCTGACCTTTCTCACTGTGCTCAGGTCCAGGGAAAAAACAAAAGCACCAAAACAATTAAAAGCAGTAAAAGGGGAGGGAGGTGGGAAAAAGAAATGCTGGCCTCATGCAGAGTAGCAACACAGGTATTTTCAAAAAGAAAAGAGAAAGGAAAAAGGAGGAGAAGCAAAAGACAAACCAAGGCAGTGACGAGGGACAAGCACAAGAAGATGGGATTCTCTCAGTTGTCTTTATTCCTCTTCTTGATGGCTGCAGAAGGCATGGGAAGGCTGTTAATATATCTGAGAACCATGCGGGTGAGCTAAAATCAAGAGGACAAGAAAAGGAGAAGCTCTGGCATGCAGTAGCTTCTGATACATAAAATGCCTCTCCACTCTCCATGAGCCCTAGAATGCATTCCAAAAGGTATGGTTGCTTTTGACCTCAGGTGCTCTCTGAAAGAGAAGCTCCTCCTCCGAATGACACAGAGGAGCCAGCCACCTGGCTGCGGCCTCCTACCTCCTCCTCTGGGCCCTCTGTGAGCAGGGACTGCCCTCTGGAGACCCCATAAACACATTTCTTTATGTCATCCCCACTTGGCAAACTGTATTATTAAAGGGAGGTGAATTTGAGAAGAGTTGTGTAATGCTGCAGGTCAAGTTCCTTGTCCCAGAGATCCCAGTGGTTTGTTCCCTTATATAAGGCTGCTTTTCACTCGCCATAGGGCAGCACTGTTTAGTAATAATGGCAGGAACCCATTCTGGAGGGTTGGCCCCTTGGCACGCACCATGCTCACCTCCTTGCTTTAACATCTCATGGAACTATCACAGCTCTGAGAGAAGTGCTCTGTAGCAGTCTCTATTCTACAGATGTGAGGGCTGAGGTTTTCTTACTCATCTGTAGTGGCTCAGATGGTAAGAACCAGCATTAGTGCTCACAACCGGGAGGATGACCTTCACCACTGTCCAGCATTGCCTCACCAGGTAACCGCAAGCCTCATACACACACGGAGCAAGATCGAGCTCCTGATTCCTTTTACGAAGGCTCAAAACCCACTTCAGCCTCCCAGGGATTCAGGCCTGGGGAAGTTCCAAAGCTGTGGCTGATAGTCAAGCATCATTTCTCCTTGACTTCTTGTGGAAGAATTAACCTGTGTCCTGACAGTCCAGAAGGAAGAAAGGCTTCCTTTCAGTGCCTGTGTCTAGGGCCTGCTTTGCTCAAATCTTTCCCAGATACAGCAATCCTGGCTAAGTCCAAGAAGTGCTTGCCTCCCTGGAGGGGGGCAAGAATGTTGCCAGTGACCGTCCTTTGGCACAGGATATCAGCATCCCTCGCCTTGTATTGGTACAAACTGAATTTAAAAAAGAAAAAGACGGAGTGCCTGGGTGGCTCAGTTGTTAGGTGTCTGCCTTCAGCTCAGGTCATGATCTTCGGGTCCTGGGATCCGGCCCCACATCAGGCTCCCTGCTCGGTGGGAAGCCTGCTTCTCTCTCTCTCTCCCACTCCCCCTGCTTGTGTTCCCTCTCTCACTGTGTCTCTCTCTGTCAAATAAATAAATAAAATCTTTAAAAAGAAAAAAAAAGAAAAGAAGAATACAACCCAGCCTCCCTTAAATTAACAAAGCAGAGTGCTGACTGACATCTTACTGAGCACTACCCTTTGGAAGTGGTGGGGCAGGAAAGAGGCAAGTCCTTTGAATCGCTTGAGTGACACTCTACCACTGATGAGCCTGAGTAAGAAAAAAATAATCCCTCATGCTTTGCTGGAATACGGGCACTATCTTTTCCTTATTTATAGTCTTCATAACCAGAAGAAACTTTTGGGTTCTCCTTAGTCAAATGCCTTCATTTTACAGGTAAAGAACAAGAAGCCGAAGAGGTCCTGAGACTTTGCCCTGAGTTTCAGAGCTTGTTGGATGCAGAGCAAGGCTCTAACACCATCTCGGGGCTCCCAGGCAAGGGATCTCCCCCAGGTCGTCACAGGTCACAGCTTGCCGCTCTCCAGTTCTGCCCTCCCAGACTTTCTCTCTGTCCTCTGAGGATGGTATGCTAACAGAGACAGCCCCTGCTGACCCTGAGGCCTTTCTATGAAATCTCACCTACTGTGCTTCCCACACTCCTCCAGTGATTGGAGCTGAGGCTGCCCAGGCCTGGTTAACCCCTTCCCTGCTGCTCTGTAGGAAGCACACCAGCCCCCTGATGCCTGATGCCCCTTCCTCAGTCCCTCAATTCTCTTCTGGAAAAGCCGTTTCAGGCTCCTCCCGGAAACAGATGGCATGTCCCCCAAGTGCAGCATTCAACACTCAGGCCCTGCTTCTGTGCAGTAGATACTCTCACCAGGTCAGCTCTAAGCCAAACCGTTCAATGGAAAACCTCTTCCATCTCCTTCTCCACCCACATCCTTTATTCTACCTCAAGTGTTTAATAAGCACCAAAGATCATTTTATTATGTTAGGGACATAACCGTTACCGCCCCATGTGAGAAGAATGTGTGCTTCTTTAAGGAGGGGGCATTGCTCAGCCCAATGGAATCAAGCCATAGCAGTGAAACTGCAAAGCATCGGAAGGACTATTTTTTATTTTTTATTTTTTTGGTTGGAGGTACTCCACGGAGTCCCTCAAATTACATTTCCTAGCAACTGCCAATTCTGACTCTGCATAATGCTTGCCGGGCCTCTACTTGAGGTAGAGAAAGCATTTTTGACTATTCAGCTGCATATCAGAACAAACAAACTCTGCAGGTGTCAGCTTTCAACCACAGCCCAGAGAAAATCCGATGTTGGGCTGCAAGCCAAGGAGAGGGGTTTATTATGTGTCCACTGGGTGCCCGGCCCTATCACCACAAACCTCCTTTCCGATCATATCCTTGTTATTTCCCTAGCTGTGGGGTGAGGGGCGTTTGGACTAGTGTAGAAAATGGCATCTACTCCAGCCAGTTATGCTCTCTGCATAAAGACAGGGAGTGGGAAACATGTCAGCGAACGAGTCAGCTGACAATTTAGGAGTCATCATACGTTGGTGGACAAAAAAGACATTTTATACGTTGGACACAGCCAGAGGCCTTTCTCAGGCAAAAGCTACCCATTTTTTAAATAACCCTTCCCCTGTCCTGGAAAGAGGGAAGGGTTTAATAATCAAGGCCACTTAAGAATTCTAATAAGCAAAACCATAAATTCTCATGAAATCTGAATTCCATAGCCCAGGAATAAGGAAAACACAGAATTAACATACAGAATATATAAAGAATGGCAGTGCCAAGACATTGCTCAAGCTTTGCTATGTGGACAGAATCCCATCTTTCCTTAGAAGTCACCTGATTTTTCATCAAATCACTTAATTTCATTAAGCTTCCAGTTACTCATCTACAAATTAAAAAAATAATAATGCGTAAGTCCTAGACTTATTGTGGAAACTAAATGACATATTATATGGAAAGCCTTTAGCACTGGGCCAGGATCGTTAGTAAGTAATTAATAAGTGGTAACACTTACTATTAGTAGCTTATAAAAAAAAAATTACATTTTAAATCTTAAAATAAGCCATATCAGCTACTTCAAATGAGTTTAGTGCAAAAAAGCACAACAATTTCTAAAACAAAGCTTCTGCCTTGCAAAGTTTACAAAATGAAAACATGGAAAGGTCAATAAACAGAAGAATCAGAACCTTTCTCCCACAAATCTTGCCATCTCTTGGCCATGCCAGGGGAGAAGGGCTTGTTGACCCCCCAAGTGTGCCTCTCTGAATTCTGTGCCCCAATCAGCTTATACCCACAGAGTGCCCTCTTTGTACCACTAGAATCAGCAGCATTGGTTATAAGCTATGAGAGAGGAGAAAAGCCAATGGAAGACCATTAGTCTTCGGAGGACTCCTTTCCAAAGCTCGAGATTGCTTTGTGAGGCCAAAAGGAAAAGAGGTGTGTCCCCGTGGGGATTTCTATGCCTCTAATGCCTCTGGCCATAATGAAAGGAGCACAAGACAAATTGGTAAAGTGCTTCCACTCCAGAAACCATCACAGAAGGTATGATATACACCAACCCATCCATTCAATACTTCTGCCATCACCCTTTTGAAACATGTGTGTTTATTATTCGAAGTCATGTATGGGTTTGTCTTAGGTAAGAGTTGAAAGAAGTGGATGCTACTGCAGAGGTGGTTTAGCCTGAAATCTATACGCCGTCCAACACTTCCAAGTAATCACTTACTCAGTGGACCACAGGACACGGACCCAGCTCCAATCCGTTCTGCCCCTTAACTTTAAATTATGGAAATAACTTCTTTTATTGCCAACCACAAAAGTCTCATCTCAAAGAAGCAATGTTTTAGAGCTAAGAAGTTGTAAGTGTACACCCTCTACTTACATGTGCAAGAGTTTACCACCTTCATTGTACCAGTCCCACTGTCGCAAGTGTCCAAATGTCCAAATTCATTTTAAGGACATCAGTCCATCTTGCTCAAAAGTGGCAGCTTTTTAAAGACTTCTACCAAATTATAGATGCAAGTGGGCAAATGCATTATCCAAAACAGAGGGCACTGAGGTGAAAACTAATTAATTCAAGCAAGGACAACTGTGCTTACACATAATTTAGTAGAATAAAATCTCACTCATTCCTAAGTGGACGAAAGAACAGTGTGATTGAATTTTAAAAAATTAACAAATGCTTTTTGAGAGAAATGCTGATTTATTATCTCCAAGGATATAAGGGGGAAAAGACCTCTGCTCCATGCCTGTGGGAATCTCGTAAACAATTCAAAAATGGATATTCTTAGGTAATTACTGCCTTTGTTATTCAAATACAAATAACTGTCCTAAAATCCTGGGGATTGGTACTAATTTCCTGACTTGACACCACAAAACACAGTAACCACTGTCTCTTGTTGTTTTATAAATTGTACACCCAACTGTGCAAAGGTAAATTTTGCCTAACATGAGTAAATTAGGAAAATATGTCATTAGTGAGGTCAACACCAAAGGGATTTTATTGAGGAAAGGAAAATGTTAATTGTCTTATGTCTTCACGCTTCTCATCTGGAAATCAGAAATTTCTCCAGGTGCTTCCCAGAACTAGGGGACCATACAAGAACCACAGGGCTCCAGAATACATCCCTCTGTGCCCTAAATGTTGCTGGTTCTCTGGCTTCCTAGGTCTGGAACTAGACTGAACAGGACTCAAAGCCAGTCTTCACTGGAGCCCATGGTCTTTTGTACCCCCACAGCTTATAACTCAAAGGAATTAAACATTCCTTACAAACAATGGTGGAAACTTCCAAAGTTGAGAGAAAGACTGGTCCTTCTAGAATCACGGTCCCTCCCAAACTGATGGAAACTCTTAAGTAATTTATCTCCTGGGGTAGCCGAGGAGAGCTCTTATCCTGACACTAATGGTTAAACCTATGTGAACTTGGAAAGTTAATTAAACTCTAAACTTCAGGGTTTGTTTGTTTTTTTACCTATAAAATGGATATAAGAATAAAAGAAGGTCATCTGGGGTCACAGTGAGGTTTAAATAATACAAGTAAAACCTTTAGAGAACAAGCTGGCATAGAGGAAGCCCCTGAAAAATCCTCCTCCTCCTCCACTTCCTCCTCCGTTCCTTGGCCATCATTCACTTGGCCTTCAGCATAATCTCCCTCACCATAACCTAAGACAGTCCTTTCATCGTCCTCCACAATCTGATTCCCAGACACCAGAAAACACCATCCAGCCCTGGACAGGACGTGCCTGCTGTATCATGATTCCCCTCCTTCTGCCACGTCTACTGTAGCAGCCACCAGCACCCACGTGCACCTGTGACAAAGAAGTGCTCATGTGCCGGCTGCTCTATACGGATGTGCTTGCTGTGAACAAAGACATGAGAGGGAGGGGGAATGCATCAGACGCAGTTCAAGCAGATTATTTTTCTAGCTGCCTAAACACGTCGCCATCCAGCTATGACGTCAAGGGCCAGGGCAACACCTCAGTAAACATTCTCTCTGCCTTTGTCTGGAATGATTAAATTTCTCAACGTTGAAATTGTTTCAAATATGGTTGGTGTCTTGCTCCTTTCTTCAGGCTCTACCAGCAGGGGAACCCACCTGCTGGCTGATTCCCAAAGGAATTCCCAAAGGATTCTTCAGGCTCTACCAGCAGGGGAACCCACCTGCTGGCTGATACCCAAAGGAATAAAAGTAAGTAACCCCACACCTGCAAAGATGGCTCCTAGCCTCGTTTTGCCTCCCAAGTACCGTCTCACTGGGGGTTCGGGCTTCAATGCATGCATCTGACGGGGAGGGAGGGCACAGACATTCTGTCCATGGCGGCAAAAATAAATGGAAAATTTTAAGTAGAAATTTAGGAGCAGGGCTGTCCATATGAAAAGGTAACAGTGACAGGGTGGCAGGGTCCCTCAACCTTTCCCTGATGTTAACAGCTGTGGATCTCTCTAACACTGTGTGACCCTTCACTGAGGTGAAGGACGAGCTCTACGGAAAAAGCAAGCACCAGGTAAAGACTTCGGGCTTCTGGCTAATTCTCCACCCTCCCTGATGGAATCCCTCCAGGAGAGGATCTTGGTTGCAAGAGTAAAGGTCAACGGTGTAAGGTTCCAAAACTGGTGGAACACAGCCACCACATTAAGGAGTCATACATAAAGTTACGGGGATCACCGGAGGTCAAGGGACAACAAGAGTCCTGACGTGCTAATGCTCCTTTCCTCCTTTAATCCCTAGAGAAGTCCCCTTCTATTTGGAGGAAAAAATGGCTTTTTTCCTCCCTGGCACCCAAGCACAGAAAAATGTTATAGCGGATACCCACAACTAAAAGGGTAACCTTGAATAAAACCAGTCAAGTTCCCTGAGCCTCGGTTTTCTTATTCAAAAACAGAAGAGAGCATCACTTCTTGGATTATTTAAGGATGAGATGAGATGATGAAACAAAGCAGAGCACTTGGAGGAAGCTCGCTGAGGTTGGTTCTTCTGGGAGAACATTCTCTCCCAGCTATTCTCGGGGCCCCGATGTTCAGAGCGAGCACTTCCAGAGTCGGTAATCGTAGAGCACACAGTTTTCTAGAGGGACGGTGACTGCGGTGCATTTAATTCCAAAGCTGGTGCCTGACCCTATCCTTCAGCTGACTTCATGCTCACGTTCTCAGTGAGAACGGGCTAGGTGTGCTGGGTGACTGTGCCACGTGGCAAAGTGCTCCCCGCTCAAGACCCAGAGGAAAGAGCTTTGTCAGATATCACAGTGCACCTCAGCCCCTGGCTTTGTTCTCACTTTGGCTTCTGAGATGCTTGGTTTCACCAAACAAAATCAAAGCAAAAGGATATGCCCGGCTCTGGAGTACTGGCCTGGGGAAGCGTGTGTGCATGGAGCATATCAAGCTTCCGGGTTCTGTCTTCTGATTGGTGTGTTGATAAAATCCTGCACCTGACACAGATGAACACTGACACCAAGGCCATATAAATTTTGGGGTGCTAACTGGGGAACAGGGGGCTAAGAGGGAGAGGAGTCAGAGACAAACATCTAGATAGATAAACAAGATAACATATAATGTAACATTGTATCTGTGTGTAATCTGTACATGAACTCTTTGAACTGAGAAGACCACAATCTACGGGTCTGATATCCCATATTACAGACTGAGCGGACTGAGGCCCAGGAAGGGAAAGGGTCTGCTCAGGATCACAAAGCAGACCCAGGCCAAAAACCCTTATCTTCTTCCTCCCCACCTCACTCCCCGTTCCATGTGCACAGCAGGAATGAGTAAAAAAAGTATGGAAAAAGAAATCTGATACAGGCCAAGAGTGTCCTGTCTCCTTATAAGGATATTCAACCTGGAGTTTGCAGTAATGTTGTCTGGGACATAAGGATTCTAAAAGCCAATCCTATAGAACAGAGCTTCATGGCAAGCCAACCTCAGACACAGAAAAGCCCAGCTCTAAGCCCCGGCTCTAAAAACTGATGACACTGCAATTTTATGGTAAAGCTCCTGTATGAGACCGGGCCCACAGGGCATCGGTGGCCCAAACCACAGCCCTGGAGCGATGTGGGATGGCAATGTGTACTCTCTCCTGCTCCTACGAGCTCCTCTCTTTTGCTAGCCACTCAATGGGGACCGGCTGTCAGCAATTTCCTTCCTCCAACAGCTGGGAGATGGTTTTCTGCAGTTAGCTGCCATTTGTTTCAATTATGTGTATTAATCATAGCCTTCGTCCTGATGGTATTCTTCAGGAAAAAAAAAAATATCAGGGCTTTTGTTCTTTAACCAAGCTGCTTCCTCACGCAGAACGGACTTTGGCAGTGACAAGAGAAAGGGGAAATGATAGGTCAGAGGCTATCTGGGTTCAAGTGCAGCCATGGGGGGTGGGGGGCTGGAGATGAACATCTAGCCACTGAAGGGGAGGACAACAGTGCAACCTGGGGACAGTGACATCACATCACACCATGAGATCGAACACCAGAAACACACAGAGCGCACAGCAGCAGAAACTGTAATATAAATTGTCCTATAAATGTCATTCATTCTTTCATTACATATTAAGTTTATTTCTTCAGACACGTATGAGCTCCTACTACGCGCCATGGCTGTATGCTCTTCCAGGAAGCTCCAGCTGCATTTTAAGAACAAAAGCAAAGGGACCTGGGAGTGATTTCAGAGGCAGAGTGGCATTGTCTCCCACCACCCTTGCCCATCTGTGCCTTCATGGGCGATCAGCTCCTCCTTTTTTATTGAACTAGTATTTGCAGCAGTCCGGCTCCAAGGCAGGCAGTGAGCTATGTGCTGAATGTTCACTGGTAGACAAAATTGCCATAGATCTAGTCCTCACCAATCTTGTGGTCCAGAACAAGCCACAGCCCTCAACCAAAGAGGCTCACAGGTGGACAGAACTCTAAACTTTGTTAAGCTCTGTGAAGACAGGATCAGGGTGGTGCTCGAGGGAAAGGGAAAAGTGGGAGGGGCTAACTCAGATTAAAGGATCAGGGATGTCCCCGGAAGAAGCAGAATTAAAACTGAAGCAGGCAGAGGAGCTTGGGTAGCCATTGCAAGAATGGGGAAAGAGATCTGCAGGGACACAAAAGAGCCTGATGAGTCTGAAAGGTAACAGGGTCTACAGATGGGGACCAAGGGGAAAGAGGCCCAAGATGAAGTCGCAGGTGGACGGGTTCTCTGGTCATGCAGGGCTTTGTAAACCTTGTCATGGAATTTGGACTTTATTCTTTTTTAAGACTTTACTTATTTATTTGACAGAGAGAGATCAAAGTAGGCACAGCAGCACGCAGAGAGAGAGAGGGGGGAAGCAGGCTCCCCACTGAGCAGAGAGCCTGACTCGGGGCTCGATCCCAGGACCTCGAGAACATGACCTGCCCCTAAAAGCAGAGGTCTAACCCACTGAGCCACCCAGGCGCCCCGACTTTATTTTTAAAAAGCAGGAAACCATGAAAGGGTTTTAAGCTTACAGTGACCTGGCATGACTTACACTTGAAAAAAGAGCACTCTGGTTGCTATGTAAACAATCGATTCGAGAAGCGAAAAGTGAAGCAGGGAGACTGTTGCTAGGTTTCGACATTTGTCCAGGTGACAGAGGAAGGTGGTACAGAATTGGATAACGACAATGGAGATGGACACGTGGATGGATTGGAGTTTGAATGTGGGAATCAAATCAACATCTGTTCTTCTTGCTGAGCCTTTTATTCTCCTCCCGTGTAACAAAGGATCTAGTAGGAATTGGCTTGCCAGCACTGGAGGGTTCTGTTGAGGTCCCAAAGACACAAAAGTATAATGTAATACAAGTGAGATATTGTTATTACTATGGTATTGTGACCACTGTGATACTTTCCACTTCCAGTTGGCTCAAAACCTCAATCCATGAGAGATAACCAATCTAACCTAAGCAGGGGAGTGGGACAAGTGTCCAAATATTTGTTCATTTTTCTCTGGCCATGATCCTGATGGAAGTGAGAGCAAGGGTGCCACAAGGGCATATCTAGATTCTGATATGCCTGGGCCACACACCAGCCCACAGTAGAGAAAGAGACACCGAAGGAGACTTAGTCATGTTGTGAGGCCCCTGGAGTTCCACCGGCTGCTGAACCCCCAACTAGTCTATTACCAGGATAGATGCCCTAAATTGCATCATAAGGGCCCACGAGAGTTCTTTCATTACCTAATTCACTATTAGAGAGTGCCTTGGGCAAAACTGACCCAGAAAGGGCCATCTAACATGACCCTATAATCTTCAAGAATCCCCAGAAACAAAATAACGACTCAAGAGTTTAACAAACTTAAAGTGCAAAATATGTTTTCTTTGGGACGACCACGCTGTATGCATATGTATAGCAGAACCTCATTTTGTGGAGTCTGTGGGGGAATGATTAAAATTTTAAGAGCCCAAAGATTCCAAATGTTTCTAAAATGTACGGCATGTTTTCCCTGTCTTAGGAAACAAAGTATGTTGGGTATAACTTACGTACTTCAAAAAAAAATTTTGTGGGTAAAATATCATTCCAGTTTTGCCACTATCATTGTAGATTTGCTTGGATGAATAATCTATTTTCTCATGTGTACACTGAGGCTCTTTCACTAGATCAGGTCTTTGCAAAGTCTTTGGGGTAAGAATCAGTTTTGCTTGCTTCCTTTTGCTTTTTAAATTTCCAATCATCAGGACAATATATGGCACTAAGGTAGAGAACTAGCAGCCCACACCATGTGTGAGTCACCAAGTGAGTTTGAAAATGATGAACTAGTTGACTCCCTAGTCCATGACACCAGGCCACTTATCTGGATGTCCCCATATATGGAATTGCTATCAAAGTATTTAAATGGTTATACTCAGTCTCAGTATTTAAACTATGTTGGGCAGGTAAGTAGTCTTAGCCAGCACTGACCTTCAGGAAACACTTTAATTAATTCACAGCTAGACGATGTCTAAGATCCATCCAACCCAAAGAGTCTAGAATTCTAAAATCTTGATGAACATCAGTTATTTCACTGGTGTTTTAATAAAGCTACTAAGAAAAGTAGCTTAATCTACTTTTCTTTGATGCAAGGCACATTCTTTGAATCCTCACGATTTCTGAGTATGCTTTCTGTTTTAAGATTACATTCAATTCTCTTGAGTTCTCTTAAGGATGTTGTTTGTGCCTGAAAAGATTCTGGTCTCCTGAACTATTTTATTAGAATTTTCCCCTTGGGGCACTTCTGTCCCTGTTGCTGTCCTCCCAGCTCACAGATTTGACTACTTCCAACATTCTCTATCAATTCTAATTGCTGTCTGTAGCCCAGTTCTTGGTTCTTTTGTCTTATATTAAAACTAATTCTAAGGCCTCTGTACAACCCCATCCCATTCCTATGGAACAAAGTGCATGGGCTACGAGATAAGTTTTTTCTCTGGTTTAAAGGCTGTGCCCCCTTATCTCTGGCTAGCTTTAAGATTCGCAATCGTCTTGGAAGTTCCAAAATTCCAACAGCTAGATAAAGGGCTCATTATTCTTACATTTCCTTGAATAATGAATAAAAATCAGATAATGGGGCAATTTTTGAACACTCTTCTAAATGCTAAAATCTAATTTTAAAATTTATTAAGATGATAAAACATTTAAAAATATTTCTCAGTCCTCAAAGCATTCATTCTCACAAACCAGCCACTTTTGCTTTATAAGAACTAAATAGAACTACTAAAATAATGCAAATACTGAATAAACATGTTTCCTATTTTTATATTTTGCACCCTTAGATGAGAAATGGCAGTAAACCCACATAAGAACTCGAAGCAATCAAGCAAATTAAAGGGGGCAGAGAGACGAGATACCAAGGGGACTGGTGAACAAAACAGGCTTTTGGTCAAGGGGTTGGTTTTCATGAAGAAAGGATATGGACCAACAGACTACAGAAGTGGGATGATCACCAGATCTTGCCCGTTTGAATGTTCCATGACTGCGGGATATGACACGAAGGTCATCTCGCTCTGAGGAGCCATCACAAGAAATAACCATATGGGGACTTAAAACCAAGCAGCAGCAACCTGAGACCGCCCATAATTTTAGCAACCTAGTTTCCTCAGCTTCCTCACCACCTGGTCAGCATTTTGCCAAAGACCCCTTGAGTCTCTGCAACTAAAAATGAGTATGCCTACCAGAGAAAAGAACCTGTGGGAAAAGTTTCAAGGTGCAGAAACTGGAGAAAAAGAAAACATCATGGACAGAAGAGGAACAAGATGGAATAGCAATTCCGGTTTGAGTCACAGATGAGTTCAAAAGTCCAAAACCTAAGGGCTCCTGGGTGGCTCAGTTGGTTAAGCAACTGCCTTCAGCTCAGGTCACAATCCTGGAGTCCCAGGATCGAGTCCCACATCGGGCTCCCACTCTATGGGGAGTCTGCTTCTCTCTCTGACCTTCTCGCCTCTCATGCTCTCTCTGTCTCTCTCTCAAATAAATAAATAAAATCTTTAAAAAAACAAAAATAAAAACAAAAAACCCGGCTATGAAATACAGACACTGCTCTCCATATCAGCACAAACCATTCTTTCTTAGGATTAAAAAAAAAAAAAAAAAAAGCCACCGCATTTGTTACTCATACTGTGCCACCTCTAGATGTCCACATATATTTCATGTTATGCAATTCTTTCCTCAGAAACCATTAACAGAAATGAAAACATAATTGGAATATCCATTCTTACTCCATTTGTAAACCTCCAAGACAAAAGGAATTCAGGAACTTGGTCCCAGAAAGCTCTAGACTTTAGAATCTCCAGTAAGTTATATTTCAAAACAAGATAGGAGCTGTCTGGAAATCCAACTAAGAAAATCTAAGAAAGGGGCGCCTGGGTGGCTCAGTGGGTTAAAGCCTCTGCCTTTAGCTCAGGTCATGATCCCAGGGTCCTGGGATCAAGCCCCACGTCTGGCTCTCTGCTCAGCCTGCTTCCCTCTCTCTCTCTGCCTGCCTCTCTACCTACTGGTGATCTCTGTCTGTCAAATAAATAAATAAAAATCTTTTAAAAAAAAAAAGTGTTAAAAAAAAAAAGAAAGAAATCTTAAACTACAGCCACAGCTTAGAGAAGGGACTCCAGGGCCAGCAATAATGCTCCCTAATTCTCAATGTACCATGGGGTCTTTCGGCAAAAAGGAAAGCTGACGTCCAACAAAATACTCCCACTTTCAAGTCAAAGAGTACACCATGTCCCTTTGTGTGCCAAGAACATATGACTACAGAACAATGTAGATATGGGAGGTAAAGAGCAGACAGAGATGTACTGAGTTTAAAAAAAAAAATAAAAACAAAAACAATAACAATCCAATCCTATCATCAAACCAAGGCCAGTTGGCAGGCAGGAGGTGTAAGATGCTGTTGTTGATAGAAAGTGAAGATCTGCAGACATTCTTTCTGGGGGGCTTGTTCTGGGGCTGAAGGGTCCTTCCTCAGACCCAGTGGGTAGGAGGAACAGGGGACTCTGAAGTGTCCACGTCGGGGAGGACAAAGAATCCTCTTTAGGGGCCCAGAAATCTGGGTTGGAAAAAAGGCTGATGCCTACTGGTTTCCCCGACCTTGGGCCAACTGTTCAACTTCTCTGAGCTCTTTTTAAAAATCTGTGAAACAAATATCAGCACTCAGGCCCCACTCATTTCACACTGTTGTCTCACCATCCAAATGAAAAAAGAAAATGTATTTGAAAATGCTTTGTAACTGGTAAGTCATTATGCAAATAATTGCTATTATTACATATGTGTGCTTTCCTATATACCCATAAGTGATTCAGAAGGGGAAAAAAAAAAAGAGGGAGGGAAAAATGGAAAGAAGTACTGAAAGAGAAACTACAGAAGGGAGGATGGGAAAGACAGGAGGGAGGGGGACAGCAAATCTCTGCTCCAGAAAAGAAGGAACAAAAAGAAAAGAAGGGAAGAGAAATCGGTGCTGGTACAGTAACAAATAAATCCCCCCCAGCATGACAGCCTTCAGCTGAAGCATTTCATTTTCCCACAACATAATGGTGTGTTATTGCCCATTATCTGTTCTGTCAGTGCCAGAGTCGATATTAAATGAGGGGCAGCTGCATTTAGCTGCCATTTTTCAGCTGTCTTCACGTTGCCATGGAGACCTGGTTGTTTCTGGGTGAACCTGCCAGGAAAGCAAGGGGGAGTCAGGTGCAGGGGGAGCCAATGCTCTAAGGGGTTGGGGTGTCGGGGTGGGGAGGAAGGGAAGGGCCAGGGGCCAGGGCCAGGGGCAGGGGAATGCGACAGAAGAAAGAACAGCACGGAGCCGTTTGTCATGCTCTGTTTACACCTGATAAATCATCCATTTCGAAAACACAATCTATATTCCAGGGGCCCAACAAGCAGATTCTCCTTCACATTGCCTCTCCACTCCAAGTCCACAGGAGCTCAAAGCCGGGGCTCTGAAATAATCACAGTTTCCTTCTTTCTACTCCATCCACTGCCCCCCACCAACACTTTACCTCCCCCCTGGTGCCGGCGGCTGGTTCTGGATTTCTTAATGCTCAGCATTGAGAATAGAGTTTTATGAAGGACATCCATACCTAGACTCTGCCCAACCCATTTTTTTTCCCTAGAACATATTTATTTTTTCACAAAATCACAGATTTTTAAATTTGCATAGGATCCAGAGACCACTGAGTGTGTCAAGATACACAGAAGACAAGTGGAGCTGGCCGGTGAGTGACCGGCACAGAGCCCCCACTGATGGGCTGGAGACAAGCCGAAACTGAAGGCCAAGACGGCCAGCAGCCCTTGGAGGAGCAGTACCCTGGTCATCCAGATCTTCTGACTTTTTAAAACAGAATCCAGAAATCTCTATTTTTGAGTAACATCTTCTATTTTTAAATGTTGGCTCAAGTTAAAAAAACAAAATAAAACAAAAAAAACTTCTGCATGCTAGTTACATGGGCTGCCATTTTGCAACTGGACTTTTGATCCAATGTCATTTTCAACTGAGGCTTCGAAAGGCTAAGAAATCTGACCAATCCCATTACCTTCAGAAATAGAACTTTCCCTTCCCTAATCTAATCTAGTGTGTCTATCTCTCTCTCTCTCCCTCTGCCTCTCCCTATTCCCTCTCCTTCTTTCTCTCTCCCCTCCTCTCTCCATCTCTTCCCTACACATCCTCACCACCTCCCACCCAGTGTGAGGTAAAGAGGCTGTGAAGTCACTTTTCCAGGGATCTCATTTCCCTGGCATCCTGCATGAATTTGCTCATGGGACAAATGTTTTCCAAGGGTCCCGAATATTGAATATCATGTACTAGCTGTCAGAAGGAGACCACACGTTAATTTCCTACAGGCAAAGCCCACTAACATCCATGTCATGCCTTTTCACTATAATCTCCCTTCTTTTTCTTTTGTTTTTTTTTATTTTTATTTTATTTTTTTTTAATTTTATTTATTTATTTGACAAAGATCACAGTAGGCAGAGAGGCAGAGAGAGAGAGAAGAGGAAGCAGGCTCCCCGCCGAGCAGGGAGCCCGATGTGGGGCTCGATCCCAGGACCCTGGGATCATGACCTGAGCCGAAGGCAGAGGCTTTAACCCACTGAGCCACCCAGGTGCCCCTTTTCTTTTGTTTTTTAATACAAATTAGGAAAAAAAGAAGAGTAGACATTTACCAAGTACTCAGAAAGTGCTAGAAAGTGCTTAACATATTCTTTCCTACTGAATTTTCACAAGAACCCTTAGAGTCATATATTATTACCCCATTCCACAGATAAGAAAACTGAGCATCCATATGCCCGAGGTCATATGACTGGTAAGAGACCAGGCCAGGAATCAAAGCCGAGTATGTCAGACTCTGAAGCTCAAGTGCTTAACCACTAGGTTGTACTGTTGCCCTACAAAATATAGTAACATTCCAGAGCCTACTTTTATGATATTCTACTCATTTCCTTTTTAACCCAAACTTTAAAATAGTCTGACTGCTCTTCCCAGGGCCTGGCTTACTTAAGCACCATCCTCATAAAAAAGTAAGTTTAATTAATGACATCTCTCATTAGAACCCTGACTTATGAGGTTAATTCTGTGTGTGCCATCTTGCTCCTTCTCACTGACATTGTCTCCGGACCTCTCTCTGCTCCCAGCCTGTCCTTAACCGCTTCCTCCTCCAAATCACAACCAGAGTGATCTGCCCCCACGTAGTTAATGAGCATGTCATTCTCCTCCCTTGAGTCAACCAATGTCTTCAGTTATCGGTGTCAGGATGCATCTCCACTGCTCCCTGAGCCATCCAAAGCCCTCATGATCCGACTTCCTTTGTGATCTGGCCCATGCCATCCCCTGCATCCTCATCCCCATCCACTTTCCCCAAACCAGCCTTAGTGCCGAGAAATACTCACTCACCCCTGGCTTCCCAAACACTGCAGATTGCTACAAGCCTCCACATGCCCAGCCCATTTCCCAGAATGCATGTGTCTCCCCTTGACTATCTGTACTCTGTTCACTCTTCACAACACAGTTCAAGCCTCATCTCTCCCAGGAAGTCTTTGGGATCCCTGTGTCCAAACCGGATGCCCCTTCTCCAAGTGCCCTTGGCCCCCAGGTACCTCTATGGTAGAAATTATCATACCACACTATAATATTGGAGGCCAGGGACCCAGGTATGGTCCTGGCACATCGTGTGTGAGTTGTCATTAAATGATTATCAAATGAACTACCCATCAGTTGACAAAGAATTAAGGTTATTTTCTAAATCTATACAGACATCCTTCCCTGACATTAAATATAACTGATCAAGATACAAGGGGATCAATAATAGTCTCCTTGCCCACACTACACCATGCCCGAGACTGCCTAAAACACCACTTTCTTGTCAATCATCATGCCCCAACTGGTAAGAATTTATGTACATAAGTATGCACATAACTACAGGCATACATAATTGAGTAGATCAATTTATTTAAAATCCAGTGAAGAGAAATGTTCTAATACACAGTGAAACCTGAGATATACTGGCTCAACACAGTGGCCATGGATAACAACAACAGTAACATATCTCTTTTGGCTGAAGGCATATTTGAGGTTAGGGCATCCAGAACACACTGGATGGGAAACTGTGGCATTTTAGACCCACATCAAGGACTCCATTTTGACCTCTGATGGCAGAAGACAGCAAGTGACCCCTATCCCAGACATGCACGGCACCTCTACCATCTACACCAACGTCCAACTTCTGTTTCAGCTTTCTGGATCTTTATGCCTCAACATTTTTGCCTTTGCAAAGGTCCATTTCCCTCCTGTCTCCATTTTTCATTCCAAAAGCTTAAAAACAGAGTGTTTCCACATCAGTCAAATACCACCCAACTTCTCACGTTTCCCCGCATAGCCCTACCACACTCTTGATTCACAGTACCAGGAAAAGCACCTGGGACAGTTTTAACTCCAGCTTTTACTTTAGCATCTTAAAAATGCTAGGCAAAAACGTGTCTCCTGGTGGCAGAGGGGCTCTGTGAATATCTGACGATGTACGTAAGGAGGACAGACTGCCATTGTTTAAAATAAACACACACACGTACAAAAACCTTAACACAGTCCTTCACAAACCTTAACAAAGCCATAAAACACACGGCTTTAGTTGAGAATGGCAACATAGCATGCCTGGTTCTACCATTACTTATCAGAAAGGAACTATTCAATTTCACTCAAATAATACATTTGATAGCAATACATCTGATAGGAAAGTTTCCCATGATCAGGTCACTAAGCAAGTGCTCTGTTATCTCCATACTTGGATCCTCAGCCTCTGTCCCAATGCCAAGCATGTTACAGGTGCACAACAATAGAACTGACCGAGAGACGGGATTAGAAGGACTTCCAGACACGTCAAGCCTGGGCTAATGATGATACAGGGGGCTGAACTGAAGGAAGGTAGATCATTGTCTCAGGACTGTGGGCCAGAGCCCAAGTTTGCCGAAGGAGGTAGATCTCGTTCCTCTGGGATTAACAAAGGCCCCAACTCAAAAGAGGCAGGTAACGAGGATGGAAAGCTTCCCATGGAAGCTTAGTGGGGAAGGAGTCCATATTTTAAGATTCATCTCTGACTCCTCAAACTACTGATCCTCTTATAATACAATTATGCCACTGGAGTGAATGCTTCCCCTTAACAGATAGATCACCAGGGCACTGGGGCATGGGGTAAGCAGGATACTCCCTGACTCAAGGTGGAGCTCTCCCTCCCACCTCTGAAAACTACCAAAGTCTCCTCACAAAAGCTCATGACAGCCAGAGATCCAAAAGACCATGTGGTTATGATCATAAAAATTCTAGGCATGCCAAACAGAATCGCAGGGAATTTATCCTCGGAGAATGGGGACCAGGAAAGTGGTAACAGCCACCTAAAGCTGTGAGAGGATAAGGGAAATGCTCCTTCCTCAGTAAATAAGGGAACACGATTTCTGTTTAGACACTTAGGTACACACATTACTAGAAAATAATCACTATTATTTTTTATACTCCAAAAAGGCCCGAATCCATTTGTGAAAAAGGACTTTGTGACAGAGAGCATCCAATGTTTGACAACACACTGTCAGGTGCTAAGCAAGAAATAGTCCCCCAGAGGCCGATCTCCTCTGAAAGAAAGCCTTGGCTTCCCTGAGGATTGAACATTAAAACTGTTGTACATTCGAATTCCAAGAATATTTGTGGAGCACCTAGGACACTGTGTTTGGCTCCAGGAATCCAAATGGGGATAAGACATCGCCATACCCTTCAGAAGTTAGCAGCCCAGGGGGGGAGGCAGCGTTCACTGAAATATACCATGAGCTGAGTTCAGAGAGGGAAAATTCAGCACGACAGAGGAGGAGGGCAAAGACAGCTGGGGGAGGTTTTCTGGGTGGTGAAGCAGCAGAGCTAGTCTAGAAGAGGAGTAAAAGTTGGTGAGATGAAAAAATGGAAGGAGTTTTTGGGCAAAGGAAGCAGAGCGATCAAAGAAAATTCTCAGTTCGTATTTCCTAATGAAAAATGTCAGAGGAGAGCATGGCCTTGTCATCAGAGCACAAGAGAATCATAAGGAAAAATACTTCCAGAGATATGCATTGAAGACAGCTTGTATTTATGGTTGCAAATCTATTTTTTAGGTGTTAATGTATAAAGCCCTAGAAAAAAGCAGTTGTTGCCGTGAGGGGAAAACACATTCCTTTGATTTTTCTAGTTTAAAGAAATTCATCTTTTCTTCTAGTCTTAAACCCATGTCTCTCTACCTGCTTGATCTTTTTTTCATTCCCCACCACCCCCTCACGTTCTTGTGCAGCTTAAAATAGCCATCATTGATCTCCCTTCACACATTTTGTCATTCCGCTAATGCTAAGGAATTAAAACCATGTGGATCCACACGCTTACACACTCACATACCTGCCGTCCCATGCTGACTCCATATGCTGAACTGCATGATAGGTTTATTATTTTTAAAACTCTTTCTTTGAGAAGTGATTCCAATATTTACACGTAGCCATTTTGTACACCGATGAAAACTGAAGCTTTTCCCAACTTGTTAAATATGGTTTACTATTACAGCACTTGACACGTGTGAAATGGGATTCTTCTGTTTGTTTTATTTTATTTTTTTTAAAGAAATCCCAACAAATGTAGATGTTTAAATATAGCACTTTGGGCTTGTGTTTGTAAAGGGTGTGAAACTGAGTAAAGATTTGATAGAAAACTATCCAGAGACGGCGCCTCCCATATTTTTCATGACCATGTATATAATAAAGCTTCTTGCCTGGTAGCATTTTTATATGACATTAAATCCCAAGATCTCCCAGAGTTACTTCTGAACTGAATGTCAAAGTAGAGGCCAGAGACCCAATATATATTATTCACATGGATTATTTCCCCTTCCGGATTTCTTTTAATATTCCAGTGGCACCAGTCAAATAGAACTCCTTTCTCCTCCTTTTTTAGGGCCCAGTCCTTTACATCCAGTGGAATCGGGGTTAGAGTTCAGCTTTTACCTGTGAGCTCCAAAGAAGGGCTTTAACTTATACAATCAGGTGTCAAGATACTAATGACTCCCTTGTTCAAGGAGAGTAAGGACGGTGACATCAAAGGTGACTCATCTCATCAAAATGCAGCAGAGGTCCTCTTGAGCCTGAGGGAAGATTATGACTAAAACTCAAAAGAAGCAGAGACAACGCCAAGTCAACCTGTGGGATAGAACGTGGGGAGGTAGTAGAAAGATGATCAAAACCCTTTTCCTTATGCTATATTTCTTTAGAACCATGTCTCTAGGAAGATACTCTGAGAACAATCTTGGAATGTGAATCCCCAAGGCTCATGACCATGTACTCTCTGAATCTGGTCTTGAGTATCCTTTGAGACTGTCCTGAGAGGTGGGACTCCGTATTTAAGTCTCTGGCCTATCATAATACCCACATTGTAAGGTTATGGAAGCCAGTGCTGACTTTGAACGTGAGACTCTTGTTATTCAAAACGAAATACTCTGGGCACCTGGGTGGCTCAGAGGGTTGGATGTCTGCCCTGCTCAGATCATGATCCTGGAGTCCTGGCCTCGAGTCCCTGCCTCGGGCTCCCTGTTCGGTGGGGAGCCTGCTTCTCCCTCTCCCTCTGCTGTTCCCCCTGCTTGTGCTCTCTCACTCTGTCAGATAAATAAATAACATCTTTAAAAAATAAAATACTCAGGGGGTTCTTACAAGTGTCAGAGGCTGAACAGAGGGGAAAAGGGTTTCTTTTGTTAGTCCCAGGTGAAGACCACCTATTACGGGTCTGAAGGAGAGTGGCTCCACCTCTTTGCTCAGTTAATGCCTAAAACCCTCCAGACCCAGATTCTTGGCCAACAAAATAAACAGACTGAAGAGGATCTCTAAAATCCTCTTCAAGGCCAACAAGAAGCTGTGTTAGAAGTAAGCTGTTCTCACTTTGCCCCATTCACAATCAAAGGGAAAATGGATCTCAGAAATGCTAGAGAGGACTGTGCCTTAACCTAACATTAAATTCTCTATGTAGCAGGTGGTACTCCATTGAGACTCTCAATTGGGGGGGGGGGTCCCTTTTCACACCCTCTTTGAGGTTACCCCTCCACACTCTCATATCATAAACGTGTACGAATACCCCAGTAAACCTTCTTCTCTACACAAAAATCAACAAATGAATGGTGTTTCCAAGTTTATTTAAAAAAAAAATCTTTAAAAAAAAAAAAGATGATTTATTTATTTATTTATTTTTTAAAGTAAAAGGCAGACAGGCCATACAGAAATTCTGGGGACCAGACTTTTATTTTCACAGGCTGTCACTGACACTGCCAACAACTTCACTTCCTATAACTCTACTTAGTCTGGGAAGATCACTCTTTTTAGCTCACAGGGCTCATCCAGGTGCCCCTGACCCTTGAGGCGGGCCATCTAAAATCACAAAGGTCCCAGCAGGCAGGGAGAAGTCTTGTCCTAATGATGCTGGTTGGTATTAATCACAGTCCACAGTCATAAAGAGACAAGCAGCAAACGAACATGTGTAAGGCAATAGCGGCTATTATCATAATTCCTAATTATGACTGTTTAGAGGTCTCTCAAGGAATATAATTAAGTTGAACATGCCAAATGATAAAGAAAAAAACATTAATCCATCTTCTGTCCTCCCCTACCGCCCACCAATAAGGCCTCTCTCTTCCTGAATTATCTGTAAGATCCTCTATGCTTGCACTGTTTTCTCACAAGTGGTACTGTCAAAGGGAATTTACTCTTCAGAAGACAAGGCAGTTGGCTGGGAACCCCCACAGCTGCTGCAGGCAACCCAGGATTTCAGTTAAAGGGCTCTTGATTGCAAACCTCAAGACTGAATGAAAAAAAAAAAAAAAAAAAAAGAAGACATAATGGACAAAGAAATGAGTAACCTGGTGAAGTAAGCAGGCAGGCTCTTTAATGCCACAAAAACAAGCCAAGCAGAAGGGAGAGCAACAGGGAGCAATGGAGAAAACCTCTGGGCATCCTGATGAAAGGCAATGGATAGGAAGAAATTTCAGGCCCGGGCAAGGAGCATGCTGCTTTCTAACAATTTGCATTTGAAGGTCTTTTACAGTTTTCTTTTGTTGTTTTAATTCTACTGACCACTGTCTCTCAAAAAAAAAAAAAAAAAATCCCAAAAAACTCTGAACAACTGGTTGAGTTTGGAATTGGAAGACCTCCTGGGTGCCAACTTGCTACTGTGTCATCCAATGCTGAGTGTAGATTGGCCTGTGGGTTCCTGATGCTCCCGTGACCCTAACTCCCAGAATGAAGGGTCACAGAGGAAGAGAAGCTAAGATCCTTACCCCACTGAAGTCATTCTAAATGAATTTCTCTGATGCCATACCAAAAATGAGTTTAAGAGACGAGACTTGCTGCAAGTTATCCTCAATCAAGGACTCTAAAGTTACCAGGCTGGTTTGGGGGCATCTGGATGGCTCAGTCAGTTGAGCATCCAAGTCTTGATTTTGGCCCAGGTCATGATCTCAGGGTTGTGAGATCAAGCCCCCCACCGTAGGGCTCCATGCTGGGTGCAAAACCTGCTTAAGATTCTCTCTCTCTGGGGCACCTGGGTGGCTCAGTGGGTTAAAGCCTTCAGCTCAGGTCATGATCCCAGGGTCCTGGGATTGAGCCCCACATCGGGCTCTCTGCTAGGCAGGGAGCCTGCTTCCCTTCCTCTCTCTATGCCTCTCTCTGCCTACTTGTGATCTCCCTCTGTCAAATAAATAAAAAAATCTTAAAAAAAAAAAAAAGATTCTCTCTCTCCCTCACCCTTTGCCCCTCCCCACAGACTCACTGGGGCACTCTCTCTCTCAGAAAAAAAATTAAAATAAAAAATAGAAAAAGATGCCAGGCTGATTTGGAATGCAAAACACCACTCCTAGCCTTCACCGGGGGCTCAGAGTCATAAGGAATCAGAGTAGGGTTTTGACATCTGGGTGTAAACCCACTAGAAATGGGACCATTACTCCCAGAGCAGAAACTGATGTCCCTGAAATATCCTAGAATCATCTGGAGACCCTAGGTTTGCTCCTCAACCCACTGCTCTCTCCACTAAATCTGCACTAATCCAGAGGGAGAGATTGACTCAGTTCACTTTCTTCTCTGTGTCACCCTTGCTCCTTCAGGGCATCAGTCCCTGGTGACCATCAGAAGAATGAATGAAGCCAGGTGGCCTGGGCAGAAGGCCAAGAAAAGAAGAGAGAAAAGTTGACGAAACAGTAAGTCGGGATCTAAAATCTGAGGCATGGGTCACTTGGGAGAAGGAAGTTTGTTTGCTTTGGGGGGCAAATTTCCTTGGAATTAAAAAAAAAAATAGCTGATATGAAAAGCAAACCAAACTTTCTTCCAGGAAGAAGTCTCTACATCCTATACGTATTCAAAAAGAAATTTTTTTTCTGGAGCACCTGGGTGGCTCAGTCAGTTAAGCATCAGCCTTTCAGCTCAGGTCATGATCTCAGGGTCCTGGGACCGAGCCCCACATTCACATCCAGGTCTATGTTAGGCTGGGAGTCTGCTTCTCCCTCTCCCTGTCATTCTGCCTACTTGTGCTCTCTGGCCAAATAAATTAATAAAATCTAAAAAAAATAATAAAATAAATAAGAAGAAGAAGAAAGAGGAGGAGGAGAAGAAAGGAAGGGAGAGAGGAAGAAAGGAAAGGAGGGGAGGGGAGGGGAGGGGAGGGGAGGGGAGAAGAGAAGAGAAGAGAAGAGAAGAGAAGAGAAGAGAAGAGAAGAGAAGAGAAGAGAAGAGAGAAGAGAAGAGATGATTGCCTTCTGAAGGTGACAGTTGACAGTACCAGGAGTGATTTCTTATAGAATTAGTCCCTGGGAGTGCTTGAAAGGAAGTTGACAGAAGACCTCAAGGCTCCTCATGAGGCAGGTCAGCAGCACATCTCCGATGACTTCATCATGATTCACCCAAAACAGCAAGTCTGAAACCTGTGTCCGCCTGAGAATGCCATCTCAAGGTAGCCAGAGGTAGCTCCAAAGTAACTGTGAGCATTTTCCCAGCCATTCTGTATGATCTCATTTTCTGAGGTTTCAAGGAGAAATCCAAGGAGGGGAAAATTTAACTGAGCACGTTAGGAACCCAGATGTGAAGGCAAACAAACAGAATAAAGATACCACCTGTATCTGTACCAACTGGTAGAGCGGATGGAGATGGAAGATTACGAACGCCAAAAGGAGTCTCTTCCAATACATCCACATCCTCAGGCTACAGAAAGACAAACTTCCATGAAGGATTACCCTCATTCATTAGCCATCACAAAAAAGAGATTGTCATCAAGAGACTCTGTATTTCACTCCAGAATTGCCATATGACCAAAAAGAACGGTTCTGGGCACTGCTAGAGAATTTCAGGAAGAAAAGTAGTTTCACAAACGGATTTCTCTTAACCTAGAAAGAAAGTCTGTTGGTCTCTTTTCTGCTCATTGACGTAACTATAATAGTGTGTTTGAAAACTTGCCAGAAGAATGCAGCTATTCCATTAAAATAAAGTTTGGGTTAAAAACCACATCCAGATTCTCTGTTAGACATTACCATTATGCATCTCCATGCAGGCAAATGTCAGAGGCCAAACAAAGCTGATGACACCCTAACTAGGGCAGGGCAGTAGACATAGAGTCCACTTAAGAAGATGTTGGAAAAGCACAATTGCAAAACCCGGTGACAGGTCAGAGGTGAAAGGTAGAAGGGCCAGGTGGGATAAGCAAGAGAAAGAGATACAGGTAATTACCAAGGGATGGAGTAAATGGAAATCTATTTTCTCCATTCATTTCTACTCTGCTCTTCTAATGAGAAACAGAAGGGTCACCCTTGTGGGGCAGAGAGTGACTTCAGATTTAGATGTGGTATTGGAGGTACGTGGGGATGCCTAAGAGGAGGCTGGAAACACAGGTCCAGACCCCTGAGAAGCGATCCAGGCTGGCAATTAGAACTTGAGACCCATTAACATTCAAGTGATGGTTGACACTGTCCAGAAAGAAGAGGTGAGGAGAAGATAAAACGGGGGCAAGGACAGAATTTTTAGGAACATGAGTACTTCATAAGCAACCAAAGGACAACGTTGAAGGTGAAAGAAGGAAGAGGGCACCCACAGGTCACAGATGCCAAAGGTAAAGAAAGTAACCCACCTGCAAGAGGATGTGGTTCTAAGGCTTCTCTACTCTGTAACCACATATGCAAGGAGAGGCCAGTATCAAAAGGAAGAGGGTGGGGTGCCCCGGTGGCTCAGTGGGTTACGCCTCTGGCTTCGGCTCAGGTCATGATCCCAGGGTCCTGGGATCAAGCCCGGCATTGGCCTCTCTGCTCAGCGGGGAGCCTGCTTCCCCCTTTCTCTCTGCCTGCCTCTCTGCCTACTTGTGATCTCTGTCAAATAAATAAACAAAATCTTTACCAAAAAATAAGAAGAAGAAGGAGGAGGAGGAGGAGGAGGAGGAGGAGGAGGAGGAGGAGGAGGAGAAGGAGAAGAAGAGGGAAAGGGAGTCCCAAAAGGACAACTAGCATACATTCCTAACTTCATTACAGTATGTGTGACAGCAAAGAGTGTTGTGAGTGAAATATAAATATCTATAAGTTGGGGCATTTTTAGCACCAGCTGGTAGGAGTCACCTGCTCTCCCATAACTCCCAGCCATACCCCCCCTATTTGTGTTGCTGTATAACAACCAGATTGGGAATGAGAAAATTGGGCAGGAGAAAGTAGGTCAAATACTGGTGGTTCTACTGTTGGGCACCTAAGACTGGTGTCAGCATAGGAAAAAAACCAGGTGATAAATGAATTTGTCTTCAGCCCCCCTGTATATCCCTCCTTCCTATGTGACCCCCCCGCCTTGTCCCTAAAATACATAACTGAATCTGATCTCCCAGCCATCTGTGAGCTCGGAAAGAACAAAATGACCTGCGGTGTCATAAAATGCTTCCAGAAACTTCTAAGTCCCCTCATACTATCCACAGCCTGGCCCAGCCTATAGCTATAGATGAGAGCACTCTATCTTCCCAGCACTACCCAACACGCCTTTCCTCCCAGGGCCTCATTCCCTCCTGCTGATTTTCCGTCTCTTTCCTACCCATTTAACCCTGTCCCTGCAAATACCTTAGAATGACCACAGGTATCCCTGATGCGTTAGTTCACAAGGGCTTCCCCGAGGCGGAAAAGACTTTTGCATAAAGTGAATATTGAGTGTTGATCTGGTTAAAAAATGACCTCAGACTATAGAGACAAAAAGTCAACAGGACTGCGGGGATCATTGAGATGGTCGTTGGCTGTGTGAGGGAAGGGCTGGGGGCTGGAGAGAGACAGGACAAGAGCGAAATTCAGAGTAAAATGGTGATTCTAAAGCTTAGGAGGCAGGAAGTTTGTGGGCAAAGAGCATGGGCTGCAGTGTTATAGAATCATCTATACAATGTTTACTTCCACGGAAACTAGAAGACACCAGATTGTTGTATGTTGACTGCATCCTGGGAAGAGTAGGGAGTGAGAAATAAGATGAAATTTCTCTTGTGAACTAGGAAAGGTAAATCAGACTCTTCATTTTCAAACAAAGAAATGCAACAGGCCATAGAGAACGGCCCTTTAAACCCTCCATAGCGTCACCAGCATAAGGTGCATTCCAAATGTCCATGGATGGAAAAACACCGTGTTTTCAAAGGATCGTTATTGAATGATACGAAATGTCTTATTCTCCCCATCTCCTTCCAGGACTTAAACCGTCGGAAGGGGACGCAGAAGGAAGGGAGTTTGTGGGGTAAACTGGGCATTCCTGCCCAAAGATAGGGGTGCTGGCATACCAAATTTAGCCCGGTCCGTGCCTCAGCAACTTTTGGAATACCTCATGGCACTCGAGGTCATGCCGCATATCTACTCACCCCCCTATACTCTGTAGCTTCTCCATATAGGAATCCTCTTGTTTAAGTGCCTGTTACAAAGGGCAAAAGTCAGAGCAAGGAAACCCTACTGAGAACTCTCTCCCTGAGCCCAGTATCAACGGCACACGTGAAGTCTCTGGCAATCCATCTCTCTTTTTGTAACTAGAGTCCAGGATTCTAGCCTTCTTGGAATAATCCCCACCTGGCCCTACCTTCGATTCTACTTGACAAATCATCTGAAGTCTTAACCACGATAAAATATTCTGCAAAGAACCGGAGTCCCAGGGATGGCGAGTACCTCAGACTGCCTTGATCCTCTACAAACCTTAGCCAATTACTAAGATGTTGGCTCCTTCTGCTACAACTGCATATAACCCTCTCTTCAAAGCCAAATGTTAAAAAGCCTCATCCATATTAACCAGCTCCCCTTGGGAAGTGTTAATTGGAAAACCACATAACGATGTCTGTTTGCTAGAGACAACATCTAACTGAGGTGGAAGTGACACAGCACATGTGTGACTGTGACAGCAGATTCCAGGTGCCTTAGCTGGCCCGGAACACAGGCACCTGACCTGTGTCAGGTCACATCCCAGCTGGCACATCCCAGCTCGGCACCTGGGCGAAACACAACCTCTCTGTGGTAGAGATCTGACCCCCAGAAATAGAAGGGAGGAGGAACCCTCTGCATCATCTCAAGTCAGGAGATGTGTTGAGAGGAGTCCCTGAGCCCGCTCTGTGTTCCCCAGGGTACTCTGTGAACCCTGGCTCTTGTCTCAGCTGTAATTCCAAGCCCCCAGAAGTCCAACTGCAGGGGGAAATGCCTGTGCGGTCACCTCCACTCTGGCCACTAGAGGGCAACAGAGTCACATGCACTCCGTGGGCTCTGGTTCAATCACCTAAAAGAGGAATAAATTGTACACAGACATACTGCCATGTTTCTAAAATTGAAGGCTACGGTAATTACCCATGAAAATGAGGAATTCAGGATCTGCTGCTCTGTAAGGTTGTCCGGGCTCTGCTTTATCTTGTCAACTTGTCTATTCACGTTGGCCCATGGCTGTGAGCCAGTGACCTTTTGAGTTCTGCATCTGAAAGAGCAAGTCTTGAAGGCCTTCTGCTTCTCATCCCACCGATGCCAGCACTAGTATGCTACCACCCAGGTCCTTTTAGATGGCAACATCCTGCCAAGGTACAACCGACTGCTGCTTGCGTCCTCTTGACTCATGGACACTGTTCGTATGCCCTTCAACCATGGCCCTTCCTTACAACCCCTTATGTTAGGGACGCCCTTAAATGTCCCTGAACCATGGCATCCCCTCCATTCCCTTGGCCATGAGGACCCCCTCACGTCTCCCTTGACCAGAGCTGTTCCTGTGTCTCTCTGAACCATGGTCACCTCTTATATTCTCTCGAAAGGACTCAGATTGAGGAAAAAATATGGAGTTGGGTTGGGGGATGGTGGTGATAAAAGAGAGGACACAGAGAAAGAAGAAAACCCATCTTCAATCCATAATCTTACAGTCAGAAAGTTCCTTGGAAATATCTAGCCCAAGTCTCCCACTTCAGAGCCAAAGGAGCAAAGGCCTAAGGAGTTTTCACACTATTTAATGGTGGAGCGTGGTCTAGCCCTGAGATCTGTTGGGTCCCTAGGATCTTCTATCCTCTACTCCATGGATCCTCAGCGGGGCTCTTTGTGGGATACAAGATAGGGATGTAGGTAGAAAGTGGTGGGGGGCCGGGGCGGTGGAGGACCCAGGCAGTGGGTGAGAAGGATTTCACTGTGTCCTGAACAAGCAGATTCAGATGCCCAGAAAGAAACAGCCAAGGGCTTTCGGGTCATGAGAAAGGTATAAACCAGTGACATCCCAGGGAAGGTCTGTGGTGATACTCAGTAAATACAGAAACGGGAGGCAGAGCAAGGCAGCCCTTCATTTAGAGCCTGGACTCAAACCGTGGAGTTAGGAAAAGGAACTCTTCAGTTTTTGTAATCACATGATAGTACTTTAGGATAAATTTAAGACACCATTTACTTCTCTTTCCTTGGAAAAATAGACTCTTTAATTATAGAAAGGAAAGATTTGGTTCTTCTGAAAGAAATTTGAGACACCAGGGAAGTTGGGAGGGACATTTTAGTAAGGGGGCATTTCTGAAGTCAGATCATTCAGCAACCTTTTCCTCAGCCCTTCCTATAAAGGTTATTCTACATCCAAGATCCTGCTCCCGCCTTGAGTATGCGGACCCAGCAGGCAAGACTACTTCACTCCCTCCAGAATCTTCCCTGGCAATGAGCTGGGCTGCATTTCCAATGATGGTCGAGCTATCGTCCTCAGTATCTTCTATACCATTCAGGGTGGAAAAAAATAGTAAGAGCGTATTCCCAAATAGTCTGCCCGTGGAGCTGGAATCCCGGGACTTCTCCAGCCTCCTCTGTGCTGCCCAAGGTCAAACAACAGCGAAAATCTTTGCAGGTGCCTTCTTGCTACTTGATCTGCTTGTGGCCACTGCTTGAGTCACTTTCTCTTCATTTCTGTTAATTATTCTGTTTCGACTGCACCCTCTGAGCCCTGACAGGGGTGGGAGAAGGGTAATAAAGTTATTATATTGATTCTAAAGGCAATGATGATGCCAAGAAGCAAACAAAGGATGTTTGAGTAACTGAGTAAGAACCCACATGTCTCCCCACCTCTCTTTAATAATCCCAAGGTGCATTCCCAGCTGTTTGCTTACACGACCTTGAGATCCCTTACAAATCTCTCCAGGGCTCTTTGAGAGTATCACTTACAAAACTCTCAGGGTTCCCCGCAAAGTGGTGTTGTCAGGGGCAAAACAATGATGGCTTAGTTTTATTAGTGGTATAAGGATTAGTAATAATGCATTTATGTAGTACTTTCGTGAAAGCGCTTTCACATCTATTTATTTCCTTATGGAATTCTGACAAGGAAGCTGAGAGATGGCTGGAGGGGGGCTGATCACCTCCATTTTACAGATGAGGAACCACAGCTCGGAGTTCACCAACACCTCCTCAGCCGCAGGGCTGACGCTGTCCCGCACCAGGGCCCGCTTGCCCTAAGATCAAGCACTTCGTCTCCCTTCACTAACGTCAGCTAAAATGGCAGAGAGAGCTGGAGAAGGGCACCGTCCAATGGAGTATCAAATTTCCATTTCCATTTCAGTTCTGGATCTGAAGGCACAGTGTCACAGGAACCCCCAGGGCAGAGACAGAAGAGAGAGGGAAGCAGAGAAGAGCTTGCACTGGAACACTTTAACCCAGGCTTCTCAACCTTACTCACCATGGGGGCTGTCCTATGCCCTGTACCATGGTTAGCAGCATCCCAGGTCACTACCCACTACATGTCAACAGTACTCATACCCACCTCCCAGTGTGATGAACAGAAGCGTCCCCAGATATTACCAATTGCACCCTTGGGGTGCAAAACTGCCCTTGGATTAACACATGTTCTTATGATACATAGCCTATCTCTCAACATCTGTCTCCTTCCCTCCCCACCTCTACCCCTGCCCCAGAAGGTGTTTCCTGAGCTAGTCATCCTCAACCCAAACAGCCGAAAGTCCACGTCTCTTATGAGTTTGAAGCTCATTTCCATCTCTTCCTAGACAAGTTATCTTGGAGGATTCTCTTATGTGTTGAGGCCTCAGTTTCCTCACTTGACAAATAATTACACCACCCACCTTCTGCAGTCCTTTTGAGGATTAAGTGAGATGATGCAGAGAATCTGCGCACAGGGTCCACATCACAATAAGCATCCAGTAACACAGAGCCAGTATTACTCTGGAAGAAGGAAAAGGCTTGGGCGAACGGCACGTAACAGAGGGTGATTCCCCTTCAGGGAGAGACTGCCCCAGCCACCAGCTCCATCCACCGGCCTGTAAGGCACTGCCACTGAGCTCCCCATCAGAACTACTTGGTGCCCAGGGGAAAGGAGTAGCCTCATTCTGAATGTGAGGGGCTACTGCAGACCCCTAACAGGTTTTGCTTCTCCTTAGGTGAGTGTCTATCCTTGGATATTCAATTCTATGACGTTCCTTAAGCCCAACATGCTAATGACATTCTGCTGCCTACAAGGTCCTATAAGATCTGGCCACTGCCCTTTCTACTACCTGTTATGACACACCACCTTCCCTGCTCGTTCCTCTATCCCTTCCTGGAACCTCTAAGTTGGTCCTGACTCAGGACCTTGCCCCTCCAGTTCCCTCTGCTTGGAACAAGTGTCCCCTAAAACATCTCACAGCTACTTCCTTTGCTTGAGTGAGCTCTTGGCTTAGATGTCACCTCTCCATAAAGGTCTTCTCTGACCTTCAAATCCAAGCAGCCTCAACCTCTGGTGTCCTTCTCTCAAAGTATCCTCCCTCACCCTCACTTAGCCCTCTTGGTCCTTCTCTGTCTCCCTTTTCAATGTTATCTTCATGAAACCAAGGGCTTTGTTTTGTTAGCCAGAGCAGCCAAAATGCTTAAGACAGTGTCAGTCCAGAATATTGGTTGAATACATGATGAAATGATCTCCTCAAGGGCAAGTCCCGTGTCCTTATCCCTCCCAAGGCCTCAGACACCAGCTGACAGCAGATACTCAATTATTCATTGAATAACACCAACCATGATCCCTAGAAGCTACTAAGCCTCAGAAGACTCTTCCTAAAGGGGCCAGCCCTTGCCCTTGAAGAGGTGTCTTTCCTCTTTCTTTGTTCCATGCATCAATGTATACATTCCAGACGTACAGTTTACATACACTGTGAAATGATTACCACAACACGTTCAGCTACCACCCATCTTCTCATATCACTACCAAAAGAGATGAAAAAAGGATCAAAGAAGAAGCATTTCTCCTTGGGGTGAGAACTCATAGCACTCACTCTCTTAACGTCCCCATCTGTCACTCAGCAGTGGTGGCTGTTCCCATCAGGCTGTACATCACACCACTGGTAGTTACTTTTCTTATGCCTGGAAGTCTGAACCTTCTGACCACATTCCTCCAACTCCCACTCTCCCCACCTCCCCCCACCTCCAGTCTGATCTCTTTTTCTAGGAGTTTGGTTGGTTTCTGTTTTTAGGTTCCACATATAAATGAGACCATATTGTATTTGTCTTTCTCTCACCTATTTCATGCAAATGCCGTCAAGGTCCAACTGTGCTGTTGCAAATGGTGAGATTTCCTCACTTTTTTAATTTTTAATTTTTTTTAAATTTTTTTATAAACATATAATGTATTTTTATCCCCAGGGGTATAGGTCTGTGAATCGCCAGGTTTACACACTTCACAGCACTCACCATTGCACATACCCTCCCCAATGTCCATAACCCCACCCCCCTCTCCCAACCCCCTTCTCCCCAGCAACCCTCAGTTTGTTTTGTGAGATTAAGAGTCACTTATGGTTTGTCTCCCTCCCGATCCCATCTTGTTTCATTTATTCTTTTCCTACCCCCCAAACCCCCCATCAAGAGATGAATGGATAAAGAAGATGTGGTATATATACACAATGGAATACTATGCAGCCATCAAAAGAAATGAAATCTTGCCATTTGCAACGACGTGGATGGAACTAGAGGTAATGCTGAGTAAAATAAGTTAGTTGGAGAAAGACAACTATCATATGATCTCCCTGATATGAGGAAGTGGAGATTTCCTCATTTTTTAACTCGTATGCATACATGAACACACGCATCTATATAAGGGGGTGTTATTTATATCATATATCACAACTTCCTTATCCGTTCACCATTGATGGGCACTTGGGTTGTTTATATGTCTTGGCTACTGTAAACAATGCTGCTACGAACACAGGGCTGCAGCTATTTTTCAAGTTAGTGTTTTCATTTCCTTGGAATAAACTCCCAGAAGTAGAATTGCTGGATCATGAGTTAGTTCTATTCTTAATTTTGCGAGGATCCTTCATACCTCTTTCCATAGTGGCTGCACCAATTTGCAATCCCACCATCAGTACACAAGAGTTCTGTCTATGCCCGCACCTGTTATCTCTTGGGTTTTTTTGGTGATGGCCATTCTAATTCGTGTGAAATGGTAATCTCACTGTGGTTTTAATTTGCATTTCCCTAATGACTACTGATGTTGATCATTCTTTCCCATACCTGTTGGCCTTTATACAAAAGGTCTTTATCTTCCTTCAAGAAATGTCTGTTCAGGTTTTCTGCCCGTTTTTTAATTGGGATTTGGAGTTTTTTTGGCTTCTGGGGGGTTTGTTTGCTACTGAATTGTATAAATTCATTATGGTTTTGTTTTTTTTTTTTTTTTTGGATATTAACTCCTTATCACATATATGGTTTGCAAATTTCTTTTCCCATTCCATAGGTTGTCTTTTCACTTTTTGATGATTACTTTTGCTGTGCAAAGCTTTTTAGTTTGACATAGTCTCACTTGTCCATTTTTTAATTTGTTGTTTATGCTTTAGGTGCCATATCCAAAAATTCATTGCAAAGACCCATGTCAAGGACTTTTGTTCTTATGCTTTCTTCTAGGAGCTTCGTAGTTTCGGGTCTTACATTTAAATATTTAATCCAATTTGAGTTAATTTTTGTGAGTGATATATGATATTGGTCCAGTTTCATTCTTTGACATGTGAATATCCAATTATCCCAGCATAATTTATTGAAGAGACCATCTTCTCACCACTGAGTATTCTTGGCTCCCTTGTCAAATATTACTTCTAAGACTGTGTATGCTTGGGTCTATTTCTGGGCTCTCAATTCTATTCTATTGGGCAATTTGTCTGTTTTTATGCCAGTACCATACTGTTTTGATAACTATAGCTTTATAGTATAGCTTGAAATCAAAAAGTGTGATACCTCCTGCTTTATTCCTCTTTCACAAAATTTCTTTCACTAGTTGGAATCATTTGTAGCTTCATATAAATGTTAGGAGTGTTTTTTTCTACTTCTATAAAAAATGCCATTGGAATCCCGATAGGGATTACACTTAATTTGTAAAATGGCTTTCAGTAGTATTAGCATTTTAATAATATTAATTCTTCCAATCCATGAACACAGGATATCTTTCCATTTATTTGTGTCTTCAATTCTTTCTCATCAATGTCTTGCAGTTTTCAGCAGAGAAATCTTTCACGTCCTTAAATTTATTTCTAAGTATTTTATTGTCTTCTGATGTTATTATAAATGGGATCAATTTACTTCTTTTTTAGAAATTTCACAGGGCACATAAATGGGCTGGTTTTTGTTAATTTTATATCCCACAAATTTACTGAATTTATGGATTAGATCTAAGATTTTCAGTTGAGGTTTTAGGGTTTTCTGCATATAAAATCATGTCATATGCAAACAGATAATTTTACTTCTTCCTTTACAATGCAGATACATTTTATTTCTTTTTCTTGCCTAATTGCTCTAGCTAGGACTTCTAATACTACATTGAATAGGAGTGGTGAGAGTGGGCCCCTTAATCTTGTTTCTGATCATAAGTGAAAAATTTTTGTCCTTTTACCATTGAATATGACATTATTTGTGGGTTTGTCATGTATGGCCTTTATTATGTTGAGATACGTTCCTTCCATCCCTAACTTGTTGAGTTTTTATCATGAAAGAATGAATTTTTTGAATGTCTTTTCTGCATTTATTGAAATGATCATATGGTTCTTTTCTTTCATTCAACTAATGTGATCTATCACATGTATTGATTTGTGTATGTTGAATCATGCTTGCATCCCATGGATAAATCCTGCTTGATCATGAACAAAGATCCCTTCAATGTGCTATTGAATTTGCTCTGCTATTATTTTATTGATAATTTTTCATCTATATTCATCAGTGATATTACCATGTAGTTTTCATTCCTAGTAATGTCCTTTTCTGGTTTGGTATGAGGATAATGCAAGCCTCATACAATAAGTTTGGGAGTGTTCTCTCCTCTTTGACTTTTTAAAAGAATTTGAGAAGGACCAGTGTTAATTCTTCTTTAAATGTTTAGAAAAATTCACCAGTGAAGCCACCTGGTCCTAGGCTTTTCTTCATGAGATTTTTGTTTATTGATTCCATCTTTTTACTAGTAGGTGTTTATTACTATCAACTTTCATCTTAGAATTGATTTTCCTGCATCCCCTAAGTTTTGGCATGCTGTGCTTCCATTTTCATTTGTCTCAAGAAACACTTTTTTAAAAGATTTTTTTTATTTATTTGAGAGAGTAAGTGGGAGGAGGGTCAGAGGGAGAAGCAGACTCCCCACTGAGAAGCAAGCCCAATGTGGGGCTTGATCCTAGGACCCTGGGATCATGACCTGAGGTGAAGGCAGATGCTTACCCAACTGAGCCACCCAGCTACCCCAAGAAACATTTTTATTTCTCTTTTATTTTGTGATCCATTGTTTGTTCAGCAGACTGTTGTTTAATTTCCATGTGTTCATGAATTTTCCAGTTTCCTTGGGTTACTGATATCTAGTTTCATGTCATTGTGGTCAGAGTAGACACTTGGTATGATTTCAAAACTCCTGACTTTGATAAGGACCTGTTTTGTGACCTAACATATGGTCTATTCTAGAAAATGTTCCATGTGTTCTTGAGAAGAATGTGCGTTCTGCTATTGCTGGATAGAATGTTATATATATGTCTGTCAAGTCCATTCAGTCTATAGTGTTGTTCAAATCTGCCATTTTCTTATTATTTGTCTAGATCATCTGTCCATCATTGAGAGTGGGGTATTAAATTCCCCAATTATTGTATAACTGTTTATTTCTCCTTTTAGCTCTGTTAGTTTTTGCTATTTTTAGGTGTGCTAATGCTGGATACATGTATATTTACAAGTGTTACATCTTTTTGGTGTGTTGACACCTTTGTCATTATATGAAAATCTTCTTTGTCCCTTTTCACCATTTTTAGTTTAAATTTTATTTTATCTAAGTATAGCTACCCTTGCTTTTTATTTTTTTTCCTTTTGGTTATCATTTGCTTGAAATATCTTTTGCCACTCCTTTAGTCTTTAAGGCTAAAGCAAGTTTCTTTTACACAGCATAGTGCTGTATCTTCTTTTTTTCCCCCATTCAGTCATTCATGTCTTTTAATTGGAGAATTTAATCTGTTTACATTTAAACTAATTATTGATAGGTAAGTATTTAATACTGCCCTTTTGTTAATTGCTTAATGGTTGTTTTGTAGATCCATTGTTCATTGTTTCTTATCCTGCTGTCTTTTTTGTTTTGACGTCTTTGGTATTAAGAGTGCTTTGACTTTCATGTTTCTGTGTGTAATTACTATGAGAGTTTCCCTTGTGGTTACCATGAGGCTTACATAAAATATCTTAAACTTATAACACCCTATTTTAAACTGACAACATAATTTCAATAGAATTCATATACTTTACATTTGTACTTCTCTTCACATTTTAGGTTATTACTGTTGTAATTTACATGATTTTTATATTGTGTAATAACAAATTATTGCATTTATAACTATTTTTGTTACTTTTTAAACTCTAAACAAGAGTTATGAGTTATGTCCCACTATTACCATATTACAGAATTTAACTATGACTATATATTTCCCATTACCAGTGAGATTTATGCTACCTTTTTGTGTTTTTATAATATTAGTATTCTTTTTTTTCTTTTCAAAGATCTCCCTTTAGCACTTCTGATGAGGAAGGTCTGATGATAATAAACACCTTCGGCTTTTGTTTGTTCAGGTAAATATCCCTCCTCTATTCCTGAAGGACGGCTTTGCCAGGTGGAGAATTCTTGGTTGACAGTTGTTTTCTTTCAATATTTTGAGTAGGTCATCCCATTCTCTTCTGGCCTAAAAAGTTTCTGTTAAGAAATCCACTGGTAGTCTTACAGGGTTTCCCTTGTATGTAATTTCTCTATTTTCCTTTACTGCTCTTAAAATTCTTTCTGTCCTTTACTTTTAACAATTTAATTATAACATGTCAGTATAGCCCTATGTGGGCTCAACCTAGTAGAGTGTTTTGAGCCTCAGATATCTCATAGTCCACTTCTCTCCACAGGTTTAGGAAGTTTTTAGCCATTATTGCTTTAAATATACTTTCTGTCCTTTCCTCTTTTCCTTCTGGAATTTCCATAATGCAAATATAGTTTCTTTTCATTATGTCCCATAATCCCATAAGCTTTCTTCAGGCTTTTTAATTTTTTTTTTCTTTTCTTCTCTGACTGGGTAATTTCCAATATCCTATCCTTTAAGTTGCTGATTCTTTCTGCATGGGCAAGTCTACTTTTGAAACTTTCTACTGAATTCTTCAGCTCAGTTTTTGTATTTTTCAACTCTTAAGATTTCTGTTTGTCTGTTTTTTAAGATTTATTCATTTATTTTAGAGACAGAGAGAGAGCATGAGCAGGGGGAGGGGCACAGGGAAAGGAAGAGAGACTATCAAGCAGCCTACCTGCTGAACAAAGAGGCTACCTAAGGGCTTGATCCCAGCACACTGAGATCATGACCTGAGTCAAAATCAAGAGTAGGCCACCTAACTGACTGAGCCATCCAGGCACCCCTGGTTTTATTTCTGATGGCTACTATTCCCTTGTCAATATTCTTGTTTTTTTTTTCTTCCATTATCTTCCTAATTTAGTGGTCTTTGTTTCCTTATAGTTCACTAAACTTCCACAAAAAGATTATTCTGAATTCTTTGTGTGACAGTTCACAGATCTCCATTTCTGTAGGGCCAGTTCTTGGAGCCTTATTAGTTTCCTTTGATGGCAAAACTATCACCTCTTATTTTCCTGATTTTTCACAACCCTTGATTCCTTACATTGGTATCTATGAATTTAATGGAGCTCCTCTTCCAGGCTTTATAGATTTGTTTTAGTTCAGACAGTTCCTCATCAGTTGGGTTTCCAGGTATCTGCTGGTAATGCCTTTAGGCAGGTGGGGCCCGTTCTTATATTTTAATTTTGGTCAAGGCAACTGTTCAAACTCTGAGGACAGTGACGGAGTCAGGAGGGGGAGTTTATTGGCTAAAAATAGGTAAGACTGCTGGCTTGGTTCCCTACCCAAGTGAGGTTGTAGGATGGAGTCCCTAGTTTCCTAGAGTTTCTGGCCAAGCTCACTAGATAGTCAGGACTACTATATTACAAAGCAGATGGGGCTAATAAATTGTCTTCCCTGCTCTGAAAGGGCAGCAGGCCCAGGGCCTGTTCAGCTCAGCTGGAGAGCTGAATCAGGCCTGAATGCACAATGAATTCCCTGATCACATCATGCCACTGGTTTTGCCTACAGATGGGGGACACCATGGGCTATGTTCTATGTTCAGGTGCCACTGTACTTAAGGTTGCTGAATGGGCTCTGCAGCTTCCTGTGTGGTCTGGTTAAGTTACCTTGGTAGATAAGCTGAAGCCTGTATTCACCAATGAGCAAAGCTATGAATTAGATTCCCTACCTGGGTGCAGTGGGAGAAGCAGTTCTAAAACTGGTAAAGCTGTTTATTGTCTTAACTCAAGCCAACCTGCACTCCTAAGTTCCCTGACTGACCAATGCCACTGTCTTTGCTCTGCAAACTATTGGCTCTGTCTGCCCTTCCCTCAGATTGAATGCCACTGAGCCATACAGCTTCCAGGAGACGTCACCAGCCTTTCTGATGAAATGGGGCCAGAAGACACTCTACACAGCAGATGAGGCTATGTCTCACAGCCTCCTTTCCTGGGCAGGAGGGAGAGAGAATGCCCCAAACAGGCTTTCCGGTTCAGAGAAGCCAGGAGCTAACCTCAGCCTTGGCTATGAATTAATCCCCCTTCCTATGCATATCAAGGGAAGCTTCCAGACCGAGTACTGGTTTAGCTCTAGGGGCCATCAGCCCTGCCTGCATGCCTCTCTGCTTGAGTACCACTGGGCTGCAAAGCTTCCAGGAGTTGTCACTAGCCCTTCTGGTCAGATGGGGCTTGAAGGCACTCCCTACAATGGGTGGGGCTGTGACTCAGCACTTGCTTGGGCATGGGCAACCAGGCTCTACAGCCAGCAAAACTCCTTGTTTAAGGAACCAAATCAGGTGGATCTGTACCCAGACTTCCCTGGACAGAGTGCGCCCCCCACTTGGTTGTTCAGATTAGCAAAGCCAATGGTTGGACTACCGCTTGGGTCACGGCAGGTATGGATTCAGTTTGCCAAGATCCTTGTGCCAGCTGTTGTAATCCCCTCTCTTCTTTGTCCATCACAGTAAGATTCCCAGTGGTCAGGCCCTGCAGAGTTCCCTGCAATCCCCATGGTGCGAGACTGGGGTAGGATCTCCCACAGAGTGACCCAAGATGCTGGGGGAGGCTGGTTCTCTTTCCCACTGGAGGAACTTGAGGCTCGGCGGGGGACACCTCTCTGCATGGCACTGCACTGTCCTGGGAGGGGCAATATGGTCAACATGTAGTCCCTTTTCTTTACCCTTCTAATGCAGTCCCTCTTGGCCTCTATGATGCAGGCAGCTGTGTCAGTCTTACCGCCATGTTCTAGGATTCTCTCAGTGGATCTCGTTCTTGAATAGATGTTAGTTATTTTTATAAAGGACAGTGAAGTAGGGAACTACCCATTTTCACCATTTTGGTGGCATCACCCTCCAGGCTATCCTATTAAAGAGAAGTATAGCCTGCAGTGTCTCCTGAATCCTCTGTTCTTCATGGCTAAAAATGCCACTGGCACTAAGTAGTAGGAAATAGTAGTAGGAAGGAATGAGGAGTTTGGGTATAGACTCTGGCCCAATTACGGACCCGGAATTTCACACAGGAAGGAGGACGCTGAGGTGGTCCACATCATTAAAGGAGTTAAACCAATGGAAATGATCGCAGTCTTCAACTGCCATTCATCATTACCTGGGTCAGTGCAGACCCTCCTGTTCAAGCACCTCTACCCTCCCTCTAAGAGATCCCTATTTAAAGGCACAGATGAAAACAGCAGTGAGCTTCAGGGTAGGGAACACTAATGACAACACAGAGCCTGCCATCTGGTCTCCACCACACAGACCCCGCGCCATGAGCCAGCCTGCCACACAAGGTCAGCAGAAGCCCTCAGAGACCTTGTCCTTCAGAAGGCTAGCAGGCGACTCAGCTTGCTGAGGAGGCACGCCCTCATTCCTGGTACAGCTGCTTCCACATTTAGACTGCACTGCATTACCTCACTGCCAGCCAATCGGCACCTCCCCAGGCTCAGCACATATTCTCCCCTTTGCCACAGACATTGCCTCATGTCGCTCTCTGCTCTTAGAGCATGCTGCGTGTCGTGTGCCCAGGGCCTGCGGGGAGGGGAGGAGGGCAGTACGGGAGAGGTGGCAGGAGGAGAGAGGTGGCCATCGGGGTCACAGGCACCAGCAGCCTCTTCCCTCCAGGCCCTCCTGTACCATGCACATGAGGTTAGCATCCCAAGAATGTGATATTCTGTGGGACTCGGTCCTCTCAGTTGGGATGGGGGTGGGACAAGGGGGTTGGGCAGAGGTGGTGAGTGACAGCGCAGCAAGCACCGAGGAAGCAAACTGGTGAGATTCGTGATCTGTGAAACCCCTGGAAATTGAGGCCCTGCCAGCTTGGTACTGGGTGAGGATGATGATTTTCCTACCTTCTGCCTCAAGCCCTGACTCATGGAACCCACGACCAAACCACAAGCACTGGTACCTCAGCTGACAAAACACAAGAGTAGAAACTAATACTTTAGGAAATCAGAGGGTTCCTGAGAACCAAGATACGCCCAAGTTGTTCAAGTGAGGGACGACACCCCACACAGATCTTGAGAAAGGCACTCGCAAAGTATCATAAGCCCTGGAGAAGTGTGTGCAGGTCAGTGTAAGCCTGTAGCAGGGAGACCTGACTCACAGTGGGGACATAGCCCAGGGAGACACTGAGCCCCACCACCCTCTAGGGAAGCTGTGCTACCCCCATGCCTCAGTCAACCCTCCTGTTTCTTAGAAGGTGCCCAAGCCCATTCTAATGGGGAACCTTCAGACACAGGCATTTTTATCTTCAAGCAGTCTCACTTCAAAGGTTTCTTTCTCCAGATACAAGCAGAAATGTTAATATATCTTTAAATAGAGAAAGGGGAAGAGGGGGGAGTCGAGGGGGCAGGGCGGGAAACCATTATAAATCTTCACGGGGTGTTCAATATTTTACACAAACACAGCTATCCAGCAGCAATAATGACTCCACAGATGTGCCACGTGTGTGCACTGTTAATAGCCTTCCATACACTGAGGAGGAAAGTGTGGTCAGGGAACACGGGGGAGAAATACTAATGAGGAGAGAAATCAGATGATTCAAGACAATCCCCATTCAATGTCTATGTGCACAAATAAAGGTGGGGGGGGTCGCTTCCCACCAACATCAGACCTCCTCCTCCCACGGTGGTTTCCCTTCTCACTGTGCAAGCTGAGAAAGCTCCTCCAGCAGCACAGCACAGGGTCCTCCTCTAGCTTAACTGCTATGACTCCATCAGCCCCTCCCTGCGTAGAGGGATTCTGAGTTCAGATGCCATTCTGTCCAGTTATCGAATCCCCAGTTGTCACACACTCTACCCAGAAGGGGGGCACTATGAACACGTATGTCAGAAAAACAGTTCAATTATAGCAGAGCAGTAGGCCTGTTGCACACAGAGTAGACTATATAACCTACAAGTCAATCCGCTTCCTCTATTTAAAGTGCTCATGAAATTTTATGGAGGTAGCGAGGAAGGACCCTAAAAGGGTCCAAAGGAAATTGATCCTGGTGATGTGCTCCCAACAATCGGATACTCTACCACCTTTCAGCTCTCAAGTGATCTGTCCAGCCAGGAAGACGTGTTTTCCTTACTACACTCACCATGACAGTGATTCTGTGCAGAGGAAGCAAGGCGGGGAAGGAGCCTTGGGAAGCAGAAGCCACCCCACCTCAGAGGACACTTAGCAGTGTTTCCTGAAATCACCCTCCCACCTCATGCTCCCACCTCCCAACTTGGCCTGTTGTGCATCAGGCCAAGGTCTCAAGAGACAACACTGAAAGATGATCTGGGCCCTTAAAAAGGGTTAAAAAGAAATCACTCGCTATCAGTTCCTTAAAAAGCAAGAAGAACCAAAGAAGAAGAAGAAGAAGGTGGCAGAAAAGGAGAGAGAGAGAAAAAGTTAGTAGAAAAGATTCAGCCCCGCTTTGCAAAGCCGATTTATTTCCAGCCTATTTTATTTCATTTTATTACCTAAAGGATAATGCACACATTTTCAAAACCTGGTTAAAAAAAGAAACCTATTACGTAACTGTAATGGGTCTGGTAGCTATTGTTGTAATGAACGCGCTGGACATCTCGCTTCAGAGAAACAGATTTTGAGGTCTGAGGCCTGAGCATTCTCTTGGGGTGGCCCGGTGAACCAGCTTCCTAGACAGAAAGAATATGAACCTAGACACATCATAAGGGGAGAGGAGGAAGTCACTTCTGAACAATTAAAGGCGTGGAGATGGGGCAGGTGGTGCTGAACTGTTTTGTTTTGTTTTGTTTTTCTTTCAAATAATGGAACAATAGAATCTGGTTCTCTCTCTTAAATGCAGTGGGCAGAGGCTGGTCATCCACACGTAGTGAATGAAGCAAGTAAATCCCATGTTGCAGGACCACTGGGCACGACCGCTGGGTGCGAAAAGGCGCCCCCCTAAGGAAGAACAAGGTAGAGCTTTAAGTCTCCCTGGAACTCCCATCATAGAACTGGATAGACTCTCGCCTATTTCCCTTGTTTGTTGTCACAGAGGACACTGTGGGTCTCAGAGAGCTGGTTACTGGCCCAAGGGTCACACACAGCTGGAATTCAGGTCTCCCACTTCTTCCTCCAGTGCCCCCTACCATCTTGCCACCCAAAACACAATCCACAGTTCAGTAGCATCAACAGTGCCTGGACGCTGGTGAGAAACACAGCCTTGGGCTCACCCAGACCTACTGACTTAGAATTTACAGATCTCCAGGTGATCAAAATGCATCATCAACCCTTCCAGAAGCTTCCTGCAGAAAGGCAGAAGTGCATGAGAATCTTCTCATGGGTCCTCCAGGAACAGTGGCTGTCAGCATGCTCTCTAGGGAGAAGGCACTTAGATACACTCAAATGAAGGGAACCGACTGCCTAGGAGAATGGATGTCCCTTTGGATCTGAGTGGTGGTGGGCTTCTTGGGGCCTCCTTGATCTTGTTCTCACCAAGGTCCAGAATGGCCTTACCCAGCGGGAGATATGCCCCTGCCAACCCGAGGATCCCAGCAGCAGGTCGTTATCTAGAGATCCCAATCCTTTCGAGAATCTGCAGGTGCCAAGCAGGCACACTGGCCTACCCCACATCTCAGAATGAACCAGAATCCGAAGCAGTGAGAACAGCCAAAACACCACATTACACACACTATTGTGCCGTCCGCGGCCGTAATAAGGGTTATTTGTGGAGTTGTCATTGAGTATTTTTGCCTTCCCCGCCAACATTTTCTATGGTGACTATCAACTTTCCCTCATTTTATGTCTGTGTTGACTGGGCACACTCTGAAGCATGATAGAAAATATACCACAGTCTCAAAGTCTCTGAGCCAAGGCAGCTGGGGGTGGGGCAGAGGGGTACTGAAGAAGCCAACCTAAGCCCTATAGGAAGCCCAGACGCGTCAAATACACCTTCACAGTGATGCTTCCTGGGTGACGATGGCGCTATTTCCACTTGCACTCTTTATGTGGGTCCTTCCTACACTGCATAACGAAGGAGGAGGAGGCACTACAACGGGGCAGCTCCAGGCCTAGAGAAGCCAAGTGATTTGCTTAATCCCACACAGGCACTCAACAGCAGAACTCAGCCCAGAATCCAGTTTTCACATGCCCGCGCTCCCTACTCTACCTGAGGCCACATAAGGGAGCAGTGCAGATATCATACAAGAAAAAGGGGAATGGGGGCGCCTGGGTGGCTCAGTGGGTTGGACCACTGTCTTCAGTTCAGGTCATGATCTCAGGGTCCTGGGATGGAACCCCACATCGGGCTCTCTGCTCAGCAGGGAGCCTGCTTCCCTCTCTCTCTCTCTCTCTCTGCCTGCCTCTCTGCCTACTTTGTGATCTCCGTCTGTCAAATAAATAAATAAAATCTTAAAAAAAAAAAAAAAAGGGGGGAGTGAAAGAGGGAGCACCTCACATTTGGCCATTATCTTCTAGTCCCAAGAGCAGTCCTTTACATGAGAGCGTAAGGCATGTTAGGAGAACGTCTGGAGAATAACATGTCAATAACAAAGGGAGCAAGAAAGGCAGAAGACAGAGAAGTATAACACGCTGAGGGGAAACATTCACAGGTATTGACTGATGAGTACGGCACGACAATTTCTCAATTATTCACAACAGCAACTACTGAGAATACAATCAGAAGTAAACAGACACACACACGAATCCAAATTTTATCCTGTAAAATTCAGGTGCAGAAGCTTATACTTAAAAAAAAAAATTCAGCTCATTTAGTTACCGATGCTTAAGTTTTTCACTATTTACTCTTGCTTTGTGCACATATTAACTGTCTTGGTTTTATTTTGGTCCCTGTACAAAATCAATTTCAAAATTAAAAAAATTAGAAAGTAATGAGGCTCATACTAGGGGTACCTATGGTAATAACAGTTGACACCCAGAAATGGACAGGAAAGCGACAACCAAAAAAAATTTTAAATGCTAAAAAGCTGGTAAAGAATACAAAAACATAGAAGGAGGATGCCAGAAGCCCTAGACCCAACACTGCAACAACTGGATAGGTAGATTAGGTTCCAAGTCTTTCAGAAAAGGCTAAACTACGACTGATACCTTATAAAATTATTTAAGAAAATGAGAATGCATTCATTTTGGAAAAGATGTCTGGCAGATGAGCTTAGATTTAAAATAACTTGAGAAGTCTAAAGGGATGAAAAATCTGAAAAATTCTCTTAGCAGGAACTTCTCTCACTGTCCAAAAATGGGGATCTTTCAGAAGAATCTTTGCAAGAGTGGTCACCAGGAGGACCTATTAAACTCCGTGGACTGCTCCTCCCACTTAATCTTTACAACAATCCCACGCTAGCATTATTCCAACCTTCCACAATGGGAAACCACATTTGAGAGAGGTTAGCTCACTGGCACAAGGTCACAGATCAAAAGACACTGACTCCATGCTTTGGGGATGGCGCCTCTAGCAAATTTCCAGGTGATGCTGTTGGTCCACAGGTGACAATTTGGGGGCCACTTCTGTGGAGACTAACCAAGGACGTTAGCAGTAACAGAAAGAAAGGGACCAGTAATGGATAGGACAATGAGTAGAAAAGGCCAAATTTTCCTTTATCACCTTCCCAAAAGGACAAACATGCCTATGGGCTCCTGGGACTCCTCATCCAGAGGAGGTCAGGGGAGAGGCTGGCACACTGAATGCCCAAACAGGACATGGGTGCAAGGTGTTTCCTTCCCTTTCTGAGCCCTGGAGCCAGGATTTTTAGGAGAGCCCTGATGGACCTCTCCCCATCTTCAAGCTACCCATCCAGGGCTCTTCTAGAGAAAAGGTCCCGGGCCTAGGTGGGACATCAAGACCCTTCTCCCACCTAAGGAGCACACAAAGCAGACTTCCCCAGGCAAGCCACGCCAGCCAGTGTCGTTAAAGGCACAGTCCTGCAGGAGCCTATCAAACTCCGACAAGAAACGTGTTGGCACTGGTGATCTCCTAGAGATGAATTTGTCCTTTGCTCCAAAGCTTTCAGTAAAGATTACCAAAGACAGGGGTACCTGGGTGGCTCAGTGGTTAAGCCTCTGCCTTCAGCTCAGGTCATGGTCTCAGGGTCCTGGGATCGAGCCCCACACTGGGCTCTCTGCTCATTGGGCAGCCTGCTTCCCCCTCTCTCTCTACCTGCTGCTCTGCCTACTTGTAATTTCTCTCTGTCAAATAAATAACCATCTTTAAAACAAGCAAACAAAAGATTATCAAAGACAGAAGGTAAAGCAGATGCTGGAGGACCAGAGCACTCCTTCAAAGTCCCTTGAGGCACAGGGTACACAGGGCCGGGGCAGGGGATGCTGGCTCACCTTCCTCCTGCTTCCTCTGGACCCTGGGCAGGGTCTGAGACTTACTCAAGGTGGTGGGGACTGTTATCAAACCCCCTGAGGCCAGCCTAGCATAAAGCCAAGGCTGAGGACCACAGGCTAAGCATGTAGAAGTGGGAGCTACGGGAACATTTCCTAGCACCAGGCACCGCTGTATTTAATCTGTATCATTCTCTCTTCATAATCCTGATCCCAAGGGTCAGAGCCCAAGTAAGCTGCCCAGTGTCACACATTCTAGTGCCGTCGACTGAAATTCTTACACCATCTGGCCTACAGACCAGAACTCTTGGGGTCCCTCCCTCCTCTCTGGCTATTCCTCCTTAAAAAGTCTCCTTGCTGACACACCCCCCTCATCTCCATCACCTCTAATCCAGGTCAACAAACTTTGTAAAAAGCCAGACAGTAAAATTTTGCTGGTTTGGCAGGCAGTGAATCTTGGTCACAAGGACTCTACTCTGCTGTTGTAACTCCAAACCAGCCGCAGACACTAGATAAAGGAAGGCAAATGGTTGCACCCCAGAAAACCTTACATACAAAGGAGGTAAGAATCCAGCTGCTGCCTGCCAACGCCTACTCCCAACAATAGACCACCCACCCTTCCCCTGGATCAGCCCTTCAATCTTTGCATGAGCTACACTCACATCTCTGTGTTGCCCTCCAGCCTCAGGCCTGTAACCATGATAACAACTCCCAAACTCCTTCTTTCGTCTTGTTTTAAAGATTGTATTTATTTATTTGAGAGAGAGAGACAGCGAGAGAGGGAATACCAGCAGGGGAAGCAGGAGAGGAAGGAGCAGGGAGCCCGAAGCGGAGCTCAATCCCAGCACCCCGGGATTGTGACCTGAGCTGAAGGCAGATGCTTAGTGACTGAGCCACCCAGGCAGCCCAGCAACTCCCAAACTCTTAACTGCAGCTCTGAGCCTCCCCCTAGACTCAGCCCACTCTTACACATCTCCACTCGGGTGCCCCACGGACACTGGAACTCAGCAAGCCCAAAGCTGAAGCCCTAAATTCAACCCTCGTCCCAAACCTGTTTCTTCTTTCTCAGCTCTTCCCATCTCAGGAAATAATGCATCACACCGGGTGCTCAGGCCAAAAACCTTGACAACATGCTTGGGTCAGCTCTGCCCCCTCTCTCCACAAATCCCATCAGGCTTACCCACAAAACAGACCTAGAATCAAACCTCTTCCTCCATCTCTTCCAACACTAACACTGATTATGCTCCTAGCCGCTATCATCACTAACCGGCATTATGACAAAGGTATCCTAAGCCATCTCCTTCCTCTCACCCGTTCCTTGTCCCCTAAGTGTCACTTCTCCACATGCATCAAGAGTGGTCAGCCTTTTATAGTAGAAATTGGAGCACAAATACTGCTCTGGGAAATCCGTCCGCAGCTCCGGTTCACTCCCAGGCCCACCCTCTTCTATCCAGCCCCTTTAGAGCTCTAACCATCTCTGTTCCCAGCCTTCCTCCCTCTGCCCCAGTCACATGGGCCCTTCCCATGCCTCCAACTCACCAGACACATCCCCTCCTCAGGGTCTTTGCACTGGCTGACACCGCCTCCCTGGACAGCTTTCTGGCTCGTTCTCTGACATACTCATGAATGAGCTCGCATGCAGCTTCCACATTAAGTCCTTTCCTGAACTGCTACACAAATTTATCAGCCCGCTCCCTACTTCCCTCATCCTGTTGTATTTTTCTGCATAGTGCTTAGCACGAGCTGATGATATATTTATTTTCTTTTTGTCTGTCTTCCCCAAACAGAATGTCAGCCCCATGAGGTGTGGGGCTGTGTCTGTTTTGTTCACTGCTGGAATCCCTGAGCTTAGAACAGTGTCTGTTATGGATTAGACATTCCATATTCCTTAAAATAAACACATGAACATACTACAGAAAATGCAAAGAACTGTCATCTCACTTAACACTGCAACCACCCTCCTCAACAGACAAGGCATTTTACCGATAAATAATCTGAAGCACAGAAGCAGAAAGAAAGTAACACAGATCATCGCTGAGCGGATGCCAGAACATGGTCCTTGTGACGGAAGGTCTGGTAGGCTTCTCACGCAGAATATAAAATACATGAATTTCCTGCGACGAATGCCGCCAGGAGGAGGTTATGTTATGAAATTACTTTTGTATCTTACCAGATGACTCCCAAAGCAGGGTTTATCAAATTATTTCACCAGGGCCTGTCCACATCGCAAAGAATGAGAGTACCTGCTGTTGATCCTGGCTCGGAACAGGGGAGCAGAGCTGAAGGACAGCTGGTTAGGAAAGAAGCAGGGACAACGCGTGTTCGATTTCTACCTCCTGCCACCAGAGCAGGGATTTTCAGCCTTTTGGACCGTAGCCTTTTTAGAACATCTGAAGATCTGAAGGGTCATCACAGGAGAGAAATTACATTTCGGATCTACTGAAGGAGAAAATCCTCATGACAAAAAACTGATGTAAACTCAGTATCACTTTTACATGAAGTTTTATTTGATCAATCCCAACAATATCTACAAACAACTGCGAAAAAATATTACACATCACACGCAGCCCACACATATGAAATGTCACATACTTCTCTGGTAGGCAGTGTGGTTTGGTGATTAGAACGGTGACTCGGGAGCCAGATGGCGTGGATTTCAGCCACGACTTCACTTCCTAATAGGAGAGAAACCCTGGACGACTCGTTCACTCCACTGTGTCTGTCTCCTCATCCGTAAGGGGATGCAAACGCTATCAGCTTCTCTGGGTCACTGAATTGAATCAGCAAAGCACAAAAGTCCTTAGAACAGTGCCTGGCATACCGCAGATGTTCCATAAATGGTAACTGTATTATTTAGGGGCAGAAAATGTGCCGTGTTTGGAAGGGTCCACAGTTCATTTGCAGTCATCTCCCAGCTCCAAAGAACCAGAGAGTGGAAACCACTGCTCTGAAGCAGATCCTCAATACGAGAATCAAGGTCAAAGAGAATAGGCATCATGTGCAGCTTTCAAAGCCCTTGAAGATCCTGTTACCCACTACGCTTATCACAGTCAGGGGAGTTTCAGGGTACTACCCTGATTCGCTGCAGAGACACCCTGAACCACCTCTATTTCATTTCTAGTTTCTGCAGACTGTGATTTCTAGCACTGCGCCCATTAGGAGCCAATTCTATTAGAATGAAGTAATGGCAACTGCCCCCTGGAGTTTCTTATAAAGGAATTTTTTTTTTAAAGATTTAATTTATTTATTTGACAGAGAAAGATAGAGAGAGAACACAAGCAGGCAGAGTGGCAGGCAGAGGGAGAGGGAGAAGCAGGCTCCCCGCTGAGCAGGGAGCCCGATGCCGATGCCGGGCTCAATCCCAGGACCCCGGGATCATGACCTGAGCTGAAGGCAGCGGCTTAACCCACTGAGCCACCCAGATGCCCCTCTTATAAAGGGATTTTTGTATCAGTTTGTAACCAATAAAAACTTTATTAGTATATTTCAAACATTGAGAGCCTAAGACTCCACTTGGGTGGGAACTGGTAATCATTTCTTTTTTTTTTTTTTTAAGTGCACTGGGATTTTTTTCACTGTAAATGAAGTTTTCATTATAAGCATAGAATCACTATTAAAAGCTTAGGAAATGTAAAGAGAAAATAATCATTCGTAGCTTTCCGTTCCCCTATCCCCCATCTCTATTCAAATTTAAATAAACTTAAAGAGGAGTGAATCTTAGCTCCATAATCTGATTTGTCGTCTTCCTGCAAACACTATAGCTCTGCCCCTCTGTGGGAAATGACCTCCCAAGATTTCATGAGTCTGTCTGATGGCCCTGGGTGGCCCCAGACGTGACAGAAAGGAAAAGGGCTTTCCCCGGGCGCATGCCTGTCCCAGAGCAGCTTTGATCAAAACCACAGGGCTGTAGGCAGGAGGGTCAGCAGGGAGCTCTCGGCAACGTGCCCAGCCAATCCCACAGGTGAAGGCAAGATGGGCTGGTCCACCCATGACTGTGTATACCTGGAAACGTTCCAGAAGGAGCTACCTCAAACAGATTCAGCTGAGACCTCCACAGAACAGAACTGAGTGTCTGGGGTAAATGAGACCTTCTTTGCATTGCATTTATTTTTATTTATTTATTTAACAAACAATAGATAGATAGATAGAGCCTATGTCCTACCCATGGGTTATTCTCCTGATAATAAACATTTAAAAAGAGATGCTGCCTAACGATAAGATAGACTCAGTGTGGCTGCTTGTCTCTCGGGGTAGTGAATGCAGAGTGATAGTTAGGGGCTGTGACATGGAGGAGAGCACACCACACAGCAGCAGGTGTGATTTTTAAAATACAGCGCAAACCCACTGGCAGCAGCTTCAGACCTCCCTGGCGCCTTAAACTCCAAATCTCCAAAATCCAGAAGTCTCTCTCGCAAGCCCTGTCGATGGGAAAAGTCACAGGCTCTCCCACAAATGCCCTGTACTATCTCTCTCTGCCCGGAGGACACCAATTTTCTGCACTTCAGCCTCACCAATCAAGATGCTGTGCAAATTAACAAACACCTATTGGAGGACAGATATTGGATCATGGAAAGATACAAACAAAAAGATACAAGCAAAATGATGCTAATGCTGAGAACTTGAAGCCCTACGAGGGTTGGTCCTAGGATGGACCGAGCTCAGGGATGAGCCAAGTATGAATCACAACAAGTGTTTGTACGTTTGAAGCCGAATCGTGCTCTTTCTCTCCAGTTCCTCCAGCTCTAGAGTAACTAGGCTTCCAGTAAGGGGAAGAACCCAGCCAATGGTACATCCTCAAGAGTCTGTGTGTGCATAATGAAGTCACTGCGGTTATCAGAGAGCAGAGCAGGAGATGTCAATAAAAGTGTCCCTGCCTCCAGAGAAGGAAACAGATGCTCCAGCAGGAAAAATAACTAAAAGACATCAAAGTATACATTTGAAGAGTTTTTTGGGTTTTTGTTTTGTTTTGTTTTTTTATAAAAGAGTATTTTTATAAACCTGTAGAGAAGTTAAGAGCAAGGCCAGGTAGACTAAGTCACTATTCGATCAGAAGTCTATGCTCCATAATAAGTTTATGATCTTGGTCAAGTAGCTCTCTAAGCCTCAGTCTCTTTAACTGCAAAAATGGGGGACAATTCCTAATCCAGGGGATCAAATGAAAAACTTAGGCAAGGCACCTACTTTAACAGAACCCCTGGCATACAGATATTTTGTAAACTGTGGTGACTACTGCTATGTTTGTAGAGGAGTATGTAATGGAGGGCGCCATGCTAAGAGGCTGAGGATAAACAGAACCTTCATCCCTTTTCAAGGACTGAGGATGCAAGCATCATGCTATGCAGATCCGGTAACTCCAAGCCAAGAGGAGTGAAAATGCCCATTGGGACCATGGGCCCTGGTCTGGCCCCAAGGGATCAAACCGGCCAATGGTCACACCTACCAGTATGAGCCATGTATATGGCGGGTGAGATTCAAGGAAGGACATGCGCAGAGGAGCACTGTTTGAGATTCACCACCACAAACATTTCCCCTAGTCACCCCTCCCATGGCTCTGTGCTGGTGCTCAGGCTAGACCAAAGGTGAATAAATCCTGACCTGCTCCAAATTAGGAATAGGTTCCCATGTACGTAGAACAAATGGTGAGGGACACCAACGGTGAGGGACACAGTGAGGACAAGTACACGCAGGCAGTTCTTCCCCTGGAAGGAGCTCATAGCTAAGCTACAGATTGAGTGAGAACGTTCTTTAGCAGCCAGCCAAAGACCATTTCTGACAGGAATGAGTCTGCAACTACAAATGAGTATGTCAACTCATTTGTCAACTGAGAGTGAGGCTGAGCAGCAGTGGCAGGAGGGTAAGTCGAGGCTAGTCATGAAACTGGTGCTTACAGAGATTTGCAGCCCCTGACTTCAGGCTGCCAACAGCAGTCAGAGCAGGCAAGCTGGAGTGGACGCATCCCAGCCCTTGCCAAGGTGTCCCCGCCACTCAGCACTCCTCATGGGCTCCAGTGGTACCAATGGCTTCCTTGCCCCTTCTACGCAGCAGAAGCCAATCTGGAATTATTCCTGAAATATTAAAGACTCTAATCTGAGTTTTGCAGCTTCCAGTCCAATAGGAGCATGGCGGTTACAGTAAATGTAACCATAACAAAAATTAGCGAAGATGGCTTACTATACGCCAGACGTGGTTTTCAGTGTCTCCTTAGTATTAACTCATTTAATCTTTCCAAGAAGCCTGAGATAGATACTATTATTCTACTACTCATTTTTCAGAATAGGAAATGAGCACAGAGAGGTTAAGAAACTGGGATGACTCTGAAGAATGTTCCGGCAAATGGGCCCAGCTGCCATCCACCATTCCTTCTCACGCCCTATTATAGTTATTTTCCATCTAGAACTGTAGGTTAAAGGTGCACACTAGGGCTGTGAGACTTACTAAAACCAAACAACTCAGGGGAGTTTTCATGCTCCTTCTTCTGTCTCATTAGCACAATTATAAAGAATTTGGATAATGGAACACAGAGCCCATCCTTGACACTTGTGGGACCACCGTGTTCACCTTGACCAGGATGATGAGGTGCCGCACGGCTGGTGTTCTCTTCCTGCTTCCATGGGCCCCCAGCTCACCTCCCTGTCCTCTGACCCTAGGACCTCCTTTTTCACCTACTCCCACCACCCACCCCACCCCAAGCATGTCAATCCACAACCATGTGGATCTGCAGTCTTAATGGCCAGCAATTAAATCCTGAGTGTGGACACAGGTTGGAAATAGGGCTGGTGATTTTCTCAGCCAGAGAAATAAAGCGGAAAGGACTGCATTCCGCCCTAAGGGAGATATTAACTGAACTAGCTTTATCAAAATCTATGTATTTGGTTCTAGTGAGATGATTGTTGAAACTGGCTTTAACTGAGCACTTTGCCAACCAGAAGCAGCCTACAACTACTTTGGGACATCTAAGTAACTCACACGGGCAGGCAGAGCCCAGGCATGTACACGCCTACCAGGACAGCATGTGACTGGATAACATGTGGGATGGTGGGCTAACAGTGACAACTGAATTAGGCTCAAATCCTCGTATAAACAAGCAGGGTCGCCCAGAATACCTACTCCCCAGCTGAGCGGCTGCCAGGCTCTGATTTTTAACTGGTTGGCAGTTCCCCCAGCACCGGCGAAAACTCAGTTTCCAGGGCAGTCTTTCTCTGCAAGCAACTGGCACAAAGAAACAAACACCACAGAAGCACTGGGAAAGGGAACCCATTGATGCTTATTTCTTAGGGGTTTAGATCCCTCCTTCTATTGCTTGGTGAAGCAACCTTGGGTCCCAGTCTCTGTCCCTGCTGGCTTGTGGCCATTTCTGAGTGTCTGTATCCTCTGTGATCCAAGAAGGTTTAGAGAAAGCCCGAGGTAGGAAAAAGGTACTAATTTAGCAATAGCAACATGTTTCTAGGTCCCGAATGCCTCCACTTAACACTTCACTTTGGCTCAGAACACTATGCCCCCCAGACACCAACATCTCTTTGGTGGTCTCCAAGTCAAGGACTCTCGAACTACGTTTCTTACTTCCTCATCATCACAGTAACGTTTGAGACATTTCTACTTTCCAGAGAAATGACCAACGTTTTCCTTTCCTTTATGAAAATCCTAGAAACTGTACCCAGATGAAAGGGAAGTAAGACAAAGGGCAAGCAGGAATCAAGCCAAAGCAAGACTCATGTCCAAGCACAGGAACCCATCATTCCCAGGGACAGAGGTCTCCTAACCAACCCTCAGGTTTCCAGAATCACTGTAGTACACGTGCTCCTTGAGAAAGAACACTCTGTCCTGGTGACCTCCCCCGACCCCCAACTGGCTCATGGCAAGAAATCTCAACAACCTGATTGATTGAGATGTCCCTAAAAAGTAGTTCTACCCTGTATCTTAAGAGCTTACCTTCGTATATACTAAATAATTAATATAACTACACAGAATCCATGTGATACTTATGATAAATTATGTGTCCAAAACTCAGGGTACATCTGCTTGGGAGCTTAATGTGATTTAACAGATAAAAATCACTATTTACCTAAATCATTTGTCAAACTTTGAAGCCATGATAATTTATGCACCTAGACTTTTTATGTATGGGCACACTATATCCACATAGCTTAGATGACGCAATCATTTTCTCAAACATTCCTAATATCCTTATGAACTCCCAAAAAACAAAGCCTTCTTGCAAAACCAAACCAAGCCCAACCAAAGCACCAATGCTGCTTGCAAACAAACAAACAAACAAACAAAAAAAGCTGGGCTCCAAAGGTCCTACAGTGGTACTGTCTCCTGGGAACATGAAACCAGGTGCTGCAGAACTGGGCTACACTCTCAGTTTTGCTATGATTTATCTGTAGGACAGGAGGTAAGCCATTTCCCTTCTCTGACTCTCTGTTTCTGTACACAATGTTAAAGTTTTTGTCTTTAATTCACCCATAATTCCTCTACACAAAGATATGCTAAAATATTCACAGTGGCTTATTTCTTCCAGCCTCTTTTTCGGGTTAGTTTTTTTTTTTTAATCTACCGCTGTGTCCTGATCCACACATATACCCACATCCACAGCTGTCTCCTAGGAACAATACTGTTTAAGAAAGATGACTGAATTTTTAGCTATTGTTTGGCCCTAAATAATTCTGGGATTGTAGGGATAATGAGGGCTAACAATTGCCCCACTGTTGGGTGTAGGTGGTGGAGTTAAAAAATGTGTAGTGGGGGCGCCTGGGTGGCTCAGTGGGTTAAAGCCTCTGCCTTTGGCTCAGGTCATGATCCCAGGGTCCTGGGATTGAGCCCCACATCGGGCTCTCTGCTCGGCAGGGAGCCTACTTCCCCCTCTCTCTCTGCCTTCGTCTCTGCCTACTGGTCATCTCTGTCTGTCGAATAAATAAACAGAATCTTAAAAAAAAAAAAAGAAATGTGTAGTGAACACCTGCCTCCTCAGAGTGGCTGGGGAAGGGCTCTTACAGAGCACAGAAATTCCAGAGAGCTGAGAGCTGGTCAGCACTGGTGCAAGGTCAAGCGAGCAGAAGGAACAGGATGATGAGGATAAGGATACCAGAGACTAGGGCAGCTCTGGGGGCACTCTATAAGAACGGGCACAAAGAACAACGTGCAGTCTTGGAGGGACAGGTAGAGATACCAATCAAAACAGCCAAGATGAAAAGTCACAGATCACTCCCATAATCAGCAAGAGTAAAGAGAACAGGAAAACTGTGAACTGTGAACAAATGATTTAGGTAAATAGTGATTTTTATCTGTTAAATCACATTAAGCTCCCATTTCAGGCTTTCTGGAAAGCAGTTCGGAAATTTCTATCATGAGCCTTCAAAACAAGATTGCCTTTGGACCCAGTAAGGGAGATGGTAAAGTTGGCCCCAATTATTCATCCTTGCCTAAATCCCTGACTCTGTCATGTGACTTTGCAGTACCCTCTAACTATGAATAGGACACAACCCCCTGCCCCTTGACCCTGGCCTTAGCCACCTGACTTGCTTTGTGGTGTTAGTAAATGTGAGACAAGCTGAGACTTGCAAAGCATGTGTAAGAATGAGCTTTCTGTGGCTCTTCCAATGACACGAGAACATTGCTTGAGCCAGCCTGCTGGAGGATGAGAGACAGAGCCAAGTTCCCCCGGTTGCCCCGGCTCTGGCTAGCCTGTATCAGCGGACACCCAGCCAATCAATGCCCAGACACGAAAGCAAGCCCAGCCAACCAAGATCAGCAAAGCCATCTGGTAGACCCCGGGCTGACCCCAGTCAGGTGAGCAATAATGCTTACTATTTATGCCACACAGTTTTGTTTTGTAGCATTATTATAGCAATAGACAACTAATACTCCCATCAGCTCCACAGCTAAGAATTTGTCCAAAGATAAATCATCATAAACATATACAAAGACTTGGCTGCATGTAGGCTTATCACAACATCGTTTATTATGTGAAAAATATAAAAACTTAACATAGGCAGTAAGGAGATATTAGTTCATTAG